>NC_140490.1:60522639-61933472 GCF_964271855.1 Acomys minous
TTTCTCCATCATACTTATGGCATCTGAACCCCATTCATCACTTTTGCCCCCTTTGTCCTCATGGCCTGGTGGCCAAGGACTTCTGGGGAAAGAAAGACCACAACAAAGTTTCAGAGCTTCTGCAACAGGAAGAAAGTTCTTTGCTAGGATGTCATGTGAATGGCCGCTGATCCAATTCCTAACACAATCTTCATTTTTATGTAAAACAGGACAACAGTTTTGACTTTGCACATCAGCATTTTAGTCTTCGGCGCTCCCATAATAGTTTCCATTAAGCTCTGACTACGACATCCTGAGCTTTCTCCATCTGGTCTCTCCAAACACCTCTCAAGTCCTATTGCACGCCAATTCCAAGGGTTTCTGAGCTACCTCATCCTGTCTAGTTGCATCAATGTCTCAATTTCTCAGAACCGTGTGTGTGTGTGTGTGTGTGTGTGTGTATGTGTGTGTGTGTGTGTGTTTGTCACACTCTTTCTATTGTTATGGCAAAACAACTTACAAGAAAGAGCTCTGGGCTCCCGTTTTCAGTCTGTGGTTGCTCAGTACTGTTGCCTGTGGGCCTGAGACAAAGTACACACCATAGCAGGAACCACAAGGCAGAGAAAACTGCTCACTGAATGAAATCCAGAGAGAAGAGGAAGAAGAGGGAATGGTGATGATGTAGAGGAAGAAGTGGAGGAGGAAGAGGAGGAAAGAAAAGAGGTGGAGGCAGGTGTCAACACGCCCTTTGGGGGCACACCTCCAATGACCCACTTCCTCCAACTAGGCTCAGGAGGCGGAAGAAACTTTTAAGAGGTGGAACCTACCAGAAGACGCAGTCCACCCGCAGAACCCACAGTTCTAGCAGCTCTTGTCCAATTCTTAGGAAAGAACATTCTCCAGAAGTTTCCAAACACACAGACTGTCCTTCTATTTTCCCAAGTAATCTGCCCATTTTCTTTCTGTCATCAAGATGTTTAAAACATATTTAGAAGAGTTGGACATCTTCGTTGAGGGTCTTTATATAAAGATCTAAATAAAGAGGAGGCTTATAGAGAATCTTTGAGATTGAACTCGCCACACCTCTCAGTTGGCTTTAAAGTTCTCTCATTCTGGAGACGATACAGGTCTGCTGTGCTACGAGCCTCCCATTACCTTGGCTGTGGACAGCATTTGTGGTCTGTGTGGCCGGTCTTTGCTACTTTGTGGGTCTTCTTTCTTCCTCCATCCTTCTCCACCACTTTTCTTCCACCTTTCCAACCCCCCAAACACTAGGTAAGAGTAAAAGAATAGAGAGAAAAGGAAAAAAAATCTCTAAAAAAAGTCAAGTGTCGGAAAGGGGGTGGACATTATCGTTAGACTACTTCCTGCTGCTTAGGGGTATCGAGATCCTTGGGGCAAGCTTCATCTTCGCTGTCAGGGTTTCTAACTTCTTTTTTGTTGTTTCTTTGCACGTGACTACTTAACAAGCCACAACCAACAGCAATTAACAAGCCACCAACAAACCACCATGCTTCTTGGGGCCCTGGCATTTATGAGAAGTCCTCAGAATTCCAAATGCCACACAATCGCAGCATCTGTCTGCAACTGGCAACACCACGCTGCTGCTAGAGCACAAGGCAAATCATAGCTGCTGCAAAGCAGCCCTGTATCCCCCACACCTGAAATGAAAACAAAAATATATTCTTATAATATTTGTTTTAAGTGTTTAAAAAAAACAAATTATCAAAAATTGCAGTATACTTTCTAATGCAGTAAAAGCTGGGTTCTCATTTAGAATTGATAAAATGTCTTAGTTTGAAGATGTGTACCTTGAAATGATGAATAATTATTACCCTTATAGCAGCAGGAGATTCTCTGCAAGTCATTCACATAGTATCATTGAACAAAATCTAACACCACTGGGACATAAGGAATGAACTTCATGTTTGGTGTTTCCCATTGCTTTTCAGAACTGCAAGATGACCTTGACACATGGCAACACAGAGTAGCTGCCTCCAGTTGTCAAATGCTTAGACTCTCTTGTATATTGAGTTGTCCTGGTTTTTACTAGGTGTGGGCTGTACTCTCATCTTCATGTGTATATACTCTTTTGGGCAGTGAAGGTCTACTTTGCTTTCCTATTTTAAGATTTGTTCAATCAATCGAAAAGCTTTTCTTGGCGTCCACACAACTTTGCAACTGAGGACGGGCACTATGCCTGTTTCAATACAATGGGCTGAATATCTAGTAATATCTAGTAAAAGGATCGTAGCCTGTTAGCTTTAAAGACAGTATTCAAGGATCTCACTGGTATCTCTCAATCAACCCCCAAGGAAACAGGCCAGAGGGAACGGGACGCTCATTTTGAACGGAACCACTTCTAAGTTCCACGACAAACACACTTCAAAGTGACTTCATCTCCACGTTTACAGAACGCAAATCAACGAAGCATTGAGCAGTGAAGCCTAGTGAAGTATCAGTAGGGCTGGTTAGTACCAAATGAATTTCATATTTTCCTAAGATTCATCAAAACTACAGTGAAGCAATCTTTAAAATCTTCCGTCCATCCCTAGAAAAATGGGATAAATGCCTGGCATGGTGGCAAATGCCTTTAATTCCAGTACTTAGGTGGCAGAGGCAGGTGGGTTTCTGAGTTCAAGGCCAGACTGGTCTAGAGTGAGTTGCGTATCTTGAAAAACAAACTACAACAAAAAATAAAAAATAAAAATAAAAAATGGGGTAAGCAAGAGAATTGATGGGCACATGATGCTGAGGGTCAGAGGTCATGGGAAAATCATCCAATGAGGAAAGCCAAAAATTTCCTTAATCTCTGAGGAAGTTGTCTCAAAGTTTTGGGGTCACTCACAAGCCCAGGGGCAACCTTTTCCTACTCTAGGCCACTGCAGGACATCTGAATTGTAAAACTCCAAATACAGCTGATAGCTTGGGTCTCATTTGGTCACCAGCCTGGAGGTCACACCTGACTGATGCTATTTCCTTGTTTAATACTCAGCATGCAAGGAGCTGAACCTTCGCCCACAGGCAGGTAACGGGGGTGGGGGGCTCCCACTATGCACGTGCAAAGTCCTGACTGGACTTCCAGGGTTCTCAACAAACAGCCCCAACAGGAACAAAGGCAACACACTGCGCTTCGATCTTGTGCTCTGAGCTTCTAGTTTTGTGCCTGAAATGGGGGCTGGGGGGTGGGGAATGATATAAGAGAGACCAAAGAAAGGAAAAAAGCAGAAAGACAAGTAAAAAGAATAGTATCCTCAGGATGTTAAGCAGTCATCAAACAAGAAATACAATAAATACAGGCTTCCGAAAAAGGGAATAGATGACAGGAGGAAAGGAGAGGGGAGGGAAACAGAAGGACCAGAGAAGCAAGTACTTAAGAGAAAAGCAAGCCCTGGGAAATTTAAGACAGGGTGGCAATGAAGGAATTAAAAACTAAAGGTGAAGAAATTTCCCAGAAACTACAACAAGGAAGAAAAATAAATGGGGTGTGATTAGGGCAGAGGGAAAGATAACAGCATAACCCTCCGGAAGTCCCCACTGGTGCTCCAGCTAAGTCTAACCACACCTGTTCATCTTGTCCATCTCATTCCTGGTTCAGTTTTTAGTGTAGCACAAGACTAACTCTTCAGTCAATAAATGCAAGGCTGTGTCTTTCCTGCGCTGGTGCTGCTTAATGTGAAACAGGTTATATTTAATGGGGGGGGGAGGGAGAGACAGAGAGACACAGAGAGAGACAGACAGAGACAGAGAGAGTCAGAGAAAGAGAGAGCAAGAGAGTGCAAGAGAGTGAGAGAGCGAGAGAGAGCAAGAGACAGACGGGGTGGGGGGGGTGGGAGGGTGGGGGGGGTGGGAAGGGCGTCGGTCTTAGAACTGTTAAGACATGGATTTCCATCTAGGAAGGTCCTAACAAACACACATGAAAACTATTGAAAACATTGTATACACCAGAAACAGAAGGTTCTATAAACTTGTATTTGTCAACCAAAGACACCAGATCAGAATATCCTCAAACTTCTAAAGAGCAAGATAGGGAAGCAGAAGATAATGGATGAGTTAACTCCTTACCTAGAACGTATTTCAGCAGAACTATTACACAAACCTGATGGAGACAGACTGTAAGCATTACACGGTCTTCTCAGCACCCTTCACTGACAAAACTACCGAAAGAACTATGCTTGAGCATGAGTAAAAAGCCTCTGCAGCCTTTCTAGGTTGATAAGACTACATATCGCAGCAGCAGGACATCATGTGCCGAAAACGGGTATTCTCACCAGGAAGGCAGAGGCCCTCCCAGGATGGCAGCTGGCATCACCTCTCCTCTGGGCAAGGAATCCCCAGGAGTGATCACATTAAAGGGGTAAATTGTTCACAATGGCCCTCGAAATGAGTTTGAGAATTAGCATCTAGTCCAAAGGCAGCAAGCCTAGGGACAGTGGCCTAACTTCAGTAAAGTAAGAAACATTTAGAAACATAGGGCTACAGGTAAGTAAGAACTATTACACCTATGAGGTAATGTGCTACAAACACAGGAGTCTTTTAAAAGAATAATATGAGCCAGGTGTCTTGACACACACCTGTATGATCACAGCACCAGAGAGGCTGAGTGGAACTTTGAACTTGAGGACCATACATTCAAAGATAGTCTGGGTTACCCAGTAAGGTTTTCAGAAAATCCCCTACCATTCCAAAGAGGAGGAGGAACATTGAATAATTGAAGAGTACTTTGAAATAGTTTTATTGGCTCATAAGACCTTTGCATATAAAAAAAATACCCAAATCACTATGCAGTATTAAATCACAATTACATTTTCTCTTACCAATTGGAACTACCCAGAATATACATTTTTTAAAAGAAAAGAACCTACTGAACAGAATTTTGAAATGACATTATGACTTAAATACTATGACAAAATAGATAATTCCTTATAACATTAATTAATTGCACAAAGCTGCCAGGTATTTTCATAAGCATAATCATTGCACAGAGTGCAAATGAACACGATTTCAATGGTACACATTTAGCTGAAGTAACCACCTCCGTCTATGGAACTCTTAATTTCTGGCACAAAATGTTGGTCTGTTTTAACTGTCCCCAGGCAACCAACTCCAAGATCCAGTGACTTCTGGCCTTCCTCAAGGTACAAGCATCCTACTCATGGCCTAAAAGTCAACACCGCCTCTGCTTGAAGAAGTCAACTCCTCTCAGTTCCTCAGGCAGGTAGTCCTGGTCCACAGGCTCGCTGTACATAGGGTTGTACTTGTAGCCTTTGCCATAGCCCAAATCCTTCATCAGCCTGGTGGGTGCATTCCTCAGGTGCAGGGGTACAGGAGGCAGAGGCCCCTGGTGACTCCGCAGACAGGCTTTGACATTGTTATAGGCACTGTACACCTCAATGGACTTTGGAGCTCTGGCAAAATAGACCACACACTGGGCCAGAAGCACCTAGGACACAGAAGGGCACATGTCACCAGAAGATGCCATGAAGTTTCAGTTTGGCAGAGTATGTATGATTCCTCCTAGTTAAATTCTTAGTCAATTCCCATGTTTGTTTTTCTAATTAACACTTTTTTTTTGAGACAAGGTTTCTCTGTGTAGCCTTGGCTGTCCTGGACTCGCTTTGTAGACCAGGCTGGCCTCAAATTAATTAACTCTTGTAGTCCCCCTTTTAGTGACAACGGAGAAAGTTCTATGAGGTGATAGGGAAGCTAGATCAGTGGTTTTCACTTAAGAACTTCTCCTTAAATCAGATCTTTGCCCTGATTCATAAAGCAGATAGAAAGCTTTTCTGCATGGAGGTGAGCCCGCAGCTTCCTGTCCCCAGAAAGCTCTAACACTTCTGAGCCTCAGGACTCCTGAGGACAGTTTGAAAACACGGCCTTGCTTCTGGTGACATCAGTCACTCAGGAGGCTGAAGCAGGAAGATCTCAGGCTCAAGTCCTGCCTGTGCCAGAGAATGGGTTAAGGATTATTTTGAGCAACCTGTAAGACCCCATTTCAAAAAGTTAAGACAGGACTGTGGACAGCACTGTGGTAGAGCACCTGACTAGCACATACAAGCTCTGGGTCCAAGTGTTACAAATACAAATCAAAACCACACGGGAAGCTCGTCCCTCTAGGAGGCTAAGACTACACAGCAAAGCAGAAAAGCTGAGCAGCTTGCTCAGTGGGTTTAACACGCCTGCGATGAAGGCAGGATTTATATTCAAATCCATAGAGAATAGAACACAGGACTAACAAGAGCTGCAAAGAACTGAGCTGGTATCTTACCTCACACTCGGGCATGCCTATAAAGTGACAGCCTTGGTAGGCAGCAACTGCTTGTGCTAATGCTGACGGATCTGCCAGACCTGTCATACAGAAAGAGACAGAGCAACGTTTAAGTCACAGCACACCACTGTTCTGAGCTGTCAGTATGCTCTTGCAACCAGCAACCACTACTGTATGCAGACTTAGGGACAGAACACCCAGCACAATTACACAGATTTATCTTTGATCTCTAACCATATTAAACAAGAACTATTTATTGATTTACTGTTGGTGTCAAAAAATGGCCTCTTGTGGAAAAATACATCCTACTAGGAAAAACAACACATGTAGGAGACTATATAAGACAGACAGAAGGTACACATGCCATGAAGGCATTTGTAAGGATGGACATATGAAAACATTATCTACAAGACTAAGAAAAGGAAAACTTTTCTGATTTTTGTCTTGAATAGTAGTCAGAATCTCCCATTTCTACCTCAGGAACTAGCCCATGAAAACCTTAACATCTGGCTGCAAAGCAAACCAAAAAATCTCTCTTGTATTTTGATGTTTTGAATGCTATTATTTATAGATTGCCCCCACAGGAACAGAAGCAGTGACTCTACGAACAGTCAAAGCACATGCACATGAAGCAACAGACCACTGAGCGCTTGGCAAGTCTTTCTTGTCTATTCTGCATGATTATGTGACATTAAGAGTACTCACACACACACCCTCTCAGAACCCCCCACTCCCACAGGCTCTCTTCCACTCACCAATGTCCTCGCTGGCAAACCTCACCAGCCTCCTGGCCACGTAGAGTGGGTCCTCTCCTCCCTCAAGCATCCGTGCCAGCCAATACAGGGAGGCATTCTGGTCAGAGCCACGCATGGCCTTGTGCAGGGCAGAGATGCAGTTGTAGTGCTCTTCTCCTGTACACAGAGAGCACTGTCATGTGGCTGCCTTATGAGTCTACCTGACACATCAGGGAGCACTGAAACAGGCTCCAGTCATGCTGGGGAAGACAGGCATGGCAGCTGCCCTCCAGCCATATTCAGTGGGGCAAAACCTGGATTAGCCCAGAGCTCACTGGGGGCCCAAGCCTGTTTCACAGCACAGTCCTGTTCAGAGGAGAGAGCCCTCATGGCTGTGCACACTGAGGTCACACAGACAGAGGCTGGCAAAAGGAAGGGAGAGGACAGGCACTCTCAAGGGTGATCTCTATCACAGTGGATTGTCAGAGACAAGAGAGACAGGAGAGACACTCTCATGTCCTGGTTCCATCGTCCACCCACATAGTCTATTTGAGTACAACTGACTGGGCCTGGTCAGACATCAGGATGGAGGGGAAGTGGCAAGGACAGCTGATACAGCCCATTTGTTCCTCAGTGTCATTGCCAGCTGACACTCTAATATCTGAAGCCCATGGTCATTAAACCACAGACTGTGTGGTAACATTTGTGGGGCAGGATCTGAGGGTATTGGCAAATGAACTAGTGGTTCTTATCCTTAAAGTACTGGAGCTCCATCCTCACCATTTGGCCTCAGTCCATTTTTAATCCTAGATTCACAAACAAACAAATAAGCAAATATGCTTTAGAAAAAAAGTTTAAGGACAGGAAATAATAGCTAAACAGTTGTCAAAAATAAGCACTGCTTTCTACATGTGGTTCATGTCTTTCTGACCATACTCTCCTGTAAGTTTAAGAACATGACACCTGAGGAGCCAAAGTGCACTGGTTCTAAGACCTAACAAAGAAGCACCTGTTCTTAGGCATAATGAGCCGCATCAACAACGCCACTGTGTTCTGATGGGCACAGCACTCTGGCTCCAGGAACAAATCTCAGCAGCTGCTAAGATGATATTTGGTCTTCAAATGGAGTGAGAAGAAACTGGTCTTCCAAAGGAAAACTATGCTAATAGGCTGACTGCAGGGTCCCCAAAATTTCTCCTCCTCAGGAAATCTAGCCAGGTCAATGGCACGAGTCCAGTTACTCAACTTTTATCAATATGCAGTATCCCCTATCTGGGGCTTCTCTAATGAAGAGAGTCATGGACCAGGCTGCAGCGTCCAGGGTCATCTACATGGCTTGGGCTCCTTTTCTGCCTCTCTGGTTTGGGCACTCTGAATCCTCCTCTCTCCTTACAGGGCAGGGCTGGGAAGGAACAGGCATCTACCTCTAGCCCACTCTCTGCCTATCAATCTTACACTCTCTAACACAAGTTACTCATCTGTACTAGGTTAACCCCAGATGTAATCCACCCATAGGGTACAGTGAGCTAAAGCACAGGCTCTGACCCAAGGCAGTTTGGACCTGAACCTCAAACTCAGTAGCAATGCAGACTTTGGCAAAGCCTCCATGCCTCAGGGTTCTCAGTGGATAAAATGTGGTTGTCTTAAACATACAGGCCTGTATGGAAAAAACACTACAGAAGAACTAAACCTGTTAGTGTTAATTACTAGCCTATATTAGTAATAAGTCTATTTTTGCATTTTCACATACTGCTCAATAGTTAGAGATTTCATATTATTAATTTAAAAGCATGATGTCAGTATAGGGCAGACCTTTTATTCTGACTCAGAAATTCCTTCGCTCTGATGTAGAAACATCTGAACGACTTACTGGATCCTTCTAGTGGGCAGCTGTAATTTGTGACATTGAAAGGCAAAATAAATAAAGCCTTCTTCTAATGGTAGTTTTTTTGTTTGTTTGTTTGCTTTGGTCTCTTCAGAATTATTAAAAAAAAAAAAAAAAGCCCAAGAGTCTAAGCTAACACATTTCCAGGGCATTTTCTTGAGAATGTAAATTACATGTATGTGTGTATGATACCACACATGCTGGTGTGGGTGGCAGTGCGAGCACACTGATATAGGAGGGCATGGTGTATGGCTCCTCCAGGCTGTGCTACCAAGCAGCTTCCACTGCCTTTACCTCCTCCTGGGACAGTGAAGAGCGAGTATGAGGGTGCTCCTCCATACACAGCTCCCAAGAGTGCCTCCTCTCAGTAACATGCTCTAGGTAGAGGGACTTAGTGACTCCTTGAGGCTGGCATGAGGGCACATGCAGGCACATCTTCTTGGGAAGTAGGTAAAGTTGGATTTTAGGATCAGTTTTAACGATACTTTGTGAACTGAGATATGATAGAATGTGGATAATATTAATAAGCTGCCTTCTAAGATTGTTTTGGAAATCTAAAAAAACCTATAAAACACTCAAACATCATTCATGAATGTTCTATGGATTTGACTAGGGGTGCGATAAATGTAAAAGACAGTCCAATCAAAGGACACTCACAAGGGGAGATGAAGACTATAGTTACTAGACTTCCAGAAAAGGGTGGGTGAGAATGTGTTCACTTGTGGAATATGTCCAGTTTGCCCTTATCTCATGTTAGTGTTTGGCTGAAAGCAAAGCAGAGTGCTATGCCTAGATGGTTTACTTCACAAGCTTTTCAGGTTCTGACTAGACATTCAAGCGGAGCATGTGGAAAGGCCCTGGCTAGGCCCACTCCCAGCACAGTGCAGATAGGACTGGGTGTCTTCAGCATTATTTACACCACACAGTTCTATCAGGGGTGCTTTGGTCACTCAAGATGTGCAGCAAGACAGGTCACTCATGAGAAGCAGCAGCCAGGGCCAGAGTCTCTCTACAGTCCCTCCCCAGTTCTCTAGCCTGTACAGAACGCTCATCATCAAGAAATGCCAGAATAGAGGGCTTAGTCAATGTGAGACCTGCAGAGGTCAATTATCTGCTTCTTTTTAAAGGCATGGAAATTCCACTCCGTAGTTATGCAAGATGATACTATTCAGAGTCACACAAATGTTCTCTAGAGTTCAGCCTAATCTACAATAACCCAACTTCATCTCTACCTTTCATAAAGAGCTACAAATATGCCACGCTTATGATATTTAATATTGCCAGCTCACAGATTTAATAATAGCTAGGATATCTGTCATCTATAAACAGTTCTACACGAACACCTAATACACATTGCAAAATTAAAATTTTCAAAGCTACTACAAAACAAAACTATCAAAATCCTTGGGAAGTGACCTTTTAGAATAAAAATGGAGGATTTTTAACTCTCAAGTAAACCAGTAATTGTTTAATCCCTTACTGCCTTTGTAAATGATCACAAGAATTCATGAGCTTTTAAACTGCCGTGCTCTCTCCCAGGTGCTACCAGAGAGCAAGGGGAAATCTGTATCTCACACCTTACAAGAGAGAAGGGAGACTCCAATTTCACACTGCCAAGCTCTTCGTGATTCTTATCAAGACAGCTTGTTTTATGCCTGTCTGTCTTCAGAAAGTTCAGCCCTAAGTAGGAGGCTTATTTCTGTTATAATATGCAAATCAAATTAAGAATCTGGAGCCTGCTTTGGCCCCAGCTGAAGGTCAGAGGCTGGAAATGAACTGGGGAAATGAACTGAAACTGTCCCTGAGGTTCTGCTTTTCCCATATTTCAATTCCTCACCTGCACGGTCATATAAAATGTGGGACCGCTGTAGGCCTTCTTTCACGTCATTCTCAGTGATCAGAACTCGACTAGGAGAATAGGTTTGACCACTCTTCTTACAGAACATCTTTCTAGAGCTTAACCGAGCCAGCACTGCCAGTTGCAGTCCATTCAAGCCAGTCCGAGCATCACCATCACTGAGGTAAGCCAAAGTGTCCACTGCTTTATCTTCTATGAAGACAGAGGGCCTGCAATAGAAACCAATGCTCGTCACCAGCACAGTCACGTCACACCTTCTCATTTTGCAGCACATCTTAATTAAACTTTATAACTTCAGTAAAGCATTCTAGTTCAGAGGTTTTACCATTTATTCTGAATACACATTGTTAACATAGATAATTGGGCATTTTTTAGAACTGACTGGATTTCCTAAGTCCTGAGGGTATGTCATTACACTTTACCAGATATGAGCTACAGGGTATCTCAACTTCATCTCACAAGCTAAGGCACCATATTTGACCTTATGAACCTCACTACACAAGTTAATTTATACAGGCTTACACAAAGCAGGATATCAAATGGTATGGAAAGTCACTGTTGACAAGTGGGCTGTCTGTTTCTAGCCTATAGAGTCATAAAAACTACTAGAAATACTAGCACTTCAAGATAGTGTATGGAAAGCCTATGTCAAGGGTAAACTACATCCAATGACACAAAAAAAATCACCTTCTACACAGGGTAGAGGCAGCATCAGAGTAGATAATTCTGTAATCAGAAAGCCCAAATCCCTCATCTTATAAGCAGACAAGGATCTCAACACCAAGAAACAGGTCCTTGGAATTTTGCCATGGTATTCCTGAGTGGCAGCATTGTCACTTTCTGTGGGTATTAATCATACAAAACCTGCCCAGAGTTAGTGAAGAGCAGGAGGAACGTCACAATATCCTGGAAACTGATTAGAAGGCTCTCTCAGAACCTGGGTAAGTCACCTAACCTGTTAGGACTGAAATTTACAATAACATTTATTCATGGACATATTTGTCTGTTTTTTTCTCTCTATGTAGACCAACAAACTTAGCCTTAACTTACAGCACTCTTCCTGATTCCCAGTATTGGACTTAGGCACTTCTGTCATACTGTCTGGACACGTCACACTTGTGAGTTCAGACCTTCATAAAGAAGGTTGAACCATGATTACTTTTCAAGTCTGATTTAGCAAATTATCTCTTCCCAATCTAGTTAGCCTTCTAACACATATGACTTAGAATGTTTCTGGTTGAGTGGCTAGTTACATTTTTTGAAGGAAAAAATATATATATTAATTTACAGATCATTCATGCCATTCCCAGTCGTCAGGTAAAATTCTTTATGGTAACAGTGAGTCCTGACCACACATGTCTAAACTAGCTACCTGGAAAACAGCGCATAGTGAACTGGGCTGGGCTGAGGAAGGGTCCAGAAGGGGAGAAGAGAATCCAACATAGTGTTTGTTACTACCTACCCACCCACAAAAGTAATGTCTAATGTTTTTTAAAAGGCCCCAAGGGAGGGGGAATTACAAATAACAATAAACCCACCAAATTTTATTTGAAAAAAGCCATAATGAAACTTAATTTTTGTATGATATAAAAATATTTTTTTTTTAAAATGACATTCCCTTCTTTACCAAAGGTATCCTAGACTTCTAGTTATTCGTTATATGTCTTCGAGTTTCTATTGTTAGGATTAAAACATCATGCCCAAAAGTAACTTAAGAAGAGTTTATTCCATCTTACAGTCCTTCCCTGAGAGAGCTCAGAGCAACAACTCAAGGCAGGAAATTAAACAGCAGCCAGGGGAACGCCACTTACTGACTTGTTCTCCATGGTTTCCTCAGCCTGTTTTCCTCTACAACTGAGGACAACCTGCCCAGGGGTTGCCCATGTCATCGCCTCCCACGGGCTGGGCCCTCCCACATCTACCACTGACCAAGAAAATACTCCACAGACTTGCTGTGAGGCAATGTGGATGCAGGCATTACCTCCATTCCTGTTCTCTCCCCAGTTGACTCCAGTGTGCGAAGCTGACAAGTGAAGACACTGCTGTAGCTTTCTAACACTACTTCCTTCTCAGAGTCTAAGGACCACCTGGGCCCCACAGCTCTGGCCTTTCCCTTCCTAATGGCAGCTCCAACCAGCAGACACTTCACCAGAAGAGTCAACAGAGACCTAGACTACACCACATCCATTCTGTAGAGCTGAGGAAAACATTTATAAACTAGAGACGGGATTTTCTGGAATAGGAATTACAAGAAAATCAGAAGACATATACTGAATAAAACATGTAAAGGGGGAGCAGGATCAGAGGGTACAGCCCACTGTGCCTGAGTGGGACAGGCATGCCAGGAAGGAAGGGGATGGAAGTAACAAAGTTGCCTGAATACCTCCTTTTTGCCTGGGAACTAATAAAATCAGTGCATTCCATCTCCTAGGAAAGCTCCCCAGCAACACAAAAAGTGGGAGCCCCATCTTTCTCATCTTAGCATCCCCAACAAATGCTGAGATGTTATTTGAGAATGTCATATTTTGAAATTATTTTTATTATCCTACAAGGCTACCATACAAGGATGGCAGAGGTGGGGTCTATCTTTCTGTTGCAGTCCCAATGCCTGGTAGCCTGGTAGATAACAGGTTCTCAGTGTTGGAGTAACGAGTGGACTGATTTAGTTTCCTTACTATTTCATAGTGAGACACTCTTTGTTTCTTTAAAAACAAAAACAAACAAACAACAAAAAAAAACCCCACGCATTAGAAAACAAAACTCCTATCTCTGTCAACCAGAGATAACAGCCACATTGTCATTTGTTAATTTTCCTTTATGATTCAACCAACCATTAACAGTGTAACTAATTTTTAAAACACAACTGGGATCATACCATATGGTTTAATATTCTTCAAATAAACAGCTGATCAATCTCTTTCTAAAGAAAGTACATGTTATATTAAACCTACAAATAGTCAAAGGATAAAAGCCACACAATGCTGGACTTTAAAATTAGTATTGTGGTATATGTTCCTTCCATGTGTGTGTCCTTTATTGTTTCAAAGATTTATAAATAGCATACTGTGACTAAGGTTTCAGGAGTGGACATGGAGTTTATACTCTTAGACATTCAAACACTTAAGCAAAGTGTGTGTACACACGCATGCCTCTCTCAGTGTGTGCACACACATACCTGTGTACATGAGTACGCGTGAGTGCATATGAGTGTACTGGTGCATGTGGAGGCCAGAGGCCAGAGGCTGATACACAGTGCATGCCTCAGCTGCTATCCACCTTCTGTATGAACCTAGAGCGCGCCTACAGGGCTAGTCTAGCTAGCTGTTGTTATAGGTTCTAACGCAGATGTCATTCTACTACTCCAGTTTGGAGTCACAAGAGCCACCATTGCTTCATCCCTTTAAATATGATTCATTTTTGTAACTTCAGCCCTCCAGAGTATTTTAATAACAGAATAAACCTCTCAGCAACTCTGTCCAAATAATAAAAAGGGGGCTGTGCTGATGGCATTCAATAGTCATAAACAAATCATAAAATGAAACTCTCCACTT
The DNA here is from genome assembly GCF_964271855.1 of Acomys minous. Taxonomy (NCBI): domain Eukaryota; kingdom Metazoa; phylum Chordata; class Mammalia; order Rodentia; family Muridae; genus Acomys; species Acomys minous. The sequence continues at coordinate 60,536,915 of NC_140490.1, forward strand.
AAGAATGCAGTGTAGGAAGTTCCAAAGTTCTACCCACCACTCAGTTATGTCCAGGCCTCCTGCTTTTATAAGCTGTAGAATAGAAATAGTAACATAAGGTATATTAAAATACTCTGGGAGCGGCAAGAAAACTCAGCCGGTAAAGGTGGGTGGTGTGTCTGCATGTCTGGAGATCCGAGATCAACTCTGAAAACCTACATAAAGAACGAACTAACTCCACAAAGCTGTTGTCTGGCCTCCTATATCCTCCACGATACACATGCACTCATACACACACACCTCACACACACACAAATAATACAAAATAAAAAAAAAATGTAGGGGCTAGAGCGACGGCTCAGTGGGTAAGAGCATGTTAATACTCTATGCAGGACCTGAGTTCTGTTCCTAGAACCAATGTGCAGCTTACAACCACCTTTAACTCCTGCTGAGAGCTCCAATGCCTGACTCTCTCCCAGCACCTGCATACCCATGCATTACACAAGCCCACACAGTAATACATTAATCATAATCAACATCTTTTAAAAATACTACATTTTCAAAGTAAGATACCCTATGATTGAACGAGATAAGGAGACAATACATACTAAGAATAATAAAATAGGAGCCAGTGAGATGGCCCAGTGGGCAAATGTGCTTGCTGCCAAGCCAAACGATCTGAGTTCAATCCCTGGAACTCACATGAAAGAAAACTATTCTCAGAAATTGCCCTCTATCCTTCACACACACAAGCACATACCTGGGGGGGGGGGGGTAGTATTTCAATTTGGAAAGAAACTACAACAGTTAAAGAGAATTAATTGGGGGTATAATCTACTGACCAAAATCTCACACTATCCTGCAGTAAAATAATAAACAGCAAGTTGTACTGCTATGGGGTCACAGACAGGGGCTGGTAGGGTGTCTTAGTGTTGCTGCTAAGCCTGAGTTCAACTCCCAGAACCCACACAGTAAAAGAAGAACCAATTGATGTAAGTTGTTCTCTGCCCTCCACATGACTTCATGACATGCAGACCCACATACAAAATAAATGTAAAACATATGATACTGGAAAGAGAAATGACTTGTAACTTCATGGGAGAACCAAGGAAGATAGCTTGGTTCGTTTAATAAAAAGAAGCCAGAGTAGAAATAAGTAAATATATGTAAAGGTGCACTCACATGTTGGGGTAGCCAGCAGCAGTGTACCTGGATGTAAGGCCCACTCGACAGGAGGGAAACCATGCCTGGTTCTGGCAGCCATAAATCTTAGAAGTCAATCGACTACTGCCACTTTGCTAACCCAGCGTAACACCTTACTCCTACAGACAAGCGTAGCTATCCCTGCCTCATCAAAGAAGGCTGTCTCTGCAGCAAATGAGACCATCAAAGAAAACCACAACTACACAATGCCGAGATCTACAGATCATGGGAGCCAGCCCCAATGGATACATCCATATCATAGCTCCTGTATCTAGGCTCGAGGAACATCACACTAAGTAGGAATGCTGGAAGAGCTAAAAACAAAAACAAACAAAAAAAAAATCAGGAAATTTGCATGGAATGATCTCTCCTAGAAAGAGCTCCATAAATAAGACCCAAGCAATGATAGCATCAGCAGACACGATAATCTAAAAGGGAAAAAACTTCAGAGGGTCTCAGCCTATAGACAACTAATGGCTGCTGGGAAGGTAGATTCAGCTTCTGGAAATGTGGTGCTAGAGGGAAGAGAGGGAAGGGTAAAGCAATGCAAGTCTATTTTAATTAAAAATGTATTTAAAAAGAGAAAAATACAATGTATTCTATATTCAAAATTTACTCTAGTTGGTATCTTCTACTGTAGCATTTGACTTTCTTTCACTATCCAGTGGTAGAAAACATGTCAGAGTCAAACAAAGTAATTAAAATAAAAAGGGGCGTGTGTGAAAATGCTGGGAGAGGTAACTCCATGGTAAAGCACCTAATGCTGCGCATGAGGTCCTGATATCAGGGGTGGGGGTGTGAGAGGGAAAGTAAAACAGCACTCATAGCTCTCTTGTTTTGGGGCCATAGAGCTTACCTTGTTTGGGACTCCCAGATTATCAAGAAGAGCCATGACTCAGACACCACAGCCCACACAAGGGCAGACGCCTCACTCACCTTCCATCCTGTTGTTAACATCCTGCCTAGCTGGACAACCAAGAGCAAGCCTGGTTTTTATCCCACCCTCCTTTTATCTCCGCAGAGACGCACTCTATCAGGCTCACAAACAACCGCTTCTTCCGGTGTTCTACACACACAGCAGGTCGTGCAGGTCAACAGCAGTAGTTCACACTCATTCTCACCAACCACAGACCACACTCAGCACCGGCCCCAAATTAACCAAGTACACAGGTAGCACGCTTTTTTCTTTCAGAATGTGTTTGTTATCCAACATAATGTATCCAGAATGTGCTTATAACCTCAGCATTTGAGAAGGAGAAATTACTACAGACCAAGGTCAACACTAGCCTGGCTACATGAGACTGTCTCAAATAACCAAAATTTAGATAAACAGGTAGGTAGGTAGGTAGATAAGACAGGAAGACAAGAGAGAAAAGATAGGCAGGTAGGGAGGCAGGAAGGCAGGCAGACAGAGATTGTCTCCTCTATTTTGAGATAGAGTCAAGTATATCACAAGCTAGCCTTGAACAGCCTAGGATGATCACGGACTTTACGTCTTCCTGCCTCTACTTCCTGAGTGTTGGATTACAGACATATGTCACCATGCCCAGTTTTGCAGTGCTTGGGATCAAACCCAGGACTTCATGCATGCCAGGACATCACTCTACCAACTGAGTTACATTCCCAGTCCCAAGACAACAAACAACTACATCCATCTCATTATTAGGCAAATAAACTTTCATCTTAGTGAAAAAATTACATACACACTAAACAACTGTCTTAAAATAATTTTAGCCAGGTGGTGGTGGTACATACCTTTAATCTCAGCTCTCAGGAGGCAGAGGCAGGTGGATCTCTAAATTAGAAGCCAGCTTGGTCTACAGAGCAATTTCCAGGACAGCCAGGGCTACACAGAGAAACATTGTCTTGAAGAAAATAATAACAACAACAAGAACAACTTGAATTGTCACCAATCCAAGTTCGACCTGTATTCCTCTCTTATATACTTGGGGTCATAGCAGTTCTTGGATGAAAAGGGTCACTAGTTTCCAAAATTTAAGGAGCTCTCTTGTGCAGCTGGCATAGTGGAGTACTATGAGCCTTTTGCTCATCTGGCTTCTATCACACTGCATGCTCTCTACAGGTCCAGAAATGTACTATTCAACACTCAGCCAATATCTAGCATATGCAGGACTCTCAATGCCTCAGGAATGCTGGGATTAAAGGCCTAAGGATTTTTTTTAAAACAGCATGAAGGCTGGAGTGGAGATACCTAGAGCTTAGTGGTTAAGCAATTGAAAAGATCTGAGTATGAACCCCAGCAGCAAAGCAAGCAAGAAGCTGAATACTTCTGTCCTGCTGTAATGGGGATAGACACGTACACAGTGTGAGAACTCGGTTTTGCAAATACAGTCAAGTGGCGTAAGCAACACCCGGAGCAGTCCTGGATGCCCTACTGCAATCTCATGCGCAGTTCAAAGGTCTAGAATTTCTCTGTGCATATTCTAGTTTCTATCTAGAGCACCAAAATACAAAATATCAATGCAAATGCACATGCAATCTTCCCAGAGAAGGATCAATGACTGGGGTCAGAGTCTTTTCTTCTAGCTAGATCAGTGTAACCAAGCCTGAGTAATCTCTATAGAATAAACAGTTGATGTCAGTAAATAAAGATTTGAAAGTAAAATTTTATCCAAAATAACTGAAAGACAAAACGTATCCTTGTAAACTGAGGTAGCAGCTACTTTCAGGAAGTCATCTAGAATATGTTTAGTTTTCTATGATCTGTGACATCTCTTAACTTGTCAGAAAGGCTGGCAAGTCAGCCAATTAATGGAACTAAGGCTAATACTTATTTTACTATGCTTACAGCAGATAAGAAGGAATAGTTTTACTAAAGAAAAGTTCTCATACTTGGGCAATTATCTCCTTTGAAGGACAACACCGAAGAAAAAGCCAGGTCTCTCATATTAAAAGCTAGGATTTAGTCACACCCTAACCAATCACCAAGCACCTGAAATATGCTTGACAGGCTGCGGGGATGGAAACAAGGACAACTGCCTGCTTTCTTAGCATTCCCAGGAAGGTGGAGGACAGAAGCAAGAATGAAAAGAAGCCATAACTAGGATCAGCTGTAAAGAAATGAGAGGAAATGCTGGATGTGGCTGGTCTGCAATACCATCTCAGCAGGTCTGTCTCTGTCTCTCAGTTCTTGTGACTACGTTAGACCTTAATTCTCACACATTATTAGCCTGTAGATCACCTGGAAATCTCAGAGCACAGAACCCCTTGTCATAAGCATGAGCTCCAGGGCTCTACTGACCTCATCCCAGGCATGGCAATGCAGTGCATGCGAAACCTGGGGGACTTGGACAACTCAGTCCCATGAACTGATGACCCTGCATATGCTGGACATAAAGCTATGGCGTATTATATGAACCAGCACACAAGATAAAAGTAGTCTCCCAAAGCTTAGGCAATTTTCTTTGCTTTTCCCTTTTCAATTTGCCTTTACCACATGCTGGCAAGAGTCTACAATCTTTGACTGAAAAAAATTAGCTTTTTAAAAAAAATGTGTTTTTACTGAACATGTGGAGATCTTTTCTCCTTGTCCCTATGCTTAAACAATAGAGCGTTACAGCTATTCATAGAGCATTTGTATTATATTAGGCATTGTATTCTAGGGAAGGGGAAGCATGGCTCAGTAGTAAAACATTTATCGTCATGAGCAAAGTACTAAGTTCACTGCAAAAAAGTTTAAAAATTTAAAAACAACAATTTAATCAGAGCTTAAAGTATATATGAAAATGTGTGTAGAATTAATGCAAACCCTATCTTTTTATATAAGTACACAAACTCCTACATATTTATTTGTGAAGGGTTCTGAACAAATCCCCTATGGAGACTGAGTGATTATATCTGATACAAAGTCCTGAGACACAGGCTGAAAGGGCTCCAAGCACAATGGTTGGATAACTGCAGGTCCCACATGTTTTCTGGCCACTCCTAATGACCATTCCACCATTGTACTCTACAATGAAGCAGCCTCGTTCTGTGCAGGGATCCTGGGCCAAGTGTTTCAAGGCTTCATGAGGCACGGTGGCGGCATTCTTCCTTCATGTAAGACAGACGCAAATGGGAGAAGCCAGACATGGGGAGAAACTGTTGAAACCTAAAACCTGAAAGTACAACTATGCCTTGTACTTTAATCCTCACTGAAAAGTAGCTCCAGAACTTGGCCTTGGAGCAAGGGCAGCAGCTGTCTGGGCCACAGCATGAGGAGGTGGAAATGGCTTCTCCTCAGACCACACTACGTTCTGCCGCAGTATTTCAGTCAGCACATGAACAAATGACTTCTGAAGAACACTTCTGACAATAAAGGGAAACCTCTGACCCAAGAAATCAAACATGACAAGAAATTAACCATGACAAATGCTACTTGATGGTCATGATACTAATCAACAACAGGAATGAGACAGCCTCTTATATGTCACATAAAGAAGTTAACACATCTTTACTTTCATGGAAATGATTTTGGGAATATGCAAGGTGTTTTAAGTAATTGTATGGGGAGCTACATTAACTTTTCCCCAATACTTTGAAAATTACACTGTGGGGCAAAAAGAAAACAAATATAATACAAATCTCCAAAGATTTGTACATTAATTCTAGAAGTATGTATCAATTTCTTCTATTTAGTGGGTGGCTTGAAGTCTTTGAAATAAGGCTTCCTGGTCTTTCTAACCCTTTAAAACAAGTGAACAAGGAAAAAGCATGAAGTGTAAAAGCCAATGCCCAGGTAACTATGGTAAACAAAGCAATATTAAAACTCAAAGAGATGTAGACACACCTATCAGTAGCCACAAGATCCACCTAAGAGAAAGGAACCCTGAGGGAGGTCTTGCAGGCAAGATTAGGCACTTTTCTCTTCCTCAGTTCGTTCATCCTTGCCTCCACCCCCTCCACTGGCTGAGGCCCAGCCCCTTCTGGCCCTCTGCCAGAGATTCTCAGGGAGTTGAGGGTGCCCAGGGCCTGCACACAATCTACTTACTCAGAGCTGCAGTTGCTGCTGTGGCTCAGAGGGTCAGTAGGACGGCTCGAGTCTAGGACGTGGATTCCCAGTGAGTTGATCGCTCTCATTAAAATTGTCACCATTGCCTCTACTGGAAGCTTCTCAAGGACGATTACCCGACAGCGGCTCAGAAGAGCGGCATTAACTTGGAAGGAAGGGTTCTCGGTGGTTGCACCAATCAGCGTGATCGTCCCACATTCCACGTGAGGAAGGAAAGTGTCCTAATCATGGGAGGAAAAGAGAAGAAAGTGATTCCACTCAACAGCCACGGGCGGAATCCCATGTAAGTTGTCTTTCTTCTCTTTCATTTTCTACTTTTACCTTTTCAGGCTACTCATCAGTGTAGACAGACTGACTCCAAGAGTATCACTCTTGGTTGGTGTGTAAATTCATCCTCTGGGTGCCAGTATCTTAGCCTGGTATCTTGCTGGAAGAATATGGTAGAATACCCATCTCTAAGTACAAGTCCAACAAATTCAACATAAACTACTTCTTTGTTTAGAAAAGCACCTTCTACCCAATAATGAGCTAGTACAGAGTGCGTGCACATGCACACCAGCCTTTTACAGAAGACCTCAGTGTTACTATTTCTAAAGCGGTCTTCTCCTACAAGTATTCAATCATTACATTACTGGTCTTAACAAACTGGGGAATATACAACCACCAGCCATTGTCTAAAGGGGAAATGCCAAGTCAGGCAGAATTCTAAAGTGTTATTTTACTCAAAAAGATTAAAATCGGAGAAATGAGGTTTATCAGTTTTGGGAAATATTTCTATCTGTAATTAAAAAGCTGCAACAATTAAAAACAAAAAAAAGTGTGCTAAAATGTTTTTCTATTTAGGTAATTTTTTAAAGCTTTATTTATAAAAATAAATTGTATCATTGTATTTCTGAAGGCCCTTAAAATAAACAAAGTATTGATATTTACCTTGACAAGAGCTAGAAGGCACAGATCAGAAAATAATTTTGAACATAAAAGTACTGGGGAGAGATAAAGCCATGAACTTTGAGGGGTCTGTGTGTAGAGCTAGAGTCCACGGTTTTCATAATCTAGATAAATGTTTTATACCCTAGCCTTAAATAATGATCTTTAGATTGAGTTCAACTGGTCATAATGTCTTTTTAGATTAAAAACCTTTAGAAGTTGGAAACTGGATCAAAAGAATCTTTTTTTTTTCCCCATGGGCAGCTCAGAGATATAGCAATCATTTCATTTATCAGAGGAATAGAGAATTCTCTTGTCATCTAAAAATACTTAAAAAAAAAAAAAGGAAAAGAGGGCTTAAAGAAGGGTAGCAAGCTTGTGTGTCTTGAGGACAATTAACATTTGTTGCTTTATACTTTTTAAAGTGATCTTACATTCTATGTGTCTTATCTTATGTATATAATATCTGAAAAAGTTAAAAAAATTAATATACCTGCTGAGATTTATTGAACCGATGAATCTCATCAATAAAAAGGATAGTTTTTCTTTTGAAAAAGCTCTTTTCATTTTGAGCTTGCTTTATGACATCTCGCACATCATTTGTCTTGGCATTGGTTGCAGATAATGTCACAAACCTTATACTGTGCTTCTTGCTGTTGTTGGCTATGATGTGAGCCAAGGTGGTCTAGAAAAAAACATAGAGTTTGAAAAACTCATCAGACAGACTGGGAAGCATGCATAGGTACCACAAGCAGTACCATAACTACTTAACCAAGTACGCTGAACATGGAAGAATGCTGAAGCATAGACTACGAAATTTAAAAACTAAAGCATTACAGTGAAACTAGGAAGACAGTTCAATCTTAGGCCAAATTCTGACGTCCCCTCCATCCTTAACTCTTGACTCTCTTTTGGTGGACTCTCATGAATTCCAACAAAGAATGGCAGTCTTGATTTAGCAAAGCCAGGGTGACAGCTGTGACCTCTCACCAAAGAGAAAATTCTTTCTCCTTTGGCCAAGGGTACAATAGTGAAGGCCCCAGGATAAGAGTTGATCCCAGAAACTGGCTTAAATGGGAAGCCAGCAGATGAGCTGAGAAAAGCAAACCGAATGATAAGCAACCAGCACGTGAGGTGTGGCAAGTGGCTGCATGCCACTTCTGAATGTCTACTCTAGAAAGAAATTAAAAATCACAAATTTGATCTTATTAGTACTTACCAGAAAACAAAGGACAAACTCAAGAAACCCTTTTTTTTTTAGAATTTATTTTATGCATATGAGTGTTTTGCCTGCATGTATGTCTGCACCAGGTATAAGCCTCATGTCCTGGGAGGTCAGAAGAGGATGTGAGATTTCCTGGAAGAGGGCTTTAGATGGTTTGGAATTGCAGTTACAGGTGGCTATGACTATGTAGGTGCTGGGAATTGAACCTGGGTCCTCTAGAAGAGCACACTATGCTCTTAATTGCTAAGCTCTCTCTCAAGTCACTCACGAAAACTCTTGATTCAGTATCTGGGCACTTAATGAGTGCTCAATAAATATGTATTTTCCATTACTACTGTTAGCAATTCAGTATTAAAAATGGGAAGGAAAAAGAGAAGGTTGTTTATTGAATGACAAACCGCTCCTGAATAGAAAGGTAGTACTTTATTTTCTAAAAGTTACACAATCGAGTGTCATTAGACATTGGCTGCTTGGTAACAAATCCCAGTTTACCTGTGCCTTTTGGAATTAGGTTCCCCTGTCATAGGCTTGTGACTATCACCACCTGCCTCACTGAGCAGCCTTAGCCCAGCAAATCTCTTGCATTCAATCCTCCATGACTCACCACTCATCTCCCTGCGGACCCTTCTCAAAGCCTGCAAAGCATCGATAGCTTAACAGTCTCATGTTGTTACACAGATGTCATAACTACTACCAATGCTACTGACCAAGGCCCTAAATGGTGTGACCACTAAATCTTGGAGGCGTGGGAAAGATGTTAACCACTGAACAATTAGCATGTTATTTTAGAGGCGTCGAGTGTGGCTCGACGATAGAGTAGAGCAAGGGCCAAGCCTTAAAAAAAAAATGTTATCTACGGTACATCTGGTTTATGCTTGACCAGAGAGAACATGAGTACAAGGAGGCACAAAAGGAATGATGTATTCCAGCAAATAAAGAGATGTGGCTGAGAGATGAGCTGCAAAGAAAAACAGGATAAGCACGAGGAACATGTTTGTGTATGAAGCAGTCTGAACCTTAAACAGAGAACAGCTTTTTACATTTCCTAACCAATCCCCTATGGCTGTGGTAAGATGATACACAGAACAGGACACTAAAGCCTTGGTGCTTTTCCAAGTAGTAGGCAGTATGAGAAAGTTACGGAAATGCCTGTTGAAAACCAGGCACAAAAAGGAGATTTCTATTAGTTTCATAAAGCAGTTAGAATAAACCAACTAGTAGGAGGCGAGTATGATAGAAAAAAATTTAATTACTTTTCCACAACAAATAGAGCATACAAAATGTTTCTTCCCCAATGTTTGCAACATAACCTTTGCTTGGAAATAGGTCACTAAAATTGTGAGAGTATGTGTGAACACAAAGATATCTCGAATCTCAGTCCACATCTTCGCATAAACCAAGCAACTCTGGCATTTTCCTTTGGAAACGCCCAACAAGGGGGTCTTGGGAATATGAGGGAATGACATACTTGCTTGCTCATTACAAACTCGGCTCACGCACTGGGACCGCGCCCCCAAGCCACCCTCTCCTGAGGGGGGGGGGTCAGGACCGCACCCAGTGGTTGGGGCACATCCTCAGGCCCCTAGGCCAGAGCGGCACTCACCTTGCCGCAGCCTGGCGGGCCCCACAGGATGAGCGAGGGGATCTCGTTGGTCTCCAGCAGGGAGCGGAGCAGAGTCTCCTGCCCCACGGCCCTACTCTGCCCGATGTAGTCCTGCAGCGTGTCGGGACGCATCTTGTCCGCCAGCGGTTTGCCCTCCAGCATCTGTCGGATCTCTTCGGCCGCCAGCGCCCGGGGATGCGCACGGCCCGCGCTGACTCCGAACGAAGCATCGGCGGCATCCGCGTCCCAGTGCCCGGGGTCGTCCTCGCCGTCCACGTCCGCGTCGCCATCGCCGTCCACCCCCGCCTCCTCCTCTTCCTGCGCCTCCGCCTCGTCCCAGCTGTGCGGAGATGCACTGCCCGCCGCGGCAGCCGCCGCTGGCCTCTTCCCCAAGCCCTTTCTGGCCGGGCTGCTGGAGCGCGCCACCGGGAAGTCCGGGATGAGGCGCGCGCCACTGGGCGTGGGCGGTGCGTCGTAGCTCTCACGGCTCTCGGTCTCCCCGCCGTCGTCGCCCTCCTCGCCCTCACCCTCGCTGCTCTCGGCCGCCGTCGGGGTAGCCGGCTGCTTCAGCGCCGAGCTCTCCGACAGCCGACGCCGCTTGGCTCCCGGCGGCGAGGGCCCCTTGGCCCGCTCCCCCGCGCGGTGCGGCCCGGCCGCCGGCTCCGCGTGCCCGGCGGGGTGCAGCAGTAGGCAGCGGTCCAGGTGCGAGTTGATATGCGCGGCGGGCATCATCTGCTGGCACACGGGGCACTGCACCTGGTGCAGCTGCGACAGGAAGGGGTCGTCTTCCGGCCCGCTCACCTCCATGGCGGCAGCTCCCCTCGCCGGCGCCCGAGCCTGCTGCACCTGCCCTGGCCCCTGAGAACGCCGACACCCGCCGCTAGGCCCCGTGCCGCGCGACCCTCGCACGGGGAGGCAGCAGGACAGGCACGGGCCGAGGGAGGGCGCCGCTCATGCCTCACGTCCCGAGCTCCCGCGTCAACTCGCCCTCGGCCGGCAGCTGGCAACGCCTCGCGCGTCGTGTCGGGAAGTGTAGTCCAAAGGGGGCAACCTAGTCCGCAACCGTTAGCCCCAATAGCCGCCGGCAGTTTCTAGCATGGCACTCTGGGAAATGTAGTTCACTATCATTTAACCGGACTTCTTGTCTTCTTCCATCCTGGGGAATGGCCTTGAACCCGAGGCGCGGCTTAGACAGACGTGGTGCGCGTGCGCACGCTTGCTCAGTGCTGAAAACAGCTGCCTCCCGCCCTTCGAGTAGCGCGAAAGCGGAGAACTTGGGAACCTGGCTTTCCAGGATTTTGGCCTTCTGGATGCGGAACCAGAGAAATGCTCAGTCTGGGAAGATTCTTTGTAGAAGACGGAAACAAAGTGGAAAATACCCGAGAGGTGCCTAGAAAACTGGAGATAGGATTTCGACAGGAAGAAACAAGCAGCTACGCAGGTGGACAAACAGTTCAACTCAGAAGGATGCTCATGAAGTGCAAATAAAAAGACCCCCACCCTGTCCCCCTTAGTTTTACTTTAGGGCCTGTCACCCAAAGCACTTGCTTAAGAGATATCTCGTAGCTGACATAATAGCTGTAAACTGGAAAACCAAGCATTGTGTCCCCATAACAAAATGATGGCAGGGAGCACTTAAAGGTGAATTGCAGCAGGCAGGAACAGGAAGTGAGCACCATACACATTCATAGAATATTCTCTGGGTGTGACACTGCATATCTATAATACCAGCACTCAGGAGGTACTGGCAGGTGGATCTCTAAGTTTGAGGCCAGCCTGGTTTACATTTTGAGTTCCAAGTCAGCCAGAGCTCCATAATGAGGCCTTGTCTCAAAATGTTATTTTTACTTTTGTTAAAAAAAAAACAAACAAGCAAACAAAAAAGTAGGTGTGGTAGTCTACATCTATGTATTACTGATTATGATTTTATTATGCTTTTCTGTGAGTCGCCCCTTTAAAAGATGGGTGGCTCAGTTAAAAGCGCTTGCTTCTCTTGCAGAAGACCCACTGTCAATTTGCACACCCACATGGCGGCTCACAACTGTGAACTCCAGTTCCACAGGATCTGAATCCTTCTTCTAGCCTTTAGGGGCACTGCAGCTAGGTGGTACACAGCCATACATGCACGCAAAACATGTACATATAAAAGTGATAAATCTTTAAAAGACGCATAAATAGAGAGAGAGAGATTGTGAGGAGTGACACTTGTTGATAGGGCTGGAATTCTCAACCTCTCAAATACCTGGGGTACCGAAAGTATCAAACTTTCGTTATTGTATTGTTGATCATCAGAAATTAAATGTATTAATAGAATATGAAGACGTTTATGAACCTTGACAAAAATTGAGTTTTTATTTAATCTACTACCCAACAGTATGCCACTGAGAGTTACTATAGAAATCCTTTTTATTTACTGTTTTCCCACTGAAGGTTTAGTTATCTTAGTTTATGAAGTAAAATGGCAATGCAATAGCTAATTTGATGTGAAATTACAAATTCTGCCACCATACCTAAGATGTGAGAATATTAAACTCAAAGAGGAAAAAAATGACTGGCTCATATAGGAAGAAGTAGGGTTTCAGGGGGTAAAAGAAGGTGGGACAGTCTCTGGGAGCCCCACTTTTTAGTAGTTTAGTTCCTTTTGTTGTTGTTGTTCTGTGTTAAAGATTAAAGCCAGGGCCTTGTACATACTAACCTCTACCCAGATGTTTTACCCTGTCTTCATCCTATTCCTTCTGCATATGTCATTTGTTCACATATATAATTAAGGAAAAAACTTATATATATATTATATATATATATAATATATATATATATATATATAATATATATATATATTTCCAGAAGACAAGAATAGAGTTGAACCATTTGAATGCACTATGTGGTGAAAATGCCCTATATTTAATTTCAAGTTATCCGGAATTGAGGAGTGAGTCACAGTGTGACCCTGACCCTGGGTAAAGCTACTTAACTTCTGACTCTATTTCCAAATGTTTAGGAAGAACGATGACCTCATAGTCCACACAAGAACTGAATTAATAGGATTAGTATACTGGCCCCGCATTTCTAAAACCTTAGCTCTTTGAAGTTCAAGGTTTTCTCCACTAGATGGTGATGGTGCAAAATTAAACCATACCAGCACTTAAAAAAAAAAAATATCACTATTTTGTATTGCCTAGCCAAACTTTGTTTTTGAATCAGCATAAATGCAAATACATGTAAACGCTGATGTAAAATTACACAAAATGAAATCTGGTCAAGCCTAGAGTCAATTTTCCCCTTTAAGAAGTCACTGATAGTTTTCAGCTGTCTGTTGATGCTTGGTTTTTAAACTCTATTTTATTTTATTTAGGGTATTGACGCCTCTACCTCCCTTCCACCAATCCCTTAACCCTGTATAAGAGAGAAAAAAAAGGTGAGTAGAGAGAGGGGGTGCAGACCCCTTTACTTCTCCCAGCTGTTTAGGGTCAATCAGATCCTTTTGGGTCAAGACCAGCAATCGTAGCAAGCGGTCTCCTTGAAGCCACTGTATTGAAACGTTTCTCTCTGCCAGCCACATCCATCTCTGACCTTTCCAAACTGCTGATGCCACCATCACAGGCTACACTTCATCTCTCCCTGTGTGTGCTCTCCTATGTATCTTCCTCAGAGTCCTCAACCATGCCTTTCTCTGTGCTGTCCAAGGCAGGCCGTTACCAGCTGGCAAAGACCACAACCTGCAGGAGACAATTATAAACTATGAACAAAGTAAAGCCCAAATGGAGATCCCGCGCTTGGGATTATAACATAACTGAGTTTACAAAGGACCCAAAACATCCATTACATAGCCAGGACAGCTGTCCTTGAGTGCTTACTTTGAGCTGTGTGCACCTTTCCTCTTCTGCCTCACAGTCTGCCATGTGGTCATTGAAGGCTGGAATAGACCTTCTGATTGAGATGGTCCATGAGCATGACCAGTGTTTCCCGGCTGTGCTTGGACACGGGTGTACTGTGAGCCTGCTCAGGCTGCTAAACCTCTGGGCATTGTCTTGAAACCTCATGTTCATTTTCACGAAGTCTAGCAAATCCCACATGGCAAGCGTCTCAGCCATCTTCAGTCACTTTCATCATGGCTACCGCTCTGCTCATCGTCTGCTGCAGTTCCATGACTCTCCTAACCGTACCCAAAGCTCATGTCTCTTTCTCTTTTCTGCATTCTCTTGATTCTGTGCTGCGTTGCTTATTAAGTTTATTTTAGATATTTTCTTGGCACTGCAAGTAGGACCTTTAAACTCTATTCCCTTACCTTTCTTGACATAAAAATGCATCAATTCTTTAGAGTTCATTTCTTTCATACTTGTGACATCCTAGTAGTTTTAAGTGCTTTTAGGTTCGTGCTGGGAATTCCAGCCCACCCTCTCCATGAACTTAAAAGCCAAGGTTATGACACCAAATTTTGGTAAAACAGAAAGATCTTCTGCTGTAGATTAACTGACCCTGACAGAGGAAGCACGTTCACATTTACGCATGCCGTGTGTTAGCATCGATGCAGTTTGGAAGAAGAGAGGGGAGGAGCTGCTTACTAGCCCCATGATAAGAAGCTCTTGTGCTCAGGCAGTCAGTCATGTTCTGCATGCTCCTTTCAGGGAGAAGGATCTTGTTTTCTGTGAGTAGCAAGTTTGTAACAGCAGAGGGCATCAGCTGAATGAACAGGTTTCTTCCACACATGCTCAATTAGAGATAGCTCTTGGTTTTTTTGCTGGTTTCTGGTAGGTTCTAGAGGTAGTCCTTGCAAAACAGCTTCAAAGAGCCTTGTGCTTGGTTACTTTATAACTAGTTTCTAGGCAATTTAATTTGTAGCATAGTAAAAAAATTTTTTTTGTTTGTTTGTTTTATCTGATCTTTTTCCAGCTGGCACAGATCTTCCAAATCTAGGGTTTTCCTGAGTGATACAATGCCTGTGTTATGCAAATAAGGCAACACTCAGTGTTCCCTAGGATTGGAACCTGGTTGGCGATTTAATCAATTTTGCCTAGAAGATGAACTTCTGCTAAAAATTCAGTGGAACTTCCCAGTGGTGAACACACTGAATGGAGAGGGAGGGTGGCATGTCATTATATAAGGGAAAGAGGGAGGGCATGGGAGGCTATGCCTGGACCTTGGGCCTTACTGTAGATTGGATCTGGAGTGTGCCTCCAAAGACCCATCTGCTAAGCCATATTTGCCATCTTGTGGCACTGTTGGGAGATGATAAAACCTTTATGAGACAAGTCCTAGTGGGAGGTAGGTTGCTGGAGAGGTGTCTTTGAAGAGGATATTTAGAATCCTAGCCCCTTCCTGTTCCTTTCCTAGTAAGGAAAGCGGCTACGAGGTAGCTTTCTCCCCTTCATCTTCCCGCACTGATGTTCTGTTGTCTCACCACAGGCCCAAATGGAGTCAACTGATTCTGATAGAACTCAAAAGCTGTGAGTCCAAATAACCCTTTCCCTCTTTAACGTTGCCTCAAGCATTTAGTTACAGCAGTAGAAAGCTGATGAACACACTCACCATGGCCTAGAAGCCTTGCACCCCAGAACCCTGAGAAACTGTGAGGGTGGAATGAAGAAAGGACAGACACACAGTCACATCACTGGGTTATGGTGGGAGTTTCTTTTAACTTTATGCTGTATAATCTGAAATTTCAGCATGTTTATTATGTACAGCCCAGAATGTGGTGTGTGTGGGTGGGTGTGACAGGGGTGGGAGAGTTAGGGGGTGAGGGTTGTGGTGGAGGGGTGGGGCCTGGCATTGGTTAAGGTTTGGGGAGTGGTTAGTTCACTTGGATAGGAGGTCTCTGGAGAGCAGCAGTCTCAGGCAGCAAACATCAGGGAATAGGAAAGCTAAAGTTGCTAGTCTTTTCACACACTGACCAGTCATTTTTAAACACTAATATTTGGACTCCTGAGGAGAGCTTTGCCACCCCTGTTGAGCCCGGCCCACATGGGGAACCAGCTTTGCCAGTGTCCCCTGGGTCCAAGGCTTTGGTATCCTTGACAGCGTTGTGCCCATTGTTAACAACACACAGGACTTGGTTTACTCCCTGCTTGCCCTTCTCCCTGCTCACTCTCCCTTTGTGGCTGCTTTATAACGAAACCTTAATCACTTAAGTATGGTTTTCCTTTTGGTGAGTTCTGTTAAGAATTTCTACTTAACTATCCCGCATTTGCACCTTATCAGTGAGAAGTGAAAGTAACTCCTAGGATGTCAGTTCAGTCTGAAGTGGGAGGAGCCGTTGTGTGAAGAACGTTGCTCTTAACCAGGAAAGGACGTACTAAATAAGCAGTGGCGTGTCAGAGCTGAATGGCAGAATACACAGCTGATATTAGGATAATAACTCTTGAGTCTTCCGTTCTATTACTAAATGTTGTCAAACTATTGGAGAAAACGTGCAGCTTTATCTTGTGAGCATTTGACAGCGGTCCGTGTTCATCCCTGACTTACAAACAACAAAACTCTATTAAAGACACCTCCTTCATGGTATGGGGTTTTCCTCAGCCAGCGCTCATTATGATGTTTAATGATCAGGGGCGCTCAAACCGGCTTTAATGTTCGTATCCAGCTCCCCACCCTTGCACACCACGCCTCCTCACCCTAGAGTGCCTTTCTAGCCTTCCCCTAGGTTTGGAACCCCAGGTTACCTTTCTGCATAGAGGTGCTATTGTTAGCTTCTCCCTGGCCCCAGGCCGTTTGGCTGCTCTTTGCCATATGCTTAGTCTACCCGGACTGTCCCTCATAGCAGCTACCTGGCAGGAGCCCAACCGCCAGTTTCTATATCTGTTTCCACTCCTCCTGCCAACCTCCACCCGAGAGTAAAGTTCTTCCCCCTTTGCCAGCTCGGTGCCAAGTACTGGGCCTCACATGCTGTGGGCTGTGCTGGCACAGAATCAATGGGTGAAAGCAACTGGGCAGGCCTAATGTGTAGGCTTAACTCATTTGCCCAAGGCTAATGTTTGGAACATTCTGTTTCTACTGAGAAAACCACCTGACTCGGGCTTTTAAACTTGTAAAAGTAAGATGAAGACCTACTGCTGCTTTAGATATTTAGAGAAGCCTTCCAAAAAGAAAAAGAAAAGAAAAGAAACATTTTTAGAGGCGAAAGTAAAATAGTCATCTAGGAAGAATGAAGAGATGAAACTAGAAAGGAAAAAACAGATTCTTTTTGAGAGCCGTGGGACTGACAAAAGAGGTGTGGGGAGCATGCCATACATTTTTTTTTTCCTCCTATACTGTCTTGGGTTGGAAGACCAATGGCAGGAAGGCTGCAGGTGAGCAGAGCTTTCCGGGCAAACAAGGTTTTCTCCAAGATCTGGAAGGTTCAAAGCGCCCGTGTTCCCCAGCTTTGCTCTGGCTCCAGAGGATGACACCTGCTCGAAGCATCTACAGCACTGACCTTGGGGGTGCATGTGGGCATCCTCAGCAGGTCAGCAGTGAGGTCTTCCTCAGCCGCCTCACTGATGGACTGGTTGTGAACACAGCTGAGTCTTTGAGGAGCTTCCAGAATTATGTAGAGGACACACTTGGCTCTGCTGAGTTGAATGCTAAAGGAAAAGAGAGAATTTAAGAAAAGTTCCTTTAAAAGTATTTGGAGACCAGTATTTAACTATCCAGAAGAAAGAAAAAAAAAGTGAGCCTGATCTCATGTGAAAAGTAATAAATTCAACATAGATGACTGGTCTCAATGAATGGAGAATTCTGTAAAGCACCGTCACTTGATGGCTTTGTGTAGATGTTTTCTTGGAAAGGACACAAGTAGTGTTGATCATTAAAAATCTAAAATTGACTTTATCAAAATTTAAATGCATTTGTTAGAAAGACATTTTTGGGTGCTGGGCATGATGAATCACACCTGTAATCCCAGCCCTTGAGAAGCAGAGATCAAACTATCTCTATGAATGTAAGGCCAGACTGGGCTACAAACATTAATTAATTAATTAATTAATTACATTAAAAAGATACCTTTAGAAAAATGAAACTACAATCTACACATGAAGAAATAGAGAAAAGAGATTTGTGTTCTGAGTATGGAAAGAGACCTAACTGCAATAGTAAAACAAAAATAGCCCCTTTGTAAGTGAGTAAAAGTTCCATGACAAGGTGTTTGAATAACCAAATAGAGACATAAATTTAGATGCAAATTACAATGGATGTCACCCCATTCCAACCAGAATGGCACAAACCAAAACTACTGATAATATTGCATTTCAGCTAAGAAAATATGTAATAACTGTCAGACCATTTCTATTCAATGTTGTAAGGAATAAAAAGATTGAGGATTGTAATGAAAAAGTGACACATCTTTATTTGTAGGTTGTATACACTGAAGAATTATGTATAGAAAAATTATTTTAAGTTATATCAATTTAACAAGTTGTCTGCTTTAAATAGTCAATGCTGTAAGTAGACACCCATAGAAAGAAGCTTAAGAGCAAAAGCAGGAAACAGCAGCAAAACTATTAATTACCTAAGAATAAATCTGATGAAAGATATAAAGAGATGGTTTCCTTCCTTCATAGGAGGGAGGTTGTAAAATCTCCCTGAAAGAAAGTGAAAAGGAATGTGGTAAATGGAGTGATACTACATAATTGCAGTTCCTAACACCCATTAGAGTAAGAGGTGAATTACTGCCAAACTCATTTGTAGATTCAGTTCCATCCCAGTTGATAGGCCACAGGTGTGTGTGTGTGTGTGTGTGTGTGTGTGTGTGTGTGTGTGTAACTATAAACTAACAAGCTGACTCTACAAATGTTTTAAATGTGCTAAGAATAGCCAAGACATCCTCAGTGGGTGTAGACGCTTGTTAAAAGACAGCCCCCAAACATACGAATATTACTGCAGGAAGAGACTGTCTTAAAAAATAGTGAGAAAAAAAAAAGATAGACTTTTCCATAAGAGATGCAGAGAGAACATATGCAAATACTGGATCTATTTTACTTCATAACAAATTCCTATATGGGAAGTTCAAATTATATTCAGAAAATAAAATATAATATCAAACACACTATAAATAAAATTATTTATAAATATTATAAATAAAATATATTGAACATAGTATTTAAGATGTATTTGAAAATTCCTACATAATGATAAAATAATAGACAATTTGTCAAAGCATGAGATGAAAATCCTTACATGCGTTTAATGGAAGCGAAATATGTATATATACATATGAGAATATAACCATTTAGTCATTAAAGAAACACAATTTAAGTGTTTAAAGTGCTATGTTGTTACATGGTCACTAAATTAGTAAAAAAAAGCGTCAAAAGCAGCGCAAAGAAGCATTACTGGTGCACTAATGGAATATATTGGAATATATTGTTACCTATATATATGCACTGTGCTGTTCATAGCAGCCCCAGACCAAAATAATCTACAACATCAATCAGTAGTATAATAAGAGCATAAATCGTATGGAATATTACATAAGTAAAACCAGCAGACACAAAAATATAGTAAACTATATTAGACTATTTAAAAGGAAAAAGATACAAAAGAACACAAACAGTATGGATACGTTCACATACAAATTCCAAATTAGCATCAGGTTATTTGTTTATAGCACACATGTAAGTGGGAAAACAATGACTAAAATCAAGGCTATTATCATCTAAAAACTCAGATTAGAAGTTAGTCTGGGAGAAGACAAAGGAACGAGGCTTAGCGGTGCTGTCAGTATCGTAGTGTATGACCTCGTGGTGGCTTTATGAATGATCATAGTTCTTCTTAAGCTATATTTGCTGTTCCTTTGTATTTCCTATGTGTGGCAGCTCAGTGTCAGGAAACTATTTTACAGGCACACTGTAGAATAATAAAATTAAAATACTCAGAAATGTTTTGCCTCTTAGAATCCAGGTTAAAGTTTTAGCTGATATCTCTTGTTTTTTGGGGGGGGGGGTTTAGTAATGTTAATAGCAAGAATATTACCACTAATAACCACAATCGTTGCCATCTGTCAAGTCCCTGTGATGCTCATCTTCCACCCCCCTGCTCCCGTCTCTGTGACTTAAATAGTGTTACTGTCATTTTACAGATGAAAAGAACAAAGCTTAGGATGGCCACACAGCTACTCTACACAGTGCATTTACACAGTGAGCAAATCGTAGCTTCAAACCTCTGCTCGCTCTCTGTAATGCTCATGAGTTCCCACTAGGCTAGCCTCTTTACTCTGAGAGCTATCATTTCATTTAAATGTAATTTCACTCAGGTTAAAAAGGAAACAAATGCTTGTAGACCAGTGGATGACTTTAGAAAAGCATAGATCATATGCATTGCGATAATCTTGCCTTACATTTAAAATTTATTTTTTCTCTATATTATCATTCACTTAATATTTATTGATGGGGTATCTTTTAACCCATAAAAATTGGGAACATAGGTAGGCAGAGTGATGCACACCTTTAATCCCACACTTGGGAGGAAAAGGTAGGTGGAACGCTGTGAGTTTGAGGCCAGCCTGGTCTACATAGTGAGTTCCAGGACAGCCAGAGCTACATAGTGAAATTGGTCTCAGACAAACACATTTGGAAACTCCTGTAAATACTCTTCTGTAATCTTCCATTTTTTTTTCTGAGTTGATCATTACATTTATTCTTTTATTGTTAGGTATGACTGATGAAATAATGTTACTCTTTCTATAGAGATACTATCCTATTTAAGCAACTCTTCTTTTTATGTTATTATTATTTTAATATTTTATTGCAATTTATTATTATTTTCATCATCATTGGCAACGTTGGAGATTGAATACAAGTGGTAGATACTCTTACCACTGCGCTACATCTTCACCCCCTAATTAGTTTTTTTAAGTATAAAAAATAAGATCACTATGATACCTTCAAGGATAACATCTTGATATAATGCACTTCTTCAAAATAAAACTCTTTTAAAAAATGCATTGATGTGGTCCAAGGGTGTGGCTCAGGTGCCTTTCATAATAAGCCTCCTTCTTTTTCTACCAAGTGTGTGAGAGTCATAGCATCCCCCCCACCTGGCCTCGCCCAGCTTCCTTTACAGTGAACACGTGTTCCGGGTGGGAACTGCATTAGCAATGCCTTTCATTCTCTTGGTGGCTACGAGGAGTTTTTACAGACCACTGAAGTGGTTGCAACCACGCTCTTCAGTCCTTTTGGACACATAGTCTTTACAGACCTCTGAAGTACCTGCAACCAAGTTCTTCAATCCTTTTGAACACTAGCAACTTACTGGACCTGTTCTGAAGCTGCCCAGCTTACATTCTACCTAAACATCTTTCACCTTTCACAGTAGATAACACATCCCAGCAGTGCGTGAGGTTTTCCCAGATTACCCCCCCCCCCGCCCCCATCAGCCGTTACCATGCCCCCAGCTCAGTGTTTTTCCTCGTGGAAAATTTCTCCGCCGAGCCTTGCCCTCTGGGAGAAGCCCGCCAGCCAGCTTTGGTAAGAGAACATGACTGGAGGTTTGCTCTTCTGTAATTTCATGCCTCGCTGCTATCATAAGCTGCGTCTGGCTCCTCAAATCCTCTTCCAATTTAGGAGGTAGAAAAGCATTTCTAAGCACGTCAGTATAAATACACTGTTCTTCTAGTTCCTGAAACTGAAAAATGATGATTCACGCCATAGGAGAGGGGAATTGTAAGTGAACGGCGGCCTCCTGGACCCCGCTCGCTTGCTTAGAGTGGAGAATCACAACAGGAGTGTGAATTTACCTGGTAGCCAGCATCTTCCTTTCTTCTTTCCTACTTGTACTTAAAGAAGTGACAGAAGGGAGCTTCACATGAGGGGTGTGGGAAGAGGCAGATCCTACAGTGCTGTGTAATTATAAATATGTGTGAACTAGCCCATGATGTGAAACACTTATTATTTTCATTGTCATGACCAGAAGCAATCAAGGAGCACCCCTGTACCCAGTTCTTGATTTTTAAGGAACATTTCTGTGACCTGGCTTTGATTTTGAAATGTCTTTTGTTTTTTTCTTTTTAAAAGAACCAGAGTTCCTTGAAGAAATGAAAAATCCCAGAAATAGAGTGAAAATGTAGAGGAAGTTAAGAGCAATAAAATAGTGTTGGTGTATCAAAAGTACACAGCGGCGAACACAGCTGCTCTATTGATCAAATATGCAACAATTTGACAAGTCGAGCATTGAAAGGAAGGATGTAAGGGGTTTTCTGATTTGTTTCATTTGTTTCTTTTACTTTATACTGATACTTAAAAGGGAGAGATGCAGGTTCGGGAAGGAAGCATCGTGATTTAGAAGAATTTCAGTGGGCGTGGAAGAAATGACAGGCTCAGAAACACACTATTACATAATCACCATGCTAATCTGTCCAATCAGCAATAGATACTAAGGGCCTGGGCAGTGAGTCGGCAGAACCCAGGAGTCCCACAGAGTCCCATAACGTACTTATTATGTGAAAGAGAAAAAGATAACTTTACAATAGAGAAATCTGGTGGACACCACCATCATCAGATCATCAATTTATCTTTAATAAATAAGGATGGCACAGGTTGGCATTGTGTGCCACCTGTTGGGATATCCTAAGAAAAATACAGTATGCCTCTGATTTTCTTGCCACGAGTCTAACTTGGCCCTTATATGAGGACATAATCAAGCAATTCAAACTGTGATAATTTATGAAGCTATATTTGTCTGGAGTTTTCAAAACTAACAATTCCATGTAGAATAAAAGGAAAAAGAGAAAAGGTTGATTGCTTCCTAAATAGAGAAAATGGGCTTTAAAAAAAAAAGGATTTATAGCAAATGCGCTATGGGACATTTGACTGGACTCTGTAATGTGAGAAATGTCTTCCTTCTGGGGAGACATGCTCGTGCATGTAGGATGAAGTCTCAGGAAAACGCAAGTTCTGGAAGGAAAACAGAAACAGCAGATGAAAGACACTAGCATTTAATGATGATAAGAAAATCATAAATAGCTATTACTGTGCTCTTCTTATAAGGCCTCTGCAAGTTTGAACTTTAAAATGTTTTGAAATTCTCTATTTTTACTGTTCTAGGGACCAAATCCAGAACCTCATGCATCTTAGACAAATACTTTCCTACTGAGCTACAGCCTTAGCCTCCAGGTTTGTTTTTGTTTTTTGTTGTTTGTTTTGTTTTTCAAGACAGGGTTTCTCTGTGTAGCCTTGGCTGTCCTGGACTCACTTTGTAGACCAGGATGGCCTTGAACTCACAGAGATCCTCTTGCCTCTGTCTCCTGAGTGCTGGGGTTACAGGCGTGCGCCACCACAGCCTGGCTCAGGTTTGTTTGTTAAAAGTTTGGGATGCAAAGGTATCCAACAAATGGTGTAAAAGTCATATACAGCTTTGGGAACTTATTCACCAATTCATTTGTGATAAGTATTGCATGTTGTACTTCTAAGGACGCATCATGTGCTATTTTCTCAGTAACCTATCAACTCAGGGATAAGTATTTGTATTCTACAATAAATAAAATGGCATATAATTAAAAGAACAGCTAACTCAACCACTATAGGAATAATTCACTAAGAATTTTTAGTATGTTTTTGTTTTGTTTGATTTGATATGTTTGGTTGATTGGTTGGGCTGGTTTTTTCAAGATAGCTTTAGCTGTTCTGAACTCTCTTCATACAGTTTTCAGTATGTTTCAAATAAATTACTCTTAAATGCTCCTATTTACATTTTATGCGGTTTTTTAACACCTCTTTCCTTTCATGTTTTAAACAGGAAAAGAAACAGAAAATGAATTACATGCCTAAGAAATTCAGTTTGTTTCTTTCTTTATTTCTGTGGATTGAAGATAGCCTCAGGGCCTCGTATCTGCTGGCAAGAACTCTCCCAACTAACTATGCCTGCAGCCTGCCTGGAGTTTTAGACTCCTTGGTTTTTGTTACAAAATATTTAGCTACTTACTCACTGTCACTTGGAAAATTTAAAGGTCTAATATCAAATGGACTGTAAACAAGTCTGGACATTAGGTAACATCATTGCTTTCTTGGCTGAAAGCATCCTGTCTCCAAGGAGATAGTAAGTGACAGGGGCTAACTTCATATAGCACACATTTTTTACTAATTACAAAAGCTCACGTTACATGACATTTGTGCTGGAGGAAAAGTATGAGGCTCGCTCTCCCATTCATCTTTTTTCCTTTCTTCAGCTCCAGGTGCCTCGGTACTCTGGGTTTAATTTATGTCTCCCTGGATCACTGCCTTGGTCACTTGGAACAACCAGCTCCAAACTGCCTCGTAGCCCTCGCTCCCTCCTCCTCCTCTTAACAAGACTATTTTTACGAATCATATTAAACTGGATTTTCTTTTATTCTTAGTTACGTTAGTAAAGTATACTTTGCAGATCACAAATTGTCCCATCTAAAGTATACAATTCAATGGTATTTTAAGACATTTGGTGGGTTGTGTAATCATTACAACATCCAGCGAGATACTGTTTACTAAATTAGCTAAATTCCTGACACCACACAGCTTTCAATGTCTATGGGTTGGTCTTTATTTCTTTTCTTTTCTTTTTTTAATGTATATGATCCCATAATATGTGTCCTTTATCTCTGGCCTTTTCCCATTTATCACCATGTTTTAGTCTATTCGTGTTATAGGAAGTATCAACATTTAATTTCCAACTAGTATTCCAATTGCATGGACATACCATTGTGTATTATAACTATTGGGCATTTGGGTTGTTTCTTATTGTGGCTGGTGTGTGTACTGCACCTCCCAACACTTATGACCAAGGATTGCATGCTCTTGTGTTTTCATTTCTCTTCCCTGTGTGTACAGAAGTGCAGGACTTCTGAGAAGTAACTTAAACTCATATCCCATTTTCAAAACCTATTTTCCATTCCTGTCCCCTGTCCGATGAAAGCTCCCCGTTCTAGCCAGGTTTGTCTTTCTCTGTCTCTTTATAATCAACACTCTCCCAGTGCGCCCAAAATGTTATTTTGTTGTGATTTGAATTTGCATCTCCCTGATGACTGATTGTCCACTTGTCCATTCAAATCCTGTGTCCCCTTTTAACATTGGAATGCATGTCATCCCACTAGTGAGCTGCAACAATCGGCTGTATCTTCTGAATACAGGCCCCTTATCAAATCTGTGCTATCGAAGCATCTTCTCTGGGCCGTAACTGTCTTTTAATTTTTCAAATGCTGCCTTTGGAAGAGTCGAGTCTTTGAATTTCGATGGAGTGCAATTTATCAATTTCCGCTTTTAGGGTGACACCCTATGGTGCTTTATGGAAGGTAGTACATGTAATTGTTGGGGGGCAGCTGGAATGAGGCACCCTTGTGTGCGGAAGCCTGTTTTTCTGGAGAAATTCGCCAAAGCTGTGTATAAACAGAAACAATCAGCATTTTCCAGCCTGCTTTAAATGACAAGACAAGGTGAGCTGTCAATGATGCTGGCTCACGCGACTCCTCAGATTGCAGTCTCTTCCTTGGGTAGTGGAAATGTTGTTTAAAAGAGAAAAAAAAATCGCAGAATTCTGTTCTTATTTTTGAGGATTTCATATATGTATACAATGAAATATATCCACCCCCATTTCCCTCCTTCATCTTCCTCATATTCCTCCAACATGTCCCCCTCCTAACTTTACTTCCTCCTGAAAGGAATGATTCCTCCACCCCCACAACCTCCGGCAGCCATCAACTGCTAGTTAAGGGGTGAGGCATAGAGAGCACCCTTTTGGCGGCCTTGATCTTGTGCAGGTCGTGTGCAGGTAAGCACAGCTGCCGTGAGGTCAGAAGTATCATGAAATTATTTTTGTAGACCAGGCTGGCCTCGAACTCATAGAGATGCCCCTGCCTCTGCCCTCCCCTGGTGCTGGGATTATAGGCATGTGCCACCATGCCTGGCTGCCTCCTCTTTAGTGCTGTTTCCGGAACTTTGGTAGTGGGATAGTGGAGGAAGGTGGCAGTATATGCCTAAAGACATGAATAAGCAGGTTACCAAGATGAGACTTGATAGCTTATGACCATATAGTAGAGGAGGAGGTCCCCCTTGGTCACAGACCTAGGGGAGGGGAATAGGGTGAAAGCAGGAGGGAAGAAGGGAGGAACGGTGGGATACAAGGGATGGGATAACAAATGAGATGTAATCTGAATAAATTGATTAAATTAAAAAATAAAATAAAGTATAATGGAAAAAAGGACATTAGCGCTCAGCACTTGGTTTTACAATCAAGAATTTCTTAGCTCTGTGAAAGGCTATTTTCCTTTGATTTATATTTTTTAAAAGTCAGGTAAATCTGAAATGCCAAGGAAACACTGGCAATTGCTCATATCTTTACTTTTAATTTTTCTAGGCAAATCAGCATTTCAGAGCATGCAGTGGACTGCAGGTCCTCAGGACAGGCAAAGGAATATGAGCATGAACATAACACCTAGACACCTAGTCAACTGTTGTACCAGATAACTTGTGTTCCAAACCATCAAGCTCAAACAGTGTGACTTAGCAGAACTGTGTCACTGTCACCCAAGTTTATAAGACAGATAACACAAATTCTCTCAATTAACTAAACATTTAGGATACTAAGTACAATCAAAATCATTATTTCTAGTGTTTAAGTAGCAAATATTTATTTATTGGGTGCATATTCTATATGGGAATACCCTTATGTAGACAGCCGTACAAATTTGAATCTGCAACCTATACATCTTCCATAGATCTCCGTTTCTGTGACTTTAGTCACAGAATGTCCAATGAACTTGTCAAAAACTGAGTTCTAGACTTTGCCCCCAGCTCTGCACATCCCACATGCATCTCATTTCACGTCACCTTTGCCCTTCAGGTGTGCAGAGGGAATCTGCAAATCATCCCGTCTACTGTCTTCCCTTTCTACTCTGTATCTAGTCCATCAGAAACCCCGTTGGCTCCAAATGAAGTGCGGAAGCATGCTTAGGGTTCTAGAACAAAAACAAAAAATTAGCAGAAAAATGAAGAAAATTTACTATTGGGTTTTGCTAATAGTAATGCATCTGCTGGCCCTGGCTCTCTAATGCTTGTGGCCAAGAGCTAAGGAGACAGGAGTTATGACTTCATTTTTATGTTCTGACTGGAGGGTGTGGCTACATACATCTTCCTTATTCTGAGAAGGATTTGCCTTGTCAACACTTATACACAGTTTAATCATGCCTGTAAAAGTTGATAACCTCGCATCAGTTCAGCCTTTTGAGACTATTTTGTTGCATAGTGTGTCTCCTCCTTGAAGAACTAAGTTTTTTGAATTCTAGAAAAATAGCAGCAGTCCAGCTTTTCAAATAAGATTGTGCTAGAATATTTTAAATGATACTTAAGATGGAAAACACCCATTTTTGTCTTGACAGGCAAACCTTTATTTAAATAATAATAATTAAAAAAAAGGATGTCAGGCTGCTGGTAGCAACGTGGCAGAGAGGGCATAGAAAAGGTTGGACAAGAGGTGACAGTTGTCTGGGTCGTGAAGAGTTAGGGTGCTATCTATAATGTCAGCTTTAGCTTGTCAGCAATATAAGTTGTATATCAGTATATAAATCTAGGAATAGCAGGCCTGGGGAAGTGTTTCTTTTCATTATGACCCAGGAAGAGTCACAGTGTTACTCATGAGAGCACTCTGTGTGAAATCCACCTCTAGCCTTTGTTCCTACCTGGATATGTGTGCCTTTGACCTTTCCCCTCAGCGGAGACCTTTTAAATCCCGTAAAGACTGAGCAACTTAAACAACACTTATTAAAAGCATTCAGAGGGACCGCATACTACAATTGGATCGCTTCATACCATCAAAACAAATGCGCATGTAAACTTTGGGCTCATATTTCTTGCATCCCGGCAGCTGCAATCAGGTCTGAGCCGAGTATGCGACCACAGAGCACAAATCCAGCCCAGTCATTACAGGGGTACTGAGAGGGGGAAGGTAAAGGTGATATTTCATCCACTGTTCAGCTCATCCTCTCCTTACCTGACCTTTGAAATGGAGCCATCAGCTTTGAAAGGCCTGGCATCTGAAATTAATATTCTTCCCCCATCTGACCAAGGAAGCAACAGCTGAGCAACATGAGATCAAGGAGCCTGTTAGTTTAAACAGGGGCTCAGAGTGGCATTTGAGAGGGAGGACACCTCCTCTGGTGGTAGGCACTTGTCTTCCCAGATGACTTCTGCGCACCGAGAGTGAAGTCTCTTACAGAGAGTCCTGCAGTCAGTTTGAATTCTGCGGATTCCCGTTATCTGCTGGAAAGAATCCTCCGCTGGTGGAGTGGCTCAGACTCCAGGATGTCCTACATGTGGTAAAATCACTTTTGTTTATTGTTAGAACTGCGTCAATCTCGCTTTTCTCTCTGTGTTGCTTTAAATAACAATTCCTTCAAAACTCCAGGCAGAGCTCAAGGCTTGGTATTTCTTTATGGTATTTCAGACGTAAACTTCTGTTGTAATATGTCGATTTTTGTGGGTTCCTGATCTAGTTTTGGCATTGCCTGCAGCTCAGCATTCTACCTTAGCCACAGCTCACCATTAAGCAGACATGCATCTCTCTTCTTATATTAAGAATTCTTTTTACAGAGAATTTTACAAAATACTAATTAAATGGTCCATAATGTATCTATAGAGTTCTGGTTGATGTTATTTGCATTTTTTAAAATGTAAATTCTTTAAGCAATGTATAGAAATTTGTAAAGCTCCGAATGTAAAATACTTTATAACTCTCATAGGTCATTTTACTCTGTGGATTGTAAAAATGAAGCTTCATTGGCGGAATTAGAAATGATGATTACTAGAGGAGATAAAGAAAATTTCAAAGAATTTCCAGCAGGGGATCTGGGGGGCTAGCAACCAGAAAGCACAAATTCAAATCTTAATCTTTGTTTCCTTGTATAGCAAAGTAATGTGT
Source organism: Acomys minous (assembly GCF_964271855.1). Taxonomy (NCBI): domain Eukaryota; kingdom Metazoa; phylum Chordata; class Mammalia; order Rodentia; family Muridae; genus Acomys; species Acomys minous. The sequence goes on from NC_140490.1 coordinate 60,565,709, forward strand.
GAATACATAGACGCATTTATGTATCTAGAATCGTTCCTTGATAGCATGTGTGTATTTCTGAAACATGGAGAGTATTTCAGAGAGAGCACGGAAGCTGAGCTCAGTGCCCAGCTGTTAGCAAGGATGCATGAAAAGGTGTTTTGGCTACATCCTTCATCTGAGATGAACTTCTTGTGAAAAATTAATGCCAAATGTCTTAAGACGTAGGCAGGAGGAGCTGGTGTGTGGCTCAGAGGTAGAGGTGTTTGCCTAAAACGTGTGGGCTGTTGGGTTTAATCCCCAGCACTGAATAGTTTAAAGAGGGGATACAGGCAGAGAACCACTGTGGTGGGAGACACTGCCCAAGAAGGAGACACACTTTCCAGAGGAAGAAGGGGAAGTCCCTCTTCCTAGACAAGCCTTTCTTTCCTGTAGGACCCTGAAGGGCAAGCTGGGCCACCGCAGTCAACAGCTCCCTGCCCCCAAGCCATCGCAGTCAACACCCACCCCACCCCCCAAGTCAGCAGTCTGTGTTTTAACTGGCCACTTGGAGGTTTTTGTTTTCTGGGTTTTTTTGTTTTGTTTTGTTTTGCTTTTGGTTTTTCGAGACAGGGTTTCTCCTTGCAGCCTTGGCTGTCCTGGACTCGCTTTTGTAGACCAGGCTGGCCTCGAACTCACAGCGATCTGCGTGCCTCTGCCTCCTGAGTGAGTACTGGGATAAAAGGTGTGTGCCACCATGCCTGGCCCCCTTAGGTCCCACAGCTTGGCTAATTTTAGTCCATAAAGAAGAGAAAACTGATAATGAACAGATATATTTTTAAAAATGCATCCTCCTAGCACAGGAATATGAAGCTGAAGGCAGGGCCAGGGCAGCATGATGGTCTTTTACTGAGAGCCTAAAGAGACAGGAGTTTGGACTTCTGGGGTGAAAGGAAGCGAGAAGTCTCTGGAAGGTCGAAGAAGGGATGCACAGACATCAAGGGTGCAAACGAGATCGTTCAGGTGGCAGCCACCCACGGTCACCTCTGTCAGCACAGGTGTCAGGCCCTCTGTGTCCTCTTCCTGTGGGTGAATCAATCTTCCCCAGGCTCTAGAAAGGGGGGGGGGGATATATCAAATAGGAATGCCTCTATTTTCATGGCTTACTTCTCAATGTAGATGAATATAAATGAATATAAACTTCCTTTCCCAAAAGAATTTTTCTAGTCATTCCTGGGTGTAAAAGGTCCTTGGTTTATTTGAACAGCCAACTTGAAATATGCTGCATAAACATAACTAGGGGCTGACGTCTTGCTCTCTCAGTGTATGTCTTGTTAATGCAGTGAAGGGTTACGTAGTTGCCAGGGAGGGCACTTCTTACTATTTGATTTTGTAATTAAAAAAAATTTTTTTTTCCTTTAAAAGTTTCAATAACAGAAAAAGGTCTGATGTGAATCTCCACATTGCTCCTGATGTGGGACGTTGACGGTGAATAAGCAATGTGAACTTTTTTTGTTTCTTTCTTTATAGCGAAGAGACCGCGGTACTGAAAGGTCACGATTGTGTCCTGATTTACAAATCCGAGACGGAGGGAGATGAGAACCGCACTCCTGACAGTAGCCTGATCAGACTCACTACCAGCATGCTGAAGGTGAAGAGGCTGGAGGAAATCAGCTCGTGCCACAGCAGCAACCCCCTGGAGGAGGTGGCCTTTTTTCAGTGCATGGAAGAGGTGGAGAAGGTGAAGTGCTTTCTGGAAGAGAATTCTAGTGATCTGGACCTGCAGTCTGGAGACAATGAGGTAATCACGCTCTCTACCTGACATCATGGGTAGCACTGTTTATGTGACACTCTCATTTCCTTTCCCCTGCTCTAACGAGTGTGTGTAAACTCTACAGCTGAGTCGGGTTGATAGTTCAGAGGCTTTGAACAACATGTATTTTACCTGCAGTGGCTGAGGAGGCTTGAAGGGAGTTTCTGGGGACTGGGAGTGTAGCTCAGAGGAAGAGGCTGTGCACAGCATGCTGGAGACCCTGGGTTCCATGTCATCACCCCTCTCAACCAAAGTTACATGTGCACATGTACACATGCATACATATTTACAGAATATGTGTGGGAACACGCTTTCAGAAGGATCACTTAAAATAATGTGTTCCGGTTTGAAAACTCAGGGAAGCACTGTGGGGGACACAGCCGCAAAGCTTCTAATTTAAAAATCCCAAGCCCTGGGACAGGTAGAGCTATTGACAGCAAAGTCCAGAGAAGGGACAGCATTCCCTGCTGCTGGCATGGTGGTAGAACCCTGGGACCACTGTGCAGAGCAAGTGCTCTGAGCGGCAGCGGACTCACACATGGAGTTGGCTAATATGATCAATGAGATGGTGGGTGCTGTGGAAGTAAGTTGGATAATGTGTCTGAAGCATGGGAGCACTTGTGATGTGTGTGTGTGTGTGTTAGTGTGTGTGTGTGTGTGTGTGTGTGTGTCAGGGCAGGGAGTGTTAGTGTCAGTGGTGGTAGGGAGAATAGTCAGCACTGTCACCACAATACTGAGGAGACCTGACCCCTGACCCCAGGAACCTCCATCCAAGTAAAAGCGTATCCTTGGAATAGAATTTCAAGATGAGTCAGAGTGAAACAAAGTTGGTGAGTTTATTAAGTAGACGGGAAAAAAAGCTAGTTCATAGGTGGGCATTGGTGTGTGTGTGTGTGTGTGTGTGTGTGTGTGTGTGTGTGTGTGTGTGTGTGATACATAGGAAACCAGTATATATTTAAGACATGGGTATCTAGGTGTGTGGACAATGTCCTCACATCTGATTCTGTGGCTTTCTAAGTTGCACTGTTCAAAGAATGTGGGCCAGAGAGACGGCTAAGTGGGTAAAGGTGCTGACCAGCAAGCGTGACAGCCGGAGTTAGAATCCAGGAACACACATGAAAGTGGGAGCAAGATCTGACTCCACAGAATTGTCTTCTAACTCCTTGTCACTTGTGGTGGCACATCTGCCGTACCGCTTCTCTCTCACACACATAATAATTAGAAAAAATGTACAAAAGGTTTAAAGGTTAAGCAAATTTTAAAAGTTATAGGGGCTAGCTATAGGGGCTAGCTATAGGGGCTATATATATATGGGCTTCATGGATAAGAGCACATACTGGCTTTGAAAGGGACCTGGCTTTGATTCTCAGGCCCCATGAGAAGTGTGCCTCCAGCTCCAGGGGACCAGACACCTCTGGCCTTCATAGGCACACCCTCCACCTCAGACACATAATAAAAATAAGATGGTTTATTTATTTTTCTTATCCTAAAGAATTTGCTTTGGCAAATGAAAGTGCACAGTTATTTTACAATGTGTATTGTACAGATTTGGGATGAGAGGAGGCCTATTATGGTAAAACTCGGTGCCCTAAGCTTCTGGGTTCAAACCAGCTTCCTGCTGCAGAAAGCCGGACCTATCTATGTGCATGCAAGCATCCGGCTACATGGGTATAGAAGAAACTATCATGGGCAAAGTGTAAGTGACATATGAAAGACACCTTTGTAGGGACTATTAATAACACAAACAACTAAAACAGAATTTATTTTCTCCTCATTATTTCTGTAGGAAACAAAAGGCCATTTATCATTCATCACTTTGCGTGACAGAAATCAACTAGTAGTTTCTATGGGTTTGATTGTGGTATAATCTTGTTACTATTGTTTTTGTTTTGTTTTGAGACAAGGACTTGTGTACCTCAGGCAGGCCTTAAACTCCATGAGCTGACTTAGGATGAGCTGGCCTTGAATTTCTGATCCTCCTGCCTCTACCTTCTAAGAACTAAGATCACAGGTGTGCCAGTATGCAAAGCTTATGTGATAAAACATTTAAATTAACTGCCTTTAAAGTGTGAGGTAATGGTGAGTTGGACTATAAGCTTTCTTAGGGAGAATTGCTTTTATGATTATCAACTGTTCCAGAAAGTTAGAAACTTAATTTGGAAGTTACATATTTTGGGCTTTGGGTGAAAAGACTGAATCTGCAGAGACCCTAAAAGAAGTAAGCAAACTTTTTTTTTTTTTAGCAGTGCCCTTCAGGTGTCCATTGTACAGTTGACACCATTAGAGATAGAAACCAGTGACAAGGAGTGCCCTATGTCCCTCCCAGTTTTTGTTTGTAAACGGAGAAGGGCACAAAGATGTCAGCAGTCAGTAGCTCTGTCCTGTTCTGGCTGTGCAGAACGGACAGGTACAGGTGTCAGAGGCTCGGTAGTCAAAGCCCAGCCTGCGGGTGCAGCACAGCCAGCAGGCCCGGCAGCTGGCAGGTAAAGAAAGCCACCACAGCAGCTCGGGTGTGTGGACACAGCTGGGCTACCATGGCTGCCTCCATTTTCTGCAGGGCTGCAATAGATCTTTACTGCGCCACTTTTTTCTCTCCAGGGACTATTAAAAAGGCTTGTCAGCTTTCTCACTTTACTCTCTTTTCTTCTCCCCCCTCCCCATTCTCTTTCTGAGAAGATTAGGGCTGCTAATGGCAGAAACATTTGCTGGCTGCACTGAAAGGCAATTTTCACTGGATTTCAGACACTCTGGGGACACAGCTTTGTTCTGGAAGCTTGGAGAACAGTTTCCAAAAGCAACTTTATCTTCTCTCAGTCCCAAGAGCAGAAAAACTGTATATAAATTTAACAACCTGTATTTGTTAAAAATAGCGCAGTGAAACTCGGGTTCTTTTTTCTTTTCCTGCTCTTAACCAGGATTTTCTATTTCATGTATTTTCCTTTGGCTGCGTTTATTTTAAACTACCTTTCTCTTCCTCTAGTTTTTGGGTGAATTATTAAATACTGCATGCTCTACTTCTTTGTACTCAAAACATTTAATTTATAATTTTAATTTTGTTTCTTGAATTTTTCTTTATTTTCCATTTTATTCTCTTTCCTAATGCCCTTTTTTTGTTACAGTATTGCTGAATATAGAAAGGTCTATATGACTTAAAGCAGGAATTCACAGGCTTGCTTCAATTTTCTCCTTCTTTTCCATTCCATATCTCAAAATTAAAGACGGTGAAGGGTGGCAGAGGCCTCTCCCTAAATGAGGAGCAGACAATAGATAGGAAGTGACAGTCACCTGCCCTAAGAATAAAGCCACACCTCAACTCCCTTCCCCAGGTGTGCCCCTCTGCCTCTTTAGACCACTCTTCAGCTCAGTCTCAACCTCTACTAGTAGCACCACCATCAACACCCTGTATTCATCACCTCTGGGCCATCTCTATCCTGGCTCTTCACCACCATGATTGTTTTACCTGCAAGATTTTTGCACAGGTCAATAACTTTCCTGTCCTCTCTGAAAATGCCCAATACACAGCCTAGATTTTACATTTGCTCCTAGGCCATGTCATGCCTTGCCCCAGCCCTCCCATAAGGATACCCCCAACATTCCTTCAAGAGACCATACATATATGGAAATTAAATAAATGATTGAATAAAGCATTTCCAGTAGATAATCATGTGACACAATATACTTGCTCCAGACTTGTTTGAAATATATACTGAAACCAAGTACAACTTAGCAAGTAGTTGATCTGAGTGATGAGCTTATTAGCCACCATGTATATACTATTGGGTTGTAAATGACAGCTAATTCTCACAACTACAATTGTAACTACTTGATATAATAAGATGTAGAGTTTTCATTATATGATTATATTCATACTTTTGGTGCCAGAGACCCAAACCAAGGTCTTGAGGATATGCTATACCTCCAACCCGTATTTCTGCATTTATACTCAAGACAATTTATGCTCACTTCCCTTAGTTTTCCCCACCTTCCTATATGATCCTAGTTTTCTGTCATTTACCCTGAAGGCTTGGCCTCAAGTACAAAAACTAAGGGGCATTAACATGTGGATGGTCTATTTTCAAAAATGCGTCTTTGATGGCCACTCCTCCAGTATTGAGCTTATGGGGCTTATTCAAGGTGGATTACTTCTGAATCTATGCTCATCACGATTTGTACAGAAGAGTCTTCTTTAGAAAGCCCCAGGGGCTGGGGAGATACCGCTGTTGGTGAGATGCATGCCACGAAGCCTTGAGCAATGGCACCACATAAACTGGGCATGATGGCCCATTCTGTTCTTGTAACCCTGGCACTTATGAGGTAGAAGCAGGAGGACAAGAAGTTGAAGATCACTCTGAGCTACACAGAAAGTTTGAGGCCAGCCTAGGATCCATGAGACCTTCCTCAAAAAAAAAAGATGAGAAGAAGAAGGACGAAAAGGAGGAGAAGAAGCAGGAAAAGGAAGAGGAAAGGAGGAGGAGGAGGAGAAGGAGAAGGAGGAGGAAGAGGAGGAGGAGAAGAAGAGGAAGAGGAGGAGGAATAATAATAATAATAATAATAATAATAAGAAGAAGAAGAAGAAGAAGAAGAAGAAGAAGAAGAAGAAATTACCTCAAACTACAATAACACACACACACACACACACACACACACACACACACACACACACACACACACACCACAAACAGGCTCAATTTTTCCATAGTCCCGTCTAGAGGGGCAAAGATTAAAATGGTCCAAATAGAGACAGCTTCTTGTAGTCCCTGAGATATTTAAATGCCTCTTACAGATATTCAAGGACTGAACCAAACAAAAATATTTCTTAGCCGGATGGGCAAAAGCCTAGAGAGGGTTGGGAAAAAAAATGGGTGTCCCTATTTTGATTGAGTTGCCTGTTTTAACAGCAGATGGCATTTCCTGACAGCTGCTATGAAATTGTGCCACCAGCCGTGTTCATAATGACTATTCTTAGGTCTCAAAATTGCATAGTTAAGGATGGAGGTTTTTAATATTTGAAGTTACATTCTTCCACCACCACCCCCTTTTGCCCTTTGCCCTGCAATAACAAGAGAAAGCTTCCTAGGTGACATTGGCCCAGCATAGGCAGCTGATGCCAATTACAATGTAGCTGCTAGTCCTTGACCAGGGGACAAACAAATGTGTGTCAGTGTAAATTATGACCGGAGATCTCCCTCAGTCCCTGCACCTGTCCCTGATCTGTCACAAAAAGCCTTCGCGTGTTTCCTTTTAAAGAAGCAGAGTAGTAGTTGGCGGTGTAGCCGGAGACGCCCAGTGTGGGACTGCACAAAGAACCCTGGTGAGGTTCGGTTCGCAATGCCCAGTGCTCAGGGCTGAGCAGGGAGCCTGGGGAATTTAGAAAGCACCTGTGCTAGGTCAGGGCGGGGCAGGTACCTACAAACCCAGGGACCTCACAGCTGCTCCCAGAGAATGGACTCCACACTTGGAAGAAAAGACGTCTGGATTGTAGGTAGTGTGTGCCTTCTGTCGTCTTCAGTCTTCTGGCGCCTGTTTCGGTCCGTGGTGACCTGGGGAGGCCCCAAGCAGGTGCCTGCACTTGAGGATGCACAGGTAGTGAAATCCTTTTGAACTAAGGCAGATTCATTTTGCAATTCTCTCTGAACATTTCCAGGCCAGGAGTGATGCTCGCCAAAGGCAGTTGGTCCGTGCCTTGCTGGATCTTTGCCCAGGACTCCTCACTGTCTTAGGAGGGCCCGGGATAATAATAGTGACATGAGGCACCTTTCACCATTTCTAGCAATTGTACCAACTTTCGGGGAATCATGCAGCCGCTGTGTCTGGATTTAATTTAAGTTGACAATCTGTTTGGGGTATGAGAGCTAAAAATAATGTTGGCATCACTTCATTCTTGTCTTTTTTGTATGTCCTAGTTAGAAAAAAAATGTAAGATTTGTCCTGTTTGTAGGAAATCTGTTGGGGAACTGAGTGCTGGGAATGTCACCTTCAGTGCTTTGGGCTGCTGTTGATATGGCTTTCCATAAGCTGTTCCTGGGATGAAATTCTGTGGAAAGAAATCTAGAAGAAAAATAATTCTCAGTGAAAATAGTTTAGTAATTTCTGAGAGAATGTGTTCATTCCCAGGAAACAGCTCTCCTATGTACTTGATTATTTTTTTTTTATCAATTATCATCTAAGTCATTTTTAAACACTTTAAGCCAGTTCAGCAAGCACTACAGATGACCGTTGTGGCTCAGCACTCCCGCTGGAGGACTGGCTTGCGGCAGTGTTTCTTAGCACCTTTTTCTTTATTTTCTATCCTCTTTCAGCAATCCCTCCCTAGTGACCTCTTCCGTGAAATCTTATTTCCTTTCCTTTAAAAAAAAACCTATTGTTTTCTGAAGGGCTAGAGAGATGGCTCAGTTGCTGAAGTGCTTGCACGGCACGCATGAGGGCGTGAGTCTGACCCCAGAACCCATGTGAAAATATAGGGCATGGTGACCTATCTGTAACCTTAATCTTGGATCTGCATGCTTCCTGGCCAGTCAGTCTAGTCTAATTAGTGAACTTGTTTCAAACTGGGGAGGGTGGTGTTTCTGAGGATATCTACCCCCCAATACACACACATGTGTAGATTTTTGTGTGCATACAGAGCTGGGCATCAAATCCAGGACCTTGAGGTTTCCAGTTAAGTGTTGATGAGCCACATCACACCTCTTCCCATGAACTTTATTTCTACAGATAACCTGTTTACATTATATGCTATTGGCTATCTAGATGTATATATATACACACACATACACACATATGTGTGTGTGTGTGTGTGTGTGTGTGTGTGCGCACATGCACAGCCTTTGCACATATAAAGAGTGAGATTTTCTTCATCTCTTTTCCACAAAGAACTATGGTACTATTGCCCCCTTGGCGCTACAGCTTAAAATATTTCCTGAAGAGGTGCTCTGATAGCATACTCCAGTGCTGTGTGTGCATACATTACTTGCCTTTTATCCTATGAGAAGCCACAAGCTCTGCCTCTTGGTAGGGTTCAGATGACACAGCTCTATGCTTCCCCAAAACCTGAGCCTTTCCTAAGGTCTCTTGGGAAACATGGACACTTCTGTGACTATCAAGTTTATGTTAAGAAGAACAGACACATCTTGAGATAACAGTTGAGGACAGTGACAGAAAAACAGCAACAGAAAAAAAGCTCCTGAAGCATATACCAACCTGTCCTTAGGTCAGTCCTGACCATGGTTGTCGATCTCTTCAGACCTAGGCACTGGTGCCCAAGCATCAATCATGTCTGGCTGTTTAGCATATCTTTTATGGAAAGTATCAAGTAGATACTTCTGTGAGAACTACTGTGAGGGCTTTCAGCTTTTGTGTGGAAAAGAATGGCACTGGCTTAGGCTCTGTGATGTGGACCACTGGTATATTTCTTCCTCTGGTATCTGCCAGTGAAAAGGTTAACAAGCGATTAGAAGTCCACCCATATTTTCTTACAGGTTTTTCCATAGCCTTTTAACTGTAAAGAAAAGCACATTTATGTCATATTTACAACACAACTCTTACCTTTTTTCATCACTAATGATTATTTATAATGTTGGCAACTGATTATCTTCGAAATTTGCCCAAGAGCAACAGTTTGTGGATTGTCTTTCACAGAGGCATCTGAGAATCCATTTGTAATGTTGATATGTTGTCGCCAGTCAAGGGGTAAAGGCTTTGCAATGCACTGTGCATAGATTCCATCTCATGTAAAATCCTGTATGCCCTTGAATACATATTCATATGAGTAACCCTACTGTGAATTTTGTTCCAGTATCTCTGAAGAATCAAAATTAGGATCACTATATAATTTCTGTTAGTTACAATATAAAGAAATATCTTTATTTTACCTATTTCTATCAAAGTTAAAATAACATAATTAAATATTGCTAGTTCTGTCTATGTTTCTAGGTAAGAGAATGCTTAACACACATGTTAATGAAATTTCTAAATATAATTTACCAAACTGTCTTCTTATGTATCTCCCCAAGCCATTATGGTCATAAAAATGTACATTTTTCTATTAGCATTACCCAGACTTCCATGTTTCACAGACTATCTTGTGACTTCTGCTATACAATTGACTCTCTATATTGCTGAATTATGCATCTGTGGATTCAGTCAGCCATGGAGAAAACATTATGTCTGTACTGAACATCTGCAGACATTTTTCCTTGTAATTATTCCCCAAATAATAGAGACTAACAGCTATCAGCATCCGCAGTGTGCTAGGTATTAGAAGTAAAGCCAGCGATGATTTAAAGCACAGGAGAGGAGGAGGTACATGATCTTAAGTAAACTTTGTGCCATTTTGTATAAAAGACTTTAAACTGGGGACAGATCTCCCAAGCATACATGCCAAAAGATGTCCTTTCATGTGACTTTTATTTTGGCTAACAATCTAGTATCCAACCTATTTAAAACATCTTTAGCAAAGTTAAAAATGGAAGAAAAGTACGATTTTGGTATGCTAAGTACAGATTTTCCAAATGCACAGCAGTGCATGCACAACATACATTTTTAAATGAACCTGAAATCCCTCACAGCTAAGTGGTCCCTGATCAGCCTTGGGCACCTGCACCCGGAACTGTTTCCAGGTCTATGCTTGGACCTCAGTCCTTTTCCCTTTGGTCCTCATTTTTCGTCTGTCATGGGGTAGCAATAACAAAGTCCAGGGAAATCGAAATAAGCAGGTGACAGCAAAGTCTTATTTCTAGAGAAAAGAGAAAATTGAGAACAAGAGGCATTTAGTATAGAACATTGATGTTGGGAACCTTTGCTTAGGGTTTTTATGTGGCCAACACTGAATGTCTAATGTCTCCAAATTCTCACCAGAAAGCAGACCCCGAAACGAGGGCTTCTGTTTGGGTCCTAAATTTGAGAATTGCCTCCTAGGAGTAGGCATGGAACCTCAGGGTGTGAGAGAGTGAAAGAAGAAAGCCCCAGCATGATGCTAGCCGAGCTGACCACTGTGGGCAAGACGACTCATAGCTGTACCCCTGTCATAGGACTGATGCTCACCAGGCTCTGTCTCTACTGCTGGGCTTATGGCATATTTACCAGTCTCTGTGTAAACATGTATTCACCCAGCGAATGTCACAGAAATTCCAGAGAATTCTAGGGAGGAGGCAAGATGCAGTAGCTCTGAGGAGGGACAGTGGGGACAGGAAGAGTCCCCATTTAGCTGCTTCAGCAACAGCTGCAGCAGAGGTAAACTCGACACTGTAAAGAACACAGAGAGGAACACATATTCAAATACATTGAAGTTTCAAAGATTAGCCTTGGAGGTCTTGCCCATCCAGACAGTGTTCTTTTGCTCAGGTTGCGTTTGAGTTTTGTTGGTGTTACCAGCTTTTACCAGTTTCCAGCTTGTAGTGTTACCAGCTCTTTTTTTTTTTTTTTTGCATCATTGGCTCGTCTGAGGGAACTTTTGCTTATTAGGATGAACATCATGAGGAGTAAGTACTAACATCAAAACGAGGCTTCATTGGGGACTATGATTGAGCAGAAGGGAAACAGTGTGCGTGGCTTTGGGTCTTGAAACTTTGGGAGCAAAGCTGTTGCTCCTTCTTCTTCTTCTTCTTCTTCTTCTTCTTCTTCTTCTTCTTCTTCTTCTTCTTATTATTATTATTATTATTATTATTATTATTATTATTATTCCTCCTCTTCCTCCTCCTCCTCTTCTTCTTCATCCTCCTCCTCCTTCTTTTTCCTTTTTCCCTCCAAGACAAGGTTTCTGTTTTACCCTGGCTGTCCTGGACTCACTCTGTAGACCAGGCTGGCTTCGAACTCACAGAGATCTGCCTGCCTCTGCCTGTCGAGTGTTGGGATTAAAAGTGTGCACCACCACAGTCAGCTAGGAACAAAGCTTATATACACATGCAGCCTAGTGGTGCATAACTTTAATTCCAGGAGGCAGAGGCAGAGGCAAGCAGATCTGTGAGTTGGAGGCCCGCCTGAGATACACGGTCAGACCCTGCCTCAAAATAAGTTTACACAGAAAAAAAGTCTGGGCTTACCGGACACAGTGCTCACAGGGTCCCAGGATGCCTGAACACTTTGTCAGGTCTTTCTCTCCACATATGGTCTTGCACTTGACTGTGTCATGTGCTCATGAATATTGGGTGCACTGAGCTCACAAAAAATGTTGGAGGTTATTATAATTGCTCCTCACACCGATATGGGGCACTGGTTATGCTATGTGTTAAGGCAGCTTTCTGAGCCTAGTCATTGGTGGAAACCATTTTCTGAAAGCAGGCAGTCTTCAGCAGGAGTCTTCAGTGGGCACAAGGGCCTTCCCTGTTCTGTCGCAGAGGCACACACTAGTATATCTGCAGGTAGCTGGGGTCATCTGATCTGCTGTGCTGGTTGGTTTTAACTGTTTACAGGACACAACCTGGGGTCATCTGAGAAGAGAATCTTAAAGAAGGAGTATTTAGATCAAGCCCGTGGGCATGTCTTTGGGGGGGGGTGTTATTTGGCTGTTAACTGCATGTGGGAGGGACCCTTTTAGGGGCTGGACCCTAGACCGTGTAAGAGTGAAGAACACTAAGCTAGTCATGTCACATCGGCAGCTCACAAACAAGAAAGTAAGTGTGTGCTTGCTCCTGCTTCTCCTCAGCTAGTGTTCTTCACTCCCCTGGGTTGTGTGTTTGTCAGTGTATTTGTCACAACAGAAGTGAAGGAACGCCTGACTGTGCGCGGGTCCACACGCAGTAAGAGGTGACCTCAGAGTGGCCCCTGTGCCACTTTGAGTGTTCTCAAAGCCAACACTGAGAACAGCTCTGAGAATAGGGACAGTTTCCAGTCCCAACTCTTCTACCCCAGGGGACTTCTTTATGTTCTTTGAATTTTCCTTCCTGTCCCCTTTTGTCATTTTCGCATACTCTTTGAATAAAATAAAGTAGCATGTATATGTGGTACTGCTTTGTAAAGTGGGAAAGGCTGTAACGGTTACTATTTTCAGTGCATGCTTTCTTACACACGTGAGCCTCAGGCCCTTATGTCCGTCTTATGCACAGAGATGGCCTTAAGCACGGAGATAGCCTCTGTATGTGTATTGCCTCCCAGTATTTATTTTAGCAATATTTTCAGCCCCATCTAATGTTTTCAGAAAGAAAAGTCACTTGATTTATGAGTTCATTTTATGGAATTAAGATGACATGTGCTTTTAAAAATGCCTTCATAAGTCTTCACTATTACTCCATGGCTTGTGGCTTCACGCAGTTGGAGGTTCCTCTGCCTGCAGATGATGGTGGTGCTTTTTGTTAATATCTTTTGTGCTGCAGACACTCTAAAGTACTGTACTATGTCATGTTGTCAGGACTCAAGGATTGGAACTCTGGGGCACAGTTCTATGAGCAAACATGTGCCTACAATACACAGCTCTAAATTTGCTTTCTGACAGAGAGACCACACACACACACACACACACACACACACACACACACACACACATACACACACACATACACAGCCTTAACACACAGATCCTGAGGAATCTAGGAGGCCAGCTTATCCAAATCTTTGAAAGGAGGACTCCAAACCTAAGAGAAGTGAAGTGGACTTGTCCAGATTCCTGACACTGAGGGAGGCACTGACTGTCTTTTCTGAACATCAGGGTTTCTTCCAACTCACCTTCTGTGCTGCCAGTCAGCTCTTACTCAGAGTTCTTGCCTCTCTTAGGGTTCTCCCCAATGCCACTTCCCACACTGGATCTACACATTCAGATCTGCCTCAGTTCCCTGACTCCTGCAGGCTGACAAAGCATCAGCCCGAGAGGCCCTGAGGCTTACACCTTGGCTCGTGGTTTTTAGCTCTTGCACTGGCTGTCACTTCACTGGTGTTTAATTTCCAGGGGACCCAGTGCCACACCCAGAAATTCTCTGAATGCTTTAGTGTGGGAGCTGGATGCTTGCACAGCAGGGGGTGAGCCCAGAGACTCAGGCTGTAACAGGTGTGGGGTTAATGATCTTGTCAGTAGCCTAGGCATCAAGAAATTCTTTAAAAAAAAAAAAAAAAAAAAAAAAAAAGAACTAGGCTAGAGGCCAGTGGAGTGTGAGTTCACATTCCAACTTGTCTAAGTTATTTTAGCTTCCAGCATTTGTGTTCCACACATGAGCAAGCTAGGCCTAGCCCTACCCTTTCTACATAGTTTAATTCTCATATTAATGAAATTAGAATAAAGCATAAAATGTTAATGAAAAATTTAATTCACAAATGTATCTAATCCACCCATATCAGATTCTCGGTATTCATTTAAACCATTACATACAGGTTTTATATTAACTTAATTAAAAATCAGCTATTACTAAGCTGGGAAAATGCCGTGTTGGCTATGCTTAGATGCCAATAAAAGTGTAAAGCAATGACTCGAACTTGAAGGGAAAATACACGAAACCCACTGACAAAAGGAATTTCATTTGCTCATGGTCACTGGTAGTCTCAAAAAGAGGCAGAACCTGGAAAAATGAGACTGTTCCTTTAGGTGTTAAACAGAATTAGATTCTGTTTGTGGGTTCTCTTTTCCTTTTAACAGAGATGTTTGGTTAGGGGACCCATTCAGATGACATGGCAGATTGTAGTTATTTAGAAACATAAGAACTGATGGTGCTAGGTCTCATTTAGTTCTGAACTTTCTAGAATGAGCATATTGCACTAATATATTGTCCCTCCCCAGGAGTGGGGGTACAGCCCATGGCACCTCTCATTCTGTGCACACGTGCTGTACCCTACCTCAATTCTTATGGTCTTAGGGCTGTGTATGCTGACTACCTGTTTAGGATCTAGGCCTTTAACCTGGCTGTATTTCTCTATTTACCCAGGTATTGTATTGACAGATAGGTAAATGGTCCTCACTGTGTGTCAGTACCTGCTCTAAGTACTTTATACATGGGGATGGAGCTCAGGGCCTTGCATACCACTGTGAGGCCTTGGGCTCAGACTCTAGCAAGGCAGCAGCAAAAACTCAGTGACCACCTCAGGAGACAGATCCGTCCCTGGCTGATTTTGTGTTGCATGCTCCAGGCACTGCGCCAAGTACTTCCCACATCCTGCGTGCTGATTTTCTCAGTGGCCCCATGAAGCTCTTTGTCTACAGATAAGCTAAGGCTTACTGGGGCTAGGAACTTGACCACAGGGATGCAGCTGCATGCACACAATGGTATTTCTTTCTGAGTGGATTCACTTGCTCAACATCTAAAACCGATACACAGACTTATTTGCAGAAATTTTAGATAGTTTCTTTTTTAAAAAAAAAAAACTATTTGTTTTGGGTTCATAGCAAAGTCAAGAGAAAGTTATAGACTGATGCATGGATTCCCATTTCCCGCAGCACAGACCTCATAGCATGGCGGTGCTAGCCAACAAGCCTACACTGATATTCCATAGTTTACAGAGAGGCTCACCCCTGCTGGTGTACAGTCTGTGGCTTTGAACAAATGTAAATTTCATGTATATACCATTATAGAAATTTAAATTTAAAATTATTAAGTATTTGTAGAAAACCAGAATTTTCTAAGGGCAACTTGCCTTATCCTTACATGATCTGAAGTATTTTTCCAATTTAATGACTGCTTTAATTATTTGCTTTCTAGTACTAAGACAAGGACTGGGTAGGTTTTAATGTCTACATTGCCAACCAGCAAACCAAGGCTCTTGTCAGCAAATGCAAGGCAACAGCGCCCTCCAGTGGAGAGAAGTTGGAAAAGCTAGTGTGAGTGTGTAGTGATCTTTCAGGCTTTTTGTTTTTCCTGGTTGCAGAGGATGGAATCGGGGCCTTTGCATACTTGACAGGTGCTCTACCGCTGTGCTGCAACCCTAGCCCACAGTACTCTTTGTGTTAGCATTTTCTCAGCTCTGTATGAGAAAAGACGCAGTACCCTGGATCCGACTCATTTAAGTATGCATAGTAAGGTTAGAATACTGTAAGCTAAAACCATGTGCTATTTTGTCAATAGCTCCTATGAATTCAGTACTTTGTCAATCCAGTACAGGTATTGATTATCAAATGCAACTGATATTTCACCAAATCTAGATTTAGGAAGACAGACAGTCCCAAAATATACTGTTTCTCTTTTTGTAGCACGGCTTGATATTTTTTTTTTCCTTGCAGGCTGGCCTATTTGTGTTGCACCTCACCATGCTTGTGGTCTGAGGCATGTTGACTAGTAATACAGACTGACATACGTATTTACATATGTTTGAGTTACAACTGGCCTCTTGCCAGCTCTGTGACACTGAGCATGTTCTGTAGACATTTTCAGTGTACTCTCATGTGAGGTTAGTGCTATTGACCTCACCGAGTTGTTGTGTGCTACAGTTTGCACAGGGCTTGGTAGAGAAGTCACAAAGCTCAGTTAAAGAAGACAACACACTTCCCATGTGTGCAGCCTGGACAGAGGAGCTCACACAAGCCCTCCCTACCACTTAACTCTGCCCTCAGCCCAGCTTCCGCTATCAGCTGCCATGGAGCCATTTCCCAACTGTGTGCACCTTCTCAGGGGCCTGATGTCTTTCCTGCACAAAGCCCCACATCTACTTTCCTGGAAAGTAAAACATATCTCCTTCCATGTCTTTTCACGTCTTATTGTTTTCAGTGGGTGGAAGTTGCCACGTTTCTGAGGCACCTGGGCTCATCTTTGGACATCTTGATACTGTACTGCCATGCTGGACTCTTTTTACCCCACCATTATACCCTATCAGACATTGTTACAGAATATGACTTCTTGAGATGTTTCTTTTCATCCCTACTGGAGTGATGGCAGAATGGTTAGTTTGCCATACCATTGTGCAAGGATGTATACAAGAGTTGCCATCAGATACCATGAAGAAGGAGAAAGGAGTTTCATCAGGAATAAGCTGCTCTGCAGGGCCAAGAGCATACACAGGCGCATGTGAATATGCACCTACTGTGTGATGGGACCCTGCTATCTGACGTGCATATAAATCAAGTGACATGGGCTTGAGAGACATGAGATGAGGCAGAAGCCCATTGCTTTACTGGGTATACACTACTAAATAGCCCCTAGGAGCCAGGCAGTGTACATCTAGGCCAAACCTGGTGCAAATTGTTTCTAGACGTCATCAGCTCTGAAATTATGACAATTACTATTGTCAGCCTGACAAAGGGAGCAGAAGGGGTCCTCCTGGTGTCCAGAACCTTGTCTTTTCAAATAATGCAGGGCTGTTCCCGACTCACACCGAGAAGGTTCTACGCCCCACTCTTTACTCTCTATCTTTGGCCCCAGAGAGCTGTCACGAGTCTCAAGCCCAGGAGGCCAGTTACTAACGTGGTATTATATTCTAATGACATTTGTTGGGAATAAATGGAAGGCTTGAAAGTCAAGAGGCACAGATTCGAATCTGGCCAATAAAATAACAAATCTCTGCTGTTCCTCGTGTTCTGTGAGGCCTGTGCTATCTGGATCTTACAAGCCAAAGGATAGGATTCCACCACATAGTGTTCACTTCATGCTCTTGATCTTATGTGCTGAGTCATAGTATAGTCCATAAAATAAAGATTTATAGCACGTGGGTGCAGGGTTCATTTCTTGATTCCAGGGTCCTTTCTATTCACATCCATATCCTGGGGTCCACTCAATAGCTCATTTCAATTTTTCCTTGTCTCAGTTCTTGTATCATGGCATTGGTATAAAAACACCAATTTTGTCAAATTATTTGGGGGGACGGATTCCATAAGACAATGTGCCTATAAACAAGCGGCTTGATGCATGGCACAGACACACAGCCGCCACATTGACTCCTGGTCCTGCTTCTTGGTTATCCACAGTTTGACCATTTTCACCCCCTTACATGGCTTTTGGAATTCTTCAAAACCAGATTCAAGTATTTTTGTATCATATCCTTCAACGAGATAAGCCCATTTCCATTTGTCTACTGCTTATCTATAGCTTTTAGGAATAATTTCTTATTTCAAATTCTAGAAGTCATGAGTACGGCCAGTCAGAATATTTGGATAACTTGGGTTTGCATATCTTTTTCCAAGATCTCCAAAGAGAATACACTAGAGTGAATTTTAATACTCTCTCTGAAGATAACATCAATTTTGTAAGGTCAGTGTAGTCTGACATGCCCTGACTGTCTTCATTCACTATCAGCAATAATAAACCAGTTGGTCTAGGAGCCTTCTGTCCTCTCGAGAAGACGGCAGTGTGATTCTCCTCAGTCAACCTTTGATAACTTTTCCTCTTGCAGTGGCCCTCGCACACTGGAAAGTGTTCTTAACAACAGCAGTAAGGCAATGACCCGGTGCTGGTGTCCTTTCTAGACTCAAGCTGGAAAGAATAAGATAGTTTGCTTTATGGTTCTACTTTGTCAGTTAGTATTTTATGATGATGCAAAAAAAGTGGCCATTCACCATAAACTTGAATCTCATTTCTCAAACAGCAGCCCATGCCAGCCAGGCAGCATTGGTGTGACCAAGGGACTTGTCCCAGGCACAAGCTCTCAGGCCCACCCATGTGCTGCTTCCTTGGGTGACTGTTAACATTTGAGGAGCACCAGAATATTAATTACCTCCTCCAATTGGAAAATGAAAAATTAACTGATTTTTTTTCCATGAAAACTGCTGAAATGTGATACTGGTGCAGTTGTACATATATGCTTAACTAGGCAATAGATGCGTGCATATTTACACACACACACACACACCAAGTATATGTGTGTTTATAGTGGTGTGTGTGTGTGTGTGTGTGTGTGTGTGTGTGTGTGTGTGTATGTGTGTGTGTGCTCCCAAGGCTCTGTCAGGCTAGTCTTTGAGAACTCGGCAATATCCTTTCTTGAACATTTTAAGAGCATATTTTCCTTGATAAAATAAATATGTCTATTAATAGATGTTTCCATTAGATTTCCCAGGCAGACAAAACACAGAACTTGTCTCTTAGCCAGTCAGATAAGCTGGGGTGAGGGGACATGTGAATGGCAGGACACTGCCTTCCCTGGAAGGGTCACATTCATCCCCAGGGAGGTGATCTGGACATCAAGTTCTTTACCCATTTGAAAGGCAGCTGTTGTGTGACAGGACAGCAACAGACTGTGCATCATGGAAATTCCTTGGTCTGCCCTTGTCAACAAGGCAGCAGGTGGTTTAACTGAAAGCCATGTGTGTGCTGAGTAAAAGAAGAGGCTGCGAGATTCTCCGGTTGTCACCAAGTTACCTCTGCCAGGTACTCGCTGGCAGGGTCTATAAACGAAAGTGCCTATGGCAGGGAGCCGCTGGATCTCACGGACTTTTGTCGATGCAAAGGTTAGGCTCACAGCTCCCAAGGTCATATGGGAAGGTCAGTAGGGTCTGGAGCTTACGGCTCCATCTGGGCTCTGTAACTTGCATTAGATAAGCAATCTTAATGTCTGTGCACTTCAAGACACTCTGATGTTTGTACAGGAGGGGAGCTACTTGAAGTAAGCAGCCATTGGGATAAATACACAGGCTCCTAGGTCCCACAAGGACCGTTTAGCAGGAACTTCTAGAGAGTCCATGTGTCTACTAACACTAAAGTTCTGATCAGTGTGGTTAGCACTCATTCTGTGTAGCCACCGGGTCGCTATCCACACCTCGCTCTTTTTCCCGTTGTACTTGTGGCTGTGACTAAAGAGATACCGTGCTACTCCCAGGGATTCTTTTAGGCCATTAAACAGCCATTACATTCTAACAGATTGCCCTCTTTCTGGGCTGGCTACCCATAAGCTCTTATGCTTAGTTAGGCTTGGGGCTCCTTAGGTTTCCTGGCAGAGGGAAGCTGGGAACAAACACCTCTTAGATAGCTTTGTTCTGAGTGGATGCTATAGGCCTATGAGAAGACTAATTCCTGGGTTTCCTCTTCCTTCTATGGCTTTGCTTGGTTTCTGTGGGCTTGGCTTACGGGGACTGTGGCACGGACAGTTGTCAGGACTGTAGTTTTTCATGAACACTTTGCCTCTATCACTGTGATGTTTCCTTTTTCTGATTTGGTGGGCATGGATTCAGGACTCCGCTTGTGCTTCAGCACATTGCAGCCCATGTCTCCTCCCTTTGTGTAAGCTACAGCAACACTGGAATAAACGATGAGCTTGTGATTAAAAATTTTGGTTATCTCATTGGCCATCGAGTGAGAAAGCTTGGAATAAAGGAGTTAACAGTTAGCTGAGGTAGCAAAAGTGATATATATATGTGTGTACACACACACACACACACACACACACACACACACACACATATATATATATAAGACCGATAGGTTAAGAGTAATTCTGAAGAAGAATATAGCTGACAGTAGTCTTGAACGAAGACTAGAGAATGTCTTTGCTCTATGTGAAAGCAGGTAGAAGGCATCTTCCTGAATAATTATAAAGCAGTCTATCTTTCTGACATCTACTTAAGAACTGATTAAACTGCAACTCCACAGCATTAGCTTAACTCACATCTGAAAATAGATTTAGAGAGCAGACAGGGACAGAGGTTAAGGAAGGCTTCGTGTTTGGGAGGAAGAGCCAAGACTGTATGGAGGAAAGCCCAAAGTTTATGCAACACGGGTCACTCCCAGGAGAACTGAGACACCAGCCCAGCCCCTTTGGCCTTTCTTGCAAGACACTCTAGATTTTCAGTTTTAGCCTTAGTAGAAGATTGCAGTCTCCACAGATGTTGATCCAACACTTTTCTCGGGCTCATCAGCTTTTCAGGCCTCAGGTCTGGCTTAGCAGACATAGCATTCTCAACGCCATTTCAGAGCTGGCTGATAAACTCTGTGAATATCAGGGTCTTATCAGGCAGACCCTGTGTCCCCATGTGGGGTCAAGGGTCAAGGTCGCAGCCCCTCTAAGACGCTGCTCAAGCTGATTCAAAAGCTTCATTAAGTGCTTCCTGTGTGCCCAGATAGCCACAACCTGCTGAGGAGGTAGTGACAGAATTGCCTGTGTCTACCACGAGCAGCTGTGGAACCTATATATTCTTCGGCTTTCTGTGTAGCTTGCAATGCATAAGTTAATGCCTTTGCTCTCATCTTGGCTTCTGTGGAAGATAAATAGAAACTGCACAGAATGGTTAGGCCTGTGTCATCACTCAGCAAATGCTAGCTAACAATAGTTACTAATACTATTGTTAATGTTACTCTAGAAAATTGTTACTTTGTTGAGGTTGAAATGACTGGTTACATAAATCAGAACAAAAACAAGACCAAGAAAATTTGGGTACCAGTTTTGGATCCTGTAACCCTCCAGGTGTGTCCTGTAATCCTGCAAGTGTGGCTTGTACCCCTTGAGGTGTGTCCTGTACCTCGCCAGGTGTGCCCTGTAACCTGCAAAGTGTGTCCCACAGGTGCAGTATGGGCTGGACCAAGTTGACTTCTGAGACAGCTAGGTGTGTGTGTGTATGTGTGCGTGTGCGTGTGCGTGTGCGTGTGTGTGTGTATTCATTTATGTTCTGTAACCTGAAATGCTTTCAGTTCTCATCTGTTGGCCTAACCACTGTGTTCCAGATAGCACTGTAACTATCAGTTTTTTAACCTTCCTCTTTTACCTACTTCATTTTCTTTACCAATATCCTCAGAAAACCAACTTCAGAGCCAACTCTCCATGTACTTTTGGAATAAAACGTAAATGAAGTATATGCTTTAGTTGAAATGCTCTCCCTACCATAAGCCGGTGTGTTGGTCAGGCATGATGGTGTATGCCTTTAATGCCAGCGCTGAGGAGGCAAGGCGGGTGGATCTCTGTGAGTTTGAGTCAAGCCTGACCTATATAGTGAGTTCCAGGACAGCAGGGCTATGTGGATATACCCTGTTTCAGTCCCCACCCCTCCAAAAACCATATGTCAAAGATGCTCGCTCCTGCTGCAGAGGTGTGTGTGTGTGTGTGTGTGTGTGTGTGTGTGTGAGTGTGTGTGTGTGTGTGTATGTGTGTGTGTGTGTGTGTAAGAGATACAGAGAGAGACAGACAGATTTACAGTAGGTGGTAGATCTGTAGAAGGTGGGGCCAGCTTGACACTGCAGGAAGTGGTGTATCTTTAGGACCGGGGCCTATAGATGGCATGCAGAACATTTGGGAACATGTATTTTGAAGGGCTTGAGTGGCTCTAGCTTCTCCTTATTCCTAGTTTCACGTCTGTGACCATTTTGCCCTGCTGCACATTTCCACCGTGGCGTACTATGTCACCACAGACCCCCAAATGACAGGACCGATCTATCGTGGCTTGGAACCTTAAAAACTACAAGCCTGACTCAAACATCTCTTTACAAGTTGATTGTCTTGAGTAGGAATAATAATGAAGAGCTATAACACAGCATAGACAGCTGGGGTCATAGGGAGGGACATTAATTTACTTCATGAGGATTTACCAGATGTTGGGGTGGATAAGTGAAGGTTGGATATAGTGGTAAATAAAAGCACCAGCCTATGCATGGTCCATCCTCACCTGGTAATGGAGAAGGTTGCCAAGGGTTAAGGTTTGAGCAGGCTCAGGAAGAGTACACAGAAGGGGGATTAACCTAAACTGTGTGATTAGAATGGCTTCTTGAACAAGTAGGGTTGCAGCTGGCCCTGAAGATGGCCAGGTTGAGCCAGGGTGGCCTAGAGAAGGCACCCCATGAAGGCTCAGCAGGGAGTTACAGAGGATAGGGCAGAGATCAAGGGTGGTTGGGGACAGTCACAGCTGGGGCCAGTGGTTGGGAACTTTTTTCAGACCTGCCTTACTGGAGTCTCCAGAGAGTGAGACACCAAGCTGAGATAGTTTCCATTCTTCAGGCAGGGCCCGTAGCCTGTAATAGTCTTCCCATATTTTAGTTACCGTTAAAAGTTAATTCTGGCAACCCCATCGCTCATTCCTGGGACCTATTTGAAATAAAATTATACGTGGTGCCATTTCCCTTCCCTCTGAAATTCCTATTGCTGTATTTTTAGTACATTTGGGGGGAGTAAAAAGCATCACTTACTCCTAGTTTTCCACACACACAACCTCTTCTGATGACTACCTTCTTTTAAAGGTTTTTTTTTTCTCTCTCAAAGGCTATGAAGCCTGAATTAACTTCTCTGTGAGAAAAGGTCTTTTGTGGTTTATAAATTTTAATGCAGGGTACTAACTGCCAGGATATTCTTGGACCACAACCAGGGCTTTAAGCAGCCTCCTGGAGCAGCTGAAACGAGGCCAGCCTGACCTGCATCTGGACATAAGGCCCTTTTATCCTTCACATTCAAAGGCAGGAGACCTCCTGGTTTCAACCTTAGGACCCCGAGACTTTCCTTTTAAAATCCATTTCCTGGAAATAGGTCTTTGCTGTGAGGATGGATAATTTTTCACTTCATAGTTTGTTAAGGTGCATAAAGTCTACATTTTTCCTCTTTCAAATAGTGGGAGAATCAAGGAGTGGGAGTCCAAGATGAGGCTCTTCTCTGTATCAAACTGCACAAACCATTGCTGCCCTGGATTTTTTAAATCCGTCATTAGCAACAGAGGATTCCTACATGGCCCTATTCATTCACTATTCCTCTTCAGACACTGAACTTTTTGATTAAAAGTGCTGAGTAAGAGACCGTTGCCTGAAAATTACTCTCTTAAGTGGACCCCTGAGCCTTGAACCACACAGGGATCTGCTCTGCTCCCATGGTTATTTGGACGCCCTTAATAAACGTGGCAATGAAGAAAAACTGGTTGGTTTTTTTTGTTTTGTTTTGTTTTTTTGTTTTTTTGAGACTTGTGCCTATCTTGTGCTTTATGCATCTCCAATACCAGGAAATTCTCTCAGAGTAGAGAACAACTCGAAGTCAGCCAAGTGCAGTTTTACAAAATTTAAAAAGACGCTCCCTCTGGGGCCAGAGATTGACAAGGACATCCTTCTACGTGCGCTGTAGACTCACTTCTTGGCCAGCTGACATTCGCGTTCTTGGGCTTGGCCACGGGAGCACAAGCTGGCTCACAGAAGATTTGACGCTCCAAAGAGCAGCTGTGTTCAGTGTGTGATCCATGCGCTACGGGTGGCCAGGCCATCTCTAGACACATCCCCAGCGCTTTGCTCTTAGCCAGCTGCCCATTGCTTGTCACTGGGCTGCTAACACTGTTTGGTCAGCAGGATGGCTGGCCGGGCTTGGGTAAAGCAGTGCTTTAGCGAGAAAACCCTGCATTCAAATAGCAGCAGCTGTGTTTCTGGGTGGAGGTGTTACGATCTTTTGAGCTCAGTGGTTCTGCTGGGGGGAAAAACAAGTCAAGTGACCCTTTGTGGTTAGTTGCTTCTGAGATATATCATAACAGTTTTCTCCGTTGCTTGTCAAAAACTCCCTCCCAATGATCTCAATGTGTAAATGCCAAACAAAGCTCCTAAAAAGGAGCCTTCTAGAAAAAAAAATGTGACCTTTTCCTCCTCCAAACTGAGGGTCAGGCTTACATAAGCAAGTTTGAAGAACCGAGTTCTATGTGAGCACAGATGGTGGACATTAACAGGAAGTGGGGACACCCTGGGAACTATTGCATTGCAAGTAGGAATAGCAGGCAGCAAAGACTTCATTGTTGTACTGGGCACTGGGGTTGCAAAGCGAGGAGTCAGCAAATACAAGGTAAAAGGACCCAAGGCCCAACGCTGCTGAACACAGTTAATGTTCTCCATTTCTTTCTAGTGGTTTTGGGGGTTGGACCATGGAACATTCAGTCCAAGCAAAATTGAGGTCTCAGGGAGTCTACTCACTGGGAGTAGAGTTGACAAGGGCTTTGAAAACCAAGAGAAAGCGCATGTGAAGTTGCGTGATTTCCACATCAGGGAGAAGCCTGCCAGGTCCTTAGGAATTTTTTGGTTGCTATGGCAACTAGAACAGAAGTCCATTCTGTGGACCTCCAGCTGGTTCTCAGCCTCAGCGATCTCTGGAGCGCTCATGCCTAGGAAGCCAGTGGAGCAAACAGGAAGAGAGAGGTCTCAGATAGGAAAGACTGCGGAGGCCACAGGCAGATGGCCTGAAACAGGACCTTGTTGAAGGCAAGCAAGGGAAGGCAGATGGGCTTAGGCCACGGGGCACTGATGATGAAAGAACTTTCAACTTGCAAAGGCCAGGCACTACCAGCGTGTTTTGTTTTGTTTCAAAGCTCTTTCTTTGGATAATAGATAAAGGGTAAGTTAAATAAAAGATGTAACGTGGACCCTCCAGAGGGGTCTATTCTGCAGAAGATAGCCGGGTTTCTCGCCCCTGCTGTATCCACCATGAAAAATACTCAAAAGCAAAGTGTAATGCAGTGGAACTTGCTGCTCAAATGGTCATTTTATTTTTGCACGGCTAGAGAAGGAAGCCAGGGCTTTTAAAGGTTAGGCAAGTGCTTTACCACCGAACCATACTCTCCAGTCCTTAAAACTGTAGTTTAAAAAAAAAATAGCTATCTGTTCTGCCACTTAGCAGTCTATGGCCTCAGATACATTATTTAACCTTTCAAGTGTATTAGTATGTATGAGGGAGAGAGGCAGACATTAAATAAGGACTGTCAGGACCAGAGTAAGCCTTTCATAAATGACAGCTATTAATAGTGATCGCAATGACATGAGAGCTAGCCACATCCTTTTAAAAATACATCAAGCATTCCCGACCTATGGAATAGAAGTCTATGATCTTCACGTTCAGAGATATAACTGGCAGTTCTTACGTGTTCTGAAAGTTTAAGTCACCAGTTTTGAAAAAGAGAATTTTCACTTATTCTTTGAGACTTTCTTCTTCTTCTTCTTCTTCTTTTTTTTTTAAATCATATTCTTTTCCTTTCCCTAATTCCTCCTGGATTATCTCCCACCTCTCTACCCACCAGAATTCAGATTCTCTCTAAAATATGGCATGCTTCACAAATATAGGTGTCATCCTTGTATATGAGTCATGCTAATCTTCTCAGTATCATTTCAAGTTTAGAATAAGTGCTGCTGGAGTGAGCGCAGAATTCCTGGCTCTTTCTTCTCTGGGAAAGAATGCTATCCCTAGCAGCCAGCGTCCGTCTCTCCTCCCTGAGGGTAGGTGGGCTTGGAAAGTGACACTGTCATGGGTCTCCTGTTCTGCAGTTGGCATCAGCCCTCTTGCCCACTGTTCGTTCTTTTTACTCTTCTCAATGTCCATTTCTAAGCACATGTGAGGCTTTCCAGAGTCCTGTGCTTTCCTCAAAGGCAGAATCTTAAAGTAGTGGAAATGTGCTGTGCTTGAAGGGGCAGTTGCTCAGTTTTGTTGGTGGGAACTGTCCTCGAGTTTTACTTAATAGAGGCCATTCTTTCTCAGGCTGACTGGCCAAGAGAACAGAATGTAAGTGCCTGTTGCTTTTTGGGCTCCACCCTCGCTGCTGCCTGCACCTCTGCTCCCTGCACAGAGGCCTTCTTTGCAAGGACCACCCTTTTAGATCGCACCTCGAGATGTCCCCAATTTAAGTGCATTAGCTACCACAAAATGGGTCTTTCCTGCTGTGAGGTAATCACGCCATGTGGAGGCATTTACTTGGTAATTTATTGAGCCTGGAGTCATGTTCGGTTAATTGTGGACAGAGCTGACAATTAGGGGGCTACTTCGGGTTGCGGTTCCTTTGAGCCACTTCAGCTTTACTCGGTGCTTCCTCATCTTTGGTAAGAACCCAGCAACTCTGGCCATGGCCTTTGTCTTCTCTGCATGTGAGTAGTTTTCTCAAGGACGGAAAGGAGAGCATGCCAGAGTTTGAATCTGCTTAAGCAAGTGCCTAACACTGAAGGTCTGGTTTCATGCCGACTGCCTGCCCGCCTGTTAAGAACTCTTAAAACCGTTTCTTGGGAGAAGTGGATATGGCTTTGTGTGTCCAGATCCCCTTTCTTTCCTCACCACCTACTCTACCTTCTCTGCTTTTTATTACATCTGTCTGACCTGAAACGTTTTACCCGTAGACGCTCTGTCATCAGGGAGTCTCAATACTACTTTTGGACTTTTCATATGCACTGCATATTTTCTAAACATCTCTGATGTATAGGCAAGCTTTTTTTTTTTTTTTACAGGTATTCTGACACTCCTGCCCGTGTGAGGTATTTGTAGTATGTATATCTGATAAGGTGAAAAGTAAGCCAAGAGAAAGAGACAGCACCTTGGTACAGCCTGCTTCTTGGGAGACCTCACCGCCCTCCCCCTCCCAAGTCAATGTTTTAAAGATAAGCAACAAGGCATTTTCAATTTGTGTATAAAATCAGGCCTTCCAAATACTGAGATAATTCTATTCTGGATTAGGCTTGTGAAGTAAGACATTTGTGGCTAGATATTCACCTGCCAGGTGTATCATAAGAGGCCAAGTGCTCGCTACACATACAAGGCTTCTGATCTATAGAATTATTTGAAATATTGAATTCAGATAAACTCTGGATTCAGATGCCATGCTCTGCCAAACACATAAAGATATTTAAAAATGCTATGCCTAACAATATTTAACTTAAAAGGGAAGTTCAGCATCTTACCTACAGCTTACTCTCAATAGTTTCATTATACTTGAATTTTGCGTTTCTTATATTATTGGAGTATGAGGCTCTCCACATATTACCAGTAAGACATTTGATAATCCTCTCCTTGTGTAGTGTGAGATTTTTTAAAATCCTGCTTAGAACATTAGACTAGGTAGGGCTCCACTGTTAACTCCGTCGTTACAGAACAGATTCCTCAAGATAACCAATAAATGATAAGCATTGGAGTAGGCTCAAGTGCCCTTTAAGCAACCGATTAAAAAGAAAACAAGGAAGAAACTTAGAATATTAATCTCTTGGCTGTTAGCCAAATATCACAATAATAGTATGTGGGATCATCAGCCCGCAGCAGGAAAGGGTTTGCTGGGGCTCAGGTTTTGAGACTTCAGCCTATGATTGGGATGATTCGGCACTTTTAGGTCCCTGGTAGAGTGGTAACCCTTCATGGTAGACGTGTACAGCAAACCAAACCACTTATCCCATAGTAAGTAAAAGAGAGGCATGAGGGGTTGAATGTGCCACAATCCCCTTCTAGAACATACTTGTCAGTGTCTTCCCACTGGGCCCTCTATCTTCAAGGCTCTACTGCTTCCCAGAGGTGCGCCATACAGGAAACCAAGGCTGTAGCGCGTCACATCCCAACTATGGCACATGTTCTCCTCTAAACAATTTCCCCATGTCTTCCACTTACCCTTCATAGATCATACCTTAAGCATGGGCTGATAAAACTACCTTTCTATATGAATTAAGTCTTGATTTCTCCTCAGTGGGATCAAAATCCTAAGTGCCATTTTATAGCTCTTGTAGATTAGATCCTCTAGGATCCCTGCATAGTCCATCTGAGGTGGATGCTGGGTAGAGAGAAATGTCACTTTTGGCTACATGAAGAGGGCAATGTCAGCTTCAAAGTGCTCTGTCTTAGAGCCAGAGTGAAAGGTGGCACAGCTGACCATAGGTGTGATACTTCCATGAATGTTAGAAACCCAATGAAGGGCACCTGTCCAGCCAGAGAGGACCAGAGCCAGAAGGATGCACAGCCTGGCCATCTCTCCCTGAGCTCTCAATGAATGTCAAAAGGCCAAGTCATGAGTTTCTGAGAATCTCTGACTTGACCATGAATGAAGAAGTAATATGGAAAAGAAAATAGAGGCCCAGCACTGCCAGTAAGAGTAGGAGAGCCTCGTGGTGACTCAGGGCACAGGAGGCCGGCCACCTAGCTATTGTGAGAAACCTTTGCACATTCTGCATTTCCAAATATTTGATTTCTGGACTTATTGAGCAGATTTGTTTCAAATTAGAGCTGTAAAGTGAACTTTTCCCATGTCCTTCGAGGATGGGAAATAGAAGAAATGTGTCTCAAATCGTGCACAACAGCTTTAACAATTGTTGGCGTTCACAGGGCTTTTTATAAATCAAGGAAAGGGTCTGGAGAGATGCCTCCGTGGTTAAGAGCATTTGTTGTTCTTGCAGAGGACCCGAGTTCAGTTCCTGGAACCTACACAGTGACCCACAAAACACTTGTAACTCCAGTTCCAGGGGGTCCAACACGCTCTTCAAACTTCTGTGGGCACCAGGTGTACAAGCAGTATACGCGTATACACATAAGACACCTCCATCACACATATACACATAAGACACCTCCATCTTCAGTAAAATGATGTTCAAGAAATACAAACATAAGACGCTTCCTTCTTATTGAAGAAATGCTAATTATTTAGACGATGTAGCAGTGACTGTCATGCTGAAATTAGGATAATACATTTTAACTGTGCTATTAAGTGTTTACTATTGTTATATATGATATGCATATGATATGCTTATTATATATTTGTGTGGTCTATAGACTCATGAAGCTCTCCAAAGATTTTGTGAGACCAGAGGTCCATATCCTCCCCCATCCCTTCTTCACCAGAGGAGAACGCTTTCGTTTAACCGATGCCTCTGGTACTTGCCTCTGTGTGTCCAAATAGTATGTGCTTGTTTCTTTGCTTTTCATACTTAAGTAAAAATGACTTACTTAAAACAGGAGATAAGAATTATATCTCTCCTATCTTCCACCTCTAACACATAACACACACACACACACACACACACACACACATAGGCGTGCGCGTGTGCACGGCTTATTTGCTGTCTTTCTTGATCCTGTTCTCTCAACATGGTATTATTACAACTTTTGTTAAGTAAGAATTAAGTGCCTCTGGGAAATCCCACTCATGGCTGATTGCAAAGTAGAATATTATCCTTCTATTCCTTGCTTAACTGGCCCCTGCCCCTTGCAAGAGTTATTGGTTGCCTTGATTGTATTTTTTTTTTTTTTTGGTTAGTAAAAATTATCATTAGTTCAAAACTGGGCTATATATACTAATTATCTAAATCATTCCTACGCACATTTAGATGCATTAGATAGTCTATAAATTTTAAGGTCTTGGAAAAAAAATTCTCTAAATCAGTTCTGGTCAGTCTTGACTTTATCATACTGCACCCAAATGCAATGCACAGCTGATGTGCTAGTAAGCTGTTTCCTATGGTGGATAGCCTCTGCTCCTCCCCCCAGCATTGAAGACAAATAGTCATGCTTACAAATTGGTGGTTAACACAGGTAAGAGAAAACACGAGTGTTTATAACCAGAATAAAATGTGAATAGAAAAACCAACTAGGTCTTCCAATTCCGAATGCTGCCTGACGATGTGAACCTGATGTTTCACTCACTTGACCCACAGCTTGGTAATTTCCCAATAGCCTTCCCATCTGCTTGAGCTTGGAATTCTTTGGGTTTGTTCTTATGAAAACAGTGGCAGTACAAATTGTGGAAGGTCGGGTGTCATTTATAACTGATAAACTGGTCAGCACAGGTGAGCAGCACAAGGCTAGAAGATGCTGTGTATTCTCATAGCCAGCCCATACTGACTTGTTGGCACTGTCCGTTCTCTTCTGTAGCTGGAGAGAATGGTACTGTGTATTTTGTTGATTTTAAACTGATCATTTCCCTGGGGCATTGTCACCCCCTTTTGATTCCTTCAGTACTGTTAAGGAACATGGAGGCAAACTACGTCTCTGCATCCCAGGCCACGGTGTTTCTGTTTGTTTTTCCCATAGCTGCCCATTGTCCGTCCTTCCTTCCTTCCTTCCTTCCTTCCTTCCTTCCTTCCTTCCTTCCTTCCTTCCCTTCCACTTCCCTTCTCTTCCTGCTTTCTCCTCCGTTCCAGATAAGCCTCCAGTGTGCCTGCTGTTTGTGTGAAGCTGCGAGAGTGCTTTTCCCCATGTGTGGGTGGATGTAACTCAGGAATGTAGCCTGAGATTTAGCTGTGCATCCTGCCCTTTGAAGAGTCTTTTTGTGAAGAATGCTTGCTGCCTTTTCCTGGGAGAGTTTTGTTCAAAGCCAGCCACGGCAGCGAGAGGGTGTCAGAAGGGTGAAAGAGTACCGTGTTATGGGTTAGAAACTGCCCTTTGAAAGCCACCACCTGGCTGACCAACTATCACCCCCACCGCCCTGCCCCCGCTGCTTCTTAATGTAAGAAGAAGAAACATTCAAAGACTCCCTCATAACGGCATTAGTGCTTTTGCTATTTTGTATTGAAGAAATTAAATCATGACAAATGGATATTTTTATTCACCAGTCTTTCAATAAATGTGGCTTTTTACTAACCACACAGGCATAAAAGCAATGGAAGAACCCAGCAATCACACATGCGGTGTGTCAGCTGGGGATTTTAAGCATCTTCTAACAGAGTCTTAACTACGGCAGATTAAACATGGAAAAATGTAAGCCCCATGACAAAGAATTCCAGGGGTGCTGGTTAAAGCGTTAGTTTAGGGCCTAAATCTTTGAATTATTTCCCCATGGGTCAAAAGTAGCTGCCAGGCTTCTGTTGCCATACTGCTCTTCCGGCAGCTTGAAAAAGGATGGGCGACAGACAGCAGACAGTTCTCTCTGGGAGACTTTTTATTCTTTTATGCTTGTTCTATCCCCATAGCCCCATCTGCAATGGAACCTGAAGGACACAGCTTCACGGATGTCTGTGTGGATGGAAGACAGGAGAGGGTATTGGAGAGATTCCCACCAGCCTTTGACTTGTCTAATTGTCAGACAATGCTGGGATACAGCTGGACCTATGTGCATAGCAGTCTCAGTGTGTGGGTTGGGGGTGACAAGACCCCTCAGATCCACAAGAACACTCCATGGCTTTGGGAGACATCTTGAGGTATTGGGTTTAAGGCACTTCTCAGAGCAGGTAGCTAAAGGTAGCAGTGAGGGACGCTAAATGTGAAGTCGGAAGATGTGGGTCTAAGTCCCAGCTCCTCAGCTGTCAAGCTGCTTGTCTTCTTAGCAGCTTTTTCCTCCAGGAGAAGAGAAACACTCACAGGGTGTTTCCTATCTGAAAAACCCGGGGTCAGAAGTGGTTCATATCTGGAAATATTTGCATTGCACAGTGACATATCTTGGAGATGGGACTGAAGTCTAACGAAATCCATGTATGATGTATATGCACTTTGTACACATGTACTGACTGTCACCTTGTATCGTGGTTTTAGTATGTCATATGAGGCTGGTTGAGTGTGGTGTTTTTACTTGTAGTATTCTATGGCATTCCAGAAATTACATATTTTGGATCACTCTGGATTTCAGATGCCAGCTTACAATTAAGGTCTGCCTATAGCCGCCACGCCCACCCCCTACCCCCCACCCCCACCCCATCTTTTGGATGGGAGTGTCTTAATTCAGAGTCACATCTGTCTTCAGTCAATAAGACCTCCAAGTTGAGTAGCCCAAGACTGCAGTCTAACTTCCAATCTGGGAGGGAGGGCATATGACCTGCAAGAACTGCACCTCTGAATCCCACTTAGTAGGTACTAGGGTATAAGGTCACAGGTCCTCTCTCAGCCACAAACACCCACAGCAGGCGTCAATTAGATTTCAGAGGTGTGAGGCAGTCTGTGCCCTGGAGGTCTGCTTGGGGATTGGCCTTATAGTTCAGGGTTTTCACTTTTTATACTAGCTCATTTACAGATGTTTGATCAGGTGTGAACTTCTACCAAGAAGACTGTAAAAAAAGAAATTTAACACGTGAGCCTAAAATGCCTTACGAAGGGTCAGACTTTACAGGAATTACCGCTGGACTTTTAAAATATGAACAAAGTTGCTTTCTTTTTCATTTCCTTGTGCTGCTCTTGGAGGAAAGGTTAAGGAGTTCACATGGCCTCACTGGTTGCTGTCCTAGGGCCGCCTTTGCCCCCATCTTTCCTTCTTCTTCATCTTGCAATTGCCCGATGGCCTTGATTGTCTATCTGACTCTCCTTTCCGGTCCAAGCCTCAGGAATTGAGAACCTGGCAGAAGAGATCCCTTCCTGTCTCTCACCGTTAGTGACCTCAGAGATCTGTAGGGAGCTTACCCTGTGCTGACCCTATTCTGTGCGCCCACGTAGTCACCCACTAAGCAATTATGAAAACCACCAGGCATAGAAAGTTGAGGCAAAGAAAGACTTAATAGCTTGCCTAAGATTGGTTAGCTAAGAAAAATCATGTCGGGATATGAACGTAGGGTCTAAATTAATTTTAATAAATGTGTCAGTTCCCCCTAAAAGGTCTCACTCTGTAGCGCAGGCTACCCTTGAACTCATAGTAATCCTGCTACCTCAGGTCCCTAAATGCTGGGGTTACAGGTGATTTACCATGCCCACCTTGTTTCAACATCTTTCAGGGCACAGTTCAGGCTTTAAGTGCGTTCATATGCTGCACCAATTACTCTCAGTCCTTTCCAGACACCCACTGACATCAGCATCCCCAGAACTCCTCATCGTCATAGACCGAAAGCACACCATTAAACACCCGTTACCTTCCTAGCCCTTGGCAAACCATGATCTTATGATCATGTCTATTCCAAGTTCTCCCATAAGTGCAATCATACATATCGTTTATCCTTTTTTTTTAAATTGATGGATTCCACTAAGAATAATGTTCTTCAGGTTTGTCTGTGTAGAAGTGTGTTAGAATGCCCCTTTTTAATGTTGCTGATCATTACATTGTAAGTGCTTACCACATGCCGTTTACTTATTCCTCTATCCCTACTTGGCTGGGTCCCACCTTGTAGCTGTTGTGAGTAGAGTTGCTGTGGACACTGATGTGCATCAGGCCCCATGTGATGGCCGGTTTTATGTCAACTTGACTCGAGCTAGAGTCGTTTTGAAAGAGGGGACCTCAGTTGAGAAAATGCCCCCACCAGAATGGCCTCTGGGCAAGCCCGTGGTACGTGATGTGTGACTGATGACTGATGTGTGTATGTGTGTGTGTGGGGGGGGGGGCTCACTGTGGGCACACCACCCCTGGGCTAGTGGTCCTGGGCTGTAAGAAGTCAGGCTGGGCAGGCCATAAAGAGAAAGCCAGTAATCATCATTTCTCCATGTCTTCTGTTTTTAGTTTCTGCCTCCGGGTTATTGCTCTATCTTCCTTTGATGGTGGCCTATGATGCGGAAGTGTAAGCAAAGCTTTTAGCCATGGGGTTTCATCACAGCAATAAAACTCTAAGACTCCATGCTTTCCGTTCTTGTGTGGATAGACCCAGAAGTCCCAGAAGTACAGTTGCTGGATCACATGGTGGCGCTATGCTCCCTCGTTTGAGGGACCTCACATGTCTTATCACAACACAATACCATTTTACATACCTGTTAGCACTGCACAAAATATTCCAGTTTCTCTACTTCCTTAGTAACGTCCCAATTTTGGCAATAGTCCCTGTTGTAGAACACACCTCTCCTTGGTTGGGTATGAATTATTTTTCACACAAGGAGAACGTCATTCTTCATCATGACTTTAGATGGGGAGTGACCACAACTTATGCTTTAAAGAGGAAAAAAAATTAAATCTAGATCCCCTACTGAATGGCAACTCAGGACACATTTGACAGCTTCTGCTGAGGGCTAAAAGTGGGGTGTGACCTTTAACAGGTACTGGTTGCACCGCCAGCCCATGCTGTTCCTTCATGACCTCTCCCAGGAGAGTCTGGGCTGTGAAATCCTGTCCTGACACCTTGGGTGGGGGATGTGCTGCCTGACATATCACTAGGGGCAGCTTTCTGTGGCTGTTATGTAAAAAGGAGAGTGTTTTTCCACGTGTAAGGGTCAAGCATGGACACTCCTCCAATTTCAGCAGAGGTGACAAAGGCCAACACTGAGTTCCATACATGGAGAACCTTCTATTTTAGCAGGAGAGAGAGAGAGAGAGAGAGAGAGAGAGAGAGAGAGAGAGAGAGAGAGAGAGAGAGAGAGAGTGTGTACTGCTATGTTTGTGTGGACCTTGAAAATGCCTGGTCTAGAGAAGATGAAATTGAGTTAGCATTTCATTGTTTTTCTTTTTCTACAAACACTTTTACATATGCCACAGTACATAATTCTCACGGTTCTGTGGGATATATGCAGCAGACAGAGGTAGCTATTGTCTACGTCTTCCTTAAGGGCATGTGGTTGGTCAGAAGACATGGGACCAGAGCCTGTGTGTTACTCAGCTTTCCAGTACTGTGACAAAATACTTGAGACATTAGCTTATTAGGAAGAGAAGTTTATTTTGGTTCATGAATGCAGAGGTTTCAGTCTTTGGTTGGTTGGCTTCATTGCTTTTGGGCCTGTGGCAAGGCACAACGTCATGGTGGAAAGTATATAGTAGCTTGTGCACCTATGGTGGCAAGGAAGTAACAAAAGAAAGAGGCTGAGGTCCCAACACTCAACTTCAATGACCTAACTTCCTCCCACTAGGCTTTACCTCCTAAAGGTCCCACCATCTCCCAGCGCCATTTGGCTGGTGTCCAGACTTCGTACACACAGGTCTGCGAGTAATGTTCATTCAGACCTCAATATGTGGCATCCAGCTCCAGTCAGTCTTTGGGTTTGACAGAGATGATCCCATGGAGTGAACACTTGATGGATTTTGGGTAGCTTCTCCCATTCAAGACTCTTCTGGGCTTGCGGCAGGCTACTCTGTTGAGTGGTACAGAGTGTTCACCGGTGCCTAATTGTTTTGAAGTATAGGAGCTCAGCTCTGTGAAGACAGGTGTATCTCAAGGACCTTCTTAACCACCAAACTCCCCTGAAAACCATTAATGATTAATTTGGCTGGTTCTGTTTTAAACTAAACAAATTTAGCTTAAATTTTTTTATTTTGGTGCATGGATGAGAGAGAGAGAGAGAGAGAGAGAGAGAGAGAGAGAGAGAGAGAGAGAGAGAGAGAGAGAGAGAGAGAGGTATTCATTGTATAGGCACACATGTATAAATGTGCATGCAGAGGTCAGAGGTCCATCTTCAGCACTGTCCCTCAGAAGTCATCTATCTTGTTTTTTGAGACAAGGTCTCTCGGTGGTCTAGAGCTTACCGACTACGCTGGCTGGCCAGCAAGCCCAAGGACCTGCCTCTTTCTCTACTTTTCCAGCAGTAAGATTACAAGTGCATACCGCTATATTCAACTTTCTAAAAAAAATATTTATTTATTTTAATGGCAAGGAGTGGGGGTGCATTGCACGTCCATAGTGTGTGGTGGAAGTTAGAGGACAGCTTGGAGCTTGTTCTCTCCTTCTACCAAATTGGTTTCAGTCAGACTCAGGTTGTCAGGCTCTACAGCAAGTGTTTTCACCTGCTGAATGAGTTCCGTTACCTCCTAACAGCGCCAAGTTGAAGACCAAAGCTCTAACACACAGCCTGTGGAGAATATTCCAGATCCAAATGATAGCAACAAGGCAATTAGAGTATAAGATATTGCTGGTAAGGAGTCATTTCTCTTTTTGATACTCAGAGTTCAAAAGCCTTGGGTTTGGGAATATGACTCATTAGGCGAGAGCACTTTCTGGGCAAGTGTGAGCACCTGAGTTCACATTCCCAGCACTCTTGTAAAAAGCTCTGTGTGGCCTCCCATGAGCATTGTGTGGCGTGGAGAAAGGGACATTGCTGGGGCTACCAGTTGCCAGCATGGCTCAAGTTCATTGAAAGACCTTGTCTCAAAAGAGTAAGGTGGAAACAACAAGACAGCCAAAATCGCCTGACCTCCATGTACACACAGGTGTGCACACCCACATGTAACACACACACACACACACACACACACACACACACACACATTTGTTTTAGAGGAATAAAGATACAGTTTGAAATGATTGGTGTAGAGTTGAAGGCAAGATGAATTTACCAGGAAGAGTGAGAACAAATGTCCTCAGCGTTCATTGATGCCAAGAAGGGCTAGCAGGGGAGAGGACTGTCGGGGTGTCACGATGGCCAGGGTAGAGAGAATTGTCAAAAAGGACAAGTGATGGGCATCGCAAGCAGGAGGCAGGCCACAGCAGCCATGGTGGTGAACTGGTCCAAGCATCTTCTATGAGAACAGCCACAATCTTGGCTTTGTGTGTGTGTGTGTGTGTGTGTGTGTGTGTGTGTGTGTGTGTGTGTGTGTTAAATTTTGTAGATTTTGTTTTAAAAGGTTCCATATCAGAATTTCTCGTTTATAAAGATACCCCATGATATGAGTTGTGCAGGATAATGTATATATCTCAGAAGATGAACTCTGCTCTTTCTATAATATAAAGGTTCCACATGGAAGTACCACTTCCTCTATGGAGCCAGAATTGTAGTGATAAGGAGGAGGGCAAAGTGACAAATGATGAAGTGGGCTAGGACACAGAGTCCTGACTAACCCGGAGTAGCCCCTGTCAGTACCTGTGAGCTGCCAGGATCCCAAGCACTGGGGGATTATCATGGTGGCTGTCAGAGCACACATGTGTCAAAGAAAATATAAAAAAAAATTTTTTTTTGGTTTAGGATAGTTCCGTTTGTTTTGTTAACCGGTGAATCATTTCTTCCCCCCTCAAGCAGTTAAGAGTTGACAAAGACGATTTCACTGTGGGGCAAACATGTAAAGTTAAATTCTAATATGCAATGATCAATTCTTGTATACCCTGAAAAAAAAAAACCTGACAAAACCATTGCAAAAGAGTGAAACCACATGTCACTCTCCAAGGCCAAGTTTTAAAAGCGGCATTTTCATTATGAAATATTACTCATGAACACACATATAAATTTCCCTTATTACATGTGTGAGTGAGTTAATGTATGTATGGGGGGGGCAGTCAGAGGACAACTCTTAGGGGTCCGTTCGCTCCTTCCACCATGGGTTCCGGGAATTGAACTCATGTCCTCAGGCTTGCATGGCAAGTCATTTTACCCACTGACCTATCTGGCTGTCCAACCATGTCTTTTAATATTTCTAAGTATAAATATGTTTGAAGATTCATTGCTGGATTTCCCAGTTTGTTTTTATTTTGAACTAGTGTCCTTTGATCATTTTTTTTTTAATTTAGTGGAAACTTTCATCAATGTTGCTTATTTCAAGTGAAACTTGCTTTAGAGAGAGTATCTCTCAATATAAAGTTGAGATTGTTGCTATCAAAATTTTTGTTCTTAAATGCCAGTAAACTAGATTATTTTTTAGAAGGAAAATTTTATGTGTACTCTATAAAAATGAATTTGGTTAAATCAACACTGATGGAAACGATATTTTAATAAAATATAATGCATTTAAATTTCATTAAAATAATGTAATTTCATTAAAAATAAATACCCACTTTATATTAAAAAACCCAACCTTGGTTATTTAAGCATTTGACAAAAGTACAGATTTTAGGATTTTGAGTAGAAGGGTTTTTTTTTTTTGGCAACTGGAATCCTCATTTTTATATTGTTAATTTTCATAAGAGTGTGGTCTTAACTTGTTTGTTTTTTTATAATTCAAAAGAGAAACTAAATTTGACTTCAACATTTATTGTCACAAAATTGTTAGTAGAGGAAAAATTTCAGATGATGCAAACTAAAAACAGACTTCATAACATGTTCTTATCATGTTTATAGCATCTGCCTGGAGCCAAAGCTTGCACATTTTCACAGTGCGTTTCTAGTCCAGCAGACAGGAGGACTTCATGCCAAGGCCATTAATACACACACGTAATGAGGTACAGTCAGAATAGTGGGGGAACGTTACTTGTATGTATGTTCTAAGGCTGTTTCTCACTTCACAATGTTGATCTCATTTTTTTCAATTTGATGAGTTGCCTCTCCACAGTTTGGTGAGTTATCCTGGCCTGTGAATGTAAAGCACCCAGGGCTTCAGTCCTGGAGAAGAGCACACGTATGTTGTCTTATGCAGCCTTTGCTCATGCTATGTGCTGCAGGTGGTTGTGTCTGTGCACTTCTGTAGGGCAGTGTTCCCAAAGAAGAAAAAGTTCATTAAGCAGTTGGGAAGGCGCAGCTGCATGCAGTAAACACAGATGGAGCGTGGTTTTATATGAGACTTCTAACTGGAAACAGACTTTAATTCTGTTCTTGGGATACCCATAATTGAACTTTCCATCTGTGATGGTGGTATGCTGCAGAGGCCAGCTGTCACCTCATTGCAGGCATTTATTTACTGCAGCTCTCAGTGTAGTAGTAGAAGAGCAAATCTGTATTTGTTTGCTTTCTATGAGCACCTGCCCTGCCTGATATGTCTTTTTTTTTTTCTCCTTCTCTCCTTTGGAGAGTTCCATTTGGAGACTTCCACTGCTAAGAGTGGAAGGTAGCCCTCATAGTTTTCAAGCACTGCACGGGATAAGGCTGAGTCCGAGGACTCTCTTTAGACACCACAGGCATTACTAAATTAGATCTCAAGTATCCCCTCCAAGCCCATGTATTACCAGCTTAGACCCCAAGGTGGCACAGTTGAGAGTGATGTAGCCTTTGAGAGGTGTGACCCAGTTGGAAGTCTTTAGGTCATTGGGAGCACAGCATTGATGGGCATTATGGGATACTGGCTATTCCTTTTCCTCTAACTTTCACATCCTAGCTATGAAGTGTAAAGGTTTGTCTATGACTCATCACCAGAAATCCCAGAGCTATGGGCCCAACTTACCCTGGATCAAAACGTCCAAACTGCAAGAGTAAACCTTCCTTTTCTCTTTGTGTGTTGCTTATTTTAGGAACCTG
The DNA here is from genome assembly GCF_964271855.1 of Acomys minous. Taxonomy (NCBI): domain Eukaryota; kingdom Metazoa; phylum Chordata; class Mammalia; order Rodentia; family Muridae; genus Acomys; species Acomys minous. Next base: position 60,604,899 of record NC_140490.1, read on the forward strand.
TTACAGTAATGTAAAGCCTATTAGCATAGTAGCTAATTGAGCTTTCTTAATCCTGCCTGCTATTATGCCTTAAAAAATCTTTATACTGAGGTGTAAATGACACACAAAAAGATACGTTATCACCTTGATCAAGGTCCTAAGCTTATCCACCCCCCAAAAAAATTTCCTTGTGTTTCTTTGCATGCTATTTTCATTCAAATAAAAACAGTCACTTCAGAGTTAACTACCGATGTGCTTCTTCTCAGAGGAATCTAACTAGAACACAAATTAAGGCTTCCATGCATACCAACATGTGACACAGTATGTCTACTTCTGAACACAAAACCTAGCATTTATAGCAAATGGAACGTTGAGTTTGTGTGCTCTGGCCACCTGTAGAGGTAGGGACACTTGGGAAACTTTGTTGGTTGGGTCTGCAGCAGCATTCCGGTTGACATTGCTGATGCAGTGAGAGCCTGATATCAGAGCCCAAGCAGAGCCCCCTTCTTGCCTTCTGAGAAGCAGACATGAACTGCAAATGCTAAGGAAATAAGTAGAGACTACCTCCTTCCACAAGCTCCAGAGACACCCTGGAGTAAGAGCTCCACCACAGGGAAGTCCTTCACAGCAGAGGACAGCTTCCAGGAGTGAATATCCTTGGCAAAGCGCCTGAGCAGTGCTTTACTATGTCAGAAGCCTCCACGTATGCAACCCCCCCTGCCCCCACCCCCAGGCAGGGTTCACTATGTTGTCTAGGCTAAGCTGTTCTGAACTGTTGGGCAAAAATGATTCTACCTCAGTGTCATAGATAGCTGAGACAATAGGCATGTCAGGTGCTGACATGCCTGGCTGTGAAGAACTTTAATAGTAAAATGTAAAGGCATTCATTTCACACCTAATTCAGCGTTAGCCTAGGTAATGCACATAGCAGTTTCACCGGCTATTTCAAGGAAAATAGGTGCTGCTTGCTCTTGCCTTCTGGAAGAATCATTCCATAATTATTGTAAAGTGAACAGTGGCAGTGACATTGACCAACTCAAACATCTCCTTTCTCATCAAAAGCACTCACGAAGTGTCTCTCTGTGCTAATGTGTTAAAGCGTGTTGAAGAAGTTACAGTTAGGGCAGAAATGTGGGCTAACAGATCTTAACCATGCACGTTAAGCAAATGAACATTTGCAGTCCCTGTTCTGATTTTCATTAGAAATAAGACATTTGTTGAGAAAGTGGCCCAAATGCTAAATTGCTTTGCAAAACCACACTAGGAATAGAGTTCCAGATGTTAGTGGTGACACAAACATTTGTAGTCCGAAAAGGGTCCAAGAAGACTATAGTTTTTCATAGAGGTACAGATTGGCAATTTTCCCTACATGAAAGTACTTTAGGCCACTAGAGGATTCTGGGAGCTGGATATCAGGACCTGGGGCTGAAGGAGAATAGTAAAGTGTATTCTATTGCAGGCCCCAAGAAACATTTTGAACAGGTGTTCAATACATTCAGTCACCTCCTGGAATTCGTCTCCTCCATCTTACTAATGAGTAGAGCAGCCAACACGTGCTTTTTGTCTCATGCCAGACACTAGGATAGATGCTGGAGATTACTGAGATGTCCAGGCAGGGCCAAACATGCAAACAGGTACTTCCTACTCAGTTTGATGTTATACGTGTATGCAATTCATGCCCAACCATGGTAGAGAATGGGGACGTGGAAGGAGCATTTTTGAGAATGGATCTACAAAGACATACCGTGCCAAGTTAGGCTTGGAGTAACGCTTAGGGACTCCACAAGCTTTTGTCAAAGTATGGAGTGGTTTTTTTTTTTTCTTCAGCACTTGTATCAGAATTACTTGCAAATTCATAAGAGATGTTCTTGGGATCTAAGACCGATTAAGAATCTCAGAAAGAGGGAGATATAAAAGTTTTAGGACCATTGGCCAAGCTCTACGATTGACAGATGCATTGGGCGTGCCCTCTAGTTCAGTCACCGCCCATCACACTTTCAATCCACTTCCCCACTGCAGTGAGCTTACAGGAATAGCTCCGAGATAGCAAGAATCACTTGATTTTTTCTTGAAAACCACACGGCCAGCAGCCTGTTGCTCTGGAGAGACCATTTCAAAGTCTATTGGTCTTTTCCGGTCAGTACTGTTTACTTAGAGGAATTCACCAGAACTCACCTGTCAGAATGTACCATAGTACAGCATGGGTCTGGAGGCCCCAAACAATCCTGATACGTACCCTCTGGCTATTGATTATATGAAGGTCCTTTCAGCAGGAGGGAGGGGGCTCCTAGAAGTCTCAGGAATACCCTATTTAGTAATCACTATAGTACCAAGGCACTAGCTGAATAGTTCTCTGAGCTCATATAGTTAAGAATATGTAAGGATGGAGGCAGCATTTAAAAAAGATTCATAAGACCATGACAAATATTTGTGTGCATTTTCACACCAGTCCATTATATGGATTTTCTAGCTCCATGTTCTCAAATTTTAATACGCATAGAAATTATCTGAGGACTGGTTGAAGTTCAGGTTCTAGGTAGTTGGGGAAGGGCTAGGATTCTGCTTACTTTCATTGTTCCCCCTCCACTTTCCTTCCTCTTTTCCTCCCTCCCTCCCTCCCTCCCTCTGTCACTCCCTCTCCCTTCCTTCCTTCCTTCTTTCCTTCCTTCCTTCCTTCCCTCCTTCCCTCCCTCCCTCCCTCCTTCCCTCTCTTCCTTCCTCCCTCTCCCTTCCTTCTTTCTTTCCTTCCTTTCTTCCTTCCCTCCCTCCCTCCTTCCTTCCTTCCTCCCTCCCTCCCTTCCTTCCTTCCTTCCTTCCTTCCTTCCTTCCTTATGCTGGTGCCTGGACCTAGAGTCATGCATGCCAATCACACTGTACCTCTGAGCTGCTCTCGAAGCCCTAATATGCAATTCTAATAGGCTTTCAGGTAATGCTACTGCTGCCAGTCCATGCACCTACTTTGAGTAGAAGTAGCCAGACGACTAAAGGTTTCATGTGCTTAGAACCAATTAGGTTTTTATTTTATTTTATTTTATTTTTTGGTTTTTTTTGAGACAGGGTCTCTCTGTTAGCCTTGGCTGTCCTAGACTCATTTTGTAGACCAGGCCAGCCTTGAACTCACAGTGATCCACCTGCCTCTGCCTCCCAAATGCTGGGATTAAAGGCGTGCGCCGCCACTCCTGGCTCCAATTAGGTTTTTAAATTTACCTAGTGCTATGTATATGCTATGACATAGGTACAGTCAGAAGGCAACTTCTGGGAGTCAGTTCTCTCTTTCCACTATGTGGATTCCAGGCATTCAACTCAAGTCAGTAGGCTTTACCAGCAGAGCCATCTTAGCAGCCACACCGCTGGTTTTTATCTAGGGTTCATATTACATATACCAAGTTTGAGACCACTTTGAAGAGTTTTGTAGCTTCTTGTTGCTCTAAAGTGGTGATCTTCTAAAAGCCATTCTGCTTCTTATGCCGTAGCATTTCCTGCTTGTAGGGGAACATGCAGAAGGCAAGCCGTTAGGAGCTTAAGTATTTTTGTCCGGTGAGCCTAAGTTTAGATCTCTGAGGTCCCTACTGTCCACAGGACCACACAGCCCCTAAGAGACACTGTGCTCTTCTTCAGGCTTCGTCACAGGACCCCACAGACAGCTGGTCTGAGGAATGGAGGCTGAGAGGATGAATGCCTGGGGCAGGAGACAGGAGATGAGGAAATAAAAATGAGTCTAAAATAAAATGCATACTGAGAACACCAAGTGAAATGAATACTCTTAAAACTGTCTGCAGTGGAAGAAATCAAAAAAGTTTATTGGGTGATGAAAAAGCACTGTAAACTTTGTGTGCAGATCTTCCAAGAGTTAGTCTTGTGTAGTATAAAAAGAATTTTACGTGTAAGACTCAGTTTAACCAAACGAATGTGAAGGAGCGATGATTCCTTTGGAAACTGGCTTCTCATACACCGATCCGCGTTCACAGTCCTTTAGAAGTGGCACAACTGTTTTTTTAACATGCTCAAGTGTTATCCTTCCACAAATTCCCAAGGAGGCTAAAGGACACCATGGCTTATACTTTTCAGATTTGCTTTTATATAATGATCTATAGATAATTCTGTGTCCTGTCAGATGACGTTTGTTCTTATTCGCTTGAGCCTTTCCCTGGTTACTTATCTGTGACCAAGAAGCAAGCAGAGAGTCTTTAGACAAAGGACCAGAGATGTAGTTAGGAGTATTGGCTTTTTTAATTTTACAGTTCTCCTTGGGTACCCATAGGTCTCTTTTACAAGGGGATTTGGACTGATTTCCACCTACATACTGTATACCTGGGTCAAGGATGGGAAAGAAGCAGGGGGTTTGTAGGTACTTTGCCATTGGATGAGATCGAAGATGATCACAGGTTTGATGGGAATGAGAAACAAGCACCTGACAAGTGAAAAGGGGCACAAGGAGACTGGCAGACTGGTCTAAGCCATCAGAGACAATGGCTCACAAGGGTTACAGTATGTTACATTCACACAACTGTGAGTGGGGTTAAGAAGACCTCAGGGTCCTGGGCCCACCCCCTTTCCTACCACTTCTATTAGAGTCTTTAGGAGCAGGGGACTTGACATTCACAGCCAAGAATATTTGGAGCAAAATAAGGCAGATGTGGAGGTTGGGTGACAGGTCAGGAAAAGTCATCATCTGAGGAAAAACAAGCAACAACAAAGAATTCAGTATTCTCTTTCAGGAGGATGGAAGTTGGAAGAAATGTGAGGAGCTGAGAGATGGGTCAGTGGTTAAGGGCACTGGCTGCTCTTCCAGAGGATCTAGGTTCAATTCCCCACATGAGACTTCCAACATAACTCCAGTTCCAAAGGATCCAACACCCTCTTCTGACCTTCTTGCGTTCTAGGCACACATGCAGTACACATATACGTGCAGGCAAAACACCTACACACACAAAGTAAAAATTTTAAAAAGAATGTGGGTCTTTTATAAGGTATCTTAGCCTGAGCCAGCTCATCCATTTGGTGTAAGATGCATGACAAAGTACCCAGTGGGACGAAACATTAGGTAAAAACTTACAGTTTCCTTATTTTAAACCGTTTTTCTTAAAGTTCACAGAGATAGGCTGGATAACAGCATGAAGGGAAACATTCATAGCTGTGACTGGGAGCCTGCCTCAGTAAAGGTGGGATAGACCCTGGGGATCCATGCTCTGTCCTCTGTGGCCAGAAAGGGTCTTCTTGTCAGCAAGGAACAGCCAAAGAGGATGACAGGACCAACATTGTGTTTTACTGGCTTTTTCTTCTGGAGAAGGCTGTGGAACACAGTTTGATTTTGAAAATTGAAACTTAAGAAAAAAAAATCAGTGCACATTATATCTTCATGTGTCTTCATTTAACAGATGGTCTAATTATACTTTGCTGAACTGGCAGCTCTTACATCAGACCCCTGAAGTCCCGGTTTCATGGTTCTGAATGATGCACTGTTCACAGGTTTGTGGACACATCCGGAGGCTTTCATTTCCCGGGCAGAGTTATTTACTCAGGTGACTGATTCCGCTTGCTGTCATCCACAGCTCAGGGAGGAGCCGCTCCCTCGCTTCTGAGGTCAAGGCCACCACTTTCCTTCCTGGATTCTGTCAGTGAGACCCTGCCCTAGCTTACCACATGCCAGTCCCAACAGCCCCACAACACAGGCTCTGCTCTGTGAGAGAGAATTCTTCCTATCTGAGCAGACACACAGGGTGTTTTCTCTGCGTTTAGTGCTCCGGGAATTTGAGAGCATCTGCAGATGAAGTAGATTTATTTTCAAGTGATCTCTAAAATGAATCTTTCATCGGGCTGGGGAGATGGTCAGCAGATGGTCACTTGCTGCAAGCGTGTCGCCTTGCGTTCAGTTTCCAGCATCCACGTGGTGGAAGGAGAGAGTCAAGTCCAGCAAGCTGTCCTGTCACCTCCAGCACTCCTCTGTGTCACACTCACTCTAAACAAACAGTGAATACACACAAAATGTTAAAATTAATCTCTACACTCAAGTAGGGAAATGTAGGTACTTTTAATACTTTTTCTAAAAAATTGTTCTTTTCACATTCTTTCAGGAATTATTTATGAGGAACCTCACTAAAATTTAACAAAGTCATTTTAAATCATTAAAATTTTGTTTTTATATTACTAGACGTTAGGTTCAGATGACGAGAAACTGTTCACCATGGCATTGTTATAGCAACAAGATATAGATAGAAAGCCGCTATTTGGGGTTCAGTTTTGGCCATGTTCCACATGAGATGTTTTACCGTTCTGAAGCAACTATGACTCCCCCAAAGCAGGGGTGCAATCATCATGTAGCATGTTGTTCCAAAGTGAAGCGAAGTACATGAGGCTCAGTGTCAGGGATGTGTCTGAGATGGTTCCCGGGGAAGGCTTGCTTTCCTGGGACACAGCTTAATGGCCGAACACTCCCACTCTGGTAGGACCACTTCTGCAAGCACTTCCTCCCTTGCTTTCCTGGGCATTTTTAGAGCCCTAGATTCTCCCAGGAAGTGCTAAAGAAACAAAAATAGAGAGACGACTCCATATTCCAGTTGGAGGACAGATGTGTGTCGCTTTGTGTCACGACCCCACCAAAACTGACTACAGTATCGTTGAGGTCTATTGAGCATTCACTTTCACTGTCACTGTTAAGGTTAAATCCATTTTAGAATTGATTTTTAAAGGATAGTTTTTATTGAATAGGTAAGAAAGAGGGAGGAGGCAAAATTGTCCTTGTGGATTAATTTCCAGTTCAGTCATCCCACCACTACCAAAAGAATTTGGATGTGGCCCCGAAGCAAGTTTGAAGTATAGTACAAAAAGAAACTCATGACCAGGCAGCAGGTACCCTTCAGTGTGCATGGGCAGTGGAGCCTGTGGCAAGTCAAACTCTGGAGGTGACATGGGTATAATAAAGTATGTGATGGGCCATGACTCCTGACCTCATATACACAGTACGTTGCATAAAGAAAGAAAAAAATAGTTTGTAAGAAATGAACTGAGATTTCTCATGATGTATGTGTCCTTGAACCAGCTAATTAGAATGTTTTATTTTCTCCAAAACACAAGATTCAAAAAAAAAAAAAATCCGAATGTGACTGTAATACTGTTACCTAGTATCTTAGCTTGCTTTCTGTTGCTGTAATAAACACCCCAACCAAACAGTGACTTAGGGAAGCAAAGGCAGGAACCAAACAGTGTCTACTGGCTTGCTCTCCATGGCTCGCTTAGCCTGCCTTCTTGTGTGTCCGAGAGTGGGCATCAGCCATAGCGGGCTGGGCAATGCCACATCAATCATTAATCAAGAAAATGTCCTACTAACATGCCCACAGGCCAATCTGTTGGAGGTGGTTCCCCAGCCGAGGTTCCTTTTTTCAGGGGGTAAAATAAAAGTTTAAGAAGAGTTGTTATGAAAGGAATTGGTAGAAACTGGCAATGGTATCCATATGCAAATGCATAAAGTTTTAAAAATGAATGCACAGATGAATCTGATGGAACGTGAATCCAACAGAGGAGCACAGTTCTTGCAGGATGATGGGACCCGGTTTCATGAATTTCTTGTTCAACAGCCCCAGTCCCAATTTCTATATTCATAAAAAACAAAGGTCATTTTTTTGGATGACAACTAAAGTGTATCCATGGACCCATGTCCTATTTTAGGAACTGTAGTGGAGGAATTGAAATGCAAAGTGGAAAGGCTCTGGAATGGAAGTCCACACGGTTGCTATGCAGGAGAAGAAAGGAGAAATACTACCTCTGCTTGGGAGAGATGCTTCGTTTCCAAGTTCCTCTAGATGTCAGTATTACATAGGGAAATGGAACTATAAATAGCCTGTGGCAATGAATGGAGGCCTTGCATTATTTAAATGGTAAAACATATGTGACACATAATTACAACAAGGAAGAGCAGTCCTCTTGGTGACTGGCTCCCTTGCCTTCAGGACTGACAGATTCTGTGCTTGGCCAGACCAGACTCTGCCTGAAGAGTATGGATGGACACAGCATGCTTGCTCACATTTGCCACCGGATACTCGCTGCCAGACTGGTTCCAAGGGGTTTTGTAGCCAGACTCGTTATTTTGCATATTTTGATGAGCTAGAATAAAGGAACACACACCAGGCTTCCTTCATTATTAAGCTCACCTCCACTCTTGCTGTAGTGTACATGCCATACAGGATAAATCCCAAAACATTGTGTCTACCAATACACCAGACATTTTTATTTCAGAAGGAGAATTACTAAGAGTCAAATATAAAATGCCATCAACACAATTTGTTAAGCTGCCCTAATTGAATATAGATTTTTCAGACTTAAAATTAAATTATCTCTTTCTGCCCTCTTCCGTGTTGATTCTAACCTTTCAACTAAAGAACATATATATCTTCCTTGCTGTACTAATGCTTTTATTTTCTGGCCTGTTTTGTTACTCTTTCTATTCTATGGTGCCTACTCTGCAGTAGCTCCCAATCAGTGCTTAACTTTGCAGGTGGGCTAAAATCCCTTTCTATACCAGAAAAGCAATACAGAGTCTGCTGCCACTTAGAGCCCAGACCAAGCAGAGAAATGAATTAGGACCCTGACTTCATTATAAAAAAAACCTGTGGCTGATAGTCTTTCTCAAAGGGTTTCTGTGACTCACAAGTGAGTTAACCATGCAAAGTGTGTTGAAGAATTTCTCATAGACTGTGTATGTTAGCTCTCATCCTCATCCTCATCTCCATCATCACTACCACACTATTATAATCATCATCTTCATTGTTATCACCATCACTACATCACCACCATCACCACCACCACCACCACTATCACCACCATCACCACCACCACCATCACCACCACCACCATCACCATCACCACCACCACCATCACCACCACCACCATCACCATCACCACCACCACCATCACCATCACCACCACCACCATCACCATCACCACCACCACCACCACTGTCTCTTCTTCTTCCTCCTCCTCTTCTTCTTCATCATTTTGTGATAGTTCTGGTCTAAGCATCAAAGCCATAATAAACCCAACATCTAGGAGGAAACAGACTGGTAAAAACAGTTCAATGAAGTATTTCAAGGGACACTGGCATTGGCATGAGCACCCCATGTCTGAGCCCACATGCAGAAGTAGCAATTGACTTTGCTTGAGGAAATTGAAGGACTTTTTAATTTTTTTAGCTGCCATCTCTGTACTTGCACTTAAAAGTGAGAGGCTTTCTATAGCTTTGATCTCCAACCTTGGCTTTCTATAGATGGACTAAATGTGCTAAATGTGTTGTGAGGTGCCCATCTTGGGGAAGAGATGCTTTCTGAATTATAAGTGTATTTGCAATTTGTCTTAGTCCCTATACTCTGCACTTACGTGACATTTCATATTTGCTAACACTACCACCCCCAGAGCAAGTTGTATTCTGCTCCAAAGAGGGGGAACTGATTTTCTGTGGCTTCATGTGATTTCATTACATTTACAATGTATAACATAGAATTTGTGTGGACTAAGCTAATGTTCACCTTTCACATGGTGTGAGAAAGTATTGGTTAAGCTAATCTGGGAAACTAGGATTGTGAGAACACTTAACTGCTTGGGAGGAAGGCATCTTCTAGGGAAAGGAAGCACCATTGTTAAGAAGCATACTGCCTTAATCTCGTAGTTTAGAAAGCTCACTCACATATATCCTCTGGTTTTTATTCAATTTATATGTGAGACACATAAAGACAACTGAAATGGAGGTCAAGCGTGGCATACACATTAGTAATACCCCTTAATGAAGTAGCAAAGACAGACTACCTTCCACACACCATGACAGAGTTCTGTGGAATTCCTTCAAAAATAGTGACTCCATTTTTTGATATTGCTGTCCATACCAGGTTTCATTAATTTTGACTATCTTACATTTTACATGACTGTCAATTTCTGTGCTTTCCCCACCAATATTTGATTATACAATATAGTAGTTTCAACTTAGAATAATTTTCCCCTTACTCCTGAGGAAACTAAGTAATCCTTGGAGACATTTTGGTTTATTAATACCATTTTTAATTAGCAACATTTCAGTTAGACAAGAAGAATAGTTTTTGTACAGCAGGGTAAATATAGTCAGCAATAATGCATTATGCACTGTAAAACTAATTAAAAATTAAATTTCAAATATCTGAAGTAATTTTTTTTTGTCTTCACTTCTGGAGGGCAAGGTTCTCCTGGCAGTGTTGGGGAGAGGCCAGGTATAATGTTATGATGCTTTTTACATGAAGAATTGCATAGCCTGTGTCAGTAGCACTGAGGCTAAGCAATATGAATACTGTAGGTAATCTCAATTGCTTGGTTGTGTACCCACAGGTTGATGAAAATGTGTGGTCCAACTCAGCACTGAATGAAAGGACAATTGCCAAAGGTGGAAGGACATCAGCTATCACAGGTAACAATCTTAGGAGACTTAGTGTTCATCCAGAGAGTTCTCTTGGTACTCTTTGTTTCTTTGTTTGGTTGATTTTACTGTTGTTGTTCTTTTGAGACAGAGCTTCTTCATGTATCCTTGACTGTCCTGGCTGTAGACCAGGCTGGCCTTGAACTCACAGACATCTGCCTGCCTCTGCCTCACTGAGTGCTGTGATTACAGATGTGTGCCACTGCACCAGCTGGTACTCCTGTTGCTGTGGCTGTTGTTGTTGTTGTTGTTTGAGACAGGGTTTCTCTGTGTAGTGCTGGCTGTCCCTGGAACTCACTTATAGAGATCCATTTGCCTCTGCCTCTGCCTCCCAAGTTCTGCTGTTGTTACTCGTATTTAGAGGAAATTACACATTCCTGAATTCTGTAGAAAGGAGTTCTGTTTTATTAATGTGTTTATCTGATTGGCTTTGGCCTACTAGAGACAAATAAGAAAATTTCTTGACATCCAATTATCAGTCATCTGGGTGTACTTTGTTCTGAGTTGCTTCCGAAAGCTTAAATCTGCTGCTAAAAAGAAGTCAGAATAAAGATGCCATTAAATAAAGACAAAATTAAAGTGATTGTGTGCATTGTTGATTACAATGTTTTGTGTTCTGTGGCTTCTAGAGAGATCTGACCAGGAAGACCAGTACTCTGCTGAGAAAGAAAAAGTTACTAAACTCAACAAGAAAAATGCTGAGAAGACCAGCGCCTCTGAAGGTCAGAGGAGTCATGCCATATGTCATATGGAAAGACAAGACAAGGCAAATTTTATTCCAAGGAATTCCACAGAGCTAAGAGAGAATGCAGGTGGAAAAGATGGTCAATGCATCAGAAGTCTGGAGACACAAGAAAGCAACATTCAGGGAGATAAACAAGGCGCCGAGGATAAAAATGGATGCCCATTTTTCAAAGGAGGGGGAAACGGGCTTCCTTCTAAAGAAGGTACCAGAGGAAGAGAAGCCGAGAACAGAATTTCAACAGCTGCAAGTGACACACTGCTGGACAAACATTCAACTGAAAACCAGCTTGTTGATGAACTGAATGCTGGCCCGACCCATGAGAGGTACTGTTACAGTGTTACACATCCACAGGTGGTGTCTCTTATAGGTCTTCCTGCTGTACTATTTGAGACCATTCTGGAAGAAAACAAAGATAGTCTTAAAGGCAATGTTTAGAACCCACTCTCCTGACTTGTATTAATTTTTCATGGCTACATTTTCCTATTATTCTATTTCTCTTTCTTCTTGCCCATATTTTCAGTTATTTCTCTCCTTTTCCCCTCCCTCCTTCCTCCCCTCTCTTCCCTCCTCCCTCCTTCCCTCAGTCCCTTTCTTCCTTCTTTCCTTGCTTCCCTCCACTGGGGGTGTGGGTTGGAGCTCAGAGCATTGTTCCATCTAAGCCTGTGCTTCCTCCCTCAATCCCATTTGATTTTTTGTTTGTTCGTTTTTGTTCTGTTTCTAAGTCTTACACCAACACTAAGATCATCATCTTTAATACCTCCAGCAATCAGTACCCTTTAAAGACCAAGTAAAAAGTTTTGCTTTTTGACAATAAAAAACATATCCTTTCTAAGTCTAAGATTTAAATAATTTTTATGTGTAATTATGTGTAAATTAAAAACCCAATCTGAAAGAGTTGGCCTAATCCATTATACATTGGTTGTTTCTTCTCTAATGTACAAAGTAGATAACTGACTAAGTTTCTTCCTTAAAATTAAAATTAAGAAGTGTCTTTTTTTCTTTTTTTTTTTAATTATTTTTAAATTTTATTAATTTATTCAGATTACAACTCAATTGTTATCCCATCACTTGTATCCTCCCATTCCTCCCTCCCTCCTGCTTTCACCCTATTCCCCTCTCCTAGGTCTAAGACTGAGGGGGACCTCCTCCCCCGCCATATGGTCATAGGCTATCAAGTCTCATCTTGGTAGCCTGCTTATTCTTTCTCTGAGTGCCATTAGGTCTACCCATCAAGGGGAGGTGGTCAAATATGGAGCACCAGAGTTCATGTCAGAGTCAGTCCCCGCTCTCCACATAACTGTGGAGAATGTCCTGTCCATTGGGTAGATCAGAGTAGGGGTTCAATATTTACTATTGTATTGTCCTTGGTTAGTGCAATAGTTTGAGCAGAAACCTCTGGGCTTTGATCCACCCATCACGATGTTCTTCTTGTAGGTCTCTAGGACCCTCTGGGTCCTTCTATTTCCCCACCTCCTATATTTCTCTTACCTAGAGTCTCAGTAGGATGTCAAACACAAATTTAGGAATTTTTGTGTTTAATTAAAGTTAGTGGCTCTGAGTTTGTTTGACACAAAGGATATCCAAACACTTCTGATGAGGGAGGTTTTAAGACATAATTCTTACTTAGCTTTAATAATAATAAAACTCATTTTCAATATATTAATCATGGATCATTATTGAAGTTCATTATCATAAGACATACTTAAGAAGACCCGAACCTGCCAGAACATGCTAATTAAGCCAATTTTCCCACCAATAATGGCTCTTCTGTGGCTGTCAATCTTTAGAGAAATTATTGCCTCTTTTTTTTTTATAATTTCTTTCTTCTGTTAACTTAGGTTTCATAAACGACCACTTTTGGGTCACAGTGGTGTCCTTGGATGACTCCCTGTGTCTGGTAATCTACTTAGACTGATGTCCTCAACTGCTGGAAACAGCTGTATCTGTGTCACAGAGCAACATCATCTTCCTCAGACACCTTTATAAAAACATTTCAGTTGCAGGAGTTTGGGCAATCTGAACATTTTTTTTCCTCGAAACACTGAAATCTGCAAATGTATTTTGTTTTCCAGGTGCATCAGTAATAAAAAGGCCATTTCTACACCAGGAACCCATGGAAATTCATCATCAGGATCCACCTTCCAAAACGCTGAACAGGCAGAGTCTACTGGCAGCAGTAAGCGCAGAGTGGCAGAGGAGTGCTTCCTAAATGAGGACAACAAAAAGAGCAGAATAGATGTAGTGAGTACAGGGGAAGAGCTCATCGCTAGGACAGAGGAAACCAGACAAGCCAGGAGCCTGGATGATAGAGCACAGGATGGAATGACCACTTTGAAAGAGCAAGACCAGGCGGTCCCACTGGGTAGGAAATGCCTTTTATTCTGGATTTTTAAAAAGCTTCCTAACTATCCCCAGCAAGGATTCCAACTTAACTTCCCTCATCCTGACAGCTGGAGACATATCCCATATTAATGCAATTAGTATGTTTAACTTGAGCTCTCTTTGTGTAGGTGAAGGAAATAGTCCTATCTATCTATCTATCTATCTATCTATCTATCTATCTATCTATCTATCAATATTTCATCTGCCTGTCTATTTTAGGTGCGTGTGACTATTATGTAGTATGTATATGTGATGCCCAGGAACACGCGTGCTCAGGGTGTGCACCTGTACATGTGTGGAGGCCAGAGGAAGACATCACGTGTCCTGATCCATCATTTTCCACCATATTCCTTTGAGTTAGGCTTGTGGCCATAACACTGGGGTTACAGGCTCAATGCTAGGCTTTTTACTTGGATCCCAAGGATCTGAACTCAGGTCTTTAAGCTTTCACAAAAAGCACTGTTGCCCACTGGATATCATCCCAGCCTGAACGGAGTCTAAAGTAGCGAATGCCTTCTGAAGAATCCTCTCATGATTTTATTTCTGAGCATATTTATGGCATGAGAGGTGAATGTTTACATCAAATTAGATTCCAAGAGATGTGTGCTTTCTGAATATAAAAATGCTGTTAATTTAAGCAAAATTAATATTACTATTTGACAGTATACTTAGAACAGAGTAAGTGCTCAGGAAATAGATATTGAATGAATGCCAAGTTGAAAGAACATAGCTGTTTTGAAGCTAGGCCGTGGTGGTCAATACTTTTAATCCCAACACTCAGGAGGCAGAGGAAGATCTCTGAGTTCCAGGACAACCAAGGCTGCACAGAGAAACCCTGCCTCAAGAAACCAAAAATAAATAAATAAATAAATAAATAAATATTTCTACTCCCCTCTCTTTGGACCCTTGCTGTCTTTATGTAGTAGCTATTTAATAAGTAAAGGGAGATGAGCAAGTTCACGAACAGCAATGGTCACTGGAAAAATGAAGACCATTAATTAGGAGAACTATTATTCATACCTATGCTATTAGGTAAAAAGTGGGAGAAATTGGATCGATGTAGAAAATAACTTACGTAGCTTTATTGGATGTTTTATTTCCATTCAGCCAGGAGAAATTCATCTCTGTACTCTAAATGCTTCTGAAATAAAGCCTAAAACATTTTAAAAAGTAATATATAATATCAACTATTTCAATGACACAGGAAATAATTCATGTTTCCTCCTTCTCCCTGTTTTAATTAAAATATGAATTATACAGGAGCATTTTCCAAAAAGATGGATCAATTAATTCCTCATGGTCAAATGAAAAATGGTCTCAGTCTTTAAAGCATACAAGAAAAAAATAAATGTGGTGTTGGATATCAAGTCAAGAATCTCGTCCAATCTAGGAAAGTGCTCTTCCGCAGTGTCAGCTCCACCCCTAGAGGTGGGACTGTCCTGGGGCTGCAATCTCTCACTGCTTTATATGTTCTAAAAGTTACTCAAAAGAGTTTGTGAGTGATACTTCTTTTCAAAGACAGTAGATAGCATATTCTTGAGTTACAGTCCATTCATACATGGAATGGAAATTTATAGTCTAGGGTCATTAGGAATAAGGCAGGTGGCCGATTGTATTTCAGTTTTATGTGAGCATAGTTTTACTATGAGACATGCTGCTTGATGCTGAAAGGAGGTCGGAGTCTTTGATGGACAGCCCCTCTCCTCTCATCTTACAGATGATGCCCCTGCTCCTGCGGCCCCATTTGATCATCGGATTGTAACGGCCAAACACGCTGCAGTCGACAGTCTGTACGCCGTGAGCAAATCTGAGATCTTAGGAGGGTGAGTGAGGCTCTGGTTGTACAGTCCCTCAGTAAAAAGCAGAGGGCCTTCCCGAGGCAGGGCTGAAGACAGAAGAAATGTTTGCTGATCGCGGCTCGAGAACTGTGAAGACTAAAAACAAACATTTTAAGCGGCTTTTGTCCCAGAAGGTTGACGTGGTAGCTATACTTCCTATCTAGCATCTGCTTTATTTGCCATGTCATAATGTCTGAGACAGGAAAAAAGGCAGTGTGAGTCACCAGAGGAAGGTCCAGGAACTGGCCAAACCCAGGCTAACCCCTAGGAGGAGAAGGGCATCTGATCTAGGTATTCTCAGTGGCATTCTTGCTCGTTTTTCCATTCCTGATGTTTTAGCATTAGAGCTAAAACTATTTTCACCAAATACAGGATAGCCCGTTAGTGGTAATGCATTCATTGTGCAGTAGCTTATCTTTTTACCAGGAGCCAATATTGATGCAGGCCAAATATCACTGGGTTCTCAGTAGTTTTTCTAGGTTCATCTTCTCTGTGGCATTAGCAAATTTTTATATCAATGTCATCATTTGGGTTAAGAAATCTCTCCCAATATGTATAAGAAGAGACTATAGGATACGAGGAGGCATTATTGGGAGGTAGTGGGGACTTTAGAAGGAGGGAGCATAGCTGAATGAAATTAGGTCACCAGGAGTATGTCCTTGAAGGGAGTAGTGGAGACTAAGCAGCTTCTCATCCCCTTCTGCCACTTGCTGCCCAGCTACCACAAAGTGAACAGTTCTGTGGCCGTGATACCATGGGCTGAGCCCTCTGAAGCCAGGAGTGGAAACAAACCTTTCTTCCCTTAGGTTATCTTGTGTATACCCCATGTGTGTTCAGCCAGCATGAGACTACCAGTCTGGTGTTCAGCATGGATCCGATGAGGTGACCTCAGTCTCAAGGTCCTTCCATAACAAGTCATGTGAGAGCCTAAGTATGGACGTCACTGGAGTCAGACAGTGATGGGCCATCCCTGCTGACAAGGCACTGCTAAGATTAGTGCTAACGAGGAAAAAGATGTTTTCTTAATGGAGGTTACATAGGGAGTACTTGGGGCTGTGTCCGTGTGTGCCAGCACAGAGGGCCTCTGGAGTGAATGTTGGAAGCGAGGTACCCACTTTTCTATGTTCAGAAACGCAGAGTAGTTTTGGACTGCTACTACCGCTGTATGTGTCAAGCATGATCACCCCCATCTCTGCAGGCGACAGGAATGTGGTCTTTTTCTGGGTCACTGTGTTGTTTGGAAGCTTCTCTTTTGCTCTCTGCCATGATAGCCATCACTGCACGGAGCCCTGGAAACAGTGTTCTTAATGCTCCATATACGAGAGCAATGTAGGCTGACCCATAGAACTCACCTTGGCCAGTGCTGTTCCAGATACTGTAGATGTAATTGTAGGTTTGCTCACTCAACAGACAAATGCTTGGGGAACTCGTACTCATCCCTGACAGGGACTGATATGGAGCCCTGCAGACCACAGTGCCTCACTGAACTCTTCTTTGACAGGGGGCGTTTTGGCCAGGTTCACAAGTGTGAAGAGAAAGCAACAGGCCTGAAGCTGGCTGCTAAAATCATTAAGACTAGAGGTGTAAAGGACAAGGTAAAGGCTGTGGGAGGTGGGCCTCTCCATCTGGACCAGTCTCCACCATACTAACTGGCTGTTCCCCTCTCCTCAGGAGGATGTGAAGAATGAGATTAGCGTCATGAACCAGCTGGACCACGTCAACCTCATTCAGCTATATGATGCCTTTGAGTCCAGGCATGACATCATCCTTGTCATGGAGTAGTAGGTGTCCTCTCCTTTCCCATCCACTTTCACATACCTTCTGCACAGCAGGCACACCTCAGCCAGAACCATGGGCAGTGCACTTCTGGATCTGAGTTGCAGGAGACATGAGATCTTGCTAGAGCCGGAAAGGAAACTGCTTATAAGTGCAATCTCCCAGTGTGACACGCTCATCAGGCAGAGCAGCACAAAAGAGACACAGCCTGTATCTAAGCTGTGTTCAGAACCAAGGCTGGACTTTATCTTGGGCAATCTAGAGGAAAGTGGTTTGTGAGCCATGTTACTTCCAATGATGCTTTCCCTTACCTTCAGGGGATATGTTCTAACACCTTTAGTGGACGACTGAAATTGGAAAGGGTACTGAACTTATAGGAACTTAAATATAGTAAAGATTAATTCATAAGTTAGCACCTCATAGTAAAACAGAAACAATTGTGGCAATACATACCATGCGAATGTGCTCCCTATCTCAGAATACCTTGTGTTACACTGATCACGGTGACCCCGAGTAGCTAAAACTAGGAAAACGAAGCTGCAGATGAGGGACGGCTAAGCATTCATGAGTACAAAGCACATGCCAAGCCCCTGATACTAGGCTAAGCAGCTTCATCTCAGAATCACTTTTGTAAAGACTCAATCATCTCAGCAGGTAGAGTGCCGGCCTAACAAATATGATAATCTCCCTGGTGCCTGCCCCCACGCCCCAAAGGCCCACAAACAACCAGCACACCCACCACAAAATTCAAGTAGTTCTAATACTGACCAAACAAGATAGGTTCATCTTTATTTCAATTTTTTTTAATCTTAGGTTTTGTTTTCCATAGTATATAAGGCATTTGGAAAAAATAAAATATTCAATATTGGCTACATGTAAGCATTTTTGCACTAACACTTAACCTAAGAACTCAAAAAGTGAGGCCCTGCCTCACTTTCTGTTAACACAGGAGTCCCACCTCAGTGTGTCCTTGAGTCCTCCTCATCCACAATATCTGTTAAGTGATAGAGATAACTCACCCAGAGCTACAGCCAACAATGACAGGGACTTTGAGACTTTATTATGTGACATTGAAGGTATATCCATAATGTGTACTGAAGGTATTTAACATAAGAATCAAGTAGCCTGTACATTAAAGAAGGTAAGGAAATAACTGATCGCGCCCACATGTGCGCACATGCGCTCGCGCACACCCCCCCAAACATATGCACGCACGCGCGCGCGTGCGCGCGAGCACACACACACACACACACACACACACACACACACACACACATGCACGCACTTGTGGAAGAGCTAGAGGAATTGGGCAGCACAAGAAAAACATGTGGTGTTTAAGAAATCAGGACTAAATGTTCCACCTTTTCCTTCTGCAGTGTGGAGGGTGGAGAGCTGTTTGATCGCATCATCGATGAAAACTGCAACTTGACAGAACTAGACACCATCCTGTTCATGAAGCAGATCTGTGAGGGGATACAGTACATGCACCAGATGTACATCCTCCACTTGGATCTCAAGGTAGAGCACGTTTTCCATCTTGTGAAATGCAAAGCCTCCTTAGTTCCTCTCCCATGTTGTTCAGGGGACCTGTGCAATATTATGTACCAGCTTGGAAATGTTGTACGGTCTCTGGTCAGGTTTTCAGGAATTAACACAAATCTGGATATCTGTTCCTCCCTCCCTCCCTCCCCCCTCCCTCCATCCCTCCCTCCTTTCATCCATCCATTCCTCCCTCCCTTCCTCCATCTCTCCCTCTCTCCCTGCCCCCTCCCCCATGTCTTGCTCCTCCACCTGGCCCAACCGTGAACTTCCGGCCTCAAGCTCTCCTCTCAATTCAGTCTCCTCAGAAATGAATTTTAGGTCATTTCCCTACAAGTGTAGAATTAAAAGCAGCTCCATTCCCACATTATTCCTTACTCCTTACTATCAGAGTAAGGAGGTGGTGGGAGGATTTTAGTCTTCAATTCCCAAGTTGTATCTACCCTTTCCTGATCTTAAGAATCCCCAGCAGCCTCTTGACGTCTTCTGGAAACTCTGGTCTGGGATTTACTTTCCTATGAGTTTGCTGAACACTTACTAGGAACCATGGAGAATGGAATGCAGGGAAGCGGGAGGGTGGAGCTCCAATGCCAAACAGCAGAAAGGGCAGCATTCACAAGTCAGAAACCATGAGGGAAGCCAGTCCACTTCCTTCCCCCTCTTTATCTCTCTCATTACACAGTCTCTAGAACTAGACTGTAAATCGATTTAGATAAAACCAACAAAAGACTGAACCCCAGTAACCCTGGTCCCCTCTATGTTAAAGTCAGTATCACAAAGTGCGTCTTCTTGTGTGGCTTCAACATTTTCTCATTTCCCTGTTTGCACAGCATGACAGTGAGATAAATTGTGTATTCTGTGTAACATAGCATATATTGCAAGTCTCCAGGGATGCTACAGCTGAGTAAATCCGGCCTCCTTAAATAGGTTTCCATGGGCCTCTCTTCCCACAGCTTGGCTTCCCTCGCTGTCTGGATTTATGTGCCTTGCCTTTCCTATTCACTCTTGCACAGGAGGAGGAAGAAGGGAAGTGGTACATAAAACGACCAAGTCAGAGGTTAAAAATCATTAGCAAAGTCCTTGGCCACACTGAATATTATAATGAGCATTTTCAAGGAGCACTTTCGTTCACTGTGGAAATTCTACAGATATTCCTAAGGGATTTGATTGGCAATTGGAGCCAGGAACTGACATGTAAGTCAAATGACTCCATCTGTGTCATTTGACTTTGCAACATTGATTGAAGACTTGCGATGGGCAGGTTTAGTTATGGCTTATATATAAAGATAATAATAAAGGTGACAGCTGGATGGGCCACAAAGGACCAGGGTTTTTTTTCAGAGAGCTCCTTGGAAGAAAAAGACTGAAGACATTAAGTGTGCATCGCTGCAGCGAGTCCAGAGGTGACTTTAAAGTAGTCTCCCTTGTAATTTTATTTTCTGCAAATCTTATCTGATAATGGACATTCTTTAGTTTTAGTATCATGGAGATCGTCTTTCAGAGATGCTTCTTTAGATGATGCAGAAGGATTTTTAGGATGCTACAGTATTCTTTGATGCTAGAACAGTTTTTACGTGTTCAGTCCCCTATTCAAGCACGACTCCCAACTGCTCTAGTACAACACCCACTTCTATGTAAAATGGCTTTTACTCTCAGACATCTGTTTTAGAGATGTTTTAGGAAAGGGCTTCCAAAGATACTGCACACAACCAAATGGGCGATTAAATATTGATATGGAGAAGCTACATCATTTCACAAATTGTGTCTGGGTTTTTACCTCGCATGGATCTCCTTTCTACCAGACAGGATGTGGAATGGGGCATGGTCCATGTGAAGGAGGGCATGGAATCCCTGGCACCTGGTAACTGAGCTAATGCCCAGCTCTTAGTGGAGTTGAAATTAGGATTTGAGAGTTCTTGGCTCCTCTTTGAAAATGCTATTTCTTTTTTTATGGATGACCTTGGCTTTACATGAAATTACTTATTTTTCCCAGAGTTAAAGTTTTCTATCCCAATAAATAAAGCTACATCTGTAGGACATTCCAGGGACACAGAGTAGTAGCGCTATAGCTTGATTTTTGTCCCCTCCCCCAAGCCTGTCAGATGAGCAGGGCCAAGTTTTACTAGCATCTAACTCCAAGGGAACACTTAGTCAAGGACTTTAAGCACTGAGACCGAGCTCAGCAAAACCGTGGAATTTTGGAGGATGAAGAATGAGTAGGAGACAAAAGCCTTCCTTTAGCGTGCGACTTTCCCATAGACAAAGCACAAGGGAAAAAATCCAGAGGTCAAAAATGTTCGCATTATATTGCATATTCAGTATGGCTGTTTAACTGAATCAGGCCATTTCTCCGGGAACTCGTAAATCTTGAGGGAAATATTCCTCCAAGAAGGAAATATACTTAATATATTAACAGGAGGAGGGCTCTGTCAGTTCTGAGCTGGCCTCCACCAGCCCGTTTGGAAAAATGCTAGTGCAGCCTCCTCTTTCTCTCCTTGAGAAGGCCCCTGCCTGAACTCATGCGTTATGGCAATCTGTAAAACCATGAGGAGGGACAGGCAGGGTAATGCAAGGTTGGCAGGCTACCCACAACCTCATCCACCACATAATTAAAGGAGAAAATACCCACACAGACAAACCAGGCCCCGAGTGAAAGGCCTGATATGGTTTTCCTGAGCATCCTGTATTTTTAGTTGTGGTTCAAGGACAATTTGAGTGAAGGATGGTTGTTTTCATTGCTAATGTGTCTCTTTCTCCTGGCAGCCTGAGAACATCCTGTGTGTGAATCGGGATGCTAAGCAAATAAAAATTATTGATTTTGGATTGGCCAGAAGGTATGTCTGATTGGATGTAAGTGCAGGGAGAGAGGGAGGGAGTGGGGTGCATGCACATCTTTGCAAAGCTATATCTGATATGGCCCAGTTCTCCTGCCTTCGTTTAGAATTAATTTAATGAAAATTACATTAGCTGCAACCCCATTATATTTGAGATTTGAGCACTGAGAAATTTCTATAATACACATAATAAAGAAGGAAAATGAACACTTAGTCCAGTAAAGTTTATTAACTTAGAAGGCAGTAATTCAGAATTTGTGTTTATCTCAATTTTTGTGTTTGTTCCATTTATAAAGAAAAGACTTTAAAAATGCTAATGGTTTAAACAAGACTATAGAGGGGCCCAGTTTCTTAGGGGGGGGGACAGAGAATTTACATGAGTATGTTAACAGCTCAGCACGTTAATATGCAGAAAGCAGATGCTGTGAAGTACTGCGGCATCTTGTCAGGTTGGAAAGGTTTGTCCTGGCCATGTGCATGTGAGGGACTATGTCAGGGTACTTGTCACAATTCGTCTTTAGGGTGGATTCCTCCCAACTGTTTCAAAATATTAAGATTTTATAGGATTCATTTTTGCTTTTTAACTCCCTGGGGTATTTGTTTGTTTGTTTGTTTTTGTTTTTAAACCAGTTTTTGACACTATGCAATTTCTGGGGAAGGTTTGTTTATTTTTAGTTTTTGCTGTGTAATTGAAGTTAGTTTTGTCTTATAAGTGGTGCCTGGTTTCAATGTTCATTAATTTTGATTTTGATTGACATGTCCAACCCTCGCCGTGTTCCCTCTATTTCAGATACAAGCCCAGAGAGAAGCTGAAGGTGAACTTTGGAACCCCAGAATTTCTTGCCCCCGAAGTTGTGAACTACGATTTCGTTTCTTTTTCTACAGATATGTGGAGTGTGGGCGTCATCACATACATGCTGTAAGCAACTTCCCAGTCTCTCACTCACTCATCTTTAATCTGTGAATATTCTAAAATGAAAGCCTTGGCCTAAGTCTTCAAGAATAGCAATGTGCCATCTCCTATTGCTTAGGTTGAGTCTTACACTCGAAAGAAGTAAATTCCTTTCTCACCATATTTGATGTATGTCTTTTCCCACAGCTCATCTTGAGTCTCGGGACACCACTAGGACTCCTAAACATAATTTTAAAAAATTATAGATATTGATCTGTTTGAATCAGTATACACTGATTTGCTTGGATTGCACCTCAGCAGTGACATTCTGGCATTTGCTTTGTGGGTATGCGGCGATACCTTGTTTTGCCAGCTGTGAAATACTTGAAAAAAATTTTACTTTATTATTTGCTATTTATTCAAATATAACTTCACACTTCCTTGCTGCATTTGATGATTGGGAATTGGGATGAAAAATGTAGGTATGGTGCTGGCTGCAACGACAGACTACATACTTAACAGTTTACTGCTATTTGCTCACTTTTATTGTGAAATGGAAAAACCAAAAAGCATCCCGTTTATAAAGGATCCACGACAGTTTACAATATACTCACCCTGAGTCCTGTGTCTTGTAGACTCAGTGGCTTGTCCCCCTTTTTGGGTGATAACGATGCAGAGACGTTGACCAATATCCTGGCGTGTAGGTGGGATTTGGAAGATGAAGAATTTCAGGACATTTCAGAGGAGGCCAAGGAGTTCATCTCTAAGCTCCTGATTAAGGAGAAGAGGTAAGCCAAGTCCATCTGGTGCTGTGGGAGGAGCAGGGCTGATTAAGCGCAGCTCAGTGTGCACCATGGAGTTAGTAGATCCCGTTCCCTCAGTGCCATCTCAATGCTTGTGCAGGCTCTGAATGCAATGAGGCTTGACTCCTTGACCCTGCCTACTCAGGCCCAGGACTGTTTCAGTCACGAGGCTCGATGGAGCTGCAAAACTTGTCTCTTTCTTACTCTTGTAATGAAGTTCCAGCAATTGAGCCCTTGTGGTAGGCCTCAGGTGACCTGCCCTCAGTCCTTTCATGTCTATAAACATTTATGGGCCAGACAGTGTCATCTGCCTTTCAGGCATTATTTCTTTTAATCACAGCCATTAACTCCCAGAGGGAGAAGTTTCTGTTATGACTACTTTATGACGAGGTGGTGTGTAGTCACCTATGATCACATTGCTAGGATGGGACAGGAATACATTAAACGGAAGTTGATCTTCCTTCAAGCTCACACTCTAGGCTGTCATACAGCCTTAATTTTTCCTCTCATGCCAAAAACACACGAATTCAAATTTTAGTGATGAACAAGTATGATACTGAAATATAGGGGCTTGGTTTTAGGGTCATAGAGTGGGAAGGGCACTGACTAGTCTTCACTTTAGATGGTTTTATATCTAAACCACACGGCAGTAGATCACATTTAAGATCTTCAGAGCCAGTAACAGCTCACTTAATCTCTTTGCAGCATTTAAGGCCGTTAATAAACATGATTAGGAAGGGAGAGGGAGGAGGAGGTAATGGAGAGTAGGAGAAACAACCCAGGTAATAGGTCACAATGTCAGGTTGGGGATCCTTTCACATAAGCAGATAACTGGGCCACCTGTTGCTGGCAAATGTGTCAAGGCTGGTGTGGAACTCATCGAAATCTGCCTGCCTCTATTTCACAGGTACCGTGATTAGGGGCATGCACTAGCATGACTGGCAAGATAGGTTATTTTGGAAAGAGATGATACAGAGCAGTTCATAAAACAACGGGGCCAGATCTGAGTCTCTGAAGCCGTGGTTCTCAATGTTCCTAATGCTGCAGCCATTTAATACAGCTCCTCACACTGTGGTGATGCCCAACCATAAAATTATTTTCACTGTTACCTCAGAGCTGTAATTTTGCTACTGTTGTGAGTAGTTAGTAAATACTTTTAGAGATAGAAGCTTACCGAGGAGATTAGGACCCACAGGTTGAGCACCACGGCCCTAAAAGATGAGACGACGTAGCTGAATAATAGCATCAGTCTGGGGCAGGGAAGAGCAATTTAGAGGTTTAATTTCTTTGCCCTTGACCTCTAGGCACAATAGTAGCCAAGGTTGTTACTGTTTTACATTTATGGATTCTAGGCAATATAGAGACGTGAAAATGCCAACTTTTTAAAACTTTGGATGATGAAAAATTCTGCATTTATTACAAAGTTTGTGTGTGTGTGTGTGTGTGTGTGTGTGTGTGTGTGTGTGTGTGTGTGTGAGAGAGAGAGAGAGAGAGAGAGAGAGAGAGAGAGAGAGAGAGAGAGATCTATGTTAACTTCTGGATACTCCTGTCATATGTGGAGGTAATCATCTCAGTTTCATGTAAGGAAAGAGTGGCTGGGAGCCATGGAGTCACGTGGCTAGTACAGAGCAGATCCAGAAGTGGGTTTATTGGATCCGAGCACCTGAGTCCTGCCCACTGCTACAGCCTGGGGGCTCTCAAGTGTCCAAGAAGCATCTTAAGTATCTTAACACAGATAACATTTTGACAGATGAGCACCTAACTTAGCCTTCAAGTCAACACCTGGATGAAATTCAGCCAAATATCACTGTCATCAAATAAATATCTGGGGTACAAAAATGAACCCGGAATGTTATTAAAAGTCAGTTACGAGTACAATCTTAATAACTTTTAAAATAGGTTTTAAACATTTTTCATTAGCAAGGGTAGGAATAATCATCTTTCAGCACCATTCCTGTGGAGTGATCAAGGGACCTGAGAGCAAAACCGTAGGATGCAAACCAGAGCCCTGTGAGGCTGGTTGGGGCTGAGGAGTTCTTAATAAGTTCTGCACATTCAAGAGTCCTTTGGCGGTGATTTTTCTCAATAACTTCATTGCAAGTGAAGACTTACACTTCAATATTTGGCAGTTGTATTGAAGTAATCCTCCACACTGAAGTTCTGTGACTGCTTGGAAGTTTCTGATGTTTCTGCAGAAGCAGATTTCAGATTGCTGCACTCAGCTTTTAATTTGAAAGTATATTTTAATGTGATGTTTATCAGCACATCAAGTAAGCTCATAGATTTTAGAGTTAGGATGCATTTTGACCTTTATTACTCTTCCTGTTAATCGTTTTTCAAATTTTGTAAAAGTTTTTTTTTTGGGGGGAGGGGTTTCGAGACAGGGTTTCTCTGTGTTAGCCTTGGCTGTCCTGGACTTGCTTTGTAGACCAGGCTGGCCTCGAACTCACAGCGATCCACCTGCCTCTGGCTCCCGAGTGCTGGGACTAAAGGCGTGCGCCACCACACCCGGCCGTAAAAGTTTTTTAATCTCCAAAAGAATATAGTTTCTTTATAAAAAAATCTAATATGTAAGTAATTCTATTATGATTATGGCAACTCTCCTTGTTCTTTGAAACTCCTTCATTCAAAAGTTAGCAGCCACAGTCAAATGACTTCCCACGGTAATTGCTTTTGTATTCATTGAAAAGTACTGTAGCATTTTATTCTTATAATTAAGAAATGTGCATTTATTTCTCAATGGTCTGCTAAGAGTTCAACTTGTGAAGCTCGTATGTCATATCACAGAATAATGACTTATGTTTGAAAGAACATTCAAATATTAATAAGAATTTGGCTACCGCCCTGCTTGTGTTACCATTGTTGTGACTGTGGTTACATCTGATGGTCACCTCTGGACATTTTCATAGCACATGATTCCCAAAGACAGGCTTGAATATGAGTGAGCTTCCTGCTAAGGGCTGTGTGGCCAGAGCCAGAGATGGCTTGCTGATGCAGGTGCTGCTTGGTGTGTCCCTCTAACACTAACACACTTCTGAATTTCCCTGTAGTTGGAGAATAAGTGCCAGTGAAGCCCTCAAGCACCCCTGGCTGTCCGACCGCCAGCTCCACGCCAGGCTGAGCGCACAGGTGAGCACAGTTCCTGTCTTCTCGTTGTTTCCCATTTGCCTGTCTCAGCAGATGCCACGGTCAACTCAGCCTTAAATGAGATTTCTCCTGATGGCTTTGCTCACAGCCTCAAATCTCCTGCTAGAGTGAAATTGTTCGAAGTATTTTTTTATGAGATATTAATGTTATATTTTATATACCTTTCATAGATTGCTTTTAGCATTATGAAATCACTGTATCTGTTGTAAAAATATATTGCCCCACACACTCTTACACATATGCAGGTATATGGCTTGGGATATATAACAGTTTGGAGAAGACAGGCTAGTGTACATTTAGAAGAACTCTCTCCCTAAAACAAAATTCAGAAATTCTAAATCCCCTATTTGCTTTGCATACTTTATTCTCCTCTGGGCACCATATATTAGTTATAATACTTGGCTTGGTATGGGCATATGTGAAAGGGATTTTTATTGGAGACTAAAGACTGGAGTGCTTATTAAGTGTAATTGATTCACATGGTGCTAATATGTTAAGGGAATCTCTCTCTCTCTCCCTCCCTCCAACCCCCTCCCCCTCCCCCCCATCGCCTTATTTTTTGTGTCCCAACTCCCTCATCTGTCTTTTTGGTGCAGATTTCATTTCTAAACTTCAGAATCCCATGCCTACTTGTATCTTAGATGTTCCCAGTTGGGTCTTCTCAGCTCTAAATCAAAGTCATCTCTATCTTACTTTACTTTCAACTGTCCTCTCAGCAGCAAAGTGTGCCCATTATGTGGCACCCATCAGCTCAGGAGCATCCTGTCTCCTTCCTGTCTCAGTTCTCTGTCGTCTCATGGTTCACTAATCTCCAAGGCCTGCACATTGTATATTGTAGATGCTCTGGGAATCTCTCCAGCTCTCCTCATGTCACATTGCCCTGGCCTGGGACACCTGCTTCCCAAATTGCTACAGTAGCCTTCTAACTGGCTTCTCTGCCCATTGGGCTTTTTTCCTTCCAAATAACCATGCCTCACAGACATAACACAAAAGTGGATGATGCACTGTATTAAGTTATTCTACTCAACACTTAAGCTGCTTAGCTCGGATAGATGAACACAGGGCAGGCAGCACGCAGTCTCCACTTCTGCTTCTGGCTTAGGCGGCTATTGCTAACGTGTGCATTGGTTGGGTGGCTGGTGCCACGCCTGGGCGCCACGCCTGGGTGCCATGCCTGGGTACCATGCCTGGGACAGCACATACTCTCCACATTTGCATTTCCTCCTGCTCTCCTCCTCATCGTCCACACTCCCTGGGCTTTGGAACGGAACTTCTGACCAG
Source organism: Acomys minous (assembly GCF_964271855.1). Taxonomy (NCBI): domain Eukaryota; kingdom Metazoa; phylum Chordata; class Mammalia; order Rodentia; family Muridae; genus Acomys; species Acomys minous. The sequence continues at coordinate 60,632,547 of NC_140490.1, forward strand.
CAACCCCTGGAATGACTCTGTGTCAGGTTCTCACTTTTTCCACAGCCACATTTTATTGAAATTAAATCTACATCTAAATTCAGCATCAATACTGAGTTTTATTTGTGTCTGAATATACCTTTCCTTGATAATTGGTACTGATGCCAAATAAAAATAGACTTATTACCTAGCCTGTACCTCACCCAGACTGCATAAACTGCTTATTAGAGCGACCAATCTATTTTGAGCCCATTTTCCACCAATGTATTTTTAACCAGGAGTCTAAATACACTTTGACATGTCAGGACAATATAGAAACCACAGCAAGGAATTAATGACACTACCTAGGCTAAAAAGTGTTTAAAAATATTTTAAACCATGTGATCACAGCTACAAAAATCACCTTTTTGTTATGCCACCCAACTGGTGATACTTGAGGCAAATAGATATTATAAAAAAATAAAATTTTAAATCTCCATACAATAAACCTAGTAATTATTAAAGTTATACTTATGTGACACTGACTCTAACTGCTTTACAAAGATTAACATATGTAACTCTCATGCTGACCTCGTAAACCTGGCATTATTAGTATCCCCATTTTGTAGATGAGAACACTGAGGTGGGGCCAGGGAAGTGCTGGGCAAAGACTTATCACTCTCCTGATGGGTGGGAGGAGACTTGGAGCACATTTCTAGTCCTACTCTAGTACTATATATGTTTATTGTTCCTGGGTGCTTGTCTCCAACCAGTACATCTTATTTTTCAATGAAACACAGGCTGAGCATTCCTTATCTATAATGCTTGGGGCCTGAAGAGATCACGGATCTCTTTATATTTTAGAATATTTGCATATACATAATGAGATATCTTAAGAAGGGGACCCAACCCTTGTTTCATATTCACCTTATGCAAATAGTCTTCAGGAGACAGTGTGCAGTGTTTTCCGTGTGTCTGTATCTTTTGACTGTTACTTGGCACACAAGGTCAAGTTGGGCTTTTGTATTTATGAGTCATAATATTGGAACTCAAAAGGCTTTAGATTTTGAAGCATTTTAAGTTTCAAATTTTCGGATTAGGGATACTAAACCTGTGTTGAGACTAAGCTTTTGCAGATTGACTTTTGAAGTAATCTGTTTTTATATGGTCTCAAAAATAACAATTCACCTTTGTATTAAAATAAAATTTTAATTCTAATCAAAACCTACCATTTTGACCTAACTTTCATTTTCAAATATTTTGTATTTTTCTTCTTTATCCCTTTTAAATTGTTTTATGTTTGAAAGTTCTTAATTAGCTTTTGATCAGTTGACTATGCCGTCTTCTTTTAAGAAACATGCTTCTCTCTTTTAGAAATTGAGGCCTGGAATTCCTCTGCCTTCTGGCTTAGGCTCCAAGTGACACACAGTAATTCTGCTCTGTCTTATGTCCCCAACCATGCACAACATACCCCCACCAGAAACAGCCCCCTCAGCTCTCAGAACTCAATAGGCACCGCCTACAAAATTCCTCGGGCCTCTGGAGCCAGAAGAAAGAAATGGGGAAAGGGATGATGTGTGATTTCTTTTCTCCTAGAACAAAACTCCCTTCTTCGATTCTTCCTGTTCTCAGATCAATGAATTCTGCTCTTCTCCCAGTGGACAGTAAAACACCAAACACCATAGGCCAGTGCCCACTGCCACTCGTACGCTATTAAAGGATTTCCTTATTTCCAACTTCTATATTACTCATCTTTCCCTCACTATAACAAATATATGAGATGATGAAGTTCTTGTGATAAGACTTTTTAAAAATTTCACATCATAATTATAATATCATTACCATTGGATCTGTGGAGATGTAGAGCAAGAGGGTTCACGTTGTGGGTCAGGAAGAGAAAGATGGAAAGAACAGGCTAGGGTCCTATCATCCCCCTCAAGGTCATGCCCTCTAAACCTTTTAGGGGTTCCACCATTTCCCAGTAGCACCATAGGCTGGAGGCTCAGCCTTTGTTTAGCACATGGTCCCGGGAGAGGGGAGGTAAGATCCAAACTGTTTCGTCACAATCCCCAACCAGGAAGTTTTCATTTATCTCCCAACACACCAGCAGCCACAGCTGTTATAATTTACCCCAAAGGCCACTCTTGTATCTGTCCCTCCTTATCATCTAGAGTCCTGTTGCTTAAGGCTGATGTTCAATGTCACCTCCTTTACAATGGCTGTAAGGTCTCCTTAAATCTTTCCATGCCTCTTAACATCCCTTCCTCTGCTACACCCAGAAGTAGCTGTGTTCTTTAGTAATCATGGCCCCATTGACCTGAACACTGGCTCTTTGCTTTGCCAAAGCCGGCTCTGAGCAAACATACATTTGCAAATTAAATACAATGAGTGGTTGACTCTGGCTTCAGAGGAAGGAAGGGAAGTGATGGCAGGATGCTGCGGCAGATGAGGAACAGGTGTGTCTATCAGAAGGTTGCTGGCAGCCCTTTTCCTCTTGGATGTCTCTGGAGGAGGACCATGAATCCAGTGGCAGATTATCAGTTCTTCGCATGCTCTCCTGTTGCAAGCCAGAGGCTGATAAAAGCTGTCCTAACCCTTCCCCCAACACCTCTTGTTTCCCTAGAAGAACTGCAACTCTGGTGCTCAGAACCTCACGACCAAATAACTCATGGAAGGAGCCCGTTCAAAAGGTTGGTCTCAAGCCTCCGCCGCCTCCTCCCATGGGAACAAATAAAATTTCACTTGTTTGCCAGGGGGTGGGTAGCTGGGGTTTGCACCCCCAGGAAAACCAGATTCCAGACATCATGGAAATGTGCTCCTCTGATCTTGAGACTGTTTGGTGTCTGTGTATTGCTTATGCAAAAGGGGTAAGAGAGAAATTGGATATTTCTTGCACCGGTATTGAGAGAAACAGGCAGTGTTTGAGCTGGTGGCCTCCAATCAGATTGTTGTGTTTTCTTCCTCCAACTTTACCATGTCCCAGCAGAGGAAGTGCGGTTCGCCCATTGTGTGGACTGTAGATACTCTCATGGCCCAGCTTGCAGAGTGGCCCCACTGAGATAACGCAGGCAGAGCCCTGAGACTGCCTGGCCGAGTGGGCTCCAGACTGCAGAGACATTATCTCAGGTAACCCTCATGGTTGGGTAATGTCAGAGGCAGGGAGTGATAGCCGGGAGAACGAAGTGAGGCGATGCGCCCTTTACCTGAAAGCAGTGGAGTGAGACACCCTGTTGCTTCAGAAGCTAGAGGCTGCATTCCCCCACACAGCAGCTGCCGCCAACCCTGGCTTTGCTCTCTGACACCAAGAAACACCACTCCACACAATGTGTGGTCTCTGCCTCATGGTCAGTTTTATTGGCTTATTTAGGGATGGCTTTACGTATGCTTTCTTTTATACCAATAATGAATTCAAGGCATATTCTAGAGAAGACTTAAAACAACAGGGCATCAACCAAGAGAGACTTAAAATCCCAAAAATTATCCTTTGGAAGGAGATACCTCCCTAATTTTAGACAGAAAGCCCACGGTCATTCATACAGCTAAAATTTAACAACTATTTAACAACTGCACAGGGCTTATGTTTTTTCAATGGGCAACTGGTTCTCTCTCTCTCTCTCTCTCTCTCTCTCTCTCTCTCTCTCTCTCTCTCTCCCTCCCTCCCTCTCTGTTTCTGTCTCTCTCCCTCCCTCTGTGTCTCTGTGTCTGTCTGTCTCTGTCTCTGTCTCTGTCTGTCTGTCTGTCTGTCTGTCTGTCTGTCTGTCTCTCTCTCTCTCTCTCTCTCTCTCTCTCTCTCTCTCTCTCTCTCTCTCTCATCTTGTTGTGCCTGGGACAAATCCAGAGCCATATGTATGCTAAGCAAGTAACACTGAGCCCTAACTCCAGCTCGAACTGGTTTTAATCTTTCATTCTGATCTGTATTTTTCTGGGCCAGGGGTTTCTGCTTCTCTGGCTGCCAGGATATTTTCTTTCAAGTGGCCTTGAATCTTTTAAAGAATAAGACAGAGAGGGAATAAATCAGTACATCATAGTCAAAGGCTCAAACCAAGGTTTGGAAAATGCATAGCCTTCTGTGTCCGGGTTATTTAAGAGTCTGTCATTCATTTAAGACTCTATAAACAGTCATGGAGAGTTTGGGAATTCATATATACCGGACATTCATGTTTGTCAAAAATCATAAGGGCAATTTTGTAAGGGTGAGAGGAAGCAGAGGTAAAGTATTGCTTTAAGGCCCATAGGAGCCCCAGACCTAAGTGACAGCATTCAGCCCCAGCCTACACTGGGAGCTGTGGACAGCCTGGGCCCCAGAACAACTAGGCAACGCTAGTCTCCATCTCTCTTCTCCCTAGCCCTTTCCTTTAGAAGCAGTTTTCTCTCCAGCCACCACAAACCCCCAGGGTTTGCCACAAACCACCTTCCCACAGAGAGTACTGGAGTCACTTTTGAGGCCTGGTGGGCATGAATGCACTGGGTGACAGGAGGTTGCATTCCAAGGCGGGCCTGTCGCCAGGGTCTGTGGGGGAAAGAATGGAGAGGAAATGGTGGTGGGAGGAGGTAAAATCCTTCCATGCCAAAGCTGTCACTTTGAACCCAACGTGATGGAAGACAGTGCAGCCTGTGAGGGGACAGAAACGGAAGCCCTGAGTCGGTCGCACCGTACAGCGGGGTACACTCTTTGCTGGAATTACTGGAATTACAGGTTTGCTTCCTGAAGGTCTTGTGGGCTGCCTGCCTCCCTTCTCTGGCTTCCTCCGGTCCCCCTTGGCCCGTGAGTCTCCTTGCAGGCCAAGAAGAATGGTTTGCTCCATCTTTCTCTTGCTTCCTCTTTCTTCTCAGCTCTCGAGGTGGAAGCCAGCCTCATGCTTAATGAGCACGGACTCTACCATGAAGCCTCTACTCTTAAACTAAAAGTTAAACTTAGAGTACTAAGTCTGGATGGCAAACTCCACCCCAGTCTGGCCTGTGGAATGACTTCAAGGTCAGGCCAGACAACTCATTAAAGCCTGTCTCAAAAAATTTAAACTATCCAAGAGAGCTAAGGCTACATGTCAATGACATAGATCTTACCCTAGGTTCAGCATTGTGCATCACACAGAAAGGCGGGGGGCGGGGGTGAGGTGGAGAGAATGTGTATAAGGCAGTACGAATCAACACCGAGCAAGCCCACTTGAGAAGCTGAATGAGGTTTCTGGCAAGATCTTATAAAATGAAACTTAAATTTGAGATAAATATTTATTTTTTTTGTATAAAAATCTGGTGGCTTAAGATTATTGTTGCGGAAAAGAAACAGAAAAAAGAGATGTAGGTCCTACAAATAAGGCACAATTCACAATGTAATCTGAGACACATAAGTCTCCTTCAATTCGTTAGCAGTTTCTTGATGCACCAATAAAAACGATTTTAAAACCAGCCTGGTGGATCTCTGCTCATCGCTCCCAACCTTGTGTCATAAGAATTGAGATGTTGCTCAGGGCAACAGGCAGCAACAGCACACAAGCCTCAGTCAGAGCTGGGGACATGGTAGCCCTTACCTCTGTGTGGCTCTGACCTTCAGATCTCTTCTGGGGCACAGTTATTCAGGCAGCATTATATTGATGGCACTATTAGACACCTACAGGCGATTTTAAACATGCAGGGATTTGTATGTAGGCTTTATACAAATTTTGTGCTACTTTATATAAGAAAGTTTGGCTTCTGTGGATTCTGGCAACTGTGGGAGTCAGTGGACCCCCGCCCCCACCAGATATGATGGGCAACCAAACTCCCTGCCTAGCCCAAATCTACATTTTGGGGGCTGAAACTGGGTTGACCGTGGACTGATGACAACAGCATAGGAGTGACTGTGCTTTGAATGAAACAAAGAGGGCTTTGTCCTTCAATGTTGCAAATAATGTTAAAATACTCACAGGGACTTAAAAAAAACATACACACACACACAGCCCTGGTGTGCAGTGGGATCTGTCAAACGGGTCCTTTCTGTCTCACACACGTACACACATACATTATGAAAAGTCATCTGTGGTTTTCCTAAGGGGCACAACCAGCTAATTACAATTTTAAAGTCCTGCTGAATTAACAAGATTGGTATTTTGTTTGCTTTGCAGGAAAACTGCTGCGGTTGCTGCTGCTTTGAGAAGGCTTTTTGGAAAAATCAGCAGTTCTAGTGCTTTGACCCCTGCGATGACTGGCAGCCATAGCATGGGCAGCCTTGAACTTGAACTTGGAGAGGCTCTCCTGTGCTCAGAGGGTGACCCAGGACCGCTCCCTAGGGGCTCTGGCAGATGCCCACATCCCACTTAGTGCACAGAGGGGAAGACGCTTCTCTGCCTTCTTGGCTTCTCGTGTTTTGATGTTTGTTTTTAGTTTTGGATGTTAGTGGGGTAGCGGGTATGCTATGCTTTTTCTCGGACTAGCAGAGCAGTGCTTGAAATGTAAAAACCCGGAGAATGCATTTGGAGAGAGAAAACCGCTTCCAGTTGTTGCACTGTGCTTCTTAAGGGGACAATTGTGGCACCAGGGAAATCCTAAGGTTTGGATGCTTTGATTTGTGTTTCTATGTGGCCTGAAATGGGATGAATTCCATGGGTTATTAAATTGCTAGAATGTAAGACTTCTAAGCAAGAGCCATCACACATGGCACCTTCATGTGTTCTGAACTCTCTCTCTCCCAAGTGCAACAGTTTGTATGCAGTAGTTGATTCCTAGTCAGACTCATAACCCACCATTTCCAGAATGTTCCTTGTTCTGCTCTAATGGACAAGTTCATCCCCATGGTGGTTTGGGGAGGTGTATATTTGTGGTCAGTCTTTAAAATGGCAACCTTGAGAAGACAGTCATAAGAGCTTCCCTTAAGCCCTAAGAGTCACCAGTAGGGGATGGATCTGTGCATAATGGGGAAAGACAATGCTCAGCTTCCAGGGTTGGTGACTAGAAAGTGGCTCTCCAGCTTCTGGGTAAACTGAAACCCTTGAAAGACGAATGAAAAATAACTATGCAAATTCACAACTATATGAATTCTTATGGGGTGGGGGTCAATGATTTCTGGATTCAAGCTTTTTGGTAGGGGTGGTGGCGGGTGGGGTAAACAGGGTTTCATTATGTAACCTTGCCTGGCCTGAAACTTGCTATGTAAACCAGTGCTAGGATTAAAAGTACACACCACCTGCCTGGCATTGGTTACAAGCTCATTTCCTAGCTCATGGGCCATTTGCTGTGAGATATTTAATAAGGAGTATGAGCACAACTGTAGGTGGCATTTATGGGACAGGGTGATTTGGGGCTACAGAAAGCAAAACAGGAAGTGTACGAAGACAAGACTTTACAAAGCTCCTTGAAAGTCTACTGACGTCCAGCCTCTCGTTTCCAAATAGCTGCCGTGTTTAGCTCAGCCAAACAATGCCCCATTTTGAGGCATGAATTGTCGCAGTCGCAGTGGGTAAGAATAAGCTAGTGTCCCTGTCACTGAGGGCCAACTTAAGGCACTTGGCTAACCACCATGCCCTCACAACTGTAAGCACGCCTCCCAATAACTAATGCCTCCTCATTGCCTTTTCATTCCCAACACTGAAGTGAAGGGGAAGTGGGTGCCACTTAGTGAAGGCTAGTATCCACTTCACTGTTGTGCTAGCCATAAAAGCCTGCTTGCTCCAGCCAGTGTTCTCATGCTGAGACACGTGTCTTTCTTCCTTTTGGCCCTTGCGTTCATCCAAGGTTGCTTTTAATATTCCTATTAAGCTTAAAGTCTTTTCTTTCTTTCTTTCCTTCCTTCCTTCCTTAAAAAGAACACACACACACACACACACACACACACACACACACACACACACACACACGCATGCACGCACGCACGCACGCACTCAAGCACGCACGCACCACCCTCGGACAGGCAAGAGAAGCTCTGACTTCAATCTTCTATTACGGTTCTATGCTTAGCTGATGCTGTTCACTAACTATGGAGAAAATACACAAGCCAGTTCATATATTAATCCTCCTTGACCACAGCAGGCTGGCATTCACTCAAATGCTAAATGGGACACAAGAGTCCAGTTGGAAACCCTACATAGAAGGGCATTTTCAGTCCTGGGCATGGACTCTCCTCCAACCTGGGGAAGAGGTCTTCAGCAGAACATGCAGCTTTCATTCTAACTCACGTTGACAGGCAGCTGGGCAGGGACAGCTTAGGTCACACAGAGGAATGACGACCCTACAAATAGTGGGTGTGATTTCTTCAGTTACTGTTTTCTAAGGTTTAGAAAGGAGACTGCTTTGAGAGTCGATCTTCCAAAATACAGTAAAGCTTGCGCATTTGGATAGGAAGGTGGGTAGCCTCATGCCAGCCGGAGCATTTTATAGGCGAGCTGAGGCGAGTTCAGTCGCCAAGTTGATGATTACAGACCGACTTGTAGCTGTGCAGATGATCGGTCTGACTTTGCCTGTCCCCTCGCTCCACACCCACAAGATGCCATTCCAGTAAAAGTCTGACTTGTTAAATGTCAGCTGGGATGGGGCAGGGACTTTGCAAAGCCAGGGGATCGAACCAGATCCCCAGTGTGGACTGTGGAGTTGAGTCCGGCTGTTCTGCGGCTCTTGTCACCAACTTTTCCAGGAGGTTATCAGGATTTTGAGGGGTTATATTCTCCTCCACCCTTTCCCTGGACAGAAGGCTTTGCCCACTTTTGCCCAGTGCTTGGAGCTGCTTCTTTCTTTAGCTTGTGGAGGAAACAAAACACCAGCATGTCCTGCTGTTCAGAGAGAAATAGCCTGTGAACACCTGCTAAGGAAGCGTGTCCATGTTCAGGATTTGGAAGACACCAACACTTACCCAGAATCTGTTGATATTTAAGAACAAGGAGGAATGGGTTCAGGCTCCCACGTGCCCCATAAAAATTTTTGGGAAGAAAGCTTAGTGCAAAGCTTTACAGGTTAAATTAGGTAGAGTTTATTTTTTGGTGTTTTTGTCCAACTGATATTAATTTATTTTCTTTCTTTAAAAATGTAAATAGGCATGTGCACTTTGATGTTTTGAGGAACATGTGAATAGTTATGGACATTAGCACAGTCAATTTTCTTCTTGTTTTGGAATCAAAATATGGATTTTATCCTAAGGAAATGAGAGTTATGCTCTTAATTCATTCCTTCTTCGCCTGCACCCCTACTGCTCCCTGTGACTTGCTCGCCTGGGCAAGGGGTGCCAATGTGCATACATGTGCCTGTTTAGTTTGGGCCCTGGGCCAGCTCACTTGGAAAATTTACTTGTAAAAGTATAAGCAACCTGTGGGCTGTGGAGGTTAAGCTCAGCTCTGCCGTGCCTGTGGGCCACGCTGCTGGAAGCTCACTGTTCAGAGTCTCCAGAGCACAGACATTGTACTTGCTGTTTCTTCACTTATTTCTTAATCTCAAGTTAGAATTTAGTCCACCTTCTTCATTGTGATATTCCTCTAAGAGCCAGCCAGCCTGTCTGCCTGCCTGGCTCCTCCTCCCCTCCCTCTCCCTCCCTCCCACTCCCTCCCGCTTCTCTCTCCTTCTTTCTTTTCTTTTTCTTCTCCCCCTCCCTCCCTTCCTTCCTACCTGTCTGCTTTCCCCTCCCTTCCCTTCCTTCTGTTTTTCCTTCTTGCCTGCTTTCCCCTCCCTCCCTCCCTTCTTCCCTTCTTCTCCCTCTCTTCCTACCTTTTCTTCCTTCCTTCCTTCCTTCTTTCCTCCTTCCTTCTCACCTGCCTGCTTTCCCTTTCCTCTCTCTCCCTTCCTTCTTCCTTCTCTTCCTCTCTCCTCCCTCCCTCCCTCCCTCCCTTCCTTCCTCCCTCCCTTCCTTTTTTCCTTTCTTTCATTCTGGGAATGGACCCCAGGACCTTATACACACTAGGCACACATTGTACCACTGAGCTGCACATCATCTCCTCTGTGATCTTTTTGAGATGAAAATTTCTTTTCCAAATGGCAAACTGCTTCCAGTGACACGAGAAAATGGATGAGTGACACTGGGTTCCAGATTCAGATCATGTCCTTGTGCAGCCTGAAATCTGAAGTTTCTCAAATTAGAAGTGTCGCACATGTCTTCTTGCCCCATTTTGGTGAGGTGTGTTCCTATAAGTGATCTATATGTGTGGGGTCTCACCTTCCAAGAAGGCCTGTAATGTAACACAAACAACTGGCTAAAAGAAGCTGGACGTGTGTGCATTTCGCTGTCACCCTAGCTAACAGATGTCAGTGTGTCCTTCTGAAGAGGTTCATTCATGTAGATCAGAACTAAAAGTGGATTGTGTGGTGACTGCATATGTTGTGTATATTTTTATTTCTGAATGTAGTAAGGGCATTTGGCTGTATCTCCTTGACTTATGAAGGTGTACTGTAAGTCATACATCTGTATTATATTAAAGAACAATACTTGTTTCTCTATTCTTATTCATCTTTGTTAATGATCTAAATTATTCAATAAAGAATCCTTGGCAAATGCAACACTCTTTTTTGACAGCTTGATGATACATGATTCAAGGTGCCTTAAAGGAGCTTCAGGTTTATAGGGTTCCAGAACCATCTATATGACTAGCAGACAATTCCGCAGTGGAAAAGTAGCTGTCCCACTTGAAGATGTGGTTGTTCCAGTATAGGAGCTTAGCTTTTTTTTTTTTTAACTATTGATCCAAAAATATTGACTAACACATATGTGTATGTGCAAATTGTGTAGGGCTAGAGAGAGTGGAATGGAGCCACCCAGTCCCTTTAACACAGCTTCATGAGCCCTCAGCATCTGCCAGTGAGAACCCTCAGCACGGAACCCAGTGGCAAATGGATGCCCTGCCATAGGCTGCAGTGCTGTCTTTTGGACTTGAGTCTGGAGATGTGACAGTTCAGCTCCCCAATCTGAAGGCACAGCTGGGGCAATGTCGGAACTGGTTGAGGAACTGCTTGAACCATGGAGTCCCTACACAGGGACATGCATTTTGTAGTCGCTCTGTAGCAGGTGGAGAAAGCAGCTTGCTTTCCACCCTGAGTAATCATACACCCCTCTTGAACCCAGTCTCTCAGGCCTGATCCTTTAGGTGATTCATCTGACTTGTTCTCCACAAGGAGGAAGCCACACTTACTCACCAACAGCATCAGTGTTCATGGACCCACTTTTCCTCAGAAATAAGTTCTCTGTATACAGTCTCAAGGACCTGCCACTTGGGGTTGAGGGCCAGTCAAGTCCTCTCCTGTTCTCCTTTGTACCTCTCCCTGCAGGTGAACTGGAGTGGAAGGCTGGTCTCCCTCAACATGCTACAGAAAGAGGGCATCAGACCCTTCTTGCTTCCTTCCCACTCCTTACCACGTAAGTGGGACACCATTCTGGCTTCATGGTCCCAAGAGGATGTTTCCTTGGTATCTTCCTGCCTGTAACCTCTTTACTCACTTCCTAAGTAGGTCTCCTTAAGAAATTACTTTCAATTTTCTCTGAACAGCACTAGGTATAAATACAGTCTTCATTCAACTGTTTCCTTTTTATTTAGCTGGCTCATGGGTCCCTCAACAATCACTATTATTTCTGAAAACTTCCAAAATATTCTTATACAAGTTTAGGTACCAACATGTCAGGAGGAGTCGCACCCTGCGGCCGGACAGCACTGCCGATCATCTCTCTGCAGCTGTTCTGGTTCTTCCTAACACCCAGCCGCACCAGCCAATGGTGCTGCTTCTGAGCATCCCCCAGCAGAGGCAAGCTGTCAAGGAGGCAGTGGTGACATCTTTTCTGAAGTCCCTGGCTCACTAATGCAATGGGTACAGTGAGACAGAAGAGCTGAAAGGAGTCACCACACCGTGTTAGCCTCAGTCTCTCTGCTCAGATAGTCACAATGGGGACATTACAACCATTTCAAGCTTCTCTGGAGCAACTACAAGCTTTCAGTAGTTAGAAGCAGTGAAGTTAACGAATAGATCTTCCACTGATCTCTACAACTTGTCTTCTAGGTGAGATTTACAACAAGGAGAACAAGGTTTAGGCTGAATTATGAGACACTCACAAATGGTAAATAGCAAGCAGACGAGTACTCTGCTAGTGTGAGAAAGCCCTCCCTTTCTGGTCTCATAGGGCCTTTGTAAGTGCCTTGTACGAGGGTCCATCCAACACTGATATGACAATATCTACCTACAGTGAATTTACAATGATAATTGAACCTTGGTTCAGCTATCTAGCTAGATCAGGTGACAGCATCCTCAATGAATGGCTGGACAAATGGGCAATGGGATTAGAAGGCTTGAGAGCCACTCTTAAGAGCGTACGTTCCTGGGCCTTTGAGCTCTTTATTACATAGGAGTAGATTGTGGTGAAGGAGCTTGGCACATGCCTGCAGTCCCAGCTGCTTAAGAAGCTGAGACAACACAATCAATCACCTGAACTTAGGAGTTGACAAGTAGGACCATGAATTATAGTCTTATTATATTTCCAATCTCCTTGTAAAGGTGCAAAAATATGTGTTGCTTTTTTAGCCAGTCCACATACTTTAGACATTACTTATTTCACTAATTAAAAATGATTGTAATATCCATTATGCTAATTAAAAAGCCTCTGGTATTGAACAAATAAATACAGGAAAAGAAGACAGGAATTCTAATTTTAAATGCTCCCTTCCAGCCTCTGGGGTGTAGACTTGATTAAGCCAGTATTTTCTGTATCTTACCTCACTTCTGTATGAGTCTTTTATAAGAAATCACAGACAAAATCACTCTGCTTGGCCACATAATCTCACATAATCCTTCCTGGAAAAAATAATTCTGTTTTAGCTTCTTCCCTTAGTTTCTCATTGAGTTGGCTGAGGAACACACAAGTCCCTGGGAATGAACTCATCTCTTCCCAGTGTTCCCCTGAAGGCATTCTCGGCTCCAAAAAGGTGCCTGTCCACTAGCCCAGCATACATCCCAGAATCCCTGCTAACTGTTAAACAAGAATGTTTGTCCTCTTATGTCCAGTGAGGAATGCCTAATGCCTCACAGTGGACACAATGTGTCAAAGAAGATCGTCCCAACACTAGGGACATTCCACGCTCCAGCAGAGACTTAATAACCCTCATTCCCCTTTAAAGTAAGTCCTACAATTTCTGAGGCAAGTTGAAATAACAATGACAAAGTTACCATCTGCCTCCCTCTGCCACACCCACACCACTCACCTTTTCACCCCAATTTTATTATTGGGAGCACTAGACGGACCACCCTGTAGAGATCTCATGTTTCATTGCTGGTCTCCTGGGATCTTCTCTTTGAAGCATTCACATTGAGGGTTGTTTTGTTTTACTTTTTGCTGTTTGGGGGATATGGTTCAATGTCTTGTACATGCTAAGCACATGTTTCACACTGATATACACTTCTTTTTAAAGTCTAATCAGGTCAGGTTAAAGGTTAGAAACTGTAGATATATTAGTTTCCTTTCCCTCACTCCTTCAACACTAAAGCTGTAGTACAGCCACTGCTTTCTAGGCCTCTGATAGGCCACACTATGCCCACCTTTTCATGTCTGGCCTTCAGGGGTGGAAATTTTTCTAGATACTATGATGTAGATTCATACACTTTTAGAACACATAACCACTGAAGGGTCAAGTCATTGCTGCTGGTGTTGTTCTTCTTTATTATAACTAAGGCTACAAAAGCCATGACGGAGGCTGGAGGAGCCATTTCTCAGCATTTCAGTGCAGAACTGTCAGGCTGGTATGAATCATGGCAGAAGCCTCAGGTCCTTGCCAGGCCGACTTTCCCACAGGCCTGCTTCTGTGACAGCTCTCCTCTCAAAACAATAACCTGAGGGAGAGAGAGGACTATGAGGATCCCAGCAGCAACACCCCATAATTCCCACAATGCCTGCTTCAGTGTGGAAGAAGACTGCACAAGGCAAGAACAATAGAAAATGAAAATCATGGGGTCATTTTGAGACTGGTCATCACTGTCCATTCTCTGGATCCCCAATGGGACATGATCCCTACCACTCAGAACGTTCTCCCACGTCAATGCCTCTCAAAGTCAAGGTCCTCGAGACGTCAGCTCAATGGTTCAAAAGCCAAGAGTATCACCTTCCAAGTCTAGCCTCACCGAGGGTGCAAGGGAAGTCTAACTCTCAGAGTACAAGTACATCTGAGCTCAGAGACAAGAAAACTAAGGAGTTTTTCCTTTCCATCCCAGACCTGGTAGACAGTGGCGGACAGGTTAAGACAGCCAGAGGTGAAAAAGAATCAGGTGATTTACTGGTCCAGAGCAGCTGGGCAGTTGTTTGGATTCACGGTTACTCAGTCCCAGGCCTGAGTTCCAGAGATCTCGGCTCCACCTTCTATGCTTTGGTTTCATTCCCTGAGTCATTTTCACCTGCTCCCAGGAAGCCGAGTGTGCACGTGCAACCATGCACGCCTCTCAGCCTCCGTCTGTTCTGCAGAGGTGTGAGTGTACAGCGGTCTTGAGTTCTATCCAGCTTCTTCAGTGTAAGCTGATGATGTTTCTGACAGTATAGGCTTCCTAAAAACTTTATAGATTTCCTATGAATGTCAAGACTGACTCCACTAGACAAAGACTGTACCAGAAAATACATCCAGATAAAGCCCTCTCTATCTTGATTTTTTATAAGCCTCTGGACAGAGTGGTTCTCTAAATCACTGTCCTTGGCATTCCTGAGGTCTTAGGGAGAGTTTTAAAACAGTGCAAATAGATCCGTGTCTATCGTCCTGCACAAAACTCAAATCCAAGTGGATCAAAGACCTCAACATAAAATCAGACACACTAAATCTGTTAGAAGAAAAAGTGTGGGAAGATCCTTGAATTCATTGATGTGGGAGATAACTTACTGAACAGAGCACCAACAGCTCAGGCCCAAAGAACAATAATTAATAAATGGGACCTCATGGAACTGAAAAGTTTCTGCGAGGCAAAGGACACAGTCAATAGGACAAAATGGCAGCCCACATTTGGGATAAAATGGTCACCAATCCTATATCAAAAAACATATAAAGAACTCAAGAAATTAAACAACAATAAACCAAATAATCCAATTAAAAAATGGAGTACAGAGCAAAACAGAGAATTCTCAACTAAGCAATCTTGGGGATGACTGAGAAACACTTAGGAAATGCTCAATGTCCTTAGTCATCAAGGAAATGCAAATCAAAACCCTCTGAGATTCCATCTTACACATGTCAGAATGCCTAAGATAAAAAACCTCCGCTGGTGAAGATGCGGAGAAAGGGGAACACCTCTCTATTTCTGGTGGGAGTGCAAACTTGTATAACAACTTTGGAAGTCAATCTGGAATTTTCTCAGAAAATTGGGAATAGGTCTTCCTCAAGACCCAACTAATACCATTCCTGGGCATATACCCAAATGATGCTCCACCATACAATAATGACATCAACTATATTCATAGCAGCTTTATTTGTAATATCCAGAATCTGGAAACAACCTAGATAGCTCTCAAACAAGGAATGAATAAAGAAAATGTGACACATTTACACAATGGAATACTACCCAGCTATTAAGAACAAGGACATCATGAAATTTACAGACAGATGGATGGAACTAGAAATGATTATTCTGAGTGAGGTAACCAGACCCAGAAACACATACATGGTATGTATTCACTTATAAGTGGATATTAACCATAAAGTACAGGATAACCATGCTACAACCCACAGATCCAAAGAAGTTAGATAACAAGGAAGGCCCAAGGGAGAATGCTTGTATCTCACTCAGAAGGGGAAATAAAATACACATCTGAAGGAGATAGAGGGAGGGAACTGGATGGAAGAGGGTGTTGTGAGGGAATGGGATGGGTATCAGGTATGGAGAGAGCAGAGGTTGGAGGGAGAGGGCTGGGAGAGAGAACAGAAACAGGAAGCATCTCTGGGAAAGAGGAGGTTCCTGGGAGTCTAAAGGGGTGACCTTAGTTGAGAGCCTGAAGTGGCGAACCCCTGTAGCAAGGCAGGACTTCCAGTGGAGTTAGGGAGACACCAATCCACCCACAAAGCCTTTGACCCAAAATTTGTCCTGCCTGCAAGAAGTGTGTGGATAAAGATGGAGGAGAAATTGAGGGAATGGCCAACCAATGACGGGTCCAACTTTATGACCCACCCCATGGAAGAGAGTCATCCCCCAACACTATTAATGATACTCTGCTCTATTTGCAGAGAGAAGCCTTAGAATAACCATCTTCTGAGAGGCTTCATTTAGCAGCTGGTGGAAACAGAGGCCGAGACCCATAGCCAAACAATAGGCAGAGCCTGAGGACTCTTGTAGAAGAACGGGAGGAAGGATTAAGGGAGGCAGAAGTGTCAAGGACAGTACAAGAAGACTTACAGAATAAAAAAAACCTGGTCCCATGGGAACCACCAGAGACTGAACCACCAGCCAAAGAGCATGCATAGACTGGACCTAGGCACCTTAAACATGTGTAGCAGATGTTCAGCTTGGTCTTCATGTGGGTCCCTAACAATTGGAGTGGGGGTTGTCTCTGACTCTGTTGTCTTCTTTGGATCCCCTTTCCACAGTTGGGCTGCCTTGTCTGGCCTCAGTGGGAGAGGAAACACTTAATATGCCAGGGTGGGTTGGTACCCTTCTCTGAGGAGAAGAGGAGGAGGAGTGGGGGTGAAACAGGGAGGAGAGAAAGGAGGGGTCTGCAATCAGGCTGTAAAGTGATTAAATAAATTAATTAATGAAGGGGGAAAGGAACTCAAAAAGAAGGAAAGGAAAGAGTTAAATTCCTGGTTTCCTGTTCAGTTGACCATCACAGTGCCTGGATTTGATCTTTGTTCAATATCCCTTTCTTTCTCTCCTTTTCCTCCATCCTTCCCTCCCTTCCTTCTCCCTCCCGTCCTCCCCTCTCCTTCCTTCCTTCCATTATTCTTTCTCCTTTTCTCTTGTTTAGTATTATTCTAGCATGGTTTATTCTTTCCTGTGGCCTAATGGATGAATTTATTGTTCTCTTCAGTCTCTTCAGTTTTTATCTTCTGCAGAATGGGCTTAGTGCTCATAAATTCTTTTAGTTTATTTTTGTCATTGAATATTTAAAACATTCTTTAAATTATGACAGATACCTTTGCTGGGTATAATAATATTCTGGGTTAACAGTTGTTATCTTTCAGAATTTGATATATGCCATTGCAAGCTCTTTGAGTTTTTAATATTTCAGCTGAATAATCTGATAATTGTTGTGATGAGCTTGCCTCCATTATGACATGATAGTTCTCTTTTACTGCTTTCACTATACTTCCTATTTCTGTAAATTTAATGTTTTAATTGTAATATGACAAGAGATGATGGGCCCTGCTGTTAAGGTCAAAATCTGGCATTACCAGATATCTCCTGAGCTCAGTGCAAAAATTACAGACTCCCTTCCTCAGCTGGGTTTCTTCCTCTTCCCCTGACCTGCAGAATCCCTGGATCTTCTAAAAGAGTGTCACATAGACCTCAGGGAGATTATAGGCCCAACCCTTTCCTGATCGGAAACCTGTTAAGTCTGTACCTGGGATTCCTGGACATACCGTCCATGCTAGTGAGATCTGGAGTTCTTCCCCTATCCCCACTACCCACATGATAATTAAGTACTTCATTGCCTTTCTTATGACAGGACTGTGCTGCCACATGTAAATTAAGTATCCCTGGCACCCCGATCCCAGTGAACCAAACATATTCATTCCAGAAACCTCTCCCACTGCCCAAGGTTTATAATGTCCCCGAGTCACAAAATAAATGCTTGCTCTCTCGCTCCATTCCTCCCCAATGACCATCTGAGACTCATCATTTATTCTGTGGAAAGAAGGGCTCCCCTCCACCCTGAAGAATTCACTGCTGGACTTCCGGCTTGACTGTCAGTCATGAAGCCACATGCTGCTGTCTGCCATGAGCTTCTGCCATTCACTGGTGTGCCAGTGCTGATTGCTGCTGCCATCTTTCTTGCTACTCCAGACCTGAGCTTTCCAATAGAGTACCTGACAAGGCCCAGGCTCCAGTAGGATAGAGAAGAACAAAGGGAGGGGGGTTGTTGTTGTTTTTGTTGTCTGGTTAGTTGGGTGGTTTGGTGTGTGTGTGTGTGTGTGTGTGTGTGTGTGTGTGTGTGTGTTTTCTGGTTTTGACTATTTGGTGTCCCTACTGGATTGGCATCTTGTTTCCTAACTCTAAGAAGTTTTCAGTCATGATTCTTTTTAAAAATGTTTCCTATGCTTTCTGATTTTAGCCACATAATGTGTAAATATGGTCTTCACAGAGTGTTGTGTATGGAATTTCCACTGATACCATCTTATTTGTTTATCTTTGTCTTTGTTGGGTTGTCCAGGTTCCTCCACTTTGTCTTCAAGCTCAGATCCACCACCCTCTTCTTAATCCATTCTATTGCTTAGATTCTCTACAGAGTTTATTTGACTTGTTGTGCTTTTATTTCCCACATTTCAAATTGGTTTGTCTTTAGCATTTCTATCTTTGTTCATATAATCCATCCTCTTTTTTATTTCATTCAGCAGTTTGTATCTTTGAACACACTTATAATCATTAGTTTGAATAATCTGAGATTTTATCTAACTCACTCTCATTAGATGCCATTGGTGTAGAGTTAATATTATTTTGGAGGAATTGCGGCTTTTTCCTCCTGCACATGCCTCTTATGTTGCTGCTGCAGAGGTATTTACATACGTGGTATCACTTTTTTGCTTGGTTCACTTTTAAAATCATCTGCATTCTTTCAATTGAAGAATTTTCAGTGTTCAAGTGGGACTTGGGTGTGATAGCAGTGATTGTACTTTAGAAAATAATTGCCCAGATTAGAAGCCCTGGGTAGGATATTAATTGGGAGTGCAAGCACAGCTGCTTGATGCTACCAGCATGCAATCTTTGTGCTAGCCGTTGACAACAACAGACCCTTTGACTTCTGTAACTGTTACAGTATAAACAAGCAAAAGCTGTTTGAGTATACCCTGGTAAATTAGGACTGAGAGGTAGATAATGTACACAAAGATAGGGCTTAATTATTAGATTGGCTTTGAAAAAGAAAAACACCCAAGGTGAGTAGAATAGCTAGGAGGGGAAAGGTAAAACAACACTGCTAGGGTCCACAGGTTTGTAGAAGTCGTGAACGCTATGGAAGGTTGTAATTAAGAAGTAAACAGAGGGGAGAATAAAAATGAAAGAAAGAAGAAAATACATAGGAATAAAAGCAGACTATATGAGGCGTGGCTGAGGGGTATAGGAAAGAATGCATATGGTAAAGTGGGTAGGGATACAAACAGCTGTCCCTAACCCTAAGTGATGAGTGTTCAAACAGAAGCAAAACCACCATGAGACGCACGTGCGAAAGGAGAAATCAAGTAGTAGATAATATGAGACATAAGGAACAACCGCGGAGGGAGTTGCTGGCATAGCTTCGCTGTGTCGAAAGGTGGAGTTCTTAGGTCCCTCTCCTTCTAGTAGGTTCCTCGTGGCGCAGTGTGGTAGAGTGGGAACCACCAGTCTCTGAAACCTTGGTGTTCTTGGGGTTTGGCCTGTGGGGAAAGGGAGGGGTTACAAGTCCTTTTCTGAGAGCGGCTGGCACGCTTACACTGTAACATTCCCAGTTCTCCAGATCTGGTGGAGATGAAAAGCAACAGTCCCCTTGTAGCTCCTACCACTGTTGCCCGGGCAGCTGTACTCTGCAAGTCACCGGCTGGTGCGGGGAGGATGCCCGCCTGGCCTCCAGGCTCAGCTTTAGCACCTGTTTCCTGCAGAGCCCTCCCTCCGGCTTGATAAATTGGGTTACAGACCTTGCCTCTGGCATAGGACCGCACGTTGATGCTTTATTCCATTGCGCTTCAGTGGTGAGGTTTCCAGTCCACCATCTTACCCAGAAGTTCTGTGCGTCAGTGTTTTAAATCTTAAGTGTTAACATCATTTGATATCTGCAGAAGTTGGATTTTTTTTTTAAATTTCTCTCTCTTTGTTTATTATAAGAGGCAAGAAGTCAGGAAGTGCTCCCTGCTTTCTGGGACTCTCAGCTAGACCATATAGTCCAAGGGTCCCCCACTGTTGCAGAGACAGCCTGTTCCTGATGGACTTTGCACCAGACTATAGCAGCTACCTCTGTCATTTCAAGTGCACTGTACTTCGCTGTCCTTACCATACCTACAGCCTTCTTAGGACTTCATGAGACATTCTTTTAGGTTCTTCTAGCTCTAGATATTCTGTTCAAAATCTTTTCAGCTTCCTCACATGGCTCAATGCCAAGCCCCTTTTGCCCCTTCGGTATTTGTCACACAGTACTTAACTTGCACAGTACTCAGCCGAGCTCTGTACTCACTCTACCGAGCACAGTGTTCTACTGAGCACAGCACCTGGAGGGCAGCACCCTGCTTCATGCTGCCCGTGCTGGCGAAGCAGATGTCTTTGTAATTCTAAAGTTTTATGCATCTTCTCTTTCTTCAAGATAATTTTTATGAACCTAAAAAACAAAACAAAGCAAAACAAGTCTTGTCTACCTGGTGATCATCCAAATCGCCATCCTTTCTCACTCCTGGCACAGACCTGGTGTCACATGGCTTCCTTTCTGTGTAGTCATTACATTGTTTTCTAACTGTGTTGATTTCCCCTTTCTAATTGGCAATGCTTAAAATCTTTGCATACACGAATCAGGGTTTTCTTTTTGGCATATTGATCTCTAAGCCGAGATAATCTCTGAGTGTATGTGTCCTTATTTGACTGGATTTTGATGGAGGGCAATTCAACACTATTTTAAGACTTACTGAATAAAGTTCCAAAATTATTTGAAATCGTATTTTATTTTGCTTTAGAGACCCATTTTGTATCCTATGTTTCATCCAGTGACTGATGGCAAAAGTACAATTATAAAGTTTGTTCTCCTTGAGTAAGTCTTAAGGTCTGTATTCATATTTTTACGTGTTTTCTTTACACATATGCTTAAACATGTCAATTTGAGAGAAAAGCAATCCAACAAAGATATTCATAATTCTTGCTAATTAGTATCTGAACTTTTCCCCTTCAATTATTTTACACACCTGTTCACTGTAAATTTCCTCAGCCATTTTTATGCCATATTAGAGTTGCTCAGAACTTGGATACACACCTGAAGTTTTTCCGAATTTTAATTATTTTCAAATTAATTTTACTACTCTGAATAATTTTGAAATTACCCATATGCTTAATAAAACTGAACTTTATGTTTTTTAAAAAAGTGCTTCTCTAAGGTTTCAAAAGATAGCATATGGTCTGCATTTATGAATGCATTTCAAAAACTTATTTAAAAATCCGTTCACTCCAAACCTTCTTATTTGTCCAAAGTCTTATCATTCAATCGTTAATTCAACAGTGGGTCTCTTGTGTGCGCAGATTTCCATAGTGAAACACACACTCAATGCCAAGTTGACACCAGTCAGGTTCCAGCTTGGGTCACTGTTTTCTTGTGGTAGTTTTTAATTTCCTTCTGCCTCACTCAATGGTCTCTCGATACAGACTGTGCAGTTTTGCGAACTTGACAATCATCTACGTGTGTCTCAGACCATCCCTGTTGCTTGGTTGAAGCACTTGACATCATCGAGGCTGCGGTCAAGCAAGAGGAAAAGACTCAATAACATCCGCTGTTCCCCCTACACACAGGCTTTGCTCCTGTTGGATCCATCTGTGTGGACTTGCCATTCTCAAAACAATGCTCCTTACAGGAGAGGATATGAGGGCACCGTGTTCATATTGGCAGACTGCGGTTTCCACCTGCTCACAGTGAACAGTGTTTATCCTGTATGTAGTAATTTGTAAAGCATAATAGACAGCTTTTCTTATTTGTTATTGGTTGTTACTCTGTATGACAGTACAGAGTCAACTAGGAGGATAAAAGTTAAACAGATGTATGTGGAATACAGACATTTTCACTTTAAAAATATTCACTTAATTTGACATATTCACCCCCACACAAGTGCACACGTCCCCAGAGCTGTGAACAGATGGTCCATTCTAAGAGACCATGGTAGAAAAATAAAATGAACACAAAATAGAACCTTTCTTGAGCAATATAAACCTGACCTAAAGAACCAAAGTTCTAAGCCAACTCTCAACTACTCACCATTCTAACTTCCTGTTACTGTGGAGCGGATGGGATAATGGCAGATAGTCACCGTGGGCCACATAAAGTAACCAGGGAGTTAGTGAAGGCACAGCTCACTTTGAAACATGCCTACAGCTTACACATTCCAGTGGTTGTGACCCTCAAATGCCATCCGCTGTATCCAGGGTACTTTCTCAACTCTTTTCTTTGCTTGAAGGATGTTTGAAATGACTCTTTAGAAATTACCCTCACAGTCACGTTGCCAGGGTGCTGTGGAATCAGATGAGCCCTGCACGTGTTACAGCCATTGTGAGGCATGCTCTGCCGGGTGTCCTTTGAGCATCTTGATGCTTTCCATCAAATGTGAAAGCTTTCAGCCACTCCTTGGGTATTGCTTTGGTCCTCTTCCTCTCTTCTCAGTCTAAAGATCCCACTGGGCAGGTTGACAGTGTCCCACAGACAATTGAGGCTCTGCTAATTTTCTTTATTCACTCTCCTCTCTCACTTGCAGACTATATAATCTCATTTGATGTATTTTCTGGGTCACTGATACTTTTTTATTCTGCTAATCCAAATCTATTTTTGGAATCCCTCTGGTAAATTTTTCTCTTCAGTTATTTTACTTGCTCAGCTATAGAATCATTAATTAAAATTAAGTTCTGTTGGCATTTGCTATTTGGTAGCATATCAGTTTCATACTTAACTTCTTTGGGCACTGTTTTGAAAATATCTGAAGAACCTATTTAAAAGGTTTTCTATGCCTGGCATGATGGGGCAGGACTGCAATGGCACCATTTGGGCCATAAAGAAAACTCCCGTTTCCACAAAAGGACCTTGTGGTAGGTTCCAGAATCAGACTTTCTGTTGACCATGTCTGTTCTTTGCATGAGCCATACTTGCTGTTTTTATTCAGTGTCTTTTGGATTTTGTTTTCATGAATATTGGGCATTTTAAGTTATATGATGTGTCTACTCTAAAAATGAGGCACCTCCCTCCCAGGTTCTGCTGTTGCTGCTCTTGAGGACAGTGTCTGTCTAATCATTATTTTGTACCAGTCTTGTAATATTTATATTCCCTGTCACATGATTGATTCCCTGTCATGGTGGTTCTATTAAGTCTCTGCTCAGCCACGTTAATTGAGAGTCAATTTAAAGATTTGGGAAGAATTGTTTTAAAAAGAATAATTGGAGATACATTTAAAAATAGTGATCATATAGAGAATTAACTCATTTTTTAGGCAAGTCTACTCTTTGCTAAAGAGCTTCCCCTGGATTGAGCTACATCTTAAATGCAACAGTGACGTAGAACCCTGCCACAGTCTTCATGTTCCCATTTTCATGAGGGTCAAAGCCAGAGGTGAGACCTTGTCTTTCTTAGGCAATTCCGAAGGATGAAGACAGCCTGCACACGGACACAGCATATGTCAGCACTTTTCAAAGTCCCATATAAACATCTTGTCCTCCTAGTTTTTCTTTATCATTTTTGGACAGCCTCTTATTTTGCTTCTACTGGCAACACCACCTCAGGTGAACAGTTGCCACTGGCTGTTGTGGGTAGATGGCTTGGACACAGGATTGTGCACACCGCTCATCCTCCAGTGAGCTACCAGCTTGGCTTACATCATAACAATCCTTGGGGAAGTCCCCAAGAAACTACTTATCTGACAGGATGTTGACCGTGTCCTCAGGATGGAAGTCACACCCATTGCACCCTGCCCAGAGCCAACTAGGCTGCTAAATTTCAAGACCACTGTATTAGTTGCTTCTCTATTGTTGTTTTAGTGATCTGATCAGAAGAAAATTTAAAGACAGAGGGGTTCTCTCAGCTCACAGAAGAGGTACAGTTCACCATGGCAGAGGAAATCACACGGCAGAAGCGTGAGGCAGCTAGTCACACTGCCCACAGTGAGGAAGCAGAGAGAGAGAGAGAGAGAGAGAGAGAGAGAGAGAGAGAGAGAGAGAGAGAGAGAGAGAGAGAGAGAGAGCGAGCAGTGAGGAGGCAGAGAGCAGTGGGGAATTGGAGAGCAGTGAGGAGGCAGAGAGCAGTGAGGAAGCAGAGAGCAGTGAAGACCTTTGCTCCTGTGCATCTTCCCACCTGAGCCTAATTTGAATAATCCCAGGCATCCCTGGAGGCTTGTCTCCTTGGTGATTCTAGACCCTGACAGAAAGAATCAACATTAACCATCACAGCCACCAAGGACTGAAGAGAGAGGAGAGCAGGAAAGTAAGATGTGTCAAAGCTGGCCGTTCTTATGCATTCAGCTTTATTCCAGAATGGGCATCCCTTGGATTGTCATATACCTTTATTAATTTCTAGAGTTCTGAAAAAAATGATTTGTTTTCTTTTGCCATTTTTCCTGGAGATCAAACTTGGCTTCTCTTGTACAACTTTAATGATTATCTTAAAGAGCTAGCTTACGTTTTATTGTTTTATCAGTCCATTTCTGTCTTCTATCCAGGGGACTTCTGGTCTTTACTATCATTTATATTGATTCCTTCTCGAAGGCTGAGTGTGGGCACTTTTTCTAATTTCTTCAGGAAGCTTGGGCCACTCCTTTGAAATGGTTCCTCCTTCCTTGGATTGTCATTCAATGCTGATAAATTCCCTGAGAACTGCTTTAGCCATGAGGTTCAGGCAGATGGGAACCAACTGAGACTGCTGGATGAGTAAGGCTGGCAGACTTCTGGCAGCAGCAGCACACACACACAAACACATCACCATGCAGCATCTTTGCAGGTAAAACTGTGGCTGTTCAAATCCTTCCTGTCTCTGGTCCTTTGGATATAGTGGGAGGCAGATGAGCATCACTGAGCTTTATATCACCTGTCCAAAGTTAAAGTGAAGTCTCAGGGTACCTGCTCAGAGAAGCGGGAGGGCCCAGGGAAAAAAACAAGGCAAGGAAGCATTGGAGTGTGTCTAGTGGCATAAAAAGTTTCCTGACATGAAATATCCATAGTCTTCACTACTAACTGAGCATATACTTTGTGCCTGGCACTGTGCTTTGGTCATTATCTTACTTATGTTCACAAATATCCATACAGTGTTAGGTTTTACTGTAAACCGTTTTTGATTTTCAGCTAGGGAAGCTGAGTCTTATAGCAAGGTAGCAGGAAGCTCATTTGGTTAGAATTGGTCAGATTGAAGGTCACCCTCCAAGTTTTCCAAACTAAATTCTATCACAGACACATGATAAATATTATTAGCATGTGGGTGCTGACGAGGCAAGCATTGGCAGCAAAGGACTGTGGGAGAAGAGAGACTCAGGAAAGAATCCATTTGATCAAGTTTGAACAACTTCCCACTGTGAAAAAAATCCTCCCGGGGCCCCTAAGAAGATGTTTGTTTGACATGGCGGCAGCAGCAGCAGCAGCAGCAGCAGCAGCAGTAGCAACAGCAGCAGTGGTGGCAGCAGCAGCAGCAGTGGCGGCGGCAGCAGCGGTGGCAGCAGTCATAAAGGCAGCCAGCACCTGTATGTGTGGTACTACCCTATGCGTTAACTGGTAGCATGTTTCTGTTCTCCATGACCTCACACACACCTGCCTCCTCACACTGTGTCACCCTTGGAAGGTAAGGTGCACATGAGTTCATATGTGAAAAACCAGAGTCTAGTAATGCTGGCTTAAGGATGGAAATTGCTCTCACACACATGTATTTGGGGCAGGGGGACTTCCTGCCTGCTGTAGTCTTGCCCTTGTTATAGAACGCCATTAATTAAAGTCAGAAAGACAAAGACACACACCTGGGAGTAACTCTACCCCTTTCCCAGGTGAGGAACATGTTTGCCCGATGGCTGTTGGTTGTGGACACATTTGTGAGTTTGCTGTGGTAGATGGCCTGCGTCCATTGGCTGGTTTAAAGTCAATTTGTCCCTTTACTTCTATACTCTGACTGTTAGTCACAAGCTTTGCTCCTGTTTGTGGGCCATTCTGGAGCTATTTAACTTAGTGAAAGCCTTTCTTTGAGTCTCATGTCCCCTCTAAGGATGGGCTGGCCAGGCACGTACCCAAAGTGCTCAGTCAGGTCCTAGATGCTTTGAGACAGACAAGCACCACTATTGAGAAAAGGATTTGGTTATTAAGAGCCTACTTACTCTCTCCCTCTTGCCTCTCAACTGCCCCTCTAGAACTGCACGGGTTTTGAGTCTCCTCTGCTGGGAGGATTTGGCAGCAGTATGTTCCCAGATGTAAGCTTCTCAAAGAATGAGACCCTGACTCCCAGCTCCAGCTGGAGTGACCTTCCCTGAGCAGCAGAGCCCATCCAGCTAATATTTTTTGAAACATGGCAGAAATAGGCTGAGTCTTCTCTGCACACAATTTAAAGAGTACAGATTGCCCCTGAGGTCTTCTGGCAAGGGTCTGGTAACTCTTGGAGCTCCGGTTATATGCCAGTGTGTTGGGAACAACTCCAGGGTAAGGCTAGAGTATCAGGTTGTCCCTAAGGCAGCTCATCTCCCATTTAGAGCCGGGGCCTTCACTGCAGGTGCAAGGCACAGGAAGTGTGCTCTGGAGGACTTAGACAAGGTTAAAGTTGAGCCCCACTGAAGTGTTTGCAGATGCTCGTTTAGGACAAGGCTTGGTCTGAGAGGTCTCTGGTAAAAATATGGTACCTTTTTGGATATTCTAGTCTCGAGGAGCCTCAGAGGCTGGATCAACATCACTAAGCCCAAGGGCTTTGGCAACCCATGGAAATCTTCATGCTCATTAGTGCCTCCCAGCAGCACTCAAGGAGCTTGAAAAGCAGCTTGGAATGAACTGGCCTGCCCTGTAGCTTGCCACTGATGGCTGCCTTCCTCTGGGTCCTGATGCTGAGAAGTGGCCTACTCTGCCACCCACCTGGTTTTTGTGTGGTTGATGTAAGGAGCTCTGAACTTGCACAGGTGGGTACCCTAGTTGTCTCCCATCTCCCTTCAGCCCCGGGGACTTTCCCTAAGTCCCAGATACTACCTTTGTCCAGGGGCACACAGGCCTGTGGTGGGGGCCGGACAAAGACGAGAGTTAGGAGCCAGCGGGAAATGCCAAGCTCCTTGTACTTTGGGGGAGAGAAAGCATTTTGCAGTTTGGATCTGGACTGATTCTCAAAGGCCTGTGTTAGAGGCTGGCCTCAGTGTCATTGTGAATGGATGGACTTTCAGAGGCTGTGGCTCTGTATGTGGGGCCTTCTAACCATTGAAAGCATGTCTTTGAAGGGACTTCTGGGACCCAAGCCCTTTCTCTTTTCATGTTTCTTCCCTCCTGTCAGGAGGTGAGAAGTGTTGCTCTGCCATGTGCTCCCTCTGAGGTATGCTGGTTTCCTATAAGCCCAATAACAACTGGGCCAACTGGCCATAGACTGTTATTCCAAACCTTCAGGCCACACGACACCTGTTTTTGTTTTTCCCACATGGTGATTATTTCAGGCACCCACTCCACGAACAGACATAGTCTCTATGGCATGGTCTTTGACTTGCCTCAGATGGTCACTTGAGGGCCAGCCCAGTTGCCCACTGTAGCCCAGCCACAGTCTCTGCTGACTTTTCTTATAATTCAGTCTCCTGTCTCAGGTCCTCCCCTTGCTTTCTGGAATTGCTTTTTTAGTAAACCACTGGCATCAGATGCTCAACTCCAGATTTTAAAACAGCTCAAACTCAAAGAGACTCCGACTAGACGGCCTTGAAGCTGGGCTGCCCTGCAAACGACCAGCAGCTAGAGCTGTATTAGCTCATGCTCTACCACACACTGAGGAGAACCAAAGATACATGGGTCTTTGGACACCAGCCCACCTGGTCATTTCCTTTTAATGGGATCATAAGATGATTATTGCTCACTGAGTTTCGCCTGCTGTAGGAGCCCCAGGACCCAAGACCTTTGGAATCTCAGTATTCAAGGTTCACTCTCTTATGTAAGGCGGCAGGCAACCAAGTTGGTGGCCAGGGCTCCCTGAGAACAGTGTCCTTGTCATCAGCCTCTGCGCCCTGAGCTTTGTCCCAAAGAGCGCCTTCACTGCTACACAGTTTGGTTCCTCTGGAAAGAGAGACTGTGGCTTGCTCGCTGTTACTCCTCTACCCTGGGAAACAGACAGAGATGGCCACATTCTCCAAAAGCGCCACAGAGCCAAATGCCACCATAGCGACTGGCACTGGCCATTCAGTAGCTGGGGAGTGACTAGTGTTGGGTGCCCTGGGGGAAAATGCCACAGTGATAGTATTACCAAGAGGTTGGATGGGGAGAAATGATTTGTTCTAGCTCTGTTGGTCTAGCATATTTTCATGTGCTGAAGTTCAGATATCTGAAGCATACACGCTCTCCACTTGTCACAGACGATAGGGACAATGTGGTGAAGGCTGGTGACTTTATACAGCCATCTCCACATTCAAGATATGGAATGATTTTGTGACTCTAAAATGTCCCAGGGGCCCTTTGAAGGAGATCCCCTCTTTTGATCACCAGTCACCAGTCTCTGGAAACTGCTGACGACCTTGAGCCACTAAAGTTTTGCCTTCCCTAGACTTTTGCATAAGGGCACCAAACAATGTGTGTGTGTGTGTGTGTGTGTGTGTGTGTGTGTGTGTGTGTGTGTGTGTGTGTGTGTGTGTGTGTGTTTTACCAGATTTCCTTCATTTGTCAGGATGGTGTTGGTCTCTACTTGTCCTGTGCCTTCCTGTTGTTCAGTGCTTACCCTGCTTAGGCTACCCTTTTGTTTTTCAGTCAACGGCTCAACTGACTCATTTCTAGCTATCTATCTGATAGGGCCAGGAGCAGCAGCACTTGAATTTGTGTGGGCATGCGATTCCTTTTTCCTGGGAAATTGCTTAGATGTGTGTGGTGTCAGTGTGTTTGCCATATTACTGTGAGGTTTTCCAGAGTGTTTATACTGATTCGCTTTCCTGTCAGTAGTCTGTTCAAGTTCCCATTGCCCCTCAAAGTCACGGCCATGTGGCAGGACAGTTACCTCTCTCTGATGCATAATACATTGAATGGTTTTTCATATGCTAAGTAGCATCCTAAAATACCCTTAAGGGATGCATCCACCCCTGGGGTGGATCTAATTACCCCTAACTTGCAGATAAAGAGCTGAGCCCTTTAGTATGGTTCAATGACAGAACCACATTGCTTTTTGCAGAACTAGGGTTAAGGCAATACATTGTTCCCAAATTCCTAAAGGGTCTCACAGATAGGCAGTGTCAGTGAGCTCGGATTGAGACAGACAGATTCTGGCTTGTCTAATTTGTCATCATTTGATGTTGGTTGTCAACTGTCTGACATTGTCCCTCTACTCCACTAAGCCCACCGCTGTTTCTACCGGACTCCACAGATGGTGTTGTCACATGCTTAATTAGCAAGCCTGCCAGTTTCTTTGCTGTGAAGAATTCCCCTCCACCGATGTGGTCCACTTGGGGCTTGTAGGAAGGCAGGTTCTCATTTGTCCTCCTGAACCTGGGAACACATGAAATGGGCCCCATGTTGCCTCACTCTCCCTCACCAATCTGATGATATCACCAGATTCTTTCTGCTCAGTCAGGTTGTTCTTTTATTTTTATTTTTTTTACTTTTTATTTATTTATTTATATTTGTTTTTAATATATTTTATTAATTTATTCATATTACATCTCAATTGTTATCCCATCCTTTGTATCCTCCCATTCCTCCCTCCTTCCCACTTTCCTCCTACTCCCCTCCCCTATGACTGTAACTGAAGGAGACCTCCTCCCCCATATATGCTCATAGGGTATCAAGTCTCTTCTTGGTAGCCTGCTATCCTTCCTCTGAGTGACATCAGGCCTCCCCATCCAGGGGACATGGTCAAATATGGGGCACCAGAGTTTGTGTCAGGTTGTTCTTTTAACTATACGCTTAGATTCTCAAGAGTGTAAACGTCTCCCCAGACCGGTAAGCAGAGATGGAAGAGGCTGTCATAGGGGAACCAGAATCCCTCAGGAGGTAGGGATAAGGCAGAAATTCATGTGAGAGGCAAATGAGGCCGAATGAAACCAAATACAGCAGCTATTGGCTTCCCAGAAAACAAGCAGGAGGCAGAGGCCAATCCGATCCCTGGTCAGGAAGGAGAGATACCACGAAAAGAGACCCATCTTTCTGAATCGTCATACCTGTTTGTCAATTCTGAAACCTTGTCTATTTCCTTGTATTTTTTCTGAAGAAACACTCGAAAGTTAGCAAAAATTAAAAATTAAAAAAAAAAAAGACTTGTACACATATTTCTAGAAGTATAGGAGAGAAGACCTGGGGACTGACTAGTCTTAGAGGCAAAGGTTTCCAAATGGCCAAGGGAAACGTCACTTTCTGGGACTTTAATGGAAATAGAGACTGAAACAATGGTCTGAGAAGAGAGTAGCTACTACTGGAGTTGGGTGTGTGTGCACATGGATGCACATGTAGGAATGAGCACATCCACCTGTGCACATCCCAGGACATACCTGCATACATGCATATATGCATGTGTATATACAAGTATGCATGAGCATGTAAACCATGCATAAGCACAAAGGCACTGTGTGTGTGTATGTGTGAGTATTTGTATAGGTGTGTGTGTGTGTGTGTGTGTGTGTGTGTGTGTGTGTGTTTGCGCGTGTGTGCTCATGCGAGCATGTATGTGGAGAGAGATATGTGTGGATGTGAATGCATAAATGATGTTTGGGGTTTCCCTGTTGAGTGCGGGGAAGAGGTGTCAGTGGGAAGATTCCAGAAAAGTTTGGTTCTTACTGGTCGTTTACTCTTTGGGATAAATTAATTGCCTTCAAGCCCCCAAAGTGTTCCAATGAGTGAGGACATAAGGGGGAGTTTTAAGGCCCTGTGTCTGGGGATTAAGCCTTTGAGTGAGGAGGGGTGCATAGGACTCGGGTCTGTTTGGGACTTGACACCTGTGTTACTGATTTTGGTACTTCTCTTTAGAGCTCCCCAAAAAGTCCTGCCTCGCCAGAGCCCAGCACCCACTGCCCAAAGCCACAGACCTTGGGTCTTCCTCCTCATTTCTCTTTTAAGGTTTTCATTTAAAAATTATTTATTGATCTTTCACTTGTATATGTATATCGTTGTGCAAGCTTATGTGCCACATATGCTTGCAGAATTCTGTGGGGCAGAGAACATTGGATCCCCTGGATCTGGAGTTACAGACAGTCGTGAGCTGCCATGTGGCTGCTGGGAATTGAACCCTGGTCTTGTGGGAGAGCAGCTCCTTAAGCCCAGAGCTATCTCTGCAGCTCCTCCATCATCTTGAAAGTACCTGTTGCTACAAGAAATGGTTGGAGTCGGCGCTACCATGATAGCCCTTCTTCTCTTGATCTGATTGTGACACCTTTGTATGCTCTACTTGCATGCACTGAGGTACCACATTGTCTGGACACAGTGGCACAGACTTGTCATCTCATCTGGATGGGAGGCTGATGAGGCAGGCAGATGACAAGGTCAGGATCTCCCTGGGCTTGAAATGAATTCAAGGCCAGCCTAAGCAACCTCATGACCCTGTCAAACAAGAAATAAATACAAGAAGGGCCTGGGGATTTTGCTCAGTGGTGGGGCAGGAGGAGTTTGCCTGGTATGTGAGGGGCCCTGGGTACTGAGAAAAAAGGGAAAGAACTAGAAAGAACACATTGTACCAGGCCTCATATTTGTGTAGTTATGTGTCAGCTGAAAATAAAAATAACTAACACTAAGATGAGCTTTTTGCTCCTTAGCTTGCACAATCAGAGCAGCCCCCGAGTTCTGTGTACCATTGCCTCAGAAGCAGCCCTCTCCACCCACGGTGCGGTCCGAGGCTCTGCCAGCCAGTTCTAGTGCACCACCCCAGCAGCTCCGACCTGAGCCATGTAGGGTGCAGCCTGGTATGCAGCGTCGAGAATCTGTTCAGGCTGTTTTCCCACGTAGCCAAGGTTTAGGTCAACTGACAGAGATGCAAGAATCCACAGAATCCGGGGACGCCCCACCAGCCGTGGGCAAGGTGACACCAGTGGGTTTCTGCCAGAAATGCAGGCATTTGGAGAGCTCCACTGTCTGAAGTGAAGCGATAAGCACAACTGGGGCTCCCCGGTCCCCCAACATCTGAAATGCTCACACTCTTGTTTTGATGCTTACAACTCTTAGGAAAAGGAAAGAGTGGGCATGGAGCTTTTCAGCCAGAAACTGGAAGTAAGGTGACTATTAGAATGAAAAAACAAAACAAAACAAACAACAACAACAACAAAACCAAGTAGTTGCCCCAGACCTACTTTGTTTTAAGTATTCAAACACCCAATAGGCAGAGATGGCAAGCTCCCACGGGAAAGTCTGCCCACCCTCTGGCCACAGCAGTAGTCTGGGGTTTTCATTCTCTGCACACTCAACAAGAGCACTTTAGATGCAAGTAAAATCCGGTGATAAAATGCTGGTTTAGTCACTTAGTGGTGTTGCAGTCACCCACTCGCACACAAACAGTGTCTGTGAGAGCCCATCATTGGCCGTAAACAGGCTATATTTAGATGACTTCCCATCCCGTCTCCTTCCCAGACCTGGCCAGGCCTATGTTGGCTTCCCACTCACTCATTTTTGTCCTTTGGGTCTTGTTCCCTCATAATCCAGGGTTTCTCACTTTTCCCAGGCTCCATGGAAACCACTGTGTGGTTGGACATCGGCATAGCGCCCCACCCAATCAGGATGGCTACCAGACCATGGGCAGCTCTGGCCACAAGGAGGGTGACCTTACAACGTTGGGGCTGTGTGGTCCAGCCTGGCTGCTGTTCACTGTCCAGATGCCACCCAGGCACTAGGTCACAAGGACTCTGAGGTTCCCCAAAGTCTGAGTGGTCTGTCCCCAGCTTCCAGCCTGCTTTTAGATGGTGGGGATCCGGCTGCAGCAGCAGAAGGAAGCAGAAAGAATGGGGAGTACTTGGTGGGGGCGGGGGGGGGGGAGGGGAAGCTGAGTCCCATCATGAGCTGGCTGTACCCACTACTGCATTGCTTTCTGTTCTGAGGCACCACAAGGAGAAATCACCTATCTCTGAAGCTCCCAGGAAGAGCGCAATTGTCACATCACTCAAAAGCAGGCAGGCAAACCACTTCAAGATGGCTGTGCTTAAAAAACAACTGACCCAGAAACAAAACAAAACAAACAAGTACAAAAACAATCAAACAAACACACACACATACACAAAACACACACACACACACACACACACACACACACACACACACACACACACAGAGAAAATCACAAGTTTGGCCAAGGGCAGAAGGACACGGAACGCCATGCTTTGCCAGAGTTTTCTGTGAGAAAACAGCATGCTCATTCTACTTTGGGGAGATAGACATGGGATTGAATGTAGGGTCTTGAGTAGATGTCTACATTTACTCCCACAACACTGTTACTTATAGCAGCTCAAAGCAGGACAACGATCAGTGTCTACTGACAGGCAGATGGACTAGCAAATAGGATGCATCTGTGCAGTGGGGTATGAGTCAGTCTCAGATAGGAAGGAGATTGGGACACATGCTAACTGATGATGTAATGCTGCACGAAATACTCCAGCGGCAAAGGGGCAAGTATTATGACCCACTTCAGTGGGCGGGGGGGAATTTAGGGAAGTCAGATTCACTAGGACAGAATGTAGAGAGCTGGATGCCGACGGCAGGAGTTAATGTGATTTAACAAGTGTGGTTTTGGTCTGAGATGAGGAAAAGAGCCCCAGGGTCTAGACAGCCGTGGTGGTCACACACCAGTGTGAATGTTCTGCTGGGCTGAACAGCAGCCGCCTCTCCAAAGGGGCGGGCAGCTCTATATTAGACGTGTTTTACTATCACTTCAAAAAGAACATGTCTTTTAAAACCAGCGGACACTTGTTTCCATGGTAGAGGAAACACACACACACATACACTGCCATTTGACCGCAGGGAGCCCTACCCTACTCTGGGGGCATCACGTGACAGATGTGTGGTAGGGAGGGGCTGAGATTGTAGAGCGTGGTGTTCATTTAGGTTTACCTTTTCTGAATTGTGGCGTTTATTACTTCATTCAAAAACATGACTTGCCTGGGTCTGGAGAGAGGCCTCAGTGTAAGAGCACTTGCTACTTTTGCAGAGGACTCCTGTTCAGGTCCCAGCATCCACACATGGTGGCTCTCAGCTGTTTGTAACTCCAACCCCAAGGGGGATCTAACACCTTCTTCTGGCTTCCCTGGGTAACAGGTACACATGTGATATATAGCCATCACTCATAGACAAAACACTCGTGTACATACAATACAAATAAATAAAATTTAAAGGTTAATCAACAATGAAACATTGTGTGGTGTCAAGACTAACGCTTCTATTGATCAGGCAATCATATCCCACACAAGAAAGTGCAAGGCCATAATGAAGCTTGGTTCTTTTTTTGTATTGTTTTGAGGCCTCACATAGCCCAGACTGGCCTTGAACTCTGGCTTTCACCTCCCGGAACGCTGGTGTGACAGGGCCTTAGCCACTACCCCCAGCTCTGAAGTTCAGTCACTGATATACAATAAATTTCTGCTTTGCAGAAGTTGACTCTTACAAAGCTGTTTCTTTGGAAGAAACTCCAAGGGCCCACTTAACACAAAACAACACAACAACAACAACAACAACAACAAAACCAAAAACAAAGAGAAAACATCTTTTCCACATGAAAGTGTGGCAGACAAATGAAACAGGAAACTTTTACTTTATGAAGAAATAGAAAGGTAAGTATCCAAGATTATCCTGCCTGGGGTGAAAAAAAAGCAAAAGGAATATGCTGTTCTGGACTCTAATCCTCAATCAAATTCCCAAGCATACTTCAGGCATCTTCCCACCCTAGACTGGAGGAGTTCACACCCAGCCACTGAAATGTTAAAGAGACAGCCAAAAGGGGCCTCATCACTCATACACATTCGCCTACCAAAGACTGCCCTCACTCGGCCTAGAGGGGAGGACTGGAGCCAGGTTTTTGGTTCACAGAGAACCTAAATTATGAGTTTATAGATAGAGAACACAATGTGAAAACTAAACATTAAAACATACAATAATGGAATGTGGCTTTTTTTTTTTACTAAAGCAAAAGAAAATAGCAAACTGTAGCATTCTAAAACAATGAAATTTTTACATGAGTTTTTCTCCTTTGAGTCTTCTTGGCCTCAGAGCTCCATGGGGGATTCTCTACATTTTTCAGTTATGGTTTCTTTGGGATTAGTGGGAAAACTTAGTTACGGAGACCCCTGGCTGTTGTCTACAATCTTGGGTGTCTTCCTCATGTTGACCACCAGGGGGCAATGTTGTCATTCACTAGCACGCTGCGCCCCGCCCCACGGGGCTCTCAAGCTCTTCGCAGCCTCTAATGCTTATAGTATTTCGTGTTATTATTATTATTTATTTCTAAAGCGCTGTTCCTCAGCAGATCTCTCCTCTCGTCCCTGTGCCCAGTTGTTTCAGATAACCTCGCAGAAGCAAACAGAAATAAGAGGTTCAAGCCCCTCAAAACATAGCTTGGTGGACTGATGGGTGCGCTCAAGTGGTATGTAGGTAAAAACAAAAGCAAAAACAGAAGGGAGGTACAGGACCTGTCCAGAGTGGGGAGGCTACCTCAGCAAGCAGGGGAAATAACTGTGTTCAGTGGGGCGTTCATAAGAGAGGGAAGGCGGACTTTGAACTTCAACAATCTATGCGTTTCCTGGTAGCCAAGACCTTCTAGGCCAGAATCACCTCGTGTTTGGTCCAACCTTGCCCCTGGCTTCAAACTATTGTGTTCCTCCTGGTTTAAGGAAGAGAGGAAATGGGCTCGGGCTACCCCACAACCACAAGACTGAGGAGGACTGACTCCTGGGAGCCTGGGGTGGGGTGTGCCACCAGTGGGCACTATAGACTGGGGCACTGGAAAAGAGCAAGTCAGTAGTGGGGCACACCAGAGACTCCTAGGTTGATGGAATAATAAAAAGAGACCGCCTGATAACTGGCACAGCACTTAGAATGAACAGATAGCAAGAGACCTCGGAGTTGGCAGGTTGCTGTGCCCTGCCAGGAAAACCAGGTCCCCTCCAGAGCTATTTGACCCAGCCCCGCCTAGCTCTACAACCAGGCTGCCACATTTAGTTCTAACAGCACTCCACCAACGTGGGTTTTAGGCTTCACTGTTTTCCAGATTGAAAAAAAACAAAACAAAACAAAGCAAAACTGTAGGTCAGATGTTCAAGGCTACCCAACCAATGAGATAATTCGGGAACCGGGACACACACTCCCACTGGCCAGTGCTTTCCCAGCTTTGTGAGCAAAGCTGGGTGGATGAGCAGCCAGGGCTGGGACGCAAAAAGGATGCTCACCTTTATCCCATGGCAGGTCTGTCAGCTGACCGAATGAGAGCTGTCTAGTGTTGGAGCCTGTGCGTGCTTTGTTCTGTCCTTGCCCAAGTGGCTTGGCTGCAACCTCTCTAAGGAGCCTGAGATCCACTCTGCTCTTGTTCTTCCTCCTCAAGAAGCAGAGGGAAGTGGGAGAAATAAGAACCTAGAGGGACAAGGAGGAGACCTTGTCTGAGTAAGGGCCGGAGAACCAGTCAAAGCAAGTCTCAGAGGATGCCATAGGCCACTGTCCCCCAGGACAGGCAGGCGGCATGCAAACTGGGTTAGAGAAAGGGCAAACTATGTCTGTTAAAAAAAAAAAAAGGACCTTGTTGTGAACCACATAAAATATCTTCTTTTAATTATTTGAACGAGAGCAGTATTTTACAGTGTATTGAGAAAGATCTCTCTACTACAAAATTGTAAAAAGTGATGGGAAAAGTCACCAGGAATAGTCAATGGCACAATAAGACATTGCTGGGTTCCTGTGGTGACATGACGCGAGGAAGGACAACCGATGCCCCAGAGAAATAAGTTCAGGCAGGAGAGGTAGAACCAATTGTCAGTGTACCCCTCCAATGCAATATGATTTGGAGTATGGATGGCGACCCACTCACTGAGGCTCCCAAGTCCTCTCAGGAATTTAATCTAAGGACAGGGAAGCTAGCCAAGGAGAGTTGTCAGCAGTTAACCTGTTAACTTTCTAAAAACTTGGATCCCAAAGAATGGAAGGTTGGGGGAGTGGCAGAGAAAATAAAGAACAAAGGACAGTGCCGTGGGTAGAGAGCTCAGCCCTGTGCATGGCTGAGCTGGCGTTTCCGTGGTGGGCCCAGGTTTCGGTTGTGTAACCACCAGCCAATGTCATCCCTCAACAATGAGGCTCCAGTGAGGCCTGGAGAGCCCTATTTTTGTCTCGTGTATTCGTGGACTCCATTCAAAAGCTCTGAGGTGCCAAGTTAGGAAGAAGACAGGCTTGAGTCACAGCCACCTGGCTCGGGCCTCGGTGGGTGGCACTGGCAGGGCAAGATGGGCCTGGAGTAGCGTGTGGGGGTAAGCGTTTGTGACTCAGTTTGGCTTCCATGCTAAAACCTGGATGTGTGGAAAGAACGTCCTCTGTCTGTGCCCATGACTTCCTTGATGCCCTTGCAACCCACGTCAGAGCATTAGAAAGTAGCATCAAATGTCTCAGCCCTAATAGTCCTGGGGTTTCCACACTGAGAGGAGCACTTCTGTGGAAAGTGGGTCTCTCTGATGACTTGGTTTAGAGTTTTTAAAAGCAATTCCTTAAAAAAAAAAACCATCACCACATTCTGAGCCTGCATCTAGATGTCTGCACTAGAAAGCGCCGACTTTACGTTTCAGATAATCCAAGGAGCTGAGTACGACTGCATCCATTCTGCAGACGGAGAGCTGAGGTCCTGGGGGGGGGGGCTCTGTGACTCGTGCAGGACTCAGTAGGGGTCGGTTTGGAATCTGAAGTCTGGCTTCTGACTCAGCCAAAGAGGTAGAACCTCTTGGGATTCTGGCTGGTCCTCCTTCTTATTTTCATGTTTTCTTCTCATTAAAAAATAAATGCTGCATAGATTTGACAAAATAAACTGACTACTCAACCCAAACACCATCGCCTGTGGCTCATCAGGGATGAAGGCTGAGAGGGCACCTGCTGGTAATCCCACAACGTGGGAAGCTAAGGCAGAAGGGTGTAAGCTCATATAAATAGGTGTAAGCAAGCAACAAATAGGAAGGAAGGAAGGGAGGGAGGGAGGGAGGGAGGGAGGGAGCGAGGGAGGGAGGGAGGGAGGCAGAAAGGAGGGATGGAGAGAGAGACAGAAGGAGAGTGGGGAGGGGAGACAAGACAAAACTTCAAACAACTTGCTTGTTGTTACAAGCAACAAACAACTCCACACCTGAGCCATGCTGAAGTGTCCCATCCCTTTCTGAAGTGTCAGTAAACCAAGGCAGGGGCATCGGAGGGCAGAGCTGAGTGCCTTTCCAATGCTTGGCGCCCAGAGCCTAAGTGAAAGTGCCTTTACTATTGGGCAAAACACGTTGCGTTGCGATTTTCTTTTCTGAGTCAGAGGAGAGATGTGAACTGTTATTTGCCTATGGGAGACTTGCGAGGTCCGAAGGGAAGAGGCTGTGGTTGATTTTAATGCACATTGACTAATAGCTTAGTAATCCTGAGGAGAACGGACAGGCCCCTGATAAGAGAAGAAGAATTTGGGTTGCAAGATCTGAAAATGCTGATGTCAAGGGAGGTCAGTTAGATTAGAGAGGAGATAGTTGCTTCTAGGCATTGTATGTAAGGAAGAAAGCTTGCTGCAGAGCAGTCACAGCCCGAGGTCTCAGCTACACAGTGAAAGGGTTCCTGCTGGTCGCAGTGGTGCACACCTACACTTCTTGCATGTGGACAAGATGGAGGCTGAAGGATCAGGAGTTCAGCTTCAACTGCATAGCAAGTCCAAGGCCAATCTAGGCTTCATGAGACTCTGTCTCTAAAAGCCGAAATAAATAAGTTAAAAATTAAAAGTGTACATTTTTTTCCTCATTAAAGGGCAAGCTCTGGCTGCTCTCTGTAGAGCAACTCTGATCTACCTGTAGCCTTCACATCTGGAACTCATGGCCCCCAAGGTAACCAAGAGAGGCTCAAGGGACAGGAGGCAGCTTTTTATGATCACATCCTAATGCCAAGACTGGGTCTGTGAACCAGCCAAGAAGGACAGGAGGCAGTGGGGCTGCTGGGCCAGCCAGACTTCAGTGCGTGTCTTAAATGGGGTCTGCATTTTCTCCAGGGTATATTGGCGCAATTTGGAGTAATAGCTCTGAATTGTAGAATCAGAACTGAGTTCGGCTCTGGGAAAGCTCATCGGTGGACTTAGGATGCACCCTGAGCCAGACTGATGTCATCAAATGCAGATCCCTAATTACACATGCAAAAATTCGTCTTCTAAACAATGTCCATTAACAGGTTTGGGTGGGCCTATGTTTTGGATGGGGAGAGACTTTATTCAACCCAGCACAAACACTACTTGAGAAGGGCAAATGTTACTATCGTGTCATATACGGTCCAGGCATTTTTTTTTCTCACAAAACAACTAAGTTTTTCTGAAAAACTGGAGCCTCCTTTGGGTCCCTTCTTAGTGCCATTTATTTACTTGTTTCCTCATCAGTCACACCCCTGCTTAGTTAGATGTGCATCTGTTCAGTCCACGCTTCTGTATTTTCTTCTCCACTTATATTTTCCATAGTTGAGGCTTAGGAATGTTTTCTCTTTTAAAAAATTTGCATAATTGGCATCTTGTTGAATGTAATATTTAAGACTATTTTACATAGTCAACATTTCATTTGGCAAGAACTGTTCAAATGGAACGTCACAGTTTACTCATTCTGTGGATATTCCGTATTATAGCCTATGAATATGCTAGGTGCTATTTATCAAATTCGTTGACGTTAGCAATTTAGATGGTCTTCAATTTTGTTTTCTTACAGACTATATTGTTTCTCTTCAGAGGAACAAAACCAGCAGGCTATATAGAAAACTAAAGAGATCTATCTAATGGATAGGAATAGGGGAGGAAAGAAGGAAGAAAAGAGAAGATGGAGGGGGGGAGTGAAGAAGAGAGGCAGGAGCAGAACTGAGGGAGGAGGAATGAGAGCTGTTTTCCAATCTGAGACACGTCTGTCTGTCTCACCCCTGTTTGCTACAGTTTAGATCTGGAATTGTCCCATGGGCTCATATGTTAAAGGCTTGGTCCTGTCCCACAGTGTTCCTGGGAGGTGGTAGAGCCTGTAAAAGTAAACCTAGGTTATTGGGACTATGCCCTTGAAGGGGTCTCCAGAAGCTAATATCCTCCCCCTCTATCTTTTGACTATTTAGCCACACCCCTGCATTAGTGTGTTGTCTCCCCACGATTCCAAAAGCAGCAGAGTAGGCTCAATAGACCTTGGATGGCAGTTTCAAAACCATGACTCAAAGCAGGATGTTCTTCAAAGATCTAGAATGATTTCATTATATGTCGAACTCGCCAGATTTAGTTCATCTTAGCTGCTTGTTAGGGTGGAAGAGAGCTAGTCACATGCTTAGAGGAGCCACAAAAACATAGCCCCAAATGCTCCAGGCAGCTCACCATTGCAGCCACAACTTCTTCCAGGCTCATTCACGTTTTGTAGGCTCAAACTCAGACAACAGCTCTCTGGCCTCCTGAATCCATTTTCAGGAACTCTTGCCATCTACAGACACTTCATGAACTTTTTGGTGCCT
Organism: Acomys minous; assembly: GCF_964271855.1. Lineage (NCBI taxonomy): Eukaryota > Metazoa > Chordata > Mammalia > Rodentia > Muridae > Acomys > Acomys minous. The sequence continues at coordinate 60,673,065 of NC_140490.1, forward strand.
GTGTCACTACTAGCAAAGATTGGTGCCTTGCTTTCTCCCCAGGACCTACCTGTGCTTAGCTTTCTTCTTCCCAATGCTCTCTTCAACGCTAATACTGGCCTTTCACAGTTTTGGCAGTCTTGGCGATTGGAAGCAAAGAAGCTTTGTGGAAGGGTTGACCTATAGACTGTAGGATGTTTACAGTGTCGGCAACTCTTTTTGTGACACTCACAAATGTCTACTGACATTGTCAAATATGTATTGACTGGCCAAATCACCCACAGTGAGAACTTAATGACTTAATGGAAATTCTAAAATACAGCACTGGGAGCGGATGTTCCCAGGAAATTCTCCTCTGTCTAGGACACGCTGATGGAGAAAGTGGAGAAGGTATGTGGAAGCATTCCCACACACCTGGCGTCTCCTCCAACAGTGCCTGTTTCTGGTTGACCTAAAGATTTAGATTCTGGCCAGAGCTCTCCGCCTGATACATAGAAGGAAATAGTAAACTCCATGAGCAAGACAAACCAAGAGTAAATACAGAAAGAATCTGTCTTCTATTTTGATGGCAGGAAATGATAGGAAACCTAACAGGGAGTTGTGCTTAAATTTTCTGTCTCCTTAATTGAATTTTCTCCTTTGCTTTCACAGTGGGGACTAAGCTAGCAGATGTTATTACTGCACTCTGTCTTTTGATGTTAAGGGAAGTTTAAGGCAACCAAGATAAATAAGAATAAGAGTCATCCTTTATTTATGGGTCAGATAGCTGTCAGTCACTGCACTGTAAGCCACTGCAAAGATCCCAGGAGAAGCAAGGGTGTTTTCCAGTTACCACGATGCATGCCATGGAATGCATTCACGGAGAATTTGGGACTATACTCACAGAGAGGTTTACAAAGCCAGACTTGGACGTTAACTATCGGATGTCCATGGAGCAGTTCAGGAAACAGTGAATGTCACTGCAAGTAGGAAAAAAAAAATATTTTTTACACTCTGATGAAAGAAGATGAGTAACAACAACAACAACAACAACAAAAAACAAGAGCAGTAAGATAATAGTATTTTAAGACTTCCAATGCCTTGGAAGCTTGAGGTTCATTGGCATATAGGTAAAGATCCATAGACACTTCATGCCTCCCCTGGAAAACATTACAGTAGAATGAAGTGTTGGATGGTATAACAATAGTAGGAAGTTATCAAGACAACGCTAATTGATGGTAAACTTATCAGCTCTTATATCAAGGCAAGGCTAAGGTACAAACAGCGTAATGCTTGGATAATATAAATGCACCATATGAGGCTAGGGGAAGGCTCTACTGGAAATGTACTTGCTACTTAAGCATGAAGCACGGAAACTTGCGTTTGGATTCCCTGAACTCATGTGAAAACGTAGGTTTGGCTGTGTGCACCCATAACACAATCAGTGCTGGGAAGGTAGAGACAGGATTGATCACAGGAGCTTGCTGGGCAGTCAGTGTGATCAAATCATCGAGCTCCAGGTTTAGTGTGAGACTACTTCTCAAAAAGCAAGGTGGAGGAAGATGGAAAAAGACACACAACATCAACCTCTGGTCTCCGTACACATATGTGTACAGACAATTGCATTCATAAACCATTACACACACACACACACACACACACACACACACACACACACACACACACACTCTTCATGCCACTGGCCTATATAATTAAAAATGAACAGGATACTTTTTCTTTCATTGTTGGGGATTAAATGCAGAGATTTGTGTGTGCTAGATAAGAACTCTACCATTAAGCTCCATCTTCTCGAAGCTTGTTTTTATTTTTGTTTGGGGGGCGGGGTCTTACTAAGTTGCCTAAGTTGGTCTTGAAGTTATTGTGTTCCCCAGCCTGACCTGAGATTCTTTCATTTGTTTTGTTCTATTTGTTTGTTTTTAATTTATGGTTTCATAACTCTTCCGAAATATTTAAATTGATTATTTGAAAATTTAATAAATATGCCACTCATATTCATTCCCTTCCCTTCTCCTCCCAGATCAACCCCCAAACCTCATCCATCCAACGTTATGTCCTCTTTTCTAAACACATGGAGTCCAGTTGTGCTGCCCAGAGACTCCTGGGTGTGATATCTACCCTGGAGCTTGGTTGACCTATCAGGAGTCACACCCTTAAAGAAAACTGACTCACCTTCTTTCAACAGGTATCAATTGCTAATAGCTCTTCAGATATGGATGTGACTTTGCCTCTACCTCTCCTCCATGCTGGGGGCTTAAACTTGTGTAGGTATTGAACAGGCTGTGGAGACTGCTGTGAGTCCGTGTGTTTAACCAAGCTGTTGTGTCCGCTCCCTCTTCTGTGGTGATTTATGAGCCTTGAAGAGAAAAGTGTGATACAGATGTTCCATTTAGGGTTGAACACTGTGCTCTCTTATTCTCTGTATGTTAATTAATTGTATATCTCCATATTAATCACCATTTACTACAAGAAGAAATTGCTTTGATGAAGGCTGAGGTGTATACTACTATATGGCTATAACAGTAAGTCATTAGGAGTCAGTTTACTATTAGAGCCATTTAGCAGGTAACCATAGTTGATTCTCCCTTACTGCTTCTAGCCACAAGTTCTTGGCCGCAGTAACAATGCCAGGTATGGGTTCCACCTTGTGAAACAGCCCTTAAATCCAATCAGGAAGTGTGTGGTTGCTCTAACAACATTTGTACCACTGTTGCATCAATGGACATGCCTTGCCAGGGCAATCATTATCGTAGTTCCCATTGTTTGTAGCTGGCACAGACTGATGACCACTTTTCTCCTCTAACAGTGTTCATAGTACTTTCCAGAATGAAGCTTCCATGGTCTGGAAGTGTTTTATCTTCCTGTTTTGGCCTCCCAACTGTCTGTGATTACAGGCATTTATCATTCTGCCCAGAAGTTTTGAATTTCTGTCACTGTTTAAAGTCTTTAGTTTTTAAGATAATTGAGGGCTTCCTGATGTATTTCAGGGGGAGGATATAATCCAAATGGTTAAAGTGAAAAAAAAAGTGCTAAACTGGTGATATAGGTCAGTGGTAGAGCATGTGCCCAGTATGAGGCTGAGTATAATTCCCAGCACCACAAAACAAATAAATAAGCTGTGGTAAGATCCCTTATCAGTGAGCCAGCAGGTAAACAGATGGAACTAGAAAAAAAAATCATCCTGAGAGAGATATCTCAGACCCAGAAAGACAAGTATAGTATGTTTTCACTTATATGAGGATATTAGCTGTTAAGTCAATGATGGCCAAGATACAATCCATAGACCCACAGACATTAGGTACAGAGTAAGGTAATAAAGAGCACAGACAGATCTTGTTAGGAAAAGGAAATAGAATATATAGTTATGAACGGATAGAGGGGATCTGCTATGGAAGAATCAAGGGCATGGAGATCAGAGAGAATATAGGGAGAGACAGTTAAAATTAGGGATTATCTGAAGGGTAGTATGGGAACATAATTCAGTCAGAATTTCCTAAAATATATACATATAATGAAGGCACTCTAAATGAAATAGCCAAGTAATGGGGAAGACAGAGTTGCAACCAGCCATTTTTGGTACCAAATAAAGCTGCCAGTACCAGGATCGGATTATATCTAATTCTGTTGTTGGCCAAAGGGGTCCAGTTGGAATCCTCAACACCACAGGCTGTTGCCAAGACTATTGGTTGCCTTCACCAGCTGACAGGGAGGCCCTGTTGCTGCAGACAACACTGACACAACTCACTGAACATGGAGAAGTGGAGCTGGAGCCTTCTTCACCCCTACTAGATTCTAGCATCTTCAGTACAGGAAGCTACTCTGCATGCTACCAAAAGAGAAATGTAGACACCAACCCAGCCATGATGCCTACAAGATACGCTAGGGCAATGGCTGCACAAGGCTTGTGGAATAACCAACCAATCTTTGATTTGACATAAGGCCCAGTCCATGAGGTGGGACTCATACCCAACACTGCTCGGGTGACCAAAAAACAGAGACTAGATAGTCCAAAGATTTAGGGTAAGACCAAAGACTACTGTCCTTTAAAAAAAAAAGTAGCGATAAAATGATTCCTAATGACTATTTGCTCCACTCATAGATCAGCACCTTGCACAGCCATCATCAGAGAAGCTTCCTGTAAGAGAGAGGGGATGGAGAACACTAAGGAAAAAAAAAGGTCTTTTAAATCAAAGAGCAGAGTTCATATGAGCTCACCGAGACTGAGGAACCGTGATCAATGCCTGCATGGGCCAGCCCCATATATATCTGTGTATATACTATGGTTTCCAGTTTAAGTGATTTTATAGGATTCCTGAGTGTGTGAACGAGTAAGTCTCTGATTCTTCTGCCTTTTTTATTTTCCTGCTCTTTTCCCTCTTTTTATTTTTCTCTTCCAACCCCGATGTGATTGACTTTTGTTTTATCTTATAGTATTTTATTTTGTTATATTTTATTATTATCCCTTAGAAGCATGTTTTTTCTAATGAGAGACATAAAGGGACTGGATCTGGATGGTGGGGAGGAACTGTGGGAGCAAAGGAAGGGAAAATTGTAAACAGAATATATTATGTGAAAAAACTATTTTTAATAAAAAGCAAAGATTAAAATAAAGCTCCACTACTAAGGCAAAAATGGGTAAATAGATAAAGCTGCTTAAAGGGTTAAAAAGAATTGTCTTGATGGCTCTCTCAGTAAGTCTTTAACGAAGCAACGTAGTAAGTAAAATGCCACTGGAATTTATTAAAAAATAGTAAATAATCATATTCTAGTAAAAAGGATGAGATGTCATGTTCTGAGGTGCCTGGGTTTTATTTTTAACTCTGATGATGAAATATGACTACAAATCCAGGGGTTTGTTAATGGAACTTCCCATACTCTAAGTCTGGCTCCTCAGATGCGTGTTGGCTAACCATTTCCACATGAGCAGTGAGGGCTGGTGGCTGAATACGTCCACCGTCATTCTCCATTGATAACAAATAAACAGATTCCTGGTGGCACCAACTAGGCAGAGCAGCCAGCCAAGGCAGGCCTCTGGACTCAGAGGCATGACCGCAGAGACATCATAGCAGCCATAATGGCCAGACTTTAGCCACCAACTCATCTAAGCCCATGCCATGTTCCCAACACCACACTGGGGATGCTGTCAAGCATGCAGGAACATCTCGGAGCCATGTCAAGTGAGAAAGTCGCTCATGACTACTTCCTGATCCTGGGCTCTGACAGTGCAGATCACTTACATGCTTGGTAACTGTTTTCTTTTTTAAGGACAGGTTTGCATTAGAATTCTTACCATTTTTAAAAATAACATGCAAGAACCCTAATGTTCTTTTAATGATCTCTAAATGCATTTGATCTAATTGAGAGCAAGTAGACTTCACAACCTTTCATTTCCATCACACACAAATCCCAAAGTGCATGTCTCAGTCAGGACAAGGGGAGTTGTGAGAATAAGCAGATGTCCTCCACCTCAGTGGGCACACACACTTTGGGGCAGAGTTCGAACATATCAGCTGTCAGTCCACTGGGGAGCTTTGGGCAGCCAATCGGGGTACCATTCTCTGAAGAAAGAAGGGGTTTTGTTTTGTTTTGTTTTCCTAAACCATTTCCATAGGAGAGAAGTAACCAAGCCACTTTTTTTTTCATCAGAATTTCTAATTTATTTCTCAAAGTCTGTGGAGGCTTTTCAAACTAATTCTAAACATTTTTGTCAAGCTGAAATGGCTCCGACTCTGTCCAAGGGCAGAGATGTATTTGAATGGATAGGGTGTGAGGTAGTTTTCTGAGAGTTGTTTAGATTTCAGGAAGTAAGCAAGATAAGCCGAATGGCCCTTTCCTGCTCTGACTGTTAAGAGAGAGGAAAAAAAAAAAAAGATTTGCCCAAAGATACTTGAGACAAACCACACTAACATTTCCTAAGTTCAAAAGAACAGAAAAGCTAAGGAAAAGGGAAAATTAATACTAGAGGCTTAGGATGCAGCAGAGACATAGCAAAAGGGCCACACAGACAGTGACAAATGGGGACAAACACGCAGCTCCGTGTTTAGTGCTGGTTGTTTTTGTGGGCAGCCTGTGCAATGAGAGGAAGTGGAGGCCACCTGCAGGTCTGCCCGGCTTCCCTTCCCTTCTCTAGCAGTTCAGTCAGGAACAGAGCTCATCTTGGTGGCGCTGACAAACCATTCCAAGGATGGCTTCAGGAAGGTTTTACGTGTAGAGCCAGGGTGTATATCTGCATGCACGGTCTGTCTGTCCGTCTGTCTGTCTGTCTATCTATCTATCTATCTATCTATCTATCTATCTATCTATCTATTTATCTATCTATCTAAATCAAGCAAAGAGGCAGCCTGTCCTTCATTGTAGAACACACCAGCAAGTGTACAATTTCTTGGGCCTACATGTGATACCTTGCATTTCCCTTGTCAGTAGGAATACAGATCTCTTTGCATTCCCTAGTCTCAATCCAAGCCATTGAGCAAAAAGGAAGCCACACTCCAACCTCTCAGGAGCTAGGCGTAGCACGCAGACACTGAGGAACCCCGGGGTTCCAGTAAGTACCCACTCCTTACCCTTTCAATGAACACTATGACCTGCAGCACACCCTGGGGTGGAATCATGCAGTCCAGAAACTTGGCTTGAAGTTTGGGGACAGGAGTGGGGATTAGAGGGTGTTCCTGATGACTCCCACGGACATCATTTCCGTACGCTTCAAAGGAGATTTGGTTTTAGTCTCACGCCCTCTGATTCCTGGGCCTACGCAAGACAGAATGGCAGAAAACCATAGAGGTGTGAAACTGCAGTTTCTCACTGTCCTTGAAAGGGGGGATCGCTGGATTTGGACCCCAAGAATCTTCTAATGACCATTTGTAGGGGGAAAAACAACTCAAAGCCCAGCTCTTCTTTTTCACTGTATACCACACAAGCTGCAAAAATCCATAATGGGAAACATTCCAGGGCTGAGACTGTTGCTCGGCTGTAGAGCACTTGCTTAACGTTTGTGAGGCCCTGGGTAAAACAACCGTCTAATCAACCAACCCCAAACATTCCATTTCTCAAAGGGAAGCCTTCGAATACTGCTGCCTGCACTGTTTGACTGAACTTTATGGGAGCCCCACCCCATGTACCTTCGTCTGTTCTGGTAAATCCGCCTTTTCTGGGTCAGCCAGTGAAGGGCAGTGTCCAGGACAAAGTACCTCATGCACAGCTCTATCTGTAGTTGCATCTGTTGACTTGATCCCTGATCCCACTTTTCTCATTAGTAAGTTCGAAATGGCTATCCACCCTTGCACAGCAGACAGAAAGCCTGTGTGGGGGATGTAGGGAAACACCCAAGCACTGAGGTTTGCTTCCAACCAGACCCCATCCCCGCCCAAGTAGTCTTTTTGTCTCTTTTCTGTAGAGACGTTGCTCTGAAGAACGGCTGAGAAATCCAGCGCAGGGCAGTACTGTTCCCGCTCACTATAGGCTCATGGACAATTGCTAAGAAAGACCCTTACAGATCAGTCCCTGTTCTATCAGCCAGACGGTTTCCAGGAGATCAATGATGAATATCCATGAAGTTCCCTTTAAAACTGGGCTGTCCAGGATGGATGTGAGAGGCCCAGCATAGGGAACGAGGAGCGCTTGTCTCACACCAGAGTTCGTGGATCTACGCGTGGTCTAATTCAGAACATTCCATCCTCTCGCCCAGAGAGAATGGGATTATGCTCTCTTATCTCTGAAGAGCTAAAAGCTTTTGTGGCACCCAAGCACTCTGCCAAGGGTTGGACCACATCCAAGCGTCTATGATTCTCAGTGCCTATAAGTGGCTTTCAAGTTCCTCTTTCTTTCTCTTGTCCCGCTTCACCTCGCCCCCTTAGCTTTCTCTCTGTCTCTCCACAGCAGCTGCTGTGAGACCAGAAACACTTCTTCCTTCACTCACGAATCCCAAAAGAGCAACCAGCTCCCTGCCTGACGTTAGAGAAGTCTTTAGAGACCATCTTCCACTTAAGGGAGAGTGGAGAGACATTCGCTGAGGTCCCTCCCTGCATCGGTTTCAAATGTACCAGTTCATATGAGACGAGAGACCCCCAGCTTCCCACCGGGCACCCAGAGAAGAGGCTCTCTTCTCTGGCTGCCTTCCCAGCGGTGTTCTTCTGAGTTCTTCCTTGTTAAGGGAGGGAGTAAAGCACCTGCCAGTGCCTGCAGCGGCGCCCTGTGGGTGGGGAGAAGGCCAGAGAGAAGAAGCCAGCTGGTGAAGGCGCCAGGCTCTCTGCCTTTTTCCCTAGTCACTAAGCAGTTCTCTCATCCCCGCAGGCACTTTACTGCTGAGATTCGGGGCGAAGGTATTTGAAGTCCTGCCAGTAAAAGCTCTGGAAACAGGGCTGGGAGCTTGTGCTGGAAGCCAGGACAGAGCCCCATGCTGGGTTCCCTATTCCTTCTTATTTATTTGCATGATCTGAACTAATTTCTCAGCTGTAATCTACACCACCCACCACCTAGAAACTTCCCAGAAGTGTCCAGCAGGGGAGGGGTGGGGATGAGAAAGAATGTACCCCACTCTTAGGCCGTGTTCATGTAGCCTAAAAAAAAATGATTCCCAGACTGTCACAGCTGATTCAAAATAAGAAAAAAAAAATATATGCTGGCGACAAATAATCAATAGAGGATGACCCAATTTTATAAGAGGGCAGAGATACGACTTTATCAGAGAAGACAATGAATTCAGGCGAGCAGCCATACAAAGATGCCAGTAGTTACACTCTGGTCATTTTTCCTGGATATGTTTGCATTTGTTCTGACCCTTAATAGTTATTAGGGATTGAGGTGTCACTCACTGGTAGGGCACTTACCCAGCTTGTGCAGTGCTCTGTGTTTCATTTCCAATACAGAAAACAAAGCAAAGCAAAAACAAAGTTGCATTAAAAAAAAAAAAACTTAAGTGCATGTTGCTAAGTGAAAGAAGCCAGTCCGAATATAGCCATACTATGTAATTCCAACAAAATGTCACCCTGGAAAGGGCAAAGTGAAGGAATAGTGCAAAGTAACGAGTAAAGAGAAGAGGAAGAGAGGCTTAAGCAATTACTCAGAGTGAATCTACTCAGCGTGATACTGTGTGATAGACACATGCCATTATGCATTCGTTCACATCTGAGCACAAACAACACCCAGAGCGAATGCTTGTGTAAACTCTGGTGAGCTGGGTGACGATGATACATACGTCTGTGTAGACTCATCTGTGTTAACAAAAGCACCATAGGGTGGGCACTGATAAGAGGGATGGCTGTAAACATGGAAGATGGGGATGCATGGGAAATCTTTATCCCTTTTGTCCAATATTGCTTTGATCCTAAGATTCCTGCTTGTGGCTGTGAGGGTAGTGGTGTCCATGCCACACTGCGGATGTACTTTCTATTGCTGAACTGTACATCTGACACATGTTATGGTGTTTCACTGTAACTAAATATTATCATTTATTTTGGTGACTGACTTTTGGATGTTCTCTTCAGCTCTATGGATGCCTCACCTGCCTCCCTATGGCCCTGGCCCTGCTCTCCCGCCTCAGAAGCAGAAGCTGCTGGGTACTATGGTAGGGAGCTACCCATATCTCTGAGAGTCTCTGTCTCTATTGTGTGCAGGCACCAGGCTGTTTGGCCATTAAACACATAAGGCCTTATTCACCAAAGGCTTGATAAATAAATATTATTTTACCTAAAAGTGTGTAGAGGTTTTTTTTTTTATTTAGAGAAATAAAATTACTCTCATGTGTCTTGCTTTTTATCTAATGTACATCAAAGATAGAGAGACCAGAATAAGTGACGAGAAGAAGGAAGACACAATGGGCCATGGTCTCCACGGGACCCAGGTTCCAAGATTCCCAAAGGACACCAAAGTCACACATGCCCAAGTCCCATATGTGAAATAAATAACTGTTTGCATAGAGCCCACCCAGAGCTTTCTTTGCACTTTAAATCAATATCTAGCTGATTTACAATGTTTAATACCAGGAACGTTAATCTTGCTACACTGGATTATTTAAGGAATGATGAAGATAAGTCTTTACACGTTCAGTAAAAGCTAAAGTTTTTTTTCAAATATCTTGCATCACTGTTTGGTCTAGAGGATGATTTAGCATGCAAAGGTTAGAAGGACTAACAGTACAGGGAGACAAAGAAGCTAATGAGCATTTACTGTGGACTGATGGACGGCTTTTACTAGGGCAAAGCAACACATGTGCAGAACTGAGTTTCTGAAGCCCACAGAGTCCACAGGGCTGCCAAGGGCTGGGCTTTGTTCTGGGTAAAAGGTGACATCAAGATGTGGGCGGAGCTGAGCTCTCCTTTAGCAGTTCTGGGGAAATGCCTCTTTCCATCCTTGTTTCCACTATGAGCAGAACCCATAGAACTAAAGGCCATTACTCCTTGGCCATGTTGCTCCTCTGTGGTCTCTATTAGTTCCTTTGTGACACTGTGGTGAATTCCTAAGCTTACCTAGGCTCCGGTTCAATCCATCATGGTGGGAAGGCATGCTCATGGTTGTGGAAAGACATAGCAGAGGCCCCACACATCAAGCTGAGCTAGGAAGCAGGGAGTAGTGTGACTGTGACTAGGGGCTGGATACCACCTTCAAAAAAGTTCTCCTAGTGACATAGTTGGACCCTCCAGGCCCCACTTCCTAGAGGTTCCATGGTATGTTCAAATAGCATGACCAGCTGATTCAAATCATGGCTTCTCCTCTCTCTCTCTCTCTCTCTCTCTCTCTCTCTCTCTCTCTCTCTCATCTGTCTCTCTCTCTCTCCCTTCCTCCATTTCTCCCTCCCTCCCTCCTTTCCTCCCTCTTTTCTCCCCTCTTTGTGATTGTGATTGTGTGTTTGCATTGTGTAATTGCAGAAGTGTGCAAAAGAGGAGACCTGAGGCTGATGTCACATACCTTTCTGTATCACTCTCTACCTTGAACAATGAGGCAGGGTCTCTCCCTGAACCTGGAGCTCACCCAGTTTGGCTAGGCAGCCAGCTTGCTCTGAGAATTCTTAGCCTCTGCTTCCCATGTTCCGAGATTACAGTTCAGCCAGTACTCCATCCAGCTTTTTACATGTTTTCTGGGGATTTGATCTCTGGTCCTCATGATTTTCTGGCAGCTGTTTGACCCTCTTAGACATCCCCCAAGCTTCCTTCCATCTTCTAAGGATGAGTTGGGTTTTCCTTTCCTCATCCTTCATCATTGAGCCCCTCAAGCTATCGGATTTTACCCAGATTCAAAGGATGCAGGTAATTGAGTCAGGTCTACAGGCATTTTATCTGTTTTCAGGTGAATTGATCCGGAACCTTTATGACATCTACAAAAACCCTTTACAGCAGTATTTAGTGTTGAACCAAGTGACATGGAGATGGATGTAGAGCAAGGGACAGAAATCTCAAGGCCAGACTTCCATCTGCCCTAGTAGAATTTGAAAAGTGTGAAGCGATTGGGTGAGTGGTTTTTGGGTCTTTCTGTCCTGTACTTGCTCTTCCCACATGGGTGGCATGCTTGACCTCCACCCTTGGCTCCCGCAGACAGCCCCAAAGCCGCAACAGCTACACCTCCAAGGAGCAGAAGGAGAGCTGTAGGGCAGTGTCAGTCTCTCATCTCAGGCAGTGTGAACTTGGGCCAAGACCACCAGCACAGGTGGTAATTGTGACAATTTTCTTTGAGATCAGATTACTGGCTGACACCCCCCCCTCCCCCGCTCCTCCTGTCATACTCAGCCCCCACTCTTCCTCAGATGGAAATGATTTGTGGACCTTAAGTAAGTGTGCTCCAGAGACAGAGCCCCTCCTGGGTGCTTTCAAATGCTATTTGGCTCGACCACCAACACACACACCTTCTCCAGACCTTCTGGAGGTGCTGGTGACAATGGCTCTGAGATACAGCTCAGAGCTGCTTATCTTTCTAATGGATGGTACAAAGAAAAAGGGAAGTGTGTCGATTACCAAAGCTGTGATTTGGGTTAAGGAGCATTAACTAACGTTTGCTTTTGTTCTCTGAGGAGAAAGGCTATGCTAATTGTAAAAACATGGGCAGAATAGTCTGTCTAAAACACTGTAAAGGATTAAAAACCATTTCTAGGTAATTCGTGCACTAAGCAGCAACCTTTTGCTTACTGAATGAAGTTCTTTCTGCTTGCTCCCCTTCAGTCCTATGCCAAAAAAGGGGAGCTTCTTCCACTTGACTCTAAAGTAGCCTTTTCTGGTTGAAATTGTCCCCTGCTATCCAGTGAACTCTCCAGAAATTGGGCCCGTGGTGGGCTCTGGGTCCTCTCTATTCACTCCACTTGATCAGTGAGCTTCTGCACTGAGTCTGTTGTCTGGGGTTGGGGGGTCAGGCTCTGTGGGTAACAAATCTTATCACTTGAGATCTGCAGAGTCCTTGTAAAACTGTCATGTAACAGGCTGGCGTACCACACACAGATGACGAATGTGCCCTGCTGCCCTGGGGAGTGCAGAACCTTTGGAAATGAATCCTGTGTCAAAGTTACCATATCATGTCACAGTTCTTGCTAGGGTCCCTCTAAATGCTGTCCGTACAGCCTGTGTGTATTTTTTCTAATCTTTTTTTTTTCTAACTAGTTATCATAGGCAGGTCATTGTCAGCTAAACCAGGCTACAGACTCTGCTATCCTTTACACTGCAAAGGGAAATTTATATGCTCTTCCTTAGATTCTGAGATCCCACTAGATTTGGGGCAGTTAAAAAATATACTACCTTTAGGGCAATTTTAAGACTGATAGAAGTGCTGACTGGAAAGTACTGTGAGTCCTCACATACCCTGACCCCGTGGGTCCCCACCCTACCTCCCCAGTGTCCTTCACTATTACACTTTTGTTAGTATATTCCATTTGTTATGATTGTGAAGTTCTACGGTTTTGAGTTTAAGCGTTCCCCTAAAGCCCATGTGTTAAAGGCTTGGTCCCAGCTTGGCACTATTGGGGCATTTCGGAACCTTTACAGGGTGGAGTCTACTGGGAGCTTTAAGTATCTGAAGCTTGTGGCCTTAAAGTGGATTCTGTACCCTGCTCACTCTCCTCTCTCTTTTCTTCCCAGCTGCTGTAAGGGAAGCAGGCAGCTCTGGTGCACACTCTAAACAGTGGTAGTTTGCCCTGCCACGAACCCCAAAGTTACAGAGATAATGAAAAATGGCCCAGAATCTCTAAAACTATGAGCCCACCCCAACTCAAAAATAAAAATAAAAAAACCTTTCCTTGTATTGGTTGGTATAAGAAAGCAAAGCTAGAGTCAGGCACTGGTGCATCTTTGTCAACTGAGCTCCGAGTTCACACTATGGTGCATTCTCCATGATGTAACTCTATATCTTTGATAAATGTGTGGTGTCTTGGGTCATGAGGTCTCTGACAGCACAGGTTTACTGCCCTGGGGATCTCCTGTGTTCATAGACTCATCTCCCTCTCTCCCAACCCTTGGCATCAATGATATTTTTACTGCTTTTATATTCTTGCATCTTCTAGAGTGTTTCACAGTTGGGATCATGTTGTGGCCTCGTTTTCATATTTGCACCTTTCACCTGCTTTTGAGGTCTAGGGGCTAGTATTTACATAGCAAATTCTTGATATAATATGAATATTATTGTCTGTCACTTAGGCGACTGTATTAGTTTCCTTTTTGGTGCTGAGATAAAATACATTGGCAAAATCAACTTAAAAAAAGAAAAGGGTTATTCTGGTTCATATTTCCCCAGGGACAGTCCATCATGATGGGTAAGATACAGCAGCAGGAATGTTAGGCAGGGTGGGAAGTCAGGAAGCTGGCTGATCACATTTCATCTGTGCACAGGAAGCAGAGAGGGCAGGAAGTGGGCCCAGGCTATCTGACCTCAAAACCTGCCTCCTCCAGTGATGTACTTTCCCCACCAAAGCTCCACTTCCTAAAGGTTTTATAACTTTCCCAGAGAGCCTCACCAGTTAGGGACCAAGTGATCAAACATATGAGCCTATAGGGGAGGTTTTAAATTCCAAACCACAACAGTGGCCAAATGGACTCTACACATGTACTTTCTGAGACAAACAGCACCATTTGTAGTTACTGGGTGATTTTTTTTTCATATTTCAGTGATCTTGGTTATGTATGTGCCACATGCATGCTACATTTGTTTACAACTGGTCAAGTCAACAACCTTCTCAGAAATAGGAAAATTCAGTTTTATGACCATTACCAGAGCACTCTCACCAGGTTTCCACATTTTGGTCTTTTCTGTACAATAGACAGTGTTTAACATCTTACATGGCGTGTTGTACTTACTCAGTTACAACCATCCCTCTAACCGGCAGCCTCAATGAGGAAGGAATGGAAGCTCACCAACGTCACCTATCAGCAGGTGGCAGTGTTGGGCTTGGGACCCAAGCTAATCTTTGATCCGAGTCTATGGACTTTACCGCTTAGCCTCTCGTGACCCATGTCTAAGAAATATTATTTTGCATACCTTAAAGTGGAGCCAAGGATTTCCCTAAGCATGGATCAGTCTTCAGCTCACTCTGGGGTTCTAGCAAACTCTACCACGTGTGTCATGCATAGTCCCCCCTACATCTCGACAGACCACTTTGCTCCCAGCTTCTGTATCTGGTACATTGTTCTTCCTATATGAAATACCAGTGATGTGAAACAGCTGGGAAGAACAAAGCATGAGAAAGGTCCCCAGACTCACTTCCTCAGATCTCAGCTCCAGTTTGAAATACCTGAGGGTGACAGTTATCTTGGTTACCTTTAGATACCTCCAATGCCCACGTTCTCCAAGGCTGAACAAATCACAACACTCTTTAAATGTCAAGCGCCCTCAAGTTGAACTTTGTCCTTTCCAGGCGCTGCTTGTTTGATGGGGATTTCTGTCTGCCATGACTTCTGCCCCAAGCTAAAGCCAGAGACCTTTATGGATTCATTTCTTTATCAGATACGCCTTGGACCCATCTGTGTATCAAATAGGGAGATGATGAACATTAGTAACCAAATAACAGGGAATCAAAGGCTCCAACTGCTATAGTGGAAGTCACCATGCGTACAACAAGGCAACGCAGTAGAGATTACTAAATTCTGCTTGTGGGTCATGGGAGGATGCACCCGGGAAATAATGCCTGGGCTGATGTTTATCAGGTATGGTAGGGATGCATCAATGGAAAATATTGGAGAATAGTGTTTCTGGGTTTGTACCAATGTAGTATAGAAAATATTACCCAGCCAGACACTGCATCTATGCTGAACATGTACAGACTGTTCTCTGCCATTATTTCCTACACCATGTGCTAGAATTACTCACACAGTATACGCAATGTGTTAGTCATTACAAGTCACCCAGAGACGATTTAAAAGATAGGAATATACGGTGGGCTATATTAAAAAACTATCGCATTTTATGCATGAGATTTGCACATCTGCTATTTCGAATCCTGAAGCGATTGCCTGATTCTGCGAGGACACAAAGGGACAGCTGCATGTGTAACGTGTGTGTTGGGGGCACTGAAACTGTGGGACATTTGGTGAATATGATACTGTTGGCATACCTGCAGCCTATGATTTGAAAGGAGGCTGGCGGTGTGGGATTGGAGACCAATGGCTGGGGAGCGGGACAGGGAAAGAGAGGGTGTAGCTATTAGACACGTAAGGCATGAACTTAGGAAAGCACATGGCATTTGTATATGTAAACATTAGCTTCCATCTGGAATGTTTTCTGCATTTTAAAAACACTCCTCCTCAATTCCTATTACTGTCCTGATATCATCATCCAATTCTTCAATGACATGGTGTTTACATCACCATATGTTTTTTTGGTTGTTCTTGACCACATTCTTTAAAATATGTTTGTTTGTTTGTTTTCCCCCCATAGATGCTGGAAGTGAAGTTTTGAAGGAAAAGAACTTAACTTTGAAAACAAAGCATTTCCTCCTCCGCTGAGTTCAGAGCCCAGAAAAGTCTGAAATGAGTCATTGGTCCCATTCACATCCTGGCTCTGCCACTAACTACCGCAAGGTCCCAGCCAGTCACCTGAGCCTTCTGGGCTCCCACTGCTCCAGTCAGAAAATAGTAAGTTGGGGCAGATTAACACTTGTATCTTTTACAGATCTCCCACCAAAGAAGGGCGTCTTTACCACACCCATTGACCTGTACACTAACTACCCTTGGGGACAGACTGCCATTTTGTCTCTAGATAGGGTTTTTGTTGTGGGACAGTCTTCCACCTAACTCAGCTGGAGTCTATTAGTATAAAGCCAATCCCTAGGTCCCAGACATCTTAGCTATGGAAGGGAAACCACACTGATGTGGTTAAATCCCAGTGGCTTCCAATGGCAAGTCTGGCTCGTGAAAAGTCTGTCTCCTTTCATTGAGGGCACGCAGCACAAAGCTGATGTGTTCCCATTTTTTCCTAAGTAAAGATGCCCTTTTGATGCCTGTCAAAATAGCATCTCAGGTGATGCACAGGGAGTTACATGCATGAGTCATATGCAAGTAGCACTGATAACTCTAGACTTACCCAGAGGGTTTTAAAGAGCAGCAGAGGGGTTGTCACAGAATTTATAAGCTGGTGAGTGTTCTCTCTGTCTCTCTCTGTCTCTCTGTCTCTCTGTCTCTCTGTCTCTCTGTCTCTCTGTCTCTCTCTCTCTCTCTCTCTCTCTCTCTCTCTCTCTCTCTCTCTCTCTCTCTCTCACACACACACACACACACACACACACACACACACACACATACACCTACCTATTTTTATCAGCTTCTTTAGTTTCTAAACACCAGTAATCAATCTTTTGTGGAAAGGTTTCTAATAGACACCCTGAAACATCAAAAGTCTGATGCTCAAATTCATTTGCCACACAGACTGCAGGGAGACAAGCTTCAGCCACAGTGAAGAGCTTTCTGTAGCTCTATGAGACACAAATACTCAGCGATGCCGGGGGAGGGAGTGTTTAGGCTTTAAACTTTTAAAAATGTGTAGTGTGTGTGTGGGGGGGGGGAGAGGGAGAGGGAGACAGAGAGACAGAGAGACAGAGAGACAGAGAGACAGAGAGACAGAGCACAGGCACCCATGTAGGGGGTCAGAGGACAACTTGGAATCAATTTTCTCCTTCCATCATCTGTACTCCAAATTGTGAACTCAGGTAATCAGCCTCGGTGAGACATGCTCTTATCCTGCCAAGCCATCTTAGACCTCCTCCTTCCTCCTTTACAGAAAGTTAAAACCAAGGCATTGATTGACACGGACTTTACCCATTCTCAAACAGATCTTGTATTTTGTTTTTAAATGGTAATGTCTGTGGTGGTTGAGTGATAGTTGACCCCGTGACCTCATATGTGCCAATACTTGTTTCCCTGTTGGTGGAATGTTTAGGAAGGATTAGGAGGCGTGGTCTTATTGGAGGAGGTGTGTCAGTGGGGGTGGGTTGGAGGTTTTAAAAGTCCATACCAGCCCCAGTCTCCATCTCTCTCTGCCATGTGCTTATAAATTAGATGTGAGCTATAAAAAAACTGGTCCTGTGGCATCCCTGCCTGCCTACCTGACTGTGTCCATGCTCCATGGCTTGGTGGGTATGCACTAATCCTCTGAAACTATAAGCAAGCTTCCAATTAAATGATTCCTTTTATAAGTTCTCTTGGTCATGGAGTCTCTTCAGAGCAGTAGAAAAGTAACTAGGATAATTTTTGTAATTAAAATAAAATAAAATAAAATAATCCCCAAGTGTCATTTCAAATGCATAATTTCAATTACATTTTAAAAATATATGTGAAACATCATCTCTGGAGATAATTATGTGTATGACATTAACTCAAAGTAGAGGGGAGGGCATGTAGCTCCAGGATAGATCACTTCTTAGCATACATGTGGTCCTGGGCTCCAGCATCAGAACTGCAAAACACAACAAAGCAAAAATGAAAACACCAGCTAGAATACTCCCAAACTTTTCTGCCTTAGAAAATTTTCACATATACAAAATTTATACATTTATAAGTATATAAACATATATACACATATACTTACATATATAAGCCTCTAAAATAGGCATGAAAACTGAATTTTAACTAATAATAAGTCATTAAAAATATTTTAAAGTAATTCTTTGGGGCTGACAAGATGAATTAATGTCTAAGAGTATTTGTCAAACAGGTCTGAGTAACTGAGTTCAGCTCCCAGAACTGATCTACAAAATTGGCTTCCAACTTCCACATGTACATGTACACCGTGGCACGCGGACCCCTTTATAATATGACTACAACAACCACTACTAATAATAATGCATTTAAAGTAGTTTTGGTTATACAGGTAATTTTGTATCCTTTTAAAGATGAAAGTCAATTTATACAGTCATGAGGTGGGTTGCTTATTTATGGCCCCAGCCCCTGAAATATTATTTCTTACAGACACTCTGCAGTGTCAGGGTGAAGACACACAAAGCTCATTTATACTGCACACTGTAGGAGAAATCTCTCCCAGTAAAGAGCTTCCCAGGACACCGTAGAAGATAACCCGCCTCAGCGGCAGGCATGGTGTGGGTGAAACCTACATTTGGTTGGCAGAGTTTTCTTTCTCGCTTATTTTGCTGATACTTGATACTACAGGACACAGATCATCTTTAGCCTTTTTCAAAGTTGGTCGATATTTTGATCTTATAATTGTTAATACTGAGAAAGCTCTTTGCATAAATACATAGTATGAGAAAGCTCTTTGCATAAATACATAGTATGAAATAGCAGAAGTAAATTTAGAGCCATTTTTGAAATTGTTGAAAATTTTGTCTTAATCCCAAGCCTAAAAGCATCAAAATTTTTTTATAGAAAGTAAGCACATCAAACATCAACTTTTAAAACTATTTTAACACAATAATACAATTGCAAACTAACCAAGAAAGAAAACTCTGCCAACCAAATGTAGGTTCCACCCACACCATGCCTGCCGCGGAGGCGTGTTATCTTTCACGGTGTCCTGGGAAGCTCTTTACTAGGACAGACCTCTCCTACAGTGGTGCCGTATAAATGAGCTTTGTGTGTCTTCAACCCTGACACTGCAGAGTGTCTGTAAGAAATAATATTTCAGGGGCTGGGGTGATGATATCTCAGTCTGTTTAGTGTTTGCCATAGAAACATGAAAACCTGAGTTCAAACCTAAACACCTACGTGAAAAAGGCTCAGCATGGCGCTGCACACCTGTGGTTTCAGTGCTGGAAGGGGAGATGGGTCGCTCTCTGTGGTTCGGTTCTCTGGCTAGCCTCCCAGCTTAACCAGTGAGCTTCAGATACTCACGGAGACCCTGTCTCAAAAACTCCAGGCGCAGAGGAAAAATATCCAGTGCTGACTTATAGCCTGCATGCACATACCCCCCTCCCACATAAACACACACTCACAAGCATACACATACAAACTCACATATACACACCCACACACCCATGCCTGTGCATAAACATGTGTATATGCCAGCACACGTACATACACAGACAAGTACAAGTTAGATAATATTCCTGTTGTAACCCAACACAATATTGAGGTTTTTTTCTTCTTGAGACGTTATAAAATGACACAATCCAAGGTCACACCAATTTGATACTTCCAAGCTGAATAATAGTTGTTGAAGGTTATTTTTATATAACTGTGTTTGTTTCTCAGTTTCTTTGAACTCATCTATCATACAAATAATTGAGATAGTTATTTAATAATAGGCTTCACAGCACAAGAACTGAGAAGTTATTACTCTAATTGCAACCCTCTAAGCTAACTTGGCTTTCTCCCAGCATGCATCCCAGAGATACTTGTACTTTGTAGCTTTCTTTCTTCTGTTCCTCTCTCCTTATATTTCCTGGACCTCTGCCCGTTGCTCAATCACCTGGCTGAATCCCCTACTTCCTTTTCTAACTCCTCCTCCCCTACCTGGCAGAAAATCCAGTCCTTTTCTTTCTTCTGTTCAGTGATTGGCTGTAAGCTGCTTTATTAGTATACAAGGGGACAATTGAGGAGCAGACTTTATACAATATTGAGAAAAGAGATTCTCAGAACAAGGTTTGCAACCATATATGGGGGATACAGAAATCAGCATTTGAATTACACAGTAACCTTATGCCTACAAAAGATGTTAGGATATTCAGTGTTTGTTTTACATAATTAAAACACAGTGCTTCTATAAGAGCAGAACTCTGTGTGTGTAGTAAAAGCTCCACAATTCATATGTACAATAGTATTTAATCAGAGCCAAAGTATTTCAAACAGCCTTCACTGGCAATGCTCGTGTGTTCACATGAGCAGTGCAGCGTGCACATGTCATATGTTCAGAATCATGTGGGTGGTGAAGTAGTGGATGCAGCCCAGGAAAGTGTGCAGAAGCAATCACCTTGGACTCTTCATACTTTTGATTTTGAGTTGATTTTTGGTCCTGGGCTCAGAAGCCTTTTGTTAAGTTTTGGTTTCCCCCAATTCGGTTATGTGACCCCCAACATGGGGTTGTGACCCACAGTTTAAGAAATGTGAACATGTGTCTTTGGGAGGTTGTAACAGTTTGAACCTCCAGGCTTTGAATGGTTGGTTCTTGGCTTGTGGTGAAGCCTCTGGAGCCGTTAGGAGATGGCCTTGGTGGGCATCAGCTCACCACAGTGGGCCTTTCCCAGTTATCTACGCTTCTGTTCGGTCCTGCACTCTCTGTCTCTCGCCCAAGTCATCTCTTTCCTGCTGCAAAGTACTGGAAGTTCAAAACAAGAACCTCATCAGGTTGTTGTGGCTGGGCATTCTGTCACAGTGGTGGGGACTCAATGAAGAACCATTGGCATCTGGCTTTTTCTTGGCTTTTATGAGTCGGGTGTGCTACTGTATTTTCTTAAATAGAAGACCCTTCAGTGTTTTCATAAAATGTTTGCTTCCTCAAACCTTAAATGAGTAGTTATGACGTGACATTGCTAAGCACCATAGCACTTCCTATGGCCTGAGGGGCCATTTTATTCTTTGTTTCTAACTTTTCTTAGCTAGAAATGGGATCACAGATAGACCTCATTAAGTCAGAGACTGCCTGGCTTACCATGTGTAGAAGACCACATAAAGGGTCCAAAGATGTCTGTCCAGTTCCTAGTTCCTGAAGCCTGTGGGCGTGGTCCCCTAACATGGTAAGGGAGGGGGAGCTTTGAAGCTGTAAAGTTAAGAGTACATGCTGTGGGGCTGAGCCTAGATCCTGGCATTCCAGGGTCCTCCCATGGGTCTATGGGAGAGGAACAGAATGTGACATGATATAGAGAGAAATTATGGGAAGTGAGAACTCAGACTGCTGATCTTGGCTCTGGATTTTGATGAAGTAAATGGCAAGCAGAAGACACTTGTGTGTCTAGAAAATGGAGAAGAGTGAAGTGGACTCTTCCCAAAGCAACACAATTCTAAGAGCATCTTTGCTGTGGCTCAGTGATGCTCGTTTCAGACTACTGGCCTCCAAGGCAGAAACAGTGCAGTCTAGCATTGCTTTAAGTCATTGTGCTTATAAGAGTTGGTTACAGTAGTAAGAAAATGGACAGTTCTCGAACTGCAGGTGTAGTTCATCATAAAATGTGATTTTCTTTCATTATCTATATGGGATGGAAACTGAGAGACCCTTTACAGATAACAAAAATTCACGTATCTTTAATTCCCTTCTAAAACTGTATTTGCATACGACCTACACACATATCCCTGTACATTATTTCTGTGTCGTTTGTTTATAGCATAAGGAATATCTTTTATTTGCTTAGCAATATATGTCCCTTTTAAAATCAAACGTGACATATGGTTCACCACATGAATCACCTCTAGCATCTATTCTCCATGCTGTCTGTGCTGGTGTCATCTGTTGTATGAGCAACCTCTTATCCGTAGCACTTATGGCGTGTGTGTGTGTGTGTGTGTGTGTGTGTGTGTGTGTGTGTGTGTGTGTTGTGGATGATGTCACACATACCATAGCACTCATGCAGATGTTAGAGGACAACTTTGCAAAGCCAGTTGTCTCCTATCTTTCTTTGGGTTCCAGGAAACAAACTCAGGCCACTGGGCTTTGCACAGCAAGTGCCTTTACTTGTTGAGCCATCTTGCTGGCCTCCTCCTCTGTTTTATGTTATAATTTGCCATTTTGTTTTTAAAAATACTACCAAAAGTAAACATTTTTTTAACAAGTGGTATAACATTTTTTTCTTTGTTTTTTTTTTTGTTTTTGTTTTCCGTTTTTAATTAATTAATTCGTATTACATCTCAATTGTTATCCCATCCCTTGTATCCTACCATTCTTCCCTCCCTCCCACTTTCACCCTATTCCCCTTCCCTATGACTGTGACTGGGGGGGGCCTCCTCCCCCCCCAGCACCCACATGGCAGCTCACAACTGTAACTCCAAGATCTTTCATTCTCACACAGACATACTTGCAGACAAAAACACCAATGCACATGAAATAAAGATAAATAAATTTAAAATTTTTTTAAAAGATCAAACAAACCTTTGCTGGAGAGATGGCTCAGTGGTTGCAAGCTCTGATTGCTCTCCCATAGGACGCTAGTTGGGTTCCTAACATCTACATGGCAGCTCAGAGTTACAGGACGTCTGACGCCCTCTTCTGGATTCTGAAGGCACTGCATGCGAAGGCTGCATAGATGTACTTACCAGCAAAACACCTGCACACACGAAAGTAAACTTACATTTGCCCTCATTCTATCTTCCCAAATATTCTCATATTCCAGTTTCATATAAGTTTAAAAAACTTTTCCAAGATAATTTGTTCCTGTGCCATCTCAAGAAATCTGCCCTTAACATTGTTCTTCAAAGCCAGATGGGTCTAGTATTGTGACATATGATTGGAGCAGCTTTATTCAGTTTCATCTCCCATGACTTAGGTCACCTACAGCTGATATTAAATGGGAAATTTCAGAAACAAGCAATTCAAAAGTCTCTGTGTTTATGTGTGTGTGTCCGTGTGTGTGACCTGTTAGTCACTTAGCAGCCAGCTCAGTTTTCAGATTATCTACCATGGTATTGCAGAGCTGTGTTAAAGTAGCTGTTATTTGACTTATGAGTGTCCTTAAAGTGTAAGAGTGATGAGACTAGCAGCTTTCTTACAACAAGGAGAAGGTATAATGTGTTTCCTGTGAGTATAAAGTGGGTAGTCTACAGTAGGTTTGTGTGAACAGGAACAAATACTGCACATAATTTGATACAGTCAGCAACTCTGGCATCACTGGGGATCTTAGACCAAACCCCCAAGGGTAAGGCAGATTATTGCACTTACTTCCCTCTTTAATCTCTCATGAGTCTGGTTTCTATTTGCCCCCACCACCCCATCTCTGTCTCCAACCCCCCGTATATCTCTCTCTCTCTCTCTCTCTCTCTCTCTCTCTCTCTCTCTCTCTCTCTCACACACACACACACACACACACACACACACCTTGACCATTAGAGATGCTTGAAGATGACCATGGTAGAGCCTCATGTTGCTCCAGATTTCCCATGACACGCTATGTCCACCAGAAACACATCAAACTGTAGATTGACACCCCCACGGGACTGTACATGGTGCATTCACTCCCCACTGTTGCCATACACCCAGTGCCTGTAACAGTGAAGGCATAGGACACAGATCCCGAATCATGAATGACTAGAAACAATGGGTATCATGCAAGCACATAAAAAGAGACAACCATATTGCATGGTGAGTGTTGGGTTGTCTGCTGCTATGCACAGGATGCCAAAGCAATCCTATGTCATCAAAAATTTCAGCTAAATAAACAGATTATCTCTGGGTTATAACCCAAAGGATTAAATAACTGTCCATGAACCCATGCTACTACAAACAAATGACCAAATAAATAAATTGTAAAA
Organism: Acomys minous; assembly: GCF_964271855.1. Lineage (NCBI taxonomy): Eukaryota > Metazoa > Chordata > Mammalia > Rodentia > Muridae > Acomys > Acomys minous. The sequence continues at coordinate 60,696,845 of NC_140490.1, forward strand.
ATGACAAGACTTTTGCACATAAAATTTCAAATAATTTGTACAAATACGTTGCCCTTAGGGGGGTGGCTATGACTCTCCACAATAAATCTGGGCTCAGATAGCACACGGTCTTACTTCTAAAAGTCCAGAGACTGGGATGCAGATGGGCAGAATGAAAACTTTTCTTCAAGGTAGATATATTTGCAGAATAAATTATTAGAAAAATATTCTGGGATCAAAGGGTGTATATATACCTGTAATCTTAATAGGTGTTTGTGAACTCCCCAAAGAAGTTGAATTCAACACATTTCCCATCAGATTTTAGAAACAACTGTCTTTCTTACTCCCTCGAAACCATGACATGTTATCTTTTAAAAAATAAGTCAGAACTGGTAAATAGAGTTTAAGAACAGTTTCATTTGTATTTTAATTGCAGTGACTGAAGTCAGTCTTATCATGTACTTGATTTTCTTATCTGTACAGAGCTGTTATGGTTTGGGTCCATAGTGTCCCCAAGACTGTTCTGTTAAAGGTTTGACACCCAGTCCATGGTGAGGTTATGGAAAAAAGCGAGGTCATCGGGGTGTGTTAATAGAGGGCTATTGGCACGTCAGCCCCTCCTACTTCTTTCTTCTCTTCCTGGCCTCCATGGACTTCTGCCTTGATAAATAGACTCCTCAGACACCCAAAGGCATGGCTGAAGTCAACCTGGGCTACGATAAATATTTCCTCTTCGCAAGATGATTGATCTCAGGTATCTGTTGGTGATGAAACACTGCTTAGCACATGCCATTCTCCCAGTAATCTGCTGAGAAGTTGTCTTTTTCCTATTGACTTGTGCAGCCAATTGGGAATTGGGCAAATCATCCCTTTAACTCTGTGAATTGCCAGCACTTCCCCCATTTGCTTTATGGAGATTACTTTAGGCTGGATTCTGATTTATCCTTAACTCATCATTTTTTGAATCTACTTGAGGGTCCAGTTCTGTAGATTAAGAAGTTAGTGGTTTATGCTCTTCCATCCTCTGGAATGACTTGTATATTGCCATATAAGAGTAAAGGTGCATGCTTGCCCAGTACCTGCAAGGCTCAGGGACTACGAGGACTCAACCACAGGTCTCATCCATGCTGCTGGGATGTGAATGTGTGTGTGTGTGTATGTGTGTCTTGTGAGTGTGTGTGTGTTGTGTGTGTTATGTATATGTGAGTGTGCTGTGTGTGTGATGTATGTGTGAGTAGGTATGTGTGTGAATGTGTGAGTGTGTATTTGAGTGTGTGTGATATGAGTGTATGTGTGATCAGAGTGTGTGATGTGTGTGTGATGTGTGTGAGTATGTGTATTTGAGTGTGAGTGTGTGTGATTGACTGTATGTGTGATGTGAGCATATGTGTGATGTGAGTGTGTGTGTGTGTGTGTGTGTGTGTGTGTGTGTGTGCGCGCGCGCTCACATGTGCATGCACACACGTGGGGAGTTTGTTTGATTCTTTCTTTTGGTAACACATGAATAGTGTTTCCCCTGATTTGGAAGAATCTCCATAACACCTGTAATATTTTTTTACCAATCATTCAAATAAAATAAAAATGATAAATTTCAACATTTTCTATATCATCCTGGCACAATGTCAAATTTTCTTGCTGAAGAGTATTGACACAAAGAAGTTGATTCATAACTCATGAATATAATTTCAATATAACATTCTGCTCCAAAGAAGAAAATGAATGCATTAGAATTCATTAAACTTTACCGAAAACATTCAGGGATGACCTTTGACTTGGAATCGTTCAACTTAAATTTTTCTAATTTTATGGTAGTGCCAAGGCAGTAAAAGAGTGCTGTGAGTTTTGAATCTGAGTCTTTACAAACAGGGTTAGTGATAAGTAATCTAACCCTCCTTTCCAGTGACCCATATCTCCCAGGCCATCCCATAATCCCTAGCAGAAGCCACTACCACACTCACTGCTGTGTCACTAAGCCAGGATACTCAGTGGGCGAGGTAAAGTAAATGCATTTTCAGTTTATGATATGTCAATGCAAGATGAGTTCCATGATGTCCCCGGCCACAAGTCAAGGAGCATCTGCATTGCCTTGCTGCCTGACAGACCCTGGCCCACGGCCAGCAACTCTACATCGGGTTGTGTTGTTTGAGCAAGGCCAGGAAGAACTCCCATCCCAGAACTCTGCAAGCACATCTCTCAGTAGTCAGGGTCCTAGCTGTTGGGCACCAGAAAGGGAAAGCTAGGGAGGGACTCTGTGCCACACCTTACCACCTGCCTTAGCCATGTTTCCACTTGCATCTGGGAGCCTTAAAGAAGCCCAGCTGATCTTAACCACGAAAGAAAGAGGTTACAAGGTTAACATTTTGAATGATTTTTCTGTTGTTAAAAATGTGTGGTTCATCACAACCCTAAAAAAATGCCAATGACTAGGATTATCCCATTTTTCCTTTCCTGTGTGCCTTCAATTAGCTGAAGGAAAGCAAACTCACGGCTTTGGAACATGAACTAGCTGGAGCAAAGTGACGCACACTTCAGCGAGATGAAAGAGTGGAACCCAGAAGCCTAATTAAAAGCAACTGAGAGACTAGTATTCAATCCAGATTTTACTCACCTGAAAAAATAAACCGAGAGCCCTGACGAGGCTGCGCTGGAGGATTATGGGAAAGGAGCCGAGAGGTTCATGAGGTCAGGGGAAGGCCTGACTTGGAGGACACAGAGCCTTACTATTCCTTCCCTGTCAGAGTCAGAGGAAGGTCAGCCAGAGCTTCAGCCAGGACTGCACTGGGACCTTGAGACAGTTGCCATGAATGAGACAAGAGGCCTTTGCCCCACCAGATAAGGATGGTGTCTGTGCATCTCCCATTGCTTGGCCTTCTATAATACATTGAAAAGCATACCGTTTGTTAAACAGCACACCCTCCCTGTTTTCTAAGCTTCCTTTTTATTTCATGGCCCCCTTTCCTCTCCGCTCCTCACAACACATCACCTGTCTCAGCTTCAGGGTGGTTTTGCATACTCAGCATATGGATTGTTTTTGATGGCATAAGCTATCAAAGACTAACTGAAAAAAAAATTCTCCTTTACCAAAAGGAAAATTCTCTTGGTTTTGAGATACATCAAGGCCCAAGGTCAGTTGAGAGAGGAAAGAAACAAATGAGTCCCTCTTTCATACACTGCATATTTTCAACCTACAAATCAGCTAGCTCTCCAAGTGGAATGCTGGCAAGTAAAAAGTTCTGTGATCCTTCTACACGTAACTGCCATCTTGTCCAAGATTTTATTTGGAGTCAAGAGAAACTATTTAGCTTTTTTTTTTTTTTTTTGGCTTTTAACTGTGGGGGGCGGGGAGCCTTCATTCTTTTCCTTTCCAAGTTTGATATTCATTACCTCAGTTAGGGTGGGAGGTAGGGAATGTGGAAAGATGTATATGGTGTCTCTGAATAAATACACTGGTTTCGTTACCACAAATAACTGAAATGACATTCTCCCTCTTGGAACAGCCTGCTCAGGAAGCAGACATTGGCCGCTTCCAACTCTGCAGGGTCACGGCTCACTCTTCTCGACTTGAGGCTTGGTCAAATAGACTTCTGTCTTACTGACACTATTGACACTGGAGTGAATTTTCCATTGCAGGCTACAGAGTGGACATCAGAAGTGACCGTCCACCAAGAAGAGCTCACACTGGCATTACTGCTGTGTTGGAAGAGATTTGAGAACACAAGATACCTCACACTTGGCTGGTTTCTGCAGAAGGGGTTTTTTAAGGGGGGGGGGTGGAGTGGGGATAATGAAGCTATGACCCTTACCTGAAAGCAGTTTACCTTACAGGGACATGTTTATGGAAACCCAAGAGCATTCGGTCTTGTTCCTAGAGTTCTGTTTCCTCAGCTTTCCTAATGATAAATAAAATACGTAGCGGGCCATTGATTTAGATGGCATTCTTGTACTGGACCCAACAGACCAAACCAATGTGGGGATGTTTGTACTAAATAAAACTAATTCCTGTAGGAGTGGTTCTGGCAGTTTCACCAACTGAGATTTAGTCAATTATAAGGACTGGCTGACTCAAATAAGATTGTGGCGTTGCAACCAATTAAATTCTGTTTTTTTTCCCATTCCAATTTTTTTTTTTTTTTTTTTTTTTTTGTCTATAAATACTGCCTGACCACAAAACAAGTCAGAATGTTCTGGTTCTGACAGCTGCTCAATTCAAGCATCTTCTGTAGGTGTGGGGAGGGACGGGAGGATCTTGTTGCTGTCTTATCTTTTTCACACTCAGTTAAATCTGACTCTCTCTAAGGTCTTTACCTTTGGCTCTTTTCTGCCATCCTTCCCCCCCCCCCTTTCTTTCTCCTGTTTCTGACTTTCCTGGCCTCTCTCTACAGTTTGGATAGATGCCTGGGTAAGCTAAAGGCTTGGCTTCTAGGGTGGTGCTACTAGGACACTGAAACCTTTAGGAGATGGCCCAAAGCGAGGTCCTTGTGTCACTGGGGGCAGGGGTGGGGTGTATGCTTGACACACCCTTCACTTTCTCTTTTGCTTTCTGGTCATGAGGTAAGCAGTTTTGCCCTGACGTGCACTTCTCCATAATGTGCTAGCACAGCTCCATAGCAACGAGGCAGATCAGCTGTGGACTAGGGCTCCAAATTAACCTTTTCTCTCTGCAAGTTGATTGATTGTCTCAGGTACTTTATCACAGGAATGAAAACTGACTGACACATGTTATTTCCCATCAAGAAACGCATCTCATGTAAAGATCACCTCCCGCTGCCCAGGATGCCTGCTTTCTAACGTAGCTGATCTTCTTCATTCTGTATGCCTCACAGGAAAAGACTTAATCCATCATATTTCTCAGTCCAGCTGGCACGAAGCACTAGCCTTTTCACTTGACTCATATTTTCCTTTTATCCCCTATTCCTCAGCTATTTTTTTTTTCATTTATACCTTTGGGCACAGCATAAGATTTTATAGAGTCTTTAAGACTAAAGTTCCTTTTCTCACCAAGGAAGGCTCTCTAAGGAAAAAAAAAAAAAGCAAGAAACATTTATTAAGGCACCCAAGGTAAAAAGAACAAAGAATTTAATGAGAGAAGATGCAGATCTGAAACTTTCCTCTCTTTTAAGGAATAAAACAGAAACTAAATCTTTCTCAGCCCCATTTTCCCAAACATTTCAAAGCATGCTATTGATAGTGCATAGGGCCATAAAGCCGTTTACTCTTTGGATGTGTGTGTTTAACTTAGAGTATCTATGGAACCCAGGAAGCTACACACAGACTATGGGTGTGTGGATGGGAGGGTGGAGGAAAGTCCATAATGGGGAGGGGATAGTGGAGTGCAGGCAATATGACTGGGATGTGGAGGATGGCATGAGTGATATCAAGGATGCGGTAGTAACAACAGCAACAAGCCAACCTCAGCCAATCCTGAGAGGAAGCCACACCCACCCACCAAGATACCCATGGACACACCATACACCCAGCCATTGGTGCTGCTTGCCAGGATGGCTGAGCACCTGTGGAAAAGTTGCTTTTTTTTCTTTTTTTTTTTGGTAAGAGATGTATATAATTGGCTGACAATACTTCTATTTAATTAAGGAGAAAAGAAGACATCAGGATCATTCTTTCTATAAAGGACCAACACACACACACACACACACACACACACACACACACACACACAGAGAGAGAGAGAGAGAGAGAGAGAGAGAGAGAGAGAGAGAGAGAGAGAGACACTAACCCTTTCCCTACCACCTGTCTTGAACACAGGCCCTGGCAAGATAAAGTCCTAGGCACTGCTGAAGGTTTGGTGAACCTTCGTCTATCATGGCAAGTCCTTGCCTAAAGCCTGCTTCCATTGAGGTGTGTGGGCCAAGTGGTGTCTTCTAATCTTAGGGCATCTCCCATTGGGTAACAGGAGTGTTTGTGTTTCCAAAAGAGCTAGCTCAAAGGATCCTGAAAGAATCTCTGTTCACATCGACAGACCCACAGATTTTTCCTTCTTCTGACAGAAACCAGAAGGCCAATGTGAGTTCCTCTGAGTCAGTGCATGCTGGGAATAGGACTGAGGCTCTTGCTGGTGTAGAGGGAAATCAGTTTCTGAGCCTGACACATAACTGGCCCCTTTGTGGACTTTTTGATCCACTCTAATTCTCTAATGTGTGTTTTAGAATATTTTGGATTTTGCTTTATTTTCTTAAGCCGGTAAAGGACCTCCTTATGTTTCCATTCACTTTATTTTAACAACATTTTTTTTCTTCTCTTAATGATTTTTTTTTTCTGGAGCTATTTCTATGTGAAGGAAGTGTGGTTTTGTATTTGGAGGAAGCTATGTGTCTGTGGCCTGTTTTCTTTGACTGGTAGCAGAGTTTCAAATAGAAAACGGCTTCACACACTGAGGGGCCTGAGAGGGGGCTATGGTTTCAGTGGTTATGGAGTCTCTTTCCGTCCACCCCTAAACCCTTACCAGAAAAGACCTGGCTCTAGCTGCATAGAGACTGTGTTTGTTCAGCACAATACTTCTCACAATTGTAATAAGCTAATTTGTTGTGTAATTCAAGTACAACGACTAACCACAGCTACACAGTCATCTAATAATAAAACAGGGTGGGGGTCCCAGGCTGTTTCCCATTGCTGGAACAGAATACCCAAGACTTGGTAATTTATAATGACCCCTCCCCACCCCGCTCCCACGCTTCTATAAGCTGAGAAATCTAAGACCTAGTCACTACCATCTGACAAGAACGTTTTGCTGGATCCTCCCACAGCATAGGTCAGAAAGGCAGAGGCAAGAGGGACCAACCCACTTTTAAAAAATTTTTTTTTTTAACAACAGCAGAATCCTGCCCTTGAGGGCAGAACCTTTAAGACCTAATTGCCGTACAAGCCTCAAGGCCTAATGCTGTTGCCATGGTCATTGAACTTGAACAAGAGTTTGGAGCTGACAAACTACACACCATGGGCAAGCAGCCTCACAAGTAGAATGGTCTTGGCAGCTACCTGACTAAGGTCCTTGAGCAGAAGGTGATTGATGACTGTGATTCCTGGTTGTTAGCTTGACAGAAGTGGAAATCTTCAAGGAAAGAAAAGCCTTTGGGTGTTTAGTTTCAAAGGGTCAGAGTCCATGATGGTAGAGCAGAGGCAGCAGGTGGCAGGCAGCTGAAGCAGCAGCTGAGAGCTCACAACTTGAACAACAAACCGGGGAAAGACAGTGCAACAGACATGGTGAGGGGCTTTTGAAACCCTGAGCCCTGCCCCCAGTGACGCATCTCCCCCAACAAGGCCCCATCTCCTAACCCTTCCCAAATAGTTCCCCCGACTGAGGATCAGGTATTCAAACAGCTGAGCCTATAGGAGCCATTCCTGTTCAAACCATCACAGCTGGGTCCTGGATCCAAGGGCAAATGCCCTTAGACAAAGGAGAAGCTTTGAAACATATAGAGGTGCATGGGGGAAGTTGCCACATGAAAACAGAGGCAGAGACTGGAGTGAGCTGCCACAAGCCAAGGGGACACAGACAATGGGAGGAAGAACGTTTTCCTAGAGACTTTGGATGGAGCGAGGCCTAACAGCCAACATTTGGATTTAGACTTCTGGCCTCCATAACTCTGAGAGAACAGTTTATGTTTTTAAGCTACTTAACTGGTAGTATCAATTTCTTTCAGCAAGTTGCATATAAATGGTCCCCGATTTGTGATAACACAATAAACGCATTTTCAACTGTGCGAAGGTGCAATGAACAGTCAGTAGAAACAGTGCTTCTGACTTGAAATTTGTCTCTTTTCCAAGTCCCTGGTCCTTTCTGATCTCTGGCAAGCAGTAGTAGCTCCCTTGGCCCCACAGTGGTGAGAAGAGACCACCCCACCCACAGTGTGCTGTTATAAACTGTGGCGGTAAGCAGATTAGAGGGATTCAATCCACTTTTGACTTGTACCATTTTCAACTTATGACGGGCTAGTCAGTCCAGCAGCATCTGTATCTGGAATAAAGGCCAAGCATGGCACCTGCTACGCCCAACACCTCTCAGCCATTATCCCTGACCAGAGCTCCCTAGTAGATGCTTAGATGCTCTAATTAGCAGGAAATCCTCAGCAGAGTGTGCCATGTGATGTCTCAGAGGCATCCAAGCAGTGATGAGTGGTTACAGCTTTGGACACGCTGCTGTCTGTTCAGGTTAGCTGGGTTTGTCTTCCTTTATGTAGAGAGATACCTATCAGTGGATATACATTGCTCATCTGCTCTTTAAAAATGTCACAGCTGATAAGGCAACTACAATTGGGACAATGGTTGTGCACTTTACTCTTTGAAGATCTGGGTGACAAACTGGTAGGTGAAATAAAGACTCAAATGGGGTTCCCTACCATACATCCTTCATGCTTTAAAGGATGGCTCTCCTCTCTGCTATTTCTATAGCACGCAGTATCACTTTTTACTGACTCTTCTCTGGGAGGGAGGGGCAGTTTCTGAGGCTTCTACATGGCTTTTGGCAAGGACCAGTGCTACATCTGAGAGATATCAGTGAATTAACGATCAAATATTTCAGTTCTAATATTACCATCAGGAATGGAGACAATGACTTCTAGTGGGTCTGTGAACATGTGCGCATATTCAGTGGGTACATGTGGAGACCACAACACAAACTCAAGTGCCATCCCACAGGCACCACCCACCTTTGTTTTCAGACAGGGTTTCTCACTGGCCTGAAAAATCACCATGTAGTTTATTAGGCTGGCCACTCAGCAAGGCCCAAGTGGGCCCTGGGGTGCCCATCTTTAACATCAAGCCCAGCTGCTCATGAAGTAAATGCTTCACTGACTGAACTCACTTCCCAGGCTTCTTTAGGTTTGTGTGTGTGTGTGTGTGTGTGTGTGTGTGTGTGTGTGTGTGTGTGTGTGGTGTTTTGACCCACTTTGGGCCTAATCCAATGACCCACATCTAGTAGCTAAAGAAGACTGCTGCCTGGGTCGCAGGCTTGTTCATTGTCATCACACTGGAGACTGGAAGGAGAGAGAACAGGGATTTGGTGTAGATAATTGTTGAGTTGTGGGGTAATCTTTGTAGCTGTGCCCAGATTCTGTACAATGGTACATTTTAGAGATAGGAAAATAAAGAAGAAATGAATAAGTCAGGAGAGATAGCATCAGTGCCTGAGGGCTTGACTGAGACAACAGTAGGGCCAGCAGGAACTCTCTGGTAAGTCCCAGACTGGGAAAGCAGCAAGGGATTTGAGGGCTGTGTTTGCATGTCTTTCAATTTTGTTTTAAGGCACAACATGATAAAAGAGCCTTCCAGTGTTTTGGTTCACTTTTCCTGTCCTTAATTCCCTTTTATTGGTTTCTCCTTCAACTTTATACCTTTAGTTTAGCTTTGTTTGATGAAAAGTGGTTTTGGAATTATAGATCAGAAATGGAGAGATTCTTTATGTGTTTTCTTCCTGGACCCAGAAAAATCGTGAGACAGCTGTTGCCAAGTGCTGCAGTTTGGGGTCTCTTCTGCCATCTTTAATCATTTCCTCTGTGGGGTCTGAAATCTTGAGTCTAGGAGCTGTTGTTATTCCATCAGTTTTCCTGTTACCTATTTTTATAAATTCCATGAAATAAAATCACATTTTCCTATCCTTCATTGATACATTTGATTAAATGACTGTGGCTTATCAGTACCATTCTGGGTAGGGTAGCCAATTCTCTATTTCTTAAGGCTCATTTCATTATTATACACAACGAAGCACTCCTTCCTTCATACACATGGGTGACCAGAAGGTTATGATATGTAACTATTTACTCAGATTTCCCTGGAGTTTCCTGTCTCTCCCCTGACCATGCCCCTGCCCCCCCACCCCGTGTGTGTGTGTGTGTGTGTGTGTGTGTGTGTGTGTGTGTATGTGTGTGTGTGTGTGTGTGTGTGTGTGTGTGTGTGTGTGTGTGTTGGGAGGTACCAGCCAGAATAAGACACAATAGAAACATATCATTATCTTTTTCCTCCAAGAATATACAATTTAGTAGGGTAGACAGGATGGCCACATTCAATAAATCAAAGAAGGAAAACCTGAAATGAGAGGATAAGAAAAACTACAACAGAGGTGATGAGCTGCGGCTGTAGGTTTCAGAGAAATCAGAGAAGTACAGGGAAGGAGAACTCATAATGCCCAACCCAGGTCTTGAAAAATAATCAGAAATCAAGTACAAAGTCAGGGTGTTTTAGACGATGGGAGAAAGATAGAATTATGAGTTATGAAGAAGAAGATGTACAAGGAACAGCTTCATAGGGCCTATACATAGGAACCTGGCAAGGTAGATTGCAGGTCTCAACGCCTTTGGCTTATCAAAGTCTAGGACTCACAGACCTGGGCAGGTACAGGCCTGGGTGAGACTGGTGCCTGCAGCATCAATATGTGAAATCTCCCAGTTTGTTAAAATTTCTCCTTTTTGAAACTCATTTTTTTTTTTTACAGTAACTTTAGTTTTAGTCATGTTTCTGAGCAGTGGCTTTGAGATCATGACTCAGAAGTCAGAAAGAGACATCAGGGCGTTGATAGTCACTGTGAGGGCTAGACACAGATTCAACGGGAAGAAAGAGGGAATGAAAGGCTCTGCCTTGAGTGTCTAAAACTATGGTCCTGCTGGCAGAATTAGGAAAAAGAGACAACTTGGGGGAAGATGATCTCATTCTTGGATAATTTGTCTATGTGACACCAAAAAGGACAAGGGGAGCCATCCAGACAACAGCTGGTGGGACAGTGAAAGGTTACTGCTGATGACACAGTTGTGTGATTTTCTTCCCATTTCCAAGAAGTTCTATACCACCACTCCTACATTCTCTCACTTAAAGAATTTCTTTTTCTCTTATGTATGACTACCAGGTTTTTCTAGAAACTTCCAGACACTCATTGTCCTGGCTCTCTGTTTTTCTTTATCACAAGCCTGGCAAAACTGCCCCTCCTGGGAAAGCAGTCCTGATTCCTGGCCAAGCCATCACTTCAGCAGCCACAGACTCCCTTGGTGCTCTGGGAGTGTGGCTCAATATCAGCGGTCTGTTGAACCCCTGCTATCTTCCCAGAGTGGACTCTGATTCCCGCTAGTCTGTGATGATGCGCTATCCCAGCCGGGTTGGCTGCCAGAGGCAGAGCAGAAACATAACAGTGACAGTTTTCTTTCACAGATAATATCATGTGTGTGGCTGCTGACTGGAAATGTGGATCCTGTCAGGACCAGTGAACTCACTCTGACTACACAGCCACAATGTGTGACTGTACAGGCCTGTGCTAGCCAGAGGTCATGACCCAGGCCCTGTGGCAATGGGAGCTGTGAATACACTGACTGAAATATGGACGCTGTCAGCAACACTTCATCCCCTCAGCCTGCATCCCCATGAGGCCTGGAAGACTCTATGAAAGCCTTTTAGTGCTGAGAATATACTTCCTGTGTTCTGGAGTCTCCTACTCACCTCTCCCAACCTGGAAAAGCTTAGATTACACCTCTGAAAGGGGCTTAGGAAAATACAGTGCTTAGTAAAATTTTGAGAGCCAATTGTTTTCAAGTAGGTTCCTGCATTGGGTCCAGAAGACCAAACCTAACCAAAATGGAGTCTCTCTTGTTAAATGCCCTAACAAGTGTATCAAAACCTAAAGGAATCAGATGGAGATGCGTCAACTCAATGAAAAGTGTAACATCAAGTAACCTGGTGTTATAACCAGTCGGCTGTCCTTCTGGTGCTCCGTTTTCATCATCTCCAGTCACAAAAGCCATCATTCCGTCTTTATGCATGGAAGTTTGTATTCTTTTTTTTTTAGACTAGAAGCTTCCATGATTCATAAATATCAAATCAACAAACAACAATTATATTTACAAAAGTGTTAAGCGTATTTTAATTTTTAACAATGTATGAGGCAAGCTGGGGTTGGAGGTGAAGGGAAACCTACCTATGTGGGTAGATCCTGGTAAGGTGGAGGCAATGTGGTTCTCAAAGTTACAAGGCTCTAAGCACAACAAGACATATAAGGTTCTGGAAGCACATCCAGAGGTCATCTGCTGTTATCTTCTCTCTCTCTCTCTCTCTCTCTCTCTCTCTCTCTCTCTCTCTCTCTCTCTCTCTCCTCATACAGAACCCATTTTCAAGCACAGTAAAGCTTTGTGTCCAGTATTAATAGGATCATGAGAGAGAACTTTGGCCCACCTCTGGAGTCCCTTTTCTACCTCTTTCATAAAACCCTTTAAAAGAATTTGGAATTTGGGCTCACTATTTCCTAAAGGCTATAGCTCGCTGCTGCAGTGGCCACGCTGTCTCTTCTTTTCACAGTGCTGTGCCTCCTCCCTGCCAGGATATTTATAGAGGGCAAACACTCTTCATCTTAAGTTCCTAGGAAGCATGGTTTTAGAAAGTAATCCAAGATGTCTAACATCTTCTCTGAGAGAGGCAGTGTTGGCTTTAGGAGAGAAAAAATTAGTCAGTCACATGGACTTCCCTGGTCACTTTTCTTCTCACTTATCACAGTATTAGACAAGGCAGCCTCCAAAGTTCTTTCAAAACCTCAACTCATATCACTTCTGTAACAAAACGGGCCTTTGGTGATCCTTAATCCAAGAAGATTTTACCCTTGCTGATTCTCAGAACTGGTAAAGGTAGTAGTGGAGGTCCTTGACTGCACATTCACTGGAACTTTCTAGAAATTTGCTTATGTGAATAAGAAAATTTTGAAATTTTGCACACATTTTTAGCTTGAAAGGCTCTATCCTAAATTCCTTTCTCTTGGTCTCTAGTTGCCATATTCTTATTAAAGCAACATGCTCTACAAGGTCATGATGCCCCTCTGTCCTGTGCACCCTGCCTGTGGCTTCTCCCAGATAACCAATGACTTTCCAGAATCAATCAGTGGTGACCCACTAGACTCAACCAATAAGGAGCTTCTAGATTCAGCCGTTGACCTAGTAGACTCAACCAGTGACCAACAAGAATCAAGTAGTGACTCAGAGGAACTGACTGTGGATCAGGAGACTTTTGATGGAGAGGAATTAACAGTTGGCATGAATAGAGATTCAATCACTGACCTTGACCAGAACACAGACCTCATGCCAAACACAGATGTGAATCAGGAACTCACACAGACATCTGTGTCTTCTACTGACAATCAGACAGTCACCTTCAGTTTTCTGGAAGAAGCCAGGGAGACCAGAGTGGTTACAATACATTCCAGATAGAGAGCTTCATGAGCAAAGATTTTGACCAAATGGGCACCTCCATCAAAACAGGTGAGCTCACCTTAGTGTAACTTTAAAACAACATGAAGTGTCCACCAAGAGTGACTGTCACTCTTCTAGTTTCTGAGAAAACTCCAATTTCTGAACAAGCCTATCACTACCCTTTGGGATATTGTGTAGTTATAGAAAATGATATAAGTCTGAGATGCTCCCAGCAAAGGAGAAAGTGAGGAAGTGGTCCTGGATAAGGACAGCTGTGTATCGTCCATGAATGGAACAAGCATTTCTGAGCTCTGCTCTGGCCTTGATGAGCTTAATAAATAAATCTTCACTGGTGGGAAAAAGAATCTATCCTAGAGAAACAATCTGAAGTGCAAATAAGATATACATATATTTATTACACATTCTGTCTCTATAGAGAATTAGAAGATTGGACTGCTTAACAAAACTCTGCTCTCTCTAGCCAAAGGACCAGGGAAAGGGCAGACTGGCCAGGCAGAGCTTAACAATAAGCTCTTTGCTTTAGTCAAACACTGCAGAAGAGAGCATTGGCTCCACCCACATGACAGCAGCCAAACAGGAAACCCAGACTTCCTGCACTCTTGTGAAGTTAGAAGCCCAACTCTGCACTGGAATGTGTTGGGAAAAAATGAGTGGGGAGCTGTTTCTCTGTCCATGCTAGAGGGTAGTGGTCCCCACACCTCCCCGGCTCCATTTTCCAGATGTCAGTGGATGTCCTACAGGGAGTTGGACTTTTGGCCCTCTTTGTCTCAAGTAAAGCAGCACATAAGCCAGCTACATCAGAAATAAGAGGCAAGATCCCATCTTTGAATGCTCAAAGAGATCAGTCCTTAATAATTAATAATAATAATAGTAGTAGTAGTAATAGCTTTTTTATTATTCATGCTAAGAACCAGAAAACCCACAATTTGAATGGAAAAAAAGAAATGATAGTTGCCCATACAGATTATGAAGACACCAGGATTGTCTAATAAAAGTTTTAAAGTAGTCAGTATGGAATGCTTCGATATCAATTCTAAGCACTCTTGAAATATTTTTTAAGTCTTGGAAAAGAGATAGAAAGTTTTTGTTGTTATTGTTTGTTTGTTTGTTTGTTTGTTTTGGCATGAAGAACTAAGCAGAAACTTTAGAACTAAAAAAACAATAACCTAAACTTTAAAACTCAATGGACAGGATGATGTTTTCTAGTTCCATCCATTTCCTACAAATTTCATAATTTCCTTGTTTTTAATAGCTGAGTAGTATTCCATTGTGTAAATGTACCACATCTTCATCCTGAATGAGTAACCCAGACCCATAAAGACACACTTGGTATGTACTTACTTATAAGTGGATATTACCTAACCAATACAGGACAACCATATTACGATGCACAACCCCAAAGTAGCCAAGGAAAGCCCAAGGTAAGATGCTTAAAGCTCACTCAGAACTGGAAATATAACAGACATCTGAAGTAGATGGAGGGAGGGAACTGGGTGGGAGATGGGGTGGGGGAGGATAACAGGAGTGAGGATGAGGTGAGCAGAGAGGAGGAGGGGGTGAGGAGAACTGGGAGAGAGAACAGAAATTGGTAGGGAGCATCTCTGGGACAGGAGAGGCTCTTGGGAGACTATGGAGGTGACCTTAGCTGAGATGCTAAGCAATGGATTTTAAGGAGTATAAAGTTGGCACCTCCTGTAGCCAAGTGGGACTCCTAGGGGAGGGAGGGGGACACCAACCCACACATAAAACCTTCAACCTCAAATGTGTCTTGTCTACAAGAAGTATAGGGGCAAAGATGGAACAGAGACTGGCAAAGCAGTGACTGGCCCAGCTGGAGAAACTGGCCCATGGGAAAGGGGAGACCACTGTCACTGTTAAGGATACTCTGCTGTGCTTGCAGACAGGAGTCTAGCATAACTGTCTTCTGAGAGCTTCATACAACAGCTGATGGAGACAGATACAGAGACCCAAGGCCAAGCCATGGGCTGAGCTCAGGGAGTGCTGTGGAAGAGTGGGAAGAAGGATAAAGGGAGCCAGAGGGGTCAAGGATATCACAAGAAGACCTACAGAGTACTCTAACCTGGGCCCATGGGGACTCACAAAGACTGAACCACCAACCAAAGATCTTGCGTGCATGGACTGAAACTATACCCCCTATACATACGTAGCAAATATGCAACTTAGTCATCATGTGGGTCCCCTAACAATAGGAGTAGGGGCTGTCTCGGAATCTACTACCTACCGCTGGGTCACTTTCCTCTAGCTGGGCCGCCTTGTCACTCCCTGGTAGGAGAGGAGAGGATATGTTTAGTCCTGCCATGACATGAGATACCAGGGTGAATTAGTACCATTTGGGGGCCTCATCTTCTCTGGGAGGAAGGAGAGGTGGGAATATGTGGAGGGGGTATGGGGTGAGACTGGGAGAAGAGGAGAGAGGGGGCTGGGATTTAGATGTAAAGTGATTAAATAAATACATTAAGTGGAGGGAAAACAACTCAGTGTACAGGTTCAATTGTAGAATGGAGGAGGCAGAGAAAACAAATGGGTGAAGTTGAAGATTGAATAGTAGAAGTTTACAAAAAAATTACTCTCATAGTTGTTACCTTGACTGGATTTTGGGATATCTTGGGCTAGCAAAAGGGAGGGAAAGCCCAACCTTGGTGTAGACAGCTCCTGATAAGAGAGGCCTGAGGAAGAGGCAATATGTCTGCTTCTGCCTTCTCTTCTTCTCTGAGTGTGCTATTGCCTCTGCTGCAGTCCTTTGCTGCAACAGACCCGTCAGTGTAGACTCATAACTGGTCCGTGTGTAGACTGCTATGTGCTCAGCTTTAATTTGGACATCTTTATCCCACTAGTCCTTGCCAAGGATGTGGGAAAGAGGGTCCAAAGATCACAAAAGCCAAAGGTAATGGACTTTCTGATTACTGTACAAACCGATAGACACAGCTCCAATTTACTCTTTCTGCATGCAGACATCCATTTGTTGAAGATGATTTCTTTTTTTCCAGCATATGTTCCTGGCATCCTTGTCAAATATTAAGTTTCTGAAGTAATATGTGCTTGTATTTGAGTCTGTGATTTTGTTCCATTGGTCTACATGTCTGTTTTTGTGCCAGTACTATATTGGTTATATTAGTGTGGCTCTGTGATAGATGATGGGATTTGAGACAGTAATCCCTCTATATTGTACTTTTCTGCTCAGGATTGTTTTGGCTTTCCAGGGTCTTTTGTGGTTCCATAGACATTTTAGGATATTTTTCTATTTCTTGAAGAATGCAATGGGGATTTTGATGGGAAATGTATAAATATATTGAATGTATAAATTATGCTTGGTAAAATGGCCATTTTCATAATATTAATTTTACTAATCCATTGGCATGGGACATCTTCTATTTTCTAGTGTCTTTATCTCTTTCACCAGAGGTTTAAAGTTTTAACTTTGGTTGGATTTATTCCTAGATGTTTTATTTTCTTTGAGGCTATAGTAATAGTAGCATGTCTTACTCTGTATGCCAGCTGTTGGTGTGTAACAAAGGTGTTGATTTGTGCAGTATCCTGCACAAATTCAGTAAATTACATCTCCTGCCACATTGCTGGTAGGCATGAGAAGCCCTCTTTTGATTTATTGGCCAAGGTAGTCTGACTTCTAAAACATTACAAGGTCTTTCTAGTTCACTTGGTTGCTCCCCACCCCAAGATGGAAACTAAGTTCCTGTTCCTGAAGATACCACGCACTTCAGATACAGGTCTGAGAGGCATCTGAGCTGAAGCTGACCTGAGGCCTCCTCCATGAGGACTAGTTTTCATGTTACCATAAGGTTGCATGCAAATTTCCAAAAGAAGGAGGCAACCAACGGTCCTACCAAGCTATGCCTATGAACCGCAGCATTAGCCAGCATGGCACAATTACTCTAAAGGTGTAGTAGTGGTTCTTTCACAGTAACCAACAGCTCTGTGATTGGATTTAAGAACTGTTCAACAAGAGAATAACTATTCCTGGTACTAGATAGCTAGCCAACTACTCAGGGCTAGTAAAGTCATGGATCTTGGAAGAAAGCCTACAACCCCCACTTTCTAATTACATTCTAAATATTTTTCAGCTAGGCATGCACGCCTATAATCCTATAACTTAGGGATGCAGAGGCAGGCAAATTTCTGTGAGTTTGAGGCCAGCCTGGTCTACAGAGTGAGTTCCAGGACAGCCAAGGTTACACAGAGAAATCTTTTCTTGAAAAATAAAAAAGAAAAATAAAAGAAAAATAAAAAATATTTTCCATATATTTATGAATATTTGTATATATATAATGTGTGTGTATGTGTGTGTGGTCCTCATCAAGAAGGCTTCTTTTTGCAAAGCATGCAGGCTATTACAGAAAAATCACAACCAATCAAAATACAAACCAGTGGAACTCAGTCCCAACAGATCTATCTACTACACAACTCCCACACCCAAGGCTTAGGAATCACTGTGGAAGAGAGAGAAGACCAGGGAGTTTGCTGTGAAATTGTGTCTCTTAGGAATGTCAGAAGCTATACTCATAAGTGTTCACCAACATGACTGCCTAAGCCTGAGACGAACAAGGACAACAGTAAACATGCTCTAATGTAGATAGGAGAAAAACCATGAGGCCCCAAATCTACACAAAGAACCAGAAGGAACTAAGGATGCTGAGAGCAGGAGAAACAGTCCTCCCTAGGGAAGGGAACACAATGCTTGTCCAGTGGTTATCCCTGAAAACATACACACAAGCAACATTATACAGACTGAGCAGGTTGCACTTACATACTTAGAAATGTGTGTGTGTGTGTGTGTGTGTGTGTGTGTGTGTGTGTGTCTGTGTGTGTCAGTATATGTGCAATGTGTGTGTCCCTGTATGTACATGTGTCTGTGTGTATCCGTGTGTGTGTGTATGCATGTGTGTCCCTGTGTGTCTGTGTGTCTGAGTGTATCAGTGTGTGTGTGTGTGTATAAAGCAATAATTAATAACAAAAGAGGCTATGAAATTGAAAGAGAGAAAGGAAGGGGATATGGTAGGGTTTACATGGAGAACAGAGTGAAATGATATAATTATACTGTAACCTCAAAAAATAGAAGAAATAATTTTTAAAAATTAGCTTACACCTTTTAAAATAAATGGCATCATCATCATCAACAACAACAACAACAACAAAAACATTATCAGAGACATTGCCTAAGGATAGGAAGGCCAGTCTATTAAGAAGACAGAGCATCCTAACATATGCATCAAACAACAGTGCTGTAAAATACGTAAAGGGAAAGTAGGTAGAATAAAAAAGATAACCAGAAAACTCTACACTTATATTTAAAAACTTCTAGAGTGCTTCTTTCAACAATTGGTGAAACTGTTAGATAAAAATTTAGCAAGGATGCAGATAACCTCCATGACTGTATCAATCAAGACGGTGTCATTGACATGAACAGAACAATAGCAGAATGCAGAAAAGCATCCACAGAAGCATAACACAGCATTGGCCAAAAAAAAAATATCTAGGGGATTGTTGACGTGTTTTCAGTCATACAAAGTACATTTCTGACTACAGTGGAATCAAACTATAAATTTATGACAGAAGAATAAGAGAAAAATATCTAGGCATTTGGAAACTAAATAACATATATTTAAACAATATTACCTTAAAGAGGAAATATCAAGGAAATTGAAAAATATGTTGAACTGAATGAAAATGAAAATTTAACACATCAAAATCCATAGAGGAGTAATGAAATCATGTTACCAGAGAAATGTCTCTCCTTAAATGCTCAAATAGAAACACAAGAAAAGACTTCATATCAATAGTATAAGCTTCCACATTAATAATCTAGAAAGATTTTTAAGGTAAAAATCAGAAAAAATAAATTTAAAAGGCAATAGCAATAAAACTGAAAAAAGTTAAAAATCAGTGGACAAAACTAATTCTCTCTCTCTCTCTCTCTCTCTCTCTCTCTCTCTCTGTGTGTGTGTGTGTGTGTGTGTGTGTGTGTGTGTGTGTGTGTAAAGGATCAACAAAATTGACATGCCTGCCTGAAATAAGAAGGGAGGTGGGGGGATGGAGAGAGAGAGAGAGAGAGGGGGGGGGGGGGAGGGAGATAAGACAAAATTGTGACTACCAGAAATGGCAAGGGTTATCACTAGAGATCCTGGAGGTACCAGTAGGGCATGAAATCAATGCCACACAACACAGAAATTTGCCAACTTAAATAAATAGACCAAATAAAAATGACAACTTTCCATAACTCTCCAAAACAAAATACATTCTTTGATTAGGCAAATCCTTAGCAAATTTGAATTTAATTTTTAAAGACACAGAAGTTAAATCGCAAGATCCACCTGTTTTATTAGGGAATTCTACTACACATACATAGAATTGACACTAATTCTAAGCAGTCTATTTCAGAAAATATAAGTGAAAGACACATTCCCAACTCCGTCTTATATTTAATTAATCTAGTATGTGGCTGGGTGTGGCCCAGTCCTTGTTTGTAATAGGCATGGATTCTATTACTCAGCTACATCTCCGTATCATCACAATTTCTCTGGCTACAAAATCAGGAAAAGATAGCACAAAATCCAGAAAAGAAAAGAAAATGCAAGGCCAGTATAGACACAATGTATTAATATATTAACAAATAAAGTTTGGTAACACATTAAAAATATACATCATAATCAAATAAGGCTTATTCCATAAAGTTTATTTTATTAACTATTCAAAAAAGAATCAATATGACATTCTGCATTAGCATACTTTAAAAATACATAACTAAATTAATTAGAGGATATGTGTTTTGCCTGTGTGTAAATCGTCTATGTACCACATGTGTGCCTGGTGTTCCCGGAGGCCAGAAGAGGGTGTTGGATCCCCTAGAACATGCAGGCATAGGTGGTTGTCAGCCAGCATGTATGTGCTCTGGAAGAGAAGCCAGTGCTTTAAATTGCTGAGTGATCTCTCCAGCCCAGAGAACTTCTTCAAGTTGATCCTAATGTCAGAAATAAGGAAATGCTTCCACAACATAGCACTGGAAGTTTTATCCAGTGCCATAAAGCAAGAAAGTAAAATAAAGGAATAGAGATCACAAGGGAAGAAGTAAAACTGTTTGTTGCTATTTGTAGATGATATGATCATCTATGTGAAAATACAAAGTATCTGTAAAAACTTCTAAGTTAATAACATTAGCAGTAAGCTATTAAACCTGGCAATGTCATAAAACTTATCACAACCAAATTTCTATTTACTAACTGACACCATATAAAAACAAGTTTAAAATACAACACAATTATAATTACTAAAAATAAGAAATACTTAAATGTAAATATAACAAGTTGTGTAGAACTTGCATGCTGAAAACTACAAGTTGATAATGAAAGAAATCAAATGCCAGAGAAACCCTGTCATTAAACAACCAAAAAAAGAGAGAAAGAAAGCAATCAAACTCAATCTAAATAAACGTGAAGACAAGCCCTATGTTCACAGAGTGGAAGGACCAGCCTAATTAAGATGTCATGAAAGTTATGGTAGACTAAGTAATATTCTTTGTAAAATCCAGCTCATAATTCTGGGAGCCTGTAAATATTCCCTCTTATAGTAAAATAAAATCATCATGAATGATTAAACTAGGGGTTTTATCTTTTTTATTATTATATAATATCTATTAATGTTCCTGAAGAGATGTGAACATGTCTGTCCATCACAGAGGAACACCAAAGAATAGGCCAAGATAAGTACAGTTTGCCTAAAGTACAATATGGTGGGATCAGTGAATTTATTGAGCTTTCCAGAGAATGAGCAAATAGTTACAGGAGTAGGAGTGACCCCCCAAACAACTCCATTACTGCATCTACTTCCTATATATTCCAGCATCTCCCAAGATTCCTTGCGTATGGAAGAGAGTTAGCGTAGGAATCCAAGGTGAGTCTTTTTTGAGACCGAGTTTCTCTGTGTAGCCTTGGCTGTCTTGGACTCTCTTTGTAAATCAGACTGGCCTGGCCTTGAACTCAAAGCAATCCCACTGCCTCTGCCTCCAGAGCGCTAGGATTAAAGGCCTGTGCCACCATGCCCATCCCCCAAGCTGAGTCTTATGGCTCTCCTTAATGAGTGTTAAAGCTCCTTCCCGTTATCATAGACCTGGCTAGTATTGTATTTTTTCTACTTTAGTTGCCATGGGTACCAGGGAAAAGTCCAAGATGAGAAAAAAAAGAGACAAAATCAAAACAATTAAACAGACAAACAAACAAAATATCAGCTGCATACAACAAAAGATCATTCAGAATTGGCCCAAAATACATTTCCTCATGTCCTTATAAGATGCCAGAGAGATATTTGACACAGGTGCTAAACACCGCCCTATCACCTTCATTTAAAATGGTTCATAGACCTAAGTAAAAACAGTTCAAAATTCTAAAATATCTAGAAGAAAATGTGATCCTGGCTTAATGATGAGCTTTCAGGGGTAGCTTCAAAAGCTCAACCTATGAAATAAAAACTTGCTGACAAATTGGTTTTGTTTGTATTAAACATTTCTCTTCAAAAGAAATTCTTGGGCGAATGAGAATGCAGGCTGGTATAAAATGTGTGTAAAATGAGCGTCGGATAAAGGGCTTCTATCTAAAATGCAAAGAACGCAGACACTTAACAACGTAAAGCAAGGAACCAATATCTGTTCTGGTTGTTTTTCATTTGCTCTGATAAAACACTGTCCAAAAGGGACTTGAGGTATGAAGGGTTGCTTGGCCTATGGTTCCAGTGGGATGGAGTATAAAGTGATGGACCAAGGCATGGCAGCAGGAGTATGAGGCTGGCCTAGCAGGCAGGAAAAGATCACATTTTATCAGCACACCAGAAGGAGAGAGAGAGAGAGAGAGGGGGGACTGGAAGCAGAAGCAAGGCCAAGCTTTAAAGCCTCAGCTCCTGCCCACTGTGATGTATTTCCTCCAGTAACGGCTTTCTCATCTAAAGGTTCTACAGGCCTCCCAAACACCACTACTAACTGGGGACCAAGTGTTCAAATATATAAACCCATAGGGGACATTGCTCATTCAAACCAGCATGGGGGTGGAAGAGGAAAGAAGCCAGCAGGAAACTCTTTGTTGAAGGAAGGACATATTAAAGCAGGAGAGAAACAAAGAATGTTCTACAAGGAAATAATAAAACATAGGCAATTCTAGGTAAGACTGTATACCTTGAGAGGCCAGGAGAGGGAACTAAATAATGGTGGACATGTCGTTTGCTGTAACTGACTCCCAAGTGCCTGCACACTGTAAGAACAAGATCATCATTAAAAATCTGGCTTCTCCTGCATTTGTCTCTGTGTCCATCCACGTGTGTTTGTTCCTCACAACCATTAGGAACCATGTTACAGGCAGTTAGTAACTTCTACCAAACCCTTGTGTGCTAAGAATGTCACCAGAGCATCGAGGGACCATAGCTGAGATTTTTCTACTTTTGTGACCCTGAAAAGTCATTTGAAAAGCATGCTGATTTATGGCTTTCTTTGTTCTATTTCTGTAGAAGCATCTTAAATTCTACCTCATTGGAACATGGAATTTTGGATAATCTGACCCTGTGTTCTCTGGCTACTGATCATTCATCTTTGGCTTCAGAGTAGAGTGTCTCTTAGATGCTTTGAGGTAAGAGTAGTATTTGACTTTGAAAGTATTGATAAGATAAGAACTCATTGGCTATCTTGCCTTCGGTTGATATCTCCAGCAGTCCCACTCTTTTCAGAAAGTTAACGGAGGAGGAGTGCATCTGGGGGAGAGAGGAAGAGGGGAGAGAAACTGGAAGGAGTGGGAGTGGGGTGTGTGTGGAAACCAGTAGAGATGTGTTGTATGAGAGGAAAAAAGAAAGATAACAACTCAAACCAGCTGCAGAGAAAATGCTGTTGCTGTCCAGACCAAGCTGCAGGATTGTCAGTGTTGAGAGTGAAGACGTGGTCAGGTATAGAGACAAGAGCACAGAACCAGATTAGAACAGGAAGCTCTGAATTCACAGGCAGGCATTGGGACAGGCAGATGGTGGTTGAGCAGGCAGCATAAACTAGAGAGCAAGTCAAGCCGAAGCTCCACGAACAGTTAGAAGTTCCCTGCCTGTTGGTCCGTGACACACATCAGACAGCAGGTGGGAGGGACCTGGCCATCATGGCGCTAAGTTTTTATCACTTGATAGAGTCCATGCAAGGGAGTTACAACCTTCACTTTGTCTCTTAGCTACCTCTTTCATATAGCCCAAGGATATCACTACCCATAGTGGGCTAGAGTGATGCTAAACCCTCCTGCATCAATTATCAATCAAGAAAATGTCCCACAGGCATGCCCACAGGCCAATCTGATGGAAGCAATTCTTCAGCTCTGATTCCCTCTTCCTAGATGTCTCTTAATTGTGTCAAGTTGACAAAAGCTAACCAGTGCTTGTGTCCATACCTTGGGATGCTATTCAATGAATTAGAGAGGTTGAGGGTGAGGAGGAAAGATCCACCAGCAGACAAAAGCACTTGCTATTCTTCCAGAGGACCCAGATTCAGTTTCTAGCACCCGTATCATGTGGCCCATGACTGCCTGTAACTCCAGATGTAATGAGCTCAGGCTCCTTCTGTCCTCTACATGTGCCCTCAAATAGATGGATGGCATCCACATGAACATACACAGATACACATGAAAATAGTGAAGGTGAGTCTTAAGAAAAAGAGGGGCCTAAAATGCTGATTTCTGAGTAAAAGAAGCTCATCTTAAAAGGCTGTCTATTATGCTTCCACTTCTTGACATTTTGGAAAAGATAAAACCATAAAGACAATGAACAAACCATTGCTTTGGGGTGTAGAGAGAGTTGAGCAGATTAAATAGAATTTTTTAGAGCTATGTGATCATTATAGTGGACAATGATACTGGGCCTTTGCCAAAACTTACCAGACCAGACAGAGATTTTTCTCTGGTCAATGAGCTACTCCTGGGTGGTATACTTAGCACAAAGAATGAACCTTAATACATATGAGGTTTTTTTTCTTAAATTGGTTTAAAGAGCCTTTGATGGAATATAGACTACAACCAAACACTCTAAGAAAATGTATGGAACTTTCCTGAGAAATCTAAAGGGAAAGTTAAAGATAAATCTGCTATGCATGTGCCCTGTAGTCTAGCTGATAGAGTTGTTTCTGTGAAGATACATTAGCTAATTTAAAATTTGTTCAACAATTAACATAGATGGTAGATATTGGAAGGAGCCATACTATTTGAGGTGATAGACAATAACAGCAGAGGTTAGAATGGTGTACAAAGCAAAAGACTGGAGCTAGAGACATGGATGCAAACCCATGGATTGCTTGATAAATGTACAGATAATGTACTGAGAAACATCTTTGACTATCTGTCTATATGCAGCCTTCCTTGTTCTGCTAGTTAAGAATGCCCAGAGGCTAGGTCGCAAGGAGCAACTCCATCTCTAGTTAAAGTGATGTGTCCTTGGGATAGAGAATGAGAGTCGGGCAGCTTCCTTTTTAGGAGTTAGATAAGGAAAACTAGCCAGTAGAGAAGAAAAGCCTTTGCAAACTGGCAGAGCTGGCTTCTCCGTGAGCTCTACCAAGGTAGGAGCCTTAAGCTAATCTCAGGAGACCTCCACAAACAACCTGACTCGGCTTCTGGTTGAACTCTACACAGGCAGTGGATGCAGAAGGTGGATCTAGAATCTGAATTAGCTGAACGAAGCTTGGAAGTTGTTAGTTTAGCTCAGAAACCTTCATTCTGTGTGTGAGTACTGCACTGGGACTTGAGAGCACAGCTTCTACTTAATAAAAAGCACTGTCTACAAGGTTACCTTGGAAGTGATGGATTTTATAATACAAAGAGCTGGCTTACAAGAATTGCTGAGTAATAGCTTTTGCTCTGCTGATATCTGACCAGACCACAAGCCCTTGCCCTCCTTGGCTTCCTTGTTTTTCTTCCCTCTTGAAATTCATATTTATTTTTCCTCCCATCAGGTGGACTCTTCCTGGTTCTATGTTCTCCTACCTTGCATGCCACCAAGCCTAAGTTCCTTATACCCATTCATCTTAGACAAAACTAAGCCTCCTGTGGGTAGCAAGTGGACCCCTGAGTGAACAACAGGACAAGTATGCAACCATGTCAAAGACCACAGTGCCTCAGACTCATGCAAACAGCAAGGCTTTTTCCTGGTTTGGGCACAGACATTGGTAGTGTGTTCAGGAACAGTGTCTCAGTCATTGTCTATTGCTGTGAGGAGACATGCCCACTGCAACTCTTGTAAAAGAAAGCATTTAACTGGGAGCTTGCTTACAGTTTCAGAGAGTCAGTTCATTATCATCATGGCTCAGTCTGATGGGTGGCTGTTGAGTTCTGAGCATCCTAGTTCTCTGGGCCAAGGCAACCTGAACCAAGAAATGGGTTGTTCCACTCTCAGTGAACCCTACAACACTTGGTCCTAGGGTTAAGACAGGAAATATTTAGGATATTCTTGGCTCTGCAATGCTTCAGAGACTTGTCTATTCAAGTCTATTCTATAATAAAAAAGTTTACTTAGTTTTTTAAAGTAACAAGCTATGCTTTTTTCTTAAAAGCTAGTGTTGGACCCTATTGTTAAGGTTGAAGTCTGGCATTACTGAATAGCGCATGAGCTCTGTGCTAAAATGATGGTCTCCGTTCCTCAGCTGGGTTCCCTCCTCTCTGCCCGATCTGGGGAAACCCCAGATCCTTTAAGGAATCTCACAGGGAGATTATTGGCCCAAATTCTCCCATCATAAGAAACTAGTTCAAAGTGCACCTAGGAATTCCTGGAAATACCCCATCCCCATGCTAATGAGATGTCTTGGTACCTTAGCTTTCAACCAATGACCTTTTCCCATACTGCTAACCATACCTGGAGGTCCTCTACCCTCCATCCTCACTGCCCATAGGGTAATTAAGTACTGTGTTCCCCTTCTTATGACAGGACTGTGCTACTGCAGGTAAATGAAGTAACCCTGGCACTCCTAGCCCCAGTGAATCAAACACATCCATGAAATAAACGCTCTCTCACTCCATTCTTCCACCATGACTATCCGAGACTCATCATTTATTCTGGGGTAAGAAGGGCTCCTCTCCTCCCCAAAGAATTCACAGCTGGCTTCCTGGGCTTGGCTGCCTGGCAGGCAGCCACAGTTGCCTCAGTCACTGCTGAAGCCTGCTCCATCGCTATGAGGCACGGACCACCATGGAGCACCCACAGGACCTGAATTCTAGCCGTGAACTGATAAGGCACGGATATTTGCCTGCACCCTTGGCTATTAGCATGGTGGCTTAACCAAAGGGCCGTAACCCTGCAGTACCACTGCTGGCTTTGGACCTCTTGAGCTTCCGTCATTCACCAGCGTGTCAGTGCAGATCGATGCTGCCGTCTTTCTAGTGCCACCCAGCCCACTGCAATGCCCATTTGCAAAGGCGAGCAGACAGCTGTTCTCAAAGCAGCCATTCCCTGTCCCGTCCGGCCAAACCTCCCACCACTGCCTCTCGGTGTTGAGCCTCTTTTACTTGCTGTTCTCCAAGCAGCCACCAACTAGCCCGAGTCAGACTGGGCCTCTGTTGTCACCTAGCTCACCGCCAACTGGTCTGGTGCTGGTAATGCAGCTAAAAGAACAGTAACACTTATTGCAGAAAAATCATTTCTGCCTGAACTGGCGATCTTCTGGCCCAGAACTCAGTTCAGTGTTCTACCCTTCTCCTGGGACACTGGTGTTCCTGGGTGAGGTAGAACCTTTGACCTCATGCTTCACCCTTTTCTGCCCAGAAACCAACAGCACTTGACCTTCCCCCCCGTACTTCGGGCCGAGTAGCATCTGGGGCCTCCCGGAAAACACGGAACGACAAGCTAGTATTTATATTAAAGATCTGCAAATAAGATTATTGTTATAACATTAGTCATAGACATATATTTTATATAAGGTAACAAATTATCTATGTTTTTTAACTCCCACTTGAGCCTGTCTCTAAGCTCAGACACTTTGGTAAGTAAGAAATGATTCCTATCTTCAGTAAATTCACATGTCCTTGATTTATGTGACCAGATGTCTACATCTCTGGATGCTTAGAATTAAATAAAGATCACATAAGCCCTTGTCACTGTTAAGCCGTAGGCATGGGACCCAGTTCTTAGGGTGTATGTAGCATGACAAGACTGGTGTTTATGGGGGTTTGTTTGCTTATTTGGTTTTGCTTCTGAAATATTAGTTGGTATTTCACATTTTTTTAATCTACTGAGAAAAGAGCTAGCCAACACTTACCCCAAGCACAGGAATCCAGGAAGCTGTAGGAAAGTTTCTAAAGAGCCCCGCTGAGCTATCATCACCTCTGCATTTCTGTCAGTGAGGTCTTTCTTCTAAGTTCTTGGGTCTTCTCAAGACGGAGAGCAACAAGCCTGCTAGTGCCTAGTATATGAGTGTCTCTCTCCAGCTCTCTCTCTCTCTCTCTCTCTCTCTCTCTCTCTCTCTCTCTCTCTCTTTCTTTCTCTCTCTCTCTCTCCAGTTTCAGATCATAGACCATGCTGGCTTTGCTCAGCATTGCATTGTAAATGCCCAGCACTGAGCCCAAGCGTCAACAGGTACTCAAATGCTTATTAAATAAATCAAGGAATAAACTCAGTCTTTGCCCAGTGACATTTCCACTGTCTGACTACACCCTTGTGGATTAGAGAGTACAAACAGAAGTGACTCTCTTTGGGTGGAAAAGCAAAGAAGGGGAGTTTTAAAACAAAAGGTCCCTCTTAAGATCTTGTACCCAAACAGCTGCTCGGTAGGGGGCAGCGCTGTTCCCTATGGAACCTTCAGGAGGTGGAGCCATGGTGGAGGCTTTGGATCTTGTTCTTTCTCTTTCTTTCCTTCTTGTGTGTTTGTGTGTGTGTGTGTGTGTGTGTGTGTGTGTGTGTGTGTGTGTGTGTATGAAATGCTATCAGCCTGCTTTATGTCTGCCAGGCCGGCCTCAGGTTCCTGCTACAATGCTGTTCTTAACATTGTATTGTCAGGCAGTTTTAATCGTAGTAACAAAAGAGTAACTTGTACAGGAATATGTCAGCAAAGTTCTGCCTTCTTTGGAGTTTGTAGTTAAGACCCAAATGTGGTGCATCCTGTGTAATACTTTAAGAAATCAATGCATAGCCACTGTATCTAGAACCTCAAGCACCTGATTTTTTTTTCTTTTTTTCCTGGTGCAGCTGCTGGTCTATCTCGTGATTGTCTTGTAACATTTGATCCATCACCATGTAACTGGAGTAGAAAAGTATGTCGCTGCACAACCACAAACCAGCAGTGACACACCTCATCCTTCATACAAGAGGTGCATGTGCAGGCGCTCCTGCAGGCCTCTACTACTGGCCTTTAACCACCTTTTAGAGCTTGGACCACTTCCCTCACATCCCTTTCAAGCCCAGGTAAAAGCTTTAGACAGTGTACTCCTTTCTGTTTCTTCAGCTTACTGACAACCATATTAATATTAATTAGTGCTAAAATGGAAGCAGCGAACAGTTTGTGGCTTCTCTCGTCACTCATTTTCTCTGTCTCTTACTTAGGCCACACATGTGGGTGGGAGGGTCTTCTGCTTCGGGAATTAGTTAAAAATAAAGAGGATCATTTTGCATCCCACAAGGAAAAGCAGTTGCCTGTCTACCCCAGCGATCACCTCGTACATTCCCATGGCCGTCCGCTGGAATCACACGCGATTTCCATTCTGCCAATTGGCAACCGTGGGTTGCGTTTTTAACTCGCTGGGGAGTGAAGCAAGGAAAACATTTTTGTAAGGCTGTTTAAAAATTATTTGCAAGGGAAACAGTTTGAAAAAAAATGTGTGGCCATTTTCTTGAAGTTGAAGAAATGCTATATATCCAAAGTCCAATTCCAGTGGGCCAATTTTCTTCTGTGAGATTTATGAAGCAAAGGCTGCCAAGCAGACAGAAATCTAAATAGGAACATGTTTCCCTCTAACAGGACTCTAACTTAATAAGAATAATACGCAAAATACCCAGACAGTTTTATAGCACTCCAGTCATAGTATCCCTCTCTCCCTTTGGAGCCCTGGGGATGACAAATACACTCTTGTATGTCACCACCAGCAGCCGCCTGGTAACTGGCTGTCAGGATGGCCCTGGCTGGCCCTTCAATCTTCCAAAATTAACTGGGAATCTCATTTCTCAATGAGCACGATTATGCCACATCTCTCGGCAATGCAATGTTTCTACTCCAAAGTACCTACTTTGCCTCTGCGGCTATCTACTTTAGAATAGTACCCTGATTTTTACCCTACACACAGCAGATCATCTGCAGACTCTCACAGCAAAGTCACGCACAGCTTTCTTTTTACTGTTCTTTAGGACATGGTATCTAAACACAGCAAAGATCACAGACCAGGCCGTCTAGATACACATCAATATTCTAATCTGCTACTGTCTTTGATTTGTTCACATTTTGAGAACCAGTATTTGACCCATGGTTCACACAAATCAATGGAAAAGGGGTCCTTGTTACAAGGGATTCTTGGAACATTCACACGCGTGGCTGAGTTAGTCTGTTTTGAGCTTTGATGCAATCCTGCAGTGACTCATTCTTGGGCTGTGGCTTACATGGGGCTGGCATGCATGGACCTCTCTTCTCCACACAAGGCATCAACCAACCTACTGCAGCATTATTTCCTGGTGACACCAAACATGGCTTCAGACTCCTGAGACACATCAGCAATCCATTACATGAGCTCAGCGTTGACACTTAGCTGCTGCTTTCTAGTCTATTTACTTAGACCATTGGGGGCACATTAGTTTGGGGAAAGCAACTTTATAATTCATTAGGTAAAAGAAAGCACCTGATTTTGAGCACTGTTTATCCCCTGTTTCTGCTCCTTTCCCACTGGGCTCAACTTGACCTGTTATTACTTGCAACTGGTGCTTCCACTGGTTGCCTTTTCAGCCAAGTTGATTTCCAGCAATTTTGGAACACTAGGCTCTGTCCCCAGCTCCAAAGCACGGGCTGGGAATATTGCTAATGCTCCATGGATATGCAGTGACTAAAGTGAAAGCGTCTGTTGCCAGAGTTGCTGCAAGGAGAGCTACAGGCTTTTGAGACACCAGGACACTCTTGTTTATGGGACAAAACCAGGCATGCCCAGAGGCAAGAAAGAGTTGGGGCCAGGGCTTCTAGCATTTTAATTGCAATTAGAACCACGAGGCAGCTATCAAAGTGCACTTGCTAAGCCAAAGTTTATCCAAACCCTGGGAATGCTTCAGTCAGCAAAACTGGACAGGAAACCCTCCAGAGAACAAGCTGTCTCAGAAGATTTCCGTTACCTGCTGCTTCTAGCCCGACTGAAAATACCTCCAGGGCAGCCTTTCGAATGGCGGTTTTGGCACTTCTCCCCCCCAGATGGAGCCCAGAAGTGCAAAAGTGCACAGAAATCAAATGTCCTGGGAGGGGAGTTGATTAAATGTTTTCAAACCTCAAAAAAGAAGAGAAATGAAAAAAAAAAAAGATCAGTTCAGGTAGAGTTTAAGTTTTGAGGTCAAGCTTGGGGGACCCCTGGGGCTCTTTTGTAGTGAGGCCATTAACTGACTCCTTGAAATTGTACCCTGGAGAGCAGACCACGGGTGGCACTGTTAGTTCACAGCACTGCCATCTTTGTTTTGTGTGGTCTATTTGTCACTGAATGAGCCCAGAATCTGGCTGTGTTCTGCCTTCTAAAGGGAAACACGAGCCAAGGTACAGAAGATTAGAGCGAGCATCCATTCTGAGTCAGAAGCTGTTCCTATTTTCCACATTTCCTTAAAAACAAAAACAAAAATACACTAAACCAAAACTTCAAATGGTCAACTCTGACAAGGATTGGACTTTCCTGCCAGATAGCATTGCTTCGAGTGGCCTTTTCGCACTGGAACCCCTTAGCGTTCAGTCCAGTGATACTCTCAGAAGATGTTCATGATAGTGCTGGCAAAACAAACAAACAAAACAAAATAAAAACAAACAAAGACTCAACGTATCTGGTACTAAAAGCTTCCAAGACTTTGGCTCATGCCGAGCCCTTTCCAGGTATCAGCTGCAGCCAGGATGCACTGCTATTTTTTTTCTGAAATGGAAACTTGGCTTCATTCTCATTAGGTACAAGAACGGATCGTGAGGAGAATGCTACGAACAAGTGAACTGCCACCTCACCCAGAGCTCGCCAAGGGCCTCCTACCCTCACCCTGTGGAACTGGCTATCTTTGCTAAACTTTTGATTGTCTTTAGTGACCTTTATCTTCTGTGCTGTTGGGCATCAAAAGCAAGGCCAACAGGATAAGAAAACAACCCAGGTGTGTGTTCTAACACCAATCTATAGCCTCAGACTGCACTGATTACTATTTAGAAAAGAAGGCTAGTATCCCCTTCATTTGAAAGAAAATGGAATTACAGTATGGCAGAACATGAACAGGGAAACTGTCTACAAATGACTAGATAGCCAGATAGCAGTCAATTATAACTACTAACCACAGAGAAAACAGCTGTAGATAATGCTTAAACAAATGGTGTGGTCATGTTACGATAAAACTTTATTCATAAAACAGCCTGCAATCCAGATTTGGCCCTCAGATTTGGCTTATCCGGCTTTAAATTCGACCATTTTCCTTTCCTTTTTCATTTTTAGTGCCAGGGGTTTAACTCGGAGAGGCAGGTTTTCTACCCCTGGGCTACATCTCGAGCCCTAGATTCCACTTCTGTTTGTCGATTTAACATCCTGATTTTGATGAAGCAATACTAACTCTGATGATAAGCTACAGTCCCTAGGTTGCTCATCTATCATTCATACGTGCATTTTTTCATGTTTATTGTTTCACATTTAAGGGAATATTCTTTATAACACACAAGCATTTCAGCCTAGCCCACCCTGTGAACAGACTTTTCATATCATCACTCAGCACAATGGCAAGAGCTTGCTCAAGCTTTGACCTGAAAGTAAACATCAGAAGTGTGCGACGAGCACTTTTCATCTGAAGAAAACCTTCCTTCTCCCATATGTATCCAGTTGCAACACAATACGTTCATACTATGTCCAGTACGGTTAGATATGAGCCTGGTAGAAAGACCCCCCCCACCAGATCTACCTGTGCCCAGAACCACAGCCCCCACCCCAAGAGATGGGGTAGAAAGGTCAACTTGAGGTCAGCTCTTCTCATCACATCAGAACATGTGCAGAAGCTATCTGATTGCACAGTTGGTTCCATTAGGCTAACATGTGCACATTCAGCCACACAGGTGAAATTGATTTATGCCAGGCTACAGAGGCCAGGGGCTGCCCACCATGTGGGAAGACTAGGATTCTTCTCACTTGGAAATTGTGAGAAATTCAATTTGAACGTGCACCCTTTTCACCCCTGAGGCAAGCCTGAGGCCACCTGAATCAAAACCAGATGGCTTCTCAGGCCTAAAGATAACAAATAGCAGTTCAGAGTCTTGTCGGCAGAGGACCACCAGAGCAAGGGCCGGCCAGACGTGCAGCTGGCTGGCTTCTAGAACGCTGCTGCAATGCATATTAATGTTCAGCATATCTGGAGTGGAGCCTCAGCCCTCCCGCTACCTCCAGTGCCTAAGAACATCCCATCATTGTAAACTGGTTATCTGAGACTGTTCAAGTGAAGCATGGAACCCCTGTGCGCAGAGCCCCACTTCCTTTGCCATCTGCCCCGTGCAGGGGCGGGTTTGCTTTGGCAGAGCTAGCAGGTGCCCTCCTGCCTCTGAGATTTGAGCTCCATCAGTCAGGAGTCAGCGGTGACCCAAAGTCTTGGGTGGCTGCCTTCACACGCGCGCTTCCTGTCAGCTGATCCATCTGCCACCCACACACTGAATGTCCCAAGCTCAGAGATTCTTGAAGGAGGGGGGGCAGCCCACTCACAAACCCAGCCTGGCCCACTGGAATTACAGGGGAGGCTGAAAAACAAAACTCTGCTTTTTCACAAACAAGGGAGGTGAGAACTTCAACATGAAGCCTGTGAAATGCGAGCTTTGGGCTGATCATTGAAATGGAGCCTTATAAACAAAGGATGGTAATGTCTAGAAGTTTCTCCCAAAATCACATTTGAAGAGGAAAGAGGGGAATTGTGTAGGATATTTTCTCCGAAGCTGGGTTTATTTAGAGACCCCAAGCACATGGGGTCAACACATCAACATAGATCTTTCTTCTTCCCACCAGCCCATCATTACATTTCTGTGTGTCATTCTAGGGACCTAGAAGAGCCATAAGCAGGCCCTTAAGTCACCAACCCATCTCCACTGTGTAAAAACAAAGCTGAGGAAGCCCCCAGGAATGTGGGGGGCTTGGCTCCTTTATCAACTCAAAGTATAAGCCATACATTTGGGTACTCAAGGCATAAATCGTGCATTCAGATCACATCCCCTGAGGGACTTGCCCAAGTTCTGACCTTGGTCTCAACACTGCAAGTTACCATGGAATTCCTGATGGCTGCAGGGCCAATGGGGGTGGGCTGTGGACCTGGTACGGGCAACCGCTTGTAGCAAGCACACCCTGCCTAACACGGGCACCTGCCATTTACTCCCCAAGAGAAGAGAGCACAAACTGGAGCAGGGCTCTGCCCTCTCTGCCTTTCCTCTTGCCTCATAACAAGAAGTAAGTGCAGGGGACACATTATGTTGCTTACCTGATGTGCCAGAAGTGCAGGTGTGTGGCATCTGGAAGGGAGAGGGGAAGACCTGCATGCAAGCAGCCCCTCTGCAGACAAGGCTTCCTGAGGGCTATGCCTAATGTCAGGGTCTCACCAACATTGAAAGAGAGATAAACTAGACATCTGCCTCCGAGTCTTACTGAATCCTTTGCAGCGTTTAAGTCAGCCCAGGAAAGAGGGCTGTCACAATTGCCACTGTACACAAAGGGCCACTGAAGAGGGGTAGTGAGCTCAAGGGACATACAAGGGAGGCTCTGTGTTCTGGGAAACAGGAGATTCTTAGTAGGGACGTTCTGGCTGTCTATAGCACCTGGCATTGTTTTAGCAAGTACTGTGCATGCAGCGCTTTGTGGGCATCCATTGTTCTCGTTCTCACGGCAGCTTTTATTATATGTCCACACATAAAGAGAGCAGGCCTACAGTATGTTTGGACTATGATGGGGGAGCTCATCTATACAGCTAGAGGAGTTGGCTGTGGACCCTCACTCTTATCCACAACTGTGTCCCCATCAGGCATCACAGTAGCAGGCAGCTACTTCGCTGGCAGCCATATTTGCTGGCCTAGTGTTCTTCGTGATGCAGTTAGGGTGACAATAGTCACCGCCAGAATAACAGCAGCAGGCTTAGGAAGCAGATTCACATGCAGAGATACACATGTGTACACACACTCCATAGACATGCATATACACATACACTTCAGGTGATTACACATGTGGATAAGTTGAAACTATCACTTTACCAGCCCAAGGGATCAGTGAGGAACAAGAAGAGGTAAATGCGGAAACAATGCCCCCGCCCCTGAATCCATGCTAGTTATTTTTTTTACTGCTGTGTGTGGCAAAACAACACAACCAAGGAAACTTACAAACGGTTTATTTGGGCTTACGGTTCCAGAGGGTTAGAGTCCATGATGGCTGAGCCGAGGCAGCACATGCTGTGGCTGGAACAGCAAATTGAGAGAGAGTTCACACTCTCAGGAAATGTCAAATTGAGGATAGCAAGAGGCTCTTAAACCTCGGAGCCCACTTTCGGTGAAGGCGGCCCTTCAGCAAGACCATCCCACCTACTTATAGCACCACCAACTGGGGACCAAGTGCTCACATCCAAGCTTATTATGAGGAGCATTCTCATCCCCGCTCCCCCTTCCCACATACACCTAGTATTTCAGGGTGGTGGCTGGAAGTCACAGAGCTGGAAATGGAACGCGGGCTCTGAAGCGCCCATGCTCCTGGACAGTGATGATTTGAAGTCAAAGGACAGTGGCCAAAGTGACTGTGCTAGAAGGGAGGGGTCAGGACTGAGTCCTGTCAAGGAAGGAGTATGCATGTATCTGTGGCAGTAGGTGGCTCTAAGATCTGGCTTTTCAAGGCTTCTGTGGGCTTGGTAGTGAGGAGCAGCTGAGGTGCAAACGGTGTTGGCAATGGCAGACGTCTGTGGGTGCACCTTAGGTTAAAATACTCCATGGACATCTACATCCTAGGCAAACTACAAAGATGAGATAGTTTATGCTGAGTCCAAACTCAGAGAGGTTTCATTTCAGATGTTCAAAACCTACCACTGGAGTAGAATACATTTGAGTTTTTGCTCTAAAATCTCTCTGTGGTGTGCATATATACCCAGGAGTGCATACATAAAGAACTAAAGTGTGAGGTGGGGAACAAACCGGAAGCAAGAAAGAGCCCACAGCTGTTGACCACAGCTGTTCTGATACCACAGTGGAATAAAGCCTTCGAATGGAGGCTCCGCTCAACCAAGTCCAAGCCTCTGATTGTGGTGTTGATCCCTGGGCAAGCTTTAGAGTCCCGGCTGCACCTGAGCCCACTGTGCCAGCTGCAAAGGCCTATTGCACATCCTGGGGTCCCGTGACTGCTGTATCAGGTAAGCACCTTAGGTGGAACCGCACCTTAGGATGCGGGAAAGATGATAAATCTCAGAACAGACCTGGAAAACTTGAGCCCAGGGGAAAAAAATCCTATTTGAACAATTATGTGTTGTCAGTATTTGCTTTGTGTATGTGATGTGTGTGTGTTTCATTGGAGAAGACATTTAGTTGGCTATAATATGTGCACTAAGTAAAATAAGCTGAGCAACTGTGCATAGGAGGCATTGGCAGTGTTAGTAAGCACCCAGCTCCCGCTGCAGAGGGCGCCAGCGATCCAATGGCGAGCAGCAAGGCCACCGATTACTCCCACGGCTTATTTTTGTATGTTGAAAGAAACAGAGAAAGGGTGAGTGGGAGGGAGAAAAGATTCCTTTAAAGAAACTTGGGCCAAGCTATATCTAGAGAGCTACAAATAGTGAAAATGTGAGTCCTGATGTTGGTAGTAAACGCCATGGAACTTCTGAAACCTATAGAAAGGATTTTAGAGGCTCTTACCACACAAAGAGGAAAACAGAAAGACAATGTGGTATGAAAGATAGCAAAGGTTTTAATTTAATTATTATCTCTATCTATCTATCTATCTATCTATCTATCTATCTATCACCTATCTATCTATCATCTATCTATTTATCTATCTAAATCATAACATATGGTACAACCTACATACAAACAATACAACATATTTTTTAAAAAAGAAGATCAAAGAAGGCTGCCTCTGTCCCTGCTGTCAGCAGAGCAGTCCTGCTCTGGACAGCTGGAAACAGAGGCAGTTCACCTTCACTCCTGCAGGGCTTGGGAGGGTATCTGCTTCAAGCTGGACACCATGTAGCCAATCTGTTTTCACATTATTTAGAACGTTTACATCACTTGTTGTTTGAAGAGATGACATCTGTCCATAAGAATTTTATGTGCATCTCCTTGGTATCTGATGTGTGTTCAAGATGGAATGGTCCAGGTCACTCAGTCCTATATAGTGTTTAAAATGTATCAAATCAGTAGCAAAGTCCTTTCCTCAACTTATTATCAGTTTAAAAGACTCTCAGTTAGTTTTCAGTACCCCGGCAAAGCTAGCAAAACCTATGGAGTAAACTCCTAGAATCTATACTAAATTTATCAAGAAAATGTTCTTTAAGTTTTCCGTGTATGCTAAACATTTTTTCATGTAGGTACAATGTAAATATTTTATGTATAGGCATTGTACATAAAAATGTATCTATTATGTGTGTTCATTATAGGTAACAATGCATAAAGCATGATAGTGTATGTTTGAATGCATGTACTATATATACATACAGATATTATATATAGTGATACATAAAACACATGTACAATGCAAGTGTATATGTGTAATTAGTGTGAAGTGCTTGTAACATAGCTGTTCAAACTTTTATATATACATAAATCCCTGGCACCTCCTAGATCTGGGATGAGGGGCCTGGATATTTCCATGTAACAAGACCCCAGATGTTGCCATTACTACTTGCCCATGAACTGCATTTTTAGCAGCTAGGATCTTTAGATTAACTTCATAAAGAGAAATAAGAGCATTTGGATGAAAGTTCCAGGCTGTCAAAAATAAAGATGTTCCCTTGTGGGGCCTGACAATGTGCCTCGGGGAATACTCTGAGGTGCACATGGGAATTTTGCCTTTAGAAGGCTGTGCACTGTGCACAGTTGAGTCACTGTTCCAGCACATGTGAGTCTAGCACATTACAAAGGCCCTTGAGACTGGGCGTTGCCATGAGTAAAGGGAGGGTTGGCAGCTCAAAGCTTTGCAGGTAGGGCGTGGAAGTAACATGCCTTCAAACACACAGGCCAACTGAGATAGGAAATGTACAAAGTAAATGTCAGATGACATTATCACCATCATTATTTTGCGCAGCGTACTAGGTCCTGTGTTAGTGAGTGTGAGTATAAAAGACAAACGACTCCTACGCTAGAAAACACTGGGTGGCACTGGAGATCTTTACCAAGGGCTTAGTGTGGCAAAGGCTTTGGCCACAATGCATGCTTTTTACTTCCTTCTTATCATCAAGCTGAGCGTGAATGAATTTGTTTGTTTTATCACCAGCCTTAAACAGACAGGCCAGTGTCTGCCCCCAACCTCCATTTAGATTTCTTGGCCATCCATCTGTCTGTTTACCTAGTTACTGTCCATTTACTTACGTATATGGGGATACGTATGTATGCATACATGCATGCATGCATGCATTTTGCTCTATAGTTACGGTTCTCATGAGGTTGAAATGTCTTGGTCCTTACAGCAGCATGTGGCCTTTAGTGTTTTATTTTATTCTGTTGTTTCCATCTGTGTTGTGGGTTGATCTTGGATGGGGAAGAGGGACATGATTTTCCACTTGTGGTATATGCTGCTCTTTCTTCTTGCTTGCTGACTACTGTCAATAGCAACAGTGTTTGCTCAAGAGCGGGAAACTTTGTTTCTATTTGTTTGAGCCTCTGATGGAAACTCTTGGCGGGGGGATGGAATTACCTTGTTCTTGACAGAAACCTTGTACTTTATCTGATTGGATATGTCCAGAGAACTGTGGAGAAGAAATGAGGCTTCGTAGTCCGCGTTCTTGTCAGCAGGCTTGGCTGGAAGAAAAATGAATAAAGAAGCTCTGATGAAACGTTTGCAGCAGCTGACGCTCAGGCAAGTGCGCGCTTCAGTATGCTGCTCCTCATCTGCTACTTATCCAGCAGTTGCTTACTGAGCACATACTATGAGCAAGAATCTTGGCTACCGTGGTGAAGTATGCAATGTCTCGACCCATGGGTTGCTCACACTGTGTGTACACATCTGTAATGGCATGTGAACATGCACTGAAATTGGAATGTCCGTCCCAACGTACACATGCCCACTGTGCGCTTGCGTGTGTGGTATGAGAGCATGCATATGAGACTGCCCATGCTTACATGTGTAAGTGGGGAGCGTGCTCACAGGTTAGAGGTAAACATCCACAAAACACTACACTAGGGATCAGCAGACCTAAGTCTAGGGCACAAAGTTTACCACACGGGGACCTGCAAGACAGGATGAACAGGGATGGACAGCCAGGCAATGCATAGGAGGAAGAACAAAAGTGCTTTCTAGAGGAAAAGTTGTATGAGAGGCCCAAGAAAGGACTGTTTTGGAATGAATACAGCTGTGAGTGTGGGTCAGGAAGACGGGCAGGCTCAACATGGGGGAGACAGGAGAGACAGACCCAGGCTGAAGGATGCACCCGGGAGCTCCCAGCATGCTTCAGAACTCACCTGCAACTACAGCAATAACCCCTGCAAGAATCTTCTGTGCTTTGTTTCCTGGTAGAACCTGAAAATCTTCAAACTTTGTCTCCACCCCATTTCCTCCTTCTCCTCAGTGTAATCATTGTGTAAGACACAGAAAGACCTGACTGTGGCAGGTGTGGGACAGAGGAGGCGATCTGACATTGAAGCCACATGCTCCTTGCAAACAATGATTGTTTTCTATTTTTAGCTTATAAAACATCTGAGCAGAGCTGGGTTTGCAATTCAATGGGATGATATAGCTCTTGATGGCATGCACAAAGCCCCGAGTTCAATCCCCCAGCACCAGAAAAAAATAAACACATAAGACACAAAACATCCAAGCAGGATGAGATATTGGAACAAAATGCTTTAATAGATACCACACTCCACTCCCCAGGACTGTTGCAAGCTTACAAGGCCACTTTTGTGTAGACACCAGTTT
Source organism: Acomys minous (assembly GCF_964271855.1). Lineage (NCBI taxonomy): Eukaryota > Metazoa > Chordata > Mammalia > Rodentia > Muridae > Acomys > Acomys minous. The sequence goes on from NC_140490.1 coordinate 60,736,293, forward strand.
GGATTATAGGGTAACTGATATAAAAGGCCTGATGGGGCTGTTTGGGTGGGTCATCAAATAGTCTGTCTCCCGTCAACACAGAGCGTTAGTAATGCAGGGATGCAAACATGAAAGAGCCCCCAGGACAGCCCCGGAAGTGACCCGTGGAGGGGACCCTGGGCAGAGGTGCTAGGCATCCCAGCCTCTGCTAAATTTAACAGGACTTGCCAAGTAAAAGTCATTATTGAGAAAATGTACAAGTCCAGCCAAGAGCTTGGGTGATGGAAAATTAAATATAGTTGAGACATAAAATTTTACAATACAGGGATTGTAGGGCAATTGGATGTCTTTCATAGTTTAAGAATGCAGTTCAATGGACCATCTCTCAGCATTATCCTGAAAGCTTATACTTTTGATTAAAACCATAAAATCTATCTGAGAGGTCCAGGAAAGAGTGAGCATACCTTAAACCCAAACATTCTACCACCTGGACGGCTAGTAGTCTCATTTTCCTTCTACTTTTAATTTAATTAAGGCAACCATGGCCAAGCTGGAATTCTTGTATGTGAACTTTGTGTAGGAAATTCAAAGAAATCTGAGACTTTTAAAGATTATTTAAGAGTTTACACATAGGATCATTTTCAGGGGTTACAAGCCAGACCCAAATTTAGCCCAAGGCTTGGAAAAATGACCCGCAATCTGCCCTGTTGCTGCTTATCTGGAGGGGTGAAGGTTGTGTGGGGACACCAGCTCGGCCATGTGAGTTGTCCTGTAACCATCAGGCACTGGTGTGGAGGAGCTGGCAGTGAAAGAGAAAGGTCACCTAGAGCCAGGCTGGATTTGAGTCCTGGCCATGGTCCTGCCCAGCTGTTGTTCAGTTCATTTCTACCTTGTCTGCTTCATTTACATCTACTTTCCCTACTCAGCCAGAATCACATGTTCTCATGTAATTGTACTGGCCTAGATGATGAGAACCTGGTGAGGTTTGGAATCACACTAATGCCAAGATCTGTCACACTGGCGAGCATTGTGTGCCGTGAGCAAGAAGCCCAGAGGAATAGAAAAGTAATAAAATAATAATCATGGCTATGAGGTGTTTAGCAAATCTAAATTTCCATGAGGTGAAAAGAAAACCTTTCTCAAGTTCCATCTATCCTAATAGAAGGCATCTCGTGTTATTAAATCAGCTGATTCCGTTTCAAGGGCATGTGCTGTCATCTTCTTATATCTGAGGTGCTTCAACAACAGGAATAAAAAAGATGAGTCACACACGGTCACACTGGTGAATGTTCAATCCTTTTCCATTTCAGTTGGTTATCTACTCTGAGCCAGGGACTATCTGGCCCAACAGCTATAAAGTTTATTGGGACAAATAGTGGAAAAGGCTCGTCCCCAGGACCTTACAGCTACATGACCATTGCCTTTGTTTCTGCTGCCTTAAAAGTACACGACCTCTCAGGATGCAAAGTGTCATTCTGTAGAGCAAATACAAAGGTCTGAGCATTGTTAAAACTTTGTCTACTCTTGGGAACCTGACTGAGAAGAACAAACCAAACAGAAGTCAGAGAAATGGAGAGAGAAATATCTTCAGCCACTTCCTCGAATTAAAGTCTAAAGCTGAGTTCTAAAGTATACACCCAGGTTAGCTGGTTTCACCATTGTCCAAGGCTAACAGCTTCCACGCTCTAAAATAGGCTGCAGGATTCAGCAAACAGCACCAGCAAAGCCAAAGAGCAAAAGCAAAAGCAAGAAATGGAGCGAAACTTCATTTCCAGATCAAGATCCTAAATTCAGATTCAGCTCAGTGTCCTGTGTTGAATCCGCTAACCCTAATTACAGCTGGGGCTCCACAGGAAGAAAGCACGGAGTTCTGGAGGGATTGTGTTGCACTTGTTGGAGAAATCTCTATGCTGGAAGTTTCTCAGTGTTACTCCCTTAGCTTGGTCTTGCTCTCCGATATTTTAATTTTATTCATTTTTGATACAAGCCAAACACACGTGCTGGTTTCTACAAGAATGTCTGTAGCTTCTTAGGAGTTTTTCCTGCCCACCCCACATTCCTTCATAGTTTTCATTTGGCCTCTATCAAATTGTCAACTTCATCATTGTTTGCAAAAACTGTTGTTATGTGTGAAACTAGTTAATTAGTGGTACATGGGAAATTCTGCAGTACATAGAACACTCTGGAAAAAAAACACTTGTTGCTGGCCTAAATTTGTCTTCTAATAAAAGACTAAGTAAGGGAAGGCTAGTGTCAGGAGATGCTCTGCTGTAGGTGCGGGTCTATAGCATTCTCCACTCAGCACGTTTGGGTTCAGATACAACCTCTACTCAGATTCAGATTAGTTAAGTCTGTTTATTTGCTAACTTGTATTTGAAAGCACACACGAGAGGTACCACACCAGACATAGTAATGATCTAAAGAGAGTGGTACCTACCTCTGTGGAGCAACGGTCCAGAGCCATGATGCGGCCTCACGGCTGTCAACTTTGATTGGCCACTCTAAATTTAGTTAATAAAAGACACACATTGGGTCAGGAGTGGAGGTCACTGGTAGTGCACTTGCCTATGGTATGCCAGGCCCCTGGTTCCATTCTCAGGGGTGACTAAAATAAAATAAAATAAGCAAGTAAATCATAAGTGGCTCTATCACATTTCAGGAACTTAATACCTGGTCATACAAGGCTAATGGTGGCATAAATTTTATAACATTTCCAAGAGCGTCAAAGACTTGTCTGCGGAGTAAACAAATATGGAATGATGGGGGTTTCAATTCATTATGTGTAATAATTACAATTATGTTGCATGGCATAAAATGGCCATTCAAGAAGTTGTGTTGTGGAAATGGGAGGGAAGTCTCTTTGGGAAATGAATCTAGAAGGAGAAGTGGGAATGGTGTGTAAAAAGTAACACACAAGCTGGAGAGCTAAGACAGGGTAGGCTTCTAGGAAGATATGGGGATGACTCTAGCTGAGACTCCTAGTAGCAGGGGTCATGGAGACTGAAGAGGACACCCTCTAACTAGACAGGACTCCTAGTGGAGGGAGGGGAACACCAACCTACCTATTAAACCTTCAATCCCAAACTTACCCTACCTATAATATGTGCAGGAATAAAGATAAAGCAGAGATTGAGGGAATGTCCAAACAGTGTCTGGCCCAACTTGAGACCCACAGACAGGAGCTTAACATAGCTGTCCTCTGGGAGGCTTCACTCAGCAGAGGTTTAAAACAGATGGTGAGACTCACAGCAAACACTGGGCAAAGTTTAGGGAGCTTTGTGGGAAAGCGGGGAGGAGGATAGTTGGACCTGGAGGTGATAGGAGCTCCACAGGAAGATCAACAGAGCCAACTAGGCATAGCCTAGAAGGGCTTGCAGAGCCTGATGCACAACCACGGACTGTGTGTATGACTGGACCTAGGTCCCTACACAGATATAGTCTGTGGGCAGCTCGGTCTTCATGTGGGTTTGGGGTGGGGTGCTGTCTCAGGCATGCACTCTGTTGCATGCTTTTGATCACTCTCCGCTGGCATGGCTGCCTTGCCAGGCTACAGGGGAGGAGGTTGCGTTCAGTCCTGATGGGACTTGATGAGCAGGGGTGGGTGGGTGGGGTCTCCCATTTTCTGAGGAGTAGGAGAGGGAAGAGAGAGGAAGAGAGAGGGAGGGTGCGACTGGAAGCAGAGGAGGGAAGAGCTATGATCGGGATGTAAGGTGAATTAATTAACTAATTAATTAATAAGAAAGAGAGACATATACTAGCTAAGGAGCCAGGAGAGAGGTCAGAGTGCGCTAATGTCCAAGGGCTTGGTGGAAGAGAAACATGTGAAGAATAGACAGGAAAGAGAGGGAGAAGAGGTGAGAGATACAAGAGAAGGCTAGAAAACGAGGCCAGAGAGAGATATGAAGACCTGGCCATCATCTGAAGAATCCTGGAAGAATCAAAAGCTGGAGAGTGACTTGCTGAGATGCACACTTAGAGCTCTCCTCTGTCTGCATGAGTCAGAAAGGTCCGGGTGCCATGATCCGGTGACACAGGTCACATGGTGTGTAAGAGTCCTGATCTGCAGGGCTGAGAGTGAACACCACCATCTTGGTGGCTTGAACACAGAAATGCACTTCCTTCCTCACAGTTCTGGAAAGTTTAATAACAAGGTGTGAGCAGAGCTGGCTAGCACCGAGGCCTCCCACATTGGTTTACGAAGATGTCTTCTCTTGTCCCTGGACATTGTGTGTGTGTGTGTGTGTGTGTGTGTGTGTGTGAGAGAGAGAGAGAGAGAGAGAGAGAGAGAGAGAGAGAGAGAGAGAGAGAGAGGGAGAGAGAGAGAGAGTGTGTGTGTGTGTGCATGCACACACACATGTGTGCACATGTTCTTACAAGGACACCAATCAGATTAGAGATTGGTCCACTCTAAAAGCACTTTAATTATCAAAGGTATCTCCCATTTTTAAATAAGGAGGCCTTTGGGTCCTTAAGACATGAATTTGACACCTTTCAACTTCCAACCAGTGTTAGAGATAAAACCAAATCATGAAGATCAAGGGATGCTGCTAAAAGATGAAGAAACACACAGGACAGGAAAACTCTGCCTGGCAGGCTCTGGCCAGAATATATGTAAGAAGTTCCATGAAGAGAAAGAGGGCTCATGGAGAGCGTTGCTTGCCAGGGGCAACAAGATGGTGTAAATTCCATCTGCCTGCTATGGTTTAGAGCATGGGGACGGGTCAGTCTCAGTGTGGTTGGCCCTGAGAAACTTGCTTACCTCTCCGATACCACCTCCCATTGATCTTTTTTCCCCCTTCTGGAAATGACTCACACAAGTTTAGGAGCCACACAGTACTCTGGGACTCTACATGGCATTGGTCTATATATACATCCTCCTTCTAACAATGCCCTTGGCAACCTATGGGCCTCACTTCCATGTAGTATAAGCAAACATCCCTTTCTTAAGACTACATCTGAGAACTTGGTTGTAAGCTTGATCCCCTCCCCCCCCCCCACCTCAGGGCTGCACATATGCCCTGCTTTACACAGTGGGAATAAGTTACCACCATCAGCAACCCTATGCTTAAACCAAGGGAGACAGGCTGATCTGGCCTAGACTGGTTTAGGGTACAATAAAGCAAACTGTGTCCTCTGTGTGAACTTCTAGGGACAAATCCCTATTTACCATCTTATGCCTATGCATAGCTGGGCATGGATATGATTAAAATCAGTTGCCTCATGAGAAGGGACACACATACTGAGCAAAGGCTTATGTAATCCAAGCCTGTCAATCAAAACAGAACCACCCGGCTCCATCTTCTAATGACCAAATTCATCCTTCTCTTGAACCCCATAAAGCAAAGCCCTAAATAGTAATTAGGTCCCCTCACTCATGTGGCCTCCTGTTGCTCTTGACAATATGTGGGATCTGTACTATAAAGTTTCCAGATGACTTATAATCAGCTCTTCAGTTCTTTGAGACGAAGCCAATGGCCTAGAAACATTGAGCCTAGACCCAGACCACCAATAACAAAGTAGTGTTTTAAAATCCTTTGATATAGGACATTCTGACCACCAGCCTGGTTTATAGAATAGTCTTTTTAGTCCTGATCATCATGTCATTTGCTCCTTGACTTAGCCACCACCTCCTCTGGGAGGTGCCAAAGCTTTGCAGCAAGGCTAAGGTGACGCTTACCCCAACTATGATTGTCTGCCTCATTTGGAACAATGGTCAGTGCTGCCCAGCCCGCAACCTCTGGGTAGAGCCTCCAAGAGGGCAGCACAGGGCTCAGAAATGGGGAAATGTCAAGATAATCAGCCACCTCAGAGGCCTGATTGTCAGGAAGAGCTAACTAGAAAATCCCAAAGAGTGACTGCAAAAGGAGGGAAAAAATCTGAAACTGACAAAAAAATATTTTTAAAACTGAAAATCTCAAGAGGTGAGAAAAGTTAGTAGAAAATGTGCCTTTGAATGCCTATTTGTAGGTATCAAATAACACAAAGAGCAAATTGTATCTCAGAAAGCTAGGTTCCAAGTACCTTGCTGAGCACTGTACCTGCACTATATTATTACTACAGCAGTTAATACAACACACAGGAAGTGATGTTATGATGCATATTTGACTAATAAGGACACTCGGGAAAGAACGTGTCCATGTTCAGACTGTGCTGCATGGTTCTAAAATTGTGTTCTTAAACACTGGACTACAAAAACCAGACAACAGCAAGCAAACATAAGCCCAAAGTTAAAAGGCCTATGCTGCAGATAAGAGGAGAGCTTTAGGGATTAGCCTGCAATGTCAGCAGGGCTTCCAAAGTGACTCCGTTGTCACTCATCTCTCCCAGTGTTAGCCAGTGGCTCTCAGCCCAGTGAGTATGAAGAGAAACAAGAGACACTCTACAGTGTATCTTCCTGCCAAGATAAGGCATTCAGTAGGCTTACTAAGCAGGAGTAGAAGAATTTTTTATTTCTGCTCCTATAAGGAATAATAGGAATCATTCTTATAATTAGTAAGTGTTAGGTTTATTATATTCTCTCTTTATTGTCTGTGTGTGTGTTTGTGTGTGTGTGTGTGTGTGTGTGTGAGAGAGAGAGAGAGAGAGAGAGAGAGAGAGAGAGAGAGAGAGAGAGAAAGAGAGAGAGAGAGAGAGAGAGAGAGAGAGAGACAGAGACAGAGACAGAGACAGAGACAGAGACAGAGACAGAGATAGTGACACATAGAAAGAGTACAGACACACATAGACAGAGACATGTACTTGTATGTTTGTTTATATATAGATACACATGTAGGGAAGGCTAGAAGTTGGTGCCATGACTTCCTCTATCACTCTTCATGTTATAATTATTTAATTTTTGACAAGGTCTCTTACAGAACCTGAAGTTTGCCAGTTTGATTAATCTGGCTTGCTAGCAAGCCCCAGGGATAATCTTGTCTCTGTCTGCCCAGTACTGGGATTGCAGGCAGATGCTGCATCACTTAGCTTCTAAAGGGGTCCTGAGGATTTGAACTGCAGACCTGGCCCCTATTTAATGCATTTTCAACTGATGATGTTCTCAACTTATGAGCTTGTTTAACTATATCTATAAATATAACCCCATTCACAGTAAGTCAAGGAGCATCTGCACATGAAGCCTGTTTATGAAATGTCACAAAAGAAGATGACGCATAAAGATGAGAGTGCCCACAATTTTTGATAGCACTGTTATTACTCATTCCTTCCTTATTTGGAATGTTTCATATGTTCCAGACCACATTTTCCCACATGTGAGCATCAATGCACAACACAGACAAAAATGTCAGTGCCATGGAGATTGCATTCCAGTAGGAGAAGGTTAGACAGTAACTACCTAGTAAGTGTTATAGCAAAGTGTGCTCAGAATTGTAAATAGTGCGGTGTGTGTGTGTGTGTGTGTGTGTGTGTGTGAGAGAGAGAGAGAGAGAGAGAGAGAGAGAGAGAGAGAGAGAGAGAGAGAGAGAGAGAGAGAGAGAAATGTGACACGTGGCTTTTTGAGAAATGTGAGATCCGATCAAATCCTGGATGGGAGTGTCAGCCTATGAGGGAGACGGAAAGTGTCTAAAGATCAGGAGTTTAACATCTCAGTGGAGCACCACGCCGCAGTAACGTGTGAGCACGTCCAAACGGGCTGAGGCAAGCAGAGGTTTGTGGAGGCAAAACGGGGAGAGCTTTTACAAGCCATTTTGAGTCAATTACTCTTGGCTACAAGACTGTACAAGGCTCGTGCCAGCCCAAGGGTGAGTTGGCAGTTGCTATGCCGAAGTCCTCACCGGAGTGCTTTTATGCAAGTTTGATGTACTTCTAGAAGAATCTTTCATGACAGTTCTTGTTATCAGGCTTGTGTAGAAACATGATTTTTTTTTTAAGCTCCAGTACGTTTTCATTAGTACTTGACACAAATGACTCCATTTCAATTCCAGAGATTTTTTTTCACAGGCGGTGACAGGGTATTGTAGATGTGGGGTTTTGGACAAAGAACATTCCAGGCAGCAAATCCTGAGATAGAGAGTGGCCAGGGTGTTGAGGAGGGCTGGAAGGCCACATACAGCACAGGATCTACATTAGAGGCAATGAGGATGTGTCAGATTTGAGGCGCTTCTTCAGGCCTGGGAGCAGGGTTTTGGCAGAGTCGTATGGGCTGCGTTCCAGCGGGACAGCAAGATCTATCGTAACCGTAAGAAAACACAGGAGCAAGCGTGGCCGTGTGCACACCATTTGGGAAGTCCGTGGGAGTGACCCAGGAAAGAAAGCCAGCAGTGTTCCACATGGTGTGGAGTCCTGTGTTCTGGAGAGAAGTTAGAGCCAACAAGCATTTGCTGTGAGAGTGTGTGGCTGGAGAGTGGAGGGTAACACCTAAAAGTCCCAGCTTAGAAACTGTGAGGATGCCGCTGCCAGTTAACAAGATGAGAGACTCTCTTCGTGAGGTTCAGTTTTCTCTGTCTTAAACCGTACCAGTCTGTTAGAAGTCCAGGGGGAGCTGTTAGATACTGGCGCGTGAGACGAGTGCGTTTTATTAGTCACTTTTCTCATCACTGTGACCTCATAGACACAACCTAAGAGAGGAGGGGTTTCTTTTTGCTCAGGGCTTCTATTATGATGGGACAGCCATGGCTTAGTCTGTGGGGAAAGAAGTGCTGGGGTGGGATCAGGGGCGGGGGCGGGGAGGTGTATTTTTTTCATATGACAGAAGCCCAAGACAGAAGGAAGCAGGTATAAACCATAGGCTCTAAGACTGCCTAGTGACCCATTTCCACCAATCAGGCCCCATAGCCTTCAAAATCACGCCCCATGAGCCTATGGAGTCCAGTGTCGTTTCAAACCTGAGTGGAGAATCACGCTTGGGGATTTATAGATTAAAGCCATGAGCTCATACAAGGTGAGTGTAAAGACAGAAAACGAGGGCCAAAGGGAAAATTCCACGTCACTAGAACGTCCGACGTCCTGTAAGAAAAAAGGTGCAGGCGAGACTGAGAAACAAGCCGGTTAACGCAAGCAGGAAATTTTAAATATTCTGGGAGTCCAGGGAAGGAAAGTGTGTCAAAGATGCGAAGGTTGTCTACAGGTCAAGGAAGGGGCCAGTTGTAGGAGCAGGAACTTGTTGTAGTTAACCAAACGGTGTGGGGAGTGACGAGAGAAGCCTTTTGGAGACCCACAGAGAATGGCGAGTGTAGCGCCAGCGGCTCCTCAGAGTTCTCGAACAATCCTGACCCACTGCACGCAGTGCTGACCTACTAGGGACTCCTAGAACACTCGTGAAGTATCCAAATGGATCCGAGGCTACGGCGGTGACTGCTTCCCCCTCCATCATCGAAGTCCAAGGTGGTCTTTTTAAAAAATATAATTTATTCATATTACATCTCAATTGTCAGCCCATCCCTTGTATCCTCCCATTCCTCCCTCCCTCCCACTTTCCCCTTACTCCCCTCCCCTATGACTGTGACCGAGGGGGACCTCCTCCCCCTGTATATGCTCATAGGGTATCAAGTCTCTTCTTGGTAGCCTGCTATCCTTCCTCTGAGTGCCACCAGGTCTCCCCATCCAGGGGTCGTGGTCAAATATGGGGCACCAGAGTTCATGTGAAAGTCAATCCCCACTCTTGCTGCCCCACATCTCCCACATTTCCTCAAAGCTACGCCAACCTGGTTGATTGCTATTGGTGCTTGAGGCTAGTATGGGATGGTCTGATTGGCCCTTCAACCTCTTAAAGGCTTTTACACTGGACAATAAAGTTAGATCTGCACTTTGGCTTTGTATTTACACTCACCTTCAATGAGCTCATGACTTAAATCCACAAATCCTCAAGTGTGTTTCTCTACCCAAGAGCTCACTCTGATAAAGACACAACAAGAAGACAAGTGTATATAGACCAGTCTCTCTGATGAACATAGATGCAGAAATTCTCAACCGAGAGTTGCAATTCCTCTTAATTGTCAACTCAGTCAAACCTTGCTATACTGTGGGTTTGGGAGGTTTGTTTATTTGTTTGTTTGTTTGTTTGTTGTTTTTGTTCTGTTTTGTCTTCAGGAAAACAATGAAAAAATATTTTTGTCCATGTTTAGAACATGGGAAAACTTACAAGAAATTTGACACAATTTTGGTTTAATTAAAAAACATGGAATATGTAGCTATGGAGGGCCAGTTCTGCATGTCTCTCATTTAGTGGCTGTAACAGCTACATGAAAGAGAAAGCATTATCTCATTTTATACATTCAAAAACAGGCTTTCAGAGCACAAACAATTAAGCAATGGAACGTCATCATGCTCACACCAGACTCAGTGTCTTTATTTAAACTTATTTTTTTTTTGTCCGTAAGAGTAGAATATAACAGAATTTACCATCTTAACCTCTTTTAGGTGCACAGTTCAGGCACCCCAAGTCTTATTCACAAGCCAGTGCAACACCCCACCTTCCATCTTCAGAAACTCTGTCATTTTCCCAAACATAGGCTCTGCACCCACTAAACAGCAGCTCCCCAGTTTAACTGGCTGAAATACATTGATATATTATTTTACATTTACGGAAACAAAGTCCATTATCTGTACTCAGAAACTATTACATATGATACCACAACTTGAAGTGCTTTTTTATATTTCTACGATGAAATGAAAGGAACAGCTGCCTGCTGACCTTACCCTGAAGCTGTTAGGACACAACATAACGAAATGTGGGATTTACACAGGGAGAAACCCAGGGGAAATTTCAGTTTCCCATCAAGTATTTTGATAAACACCATTTTCTTGCTAGGCAAATGTACATATTTTTCTGAATGTCTGCTCGTCTTTCAGTTTGGCTGGAACATAGATAGTCAGTCGGTTTTGTTTTGTTTTTTTTTCTGTAAATAGCTCTGTGCTAAGCCAGACAGCTGACAATTTATTAGAGAGCAACTATCAGGCATTGTTATGTATTTTTCATTGTGTTAACTCACTTAGTCCCCATGGCAACTGTAGAAGTAAGTGTTATTACCCACTGTGGCAGTTACTAAACCATTATAAAATCAACTCTGAGAAACATCAAGAACCTTGGACATGTTAAAGTAAGTATGTGAAGCTAGTCAGAAAATACCACGTATTGCATGACTGCACTCGTACTGAGTATGAAATGTCAGAAAGAGGCAAATCTATAAAGACAGAAATAGATTAGTGGTTGCAGGGATTGGGAGAGGGAGAAATGAATAGTGACTGCTACTGGGTTCAGGGTTTCTTTTGGGAATGGTTAAAATAGTTGTGGTGATAGCTGTGTGACTGCTAATATACTAAGAGCTATTGAACTGTACACTATAAATGTACCAATTATGGTTTTGTGATCAGTTACAGATTCCAAGATAGTAGCAGCTTGCTCTAGTCCTCCAAAGTCCATATGTTAAAGGATTTATTAAAAAAAATTAAAGGTCCTCTGTTTGGTCCTACTGAGAGGTGGTAGAATCTTTAAGGGGAAAGGTCTAATGGGAGGAAGTTAGGTCATTGTGGGATGTACTCTCAATGGAGATCCTAGGATGCTGGTCTTTACCTCCCCTGCCTCCACCCCCATTTTGACCCAGACATGAGGTAAATAGACTATGCCATGTGATGCCACCCTGCAATCTGCCAAGGCAATACAGCCAATCAGTCATGGCCTGATACCTTCAAAACTGTGAACTAAAATAAATGTTCTCTTTTGAAGTAGATTTAATTCAGTTTTTTTGACTACCACATTGCTATGTGTATCTTTCTATATTTATGCAAATATTTAATGAAAGTTTTTTTTTATTAACTACGGTAGAAGCAAACTATATTCAGAATCATGAAAATAGCTATAAGGACAGTGACAACAGGGTCTTCCTGCAAAGAATCCCCATTGAGTCAAGCTTCCTGTCTGGAGACCGCACTGGCTGGAGTCTCATGTAGAATCTGTCACCATTTACCATGTCTAGACAATGTCTTCCTCCCGCAGCATTTGGAGGCCACATCAGGCCTCACAACTGCAGGATACATAGAATTCAAGATTGTCTGGATGGCCACTAGCTGCATACTTTGTGACTCTCAGCACTGTCTCATTTTCATTGGAGACACTGTGAAGTCACCAAAGTTTCTTCAGAGAAGGCAGGCAACACCAGATACTCGACAGACAGTACACAATTTTCCTCTGCCACTTCTTCCAGCCTCTGTGCTGCCCAAATAAAGGCTTTAGTCCAACTGTGATATAACCCACTGAAGAAAGGCGTCTTCAAATAGGAGGTAAACTAGGCATGCTTCCCGCCACTCCCTGTTGAAAAGATGCAGGGACCGGTCATAATATGTTGCAGGGATGTGCCAAGAGTAGATTTGTTCTTTAGGCTACAGAGATGAATAGTGGGCAGAGAAGCCCTTCTGTTGGCCCTGTGCTGTTGACCACCCTTCTGCATCTGATCGTATGAGGATGAACATGGTAAGGTCTGAAAGGCAGGCCCACTTACCCTCCTCCTTATAGGCAGAGAGAAGATGGCAGGGTCTTTAGTGAAGAGGAAAGTATCACTTTCAGATGGAGGGGGCTATTAGCTTGAGTCATGCTAGTCTCTTTTTGTGCCTGGCATTTGAACAAGCATCAGGGTGCCATAGTTTCATTGCATTTCTTGCTCAGAAAAAAATCCTGGATATTGTATTCATCAAAACCATGCATGCCATGCGTGCTGGGTCTGGGCAGATAGGGGCTGTCTCATTCCAGTGGATGGATGAACTCTAATTGCCTTGCAGAAACCACAAGTGCCCCCATGATTTAATTCACCTTGCCCTAAGCCTGAGCCTTGCAGTTAGTCAACAGTTAGAGATGCCTGAGAGGGGTTCTGAAAAATGCTCAGCCATACCTCACTACACTTAACCATTCAGAATCTCTTGCCTATGACATGCTGCCACCAACAGTGACCTAAGTCTTCCCACATCAATGAACACAATTAAGACACACCCACCCAGTTATGCATGTGCCCTGGCCAACCCACTATAGACAACCTTTCATATAGAATTTCTTCTCAGGTGACTCTATGTTGGACTGAATTGACAATTAAAACTAATTGCAACTCTCCGTTGAGAATTTCTGCACCTATGTTCATCAGGGAGATTAGCCTATCATTTTCTTCTTGTTGTGTCTTTATCAGAGTAAGCGTTCAGCGTAACGTGGGTTTTTAAAAAAAACATATTTGGAAGCATCACTACATTTCCTATTTTATGGAATAATTAGAGAAGGATAGGCTTTAGTTTTTCTTTAAAGTCTGATAACATTTTGTAGTGAATCCATGCTGACCTAGGCTTTTAAAAACTTTTATTTTATTAATTTATTTATATTACATCTCAATGGTTATCCCATCCCTTGTATCCTCCCGTTCCTCTCTCCCTCCCATTTCCCCTTACTCCCCTCCCCTATGACTGTGACTGAGGGGGACCTCCTTCCCCTGTATATGCTCATAGGGTATCAAGTCTCTTCTTGGTAACCTGCTGTCCTTCCTCTGAGTGCCACCAGGTCTCCCCATCCAGGGGACATGGTCAAATATGAGTCACCAGAGTATGTGTGAAAGACCCCACTCTCCACTCAACTGTGGAGAATGGCCTGTCCATTGGCTAGATCTGGGTAGGGGTTTGAAGTTTACTGCCTGTATTGTCCTTGGCTGGTGTCATAGTTTGAGAGGGACCCCTGGGCCCAAATCTGCCTATCATAATGTTCTACTTGTAGGTTTCTAAGACCCTCTGGATCCTTCTACTTTGCCATTCTCCCATGCTTTTCTCATCTAGAGTCCCAATAGGATGTCCTCCCCTCTGTCCCAGTTTCCTTGTAAGTGAAGACTTTCATGGGACATGCCCTAGGGTTTTTTGTTTTTGTTTTTTTAAGAAGGGTTTTATTGTGGTTTCAATCTCATTGCTTGTGATGCCTCCGTTTAAAATTTAAAATCACATCTTGGCTTAACTTTGGTGGGTCAAACGCTTTTAGAAATGCACCCATTTCTTTTAGGATTTCCAGTATGGTAGAATATAGGTTTTTGAAGTATGTATTTGTAATCATTGAACTTCATTGGTTTCTGTTGTAAATTATCCCCTTTCTTATGTAATACTATTAATTTGAGTCTTTCCTCTTTTTAGTTTGGTTAATTTGGCTATGAGTTTATCAATCTTGCTTGTTTGTACACCTCAAAAAATCAAATTTTCATTTTAGTGGACTTTATTATCATTACTTATTTCTGTTTCATTGGTTTATTCCCTGATGTTATTTCCTTCTGTCTACTTAAGGTTTAACTTTTTCCCAAGGCTTTGAGATGCAGCACTAAATTATTTATTTGATATCATTCTGATTTTATAACATAGGCACATAGAACTAAAGAGCTCATTTTTAGTACTTGCTTTCACTGTATGCCATAAATTTTGATACATTTAACATTTTTTCATTCATTTTATTAATACTTTAATTTCTTTCTTGACTTTTCCAGTGACCTAGTCATTGATCAATAATGTGTTGTTGAGTCTTTATGAGCTTGTGTGTTTTCTGTGGCTTCTTTCACTGTTGGTTTCAGGTTTTATACCATTGTGGTCAGATACAATACAGATGGATGCTTCAATTTTCTTGTATTTGTTGAGAGGAGATTTGCATACTAATAACTTAGCAAATTTAGAGTGTATTCATAGACTGCTGAAAAGAATGTGTATTCTTTAGTATTTGGGTTGACATTCTGTAGATAAGTTAGGTCTATTTGCTCTATGGTACCATTTATCTCCATTGGTCACTTTCCACCTAGATGACTTGTTTATTAGAGAGTGGAACACTGAAGCTACCTAGTATTACTGTGTTGGTATCCATGTGTGAATTTATATCTAGTAGTAGCTGTGTTGTGAAATTGAGGACACCTTTGTTCAATGTGTATGTAATTAGAATGGTGATATCATCTTGTCTGGTTGTTAACCTAATCAGTATGAAGGGAGGTTTTTTGTTTTGTTTTGTTTTGTTTTTTGGTTGTTTTGTGACATATGTTGATCTGAAGTCCATTTTGTTGATTATCAGAATGATGATTCCTGTTTGTCTCCTTGTTCCAATTACTTGCAAATCTTTGGCCCCCTTTTCAAGCCAAGATGGTGTCTATCTTTGGTGTTGAACTGTGTTTCCTGCAGACAGCAAAATGTGGACTCTTTTTTTTTTTTTTTTTTTTTTTATCCAGTCTACCCATTTGCGCCTTTTGTTTGAGGAATTGAGGCCAGTGATACTTGGAGATGAACCTCAGGGTTATTACTGAAAAGTGTGTTTTAACTCCTGTCATTTGTAATTGATTTTGTAATGTTTTGGGTTTTCATTGGTTTTCATTTGTTTAACTAATGTCTTAACTTCTTTTGTTATTTTTACATAGTTTTGGAGTGTGTTTAGCATTCTCTTCCATTCAGAGTATTCTCTCCAATATCCTTTGTAGGGCTAGCTTATTAAATATAAATTGCTTCAAGTTGTTTTTGTCATGGAAAGTTTTTATTTCTTCTTCCATTATAGTTTTGTTGAATATAGTAGTCTGTGTTGGCATCAACAGTATTTTAGGATTTGAGGTACATTGCTTCAAGTTATTCTGGATTTTAAATTTTCCATTAAGAAATAAACTTTTATTCTGATGGTCCTACTTTTGCAAGTGATTTAGACCTCCTCTTTGCATCTTTCAATATCTTTTCTTGATTCTATATGTTGAGTATTTCAACTGTAATATTGCTTGAAGAGATTCTTTTCTCATTCTGTCTGTTTGGTATATTGTATGCCTCTTTTACCTGGATGGGTATCTCTTTCCCTAGACTTGAGAAAAATTCTCCTGTGATTATTTTTAAATGGTATCTACTCTTTTGATTCTTTTCCTTCTATGTGGATAGCTTGTAATTTATCTTTTCTTAGTGTATCACTGATTTCATATATTCTGTTCATACATTTAAAAATCATCATTAAAATAATTAAAGGATCTTATTCTGCCACCTTACCCAAAGGCCTTAATGTTCTGTCTCTATGTAACTCATTTTATGGGTAAAGCTTTCCATTGAAGTTTTTATTTGGATTATTGAATTTTTATTTTCAGCTATTATTTTCATTTGGCTTTTCTTCAGTATTTCTATCTTTTCATTGAATTATATTTTTGTGTCCTGAATTACTTCTTTATTTCATTAAGATATTTGTGTGTCCTTGTAAACCATCCAGGAGATGATTAGTGTCCTTTAAATTTATTTGTGCATTTGTTTTTGTTCTTTTTGAGATCTTTGAACATATTTAGAATCATTCTTAGTCAGGAATTTTGTCTAAGTTACTGTGATTGGTAACTATTAGTATGGGAATGTCAATTCTTGGAAGAAACGTGTTATCTTGGCTTTTCATATTATGATGTTTTTATGTTGGATTTATCCAATGAGCATAGATTGGTCAAATGTTCAGACACACTGGAGCTGAGTGGGTTCTTGTTTCAGTGCTTGGTGTTCTCATTGCTTCCTAAGTCTTAACTGTGCTGAGTGTTACGTGGGAACAGAGGACCCAGTGACTCATGCCTGACTGTTGAAGGGGTTGGACAGGCCCTGCGCGTGTTTTGATATAAGGTAGCTTTACAATCTAGTCTTTAAGTAACAATAACACACTCAGGGTAACTATAGCTGAATTTAAGGAGTAATGAACATACTCTGGTCTGTTATGCTGGGTCTGGGACTCTGCAAACTATAGGTAAGTTTTTCCAGCTCGGTTCTTGCTAGATTCCATGTGTTGCTGTGGCCTGAGAGGGACAGGTGAGGATTTTGTTCTTCTCTGGTAGCAGTTCCTATTGGCTCCACTCCAGAAATACTTGTTTAATCTGGAAGCTGGAGTTTCTTCTGTAGATGAATCATTGTAAGGTTTTTCTAATCCTTGCAGTGCAGCCCCCAAATCAGCAGCATCTTCTTCCACCTGGTGTCTCCTCCTTGGATGTCTGAGCTCAGAGATAAAGATCATCAAGTAGCAAGTCATTCTCAGTGGTCTGCTTTGATTCTGAGTGGCCCACTGAGGTTTAAAGTCTAATCCTGCAGTGCCTAAATGGGTCTTTATTTGGAAGAGTTCATTACAAAGTTAAGTTGGGGTCATCAGAATGAACCCAAATCCAACACAACTGACTTCTTTTAAAGGGAGAAGCTTGGCCACAGAGACATGAACACAGGGAGAAATCCACGAAAAGCTGAAGGCAGAAGCCAAGGTGATAATGCTATAGCCCAAAGACACAACAATAATGAATAGTGAGCCCCTAGACAGTCTGGGAAAGACACAGAGCAGATTCTCTGCCACAGTCTCAAAAGCCAGCCTGGATGACTTGCAGACTTGGCCATGCAGCCTCCAAAACTGCCAGCCATTTACCCAATAAAATTATCACTCAGGGTGTATACACAACCCATATAACTCAACAGAAAGCAAATAACCCAATTTTTAAAAGAGCAGAGGATCTAGATAGACAATTTTTTCAAAGAAGCATACACATGACCTACCAACTATATTGTGTTTAAGATGAAGGACCTCTGGGAAAATGAAAAATAATAACTCTGCGCTCCTTTCTGACTGAACCTTGGTCTATATATTTACCTTTGAGATACAGCAGATAGCAAACTTAGAGTAGTGTGACTCTAGAACAGTGGTTCTCAATCTGTGGGTTGCAACTCCATTGGGGGGTGGTTAAAAGATCCTTTCACAGGTGTCTCCGAAGGCCATCAGAAAACACAGATATTTGCATTGTGTTCATAACAGTAGCAAGATTCATAACAGTTATGATGTTGCAACAAAAATAATTTAATGGTTGGGAGTCATCAACCACAACATGAGGAACTGTATTAAAGTGTCATCACATTAGGAATGTTGAGAACCAGTGCTCAAGAAGCTTTTAATCACAATACACAGATACTGCAACTCTAAATTAACTGATGACTGCACATGGAAAATGCCATAGAAACCAGGAAACCAGCATCTTCACCTCCAAAGGTGAAGACTGACTCCTTCTACCTGCCCTTTGTCTTCACAGGCATTTGGAACCCACAGCAGTCTAACTCCGCTGAGAAGCAGAGCATTTGAGGTAAGCCCATAGGGTATCTTTTACTAAAGTTTCTCACTGGGCGTGTTCCATTTTTGGACCAGCTCAAGAACTTCAGCCTTGTTTAGTCAACTTTCAAGCCACAGATTTTGGAAAACGCAGGCTTGGCAGTGCCATCATGGTGAGACCACAGGACTTGTGGCTCGAGGGTTAGGTTTGCCACAGTAGATTTCCTGGAAGGCAACGTCTAAGGACTCCTTCTCCATGGATACCATAATAATCCATTTCTAAGTGCATATCTGGAGAAGCTACTCACAGTTCCTGTGAGCTTTTCCTCAGAGGCTCTTTAGAGAGCTCTACAGTCCTGAAGAGAGGCTACAGGACTTTGATGCCTGACCCTTTGCATTGACATAATATGGCCTTGAATATCTAGGTAAACACTTCTGTGTGTCTGTGGTATTAGCATTTTAGTACGTAGAACAGTAGATTGACCTCCTCACGGTTGCTGAGGATCTGACTAGAACAAGAGGAAAGAGGAAGAATTTATTATTCTTTTGGTCCTGCCTCATTTCTTGGGCTGGGACATCTTATCTCAGCTTCTAGTTTTCAACAGATTCAATTTCTCAGCCTCCATACTTACATAGGCCAACCCCATTGTTATTTGCCTGTCTCTTCGTCTGTCTGCCTATCTGCCCACCTGTCTGTCTATTCATCTGTGGGAGTTTAATGCGAATTGTCTCCCAAGGCTCAAGCACGTGGTCCCCATTTGGTGGTGCTATTTAGGGAGGTGATCTTGCTAGATGAAATATGTTGCTTGGGCCAGGCTTTGAGGGGTCAGAGCCTGACGCCACTTGTGTTGTGAGAGGGTGTGTGATCTCTCAGCATCCTGCTCCAGTTGTAATGCTTTCTGCTAGTTGCCAAGCTTCTCCATAATGATGAACTCTTACCCCACTGAACTCAAGCTAAAAGAAGCTCTTCCTGCATATACAGGGGGAGGTAATCCCCCTCAGGAACAGTCATAGGGGAGGGGATAAGGGGAAATGGGAGGGAGGGAAGAATGAGAGGATACAAGGGATGGGATAACCATTGAGATGTAACAAGAATAAATTAATAAAAATAAAATAAAATTAAATAAAAATTAAAATTAAAAAAATAAATAAATAAAAAAGAAGCGCTTCCTTCTACAAGTTGCTTCTGGCTGAAGTGTTTTATCACATTAACAGAAATGTTATTGATACTTCATCTATGCAAACATTGTTACTGCTTTTGAGGAGAACCGTGACTGATAGACAGAGTGAGCTAAAACCCCCAATAATGTAATTGGCTGCTGGTTGTCACAACTGATGCCTATCACCTCTTCTCTACATGTACTCAATACTCCTCCATCTTGGATTTAGGTTGTTTCACTGGTCTTTGTGGACTGCTGATATGACTCAAAGTTGGCCTCTAAGTGAGTGGCATCCAGATTTCCATTCCCAGTTATATCTCAGTATTTGAATGAATCTCTTGAGCTCTGTGCATAGTCCTGCTGAGTTCCCTGCTTTAACAGCAGCCTTTACTCGTCTTGTTGTAGAAACCCCCATTATATGAGGAGATATCAGCTATGCCTGTGTTGTT
This sequence comes from Acomys minous, assembly GCF_964271855.1. Taxonomy (NCBI): domain Eukaryota; kingdom Metazoa; phylum Chordata; class Mammalia; order Rodentia; family Muridae; genus Acomys; species Acomys minous. The sequence goes on from NC_140490.1 coordinate 60,755,876, forward strand.
GTAGCCACACTATCTGGTAGAAACAATTTAAGAACTTATCTTAGCTGGTAGTTTTGGAGGTATCAGCCTATTCCATCAGGAAAGGCAGGAATAGGGCATCTCAAACTGTCATGGCAGGTGCATGTAGCAGGGACAGTTTACCTGGAGCAGAGAAGAAAGGAAGAACATGCTAGAGTGAGGGACAAGTACAATCCTCAAAGGCCCAAATCTATGCCCTCCCTTCCAAATCTTTCACAGTCTTCCATAAATACTGCTGCTTGCTAATAAATAAGCTTTCATGATATGAACCAGTGGGAAACATCTTAGATTCAACCCATAGAAAGGAGTAAAAGATTTGGTGCTTACACTGTGTTCTGAAGGAAGGCACTCACTCCCAAGACTCTGAAGGACTGGGAGGCAACTGGTGCCTGAAAGCGGCATCCACCCTTAATAGAAATAAACTACAAGCATTTCCAGGAGAACGAGGACCTGTTTTAATTTTTCTCGTTGCTCTGATAAAGCTACCCAACAAAAACAACGTAAAGAAGAAAAGGTTTATCTTGGCTCACAGCTTAAGGGTACTGCTTATCATGCTGTGAAAGGCAAGGCAGCAAGAACATGAAACAACAAGTCATATTTTGCCTACAGTCATGAAACAAGAAGAATAATGCTAGCACTGTTTGCTTTTTCCTTTTTTATTCAGTCCAAGACTCAACTTTATAATATGGTACCATTGACATTCAGAATGGATCTTCCCTTATCAGTCAACCCTTCCTGGAAATGCCCTCTTAATCATGTAGAGAGCTATTATTTCTTAAGCATCTATCTATCTATCTATCTATCTATCTATCTATCTATCTATCTGCACATAAATATGGCATAGCTTATGTGTGGAAGTCAGGGACAACTTTAAGAAGTTGGTTTTCTCTTTCCACCATGTGGGTCCTGGGTACTGAACTCAGGTTGTCTGCACTGGCAAGCAAGCATTTAGACAACCCGAGTCATCACACTGGTTCCTCTTAAGTGACTCTAAATCTAGTCAAGTTGGCGATGAAGTTTACCCACCACAGGATCTGAAGTGGATCTTGCCACCAAGACACTGAGGGACATCCTGGAAACAGATTCAAACTGAGGACACCGAATAGCTCTCTGTTGCTGAAATTGAACATTGAGAGATAACAATGGCCGGGCTCACCTTGATGAAGGAAAACATTAGCACTGAAGGCTACTATGGCTGCTCCACCCATGTGCTTGAAGAAGACCAATAGCAAAGGCTGGCTAGCCTCGACTGGATGAATAATTTAGCTACTTCTTTAGAGAATGGTTCATGGTGGATGACGTAGGATATAAATTTGTCCCTGTTTGTGTCTGACCTTGAAACCTGTAGTGGCAGTCAAACCTCTTGTCTCCTTTTGCGCTCTCCCTTCATGCTCTCATCCAGCTTGTAAAGCCATTCATCACTGTGTGTTCTTACCTTAGGTCACAGAACGTGGATAAGCAGGATGATACTCAGCTCAGCCTGATGGGAGACTGCACTGACTCCAGCTCCAGCTCTGAAAGTACCTGCAGTGTGGCCGTTGTTAATTTCCTGTTTATAACATGCAAAAATTGAACTAAGATCCTCATCCAGCTGGTCACAGAGGAGACATGTCACTTATAGATAGATGAAATGAGCCATATGGATGGTGATGCATGGATAAGGACACCTATTCATGCAAATTTCTACATTCTTTGATCCTGCTCAGCATCAGATCCCAGATGTACCAGCCCGACCCAGTGCTGGAAAGCTGCTCTAAACCTATACAACACCATGACTAGGTGGCTCCGATGATGGCAGATAGTGGCCAGCCACTCACGGCAAAGTATCTTAACTTTACTAGGTCCTGGTTACCTACTAAGATCCATCTTTCATCAGATGTTCAATGCCATGCTACAAACAGGGTTGGCCCAGTATCGGTTGGGACCTTTGAGATACACATGCTGATATTTCTACTGGGGTTCGACATAAATTCCCATAGCATGCATGTAGTCTTACTGACATCTTACTGATTTCTCCATTGTCTAGTCTTGTTAAAGGCACCTCTTAAAGTTAGCAACATTCCATGCCAGCCAGTGCTGGGCCAAAGCATAGCCTTGGTGTGCACTGTTACCTGAAGAACTCAGAGGCCCATCATACAGTGTGTTCTCTGCTTTGTGGTCAGAATGCATGATGCAATCACTTATCTGATAGCTTTGGAGAAGGTATCTTGGCATCCTACTGACTCCTGTCAATCTTGAATTTTTATGGGATTTAGCCTCTAACCTTTAAAGCAGGCATAACAAGCCTTCCACCACATTCACCTCTAAGCTGCTTGTCCTGAGAGAGAGCCTGCAGTTATCAACTGAATGTTTCAGTATAACACTTTTCAGAACAACCAGGCTCTCTAATTCCATGGCTTGACAAAGGAAAGTAGCTAAAACTATTAATGTATACCAGTGTATATTTCACATAAATACAAATGTTTATGGTCTATTGTTTTGAATGGAAATAGGAAATGGAGCCATCGACTCAAAGTGAACTATCTAAGACCGTATACATCTCCCTCAGCAACAGCATCCCCAGGTTAGCATTTGGAAATGAAGCTGCTACTTCACTGAGCTTGGGGACTCTCCATAATACAGAAGTAGGAAATGTGTGCATGGGTTTCATGAGAAATTACAGGACCAGAGCAACATGTGAAGAAATGTGCACAGCTGCTTGTGGATGGTAATGCCATAAGTTACTTATTTCTTTTATGGCTGGAGTTCTGTGTTCATTGGCCAGAGGCCGGCAACAATTCTATGTTCATTGGCTGGAGACTGGCATCAGTTCTATTCTCACTGGTTGGAGGCCGGGACCAGTTCCTGTTGAGGGGATTCCTCCTTTAAGTCTTGAAACTCAGATGGCACCAACTAGTTTCCTCTGCCCTTTTTAGAAGAACAGTTTATACATCCCGTTGCAAAGCTGGCTCGATAAAAACCATATGAAAATACCACAAAGCCAAAGGGAGTCCTGCTGCATAAAGTATATTTTGTCACAAACCACAGTTTTAACATTTTAAAACTATCCTTTCCTAAGGCGCAGGCCACACAATCCCATTCCCTTCAGTATGATAGCGATAATCCAAGAGTCGTGATGCTCATGTGACATTTGATATCAGCTACAACTTTAAAAAGGAGAAAGGAGACAAACTTAGAACAGATGACCTCTGAGGTCAGGTTAGCACCAACCCTGGAGCGGTTCAAAGTCAGGGGCCTCACCATTTGCAGAGGGGACCCATCCCCTTTATCTTCCAAGTACCTCAATTAAATAAAGGCCCTGAGCTCTGAGTGAGCGAGAGAGCTCTCTCATATTCTTCTCCTTCCTTTATCACATTTCACAAACCCCATCTCATCCAAAATGCCCACTCATTCCCTGCCAAGGAGAGAATTATTAGGTGCCAGCACATTCAGTAGATTTGACTGCACTTGAGTGTTCGTTTACTATAGCAGGCTCATTATTCTAAGGATGTAATTGGAACCCAGACTGTTATGACCTCAGGAAATAGGATGTAGCAAAGCTATGCAGAAATATTAACTTCGCTGCAAATCGGGGCAGCCCTTTCCTCAGGGAAAGTAGAACACTCCCGTTACCCTGCCTTCGTGTCCTCTTAGGAACCCACAGATGCTTGGATCTCAGGGACTTCAGACCACTTCTAAGAAAAACTGCAGTCTACCCTTTAAAAAGTGGAATTTACACTGTCCTGGAGAATGTGTTTTAGAGACCACTAATGTCTGGAGTAGACAACAACCAGACATAGAAAACTTAGCCTATGCGATAAGGAAGCTGGGTGGACCATATGCTGTGATGACAAATGCCGAAAACATTTCAGAAGTCAAAGAAAAACTGAAGAAGGAGAAGTGAAAACCAGAGCCATATAAAAGCTTATAAAAGGCAAGATGATGGGGTCTGCCTAGCTCTGACATCCTCCTTCATGGTGCTTATTATGGCTTTGAAAATTGCTAATTAAATGGAGCCTAATTTATATTTATAACATACCATGCACCAAATAGCCAATGAAGAAATCTGGCTGGAGAGTAATGATTTAGACTGTAAACTCTTCAGCAAATGGATTTGAAATAATTAGATGTTATCCCAAGTAAGTGAGCAAGCCCAGGCTAAGCTGGGCCTTTACATTTAAGCCTCAAAATAGCTGTGTCGTGGAGACCTCATTTGAGTTTGGTTTCCCATTTTGGCATCGAGTTTTATGGCCACATGTGACTTTACAAGAAGGACATCATTATATGTGCTCACACATACATATGAGCCATATTTGAATTTTCTAATTCCAGCTCAAACAAAGACTAGTTTGTAGTATAACAAGTCATATTTACCAGAATTAAAATGACAGACTTATTGTAAGTTTTATAACACTAAAAATGCTCTGAGAGTATTTTAGACTCCAAATAATTTATAGTGCTTAACAGTTCTCAGTCAGGTTAAAATTACAAAACCAAGACAAACTTCCAGTAGAAAACTGAGCTAAAAACACGAACAGATAGCTCATATGAAAAGAAAAACAATACACGGGAAAGGAAAAAAAATGCATCTAAATGCAAGTTAAACCTAGAGAGGAGTGTCACTTTTCATAAATTACAGTGGCAAAATCCCATAAGCTTTGAGTTGTTCATACTTTGTACTGGGGAAATGCAAGCTCATGTACAGCACTGGTGGATATGCAAGGGTCTACAGCTATAGTGAAGCTTTATATGACAATAGCTATTGAAATTACAAATGCATTCACCCTTATACCTCCCTTGTGTAACCTTAACTACAAAAAACTTGCACGTGTGCACAATAATATAAATATAAACAACTCAGTGTTACTTTATAATAACTAAGACTAAAAGCAACCCAAATTCCATCCATCTAGAGTGCAGAGATTTGTTGTGGTTGGTTGGTTGTTTCATCTGTTTTGCTTGTTTGCTGTTTGCAGTTTGTTTTTAACAAAGAGGCTATGTGCTAGTCCCATTGCTATGACAAAGTGCCAGAGGTAACCAACTTAAGTTTTGGCTCATGGTTTTTGCAGATTCAGTCTACGATTAGTCAGCTCTTTTGTCTTTGGGTTGGTTGCTAAGCGAAGCTTTGTGGTGAAACGTGTGTAGAGCAAATTGCTCATGGCATGGCAGCTGGGAAGCAGACAAGTCGAGGAGAGACTGGAGTCCCAGGGACATGGCCCCAATGACCTGTCTGCTAGGCTCTATGTCTGGTGTTCAATGCCTCCTACTAACGTCAACAGCTGGGGACCATTTCTTTTTACCTGTGACTCTTAGAGGAATATTTACGATCCAAACCATAGCAGATGCTTTATTCACAGATATAGTAATATTAGACACACAATTTGGTAGAAAACACAAAGTAAAAGAAAAAATTGGCAATATTGTTCCTTTTGTATGAAACTGAAAGGAGAAAAATGTATACTTATACTTACATCTTGTAAATATATGTAAATACTTAATATTTACATACTGCCCTGGCTATTTTTTGTTAACATGACATAAGCCAGATTCATCTGGAAGAAGGGACTTCAATTAGGATGATGTATCCATTAGGTTGACCCATAGGTAAGTCTGTAGGGTATTTTCTTCATCAGTGATTGATGAGGGAGGGGCAGTCCACTGTGGGTGGTACAGTCCCTGAGTCCTGAGGTGTGTAAGAAAGCAAACTGAGCAAGTAGCGAGGAGCAAGCCAGCAGCCAGCACTCCTAAATGGCTTCTGCTTCGGTTCATGCCTTCAGGTTCCTACCTTGAGTTCCTGCCTAACTTCCTTCAATGACTGTGATGCAGAAGCAAAAGTAAAACAAGCCCTTCCCTCTCTAGGCTGCATTTGGTCATGGTGATTTACCATAGCACTAGAAAGCTAACTAAAACACCGATACTGATATTCTAAATTTTTTGACAAAACACAGAAAAATGTGTGTTTTATGGAAGCTGAGTGATACTGAGAAAAGGTAGGAGGAGAGGTTTTACATAGCCTTTGATATCTTTTATATCTTTGTTTGATCAAGAAAAAGCTGGAAAATTAAAATATATTAAAGAATTGCTTTGACTCCTAAAATGAAATTTCTGTGGGATATAATGATGATGCAGTCAGTGAAATGCTTACCTCACAATCATGAAACACTGAGTCTGGGTACTATCCTGGTTGTTGTGCTTGTTGCTGCTGCTGTTTCCACTTGACACAAGCTGGAGTTATCTGGGAAGAGGTACCACAATTGATAATATGCTTCCATCAGATTGTCTGTAGACAAGTCTACAGTACACCCTTTTGATTAATGATTGATGAGGGGCAGTGCTACCCCTGGGCAGGTGGTCCTGAGTCATATAAAAAAAAAGAGCTGAGAAAGCCATGAGTAGCAATGTTCCACCATGGCCTCTGCTTTAGTCCTGCCTCCAGGTTCCTGCCTTGAGTTCCTGTCCGGACTTCCATCAGCAATGGAGCACGACCTGACCATTTTGATCTGAAATAAACTCTTTGCTCCCCAGGCTGCTTTTGGCCATGGTGTTTTATCACAGTAACAGAAACCCTGAGACAGACCCCCAGTACCCATGTAAATATCTGGGCACAGGAGTACCTACCTGTAATACTGGTAAAGACATAGGCAGATCCTCGAAGCTTGCTAGTCAGCCAGCCTTGACAAATAAGTGAGCCCCGGTGGCTCTTTCCTGAGCAAAACATCATGTCCTGATGCTTGATCATGCTTAAGCAAGTGACCAAATATTCCTTCATTTTTTCATTCCTGTCTGGTACCCACTGCTGTGATGGTTCATGAGTTAATAATAGCAAAATGGCTGCGATTATATCACCAGGTGTTTGCAATATTTGGATGTTCATCTTTCCTAATTTAATACCTTGCTGAAATTCCCCAAATATGGGTGGTTGAAGGGATGACTTAGGAGTTAAGAGCGCTTGGGGCTCTTGCAGAGGACCCAGGCTTGGTTCTTAGCACAACGTGGCAGCACACAGATGTCCAGTTACAGGGGCTCAGACTCCATCTTCTGATCCATGGGGGCACTAGAAATATATGATACATAGACATACATGCAGCCAAATGACTTACACATATAAAATAAAACAAAGCTTTTTAATTTTCAAAATACAATTTCCAACAGCTAGCGTCCCACTTTAAAATATCAAAACATACATAATTTTAGCTGCTTCTGCATTGAAGAATAAACTACCTTAGGTTATTTTGCTTATCAGGCCTTTTGTAACCAAGACATCATAAAAAACGTGGTTTTAATTTGGGTCAAAATCTACAACAATCTGGTCTTGTCTAAAAATCCCATGTTCTTACATTAATATTGTCATTTCTTAGGATGAAATATTACAAAGTTCTCCCCTTTGTGCATTCAAAGGCTGGCCTTGTGCCTCTGTGCAGCATGGCAGGACCAAGAGGCAAATCCAGGTTCATCTGATCTGGAAGGATTAGGACACTGGTCATACTTGGGATTTGTTGCATTTACAAGAATGAATGGCACTGAGTGAAATTACTGAATAAAAAAGATACTGAGAAACTCTAGGAGGTGCATGCTGTGGGATCTACAGGCCAGAGGGGCCAGTTTGGACCCTTCCCTTCAACAGTCAACTCAAACATAATCACAAATGACTCAACTACCCTCAGGCTCAAAGACCTAATGGCTGCTAGAGTGCAGGAGGTTGAGAGTAGAGGAAGTGTTGGAAGAAGGAAGTAAGGAAGCCCTAAATAATCTGTTTACTAATTGATAAGTAAATGTTTATATATATATATATATATATATATATATATATATATATATATATGTCAAATATGTTCATAAGATACATTTTCCCTAAAAAGTTGATGATACATAGACAGAATATATTTTCCAGAGCTGAATCAATAGTCATTTACCTATCAATTAGTGAAGAATGCAAGAAAAATACTGAAAGAATAATAAGCACTTGGGGCAAGAACTCAATGCTGATTCAGTGCTAGGGATCATATTAATTAGTATTACTTGCCATACTGATATGTTACAAGAAAAATATTCTCCATGGATAACGAAATGCATTGATAAAACACCAAACCCATGATAACACAATGTAGTAAATCTCAGAAGAAAGTCCTCTTTTGTACCACACAAAACAGAAGCCACAAAAACGAGAGATTGATGAATCACACTATATTAAAAAAAATCTTTAAATTACTCACAGGAAAGACATCTACAAACAAAATCAAAGCCCTTAGCAAATGATACAGGAAACACTTCACAAGTCATTAAATTGTCATTTGTATAATTTCTTTAGCACAGAAAGAATTCCCACAAAGGAATAATAAAAAGATCAAATCATCAAATGAAAAAGGCAAGAAAGGGCTGGAGAGATGGATTAGAGGTTAAGAACACTGACTGTTCTTCCAGAGGACTCTGGTTCAATTCCCAGCACCCATGTGGTAGCTCATGTTTGCCGGTGAGTCCCTTTTCAGGGAATCCGACACACCACATAGACATATATACAGGCAAAACACCAATGCACATAAAATAAAAATAAATTGAAGGAAAAAAAGAAAAAAAAATCCACCAAAAAGCATTTGTATAAATGGTTCTTGAATATATCAGAGACATCCATCTTCACATAAAGAAAATGAAAGTGAAAACTATACTGAATCAGGAAACGAAGGTTTTTAAAACGTAGATCATATTTCATGCAAATAAGGTATATGCCAAGATATTTTTGTTGGGGTGGCCTGAACTAAAGTAATGTAACAAGCCTTACAGAAGACTTGTGTTAATTGTATTTCATGGTTACACTATTTTAAAAACCATATCTCTGTGAACTGATTCTAAGAGTTGTAGGGACTAATCTTCAGGTTTAAGAAAGTAAAAAGATGCAGAGCAGTATGCTAATGTGATAGTGCCTCAAAAACAACAACAACAACAACAACAAGTAAGGCCATATATGGTGGCCTTGGACTATCATGGCACTCAGCTTGTCTCCAGAATGTATAGTGTGACCATGAGCCAGTGATGGAAGTCCTAGATACAGAAGCCAGGGAACAGTGGTTTAGACTGTGTCATCTGGTACACGTCTCACTGTAAATGTTTGTGCGGTTTTTGAATTTTTGACAAACCTAGGTACAATATCTCTGTAGGACTAAAAACCCAGCACCTGCCTCTTTTGTTCTTCGTTCTCTGAGAAGTCAAAGGACACAGACTTTAGAGACAGTGTGAAGACAGATAGTAGATCACATGAAGTCCTTGGATATGGGGAACTCAGACATTAACTTTTACACATACCATGCCATTAGTCATGTATTTAGCCAATGTTTCACTGTTTGACACTCATCACTTTGTCTTGCTGGTCCATAGCCCTTTGAGTTTGATATTTGTATCTTTCATTCCACAAACAGTTGGGTCTCCAAGGGCTCAGCAGAGAGCTTTTGTGCCTGCAGTGGGTCTGGCCACCTCTCCTCTGTCAGCACAGACTGTCACTCTCAAGCAGAAGTCTAGGACTGGGGCACAGGAGGATGCCTTCTCCTGCTATCAGTCAAGCCTGTGTAGATCCTGTGCAGCAATAGCATTCCTGGTGACTAGGTGACAAGCCAAGCCAAAGCAAGTGTGGACAGAGTCAGAGTGAACGTGGTCAGGGACATGGTGGTGAGGCCTCCTCATGAGGCTTTGGAGCCTAAAGACACCTCTAGGACTCTGTTCATCAGCGAAGAGCTCTCCATGGAGACCACAGCCAGAACGCAGAACAGGCAGGGGAGTGGTCCTTATAAATGGTGCAACTATTTAATACCCGGTATAGGTAGGAGAGTAACCGTCATGAAGGGTAAGGAGCCTGCATTCTCAGGACAGGCAAGAAAACATTCCCTATGAAGGATAACCACAATACATCCATCACAGTTAGAAGGATGTTTCCCATGGAAGGCACAGCCGTAGCACACCCAGAACAGGTAGATGTCAAGGGTCATCACATTTAGTATAAGGATGAGCATCCTATCTCAGTTCCCAGGACCCTTTGCTCCTCATTGCTGCTTCCTATTCCTCAAACTCACCTGGACTCCAACCTCAAGGGCACAGAACCGACAAGAAGGGAGAGGAATAAATCTGGGAAGATCATTAATAAAGCTTTCCTCGTCCCCACAGGCGTATCTCAGTCACTCAACACTTAGGTCATGGGGAGAATTTCTAAGATTCTCTCTTACTGTGTGTACACAAGGGACTGGTGGGATTCACTGTCACATGGCTGAGAACAGTCTAAGCAGTTGAGTTGGCTGTGGAAGACTAATGTGTAATTATGAGAGCAAAAATCACCCCCAGACATTGCCCCACATAAGTAGAAACTCAAAAGAAAACAGCCCAGGCATTTTATATGGTGGTTTTGCTTAGGTTCCCATGGAAAGCACAAAGCCAAGTGCAGTCCAAATACATGAAGCAGGATCACCACTGCCCTTGCTGGACCATAGGCAGAGCGATGAAATCAAATCACATTTCTGGAGTGTTCAATTAAAAAGACCTAGTAAACATAAGGCCATGCTATTTGCTTATATATTCCAAAAAAACTGTTTAATGCATATTCTTCCCAGACAAACTTTTAGCAAGTTCCTGTCATAGCCAAGACTCTATTTTGCATAATTTTTATATGTCATGAATTTTTATTTTTCTTTGGATTAAGAATCTATTTAAAATGGTAAAAAGATTTGGCTCACTGGTGAGTTTTCTGACCTCTAGACTTACTGGAGTATAAATTCCCTGAAGCTGCCTTCTCATGACATATAAAAATTATGCAAAATGCAAACTTTAGTAACCAAGAACAAAGGCTTCCTTGGAATATAGTCTAAGTGTTCACTGTTGACTGTTGCAATTTGGAGCTGTAAACCACAGGGTTGAGCCATCGGTACCAAGACTGTGTGGCTTAAAGATGACAATAGTTATTATCTGCCCATTTACAGAAAAAAAAATGTTGCTGAATAGAAGCCTGACGCTGAAACAACGCTGTCAGCTAGTATGAGTCAAGTTTATTTATGAACGACAAGGGGGAAAGTGGGAGGCACTTTGTGTGTGGGAGGCAAAGGGGCTAAGAGAGGAAAGCCAGGAGTGGGGTTTGCCTTTTAAGAATATGCTGGAGCTGCGCTTGTCTATGCAAGCTGTGCAGAAAACTGAGGCAGGAGGATTGCCATCCTGGGCAACGTAGTGACACTCTGGCTCAAACCAAGCAAGAGAACAAACAAACAAGTAAAACAGGAGAAACACTGAGCTGAGGAATGTGCCCAGCTGCAGGGTTCCCTCAGAGCAAGTTTTCAAAGCTGCTGCTGGGTTTGTACAGATTTTTACCAATAGTCAGTCCTTTCTCTGGCTGTGCACTTGCTATACCACTAGGTCAGTAGCTGTCTAGATATTTTTGAGACACTGTCTGACTGAATCATTCAGAAATAAAAGCTGTTCCAACCTATGCACTTATCAGTGGAATGTTGTCAAGCACACCGACAAGTCACAGATGAAGACAGGGGGTTTATCGTTGGAGGCTAGTCAAAGACAATCAAAAGAATTGGGTGGGAAATGGTTCATCATTGCATGAAAACTCCAAGGCTGTAAAAACAAAACTTCAAAATTAAAATTATAAAAACCAGAAGCCATCCCCCATCTGAGGAAGAGCTGAGATTAGAAGCTAAAAGCCAGTATTAAGAGCAGGAGAGAACGGTAGGCCCAGCAAACACTGTCCCTAAAGAAGCAGGCTGCCAGGGGACATCTCAGAATACACATCTCCTGAGGCAGGCAGGATACAGGAAAGTCATTTCCTTTTCCATCCCAATCATGGCACAGGGGAAGACACTTATTTCTAATGGTCCAATGGTTCCGACAGCGTGTTCTATGAGACTGTTTGGTGCTGGTGACAGTGTTGGTAATCTATTTGTGCTCTGCACACTCCATAGAGACACACTTGTCACAGGGATGGTGTCTCATGGGAATGGAAAGGATTCTCAAAGGCTATCAGAAGGAAAGGCAAGATTGGACAGGCACACAGGATTCACAGTAAGCCCTACCTAAGGAATCGTCACCCTATGTCCAGTTCATTTCCCCAGGAGCTGGCCTTCATTCCCACCTTTATCCCTATGACACTTAGCTGGGAGGCTCATGGCAGCCTTGACAAGGCTTGGTCCTTAACTAATAGGAAATGTGCTCCTTGTTAACTGAGTCTCTAGCATTTCACAGGTGTGAAAGGCTTTCGTACACAGGTTTATTATAATGCTACAGAGAACATTTATTCCCACTTTACAGATGATACAGCTGGGGCCCAGGCAGGCAAAATGGCTTGACCTAGAAGCTGTAGCTCTTAAGTGGTGGAGCCAATGCATGCCTGACACTTCAGAAACAACGTCCTCAGCATTCCACAATCCCAGGCTGCCTGGACACACACCAGATAGAAAATGACTGCCTGAACCCAGTGCATTCCACAAGAGTGAGTCTTAGAATTTATGTGAGTCCTGCTTGTCTGTGGTTTGGCTTCCATTTCAATTACCTGAGGTCAAACATGGATTAAAAATATCACATAGGAAAAAAAAAACCCTAAGTGCATACTTCATAATTTTTAAATAGATTTTATTAACACTACAGTATATTATAATGATTGTTTTATTATTAGTTACTGATGTTAATCTTTTAGTATGACCAATTTACAATGTAAGCTTTAGGTGTGCATATATGGGGGCGGGGGAGAGAGATGGACCCCAATATCTGTCTATAAGGCTCTCTACAATCCATGGTCCCAGGCATATGCTGGTAGTTTTATGACAAAGGAGGGGGCGGGGCAACTGCATTTCCGTGGTCCCATCCTCAAAGAACAGGTGTGTTGTTTAAGGGGAAGTAGCAGCTAGACGGTGAACCTGTGGAATATGACCCCTCGGGCTTAGAAAGTCTTGTGTGTGCACATGGCTCCCATTCCCTTCGTTATGTTTCACTTCCTACGTCTGAATGCTCAGTGTCACTGGATGGAAAGACCTGCCACTGTTTTCTGTTTCCTGTGACACCTGAGAATGACAGAGTGGCAATGTCCTGAGTCAGTAGATAGCGTGAGTCTGAATGATCAGCTGGCTAGGGAGCTACCTAAAGTGAACTCGTAAGCCACTCACAATTTTGCTTGGAAATATCTACCCTGAATGATTCATCAATTTTATTTTTCACTTAAAAAAAACTCCATTGGGAGTGCTAGACTCTGAAGTAATGTAACTATTTTCAAGCTGCCTTTTTCCCCTAAATGCCAAAAGCATTCTGAGGGTCAGAGATGACTTAAATGCCTCAAGTGGGCAGTGCTGGGGACAGTGTATTGAGTCCACCCTGTAGAGAGGCACCATCAAGCATTTTGAATACCCAAACACAAGGCCACATTATGATCCATGTTTGTGAATAGGACATTGGAAGTTTAATGTTAAGAGTTTGTCCAAGAGAGCCAAACTAAAAAGTGGTGGAGCTGGCCCCAAAAGTGCTCTGACAAGGAAGGGCAACTCTGATCCACCTTCTCTCAGGATGTCACTCTTAGCAGGCAAGGCTCCCAAGCTTCCTTGTTCTTTCTTGGTGTCTATATAGAAGGTGGGCACCCACTCTTCTCTTGCCTTGTTTTCTTTTGAGTCCACGCAATGAAAACCATTCTCAGGAAAGACCCAATAAACTCAGTGAAGAATCAAAGTGACCGGAGAAGTTTAACGTGTTCTGTCTCTCAGGAGGACAAAGTCCTTGGCCGGCAGACATCAAAGGCAGGCCACTGGGATTTCAGGCTTCAGTGGGCCAAGGAGAAAATATTTTGAAAGGCATGAAAGTCCAAAGTCACATCACCAGCCAATTTCCATAGAGGCACACTGTGCCTTGCTTCCCTAAGCACCTGAAGAATGAGGTGTGTACATGATTCCTTCCTGTGAGTAAAAGCTCTGGGTTGTTTTTATTTAAACAAACAAATACCCCCCCCCACACACACACACACCCTTAGGTGATATTCATCACAAAGTAAATACTGGTTTGAGCACTTTACAAATGTTGATCCACACACTTTTCTTAGTGCTGTACCCGTTTCACAGGTGAGGACACAAGCACAGAGAGGATTAGTAACTTGTCAAGGGAATTGAGATAGAGGAACAGAAATCCAAGCCTAGTGTATGGCCTTGTCCCGTTATGATATACAAAGACAAGGCTAACCCTTGGGTTTTCTAGCCTGAGTTTATTTTCACATGAATGAATAAAAGAGGACCACCAACAAGGGAGGAGAATCAATGTTGATATTAACTCACTAAAACCAGTCGGAGCTGAGGATTTTAACTACATGCTGGAATCCCTCATATTCAAAGCACAGAGTGACTCTAGTGAGCTGAACCTCCAACCTAGTCCTCAAACTTCGAGGTCCATAAAACACTTTAAACACAGAACATAAATTATAGTGAATCTGAACATTACATATTCATGCAGGCCCTCTGTTTAAGAACAGCAAAAGGCTGGACAGTCAAAGTAACCCACTCTAAATATCAAAAACACACAAGTCATTTCAACTGTCTGGAATGCCATAGACCTGGCAACAGCTCTGTCCTTGAGAGCTGTTCAGGGAGAAAGAATCTGAGCCCGAAAGGATGGAAAGGGTTTGGTCCTTGGCTATACCTCCCTGTCCATCCATGACAGCAAGACCATTCCCTCCCGGCATCACCAGTTTCCAAAGCGTGTTTGCTTCAATCGTGAAGAGCTCTTGAGAGGCAGTTAAAGAAATGAGTGCTTGTAAAGGTAAGTCTGTAGACTGTGGCATAGATTTTATTTACAATTTCCCATGACAGTTTTAATCCTATTGGCCCTCCTTACCTTGCTCTTCAGAGAGTTTTTATCCATGAAACACAGTAAATTGTCCATCCTTGAAACACGAGATGGTTTTGTGACTCTGAGAGCATTATGGAAATTATAAATGATAAGAACACTCTGAGCCAAATTTAAGTTTTATGTGACTCTCCATGATGGGAGCCTGACCCTCTGAGAGTTACAAATGTTCCCAAGACAGGGAAGACTTGATGCGCAGAAGCCAGTGTGCATTAAATCACATTGTGGTACAATTATCTCCCAGCAAAAACCCATGAATTGAAGGTCGAGCTGTGGGTTGAGGGGATGGTTAGGGAAACAGGGTCTCTCTTGTTAAAACAAAGCAATTAGTTTAATATATACTGTAGGGAAAGGAGAGAAGGGAAGGGAAATTCCCCTTGTCAAATGTCAAACATTTAGAATACTGCTTAGAGCAAAAGTAATAAGGCTCTCTTCATGAAAAAAAAAATTGGCCATATACCATGTCTAAATGCAAACATGTGTGTTCTTTATGTCCTTAATTCATTTCAACTTCTGTTAACTGGGAATATTTTTATGTGCATTCTCAGCCATCCCCCTTCTCACTAGAACAAAAATGTGTCAGAGGGCAGGAATGATGCCCATGGTCTCAAGTACATTTAGTTGCCGTAAAATATTTAACAACTCTAGTAAGGCTAAGCACCACCACCAAGCAGCTAAAGAAACGTGAACTTACAGTTCACAGGCTGGCTGAAGCATTGCAGGGGCGAGGGGGGGGGTTGGGGGGGGAGACTTCAGTACCCTGGCACTGTTAATTTAGCTCTTTTAGAGACACGGTGCATTTACAATGGTGAGCTTTCCTTGTTCTGACTCCCTTTTTGTGGGTCAAGAACCAAATCTTTATTTCTCCAGTCTTGTGTACTTTGTCACTTAGGAGAGCAGAATTTCTGTAAGTTTTATGTCTTTGTCACCTGTGGAGATCTTTTTGTTTGTTTGCTTGCTTGCTTGGTTTGGTTGTTGTTTTAATTTGCTTTGAGACAGGATCCTACTGTGTAGTCCTGGCTGGTCAGGAACTTGCCCAGACTGGCCTCAAACTCCCAGGGATACAACTGCCTCTGCCTCCTAAGTGTTGGGATTAAAGACATGTGTCAGAATGCCTGCTGGCCTGTAGAGTTTTTTGTTTAAAAATCAACCACAAAAACAAATTACTTAGATTCAGTAAGGTTTAAAGTTTATGAGTTTTTATAGAAAAAAAGCTAAAAGTAAGCTTCTGTGTGTTACATGAAACAATAAAAATGATTTTCAAAAATAATTATATTGAGATAAAGAGGCCTTGCCTAAATGAATGCCCACTCTGTTTATCTAGAGTTTTAGAACAAATTAAATAATCTGAATTTTAAAAATCCAAACCAAAAAGTTTATAACAATAGGTTGATCTGGGTAAAAGGAGGAGAGGCTGATGAGGAAGGGCGAGAGGGAGTATTTTGGGGTGACAATGGTAATTTTTATATCTTCTTAAGGATTTGGGTTACATATTTTTCAATATTCTGCAAATATATATATGATATACATTGCACATTATGTTAATTTTACTTCAAAAGAGAAAAACTCCAGTTAATAATGTACTTTAGAAGAAAGGTATTGATATTTGAATTTACTATGAAATACATCCAAATGGTTTGAGGGCAGAGAGAGATGAGATAATACAAGCATAGTAAAATAGTGGATATGTGGGGTTTTTGTTAGACTCTTCGAACAACTTCATGATAAATGAAACTTCCCACAATGAGAAGTTACAATGAAAGGCAGAGCAGCACTAGTAACTATCAGGCCAGGGCCACAGACCTAAGCTCAAAAGTCTGATAGCCTCAGACTATCCCACATGTAGGAAATCCTCCTCCTCCTCCTCCTTCTCCTCCTCCTCCTCATCCTCCTTCTTCTTTAACATTGTTCAAAGCCACTCTCAGGAGGCTACGATACACATTTCCTCTAGATTATCTAAATAGCTATCAAAGTCCACACAAAGAAGGCTAGGTGCCTACAGACAGCAGAGCCATTGGATCCCCCTTGAAACTGTAATTATAAGCAGTTGTGAGCTGCCAGATGTGGGTGTTAGGAATCGAACTCATATCCTCTTGGGGAGTAGTATATGTTCTTATCTCTTCAACACCATGGGGGAATTCTTTGTTGTTTGTTTGTTTGTTTGTTTGTTTGAGACAGGGTTTCTCTATATAAAAGAGCTCTGACTGTCCTGTATCTCATTCTATAGGCCAAACTGGCTTCAAACTCACAGAGGTCCTCCTGACTCCGCTTCCTGAGTACTGGGACTGAAGGTGTGTGCCACCATGCCTGGAACCCATGGGAAACTCTTACATACCAACTTCGAATCGCCCCATCCATACCCAGTAGATGATTGCACTGGGGAGCTGAAATAGCTGTATCTGGAGATAAGCACATCCTGCACCCATTGGTATCTTGGTGACAGCGACGTCAAGCCCACTGGCATCCAGCGCCAGCCGGACTCACCAGGATAGGGCAAGTGAGGACAGGCAGCTGATTCTGCAGGCATGGCTGCCGCTTTCCAAGCCTAAGCTCTTCAGCTAGGTTTAAGCAAAATGAGTTCTCGCTCTGTGAAAACAGTAGAGATAGCGATCTTGACCTTTCATGTTTCCCAGAAACTGCTGGCTCCATGCCTCGGCATATGTAAGGCTCTGATCTGCCCATGTTTCTAACAGGGATGACTTCACTGAGCGCTGGTACGCAGGACACTTTGGCTAAGTCTTTCAGCGTCTTGAGATTAAGCATGGCGTCGGTCGTTCTGAGATTGCCTAAAGCTGTCATCAAGAGAGGTGGCAACACTTGGCAGGGTGTGGGCGGTGATTAATGCAGCAGAGGCAGAGCATGCCAGGCAGTGGTGGCATCCTGGGATCTGCATGGAGAATGTCGCTGGGCACTTGCTTATTATAGAGACTGAAAACAGTCTGAAAATAGATCTTCCATAGTCAAACTTAACCACTTGAACAAGGGAAGCGAGTGCCTGTGAGGCCATGAATGTGAAAATCACATTGCATTTTTAAAAAAGTATTATTAAAAATTTCTTGTAGAGATGGAAAATTGTCAGACAAACACCAACAGTGTCAAGGTTTTTTTTGTTTGTTTGTTTTTTGTTTTTTGCTTTGTTTTGTTTTTGTTTTTTGCCCTCTTTTGGTTTTGAAAATAGCAACTGTTTTAACAACAGAAATTATGTTGTTTTGGATTCCAAATTCTTGCCCTCCCTTAGCTACATACAATGTATATAAGAAGCCATTTTATTTCAACAACTATACATATTTGATGAGGATGTGAAGGAAAATGCGGGTACAGTCACGTATCACATAATGACAGTTCAATCCATAGTGGGTGCATGTGCAATAGGTGGCCACAGACAATTATAATTAAACCCGAAATTCCTGTTATGTAGTGACATCAGAGCGCTCACAGTATTGTGATCCAATCTGTTCCTCTTGTGCGTGGTAATGCAACTGTGAACACAGCAATAGGATTGATACTTGATCATAACAGTGAGAAAACATGGCCAGTACTGCTCTGTGCTTTCCACAGTATTTTAGAGTGTGATCCTTCTACTTGGAAAGATAGATGGCTGCAAAGTCATCTGTGTGGCCCAGAAGTCACCTCAGCCATCTCTTATCCACTGTCCTTTCTTTGCATTATTTCCTCATGTCCCTTGTTTAAATCACATACTGTGTTGTTCATTATATCTCTAGAAGAATGAACTGTAGGTGTGTGTGTGTGTGTGTGTGTGTGTGTGTGTGTGTGTGTCTGTATGTGTGTGTCTTTCTCTCTCTCTCTTCCCCACCCCCATCCCTCTGTCTCTCTCACCGTGTTTGTGTGTGTGTGTGTGTGTGTGTGTGTGTGTGTATGTGTGTATGTGCTTCATAGAACCTAGGTATGTAGTAGTCTACTATCTATGTTTGTGTAAGCATGATTCACACCACAGCAGTCACCTAGCAACAGATTTTTTTCAGGATGTATTCCATCATGAAGTGATACAGGACTAGATTTATCCTTAATCTAGTCATTCCAGCTATTATTCTGGGGCTCCAACTGCGGTAACATAGTGAACCAGGAGCTTAGATTCTTGAGTATCTACATAGTCATCACCTCAAATTCAAATGTGGGAAGCTGAACTAAGCACAATGCAGTCAACAGGGCATGTAGGTCAGAGACACAGTTGCGTTCCACTGATGGTCAGCATCCTTTAGACATGGCTCGTTACCAAGTCATCCACAGCCATTCTGTCGCTTTGATGCCTACGTTAGTGAGGTATGAATATATACACAAAAACAATTTAAATGAGAAAAATCATTGAAAGTATTTTGGTAGAATGCCTTAAGATATAAAATGAGTTCTGTTCATTTAAAAAGTGGAGCAAATACACAACAAAGTCAGGAAAGTTCTTCCCCAATTCTCTTCCTTTTAATGTCCCAATCAGATACCAGTCTCCCCCAACAGCTTCTCTGCTCCTTTTCTCTAAAATACTCCATGCTGGCGTTAACTGATTAGCTGATCAATTCCTCTGGTCTATTATCCCTTTCTCTTTTCCTATAGCTCTGTGGAAATCAACCAGCTCCTTCCATATTCTCCATAACTTTCTCATGATTTTTATCTCTGCCTGATAAATATTTAGAAGAGGGTCAAGCCAAGATTGACTCCCCCTCAGTGAGTGGGAGTCAGAAAGAAAGAGCAAGTACTTATTAATGATTTTCCCATAACATCTATGTTGAAGGGGATAAAGACTCATCTGTGTCATTAAGCAACAAAGTGTCATCGTGACAAATGTGCTATTGGAATCATTGCATCATGTGTAAATATCACACAGTGTGCTGACACAAGCCTCTATCTTACACACCTGGGTTATCTGATATATTTGTGATATCTGATATAGTCTACATAAGCATTCATTGACTAAAGTGCCTATATAAATAGAGTCAAGCAGTTTCCTTAGCCAAATTTTAGTCTCTTTTCTAGGCTAAAAATAGAGCAATACTGATAGACTGGATGCAATTCCTTCTGCTAGCTTCCTCTCCTTATTTCTTCCCACAGAACGAGTGCATGGAGGGAGGTAAGTGGGGAGTGTTTTGCCAGCCGTCCTCCTAACTCAAAGCTATGAGCAGTTACCCTTAGCACCAGGAACAAGATGGAACCACAGACTGAAGCATGGACAGCGACGACCAGGTCCCCCCTTAGCTCAGCGCCACCACGTCCCTTCCCATCTGCTCAACGGAAGTGACTTGCTACATATAATTGCCTCACATGTAATTCTGAGATACAAGGATTTTCCTCAAAGACAATTCACAGCTGGGGTATAATCCAGATGCTACTGAGCTAAAGAAGGTCTATTCAGCAGGATCTTTTAAGTCAATAATGTGAAGTCGCCTGCTTATTTTTCTCATTCCTCATCTTCCTTAGGGTCTGAACAGTGTGGATATGCAGCAAAGAACACGCTAGAGGACCGCATTTTTATTTTCATAAGAGACCGATGAAGTGTTGCTCTCTGTGCTAAAAATGTCAGTGTGGGGCGGTAGGCACTTGATACTGTGGTCCCCTCCTGTTACACCCTGGCCAGGGGTCAACCACCCTGAGTTGACTCGCCAGTATTTTGCCTCATTATGTACCATGGAGCAGCCAACTGATCCACACCCTCCTAATCTTTCTGTCATTAGTGATTGGCCCTCAGTCTGGCAGGTTTTTGGCTTGAGACTGAACACTTGTGACAAGTTCTACAAAGATGAGAATTTAGCCAAGGGGCTCTTTCGTCAATTAAGACATTTCATCCCACAATTGCCACCAGGGGCTTTCCAGGGCTCAGGAGGTTCCCACTGCTGTCTGGATTTCAAGAATGAAGAGAAAAATGTGAGCCATTCTAAAGGCCTTCATTCCATTGCAGGGAAGGGGGCTCCTCACCGTCTCACTTAAAAGCCCTCACTAGGATGGAGACATCTGCACGAGAAGCACACTCCCCCATGAGTGACTGTCCACTGGTGATTGTCTAGTAACTCGAATTAACTAGACAGCCAAAGAAAATAAATCAGACCTGAGATACCACTTTGGGTTTGAATTATCCAAACTGGCTGTCTAACCAGGCTGCTAATTCAGACGGGTCCTAATTCACAGGGAAATTGCTGACATTTCTGCTACAGATGCTGAAAGTAGGCCTCGAATTTCTCAATATTATGTTACACAGCGAATGTACAGACGTGTTCTTAAGTACAATATATGTATTATATGGTGGTGATTGTGTGACTTAAAGTCAATGGAAGCTTGGGGTCATCTTCTGCCTTCTTTCTTTCTTTCTTTCTTTCTTTCTTTCTTTCTTTCTTTCTTTCTTTACTTACTTACTTACTTAATTGATGTTGCAGCCCAATTCACATTTAGTTGTTTGGTATAAAACACTGAGATTTGCTCTGATTGGCACTTTAAAACTGTACTTGTTTTTCTCGGGTCATATATCCCTTTTTGAGAGGAGTTATGAATTTTAATACACTGTAATCCAAAAGCTCTCAAAATGTTCTCTGTGGTCTTCTGGGAAGAAGACGCATCGGATGGACCCAGGGCTGAGGCTGACTTATGTCTGAAAATGTAAAGGCCGAGCGAGCTGTCGGGTCAGTCCTCAGAGCCAGAGTGGCTGATTTCCAGTATAGCCAAAATCCCCACGGATATATAAACACTTCTTGTTCCCACTGCCTTTGGAAATTTTGTGTAACTTAAGAATTTAATGTAGACGTAGACTACAGAGCAAATCCAATTCAAGCTTTGCCCAAGCTCCAACTTCCACTCAGTGAGTAGTTCCCAGATAGAAAATACCTTCTGGTGTCGTCTCTGGCACGCTCGGGAGATGAGACCCTTGATGATAAATTTGGTTTCGTTCCTTCAGTTTGTTCCCAAAGTTTCAGGGAGGTTATCTGGATGACACTGGTGAAAAACAACAGAAACCTGAAAGAGCCAGCTGCCTGTGTGGTTAATTACTTTAATGTTCAAGACATTTTCAAAACTGGGTCTCCTGCAAAGCTTTCCCTAAACCTAGTGTCCTCCAAGCTCGCAAGACAGCTTTCTTTCAGTGGGTCCTCAGAAAGGGTGCAAATATACCGAGAAAGCCAAAAGAAAACATATAGAAACGGTAACAGAAGCCGATCAGAGGGAAAGTCAGTTGGAGATTCTTTTATGCAGAATGCACGCCTGACTGCCTTGGCCTTAGGATTAAAATGGTCGGAAAGAGAGAATTAAAAGGTCTGGGTAAATGTTAAAGTTAATATCTGCAGAATCAAATGTTAGCAATGATTTTGCACGTTCACTTGCCAGAGAATACGTGTGTGTGTGTGTGTTTTGCTTCCAAGGATGTTCTTAGTACAACTGTTTCCCTACTTCTTTTTTTCTAAATTTGGCAAACCACAGTGGGCGAGTGTGGTCAGAGACCGAATGCCCAGTCTTCTCAAAAGCGGAGTGGTCACAAAATGCCATTAGCGATTTCCTACTGGCCTGAGATCTCACTTACTATTTGCTCTCTCAATCTGAAAATACAGAGTGCAAAACCAGGACCTGTCTGTGCCTGGGTGGGACTCGCAGTCCCAGGGTGGAGACCGGCATTCCATAGGACAGGAATGGAGTTAAATTACAGCTGTGAAAGGGGCTTCAAAGAAGAACACGGAGCACCAAGGTCTTCCAGTATGGAATTTAGCCCAATGGCAAAATCAAGAACGGACTCCCCCGCTGAGTCTGCAGAGTGAGCAGGGATGGGACTCAATTAGGTAAAGCTAGGAGGAAATCACTACCCAGGCACAGATGAGTACTTGAGAAGGGCTTTGTCAGAGGGTGAGGCTGGGATGGGTCTGGCACACAACCAGGAGGGTTAAAACATGTTTGAGGTGATTTGCAAGAATGCCAGGGTCTTAAGCCACAGGAACACCATGTTCCAAGGGGGGGGAAAAAAAAGAGAGTGGCACTGATGGTTCTGAGTGTGTGTGTGTGTGTGTGTGTGTGTGTGTGTGTGTGTGTGTGTGTGTGTGTGTTGGGGCATTTATTTTACTGAGACATCAGTAAAGATATAAAAAAAATTTCCCCAAATGTCTTATGTACTGAAGGACTGAGCCCCAAGCAAAACAGCAGTATGTAACACTCTTTTGTGAGAGTCTGGAATCTTTCTGAAGTAGGTTCTAGCTAGAGGTAAGAGGTCATTTCAGGCATGTTTTTAGTGACTGCATCTTTTTCAAGGCCCCTCTTTCCTTCTGTGTCCTGTCCACTGTGGTGTTAAGACTATCCTCCGCCACGTGCTCCTGTGCATCACTGTGGTCTTCTTGCCAAGTGCATGGGATGAAGCAAGCAGGTACTGAAATCTCTGAAACCGTGAGTCAAAAAACCTCTTTCTTCCTTTAAGTTACTCACACCTGGCAAACTGTCCTCTGATGTACTGTCACACAGACAGCTCTACCACTGCCTAATAAAACACATAAATAAAGGTAAGTTTTCTTCTTAAAGTTGGACTGCGGAGATGGTTCAATAAGCAAAGTGCTAAATTTGGATCCTCAGGGAGCGCGCGCGAGCGCGTGCGCACACACACACACACACACACACACACACACACACACACACACACACACACGGTGGCTTTTGAAGTAAAAAAGACAGAGGATATACATAGCCTCAGCTATGCCCTTAAACAAAGAGGTAAACACCTTCACACAGTCCTTAATACAACCCAAGCTCAGAAGACTTTACAATTCAGCAAAGCGCCTCTTGCGAAGTAGGTGCACCATTAATTTTCCATTAGTTCTTTTTCCTTCTTCTTCTGTCCTTCCCCAGTTTCCTTTCATGATGTGTGTGTGTGTGTGTGTGTGTGTGTGTGTGTGTGTGTGTGTGTGTGTCCCAACACAGAAGGATGTTTCTCAATGCTGGGGACCCTGAGAAGTGTCAGCCTCCATGAGTTCACTACTGACCACAATTTATACACATAGTATGCTCAACACCCTGAGAGAGTTCATGAACCCCACAAGGCTCCCTGGGCAATTCCAGACCATAAAAACATGAAACATTAGACTTAGCTTTCAGAAATCATTTCTAAATGTCCTTAACTACCCAGAAGTACTGCGCTCTGGCCACACACCCTTCTGCTTAGTGATGGCAGTAGACACACAGCCGGCCCTGCTGAGCCACCTGGTGCGAGGTCTACAGCAGAGTGTAGCACCTGAGACAAAGGCCTTGCCTGCCACCTGGGGCTTCCATTGAACCTGCTCTGAGATATGTTCCCTGCTTCCTTCCTCTGCTCTGAGAGTCTCTGCCCCTTCTCTGTATGCCTGTCCAGACAGCGGAATGAGCGCCCTGCCCCAAAGATGCACTAACCTCGCTGTTCCTGGCTTATCTCCAAGCTCTTTATGACTCTGACCCAGTGTAAATAGGCATAAACCCATGGGCAGGATGGTTATTTTTGGAAAGGCAATGATGTTTGCTTTGGAAAAGAAGTCACCAGGCAAGGAGTGAGAAATACTTTTCTTTTTGCTCAAAGATCACTTTTTAGGGGCAATATGGCAAGAACCAAATATTTAGGCGGTTTGCTTTTCAAAGGGTCAATGTGTGAAATTTGCATTGGAGTTGTATTGTGTACTCCTTAGTCACCAGTGATGGTTTATAGTTGTTTTCCAAAGTTCACATGTTGTTACCTATCCCCCAATTTCACATGTTAAGTGTATGTGGGGGGTGACTGGTTCCAAAAGACTCCACTCTCATGAACAGATTCATTCACTTGGGGACTCAAAGGTTGGTGGGTTATCAAGATGGTGACTATCATCAAAGTGACCTCCCACTGGCACACGTGCCCCATCTGGCTGTGTGATGTTCCCATTATGCTATGACACAAATGCAGAGCTCTTACCAGATGCTGTACCATGACCTAATAGCCAAGTTAGAGGAACAAAAGGAAGTTGTTAAGACCACCAGGGACATGAAGTTGTCCTTTTTTATGATTTGAGTTCAAAGTGTCCTTCAAAAGGCTCATAGAGTAAAAGTTTATTATTTGAAGAAGGTTCTAGAAACTTTATAACTTGGAGCCTCGTTGAAAGAAGAAGATCACCAAGGACATGACTCTAAAGATTATACATGGCCTCCTGCCCCTCTCTGTCTCCCTGATTCCAGTCTACTGTGAGATGAGTAGCCCCTGTCCTATGCCCCAACTGCAGTGACACATGGGGCCAAGTGACTATGGACATAACACTCTGAAAATCAGAGACAAAACTATCTTTATTCCTATAAGTTGTTCTCTCAGGCATTTTGGTCACAGCTACATAAACATAACTAGTGAACTCTCCTTCATGTTGCTCTGCAGAGTCAAAGAAAATTTAGGCAGAATAGTCAGCTTCTTCTGGCAGGTGGGAGACTCACCAACCTCCCCATCCTCTGCCTGGGCTGCCAGGTGTCTTGCTCTATCAATCACCTTCTCGTGTAGATGAAACTCACTTTACTGTTCCTCCAAGAGGAGTGTCTGTGTATACCTGTGTCATGGTTATCTGTCTTCCTCAATAACCTATCTATTCCCTAATACAAATGAAAGGTGCTTAATGGCATATAACGCCAGGTAGGGAAGACAGACTACATTATAAATGTCCTTAGTGTTGCTCAGAACCTAGTACAATTAATTGAAAAAAATGGTCAAGATGGTAACTTCTATGCTATGTATGTTAATATATATGATTATGGTTGTTGGTCTTATTTGTTGGTATAAAATACAAATTAAAAACATTCAAAAATCTAGAAAAAAAAAGCATTTTAGATCCCCACCAAAATATTCCTGCTACATTTCAGGGCATAGAGTTCTGACTTGATGTCCATTCTTCTGTTACATACATGTATCCATTAAAACCAATCTTTCCGTTGGCTTATCTCCATCTTCTTCCCTGTGGTGGACACTGTAAAATGAGAATGAAGGAATCGACTATAAGAAATGGAAGAGAAGGTGCTTGTAAAAGGTGTAGGCCTAGCATTTCCAGAGAATGGTATTAGCTAAGTCCAGTCACCAAGACTTCTTGGAGATTGCAGATATATTGCTACCAGGGGCTTCAGAGCTTGTGACATTGTTCAGACCTCTCAGGAGGTTGTTTAAACCTATTCCATGCAGCTTCAGAAATCCTCCAGAAGCCATTAGTTCATATTAGTTTAAGGCCACTAAATTCTTTTCTAATGGCAGAACCATTCAAAGTGACTGGTTCAAGAGACACGTACAGCTAACTTTACACTGGGGATATTTTATGGACAAACTAGTCCTGGATCCTCTGTCCCTTAAGCACCCCTCTCAATCACTCAGAAAGACTTATTCTGGAGACCAATTGGAAAGGATTTGAGTTTCACTGGCCAATGGGGGTCATTTTCAGTTTCCCTTTGCTTCAGAAGTCTTAATGGCATGCCTACGACAAACTGCTGTTGAATTATGGCAGCTTGAGACTGTCAGTAACTAAAGACAACAGGGTGTATTACATCTGAAAACCACCTTTCATCTGTCAAACATTTGGCAATCATGGCAAAATTATTATAGCCACTTGTCCCTCATGTGGCCTAAAAGCTTAAATAAACTATTGCTCCCGAACAGAACAACACCAAGTGAGAATGAGCCGTGCACTTTTTTGTATGTTCCCTTTTGTGTTGTATAATCACAAAAGCAGAACAAATTATACATGTTAGAGAGGTGGGGGAAAAAAGGCCCAGGAGGTAAGACATCCACCTAAACTTGGCCCTCTTAACTCTTAACTCAGACCCATACATCTGAAGGTTCCTTGGGGACTGCACTTATCTGTGCTTTCTCGGGGACAGTCTGTGCTTTCCTGGGCAACATTTGATTGTACTTCAAGAGATCAGCCAGCATTTAAGCATAGCACAGATGGGGAAATAATTGAAGTGAGAGGAGAGGACGTTGCTTTGGATCCAAAGGCAAATGAATAATGCCACTCTGTGAATCAGAAATTAAAGTCATTTTCACATACAGTTTCCCTAAGTGGAAACAGTGCCCAGGACTATTGTTCAGAGAATGCTTCCCGGGTACCAAACCGTGCTCTCATCTCATTTCTCCTCAGGCTCACTTGTGAGATGGACATGATCAAGCACAGCGCTGGAAGTGGGAAGCAAGGCCAGAGAGGCTATGCATCCCATGTGGGTTGGACTCAGTACTAATTTAATCATAAATGTGTCGATTTGGAAGAAGCACAGATGGGGTTACCTCCTGCTGAATCCTTACAGGTTGATACCACTCTTCAGTCAAAAAGCATATGATGAACATCCACCCTAGCAAGCATCCCCACTTAGCCGAGTCTGCTCTAACATATTTACAAGGCTTATGCTGTTCTAGTGAGCAACAACACCTACTGTAAAGCAAGGCATCATATGTCACACATGACTCACTGACTGCTGAAGGTGAAAAGCAATGATTGTATGAGTTTTCTCATGTGTCATTGTAAGATTGGAAATCCTTAAATATTGGAGCTGGAGTGATGGCTCATCAGTTTAGACCACAGCACTGGCTGGACTTCTGAAGACCAAGGTTTGAATCCCAGCACCCATATGACAGCTAACAACCATTTGTAACCCTCAGACACACATGTAGGAATATATATATAATCTTAAGTATTCTTGGTGATCTTAAGTACTGTTGTCACTATTAAGTCTTCTATTTTATAAAAATTCAAAATCTCCCACAGGTGTCATCATAAAAGCATCTTCTATTCATCCTTTGTACCATATCCTCACTGATTATACCCCGGAGAAGCAAGGTTTCTTGAGAAACATACATCCACCCTTGAGAGTGTACACCTGTCCTTTTCTTACACTGTTTTTCCCTCTACTTATTATTGCCCAGGCTTAAATCATATTAAAGGTTTTTCTTGATAAGCTCCAGATTTTCTTTACTAAATAAGTAAAAGAAATAAATGAGTTGGATAAGACACAACACAACACCACACACACACACACACACACACACACATATCCTACACAGGAGGATGAGGAAAGAATGTGGTTATGCATGCCTCTGTGTCTTAACAGCATGCAGTCATGTGTCAGTAAAGACTCACCAGACCTGCGTCCACACCAGTTTTCAGGGTAGTCTATTTTATAAGATGTTTCAAGACTGAGCTAGTCATTGCTGAGGTGGAGACAGTAGATATGTGGGGAGTGGAAGTGACAATACTTTTTAGACTTGTTACTCTTTAAACTGCTGTTGATTCTCTCCTTTCTCTGCCTGGCTAGCATCAACTTTTGAGGTGAGTATCAACCCTGCCATTCCTTCCTAACTATTAAGGCCAGGTCAGGTCCATCTGACATAGGCAATGAAAAACAGATTATCTACAAGCAACTATAATAAGAGAACTGCCCCGAAAAGGCTGGAGGTGAGGAGATTAAAATCCCTCTAAGGAGATGCCTAATCCTAACATGCCTAATGTGCCTTTGTATTCCTGGCACCACGCACAGTCACCAGCACTGGGATACTGAGCAAGACACGAATGCATGGGTGGGTATAAAGAGAGATGCCAATTGCTCATCACATCCTAGTTGGCATCTACAGTGGCATGGAGAGTCCAAGGTTCTCGTGTCTCCCTTTGGACAGAACAACGTAGAATGAAGAGGGTTTGTGGGAACCATCTGGGCTGCCAGGTCCTCCAGGACTCCAACAGAACTGGCAAACCTTCAGTCCCACATCCTGTAGGAAGCCCACGGCCCTGCCCCAAAATGCTGCAGACTCTGTAGGATGACATTCCCATGGTCCCATCTTGTTCAAGTTTCCTGTCCTGTTGATCTCCCCATCACATCCTAAGCTCACCTCCTGGTGGTGTTTTCTTCTCTATGACCTATCTCATGCTAGAACTGTCCAAACCTTTGCTTAGCTTTACCAAACTCCACTCACACTAGTCAATGGGTATGGAAAGGACTGTGGATCAAGAGACCTAAGGCAGTTACATTGTTTTTTAATTATCTGTATTATTAGTAGTATTATCAGTACTTCCGTATGCCTGGCTAGCAATCAATTAAGACATAGATACTTGTTATATTTTAAAATAGCCTTAGTTAACCTGGGGCAGGGCAGATATCAATCCTCTAAACTACTTCCCATAGTGAGGCGGGTATGTGATACCTGCCCCAATCCCATGCCATCTGCTTCTAATAATGTCTATCAAGCTACCTCTCATCCATAATCCCAAATACTTGCTAATGTTCTTCATCTGGGCCAAATCTCCATCCATGCCTGCCACGTGTTTCCCTTTCATGTAACCCATGGCAGCCTTCCTCTTTCTCCTTTTCTCTCAGGACCCTCTCTTCTGGTCTCCTGTCTTCTTCCCAGGATTCCTCTCTCTCTCTCTCTCTCTCTCTCTCTCTCTCTCTCTCTCTCTCTCTCTCTCTCTCTCTCTCCCAACCTTAGTCACACCCCTATCTCCTCTGCCCTGCCCATGGGATGGCTTTTTATTAATCAAAAGGTGAGTCATAGAGACAACAAGCAGTAATTGGCATCAAAATACATTAGACCATCCCTCAACACAGCTATTTAGCTTTTGACATTTTATTATGTCATCTTTACTGAGCAGGTGACTTAAGAGAAGTGATACACTTCGAACCCCTACCCAGATCTAGCCAATGGACAGGACATTTTCCACAGTTGAATGGAGACTGGGGACTGACTTACACACGAACTCTGGTGCCCCATATTTGACCATGTCCCCTTGATAGGGAGGCCTGGTGGCATTCAGAGGAAGGATAACAGGCTACTAAGAAGGGACTTGATACCCTATGAGCATATATAGGAGGAGGAGGTCTCCCTTAGTCACAGTCATGGGGAGGGGAGTAAGGGGAAAGCGGAAGGGAGGGAGGAATGGGAGGATACAAGAGATGGGATAACAATTTAGATGTAATATGAATAAATTAATAAAATATATATATAAAAAAGAGAAATGATACATCCTCTTCCATGGTTTTCCCAATAAACACTTCCTTGGATGACTTTTCTCTCTGCCCTCCCTGGTCTCCCTGTTGAAAATACTTTCAGCATCTCACCTTTTTTGTACACACTGGTGATATCTAACCACAGCATTCATTCACTTCTGAAACAAGACATTTTCTCCATCTCTGGACCATACCCTGATCTGTGGGCCATTCACCCATCATTATAAACCAGCATTGTCACCTAGATACAATCCTAATAAGATACAGTTAATCCTTAATAAACAAGTGTCCCCAGCCATCTCCATCAGGAGTTGTGTGGCTCTGGGATATCGCCAGGAGAACTGGTAAGGGAGTGAATGAATACACAGTGAAAATACTGTCACTTATCTAGCGTGTGCTGGTCATAAAAAAGTTCTAAGACCAACATGCTTCTGTTGCCTTCATGGAAGACATGATGCTGAACCTGAGGACAGCAAATCTCTACTCTAGTCCCACCAGCAGTCTGAGAATCAGTATATTAGTAGATTTTCACTATACTGTCTAAGTTACAGCCAAAGGCCTTGTTTCTTCTTTGAAGAATCCTCATTTTGTTCAGTGATCCATTCCATCCTTGGTGACACCATCTCTTACCCTAACACTGTGATCCAAATATGAGTGTCCGCCTAAAACTCATGTGTTGAAACCAGTCTTCAATGTGATGGTATTTGGGGCTTTGGAAGTGAGCATGCCACAATTATGAAGCCATCTTGGGTAGAGTATTTGTGACTTCGATCAAAGCTACAAAAAGTCCCCCATCCCTTCAAGCACATATAAAGACAGTGAGAAGATAGACATCTGTGAAGGAGGGAAGCTCCCCCACTTCAGCCCAGATGTCAAATCTGCTGGTGCCTGGTTCTTGGGTGGCTGGCTTCTCAAAGTGTGAGAGATAAGCCGGTTGTCTATAATCTGCCTGGTTTGCTACAGCTGACTGAATGCCCTAAGATACTGTGTTAGGTACTTCTTTGATGAAACATCATGACCAAGGCAACTTACAAAAGGAAGGGTTTGCTGGGCTTTATGGTTTCAGATGGATGCGTCCATCACAGTGTGAAGGAAGGGCAGCAAACAACAGGCTCAGCAACTGGAGTAGAAGGCTGAGTATTTTGTTCTTGAACGACCAGCAAGAAGCAGACAGAGCACTGGGAATAACACAATGCTTTGAAAATTCAAGGTACACCCCCAGAAACATATGTCTCCCAGCAAAGCCACACCTCCTGTAGGATTGCTTCTATAAAATATGGATTAGATAGTATCTGTGCCTCTCAAAGAGCAGTGCAAATGATTCTGGTTCTCACAATAACTAGAGGGGATGTGTCTTATGAAACATAAGACTTTTACTCAAAAGTTATTATTGCACATTCTACAAGGTTCTAGAATATTCTGTGATATAATTCTAATGGTAAAATTCTGATTATAACATTGTATATCTCTATAATTTAATCCCCTACACAGTACATATACAATAGTAACCCCTTATCTGAGATTTAACTTTCCATGGCTTCAGCTGCCCAAATCAATCACAGTGAGAAAATATTAAATGGAAAATTCTTGAAATAAATAATTCTTAAGTTTTGAACAATGTTATAACAATATATTGTTATAATTATTCTACAGTTAATGCTCCTAATGTATACAATAAACACTGTAATGGGTATGTGTTGGGAAAATATAGTATATATAGGGTGGGCACTGTGCCTCATTTCAGGCATATGTCCATGTCTTGCAGCAGATAAGGAAGGAAGGCTAGAAAAAGCACCAACTGTTTTAGTATTGGCTTACTCTACAGACATCTCTACATCTGGGGACCTTTCTTCTTTCCTTGATGGATCAGTCCCAACAGGTGTGCACTCTCAGAAAGCCGCTTGGCAGACTGGAAAGTTGTTGGGTGTGCAGCTGTTCCCTTCAGCACTGTTGCAATCCAGATGACTGTGTTCAAAACACCCACCTGACTTCAGTGTCTCACATTTAGTAACTGGTAATTACATTGATTTTTAAAATCTGTTTTCAGGTGGGCTACATCATCTATTCATTTCTCGGAATGGTTTCAAAAGACAGTGATGGTGGTGAAGGTCCTAAAGGTGTGAATGTGTACAAACCAGTTAAATCGTACTCAAGGCATCCACTCCCATCACATTGCCATAGTGCATAGGGAAGAGCCTTGGGTCTGACAAAGTTCACATCTACTTGGCTAGGTCTTTTCCAAGTCCAAAAAAATTCATCCAACTACACTACCGTTATATGAAAAATCTTGAGACAGAAACTTCAAATAGGTAAGCAACTATCTAGGGTCTATGTATGCATAGGAAGCACAAGTCGCCTTCTTTGGCTTTAAACTCCTATCCAACTTTGCTAAATGAGAGGCTCCATGATGGCCACAGCCTCGTGTGAGTGACTAGTCATTTGCTATGTGCGTAAAACGAGTATCCTCTCGGTTTGCCAAAGATAGCTTTAAACAGAACTAGATGTAAAAAGCCCTTTCAGATGCCCTTTATTCCAGTCCCAGGTCTGGTCCCCCTCCATGCCATTTCCAGGTCTGAAGACACTTACTTTGTAAATTCCTGTATGTGCACCTGGAGACCAATGCTTATTAGACTCGTTGACCTGAGAGACAATCGCCTGCTTCTTTTACACCTCCACATGGAGTAGCCTTATATTGGGGGACTGAAAATAACCATGGAGGGAGTTTAATACTGCAGAAATAGGCAGGCATTGCATGCTGGGGCTTTTTACTGCCAAAGAACTGGTTATAAAACACAAAGTGCCCAGAAGACAACTGATTCCCTCTGATACTCTCTTTCCTTGGATGTGGCCAGAGTTTGCACGCATAAGCATCTACGGTAGCAGACTCCTGTTCTGAAAACGGCACACTGAAAACAGCACGCTACCTATAGCTTTCTTTGAAGACTAGAGTCTGCCTCTCTGTGACCAGACTATGTCCTACAATACCCTTTTCAGGAGAAGGTAGAAGATTTCTAGAAGGTGGTGGAAAGGTGTGTAGTAAATAAGCGAGTATCAGGGATGCGAAATGTGGGCAATCTGTGTTGTGGGAGACTATATGATGTGGTGTGTGTGTGCATGCATGCATACATCATGGGAGGGGTGTACAGTACATGTAGTAGATGCACGTGTGTGATGTGTGAGAAAGCTGGCTAGAAATCAAAGCCAACAAGCTTTGGTTCCAACCAACAGGTCTAACACAAATGGGCTGATTGCTGGAAGTTCATTAGCGCTTTTGTACTGAATGGGGCTTGGCAGTGGGCTTGTTTTCCATTGGCAAGAGGAGTTAAGAAAGAAACTGTCAACATAATGTTTTAGCCAACCAGATTGTGATCAGCATGCCCCCACCTGAATCTCATGCCAAACCAGGCTTTGCAATTAACACCTGGAAATCTTCAGTGCTAGGTGGAAAGCAAATAAAAAGTCACCAGGTTGGGGGAAACATGTGAAGAGGGTGGGCTGGGCCTTGTGCTCACAAACAGACATTGATAGGAGCCATGTAATGTAAAGTAATCCTCATATTATGAGACAGGAAAGGGGTGCTCCTGAGCAAGAATCACTCTGACAAGCACAGATGCGCTAGCACCATAGGATATCCTCAGCCAAGGAGATATCCCAAAAGATCTCAGGCATCTGGGGCTTTGATTTAAGGTGGATGCCAGTGGGTATGCAAGTGTTTCTCCTATAGCCATGATGAGGGACTCTTTGCATTCTTTGCTTTGCTTATCTGCTGTCTCCAGTCCCTCTCAAGGATACCATTGATTCAGCAGCAACACTGTCCTCTGGGTCTCTACACTCCACATTCTCTACACTCTACACTCCTACCCCCAAAGTAAGGTCTCAGACCCACTGTCTTTTCCTATTATTCTCAGGCTCATGCACGCCCAATCAGAAGGGATGCTGGTTGGATGCAACTTCATGGCTAGACTGTCATTCATCAAGGTATAACAAGAAAAAACAAAACGAATGTAAAAAAAAAAAAACACTCGAACTGGTTATTTGTTAGGCAAAAAATAAGATCTCAAAAATTCCAAAACAGAAATTGTACAAGTTGTGTTTGCTTTCTGTCACAATAATATATAATTATATTCTAACATATATTACAATTTTAAGGAACTATTTATTTTATGTGTGTCAATGCTTCCATATGTACACACACACATATATATGTATACACACATATATATACATATACATATGTGTTTGTGTGTGTGTGTGTGTGTGTGTGTGAGAGAGAGAGAGAGAGAGAGAGAGAGAGAGAGAGAGAGAGAGAGAGAGAGGAGAGAGAGAGGGAGCACTTTGAACCTTCAGAGGGCTTCGGATTCTCTCAAACTGGAGTTATAGGTGACTGGGAGCTACCTGAATTGGGTGTTATGAACTAAACCCAAGCACTCTGCAAGAGCATCAAATGTTCTTAACCACTAAGTCTTTGGTCCCTATTACAGTGTTTTTAAATGACAAAATCATCATAACCTGCACAAAATAAACACAACAGAGATTTTATTTACATCTCTAACCAATGGAAAAACCAACAGGATTATAATTACAACTGTTCAAAATAGAGTTAAATGAGTAGGAAAGAGGAAAAGAAGAGAACAGCAAAAGGAGAGGGGAAAAGGGGGAAAGAGAGAGGTTAAGGCATGGCTGTCTTCCAAGTGACAATCCCCAGTAGCTTCCTTGTCCTTTGATGTCACCCCTAATCACAAAGAAAAACAGCAAAATCTTCATTTTTAGAAGCAACATTCCAGTAAACAACACTCATTGTTTGTTGAGTGTTGTTTACAACAACAATGAATACAACAAATTTACAAATAGATGCAAAGTCTACCTGCTTTGAAGAGACAGTTATCCCATGTTGTCACCAGACATAATCAACAGATCTAAGAATTATTCACACTGTTATCGACTTGCTCAATCAGAGACTCCAAAATCTAGTTCAAATATGGTGAAACTCGGAGCTAATTTGAAAAGGCTCCCTACAAAGGACATCTAGTAACTTGTTTGCCTATTTCAATCTTGTCAAAAATTTTCTATGTTTGTGTGCATGTCGTTTTCCTATTGAGCTTATTATGTATCCCTGGACAAAAGCTACTTATTGTTGGAACAAGAACGAACTCAATAATTATTTTTAAAACTAATTTTGATTTTATACAAAAAAAAAGTTTAAAGAAAGATGTTTAGAAAGAACGATGAGCGAGGTGTGGTGGTGCACACCTTTAATCGCAGCTCTCATGGAGGCAGAAGCAGGTTTATCTCTGTGAGTCCAAGGCCAGTCTGGTTACAAAGTGAGTCCAGGACAGCCAAGGCTACACAGAGAAACCCTACCTCTAAAAACAGAAGAAGAAGAAGAAGAAGAAGAAGAAGAAGAAGAAGAAGAAGAGGAGGAGGAGGAGGAGGAGGAGGAGGAGGAGGAGGAGGAGGAGGAAGAGGAGGAGGAAGAGGAAGAGGAGGAGGAGGACAGGGGGAGGGGGAGGGGGAGGGGGGAGAGGAGGAATAAAGTTATGTTATTTACAGGAAAATGTGTATAGAACTAGAGATCATCATGCCAAGCAAAATAAGCCTGCTTCAGAAAGATAAGTGCCTCCTGTGTTCTCCCATACGGAAAAACTAGATTTAATATGCATCCAGAGATCAGGCACAGCAGTACACACCTGGCATTCTAGGACTTGGGAGGCAGAGACCAAAGAATTCCTAGAAATTTCAGGCTAGTCTACATAGTGAGTCCCAGACCAGCTAGAACGTCATATGTTCTCAAAATTAACAGACAAATCCTCAAACGTGTGTGTGTGTGTGTGTGTGTGTGTGTGTGTGTGTGTGTAATGAAACCAGAAAGGGAACCATGTTAGGAAAGAAAAAGTCTAAAGAAAGGGGAAAGAACAAGGGATAGTGTGATAAGGGAAAGAAGGACAAATAGAACATCTTTTTATCCTATGTGCAAAACTTATATTTAAATCTACCAGTTAAATATAGTGTGAAAGCCATGGGAGGAAGGGAAGGCTAATGAGGGGGTGAATATGGAAAAGTACAATGTTGTATATGTATGAAAATGTCACGATGATTAAAAATGACTAATAATGAAAAATAAAGAAACTCTGTTGTCATAAACAATCACAGGAAGCAATTCTGGTCGATTCTTTGAAATTCTGATTGCATGCCAAAAACTACATCATGATCTATATCTATATTACTTAATGATTCATCACCTGTTAAACTAGATTTTCACTAAACTAATTAGATTTCATGAAAAGCAAAGAAATACAAATAATCTGCTTGTTACCCTTATCTGAGTCATTACTTTCTCAACAATATTTTAGTGCCTCAGGGACGTGTTACCCCAGCACAGTGCTCCATGCCCAAAATGAAGCCTGACTTCTGTGAACTGGTTTCATCCACTCTTAAGTGTCTATCTTTCTTGGTATCTCCCTGTGCCTGGCACGTATAGGATTAAAACAAAAGCCTAACGGGAATCAAAATCAAACAATGACTAGCAAGAATAGGCTTACTATAAAACGAACAAGGCTCAAGTTGAGCAAGAACGCCTGAAAATGCCTGGTGGAGAAGCAAGCAGCTCCAGCAGGTGCAGATCCGGACCCTAGTTGAAGGACTTTTTCCTCACTTATCACTTACATCAAATTGTACACACAGAATTGCTAGCATCTTGTCACAACCAAAGTTGATTGTGCTTTCATTTTTCTTTTTCCATGGGAGTGACATATTTGATAAATTATGAACATATTCTTACAATGGAGGAAGAGAAAACATTTAAGGTTTTTTTAGTGTTATGTATTTTATGTATTATAATCATATACATTTGTGGAGGTGGGAACAGAGAGGTAGGTACACATGAGTGTAGGTACCTGAAGAGACCAGAAAGGGACCTGAAGCTGGAGTTAAGGGTAGTTGCTCGTCATGTCACTTGGGTGCTGGGAACCAAACTTGGGTTCTCCGAAAGAACAGTATGTGCTCTTAACTATTGGACCATTTCTCCAGGCCCAAGAAGAACCATTTAAATAAAACAAGTAAAGCAATGATTTGGATAACTATGAAGTGTCTTCTTTTCTCGAGCCTAAGTACAGTGGAATTAAGGGCCAGTATAGATATGGACAAGAAACTAGAGTGACCGGAGACTATCCAAACCCACACTAACCAAAAAATATTCAGAACACTCAAAATATTTGTATCAATATGAACAGATTCTGGGTCAAAATCGTAAACAGGCCAGTGGGAGTTTAACCAACCTAAAGGCATAAGAATCTTACAGACATTCTGTTTTGTTGATTTGAGGCAAATTAATTACATTAATGAAAATGGCACCAAAGTATTAGGTAAGAGTTTAAGGAGGTCTTTGTTTTTTACTTAAACTCCTTTGCTGTGTATTAGCAGACGGAGCTGAAAGAAAGAAAGGAGGAAGAAGAAAGACAAAACCAGATTCTCAATAAAGTTTCCTGACACCGAGTTGAAGTTAACCTGGGCATCTGAAATTCTGAGAAGTATAGATAGCAACTGAATTCCCCAAGCGTGCCAGTTTCAATCAGCATGCTAATGAAGGCTTCCTGCTCTAGTCTTTACCCAAGACAAGTGGCCTAACATACTAATTAGTCTTTTCTGCTGGTGGGTCTCCAGATGCCTGCCCTTCAAGGAAAGCCTTGGGATGGTTTGAGATGATCTTTGGTTTCTATCTCTGCTTTCTTCAGCATTTCTCTGCTTATAAAACCAAGCTCTCAGGCCACATCGGAACACATGCTGTTTTGTAAACCAATGCTTCTCAATTCTAGAATTGGAAATAAGTTCAGTTACGCTCTTTAGATGTTTTTAATGCTCGGCTTTGGGGAAAGCTTTCCAATAAGAAGCCATCAGGGGAAGAAAATGGTTAAATGCATTTCACTAACCTGAAGGTTTTGGGTAGATGTTTCCCCAGATTTTTGGCAACAGTCTCGAACTGTTCACCATATGACCAGAATTGAGCTGAAATATAAAAGAGTGATTTTTTTCTATTTAATAACTAAAATTAATTTTACATAAACTACCCAAAAAGAATATCTGTGTTATCTTTTGATTCTCTGTGTAGCAGGTGCACTAAATGACTGTTGTGTGCCAGGGAGCAGAGATGACCAAAAGGACACAGCCAAAATAGGGAGAGAAGGACCTTGAGGACATGTCAAGATCTGGTGTAATTCAAGGCATTGTTTGTGCTTTGTTTTGTTCTGCTTTGTTTTTTAATCTATACTTTTGAAAAAGGCTTCGTCTTGTTGCTTCCTGTTATCCACAACCATCCTGGAAGGAGAGAAGTGATTGTTAATACAGTCACTTGTGTCTTTCTTTTTATCTATCAGACTACTAAAACAGTGGAGTGTCACAAATTAAAATTGCCCCAGGAATCCCATTCTGGATCAAGGGAGAGGCAGATACCCCAGTTCTAGCCAGAGGAGGAACTTGTCTCTACAGAGGAGGGTTCTTTTCCAACACGATATTTTATTGATTATTTGGGAATTTCATACAATGTACCTCGATGTTAACTGATTGTGCCTGCTTTCCATTTCTCCCACCCTCCCACCCTTGTGTCCTCCCAGCCCCACAAAATACACAAGTGCTATTTGTGTTGCCTATATACTCGCTAGAGCATGGTCAAACTTCCAGTGTCCAACCCCTTAAAGATATCTGAGTCCCTTTCTACCCACCTACCCACCCCCACCCCCATCAGAAGCCATCAGCTGTGAAAAACTACACCTCAATATCTTTATCACATCTTTTAAGGACTCTTCAATGACTACCTGTCTAGGCTGCTTCTTTTGGGGGTGTGGGACTCATCACAGAAACCTTCAATGTCTCTCATTCTTAATTGTAAGTCTGGAGTCATCAATAGCACTGCAACAGAAACTCCTAACCCATAACTGCCAGTGGCAGCATGAACCACGGACCTCATCACCATCTCACGGGTATCGACACAGCCCCAGCACAGATCACAGACATCAACCTGACTTCTGATAGCAGCAGGGGCCACAGACATCAACATGGTCTCCAGTGGCAGCATGAACCACAAGGCCTCCTGAGGCAGGAAAGACTATGGACACCAACATGGTCCTTGGTGTCAGGACAGACCACGGACATCCGCATGTCCTCTGGCTGTAGTGCAGACTCCTGGAGGCCACATGGATGTCTGTAGACTGTGCTTCTTGCAGAGGGCCATGGAGATGTTTGTGATCTCTGCTGCCGCTGGAAGCCTCGTCAACGTCTGTGGTCTATGTTACTGTCAGAGGCCATGTTCGTGTCCGTAATACCAGAGGAAAGTTTTGCACAGCCCTGACAACAGACTGGTTGTCTTGTGGACAGATGGGGCTCAAAGATGGGTTGGGGATAAAGAAACTCACCTTGACTGGTACTACTTAATTATGCATACCTCTTGCTCTCTGTTTAAGCCTAAACCTGGTGTTAGTACCCCAAAGATGGACTTGGAATCAGTGGATGCCTTTCCTTCTCTCCCCACTGTAGCCACATTGAATAAGCATCCTTTCTCTACTTTTTTTTTTAAAACATGACTTGTCTCTTTAATTGGCATGTTACAGATAGGCAACTGAGTCTAGCTTACTGGGGCATCCAGGTTTCAGGGTTTTTTCATACTAAATGTTTGAGGAACAATTTTGGTGAATTAGCCAGGAAAAAAAAGAAAGAAAGAAAAGAAAGACACCTTTTGAATGTCAAACCACTCACAGCCAGTTGATTCCAGATGAAAGACTGAACAGTCCCATGCAGTTGATGGAGTCACTTTATTCAGGGGCTTTTCTTATCACTCCACTTTGACTGGTACAGCTATTTACAACCATTATTGACATTCTGGGTCCAGAAGACCGGCCCTTGGCAAATTCTCTGTGACTCATGTACCTTGGGACTTGCCTTTTCTTTTCTAGGCTCATGTGAGCTGTTTGGGTTATTTATGAACTAAACTGGATTTCTGCCATTTGTCTGACAGGAAGTCTGGGTTCCTTGTCATTTGAGGGACTTCTGAACCATTAAGGCACGACTGAAACATTTGGGGGGCTACTGCTTGTGCGACAGAAATTAGCTTTGGAAACTACTGAGCAAATCTGAAAATCTGGTGAACTGTTTGAGGACTGCTGTCTGCAGATGACAGGAAAGTGTGGCTTCTGCTGTTAATTAACAGAGGCGAGATAAAGGGACACAGGGAATGGGGTGTCGAGACAATCTCTACTGCAATTTGTATAATTATGAAAAGTGTACTGCCCCGTACTGCCCTGGCGCCCCCACGGAGGATTCTAACTAAATAATCATTTGTAGACTTTTGGTCTTTCTGGTGTCATGCTGAATTAAGACAACTGTTGCATCATATCTAGTGTCGAAAATAGTACAGGGCAAATTTAATTCAGTCCCAGAATTCCTAAACAAAGCTGACTAATGACTGCTTCATTTTTATAGTTTTTCAACTTCTTGCATCCTAAAATTTATATTCTTGCCGTGCCTGATTTGACCTTGTAGATGTATGGATACATAAGATTTGAGTTTTGGAATATATTAATTTGCAGAAGCTGTTGTCTCCTTCTCTCCCCACCTCTTAACCCCTATGCACGCATGTGCACATGCACACGTACACACACACACACACACACACACACACACACACACACACACACACACCAGTTAGCTGAAATGCATCCATTTAAGAGTTAACTACAGTGTCATGTGGTAGCCTTTAATCTCATTAGAGGCAGGGCAGGGGCAGACAGGTCTCTGAGAGGTTTTGGCCAGCCTAATCTATATAGGGAGCTCCAGGCCAGACAGAGCTACATAGAGAGATCCTATCTTAAAAAAATAAAAACAAGGTGACAACAGCAACAGAAGAGTTAACTCTAGAATGAAAAACTGATTCTTCAAGGTCTTAAAAATATAGATACTGAAATATTAATTTTGAGCTTAGTGGTAGATCTCGTGCTTTCAAATGTAAATACTGGAAACTGGGGTTGACAAGGAAAAAAATCTCTGAAGGGGGCAAGAGAACACAAAATGATTTGCAGCACAGATCTAAAATAAAAGCAGAGAATCACAATTTGTCACCAGTTTAGGTAGAGTGTGTTCCAAGATCTGATAAGCCTACCCTGCCATATAAACTTAAGTGCTATTAAATTCTTAAAATCTATTAAAATAGTATTTGAGGATATATTTAAAATGTTTCATAAATCGTTAAGCTGCTTTGAATACAGCATTGAAGGGCATCTGATCTCCTACAGATCACCTTCTCCAAAGACAGTGGCCATCTAAGACGCTCTGCTGAAAGTGCAATCTATTTTGAGTAAAGCAGCACTTACTGAACCATAAAATAATTTTTGTTAAGTTACAAAATTTGTTATTGGCTATATAAGATCTTGATAAGGATTTTCCTCCAAAACAGGTTCTGGAAATGGATTAAGTGTATTCATTTTAATAATAAAGAATAACCTAACCAAGAAGATAAAGGTGCTTTACACTAATCCAAGTTCTACAACTAAAACATCCTGCTCAAACTATGGCACCAGCCAAGGACAATACAGGTCGTAAACTTCAAACCCCTACCCAGATCTAGCCAATGGACAGGACATTCTCCACAGTTGAGTGGAGAGTGGGTTCTGACTTTCACACGTTCTTTTTAAAAGATGGTAAATATGTTTGTCAAAGATCTCTTGGAAAATCTCCTTGTAATGAGAATTGCAGTGAGCTATATATTACTCCAAGTGAAATAGACAAAGGGACCATGCTATTGAGTATTGCCCAAAAGAGAGATGATGATTTATATCTTGTATTTAAAAGGTAACTATATTGTTAAGATGAGCTTTTATTAAATCCTTGGGATTTTTTTTTTCCTCAGAAAAATTGAAACTGATTTTTTTCTAGGTAAATTTAAAATGTAAACATAAGGGATTGATTTTTCAGCTTTGGCCTAAATTACATGAGTGTGAAAGTTTTCATTCGTCATCAACCCATTGCTAATTATGAAATATATTTTGCTATAATTAATGTTATGCAATTGCATATGTTAATATCTGATCTGGATTTTATACACATAATAAAATAACCAAGCTAAAACCCTTGTTCACAAAAAAGGTAAGGTTAGATTTAGAGCTTTTGTATTCATTAGATTCTTAGACTCAATATTTATGTTTGTCACAGAAATTTTTCTTATAGGCTACATAGTATAAGGCAATATAAATTCTGACATATGCAGCATAGTGAAATAGTATCTGAATTTTTGATCTTCTTTTCTTGCTTTTAAGATGTTATGTTTTAATGAATAAATATACAATGATTACAACCTTATTCATAATTTGTCTGGAGTATAGATATAAATTTATATAAGGCTTATAAAACAGCATCTTATAAGAAAAGATGTACAGGTAATTAGGTTGACCTTAACAAAATGTTGTTTGTAAGGGTATTTTTTATGCTTTCTATTGAAGGCAATTATACTTTGTTAGAATGTTGACCAGCTCTTAGTAAAAATTTAAAAGGACAACCTCTACAAAAACAGAATTTAATGTTTGCTGTTTCTTGGTTGGTTTGGTTTTTTGGTTTGGCTTTTAACAGTATCAGGAGTTCACTGAAGTTTTGTTTAAACTAATATCTTTTAATGACTATGTGACAGATATGATTAAATAGGACTGTCAGGTGAGTGACAAATACTTAGAAAAGAGATGATAAGTCTATTTATGGTCATTGATGCTACTTTCAAGAGAATTTGTAACAAAAAAGTTTCAAAATTGAGTTTAGGGGATTTTTTCTAAGATCAAAAACGTAATGCATCAAAGTAAAAGAAAAGCTCTCTTGTGTCTGAAGCAGCAATGCTTTACTTAAAATGTTTCTTGTTCACATATTCTTTTTTAATGAATTAATTTATTTTATTTTCTGTATATGAATGGTTTGCCTGCAAGGACTTATGTGTCCCACATGCATACCTGGTGCCTGTGGAGGCCAGAAAAGGACATCAGATCTTCTAGAACAGGGGTTACAGATGGTTGTGAGGGACCATGTGGGCGCACCATGTAGTATTCATCTGTTTTCATGAGCTCTGATCTCCAAATTAATGGGGACAATTTGCTTAGACTGATGTCCCTGGCCCCTGAAAGAGTACCAGGGACATGGCAAATGGACACATGGAAATCACACCACCACCGGCACAGACACCTTTCTTATGATGTAGGCAAGGTGCCAAAAGATGCCTCACAGAGATGACCGAGAGCAAAAGCAGCCCTCAGTGCCCTTTACCTCCTACTTGCTCCCGTATAAGCACAGCTGATTCAGCTCTACCAACTTTCTCATGTATTTTGCATCAAAGTTTCTTCAGAAGGCTTGTGTAAAATCTTCAGCATTTTCTTTGAAGCTCAGAGAAAGAGGAAGATGAAGGGCATATGCCCTACAGCCCTGGCCCGAGGTCTCAGCAGGGTGCCCCACTGCCTGGAGGATGACAGATGTTACCTCTTCCCTTGTGTGCTAGGGAGGCCGCTTTGGCCTGTTTCTGCCAAGTTAGCAAAACAAGAGGAGCTGCCAAGACAAACAACTGAGGTATGAGAGTTAACAGCTCAGGCGCACTGCTGTGTGAAGCGAACCCGTGAAACGAGACATCAAGGATGCTCCTTGGAATGTCGAAC
The DNA here is from genome assembly GCF_964271855.1 of Acomys minous. Classification (NCBI taxonomy): domain Eukaryota; kingdom Metazoa; phylum Chordata; class Mammalia; order Rodentia; family Muridae; genus Acomys; species Acomys minous. The sequence continues at coordinate 60,799,312 of NC_140490.1, forward strand.
ATTCTTTCCCAGTGGAAGGACAGAGGGAGGCTGAACACAGAAATGTGGGAGGTAGCTCCTAGGCTGGACAGGGAAAGGACCCCAAAGCAACCCCTGGATGGGAGGGGGGGTCGGTGTCAGAAGACGGTGCCCACTTCTCACCCACCTTGTGCTCAATGCTCCCTGCCATCCCCATCAAAAATAACATGGCTATTAAAAGGCCCTATCAAAAGAGCCCTTGTAGTTTATAATCGCTTTCATCTGGCCTAGGGAAACACGAGCATAAAATGTGTGTCTGGCAACTGCTGGGGCCAGAGGCAGGTTTATGTTAGCCTGGACTGAGGACATTGGAGCGACTGACAGATTAGGCAGACGATGGTTTATGGTCTTTAATGCCTGTGCTGACATGGAGGATCGGGACAAGATTTATTTTATGCCTGGGCCATCACAGAACACTGACAGGCAGTCATTACAAGCCAGATGACAACTGGAATGCAGTAATCACTTGACAGGATATTTATTTGGTTTTTAAAGTTTTTGGATGAATCTGGTTTTTCAGAGAGTGAGAGACCACTAGCAAGTCAGACTGTGCCATTATTACATCCAAACCATTATGCATTCTCTAGCCAATTATGTAATCCTATATGGAAAACATAACCAGAAGTCGGAAAAGCCCCACGACCCGAGGGCTCGTTATTATGGGCCCCACCACCATAACTTCATTTGTGGTTACTACACACCCTAAATATTATTAATGGGCCAAGAGAACCCAATACTTGTAAAGTCTGGTCAGTATCATTAAGTCTATGGCCCACTGTGACGTGAATTTGATGGAGTGGCAGTCTGTATTAGATTACTTTTCTTCTGACTCACTCTACTACATTTCAGGTGATAAAGTGGGGAAAATGAAGCTGGACAGTTTTATTAAGTCCATTGTCAGCCTCAAGATTTCAGTTTCTTCAAACGCATCCCCTTTCACATGAAGCCACCCAAAATGCTAAATACATCTGCCTAACATGTCCACATGGGACATTTTCAGAGCGTCTTGCCTCAATCAGATAAATAAAGAAAATCAGACACAACTGACTGGTACACCACTATTCTTATAGAATACGCCATAATGCTTCCTGGATAGTCTTTGATTCAGTCCAAACCAGTTAACTATCTTGTTTTTCTTTCCTTTCCAGGACTCTATGCAAGCATATTTTAGCAATCAGTTTTCCAAAAACACCAGAAACAAGGCTTGTCTGATTTATGCCTCTCCACCCTTACGATGGCTGCCATGAACCTCTCTACCCCCACCTCACCCATGGTTCTGTGCCTAACTTGTCGGATGAACGCCCACAAAGCTCTAGATGACGTCAAAGCCTGGTGTCTGTCTCTTCAGGCATATCCATGGTGTGAAAATTCACTGAGCTATTTGCTTCTGTGAGCATATTTCTGAGTGTAATTTATACCCCAGGAGAATAATTCCTGTTTCCCATGTGCTTGAACCATAACCGTGCAAGTGCCCTCGCCATCTCTTCCTCATTTTTTCAAGGCTGAGGCTAATATAAAGCAAGCAAATGTCAGGTCCTGCAATGCTCACTGGCATGTTGGCAATACAGGTACAGCTTATTATGTTGAAAAGACAGGGTGTGAGGGAGAGCCAGGGGCTGGAATCTCATCTCCCACCCTTCTGCCAGTCTCTGTCTCCATCTCATACATCAGTTATTGAGGCTGGGGTGTGTCTCAGTGGAACAGCACCTGCCTAGCATGTGTAAAGCCCTCGGCTTGGGCTTCTTCAATCTCTGCAACACACACACACACACACACACACACACACACCCCAAATGCACTTACAGAATCTTCTTAGGTCACCTTTTTGCTCACTCTTTGTTCAACAATTTCTGCTGTCTATTTTAAATTTTGTTGCATTTGTGCTTAACAAACTCCAAGAAAGGAGATAAAAAAAAAAATAACAAATTGACTAGCTATGTATTTTTCCCTTGGGTTAGTTAGCCTTCTTCAAGGAATCAATTCTGGTGTCTTGTTTTGTTTTTGAATTTTGGTTATTTGGGTGTTTAGTTTTCTTTTGTTTTGTTTTGTTTGAGATAGGGTCTCTGAAACTTATTGTATAGACCAGGCTTGCCTCAGACTCACAGATATCTTTCTGCCTTTGCCTCCAGATTGCTGGGATTAAAGCTTGTGCCACAACACCTGGCCTTCATTCTGTTTCTTAATTAGCTGAACATCCTTTTGTGGTATCAGTGAACAAGACTTTTTTTTTTCTTTTTCTTTATTTTTGTTTTATTTTTTTGAGGCATTGTCTCACTATACAGCCGAAGCTATAGTGATCCTTAAACCTTAGCCTCTCAAATGATGGGATTACAGGTATGTGCTACCATGCACCTGCGAAAACATTTCTAACACGACACCTAATGATAAAGAGTTGGGTAAGCTCAGTTCCATTTTGTTCTCCAGTCAGTCATGGGCCTCTTGAGCCAGGAAGTAGCAGGTGTTAGCAGTGCCCTCAGCCCTAGGGCTCTAAGCCAGCAGTTTGAATCTGCCTATCCTTTCTGGCCTGGTCTCTGCAGATCTCCTCTGCTGCCCTCTTGGTGCTCCCTGGGCCTCACCTACGGGCTGCCCTTCTTCTCTGTCTTGCATCTGGCTATGATATGGAGGATGAAGTTAGGCTATTCCTCCTCAGCTTCCTTCCTGAGAGCTGCCTGATGGGGCTTCCATGGCTTGGATGTGGTTTCTTTTCTGAGTCTTCGTGGTTGGAAGCTTGGTCCTTAGGCTGGTAGTATTGGGGATGGTATAGAACCTTTAAGAGGTTCTGCCCATAAGCTTTGGGGAAGCCATCTTTGGACTTCCCATCCTTATTAACATTGGTGCACATAACTTCCTGTGGTGACCCTAACTTAATATGAGATCCAAAAGGCAACTCGGATCAAGTTCATCCCACAGACTGAATTTCCCCAAGGCTCAGGAGGAATTTGATGGTGACAAGAAGGAAAGGATTTGTGCTGTCCCCCTCCGCCGCCCCAAGTGTCAACAGATGTCTATGTATTGAAGAGATTTTTCTAGAATGTTTTTGCCTAAGTTCTTGACAGTGTACCTCACTGTTCCTGTGTGTCTACACTGCACTACTGAATGTTACTGACCTGGCTGTCCCACAGAGTCCCAAAGAGATGACACATACTCAAGTGAGAAGATGAGTGAATTTTTGCTATGCCAACAGCATCAGACTGACAAACAGACAGATGTTACTTGCACCCCTCTGAGCTGCTCATGGCCCTAGTCACATCACTATCAACATTATCCTAAGGTATAACTTTAGGCCCCATTGTCTTCCTGCCCTTATGTTTATGTGCAGGCATTACTCCTTTTCTGTTTTTTTTTCTATTTGATCACATTGTGGCTGTGGCAGTCATTGATGGTATTGTGTTGCTTGTTAACATAGTTGTGTAGCATTCCATCTTATGAACACATCACAATATCTTTTTACATCACATGCTAGAACATTTGGGCTCTTTCTATTCTTGGGGTTAGGAAAAACTGTGTTGCCATAGGCTCCTGCATTTGTCTTCTGTTGAACGGTTCCAGCATTTCTCTTTGTGGGCGTGGATTGGACTGTTGAAACTCAGGCATTGGGAGATCCCAACAATTTTCTGAATGACTGTAGCACTTTTCACCCTCAGTAGACTTATTATTTTAGTAACTTCCTAAATACATGCATATGTTAAATCTCTTTTGTTGGGATTCTGGACCAAAGAAAAGCCTTGGGATTAAGACTGCCTTGAAAAGACTTTTCTAGGCCCTGGGACTGTTGGTGAAAACTCTCAAACAAACTTGGCAGGTAAATCATCATGGACTTGGAGCAGTGGACCAGTCACTCTCCCCTCCTTCCCTTCCTAGCCCATGCTCTGCGTGTGGACTTTGGGGGAGTGAGTTGGAAAATGACTGAAGAACAAACAGATTGGTGTAGCCCTTAAGACTGTCCACTCTTTGTAGTGTCCAGCTGGGGTGAGGAGTGGGTGTGTCGTATTCCTCTAGAATGAGCTGCCTTTTGCTTTCATCATCTGCCAGGAAGGAAAACAACGACACATTCGTTCTCTAGGGAAATGTTACTGGATGAGGAATGATAAATTAAAAACAACTGTAGAGCCCCTCCCCCCACACTCACCCACACTATTGTCAACAAGATGATTAAATGCTACTGGAATCTAGCTGGTATGGAGTCTCTGTGTTTGGCTTTATAGCACAGATAACTTAATAAGGTCCCTTCATACTTATTCACAAATCTAAACCCCTGTATTAACTTCCATGGGCTCCGGTATCAGATTACCTCTAACTGAGTGGTTTCGAATAATGGTCATTTACTTTCTCACCATTCCTGTAGCCATAAGTCTGAATACAGGTAGGAGGCGGACTATTCCCTTCAGAAACCTCCAGTGAGATTAGTTCTGTGCCCTTTGCCCAGGTTCTCGAAGTTACTAGCAATCCCTGGCGTTCTTCCACTAGTAGGAAGATCATGCCAATTTCACTCCTTTTCCCATGATACTCTGCCTGTGGGTGTGCCTGTGCCCAAATTCCCCCTTCATAAGGACACTAGGTTTGTTGTGCTTGGGTCTCACCCTTCTCCCACAAGATCTCACCTTAATTTAATTGCATTGTAAAAGACCTTATTTCCAAAAAAAAGTTGTATCCATCAGTGTTTGGAGAACACAAATTTATAGAAGGTATTCTTCAAGTTAACATAGCTCTTATATTATTCCCTCCCCCAAACAAATATTTTTTCCCACATAAATGTTCAGGAGCATCACTCTTGCTGTTCAAAACGGGAACCCAGGTGAATGTAATGACCCTTGACTTGGAACCAGAAGGTGAGAACTTTTTCCTTCCTGTGACACATAGAGCCCTACTTTTGCTACTAAGGAGACAGGAGATTTGATGGGAGGGAGTAAATACAGAGGCCAGCTTCAGGTAGCACTGGGTAAGGTCTTGCACCACAATAAACCTAGGAAAGGAACTGTCCATGAGAGAAGATATTCTCTCCCCGGATCCAGGGAGAAACGGGGACTTCCTGATTGTTAGTGGCTAATTAACACTTGCCAATGACTCAGTACCAGACAACCCATTGTACCCAGCCCCCCAGGGCAAAACGTCTGTGAAGACACAGCCTTATTTACAGAGGCTGTGCATGCTTTCATTTTCTCAGGAAGTTTCCTTCTCTTTTTATCAGAGTATCTTATAATTGGAAATCTCCTGCAGACCTGGAACAGCCCAGCTAACATAACATCAAGGGCCTTTTCTGCATGGGCTCTGGTGTCACCGTGATCCATGACAGCAGAGATGCAAGGCCTGGTGATGTGCATGTAACTCCTTCTGGTTCACAGTAAATCTAATGAATCTGTAGTAAGGAGAAGATTAGTCCCAGTTGATTATGTACGTCACTGTCCTACTAAACAGGTGTTGGTTATTAGTATAGCACAGGCTTATCACATATGAGGCCCTGATTTCTACTCCTAACACCAAGAAAGCAAACAAACAGCTAGATGTGGTAGTATACACCCTTAATCTTAGCACTCCAGGAGACTGAGGCAGGCTGATCTCTGTGAGTTAGAAGCCAGGCTGGTCTACAAAGTGAATCCAGGATAAGAAACCCTGTCTCAAAATAAATAAACAAATAAATAAATAAATAAGCAAACAACTAAAATAACTACCAAAAAAGAAAGAAAAAGAAAAGAAACAGACAGCTCTGAACACTGCTCAAAAAAAAAAAAAATCTTATCACGTGCACTTAGAAATGCCCAAATTTTTGAGTGTTATATGTTACTATTTAGGTATGAGTAGGAACTTCCAAAATTTTGAAAGTAATTAACTCTGATGAATTATACCTATTTAAAAAAAAACATTAAAATCTACAGTCCCAAGTCAATTCAGAATATGACATAATTTCCTTAAGAGACATTTTATAACACGTGAGGTGAAGCCAAGGTAGTCCCAATGCTCAAGTGGGGCAAGACTGCCTTGCTGGTAACCCAGAAAAGGGGCACCTGAGACTATGGTTGTTTCTACAAGGATTGCATATAGAACAGAAAAGAATTATTTTGTCTTTCAAATATAGCTCCTTCGAACTGAAGGTATGGCCTGAAGCCATGCTGAGTCCAAGGCTTGCTGGTTCTTCTGTCCCTAACACATCACTTTCAGCCTTGGGTGCTCTCAGGGTTCTGGGTCCATGCCAAATACACTGACATCCAAGCCAGAAACATCCACAAAGCAACATCTGAGAAAAAGCCAGGACATCAGATTGCTCTGAAAATACCACGCATCTGTCACTAATTTTCTAGTGACATCACAGCTGACCATCAGGGAACTCCCCATATCAATCCATAAGTAGGAAGGAGGCCAGGGAGAGCCTTCAGTAGACTGAGAGCCCACAGTCTCCCATGGTTAGCTACACTGTTAGAAGCCTTGGTGTGTCTTTAAACACCAATCCTGGACATGGATGTAGGGACCTTTTCTCCCTCAGCCCGGGATTCTCCTCAGCTCAGAGATACTTCCCTGTGAAACACATGTGGTCTCTCACCTGCTGGAGATACCACACATCCAGGACTTCCACTGTGGTCCACTGATATATGTTCTTAGAGGTCAGTGGCTGAACCATGATTTTTAACTGCCTTTTTCTTTCTATTAAACTCATCATTCACTTCACGAAAGTGATATTTATTTTCAAAACAATGTCACTATTTCAAACAAATATTCCCAACTACATGGTGGGCAAGAAATAAGGACATAGTGCAAAGTCCTGTATTTATGCCATTAATGCACAATTACATAGTTAATCCAGTCACGGAAACAGACATGACCAGGTCCATCTATGTTGGGAGCTGAATGAGCTTCTGAGTGGTAGAAACACATCTAAAATTCAAGCTAATGAACATAAGTATCCATTGGTGTTTCTAATGCTCTAAATCTACAGGCTGTCAGGGAGAAACTTTCTCTTAAGGTTTGTTTTACAGCTGTGGTCATAGCTTGATGGTACAGAGCCTATCTATCCTATGTGTCCCTGGGTTTGACGCATAGCATTAGAGCAGGGAAGAGGGAAGGAAGAATGTGTTGCCTCAAGTTGAAGAAAAACAAGAAGTAAATAAGCACTATAGCTTGAAATAACGGAAGAAGGAGAGAGATTTGGAGGGAGATTGTGCATGTGTTGTTGTTCCCAGACAGTGGGGTCTATAAAAATAAGCGCATACAGTTTTTATATGTTAAATATTTTATATGCCAAATAAATAATAAATTATGATCAGTGCATAAAATCCAACAATTTGCAGCAAATTAGATAGATAGATAGATAGATAGATAGATAGATAGATAGATAGATGTGTGATGCAGGAGAGAGAGAGAGAGAGAGAGAGAGAGAGAGAGAGAGAGAGAGAGAGAGAGAGAGAGAGATGCTTAGTACAAGGTCATTTCCATGTACGAAGTGCTGGGGATCAAACACAAGGCTCTGAGAGTTCTAGGCAAACGCTTGCCCATCGAGCCACATTCCTGGGCCATATAACTATCTGAAAGTAAAGCATTAAACTTGAAACAAATTCTGCCTGGAAACTGGAGACTTTGGCAAGCTTTGTGATCTTTAGAGAATTCTCTGCCTGCTCTAAAGCCACGAGAAAACAGCTTCTGCATTGGCTTCAGTAAATCTTGTTTATTTTCTCCAAGACATACTTTCTCTTTGTCTCTTCCTCTTGTGGAGGTAACAGTGAACATCCCAGTAAGGTTAGAACAACTTGTCTCTAAAGCTGTTCAGAGAAGTCTGTGAGACACAACTCCCTTATATTACGAAGAAAATCAAAATGGGTACATTTCTTCCTTGCATCCACAATAGGGAGCTTTGCCCTAAAGGGGTGGGAAAATGATTACCCACAAAACCTCTTCACCATTTCTCTCCTTGGGCTGGAGCTTTGTGCCCTATAGACGTAACTGGAGCAAGCTCACCCTAGCCTCACCTGTGGACAGCCAAACACAACCTTCAGTCAGCATAGCCAGGGCAAAGCCAGGTCTGCATGCCTGTGCTGGGGGCCCAGCCGCATATATGCAGAGCAGCAGACACTTTATCCTTAGTCTAGGGACAGAAAAATCACGTGTTTCTTGAAGAAGAGAACATGGGGGAAGAAAATCCAATTTTATGCAAGCATCTTAAGTGTGTCAGAAAGATGCAGGAAGCTCTAAAACTTTCTGAGATTATTTATCACCAAGGAGCACTTTAACACCACTGTGAATGCACATACATGCACACACACAGACATACACACAACATGGCATGCAGTGGATGGGAGCTGCAGTACATATGAAGCCTCCATATCTCACAGCATTAGTTCCTTTGAGTTCAGGTGTATTGTCACACAGGGTGCAGGGGAGCTAAGGCAAGAGGCTAATCGAAGTCAAAGGGCTCCTTTCTGAATAGATATTGCAGTGTACATATGCCTGAGCCCTTGTGACAAAACCAAGAACACAGAGACTGATATTTGTGAAAGAAGGCTTGGATTCTACCATCTCTCTCTCTATCCTGTCCCCAGCACTTCTCCCATCTTACCTGGGACCTTCCCAAGATGCTCACATCCCATCAGAGCAAGACAATGATTTGGCATGGACATGTGTCTGTGTGTGCAAACATGCGAGAGGGTAGTGTGACAGATGCCCACAAGGACGGGGTGAGACTACAAGACTTGTTTTTCTTGCTGAATCAGGCCAGAACTGAATTCAGGAGCGTGTGCCAAGCCACCCTGTCCTCTGTAATAATAAGTGCCACATCTACTCCAGGCTGAGGTTCTGGGAAAGAAGCAGCTGGGAAGAGAGAACGAGCTCAACATTCCCCAAGCCAGGCCAGTGGGCCCTGCTCCACATGGCTCCCTAGAGAACTCTTGTTTACTTGCGGTTCACATCCCTTGATTTGCTACTTTTACTCCGAATCAGAGAAAAGGACAAAAGACACTAAATGTGATGCACATTCTTGCCATATTTCTCATCCATTGAGAACTCCAGAGTGTCAGTACTCTTGTGGGAAAGGCCCTCCTCCAGAGACCTTACCCCCAGCACACCCCCTGCCACCACTGATTTCCTAATTACTGTGGTCTGGAGAGTTTTGACTCAGTCGTAGATAAGGTCATCATTTCTGGCTGTTTGCTGGTCAAGTTCAAATTCTTCTCAGGTTCACATCAATCATTCCCACTGACAATCAGAACACTGCACATCAAAGAATATGTTGTGTTTGGTCTGACTGTGTAAGACTTCTGTCTGTAGAAATGCATATATCTCAGAACTCTGTCTCTCTCTACCCTCCTATCCCTCTCGCCTCTTACCTTCAGTCTGCTTCTCTCTCCTCTCTCTCTCTCTCTCTCTCTCTCTCTCTCTCTCTCTCTCTCTCTCTCTCCCTGTCTCTCTCTGTCTCTGTTTCTCTCTTTGCCTCTCTGTCTCTCTCTCTCTTTGTCTGTTTCTCTCTCTCTGTCTCCCTCCCTCCCTCTCTCCTCTCCTCTCCTTCTCTCTCCTCTGTTTTCCTCCACATTCCCCAAACCTGAAGCCTGCCCTCACCACCACTACAGTGCAGCCCCCCCAGCACTGAGCTTCCAACCCAAGTGCCCTATTCACCAAGCAGAAACCGCAGAATGGAGAACAATTAGAACAGATAAGATCCAGTGATCAAATATAGCTAATTTGTATCCATAATTCTTGGGAGTTACTTGCTCCACTTCAATTTGAAAGATAGCTTCCAGACCACACGGTTCTTTTCCATAGGGACTGCCTTTTTGCTTTTAATTATTGAGTTTTAAGCATTCCTGCTGTAATTTGGGGTTAGCTTATAATTCTTGAAGAAGAAGAAAAAAACCTAGTCCATAAATCTTACTGAATTCAATCACTTCCAATAATAGGCTTCTGTGGTCAAATTCACCATCAATTAGCTGTGTTCTTCACAGAGCGGGCAAACCCAGGAGAGACACTGTAGACAGTAAGCCCATATCCTTAAATGGTGGTGTGTGGTGGGGGGCTGGAAAATCCTTGGCAAAAAGCCTCGGCTGCATAAAATGTATAAGAGCCTCAAAAATAGAATGTGTGGTGAGGGAAAATGAACTCTAAATACCAAGACTTTCCCCCTCCCCTCTTAAGAGATTCCAAGTACTCCTCTGGTAAATGGGGGTTGAGAGTTAGGTAATGTTGTCAATAGTTTTTTTTGTTTCGTTTTGCTTTGTTTTGTTTTTTTCTGCCAATGAATTCTAAGGCTTCTCTTGCCTATGGCTAATTGATCCTGGAGTTAGAAGAGGAGCCCTCAGCTCCACCCAGGTACAAGTGGCAAGGGGGATTCTGAGCCACCAGCATTGGTGACAGGTAAGGCCTGAGAAAAACCTGGTAGACACCACACAGGAATGTCATCTGTGAGCTGGCTGTGCACTGCATCGGGCTTCCTGGACCTTGGTGTATTCCTTCCCCAAACTTGATAGCTAACTCTGACTTGTCAGAGTTAGTGAGACCAGAGATTTCACACTCACACACAATCAATTAACACGGAGGTCACACCCTAAACACACCCTGTTTGAGGCTGTCACACCCTGAGACACTATATAGTTGTCCTAGCTAGTATTTGGCCCAGAGGCACAAATCAGAAATGTCCCACAAGGCTTTTCTTCTACCTCATCTGCTCCTTTCCACAGAGGCAGTCTCCCTCGCTACCTCTGCCTCCTGAGAACACAGGTTCTTCGCCTGGATTCCCGCACAACATGGTGTGTCCCCATTTTGGGAACACAGAGCAATCATCTAGCTCTGCAATGCTGAGCATTTTCTGACCTGGTGGCCTCGCTGCCCTTGAGTGAAAACAAAATTTACATTTGAAAGCACAGGTGTTTCCAGCCACACACACATCAATGACCCAGGAATTCGCCTCTCAGGAAGAGCAAGACTACTTTCCAGCAAACTGACTAGAGGACAGGGGATAAGAAAGGATAATAACATATCTTCAAAGAATAAGTAGAGCTATTTTATATATTAAAAAATGGCATGCCCAGCTCTGAATGTTTTCTGCTAAATTTGCAATGATGTATATATTGTAAGAACCTGTCGTAGATAAAAGGGCTGCTCAGAGATCTCTGCGAGAACATTCTGGAAGGCTGTTGGGCAAAAGTATGGTATGTGTATGTTTGTGTACATGTTCATGTACATATGGAAGTTGTGTACATATGGAAGTATAGTTTGCTACTGATAGAGAGGCGGGATCACCAAGTGAACAGTTAATAATAGAACACGTAAAAGCTAGGTAGCCATGGTTGTTTACCTATATTCTCAGAACACCCATGGGAAACAGAGAAAGGGGATTCCCTGAGCAAACTGGCTAGCCAGGGCAGTCAATGTGAGCATGAGTCAGTGAGAGACTCCAACTCAGTGTGTAAGACAGAGAGGAATTAAGAAAGACACAGAATATGAACCTCTGCCTCCACATCCACATGTACATACATGTACTCACACACTTGCACCCATATACATGTAAACAAGCACACATACATACATGCCTGTGCACCACACATACACATATGCAAAAAAAGAGAAAAGAAATCAGGTTTCACCTTAAAAGAACAATGTCCCATTCCCTCTAAGGAGGGTTGGGTAGGCTTCTGTTTGCTCTCTCAGTCTACAAATGCTTATTTTCATCATGAGGTGGTTATAGGAGCTGAAAAAGAAAGAAAGGAGGATATAGAACTATAGAGGAAGGATAGAACAGAAGGTAGATGGTTGGACCTACTCTTCAACCCAAGGCCGTAATGTTACTCACAAAGAAGGTTATCGCTAAGTCATTGGTATAGAATTTTGTATATTGATGCAAATCATGGTCATGTCAAATACTAGTCTGATTTAGCACAAGAATATATATCCTAAATCTAACGGATAAATGATTCTATAGATATATAAGGTAAAAATAGTTAAATAAGATCTTCAAAAGCCTCAGAGACCCCACAGAATATGGCGTTTAAAGATGTTTTCATTATTCTAAAGATTCTTTGACAACAAGACAAGTTAACTCCTGACAACACCCAGCTGACCTCAAAGAAGATGATGAGCATCAAAGAACCTCCTTATAGAGTTGGCTTCAAATGTGGCAAACCAGGCACTGGGTAAAATGTCCTCATTTCTGTCACGGACAGAATTCTGCCTAAAAATGGGCAAGATTAGATTCAGGCAGAGTCGATGGTTGAACTCTGCCATGACAGGGTAAGCAAGTCCTCAACAGTCCTGCCTCACAAATAAGTCTGGCAGAGATATTGGGCTAGAAGACCGAAGATGAGGCTCCAATGTTATAGAGTGTTGAGTGACTGTTTAGGCAATAAACTGTCTCATTCACTTTTTTCATTTTGGAAACTGCCAACCTGCACTACTAGTTTACTCAGGCATTTAAGTTTTATTCCTTCTCAAGTCTCTGGGGGAGGGAGGCTTGAAAACCAGACAGTTTAGTTTTACAATCAATTTTAGTTGGTTAGGGGATAAGATCTTTTTAGATCAAGATAATGGATTTACGTTAACAGAGATGAGATATGATAGATATTGAATTTCATTCAGAAATTTAGATGCAACAAGATAGAAAGATGTTTACTTCAAGTTTGACAAATACAAATAGCCAAATCACTATGAATATAACATTTATAATAACTCATGGTTGTCTCATGGTTCTCCCTGCTGTATATAGTTTGTTTTATTCATGTGTCATAAAATAAATGTATACGTTTAAAAAAAAAAAGCAGGTTTCAGCCAATAATGCCCTGGAAACCTCAGCAAAAATCTCCAAACTGTAGCAGCAATGCCTGTGCTAATGTGACGCCACACCCAGGCCACACCCAGGTCTTTGAAAGACTATCAGGAGGACACTGGGGACAGGCATATCACTGACAATGCTTATCTTTGGCTGATGAAATCATGCATTTTAATTTTTTCTCCATTTTATTTACTTATCTAACATGTCTACACTGAACATACCTCTTCTATACAAAGAAAAATGTTTAAGACATATTTATAAAGTTACAGAATGAAGAGTTCATTCAAAAGAGATAATAGCATGCCTCACTGAAGAGAGGAAATCAATACAGGTTTAGGATGCCCATATTTCTAAAAGTTAGGTGAGCCTGCCTTGCCTGATGACAACACAATCATTCCTACTCATGCAAGAGGGCTGTTTTTCAGGATACAACAGTAGATTCCTAAAACCACAGATGTTTGTTTTGTTTTTTATGTACAATGTCCAGGTAGACATTCATAGCTATACGTAAGGAGTACTTTACAGCTTCTCTTTGGCATAAAAAGAGCCAGCACCACCACTCTTGCACTTTAGGTCCACCATGTGCCCAACAAGTGCAACACTGTGACAGTCCATCAGACATTCAAGATGCTATAGACTCACAGATGGGAAGCATCTACAGCATGGATACAATAGACAAGGGATGCTTATGTTCAAATACAGAACATGACAGGATGAGATTTTTATAACACTACTCAAAAGCAGCAAATCACTTAAATCTTCTTAATTGTTTACTTCCAGAATTTTCCATTTTATTTTATTTTATTTTATTTTATTTTATTTTATTTTATTTTTGGACTGCTGTTGGTCTTGGGCGACAGAAACCAAGGAAAGCAACTCCACAGGTAAAAGAGGACCAACTGCTTCCAAGCCAAAGGATAGATGTGCTGGGTGTACCTGCTCCTTGGAAGTAAGACAGTCCCTGCATAGGGTGGCCTTGTATTTGCAAAACACCCCTGAGGACAGCAGAGATGCTCAGCTGGAGGCTGAGAGGAATACCAAAAAGTGACAGAAATATAAGTTACTAAAAGCTGAAACAGTTTGTCGTTTTTATCAAACTGCCATCTTGTTAACTACAACTCAGCTACAGGATGGGGCTCTCGCCTGCCAAGCAGAGGCTGGATGCTAAGGGCAGAAGAGTGAACAGGGCACATACTCCACCTGTCCAGTGCTGGACAGGTGCTAAGTGGTAGCATCTTCTCATCAGGTGAGGCAGAGATGACAAGAGCTCAGGGAGAGATGGAAGAGGGAAGGACTAAAAAGAACAAAAGGCTAAATTCCATCGGCCACTGTGAAAGTTAACCAGCCTGAGCCCTCATGCAGAGGCCACTGCCCAGGCAGTGCAAGACGCTCTGTGAACACTTTCAGACAAATCTTCTCATTGTATCTATAGCCAAGATACCCATGGTACGCGCATGTCAGACAAACAGTAATGGCTGCTCAGAAGATTGAAACAGAACTTCAAGAAAGGAGGCTGGTGAGCTCAGGATTTTTAAAGGAGAACCATTGACCAGTGCCCTAAGGGGTGACTAAAATTAGGCCACATAGGGCAAAGCATTCCAAAATAAGAAGGGATTGTGAGCTAAGATCACAGCGGGCAGGCAGGAAAGAGTTGGGAACAAGCATTGGAGCAGAGCTCGGGCCGTCAACACCTGAAATGCCACACACTTGGATACCAAGGACCACTTCCTCTTGAGATTTTAGCATAGAATTCAGAAATTTCATGTTGATCTCGTAAATTACAGAACCCGTGAGTGACGCTCAACAACTGTACCTTTGTGTCTGTATGGAGGTTTGGCCATTTGTTTCATGGGGTTACAACTTTTTAAAAAATGTTTTATTATTCTAGGCCTCAAATGTTGCTTCTTATGAAGCCTGGAGAAACACACACACACACACACACACACACACACACACACACACTAAAATTGTTTCTTTTTCCCAAATATGCTATTCTCAATGAGGTCAGATATTAGAATTCCTAATGTTCCTGGATACTGGGGGAAATTGCCCAGTTTGGAGATATGACAAGAGAAAGAATTTTTGGAAAAAAGTATCACTGATAAATCCTGAAGAGAAATGTCTGTCGAAGATGCCTTTGACTCACAAGACAGGGCTGGGGTTCTGGAGTACAGAGACAGGCTCCCTGCCTCCCTTCCTGTTCCACAGCAGCAAGCATTTGGTGGTCAAGCTGTGACACAAGTATTTCACGTAATCCCAAAGTGTTTTCATGTTGCTTATCCTTGAGGTGGACTGGGTGTCAAAGATAAGCCAGACTTTGAATGAGAGTTGGACCCAAGTGTGACAATTCCTGCCATCCATGCAAGGAGTCCTCTTTGCTTAGTCATGTCCTGTCCCGTCCACCTCCAAGAAAATGCCTCCCGTGGACAGTAAGTTCATTTAGGGCCATGTACTTCTATCCAGGTCCACAGTGTGTCAGGAGTTGACCACATGCATGCCCACGCTGACAGCTGCTCTCTCTGGATAACTAGATGGTCCCCATCTCAAGAAGCTGAGATTCTGCTCAACTAGCCACAACCCAGGCCTTGTGTGAACCAATAGATTGTTGGTAGTCTGGAAAATATGTGGCATACTATCCCTCCCCACTTTCATGCCCATGGAAACTTCGGTAATCTATGATTTGTGGGAGCCAGTGTGAACTCAGAATTCTTTTCAAGCCAGGGCAGTAAGCAGCCACAACCAGCCAACCGTGTACTATGGAGGCAGAAGCAAGGGGATTCTCTGTGAGTTCAAGGCCAGTCTAATCTACAGAGCAAGTCCCAGGACAGCCAGGCCTACACAGGAAAAACCTGCCTTGAAAACCCCCCAAAAAAGAAAAAAAAAAAAAAAAAAGAATGGTGTGTCAGAACAAATGATGTATTCATCTTTCTGCCGTTAACATAAAGTGAAGGCTAATCCAATTCTCTTTAAAAGCTGCACATCTTTATCGGGTCCATTTTGGTTATTCAGTGTGTCTGTATATACCAATAATACTAATCAACCTGGATAGTGAGCATTTCTGTCCTTCCAATCATCAGTTGTGCTGGGAATTTCTTAGCCTACGGTACTAAAAGATACTAGGAGTGACTTCTCTACTCTGTTTTTTTGTGCCATGTTCTGAACAGCTTCCCGCCCACCTTCTTTTTATGCTTCCCAGTCTAGTGTCTGCAGGTATGTGTAACTCAGTGATGGAGCGCTTGCTTTGCATGCACCAAGTCCTGCGTTTGACCCTGAACACAGAGAGAGGGAAAGAACAAGAGATAAGGGAGATGAAGGGGCGGAAGGAAGGAAGGAAGGAAGGGAGGGGGAAATTATCAAACTCTTTTAACATTTTGGTAAACTGACCCTAAACTCAATGGTAAAACCCCATGCTGCTTAGTCAGGACAGTAGCACTTCTTCATACTTTGAACTTGTGTCACAGCAGGGACAGTGGGACCTGTGGCACCAGTCTTTACTCCAGTGGAGGAACAAGGGTTCCTCCTGCAAAATACCATTTCATTGCTCAAGTGACCTTATCTGATCATATTATGCGAGATCTCTTTCTTCTCCCTGAATGTCAACTTTGCAACATCTAGAGCAAGCCGATGAAAACGGCGTGGAAGAACATGCTATCAGTCAAACAGATACATGGATCTAGCAACCTGCACACACATCAGAAAGGAACAACCATCTAACTTGTTGATTAGAGCATTAGGCTGAGCATCTCCAAACTCCGGAAGCACAATATATGCTTGTAGCCCTGGCACAGCGAAGGTACTGCTGCTTTCCATGACGCACTCCATAGGCCTGAAGGCTCCGAGGAGAGAGAGACCCTGCTGACTCCATCCCTAAGTCCCAGAGGCTGGGATAGCACACATCAATTGCTGATGCTTTCTGAGTGCCTGGGCCTACTAATTGTTGCTCCAAGAAACAGCCTTGAAAGTGCGGAGGTGCTTGAGAAGGTAACCAACCTTCTAGCTGAGATGCATATTCCCCACTGCTGTGCAGTGAAAGGATCCCAAGAATCCTTTATTTCTCAGGACACTTTTTTTTTCTGGAAATATGAGCCAGAATATTGCTTCCAGGCTTGACTACACTTTCTATTAAGTTGGGTCCAATTTACTCTCTCTCTCTCTCTCCAGTGGGTACTCAGTGTCCAGAGGCGTGGGGGAGGATTGAAGAATCAACATCAGATGTGAGGACCATCCCAATCTTGGCCCTTGGGCAAAACATATCAACTTGAAATGGCAAAACCCCCAAGAAAGTTCATTAGAACATCTGGCACCTTATCAGGGATTTATCAAGCTTTCCCTGCATTGATCCAAACTCTGGTTTAATGAAAATCGCCTGTTGATGGACAATGAATGCCAAAAATGTTTCCTTTTCCTCCTCCTCCTCCTCCTGCTCCTCCTCCTCTCCCTCCCTCCCTCCCTCCCTCCCCAGCTTCCTCCACTATAAATGTTAACTCTAAAATAGTGAGGAAGCCTCCTATTTCCAAGCCTGCTACAGACGCTGTTTTTATCAAGCATTTTTTGCTTAGGTTAATCACTCTGTATCAACATATAATGAGTGTCCATCATCCCAGCATGAGATGGAGAATTGAGTGAGGTTGAATTACCCTCAACTTTTGCAACTGGGTTCTTAGCCAAGACAACATAACCTTTTGGTCTTAATTTGTATAAGTAAGAAAGATCTTCCTATGTTTTACTGAATTTTAAACTAGTAACTTTAAACCACTCACATATTTCAATGAACTAATTGTTATTCCTCTCTATTTGTGTGTGAGGTGATTTAGCTCTAGAAGTTGCTATTACAAAATTAAAATGAAGAATTATATTCCAACAGAGTCCTGCCCAGCCACACAAATCAACTGGCATTGCTCGAAGCATGCTGAATGTGGGGTGGGCTGAGGTGGGGTGGGGAGGGTAATGGCCTTTGAAGCATCGCAGTGCCCTTCCCCTATGATTACCACATGTTCTTTACTCTGAGCTCTGCTCTACTCCATTTCATGTCTCAGTTTTTGTAATTCCTTCATTTACATGAAGTTAACTTACAATGGCATCCACTAAGACAAAGAAAAGCGGGTGCAGTTGGAGAGTAAATAAGGCACAAAAAGACTTCAGGACCAGAGTTCTCGGGGGTCTGAAATGGTCCAAGGATGGAAACTCAAGAGCCCCTGTGGTCTGGAAAACGTGAAAGATGCTGGTGTCTGGGAAGAACAGTTAAAAGCTTAGGTCCTGGAAAAATGATGGGTGCGATTAGCAGATGAGAAAGATGAGTGAGCCAAAACCCACTCTGCTGGATCCTGCAATGGTGGCTACCTGCCATTATACACGTTTCCAAAGCCCATAGACTGTGCAATACCAAAAAGCAAACCCTAATGCAAACCGTGGGCTCCAGGGGATAATGACATGTCAATGTGGGGTCATCAGTTATAATATATGTGCTGGCCTGTTTGGGATGCTGGAAGCAGGGAGGTTGTGCACAGTGAGGCATGGAAACACTCTGTACTTGCTGCTCAGGTTTGCTGTGAACCTACAATTGCTCTAAAAACTTATTTTTAAAATCTAGTGTAGTTACTAGATTTTAAATGTAGGCTATCTAAAACCATGCTGTAAAGAACAGGTATAAGCTTGTCTAGGAGATACGGCATCACCTATACACTATGAGATGCTCCTCCAGCAACAGAAAGCTAGAGCTCATTCATGACTTCATGTGCTCACGAAATAAATAGTAAAGGTAATAAAAATATTACTTGTCAAATAAGAATGTCCATTGAATTTAAAAGGCTAGAGACATTAGGCATGCTTTTTGTGTGTGAGAACTGTGAAAAGATACTTGCAGATGATAAATGCCCCCCCCCAAAGAAACAGTGGAGTCCAGCCTACCCACTCAGAAGCATTTTAGTGAATTGAATTGCAGCCTAGTTCTGCTTAGTGTCAAGAGACAGGGACAGAGGCAGAGGATCAAAATCCGTGTGCAAAGAATGGTGTATTCCAAAGTATGACAAAAGCACAGGGGCTTCGTGCTCAGGGGGGGCATAGAATGCATGTGCCTGGGCCACTCAGCCTACTGAAGAGAGGCGTATGCCAATGTGTCATTGTGTTATATTTCTATTTTGTCTCTAGCCCCACGTACATTCTAGGATGTCTGGTTGACGGCCTTTATTTCATTTCTTTCTTTACTTTTAAACTTATTTTTTAACATCACAATATATACACACACAATAGTGTATATTCACATTTTTTAAACTTTGAAAGCTATGAAGTGAATATCCCACCCAAGCTCCACCCAACTCCCAACCTGCTCATTGCCTGAGAACCAACGCCCCCACACCTTCCCTGAAGACCAACCTCGGGGGACCAACCCTGGGATAAAAATCTATTTCTTTGAGTAAGTAATATGCCCCCCTCCCTTCAAGCGCCAGAAGTAGCTAATTTTAAATACCATAGAAGTTACAAATTAAAAGAAAGATATTGACTAAATGCAGTCTGTTTCTTCTCTGGATTCTGTTGGTTTGTTTGTTGAGACAGGGTCTCTCTGTGTAGCCTCAGCTGTCCTGGACTCACTTTGTAGACCAGGCTGGCTGTATTCTTGATATAAACAAAACAACAGCTGCAGAATAAAAGGACATGGCTGGGGCCAGGCCAAATGTGAGCCCAGATGGGACATGCAAAATGGCTATAAGGAATAACGTATGGCAGTGGATTCCTATCCATGTATTTATGAATCCTATGTCTTAAGAAATAACGTGAACCCACAATGAATGAAATCACATAAAACCTGGGATTTGTTTCAAAATGGCACCGGGCAGGAGAAAGTGGGTAGAAGTGAGACTGGAACAAGACTGACCATGAATGCGTGGATAATGGTCCTTGAAGTTGCCTGGAGGATCACTGGAGCTTTGCTTTTGCATGTACTTGGAATTTTCCATAACAAAATTAAAAAAGAAAAAAGCATGCAGCTCTGGCTGTTTCCCCGGCCCCACCTTGAATTCTTGCTGTCCTCAGAATCCATTAAGTTCAAGACAGTTGAAGAGTCTGAGGGCTGGTGATAGGTTTGGCAGATGGAACTGAGAAAGGACACGGAAAGTCTAGGTGACACCAGTATATGATCTGATAGCTCTGCCAAGTGCAATGCTGAACTCTGGCGGGAACTGTGAGTGACATCCTTGCAGTGACAGCTTGGAGGCTCCCACTTTCTTTGGGTAGGATACATTCCCACGTCCTGACTTAATGTGAAACACACACACATACACACACAGGCACACACACACACACACACACACACACACACACACACACACACACACACACATCTCTGCTCTGTTGTATAGAGGTGGCCTTGTGAAGACTTTAGGACAGCCAGACTCTGCAAATGCACGGGATAATTCTGCCTGGAATGCGGCGACCTGACATGCAACTCTGGGAGCAGATGTGGCTGAGCAGGGCCCGGGACTTTGCCCAAGAGTAAGCAGATGAGTGGAATATTTACTTTGAAAAGTAGCCTCTGTGGATGGGAAATGATTAATTCAACCACGAGGAATTTAGAATTCTACAGGGTGATGCCCTCAGGAAGAGAGGGCCCCTGTGAGAGGAGATGACTGCGAGAGCTCTGAAGTGTCCAGGCACATTGAAGTCCTTTTCTTCCCACACTCGCGGGACCTGGACCTTGAGTCTGAATAGAGAAAAGTTGTGGCAAGAAGGGCGAAGCATCCACTTACCTACATTAAGGAAAGTATCAAGGGACATTCCGGAAAAAGAGTGAAAGTCTATCGAGTAGAAGGAAATATCAGGGCACTCCTGTTACGGAGGGCCAACTAAAGCGTATATCTCCAATATTAATCTCCAACTAAGCTTTAATGTCTTTAGAATATCTAAAGAAGTCCTATAGCACATCACAAAGGCACCCAATTCTGAAATTAAAAACTGCCTTCATGGGAGATATACAAATGCCCATTCTGCATATGAAATGATGCCAGCATCTTCGGTCACCAGGGACATGCAAATGAAAGCCACAAGGATATATCGCTTTATATCCTCTGAGAGGACTGTAATAATATTGTTTTAAACATGGAAAACGAGCACTGGTGAGGATGTGGAGAAATCAGAGCCCTCATACACAACTGAAGGGAGTTTGGGATGGTCCAGCTGCTGTGGGAATAGTATAGCAATTCTCCCCCCTGCAAAAAAAAAAAAAAAAAACCAAACTAAACAGAATTACCATGTGGACTCCAAGGGACTGAAAACTAGGGCTTGAAAAGATAATTATATATCAGCTATGACAACATGTGCCCATCAATAAATACATGGACAAACAAAATGCAGAATGTATGTACAATGAAATACTATTCAGACATTAAAAACAATGAATTTTGATAGAGCCTATGTGGATAAAACTTGAAAAGATTAAGCTAGGAAGCCAAATATAAAACACACACACACACACACACACACACACACACACACACACACACGTGTTATGTGGCTCCTCTTCGAAGAAATACTAAAACAGAAAAGTATGCCGAAAGAAAGTAAAGATTACAAGTGGTCTAAGAAGGGTTAAAGCAGAGCCTATCTGTGGCTTTGAAAAGCTATTAAAATAGATATGGTGAAGGTGGTGTTAGAACACTGTAAACATAACTCATGCTACAGGACTGTACACCATTCAAAAATGGCACATTTTGTTACATATATTTTAATCTATTTTTTAAAAAGTATAGATTTTTTAAAAGTTGTACACTTAAAAGCAGGTAAACTTTATAAGATGTGACTATATCTCAATAAAGCTAAAAGCTTTAAAAGCCACAGAAGCACATGCTGCCAGCCTAATGCCTGTGGAGGCTGTGGCTGCAGGAAGGGAAGAAGTCACCTGGCACCTGGTGTTAGCTGAGGTGGTCCTCAGGCCCTCTGATGCTATTTCCAGTCATCAGAACTCCACGCAGCCACTTCTCCGTGCTCTGCGAGTGAAGTTCACTTGTGCCTTGTACAGAGATGCTGACGAGCCAGGTTCCAAAGCATGTGTGCTTCTTTGCATCCCTACAGCTTGTGGGGAAGGGCCTCCCGTTGTGCCTTCTTAGCCCCTTTGCCAACACAGGCCAGCATGACCACAACCAGCTTACCTCTCGCCCTGATGAATTTGAACAGCAGAGCCATTGACCCATCCTTAAAGAAGATGGCTGGCTTTCACCCTTCTTGTATAATGCGGACTGATGTGAGAAAGCCAGAATCCTATGACGATCC
The DNA here is from genome assembly GCF_964271855.1 of Acomys minous. Lineage (NCBI taxonomy): Eukaryota > Metazoa > Chordata > Mammalia > Rodentia > Muridae > Acomys > Acomys minous. The sequence goes on from NC_140490.1 coordinate 60,821,330, forward strand.
GCCTTGTCCTTCCACTGTGGCCAACTGCTCCCACCCTCTTCTCCCTAAAGCCTTTCTTTCTCTGCTCCAACAACACCTCCATGGATGCCTGGCCCAGTGGACACAGGCCGCACTCAGGCTCCAGGCAGCATCCCATAAACATCTTCTGCCTGACTAACTCTGCTGTGTTTTGGTAACAGCCAGGGTTTCTTTCTCCTGAAGCTTTTCAAGGTCCTAGGCCCAGTAAGTTGACATTCCCCTGAGCTCCCACCTTCCACACAGCTCACACCACTCTTATGATTCTCTTTGGTCTATGGAGTCCTGGAGGACAGGGACACATGTCCATCTCCTTACTGCATGGCACAGCAGCTGGTACATAATAAAAATGGACAAGCTTGGATGCAGGCAGAATCGATGGCCAAACACTGCCAAGACAGGGTAAGCAAGTCCTCAATAGTTCCTGTCTCGCAAATATGTCTGTCAGATATACTGGGCCAGAAGGCTGAAGAGGATGCTCCAATGCTATAGAGAGTTTTGGGTGACTGTTCAGGCAGCAAACCATCTCTGTCATTCTTTGATTTTGGAAGCTGCTAACCTGCACTTCCGGTTCATTCAGGTAATTAAGTTTTATTCCTTTTCAAGTCTCTGATGTGGTCGAAGGCCAGAAAGTTTAATCTTACAATTAAGCTTAGTTGGTTAGGAGTTAAGATGTTTTCAGACCTAGATATATGTTTTAAGTTAATAGAGATGAGATATGATCGATACTGATTTTCATTCAGAATTTTAGACTCAACAAGATAGGAAAGATGTTTACTTTAAGTTTGCCAAATACAAATAGCCAAATCACTATGAATGTAACATTTATATAATTCCTGATTGTTTCATGGTTCTTCCTGTTGTATGTAGGTTATTTTATTTATGTGTAATAATATAAATGTATATGTTAAAAAGAAACGTAATAAAAATGGAAAAGAAAAAAAATAAGCTTCCATGTGTTTGATGAATGAGTAAATAATAGGCAGATGGGAAGCAAGGCTACAGCCTTGTTCTGCTCACGGACAATGCTCACTCTGGATGAGGACACCGCATTTTCTCTTAGAAAATGGCATAAGTGGGTCTTGGACCTGCACAAGTAGGAGATAGTGAATGAGACTTCCTTACCTTCTCACCCTCCTCAGGCCACCACAGAGTCTCTCCCTTAGCTTTCAAATCATGAAAGACACTCCTCCAAGTTCACCCAAGTAATTCTCCATCTGCAACCATGGGCCAGACTCCACCGTGTCCATGCAACAGGTTAGATTCTGTTCTCTGGTGCCTCCCGCGTGGCCTCTCTGTCACACTGTGTTAAGTGGGCAGTGCAAAGGGAGGGGGCTAGCTTTTGATTCCTTTTTCTTCCTTTATCATGCTAACCTCTTCAAGATGCCTCATTTATAATTTCAGGCAAAAACCACAGAAATAAAACATTAGGCATAGTGGGGTACCACTCACTGCCTGCAGTCTCAGCACTGGGGAAGATGAGGCAGTAAGATCATGAGTTTGAGCTACAGTGAGACCTCATTTCAAATTTTTAAAAAAATGAAGGAATAAGGAAGCAAGAAAGGGAGGGAGGGAAGGAAGGAGGGAGGGAAAGAGAGAGGGAAGAATGAAGGGAAGGAGAAGACCATATTTTCTATTTTCTATGTACTACAGTTAAACATGGTAGGCAACCATGGTGACTGTATCCTTTCCTCTGTAATGTCAGAGGTCCTTTTAATAGGATATGAACTATAACACCAGACAGCTTCCCAAATCACAGAAGCTTAACAACACTGAGTCATCAACACCAGTGTAAGCCCTACTCTAATCTGAAAGCTACCCAAAGAGTGCCCAGGGAGTCACAGGACCCACTAAGTGCAGTGTGCACAACAGTTGGCTAAACATTTATTGTTTTCTCTTTAGTAAATGAGTATGTGTTGGTGATTTTTTATTGCATAATAAAACCAGCATAAAATGAACTTTCTCCAGTGTGTCCCCCCTCTTTAAAACCACTGGGTCTGCTCTCCGCTGCCCTGTTCTTTATCTGGCATCCTGCCTTGACCTCAGCTTGGTGTTCAGTGGAGTGATAGCCACAGCCTCAGGCAGGGAGCTTCCGCTGGGCCAAGGTGTCCTGCTGTCTGCCCATTTGGGTATCCACATGGTATGGACAGACTCTGGGATCAGTTTGCACCCCAAGGGAAGTTGGCCTCTCTGGATATTACTTTTATAGACTCTGCTTGTTTCTGGCTCTGTGTTTTTTTTTTATTACATTCCTTTGCAATTCTAGCAGCTGTTTTTGTCAAGAGTCTTAATAAAGTTTGAACTGCTAAGCGAACTTTATGGAAATTGGTCACAGACGTATATGCGGCACCTTTAGGGAAGCAGAGGCTAAATTGCCCCTGGCCTGCAGTGACAAAATAGCCTGACAGTGTAGGGGAAAGGTGGTGGCTTAGCAGGAGGCTTCTAACTGAGTTGCCAACCTAGATTTCTCAAAGCCTGCAGTTCCCCCAAACTATCGGTTTCTTTAAATCTATTTACCACGGTTTTTCAGAAGTGTTTGGCTACTCGGCCTCACTTAGGAGGACGCTCGGAGGGCTGTTGAAGCCTCATATTTGCTTTGCTTGGCTTCTGTCTCATCCTGTTTCCCCTTGAAAGTCAAAACTCAGAAGAATCCAATGAAAAGACATAGCAGGATTCGTGAGTCTATAAGAGATTTAATAAACACCCCCAAACTACTGAGATGCTACCAGCTTCTTCCTTTTATGAAGTGTACTAAAATGTCACTCGCGTCACTCAGTGCACTGATCTGGGAGTGACTTTAGCCTGGTCCGACAGTGTCTTCTGTGTCTAAAACTCTGACCTCCTTCCAAATATACCCAAGTTGTAACTCTCCCCTTCCCCTTCACACCCTACTGTGGCAGAAGAATAACTCAGCGGCAGATCAAAACCAACTGCTCATCTTTCTTGACTATGACATCTCACATTTTCTCGAATAGAACAAACTTAGAGGACGATGTGCTTGGGCAGGAAGCCTGCCTCCCTCCCAAATCCTTCCTTAAAGTGGTGCGCTCGATGGGGCACTTTGAGAACTCGTTTTGCCAACAACACGAACTGAAATAGGAATGGGTCGTCTAGCAACGCTGCACCCATAGAAATATCAGACTCCAGAATAAAAGACTTTAGACAAGTGCTTCAGACTTAAGGCATGCAGAAGATGGGGGCTGGAGAGCTGGCTCAGTGGCTAAGAGCACTGACTGCTCTTCCAGAGGTCCTGAGTTCAATTCTCAGCAACCACATGGTGGCTCACAACCATCTATAATGTGATCTCATCCATACTGTATACATAATAAATAAATCTTTTTAAAAAATTAAATAAATAAAAAAAATTTTAAAGACATGCAGAAGATACAAAGGTGGGGCTCCGAGGCTTTGGAAACCCATGCTTCTCTAACACATGGTGATTGCTCGGCGTCACGGTTAGAATCCTGGGTGAGCCAAAAGGTGGTGGTCACCCTGGAGAGGAGACACTGCTCCTAGACCTCAGTGACTATGAAATAAGCGGACATTTCTGCCCTGCTATATGGTCTAGGTGAAGGTCACAGCAATGCTTAGCTGCTGCCAGGCCTGACTCAGCAGTCATGCCGGATTGGCTGTTGAGAATTGTGTTGGATATTACCTTCCTTCTGGCTGTCATATTCTGCTGCAACACAAGGGGAGAGAGTAAACAAGATAATAAATGCTGAAACTCACTAAAGATGATTTTCAAACCCCTTCTTAATCCCCATCCAGAGTCTACGTACACTTCACAGTGCTTTTTGTTTGTTTTTTTTTTGTTTGTTTGTTTGCTTTTTAGAAAACCAACGGTCTAAGCCCCACCCATCACTTCTCACACCTGTTGCTTGGAACAGCCAGGGAAACCACCTGTAAGAAACCTACTTAAATTCCTGGCTTTGTCTGCACGCTCACACAAAAGCATGCATTCCCTTTAGCAGACAGTGGAGGGCGATGTTGTACCGACGTGTTTCCACACACCAGCCTCTCAGGAACCTTGCTTTCCACGGGAAAAGGGCCCTTTCCCACACTAATATGAACATGATGTACGATAATGAAAACAGTAACTACACCAACATATTTTCCCCAGAAGTTCTTTTTATTTGTTCAGAGTGTGAACGTGGGACCCTTTAACTATGAGATACCGAGATAAATGAATGGGGTCCTGAAAAGGGTAGAGAGCATTGAAAATAATTTCAAGATGGCCTTCCCGGACCTTGTAACTTGATGATTTTTGACTACTGTATATTAGGAGTCTAATTACAAACCATTGTTCAGCCGTTTAAAGATAATATAACAGCAATAAAATACAGAAACACCAAGATTAACATCTGGCTGCAATCAGCCTAGCGTCGTAAACGAGACTCGCTGACTAGATTTCTCTGGGCACAAACCTGGCAAGAATGACAGAAAGATACACTTCTAAAGGAAGAGCTGGGACGGCTGAGTGTTATTTTCAACTGCCACACTTAAGACTGGCGCTAGCCACTTCTCCATTCCCTCCCTGAAGCCTAAACTCCGAAGACCCAATTTAATTCCTGCCTTTTCCGTTCCCGCAGCAAACTTGCTTCTGTTCGACAGAGGCTTCTTTGTAGCCCTCCGCTAGTCTGGTCGGATACTGCTCCACACCACACAGGTAACTTAATAAATCAATTTAAGAAGGAGAGGCAAGTTTATGGCATGCTTAGAATATTCTAGAAGTGCAAGCAGAGAGAGAGAGAGTTGGCTTTAATTCAAGCACACTTTCATAATTCCTAGGAGGGTCGCCAAGCAAGAATACAGGACAAGCACTTCAATTTGTTTTTTTGGTTTTTTTTTTTTTTTCAGATAAATAAGATTATTTTAGTGTATCTCCCACACAATGTGTGAGCCACACTTAACACGTTAGGAGTATTTGTTGTTTAGCTGGAGTTCAAATTTAATTGTGCTTCCTCTGGAAGGAGGGGTACCCTTGGATAACAGGGCTGCACAAAGCAAGCAGAACTGTTATGTGCAGCCTCTGCAGAGCTTCCAGGCCACATGCAGTCCGTGTTGTGTGAAGGTGGAAAGAGAAGTCTGTGGATTTACATGCATTTAAAACGTGCCTGCTGCTCGGGATGGGGAGAGGTAGGAGACAGGTCTCCCCCGCCCCCTTCATTACCCAGAGAGTATGGTGCTGCCAATAGCCCACTGGAGATAACGTGGCTGATTGAATGTTGTGATAGTTTGAATACAAAGTGTCCCCCACAGGCTAGGTTTGGAATTGTTTGTTCCACTGCTAGTAGTACTATTTAAGGAGGTTGTGGACTATTTAGGAGGGGTGTCCTTGGCAACAGAAGTAGGTTACTAGGAGGAGGCTTTGACATGTTCTACCTGGTATCCAGTTCTTCTTCATTGTCTACTTCCTGGTCTACTACAGTGATGAGCAGCTTCCGCCACAGCTTTCATGGCCATGAACTGAGCTGTTCTGTATACCTTTCCTGTCTTGGACTTAAATCTATCGAAACCCTCAGCCAAAAATCAATCATCCATCCCTTACATTATTACTATCAGGTGTTGTGGTCATCAGAATGCTGAAGTCACTAATAATTCTGTTTAGTGGACAACGCACTTGGGGAACCAGGTCTGTAGGAACTGTGGCCGGCAGCTAACAGCAGGTTTCATCCTAAGTCACACAGTGAAAATAAAAGACATGGCTGCCTTTCTTCCAAACTTAGGTGGCAGAGAAAACAGCCCACCTCAAACAACAGTTAATGTGGCATCGGCTGCTCATGAGCTTCATTTCATGTGTCCAGCAGTCAAGTGAACAAAGCATTTAAACGTGTTCCCTGAGGCTTTCAGATGGCAGGTAGCAAGCAAATGGCAACCTGGCAAGCACTGTACCCCCGAGTTATATTTCTCCTTGGTGTGAAAACAGAGAGACGGGAATCCTTGTGTACTATGCTGAGCTTGTACCTGGTGTAATCATTATGAAAAACCATTCAGCCTAAAGGGTCCTGAGAACTAAACGTAGAATAATCCTATGGTCCAGCAATGCTCTTCTATGTATGCAACCAAGAAGAATGCAGCCAGTATGTCTGCTGTCTTTGGCCCTGTATTCACTGAAGCATTGTCTTAAGTAGCCAAGCAATATAACCAAACCTAACTGTCAGTTCACATGTGGATAGATGAAGAAAATGTTACACACACACACACACACACACACACACACACACACACACACACCACTGTCTATTATCCTTAGACATTTCTGTCACTTATGGCAATATGGGTAACCTGGGAACATCATGTGAACTAAAATAAACAAAAAAGATCAACTGTTTGATATCGATTATATGTGGGGTTCAAAACAGTCAGACTCGGTGGCAGAGAGGATAATGGTGGTTGTCAGGAATGAGAGAGGCAAGAAGGGGTAGGGAGGTAATAGTTGTAGGGGGGCAATTTTCAGCTAAGCAACAGGAACAAATTGGTGAGGTCTGTGGTCCTACATGATGGTTATAGTTATAATAGCACATTGCATACCTCAAAATTACTGAGTATGTAAGTAAAAGATATGTTAATTGTCTTGGCCTAATCATATACCTTGCCCTGATATATATATATATATATATATATATATATATATATATATATATATATATGTATATATATCCTGTTTTTATATGTATACATATATATTTAAGATAAAAAATTTAAGTGGATAAAGTTTAAGAACACTTGAAATTATTAGGAAAATGAAATTGTATTCTAGATTTTAAAAATTAAGCAAGCAGACAAAATGTCAGACTTTCTTTATTGTTTTGTTTGGTTGGTTGGTTGTTTTGTTTTGTTTTCTTTGCAGTCATGGGAGTTGAACCCAGGACCTCACACCCATCAGAAAAATGCTCTACTAACCTCAACCTTCCTCTCAAAAACTGAAGAGAATGATTCTCAAGCTAATAAAACCAGAGTCACCCAAGGCCCATGCACTGCAAAAGCTGCTGTTGCTTTTGTTGTTGTTGCTCCTACACAGATGACATGTAAATGAAGAAGCTCAAAAGGATGGGACAGTGCTAACTAGTACCTCAAAACATCACAGCCCGGTTAGCCATGGACTAAGCAGAGTCTGATGCGCTTGAACACATTACAGTAAGAAAGATTAACTGTCACAGAATCTCTGCAGTCTTTGGGAGGGTGAGGTCAGGAGCCAGACATAACATATAGAGCTTCGAGCTCTGGATACAGGTTGTTTAATGCACATCTTTCAGGGCAAGAAACTGACATAGGGATCATCACTCAGGGTTGGAGGATTCGGTAAAATGATTGCTTTGAAGGGAGTTTTGATAAGTAAATTGAGGTCCTAAAAAGTAAGCGTTGTACCCAGATGAGCAGATTTTGTTTTTCCTAATATGTGATTGTAGGAATTTCTTAAAGCAAACAAGAAAGTTAAGCTTTGATGTCAGCCTTATCTGCCTTATACCATTCATTTCCTTAGAACAAACAATGTAGCCATCCTGACTAGGTGGACCCAGGTCTATCTTCCCATGGCAACCTTTGATTTCAGTGTAGCCCAAATGTAGAGTTGTTACCTAGTGAAGTAACCTACAGTATGTCAAGCTCTTTCCACATTTCATAGACAAAAGTGACTTTTATGTTCTTTTTGCTTGACAAGGAAACAAGTCTGAAAGATACTGCAAAACCCTAGTGGGTCAATCACCGATGGATGGTCTCAGATTTGCAATCCTTTTCTTTTTAAAAAGCTGGGTGTGGTGGAGCACGCCTTTAATCCCAGCACTCAGGAGGCAGAGGCAGGCGGATCTCTGTGAGTTCGAGGCCAGCCTGGTCTACAAAGTGAGTCCAGGACAGCCGAGCCTAACACAAAGAGACCCTGTCCCGAAAGCAAAACCAAAAACAAAAAATTAATATATATTTTACTTATCATAGAAGATATATACTTTATTTTCATAGATAAATACTAGTGTAAACAAAGGTGCTATAGAAACATGATAATTATAGGAAAGCTGGTTGAAATTAGGTAGCTAAATTTTGTCCACATAGATTGACATTGACAGAAACTGAGGCGTGCTTCAATCTTCTTACCTCAGTCTTCAGCAATGATTAGGACTGAAAGATGTAAAGCTGGCCGTCTTGGGCCTCCACTAGAATCTTTCCCTCCGGAGGGGAAAGACACTTTCTCCTACAAGTTTATCATCTGGCTCCCTCACTTAACTCAGTGCCCTACCTTCCCTGAAGCGGGATGCTACCAACACCGCAGACCCACCTTCCAGCCCCAGCTTGCTGCTCACAAGTCGCCACTAGACTGACTTCACGCGAAGCTTAGGCTTACTTTCCCAAGGAATTAAATGGCTTGAGTGCTGTAGTCACCTCTCTTTCCCGGGATAATCCATCAAAAACATGGCCTAAGTCAAGATAACACCAAGCCCCCGGTTTTCAAAGTCAGACATGAAATTATATCTCAGTGACTTCCTTTGACCCAAAAGAAAAATGCGAACCAGCCTTACTTAGTTCTCTGTGTTAATCACGAAGGAGGAATGTTTGAAGCGCCCGGCCGATCGTGATGTTTTTCAACCATGCCTCCCAGCGTCACATGCCTCTTGAACTGCGCTGTTTGTTTAAATCATCGCCTCCAGTGACCTTGCTCTCTCTATTTATTATGCTTCAGATGAAATAATATTGTAGGCGTTCCCATTTTCTAAATTCCACACTACTATAAAATATACAGTGGATCTATCACTATCTTGCAGATGTGCTATGACTTTGAAACTGTCTGTGAGCTAGCTACAGACCATCCCTTTCTGAGAAACAAAGACCAACTCTTCCTTTGCTTTGGGAAATACTAGCTTCTTTGTTTTAAGTCTAGAGTTCGGATTTATGCTTTTCTCTTAAATGGAATTTTCTGTTTGTTTTATGCCTTGCCTGGATAGCCCTCCATGGAAAACAAAACTGATTCTGGGCACAAGCTGGTATCAATGGGTTTTTGCTTTGGAGCATAGGGTTCTATATGAATAAAAGGAAATGTTCTTTTTCCTTAACACTTCAGAGCTCAAGAGAAACAGCAACAATACAATTGCTCCTAGAATTTTAGTATGTATTTCAGCATATCTGTATAATAATAATAATAATAACTTCAGTTTTAACTATTCACAATTAAAACATCTATGAGTATGTTGGGTCCAATATTGCCTAAAATAGGATGACCTAGACTTGGAAATTCTTTTCCTTTTAAAGAGACTACATCAATCTTATTCATTATAGTAGAAATATACTTTATTTGCATAAATAAATACCATTTAAACACAGGTGCTATAGAAATATGATAATTAGCAATACCAACGCTACTTGAAATTAAGTAGTCCTGTTTTGTCCACTAAGATTGACAAATAAGAATACTGGATGAACCATGTATCCTTTTCTCCAAACTATGGGATCTCTTTAAGACTAAGTGAAGTCTGAGGCCTTGAAATTATGATTAGTGTTACAAGGAGCAAGTTATCAAAAAATGTATCAATTTGAGATCTAAATCTATTGCCATTCTTGAGGAAGGAGTCTTTCCTAGATAGTTTGTACCTAAAACAAAACAAAAACAAACAAACAAAACAAAACAAACAAAAAAAAAACATAAAAAAACCCTCCATGGATTTCTGAAAACACTATTATGCTGATGTACTGTGTGGTCATCTGTGACATATAGGAAAGAGAAAAGCTTTTCACCACTACCCTCAAAAATCAACTTTTCCTCCTTTTGGAGAACACATTGCTCCTGTTGATTTTGAGGGTTTTTAAAATGTAGAGAAAGACAGCAGCTCCCAAAGTCCCATATGGAAAGATGTATATCTTACTTTTACCAGTGTCAAAAGAATAAGGATAAGTTAGAAAAAAAATTTACATTTCTGCATTTGGGTGAAAAAAATCATTTCAACTCTGAGCTGATTTTTTTTCTGGTTGCAATCATAGAACAGTGTAACTAAAACTGAAAGAAAATATTGATGCTGAACCCACGGTCCTGCAGAGGACCTTAGGCACACACTTCCTTTGCTCACCATTCACCTAGTCATTGACTTCCGTTCCCAACGAACTCTGTCTTAGGGGGCAAAGACTGGAAAATAAACGAGCCTCACCTTGATCTTGCTAACCCACTAGAGAGAGCACGAGTGCCCCAAGTGCTTTGAAGAAGTAAGTAATTCTGCATATCCTGGAACACCTAGGATGTAAAGACAGTGTGATTGACCCATGTGGCTAGGCTCTCAGAAGCTGCAGAGTGTGGGACAGTGTTTCTATAGCCCAGGACGAGATGCAAACTAAAAATTTTAAGTCTGGATTCCACCACATCTTATTCCTTCAATGCCATTGCTAATTAAAAGGTAACAATAAATTCAGCCTTCAAATGTCAGGAACGATCAAGTTACTGAAAAGAAACATAGTGTCAAGTGGCAATGATTGGGAACCCCACACTGGGTGGTACAATCTCCCTGTGGATAAGCAAACCAAACTGCCTATCTCCGCCATCCACAAGTGGGTTAACAAATTTACCTTAAAACCAAGGTTTTGAACAACTCTAAACTCTACATAAAGGAATGGTGAGGGTGCCTCCGTTGAGGTCAGTTTCTACCTTGAACTTAATTAAGAATTTCAACCATTCTAAGTTAAAATATGAATTCCCAAATGGGGACAGCCGCAGCCGCAGCTGCAGTTTTCCAAGCCTGATGCCTCCTCATTCTCCCCTCCAGCCAGCGTTAGCCTCAGGCACGCTTGTAAAAGTTTGCCTCCACATCCCTGAGGCTGTGGGAGGACCAGCAGCTTTGGCAGGCCCGCGGTTCACTGAAAGCGGCTTTGCACTAGCACTCCATTTATTTCTGAAATGCTGGCAAAGCTGAAAGAGGCTCCAATTCCACAAGGGGCAACATTTGTCTTCAGAAAAATTGTCAGCACAGGTAAAACAGCTGTGCGCAAATTAAGAGAAATTAGCTATTGCGTCAGATTCCTGTAGTTGAGGATGATTTTCATTGACATAGAGGTACTGTATTCTAAAGTCATAAAAAGTAGTGTTTCCCAAATGAGACCCAGAGATACCAAAGATAGCACGTGTGTGATCTATGCCCCGTCTGAGAATGAAGCGGGGAAATCACATCATCTCTAACTATCTGGCTGTCCCCACTCATGGTAACAGGGTTACCCAGGCTCTGGCCATTAAGTACTGGGAGGAAGGACATCCCAGATGGAGATATGAGGGACAGATGATATGCTTTTGACCCCCAGAAGGGAGCTGGTATCTAACATTGTCCCAGAGGTCGGCCTTGCCAAGCACACAAGACAGTCCCGTCTCCTCTGTGATTCACTAGCTGCTAAGAGCGTGGATGCTGTGAGGCAATTTTAAAATATGCATTGTAAGTATTGTAAGAAGTCTGGGACAAGCAGGGGACCAAGATACAAAGACAGTGCTGTAGAACTTTATTTGCAAGCCCAGATTTTAAACTTGGCTACTGTGTGCACAAAAACAACAGCAAGAGCACGTTTGGTGCCATAAAGTAAGTTATAGGAGACAGGATTAGAAAAGAGACAAAGATGGTAGGAAAAACTGAAGGGCTGGGAACTAGGTGACTGTGGTGTATACATGCATCTTTGTGGACCAAAGCATCTCAAGGCGAATTGTTTACTTCATCAATAGCCCAAATCCCTCCCTGGACTGGGAGTTAACTATATTCATCTCTCAAGTGATGCATCACAATAGATTTTTAATACTGAGCTCTCTAAGTTCCCTTGGCACGGGATGTTTTACAGTTCTTTATGATGGACCATTCATGGTATATATCAAAATTTTAAGGCTGACTAGAGCCAGTTCATCACAGTTAATTGGTTAATTTTCAGGAATTTACAAAAAAGTTTTCAAAAGAAGCTATTATTAAAAAATAATGTAGGCTTACAATTGAATAAGCTATATTAAAAACAAGCAAATAACCCTATCCAGGGATTTTTATTTTAGTTTTTGTATTTTTCAGCCTAATCTCTCATTTTATCACCTGTTCATAATCTCTTTTTGTATTTTTGAAATAACTGTTCCTGTAACATCTCTGTCACCTGATTCAGAATCTGTATCATCTCATTAGCATCTTCACCTCATCCTTCACCACGTGACACCTTTGTCCTATTCTTATCCACTGAGTCGAAACCTACACACCCTTGGCTGCTATGGACGAGACTCAGAATATTACTTGACTCCTATGGAAAACAATGGCGTTCTTGTTTTACAAAAACAAGTCAAAGCCACATATGTGCGGGTATAAGTTCCAAAGCACCATCTTCAGTCCATGGCTTGGAGGTCAGTCCAGTTTTCAAGGACAGGCAGTATTGAGTGGATGTGCCCTGCTTGTGTGGCTTTGCAGCGGCTAGCCTCTGTCCTAGACCCCAGGGTCTGCAATTTCAGTTCTCAAAATCCTGTGTGCCGATTAGAACCAGATTCTATTCTGCAAAGCTCAGTGGTGAATCTAGACTGTATTCATAAACAACCTGACAGGGTTGCTTACCCAGACTCCTCTCCCCGTGTCCTCCTGAGTCTTCTTCAGCACGCAGGGTGGGGTGGTACTTCTTGATCATGTGGAATGCCAGCACTTCAGTTGCTTTATTCTGTTGAGCCCCTCCACAGCTGCCGGCACATATTGGACCAAATGGGAAGAGAGTTGAAAGGAAGACAGTAAAGGGAGTCATGCTTTGTGTCCATCCTTTTTCTCCCATCTACTTCCCACTTAAGATTCCTTGAAGAGTCTCCCACCTCCGTCCTAGCTCCATAACCACGTTGTTCAGCGAGGGGAGGAAGGAGTCCACTGCTCTACATCTGGGGGCTTTACCATCTCCTGACTTCCTGAAAGAGGTTGCTAGCTATCCTGTTTTTGTAAACCTCCATTTTTTCTAATGATTCCTTTGAGCTTGTACTTTCTAGACCCTTCTTTGTCACATTCTCTTCCCTCTAGATTTTATCCAAATTTTAATGCTCATAATATGAGGCTACTGTCTCTCTCAGTGCAGATACTATAAATCTATTGAAGTAGGTGAGCATATGTTAGTTTTGTCAGTAGTTACAATTCCTTATTCATGTGTACTCAATTATTAGAAACGCCATGCACTTTGCATTTGAGTATCAGGTCTTTATTAAACCATTGTATTTGCTGATTTTCTCTCAATTGCAAGAATGTGGAATTGTTAATACTCAATTATGGCTGTAGTTGGTCATTCTTGCATACTGATAACGACATTGGGAATTCTGACAGTAGCATGTGCCTTGTGGGCTATCTGAGTCTTGTGTAGCAAACAGAAGTCAGCTTTATGACACTCCAAGGAAGCTGTGGCGTGGGAAGACTTTGAAAAGGCAGCATCCTTCTCTGTGTACTGACTTTCCTCAGCCCCTATAACACATGCCGTATTTAATCCCCAGGGCTCCTCTCCCTCGTCAACCTTGGGCTATGTGCTTTGATGTGTGAAAAGCAGATTTTTTCAAAGCATAACAGGTAGGTACCTAACAGTTGTACAGAGTTCCGGCCCACCCACCTACAGTAGAAGAAACTGAATTTGAGAAACAGTGTGGGGACAACTTCTCCCAGAGAATATAAGATAGAGAGTCAAATGACATCAAAAGAGGAAAACTTGGTGGGGATGGGGGGAGGGAAGAAGAAGAAGAAATGTAAAGAGAAGGAAAAGAAATAGATCAAGATCCAGCACAACCATTGCTGCCCATATCAGCCTAGGTCCTTGTGAGGCCAACCCATCACTGACTGTCAGAACCAGGGTCCTTCTAACACCCCTCATGGCATAACCAACATTGTTGTATCTTTGGAGGATTTCTTTGTCAAAGAAAATTAACTGGGTGGAGAATAATGGCTGTTTCAGAAAAAAAAATCACTGAAAATGTAAAAGAGAAAATTATGAAGAAAAAAAAAAGAGAGAAAATTATGGCTCAATAAGATAGGGCCTGGTAAAGAAAAAGGAGAGAAGTGAAGAAGACACCTTCTATGAAGAACTTCAATCATTCAAAAACATGGCGTAATGACCCCCCCAACAGGCTTTAATAACCGTTAGTTGATGACGAAGCTGGTTCTGCCTAGACCATCCCTTCCTAGGGCCACCCACAACCTCACTCCACTAAATAGTTTTGAAGCAAAGCTCAGATCTGGAAACATTTCCTCTTTAACGCTGCAGTATGTATACATGTATGTTAGGGGTCGGGGGAGTGTGCCCCAAGAAGCTACATCTTTACTCCACGGGAAAGTAAACCAAAGGAAACAGAGAAAAACCAAAGTTAATGTATGGAGGTGGGGTGGCAGGGGGAGTGAAGACAGGTAAAGAGGAAGAAACGGATCCATTCCTAGCAATTACCCTCAGACTTTCATTTTACATTTTAAAGAAGACAGAAGACTTCGTTGTTATTCCTTTACACTGAGGAAAGCATACACCAGAAACCAAGCAGAGCAGTCCCCAGGGGAATAAAACTGATATTGAAGGGAAGTCAGTCCACCCCATATGGTTAAATATGAAAGAAACATATCTGAGCTGCATTGGTCCATGGTGGCAACACTTTTTAAAATATATGGGCCGTGACCATACTTTCAGAGTTTGTATTTATTTTGCTTCGTTCCACGAGATGTAAACTGGGATATTCAGTTATAAAATAGCATTTTATTGCTTCTGGGTAATTCCCCAAGAGAGGAAAACAAAGTATTTTCCCCTCAAAAAAAAAAGTGATAAATGTTTAATGAAACATTTAGACCTTTCCCACTTAAAGGTTAGATGTGGCGTTAGAATATTTTTATAAGCATATGATATCTTTCACCTGAATTGAGCTAATGAATCAGAGTCCAGGTATGAATTCTGAAAGACGTGCCTGTGGCATCCACATCTGATGGATTTCCTCTTTAGTAAAAGCAATTCCATTCTGTGTGCATTCTGTCATTTAAAAAGTTTCTGAGCACCCCCCCCCCACACACACACCTCAAAAATACACCAGCTGGGAAACCATGTGCAAGGGTTTGCAACACCAGGGCTAGCTAAATTGCTAGCTACTTGAATGGAAAAGTATGTCTGTTTTCTCTTGTCCACACAAGCATATCCAAGTACTGTCCTTAACGGGGCTTTTGACATCAGGTTGTTTTCAAACTCAGCTACTTCCTGAGAAGTGTGGGAAAAACCAGAAGCAAACATAACAATGGATCTTTGGGATGTGCAAAGATTTCCAAGCAAAAGAAGAAAACTGGCAATGCCCTTAGGATTTTCATCAAAGCTTAGTCCCTTTCTCAATGGGTGCTTGAGCCAGGGGCCAGACCAGGGACTAGCCAATCCCATTTATCCACTCTCAAGGCGTGTGGCTGGTAAAAGCTACAGTTGTAAGGAGCACCTGTGTGCAAATGTGCACTCTGCTGTGCAGAGCGCGGTCTCCCCCTTCTATTTCCTGTTACGGTGTTTTCTGCTGCCTCATTTTTATACCTCTGGTTTTCATTAAATAAAAGTCAGAAGTAGAAGACTGTAAATCTCTTTATGTTGTACGCAGCTCTAGGGCAGCAGGTCCCTCATTCCCGGCCTAAGGACTTCACTGCCAAAGCCAGGGTTCCAGCCCTAGGGGAGGGAGGGAGGGAGGGAGGGAGGGAGGGAGGAGGGAGGCAACGGGGTGGGGTGGGAAGGAGGCCTCCTTGTCTAGGGACTGTGAACCTGAGTGCCTTTTCTCTTCTGGGTTTGTTTGCTCAGCTGGAGGGACACGCTCTGCTCCAGGACTACCAGAGCTTGTGGAAAACAGCTTCCTCCAACGGCCAACAATCCATTTTAAAGAAGTTTGAAGCTAAGGGGAAAGCTCAGTTGAGGCTCCATGCTCAGCTTTCCTCTCCTTTCCTCTGTACATGGAAAGGTGAGCCTTGTAAACAGTTACTATTTCACATCCCATCTGCAGCACAGTCCACCAGAGCAGGGAGGCTCTCAGGACGTTTTTCCACCCCAGTTTCGGCCGTCTTCCCACCTATCTTCTTGTTAGCCCATAGTCTTGCCTTTCTCCTCTATTAAACACCCCTACCACTGTCCACCTCTCAAGGAAAAATATGTCTCTCACCAACATATGTCAACCTTACCATGTTCTGTTATAGGCCCTGGCTCAACACAGTAGTTGGAATGTCTGGGGCATCGTGGACACTCAGAGGAGGATTTTACCCATCCTTCTTTGGAATGGAGCAGTGAAAGCTAAGTATCCAGAACCTCGCTGGGGACTTCCAAGGAGAGAGTCAAGAGCATTGGAGAAGAACAACCCTGACTTCGCTGGGCCTCATTCTTTATGGTGGTCACTCAGCATAGAAAGAACACCTTGAATAAAGGCAGTGAGTGATCAGAGATGACACTCAGAAATGGTCACACCCATGTTAACTAGCAGAGGAACAGAGACACCAGTTCCAAATGCCTCCAAGGTCTCCAGCAGTGGTGGTTTATACTCTACAGAGACAAGGCTTTCTAGCCTTCAGGTGTCTCCAGTGAGGAGGTAATAGCCCCATTAGCCAATAGCCCCCGCCTGAAAGCAGAGCCCAATGAAACATAGTCAGAGCCCATAACATGAGGCCCATCCAGGCCCCCTGTTCCTGAGCTAGCAGCAGGGAGAGGGCAAGTCTCTGAGCCTTTACATTCGCAAGGGCCAGGAAAATGTCTCTATGAAAAAAAGCAAGAAGAAAAAAGGGGCAAGCCCTGACCCACAGGAGGGCAGGGAGATATTCCTTGGCCTCACATCACCATAACTTTAGCTTCTAATTTCTGGTTGTCAGGATTCATCTCCTACAATATAGAAGCCGACGGGGACATATGCTCATCTTGAGAAAAGACCCCACAGCATCTCCAGATGTTTTGGGTTATCCTATGGGGAGGAGAAAAGCCTAGGCTGAGAGAAGTAAATATGTTCATTCCCTGAAAGAAGGAAGGTCACCAAGTGGGAACAGCTTCTACGCCTTTGGAAGTATCACGTTTCAACCAAGGAGCCAGGAATAAGATATCACTTGTTAACTCTGCTAATCCAGTAAGTGGACATCGGACAACTGAGCCATTATTTGGCGCTCTTTGCTCAGTATCCCCTGACAAGGAAACAATGTCCTGCTGGGGTTAGGTGTGGTATGTGCTAAGATGACATAAAGCTTTCAGCAGCTTTAGCAAAAGCTGATTTTTATGTTAGAGAACAGCACACACTGAATCAGTATGAGAAACTGCAGCCTCTCCATCCCCTTCTCAGGAAATACATCACTAGGAAATTACCCCCAGGACATAGAGTTTTCAGTGTGTGTGTCTGCGCATGTGTGTGTGTGTGTGTGTGTGTGTGTGTTATATCTGTGTGTCTGTCTGCGTATGCATGTATGTGTCTATGCATATCTCTCTCTCTCTCTCTCTCTCTCTCTCTCTCTCTCTCTCTCTGTGTGTGTGTGTGTGTGTGTGTGTGTGTGTGTTGTGGTTTTCTTCCTAGCAAAATGTCTCAGAATCATGAAAGTGCTCTTTAAACTAAAAGGGTGTTTCTGTCCCAGGTCCTCACTGTACTGATTAGAAAACCCAAAACCTGGGCAGGGGCCAAGAACACATGAGCATGCAATTTCATGTAGCAGCATAGCCAGGCCTGGAAAATATGGTCGTATTTAGTAACACCAGTCACTAGTAACACTGACACAGGGGCGGTATCCTGGCCACCTCAGAATTCTGCCCATTGCCACGTCTCATCTAGGCTTTGGGTTCAGGGAAGCCATTCTTTCTTTTTTTTCCCCCCCAAGCATCCTTTCACTGTAAAGTTTGAACAACATTGAGAGGTAAGGGACAGGAGGTAGGAGGCAGAGCCCTGGGTCAGACCCCTCATGGAGTAAGGGGGATCTGTGAGCTGAAGTTCCTGGAAACCCGAGCCCTCTGTAGCATTGTTCTGCATGACTTCCAGATGATTCACACAGACCCGCCACAGCCGGTTGGCTGTACTATCCTTCCTCATTCCCACAACACAGGACAGGGCATGACAGGTAAAGACAGAGGGCGAATTGAAAGTGCAGGTTCAATGGTTCCTTTCTTTGGTGCTTGGTCCTCTGACAATGACTGGCTTACTAGGAAGTATGAGGCTGACAGGCGAGACAAGCTGACAGATGGAGTGAATCAAAGGCTAAACCACAATCAAGAAGCCAGGGGCAGGCCCAGAAGACTATGGAGTATTTGCCAGCTCTGTGGCATCCCTAACTTCTCTTTCCATGAGGCTCTTGGTAGACATGAGTTATTTTGCCCTAACAAAAGTCTTTCTTCTGCAAACAGTACCTCACTCTACTTGAACGCCAAGACAAGAATTGCAAAGGCAAAACTGAGGTACAGAGGGCAGAGGAACAGAGAGAGGCCATATCTAAATGACTTCATTAAAGCCTCTTATGGTCCAAGTGTGTCTCCCAAAAGTTTGAGTATTGCAAACTTAATCCCCAATATAATTCTAAATTTATGTGTTCATGGCATATGGAAACTGGGGCCCTTGGGAGGTGATTAGAATAAAGCAAGGTCCTGAAAGTCGTGATGCATCCCATTAGAGATTGTCTAAGATAAGGAGAGAATGCATTAGCACACTGGCTCACTCTCCATGGGATGTCCCCACATGCTATGATGAAACAAGGATGCTTTTGCAGATGCTGATGCCATGCTCTTGAACTTCCCAGACCCCAGAATCACTCTATTTTATTTGCGTGCATATATATGCGTTCATGTTGGTGTGTGCACATGCATGTGAGGGCCAGAACATAATGCTGAGTATCTTCCTCCATCATTCTAGACCTTGTTTTTTGAGACAAGGTCTTTCATTGAAACTAGTAGCCCACTGATTGGTTAGGATGGCTGACTAATGAACTCCAGGGATCTACCTATCTCCAGCCCCCAGTTCTAAGGCTATAGACAAGGGCTTACACACCCAACACTAGAAATCCAAACTCAGATCTTCATACTTTACTGACTGAGCCATCATCACCCCAGCCCTAAAATTCTATTCTTTATTAGTCACCTAGTCTCAAGTATTTTGTTATAATCACAGAAAACAGAAACAGTCTCAAGATTCATTGTGCCAAGAGCAATTTAATACAATCAATGTATTTCTTTCTTCCTCTTCTTTCTTAACTCAATAATAACATTCTTTCACTTGACCACACTAATAACGGTGTTACAATGTTAACAACCACACACATCTGGAAAAGGACAGGGCATTTCTGAAGCAACTTTAAATCTTCTTAGAAGAGTAGAGAATGTTAGGGTACCTCCACCAAATGCCAAAGAGGCTGCCTTCTTGCTAAAGCTGTCCATAGCCTTCCTTGGGAGGTCCCTATTTAGAGGCAAAGATGTAAGAGCAGCTTCCAGTGTGTTCCTGCTTAAAGTGAAACATGAACTGTGCTGCGGCAATACATATACTGAGTATTCTAGAAGGTCAGAGGAAGGCTACTCCTTAACTGAGCCTGAAAGAAAAGGCTCAGAGACCAGTTGCTAGATAAAAAGAAACAAGAGGACTTTGGGAGAGAGGAACAAGAGAGCTCAGAAATGAGCAATGCTAGATTTGTACTGTCTGCTGAACATCTGAATGGTAGTATCTAGATAGCATGTACACTCTCTGCTCTGAAAGTAAGGATGGGCATAGAAGTTGAGAATGTCAAGTGTGGAATGAATGCTCTTTGGGCAATAGGCAGTTAAGACCACTGCAGAGGAAGGTGATATTAGCCAGAGGAAAGAATTAGAGAGAAAGGCCACAGAGAGTGTCCTTGCAGAGCAGGCAAATTTGGAGGTCAAGAATGGAGAGAAGAATCAAAGAAATAAAGAAAAGATAATGGTAAACAGGCAAGCAAAAGAAGAGGGAAAGGCGGGGGCAGATGGAGAGGAGGGAAGAGAAAGGACGGTGGTAAGAAATCTCGCCGAAGCCAGGAAAATAGAGAGCTTCCAAAGATGAAATCCACTGGCAAAATCAAGAGCCACAGAAAGGTCGTAAAGTAGGAACACTGAGAAATGTTTTAGCGGTTTTAGTGGCCTTCTGACTCGCCTTTCCTCTGCACAATGCCACAACCTACGCTGGATATAGGGAGCTGTACCCCTTCAGAAATCCCCTACCTCTCCCAAGACCACAATCTCTTTCCCCCTCTCTCTCTCTTCCTCTTCTCCTGCTTCCCTCTCTGTCCTCTTCTGTCCATCTCCATGCCTCCTGGATGTCTCTCTGACCCTCCTATGGTACTCTTTGTCTTTGAGGCAGCACTGGAGGAAACGGTTCCTTCTTATTAGGTTTCCTCTCTTATTAGATCTACGTGTCTCCAAGTCAGGGTTCTGTATAGCTCCTCTTTTTCTTTCAAGCTGCTGGAACCAGCATAATGCACCACAGAAATCTATTTTTCTCATACGTGCTCATCTTCATAGACCCACCAAGATCTTGACAAATTTCTGGGACCCCACATCCATACCTTCCATCTTAATCAACATGGTTAGAGATGTTCGATTTTTGAGCCATCTGAAAGACTTCCGGATGGTCATATACAGACAGCATGGTGGTACTCCATTCTTGAAGTACTAGAAATAAATAGGAGATATTCTATTTGAAGTCAATGCTAAGCTAGGTAATCACTGTAGATTTGTTCTTCCTAGTTTTATATGTTTGTACATGGAATCATAGAGTCTGTAGCCTTCTTAGATATCAACTTTCACTCAGCATTTGTCATCACACCCTCTGTCCCTTCACGTTGCTGAGTATGTCACTATTTTTTTATGAAAACAATGCTGCTATAACCACCCTGGCCCATTCTTTGCAGCAGAGATAGAACTCATTGTGGAAGTGCAAGTTCTGAGTCTACCTTGGATCTTTTAGTCTCAGGGACCCTAGTCCTCTACACTGCACCATTGACTACCTACCTAACAAGTATAATGGGCCCTGAAGTTGTATACAACTTTCCATCATTACTCTCATAAAAAGTTATGGTGATGTCCAATAGTGTCTTGTAGTATCACCATGAAAAGTTTTTGGATTACTTCTTCAGTAGAATAACAAATGTTCAAAAGAAATAGTTCAGGTTTTAAACAACTCAGAAGAGCTTAGGAATCTAATACAAAGCTTGGAATATATCTCAGTAGAGGAACATTTGCCTACCATGCACAAGCCCTTGAGTCTGACCATCAGGAGTGCAAAAATGAAATAAAATAGGCAAATATAAACTCAAATTCATTTAAGTATGAACATACACACACACGCTCAACAAATATCCTACTCAGCCTCTGTAACAAATAACACAAATATGAAGAATTCCTTTTCAAGGTCTCAGGATGACCCGGATGGAAGATGAGGCCAGCCCAGGAAGGGAAGGGATCCATACTCCACCTTAGAAGGACATCTGGGTTGATGTAACTACCTTTGCACACACAAAAAATATGCTCGAGCCAGGCCCTTGGCAAATGCTCCGATGGAACATGACAATCAAGACATCAGACTGTGTTTTTCTTGTGAGTGCTGCTCCAGTTTTCACTGGCTGGAAGTGAATACTGCTGGGATACAAGGGAAGCCTGAGGTAACAGCCTCCTTCTCTGGACAGCTACGCACAGACACCACGGTTTGACGTTTCTGCCACTTCCTCCACTCCCTTCTCTCTTTCAAGAACAGACTCTGACCACAAGTTTGGCCTGAGTTTGTGAGAAAAGACATGAAATGTATCTGAAAAAAAAAAAAGGATAAAAGGAACTGTACACAATGTGACTTCTGGTTTGGACCCAAGCCTTTTCCTTCATCCCATCTCGTGGCCCTTGCACCTGCCCAGCCCAGCACCCTGGGGCACGGCTCTGATCCAAATGGATTTATGGGTGTTTTTCTAAGTCCATACAGCCTCCTTAGAAACCTTCCCAAGGGGGGAGGCAAGCCCCTGAATATTTAGCTTAAAATGTTGATACAAAGTAATTAGAGAAATAATTTACCCAACAGGGTGTTGATGAATTCAGGGTCATTCATCCTTGGTGGCTGGCAGATGTGGGTAAGAAATAGAGACCAAGTTGAAAGAAAACAAAAGAGCACCAAGAAAGGCTAGGCCATGTGGGCTGGGATCTGTCCCCAGAGGGAACAGATGCAGGTGTCTCTCAACACCCAACTCTTCTCGTTCATTGATAGCTAAACACAACAGTACAGTCATTTACTCCACCATCTCACATTGATAACTTACCAGGATTTCAGAAGAAAATGGCCTGAAAAACGCATCCTGGGAAACAAAGACACTGTTTGTCCCTGCAGCAGGAAACTCTGAGGGAGTGGTGACATTGGGACAGACAAAATGGATGGGTGGCTTGCTGGTGGTGGGGACCAGCTTTCTGAAGATCTCTTCCCTTACAGTCCAGAAACTAGACGAGGGCTCAGAGACACTGCTCACAACTCCAGGGGCATCATTCATGCTGGATTTTCCTGAGGACCAAAACGGGACTGAATGTTATAAGTGCGGTTGTGTTTTCCTACTGGACACGGCTGGATTTTAAGTTACTCATTTCGTTGCCTTGGTAAAATTTATTCAAATGCTTCAGAGACACAATGCCTGAGACTGGGAGTTTTAGATTTACTTGCACAATTAAGCTTGCAAAGAGAGGGGGCTGGAAAGCAGTGCAGAAGCCTAGGGAATGTTTACCCACCAAATAAAACCCCACGACACATCCCTGCTGCACCATCCTCCCTCTCTATGCACCTGGAATTCCAGACAGTCCATAGACCAGTGTTCACAGCTTGGCTAGAAATAGAAGGTGTAGGTCCAAGTAAATCAACAGTCCCCCCAAAGCCAAGCACACAGTCTGCTGAGGAGTAGACGATGAGTAAATAATTTTGTACTTGAAGCTATTATGACCCCCAGGCATAGGCCCAAGGTCTAGTTTCTTCAGAACTAACCTTATTCTAGTGACACTTGAACACTTACTTTTGACTACCATTTTCCCTTTGTGGCTCCAGCCCAAACCCAATTCTCTTTGTCCCGACCATTCTGCTGGAACTGCTGCACTCAAAGGTGACTATGGCCCTTCAAGTGGTTATAGTCAATGGCCAATGTTCAGTCTTCTTACATGGTTGCTAGCACGTACCATCACCCACCACTCTTCTCTCCTTGCTTCACTTTTATTCCCTTGGACTCCAAGATGCTGCACACTCCCTGTCCTGCATCCCCTCCCCGCCCCCCCCACCCGCCGCCCGCTCACTCTGCTTTCTACTGATTGCTCCCCTCTCCTCTCTGACTTTATATGGAACTCCCCAAGGCCACAGCTCTGTCTTTTCCTATCTCTCAGATCTATATTTGTGCCCCAGATATGTAACCTGCCCCTCAGCCACCTACCCTACAGACCCCATACATGTCTAATGAGCATCTCAACTCCCCTGTGTCCAAAACCAAACACATGGGCTTCCATGGGCTTCCATGGGCTTCCATCTCCCAGTATCAGCCTCCTGCCTCGGTTGGTTGATGGTGTCCATCTTTAGAGATGTTTTCTCTCTCTCTGTCTTTCTCTGTCTCTGTCTCTGTCTCTCTCTGTCTCTCTGTCTCTGTCTCTGTCTCTGCCTCTGCCTCTGCCTCCCCCCTCCCTCCCTCCCTCCCTCCCTCCTTCTCTTTCTCTCTCATTCCATCCTATCCAACTCGGGCTTTGGTTGGCTCTGCTTTCAAGGCTCATCACTGTTCTAAGCACCAAGACCTTTCCTGGCCTCTCACTTTTTTAGTGCTGACTGCCTGGACCATGAGTCTATCACTCGGGCCTTGGTCTGTTTCTCCTTCCTCACAGTCCTCCTCACCATGCACTAGACCATATAATCTACTCATTGGTTGTGTTAGTTACCTGTCGTCTTACTCTCAGAGATGAGCTGAAAGAGTTCTGTCCCTTTTGGTTTCCTGTTGTTCTCCAAACACCTAGAACAGTTCTGGATGTCACATGTGCCAAATCATCTTGAATAGAAGTACTCTCCTCAAACAAGATGAACCCACTTTTTTTGTTCTGATTTTGTTTTTGTTTTTGTTTTTGAGATAGGGTTTCTCTGTGAAGCCTTGGCTATCATGGACTCGCTCTGTAGACCAGATTGGTCTTGAACTCATAATAATCTGCCTGCTTCTGCCTCCCCGAGTGCTGAAAATACAGTCATGTGCACCCACTTTTCTTTGCATGCTTGACACAGTTGGATGGAAGGCTACACTTTGAACAAGCCCTCCATCGAATGCGCCTGCAGGAGCACAGCTGGCACATAGGCTTCAGCATAATAGTCCCCAAATTAGTTTTTTAATCCAGAACCCGTCTTCAGTTTCCAACAGATAAACTCAAACTAGTTTTAAAAGGGGGAGGAGGTAGGCCAGAAGGATTACTTTTTTTAAACTCAGACTCCTATGTGGCCTCTAGAGGGACAAGGCTAGCTTCCCCAAGGCAGCTCCAGACCTTTTTCCCTTAAGAAACTTTTATTGGTGTTACTGCTCCCTAACTCACTGCATCTTTATTAGATGAGATTCTACTATCTGACACTAAAAAGCTTCCTCTTGAAGTTACTAAATTTCCCACACATAAACTTCCCACATGTAAACAACTTTCCACTCTCCTACTCCCACTGCTACCCAGGCACACCTGTCCCTCCTGTGTCCTGAGCATTCTGGGCTGTTGTCACCAACCTCCTGCCACATGGATCTTTCTGTCATAGACTACACCAATCCCAGTGTTGGTTACTCTGACTATCTCTTTCTCGATCTGCCAAATGCTACTAAGAAAAAATGATACCCACAGCGGTTACAGACTCATGTTTTTTAATCTTTATGGAAAATGGGACCTGCATAATAACCATATCTGACCAGTTCCCCTATCTTTCCCCACCCATGAAGGCCACTCCCACTCTTCCAGGTATATGCTATTTTTACATGTACCAGGTACATGACTGATATCATGAACAAGGGCCAAGGTATGAAATGTCCTTGATGTTAAGGAGAATCCTATTAATTCTGTACAATCAAATCAAGAGGTAAATTTATAGTCTGAAGCGGATGCTTATGTAACTGCCTAACCAGACTTGGATTTATGATATGCATCATCAAAACATTAAGTGGATCCCAATATTGTTTTAGTATGTCTTGTAAAACTGAAAGAATGCTAATAAAATGAAGGTGGAGATGGTGGCATTCTGGTTTAACCTGATATAACCTTTGGAACTGAACAGAACCACATGGACTGGGGAAAAGGAAAATTGGCCTAGAAGGGGGAAGCCTTTGGCTCCCAGACCCAACGTTTCCTGAGCTATGGCTGCAGTCTTGCCCTGTGGTTGTGATGCCCTGGTCCTCTCAGCAGAGCCCTCACTTTCCCATGCATTCAGCTACAGTGTACTTCTCTGTTATAGCTAGGATAGACATACATCTTTGTTTGCTTTAGACTGCCCCGGTATAAAAATGGAGAGAAGACCCTTTCACTCCCCAAAGCATCCTAGTTTTAAATGATAAACTATTTGACTATCCTACTTATGACCAAGGAATCCCAGCCAAGGTACAAGTATCTTTTTCTACTATCTTGAACAGAAACTCCTCTACTCTTCAAGGAGACTGTAAAATGTGATTAAACAATGCCCCGACCTAGACAGCCCCAAGTTTGTGGGACCCCTACTATCTTAGTTAGGGTTTTCTATTGCTACAATGAAACACCATGACCAAAAAGCAAGTAGGTGAGCAAAGGGTTTATTTGACTTATACTTCCATATTGCTGTTCATCACTGGAGGAAATCAGACAGGGTAGAAACTTTGAGGCAGGAGCTGATGCAGAGGCCATGGAGGGGGCTACTTACTGCCTTGCTTCCTTTGGCTTGCTCAGCCTGCTTTCTTATAGAACCCAGGTCCATCAGCCCAGGGATAGTACCACCCACAGTGGGCTGGACCCTCCCCCATCAATCACTAAGAAAACACCATAGAGCAGGATCTTATAGAGACATTTTTCAGTAGACGTTCCCTCCTTTCAGATAACTCTAGTGTGTGTGTGTGTTTGTGTGTGTGTGTGTGTCAAGCTGACATAAGATCAGCCAGCACATCTGCTTATAAAGACCTTCCTCTTTAAGTACTCCTTTTATAAGACTCCCCAAGTTGATGGAGACAATACCAAGGACCATGTCATAAAATCACTGGGAAAGCTCATGCTGAGGATGCCTATGCCTACTAGGCATCCAATAGCCTTTCCTTCTTGAAGACATCCTGGTCAGAAACAGGGGCTGTGGGCATAATAACCCAGAATGCAATTCAAGATGGACTTAGAATGCACTGCCCACTGATTCTCTTGGTTGTGGAGTATGAGAAGTAATTTTTTAAATTATTTCAGCCATTATGGAGATGGCTCAGTAAGTAAGTGCCTGCTCTATAAGCATAAGGACAAAAATTCTAATCCCTACCACCCACAAAAGTGCTGAGCATGGCTGGGCATACCTGCAACACTCCACTGGGAGTGTGGAACAGGGATACAAAGCCAGCTTAGCCTAAAATGAGAGCTTCATGTTCAATAGAGGTATTCTCAAGGTAATAAGGCCAAAAATTATAAGGGAAGATGCCTGATGTCCTGCCCTGGCCTCCACCTGTGTAAACATGGACTCACATACCCACACACTCATATGTGTGTATCACACATATCACACACACACACACACACACACACACACACACACACACAAATCAACCCAAAACATTACTTTCAACTCTGGGCTTCGATATTGGTGTCATTTACTGACACTGGGCAGGGAACTGACAGGGGAAATTCATCAGGAATTCTGCTGTGATTTCCAAGTGGAGCTATTTGCCACACTGTTGGAGTTTGTTGCCTGAGTGGAGATAAATTTAAGAGAAAGGGAGAGATTGAGAAAGAAAGATTGGGCCACAGGTTGCCTCTATAAACCACAAATTGCATGCAAATACCTAAGTAGATTGCAACTTAGAGACACTGAGGACCCACGATCACACCCAGAGTATTCCTTACCACAGGTGTATAAGTAGCCAACAAATGTTAAAAATTGCGCTCAGTAAGGGGAAAGAAAAACCAGGATAGTAAGATAACCCTATAAGAAGCAATAAACCAGTTTCAAAGTGGAGAAATGATTGATTGTGCCCAGTGTCTAGTGGTTGTGAGTATTATATGTGACATGTGTGCATGGCAAAAATCACCTTGAAATGAGTGCACTGATCCTGTCACTTCAAGGGAAAGCTCTGTTAATTTTGTACGCAGTGATGGAATATGATCCTTTGAGTAAAACTTAGAATTTTGAAAAACTTTTATCCACCACTCATAGCCCAAGAGGCCTGACAGCTTAACAGTTCTTTTACTTTCATTTTTTAAATTTTTTATTTTAATTCTTTAAATAGCTTTTGAGATAGTACCTCATTCCTAGCCAAAAAATAGCCTGTAATTCACTGTGTAGCTAGGCTGGCTTCAAACTCATGAGTAACCTTCTGTCTCAGCACCCTGAGACCTGGGTTCTACAGGGAGGAGCCAAAACAGCCAGCTGAAATTTGAGACCTTTTTTATAAGGAGATTGGTGCCTCTGAGGAACATGACATTTTTGTTTTGTAAGTGAGACATTCAGAGTGATCAGTAAGGGACATTACTGTATTCTATGTGGCTAACACCAACAGATGTGCAGGTCAAACAATATAGCAAAACGTCAAATGCTGCTTCAGATCCAACTTTGCAAGTAACCTTTAAAAGTTATCATTTGTGTTAGGTATGGTGGCACATGCCTGTAATTTTATTTTATTTTTTTTCTAGTAAGGAGACTGTTTATTTAGCACTATTAAGAGTGTCAAGATGCAGAATTAACCTCAGGGTTCACTAACACATGAAAAATCTAAAAGAGGTGTGTGTGTTGCATTTTGTTTTCCAGTGTATAAGATGACTCTCAACTTTAACTTTTCCAGTTAAAAAATAGAGTTTAGAATATATTCAGTGTATAAGACTACCCTTCTTCCAATGCACACTCTGTGCAGCAGATTCACATGCCTGTAATTTTAGCCCTTGAGAGACAGAGGTAGGAGGACTGTTATGAGTTTGAAGCTGACCTGTGGATGAATGTAGTAACATCCTGTGTATAATTTGCTTATTTTTTAATTTGTTTAACAGTTTAATTTATATATATGATTTAGCAAAACAAAATGAGTCCTAGGTTACTATGACCTCCAGTCCTTTGATGAAGTTTGAAGTACCAGGTATGAATGCCTTCCTAGCTCATAATCAATCAGATCAGGTGATTGCTCTCCCATAACATTTATGCCATTATTGCACCAGTAAGCACATTTTGCCTGGCAATTTGGTATTGTTGCATGCAAAGTCTAAGGCTAGGTAAGATGACGGCTGACATGTATCTCCCAGCTGCCTGCACAGTTTCGTAGTATTCTGCAACTAAAGTGTATAGTATCTTTAGCAATAGAATCCTTCCCATCCTGCTTTGATGAGAAACCAAAGACAATGGATACAACCTGTATGATGTGGGAAGGCCTCTGGGATATTCCTGTCCAACAACTCCTAGGAAGGCATCCCATCCCTAAAACTTAGATTTTATTTTAACAACTCTAGCTTCTGAAATCTGCAGTATCTACCATGCATGGTAGTTCAAAGTTTTTCTAAAATTATGTGGGATCAGAGACCCAACAATGGCTGTACAAAAGACTTTAGGCACTCCCCATTGCAAGTATATCTGTGTGAGACCAATTTTTTCATGTTTACTTCAATAAGAACATTTTACATTAGACTAAATACCACGTAGATATAAGAATTTAATTATATTCTATTAAACCAGATTGTAGAGATTTGCGGAGTGAGGATAACATTGCCAGTCAACTTAGAAGGCTTGTTTTAAGATATAGAGACACTTTTCATTAAACATGTCAAGCTGCAATAGGCTCAGTTTACATGAACTGATAACTGTTATTTTTACATGAATGAAATGTTTTAAATTTTTTGTGGAATTTGTTTCATTATAATTCATAAGAGTGGTGCACATAAAAACAAGTTTTGGAGGCGGTCATCCGTCATCAGTGCTGGAGTGAAAAAGTGTACTGAAATCAGGAAGTTTAAGAATTGCTAATTTAGACTAATATGCTACAAAAACATTTAGTCTCCCCTTTTATTTTAGAGTCTTGAGTCTTGGTGCAAATACAGTTTTAATTAAGTGATCAAATAGACAAGAGTTGACAGAGACAAAGCACATTAGCTGTTAAGTAGGGCATAAGACACTGGGACCTGGTAGATGCTGTGATCTGCAAATGGCCTGCCCCTGGAAACCCTTGTTCAAAGTTGGTAGCCACTGTGGCATTGTTGAGAGGTACCCAAGAGGTAGGAGGGTGTGAACACCTTGGGTGGAACTGGTTGTTCTGGTGTTGAGTGGCCATGTATTGCCTGCATGTGTGCACAACTACAGCTGGAGGTGCCCACCACATGAGGCCGTGCCATCTTGGGCTTCAGAGTCTACGGAACCATGACTTACATGAGTTGTCTTCCTTCGTAGAGACCAGATCTAGAGCATCTTGTTATAGCCACAGAAAATGGACTCAGCTGGTGGTCCACAAGGCATCGCTTTATACCTCTGATGTGGAAACTATACTATTTGTTCACCAGAAGTTTCCCTGGCCCTGAGATCATGTCCGAAGCGCAAGCGCGCGCGCGCGCGCGCGCACACACACACACACACACACACACACACACACACACACACACACAGGAGCCCCACTCACCCAAAGCAACTTTCCCGGGCACTCACCACCATCAGCCAAGTCACTGTGTGTCTTTCCTTCTTTAGGCACTGCCCTTTCTGGAATAAATAGTATATATTTACAGAGAAAAAAAATGGCAGTATGCTTTCTGTGAATAGCTGCATCGTTTTTATTCCACTTCCTGTTTCCATCATTTAGAGTATTTATAAAGTTTCCCATTTGATCCCTTTTTTAGGCAAACTGCTCATTTGGAAAAACTGAAAGGACAGCTGAATGAAGTAAAGCACCCGGGACCTGGAGCTGTCCCCAACCTCAACGGCGCTGCCATCCTGCCTGAGGGTGGAATGGGCCACATCTAGCACGGTCTTTAGAACCAGACTGTGAAACAGCACAAAGCAAACAGAACTGGCATCACATAGAGCACACAGCATGCAACACGTAATGCCAGGTCTGTCCTGGAACACGTCAGCATCCGTTACTCGTGTGTGTGCGTGTGTGTGCGTGTGCGTGTGTGTGCGTGCGTGCGGGCGGGCGGGCGGGCGCGCATGCACACACATGTACAAGAGTAAAAGCAGTTGCCCAGAAAACAGAACGGATAACAGAGTTATCACAGACAGATCAAATAGCTCTGCGGCTTCTGTCCCAAAGGAATCCAGAAGGAGAAGGCTTTTAAAAATCTGCCTCTAGATAGTCTCTCAAGGGACATTATTAGTAGAAATCAAACCCAAATAACACGAACAGTGAAATGAAAACTCTAGAATTGGGGTGTTTGTCGCAGAGACTTTTCCGATGGTCCGTTTCTCAGGGCATGGCAACTTTCTGTGCCTGGAACAAATGATTCAGCATATTTCCCAGAATGGTTTTTTCAAGCTGGATGGGAGACTCAACCCATCCATTTATAACATGTTAATTTCAGGGCAGAGTGAAAGCCGCTGGTCCAAAGCTCCAAAGCCAGCCCAGAACCAAAACAGAGCACACTAATACAGGTTGTGAGCTTTCCTGCTTGGAGCCCCGCACCCTCACTCCCATCCATCCCCACCTTCAGCTGTAAGGTGTTCCCTACAGTTTGTGTTCCTTAGAGAAAAATGCCTGATTTCTTTGAGATTCCTCTGTGTTACATTGTGGAGCTCATCTTGGTTCCTTTCTTTTTTGTTTATATTTAATCTGTCTGACCTTTAAGAAGAAAAGAATACCTCTAGACTTGGCTTCAAAAGCCATCACCACAGGAGAACAAATGCCAGGAGTGCCCAAATTAAGTCAGAAAAACCTGAGGCACTCTTTTGCTGGCATTGTTTTTCCCTTTAAAACCCCTCTAAAGTCATGGCTTGCATCACAGTCACTATAGGAGGCTGGCTTTCCCAGACAGCTCAGAGAAGGGAGCGAGTCCCTGTTGGAACTGCATATTGTCCCATGGAACGGAAGCCTTGGATGACACTGTGGACTGCCCTCCAAACCTGACAAGTGGAAGGCCATTTGCACTGTGGTTTGGTTGTGCTTTGTTCTCCGAAAGCTTGTGTACTAGAAGACTGGACTCCACTGTAGTACTATTGAGAAGATCTCATGGTGGCTTCGTAGTGGGAACCTCACCTTGGGAAGGGGTCAAAGCTTTCGAGGGAATGTGTCAGGTCTTGTGGGACTGGACCATTCATTCCATCAATATAAATCGGTACAAGTCAAGTTCAGCTTTCTTCAATCTCTTGTTATCTCACGTGCATGTGTCTTCTGCATGCACCTGCCTAGCCACTGTTGTTGTAGCACATCCAGGGCGCCACCACCTCAAGCTTTTACACTTTCAAGAATAGTGAGCCAGTGAGACCTCCTCTCCTTATTAATCGCTCAGATTTGGGTGTATTGTAATAACAAAGGAAAGTGGACCAAGACATGGAACATTCTCAGGGGGAGTTCTCAAAAGAACCAGCAAATTCTGCACAAAACATGCTCGGAATGCAGAGGTAGCCAGGTCAGCCTTAGGGAGGACTTCCACATCTACTAGTAAACAGGTGTTCGTGTGAACTCAGGTAAGCCAACAGCAAATATGGGGAGATTTTATTTAAATGGCTGTCTAAAAAAAAAATCACAGCAAGGTAGTCAGCTCCATTAAGTAACTGAACCATTTGTCATAGTAAAGGAGTGGGAATTGGGAGTTAGCATACTTCTCTACATTTCATTCAAGGGAGAAAGATGAGGAAAAACACATAATATATCTTAGGAACAGTAATGTCCTGTTATTGTTAAAAACTGCTGGGACCTCATTAGAGCCTATGAAAACATCCTCTGTGAGTGCTGAACGGCATAAATCTTCAATAGCCAAAAATGAAAGTGGGCAAGAGAGGGGAGAAAAAAGAAAGAGAGGAGAAAGAGGAAAATAAAATATGCTCTAGAACCGCCATCTACCTGCTAGATTTCTGAACCAGCAGCTTCCAGGCTGGCCTGCCAAGTGGCTTCCCCAGATGCCTGTCAGTTCAACAGTTTGATACAGTTGAGCAGATGAGCAAACGCACAGGCCAGGCCTTTTTCTTCTTTATTCACACCACGGCCTGTAAGGGATTCTGGTCCTTCCTTGAGATGGGCATTGCTTTTCATTAACCTTTTCCTGGGGCTATAGTTGAGCCAATTAAAAAAAAAAGATTTATTTTTATTTTATGTATATGTGTGCTTGTATGTTTATATGTGTACCATGTGCTGCCTGGTGCCTGTAGAGACCAGAAGAGGGGAGTCGGATCCCCCAAAACTGGAGCTGCCCAACATAAGTAATGGGACTTAATCAGGGTCCTCTGCAAGAGCAGCAAGTGTTCTTAACCCTGAGTCATCTCTCCAGATCAAGCCAATTCTTCACAATTGAGCAAATTACCTAAACAAGGTCCCTAAAGCCAGTTACTGGCACACAGCCAGGAAGCGCCTCCCAGCCAAATACGTCTGCAGAGCTGTAGTGTATGCACAGCTCATTTGTTCTCTTGTAGAGCCGAAGAATGGCCACAGGTAATAAGTAATCATGTCTTTTTTTTTTTTTTCTTTTTAGAAGCAAATAAGAATTACAGCTTCAGCAAGGAGCTACAGGGAGCCAGCAAAACTGTCATGGAAGCAGAAAGTTATAGATGAAAGCAGGAATCTTTATATCTGATGCTCAATAAACACCATCCTTGTCTCTGTAGGAGAGATCAGCTAAGCCCCTCATGTGACCCATCTGTACGATTCTGAACCTTCAGTGTCATTATCACATGTGCACAAAGGAAATATGCTCACCACTGTCTCTACATCTTACTGACCATTAATTTCAAGAAACCTAAGTTTCTCCGAATACTTACACTATTTCCCTAAACTTTAATGTTAAAAAGAAATTATTAAATCGCCATTAAAACGCAAGACTGTAAGGAGTGGAGGGGAGCTCAGTGGTAGAGCGTCTCCCCTACCTGTCACGTCCAAGGCCCTTTGCTGGAAATAATAACAAGTTATGAATTTAACAAATTCAAATTTCTCATTTATTTATATTTTAAAATTAAATGAATGTTCCAAAAATTTAATAGATATAATAGTCTTATGATTCTTTAAATTTGTTTGAAAAATAGTTAAAATACATCAATATACTTATACATTAACTATTCAACTAAAAACTGGGTTTTGGCTTAATTTATTACCCAATTATTATTGTTTGTATCCTAATTTCTTCCTAGAATACAAATTTCATTTATTTAGCCAAGAAATCCAGGCTTTCATGGATTAAATATGACGGCAGATATGAGTTTTGAGACCAAAGAAAAATTAGGCATCTTTCAAGAAGATGCTGTCACTTCTTCAGATCTCTTGAGACCTCTTTACTTAATCCATTAATATAGAAATCTCCCCTTTCACCTGTTTTGAGAAATGAAACATATTTTTACCATTTATGATCATGATTGTCTTTTTAATCAATGCCAAAATAATGATTATTTAGCATTTTTAATCCATACAAGCTCTACTATGGTTTGAATATGGAAAGTGTGCACCCATTTGGGTCCAGGTGTTAAAGGCTTGGTTCCCAATGTGGTGCCATTAGGAGGAATGAATGTGTGTTGCTGATATGGGCACAGCCATGTCAAAGACCCAAATGCCTCTGACCTGTGGGAGGGGTAAACTCTTCCTTCCCCAGGTGAGGCTCAGAGGGTTGGCAAAGCCTTCCTCTGGTCCAAGTGCAAATGTTGCCAGTGTAAGCAGAAACCATCAAGCCCCGCTTCTTCCACTGGGATGACTGCAGCCAGACAGAGACTGATCTGCAGATGGTCCCTGGGAAGATTAGCTAAGCCTGCCTCCTTTATCCAGCTGTACGCCATAAATCTGCTTCCTCCGTTCAGATGTACGGAATCAACGCACAGAGGTTCTGGGTTGCTGTTGCAGTTGGTGTCCTCCATCAGAGCGAGTACAACCCACTGGATCCCAGCTTCTCTGTGCATATATCTGTCTGTCCTTTCTTTATTCCCTCATCACCCTACTCAGGTTTCCAGGACCAAGCAAGCCTTGCAGGGTGCAGCAAAAGGTATTGTGGACTCTCTGCATGTAAAGCCTCAAGGCAGGTGTTTAGGTTTATTGCAAATACGCTTGTGGGGAAAAAAAAATGACAAATTCCTAGTCGCCGCTGCCTTAGTTCCTAGTTTACGAACGGCTGTGTTTACTCTGTCTCTCCCTGTTTCTATGATGTGCTGTGCTGCCTCAACAAAGGCCCAAAGCAAAGGGGCTCCTCCATCACAGACTGGGAGCTCTAGGGAATGAACCAAAATAAGCCTTTGCAGTTTGTGAGTCAACTGCCTCAAGGAGTAAGTTTCATTGTTGTGGTAGAAAGGTTACTGAAACAAGTTCATTTCCCAGCCCCTATTATATACACATCCTCGTTTAAAAAGTCAAAGTCTAAAGCTTTTGTTTTATTGAGTTACTGAAAATTATAGTATTTTTTGGCAACTACTAAAATCTATAATGTTGACATAAAGACAACAACAACAAAAAAAACCCAAAAAAAACAAAAAACAAAAAACAAAACAAAAAAGAAAAAAAAAGACAACAAAACAACAACAAAAGAGCCCAAAAACCCAATAGTTATTTTTCTTTTTTAAATTTATTTTTTATTAATTCATTCTTATTACATCTCAATTGTTGTCCCATCCCTTGTATCCTCCCATTCCTTCCTCTCTCCCTCCCGCTTTCACCCTATTCCCCTCCCCTATGTCTGTGCCTGAGGGGGACTTCCTCCCCCTGTTATGATCATAGGGTATCAAGTCTCTTCTTGGTAGCCTGCTATCCTTCCCCTGAGTGCCACCGGGCCTCCCCATCAACAGGACGTGGTCAAATATGGGGCACCAAAGTTCATGTGAAAGTCAGTCCCCACTCTCCACTCAATTGTGAAGAACATCCTTTCCATTGGCTAGATCTGGTAGGGATTCAATGTTTACTGCAGGTACTGTCCTTGGTTGGTGCCATAATTTGAGCAGAACCCCTGGGCCCAGATCTGCCCATCATAATGTTCTTCTTGTAGGTTTCTAGGACCCTCTGGGTCCTTCTATTTCCCCATTATCCCATACTTTTCTCACCTAGAGTCCCAGTAGGATGTCCTCACATCTATCCTGGTAGGTGAAGACTTTCATGAGACATGCTCCTTGGGCTAATGTCCAGTTATAAGTGAGTATATACCATTTGAGTCTTTCTGCTTCTGGATGAACTCATTCATTATGATCATTTCTAGTTCAATCTATTTGTCCACAAATTTCAGACAATTTCTTGTTTTTAAAAGCTGAGTAGTATTCCATAGTGTAAATGTACCACAGTTTCTTTATCCATTCTTCAACTGAAGGACACTTAGGCTATTTCTATGTTCTGGCTATTATGAATAAGGCCACTATGAACATGGTTGAGCTTATGTCCTTGTTGGGTGCTGGAGCATCTTCTGGGTATATTCCAAGGAGTGGACTAGCTGGGTCTTGAGGAAGCCCTTATTCCCAGTTTTCTAAGATAGCACCAGATAGATTTCCAAAGTGGTTGTGCTACTTTGCATTTCCACCAGCAATGAAGGAGTGTTCCTTTTTCTCCACATCCTCGCCAGCATGTGGTGTCACTTGAAAATTAGGTCTTAGCCGTTCTGATGGGTGTAAGATGGAATCTCAGAGTTGTTTTGATTTGCATTTCTCTGATGACTAAAGATGTTGAATATTTCTTTAAGTGTTTCTCAGCCATTCGATATTCCTCTGTTGAGAATTCTCTGTCTTAGTTCTGAGCCCCATTTCTCAACTGGGTTGGTTATTTGGTTTAGTGGTATTTAATTTCTTGAGTTCTTTATATAGTTTGGATATTAGACCTTTGTCAGATGCAGGGCTGGTGAAGATCTTTTCCCAGTCTGTAGGTTGTTGTTTTGTTCCCTTGACAGTGTCTCCTGCCTTACAGAAGCTTCTCAGTCTCATGGGGTCCCATATATTAATTGCTGACCTTAAGGCCTGGGCTGTTGGTGTTCTGTTCAGGAAGTTGTCTCCTGTGCCAATGTGTTCCAGGCTCTTCCCCACTTTTTCTTCTAACCAATTTAGTGTCTCTGGTTTTATGTTGAGGTCTTTAATCCACTTGGAGTTTTGTGCATGGTGACAAATATGGGTCCAATTGCATTTTTCTACATATAGACATGCAGTGAGACCAGCACCATTTGTTGAATATGCTATCTTTTTTCCATTGAATAGATTTGGCTTCTTTGTCAAAATCAGGTGACCATTGTGTGTGGGTTCATTTCTGGGTCTTCGCCCAATAGTTATTTTTCATCTGCCTTAAGTGAGAATCTTTATACCTTTAAAACCCTAGATCCACATTTTTCCTCCAACTTCCTCTTTACAGGAAAACTTGATTAAATAAATACAACATGAAAACTAGAAAACAGACATTCTTTTTTTTTTTTTAAATGGTAAAGAACTGTATTAGTTTTCCTGTCACTGTGACAATAACACCCCTGGCAAAAGCAAGTTAGGAGGAGAGGGTTTTATTTCAGCTCACAGTTTAATGATACAGCCTATCCTGGTGGAATGCCCTGGCAGCAGGAATTTGAGGTGGCTGGTTACACCACATTCACAATCAGGAGGCAAAGAGTAACAAGCTTTTACAGTCAGCTTACTTTCTTTCTTTCTTTCTTTCTTTTTTTTTTCAGTCAATCTAGGACTCTAGACCAGAGAATGGGACCCCCACAGCTAAGGTGGGTCTTCCCACTATACCTAATCTAGTATCATCAACCCTGCGCAGGCATGCCCACAGCCTGGTCATCTAGGTGATTCTAAAGAACCTGGAAAGATTATCTATACTGTGTATACTTTCATTTAAACTTAATTTTGCAGTGTTCGTGTAAGAATAAATACAAAACTTGATCATAACTATAAAGCTGTGTTATCGTTTGTCTCATTATATCCGCACAGTGGTTCTCAAGGCATGGTACCCAACCTGGCAGCATCTCCTGGAAATGTGGAAGAAATTTAAACTCCTGGGGGCTAGGGAGATGGTTCTGTTGCTAATGTGCCTGCTGCTCAAGGTAAGCATCCAAGTGTATATCCTCAATACCTATGCAAAAGCAAGGTGCAGTTGTATACACCTGTAGCACCAGGTCTGCAGAGACAGAAACAGGAGAATCTCTGGAGCTTATTAGCCAGCTCTCCTAGACAAATTGGTAAGTTCCTGGTTCAGTAAGAGAGACCCTGTCTCAAAAAATAAGGTGGATAGGTGGCAAGGTAGCTCAGTGGGTCAAGACACAGACCACACAAGTCTGGCAACCTGAGTTCAATTCCCGTAACTCACCTAAGTGTGCAAGAAGAGAACTGACTCCACACAGCTGATCTCTTGTCTTCTTACACACATGTACCATGGCATCATTCCTACACACACACTATAAATGTGCACATATCATACATACACACAGCACGTATATGTTGTGGGGTGGTCTTGCACACCGTGTATCCAGATGCTGACTTCTGTGCACTTAGGTCTGGTTACAGTCTGGACATGGGCATCGTCGTGACTATTGAAGAATCTCCTGTATCAACATTGTTCTCCTATTATCTCGGGTTGGTCGACTAAGAAGCTTATTAGATAATAACTGAGCAGAGGAGATGGAAGGCAGGACTTCCCATCCCAGTCACAGGGCCTTAAGTAGGGATCAGGGCGAGAAGAAGGAAGAAAAAGAAAGAGAGAAGATGCTGAGAGGAGTTTGCCATGAGGACAAGGAGATACAGCAGAACGCCAAGGACAGACTGAGACGGCAAGTTAAAAAGGCACGTGGCTGCGAGATAGCCAGACTAGTCTAAGCGGGTTAGAATGGATGAATATCTACCCAGTTATAATGCTTTAAAGCTTGTTAAATAAACCTATTTATTTAACAATTATTTGTTAATTATTCGGGAACTGTCAATTATTTAGGAACTTGAGCAGATAACAGAAAAGGCCCCTACTAATACCATTAATGCAAACTCAATTAAATTTTAAAATTTGCAGAATAAATAAGGAAGATATCTGACGTGAACCTCTGGCCTCTACATGCACATATACACATGTTAATATTCACCCACATGCATGTGTTCACACATGGACAAAAGTACATATGTAAGTATGTATGTATGTATGTATGTATATAGCCCAGATAGATAGATAGATAGATAGATAGATAGATAGATAGATAGATAGTAGATAGACAGACAGATAGATTACTCTCCTGGCCCTGTCTCAAATTGAATGAATAGGAAGCTCTGAGGGCAAGATCTGTGTCCTGATGAGTCCAACTGTGTGTACCATGTGACCCTGGCACAGGAGAAAGTGTGATGACCCTTGCCCTCAGAAATTTTAATCTTTCTGTAGCCTCCTCACTCATAAAGAGGTTTCCCAAATTTTAAAGTCACTAATATTTTAAAGATAAGCTCGGCAGGAATCAGTTTACCATGCTCATAAATAATCTATTCTCAGACAGGTGTTAGTATACAAAGAATGTAGTTCTCCACTCACGTCACAGGAGAGGGATAGCATGTAGGAGAAACCCGCTCTAAGCAACCAAATTACAACTTGCATCAATAAAAATGAGTCTTGGGCCTGAGGATTGCCTCGGTGAGAGAGTGCTTGAATAGCATGTGCAAGGCCCTGGGTTCAATCCCCAAATCTGGAAGTAAAGGAAGAAAGAAAGATGGGGAAGGAAGGAAGACAGGAGAGGAAGAAACGGGGGGACAGTGAGGAATGACAGAATAAAGGAGGAAGAAAATGAGCCATTAGAGAAGATGCAAAGGGGGAGACGGCAGAGATTTTGCTCCAATGACTAAGAGTTCCAAACACTAGGAAGGCAGAGTGTGTCTTCACGGGGCCCTCAGCTAACATCTCTCTGTCCCTTCTGAAAGGCGGCTGCTTGGGGAAGTCCTGCCAAGGTGCCAAGGAGCTCCATCATGAATTCTTGACTCTCAGCCTTGGTTGGATCAAGAGTAAGTTCTCTTATACCCTGGTTGCCTTAGTCTGAGTGGGGGAGTCTCCTGAGTTTCAACTTAACAAGACTTCACCCCATCACCCAGCCCTGCATTCTCAAAAATTGAGGCCTCACTCACTTTGAAGACAAAAGAAGCCGCTCAGTTCAGATCACCTTTACCTGAGAGTAGAGCCTTTTCCTCCCTCGCGCCCTGGAAACCCTCTTGTAGTCATCCCTCAGCCCCTGGGAGCCATCTTATCCTCAATCCCTCCACTCCTTGGTCCTCACAGTATCCTATATAAGCTCACTTCCAACCACACATGAATGGGCTGGTGAGTCACTCTTGCTTTAATTGTTTATTTAACTATTAAATTATTAAATTTACCTATTGTATCTTATATACATGTGTGTGCACTTGGGTACACATAAATGTCCTGTGTGCATGCATGAGCCCTCAGCAGTCAGAGGAGGGCTTTAGGACTGGAGTTAAAGGCAGCTGTGAGCTACCAAGTGGGTGCTGGGACCTGAACCCTGGTCCTTTGAAAGGGTGGTAAGTACTCTTACCTGCTGAACCTGCTCTCTGTGTCCAGATCCTTTTGGTTTGAAGTAAAAAGCACCCTTTGCCCCATATTTTCTCCCACAAACTTGTATATGAAACCTGTGTGCGCAGACAAAAATAGCACATATCTCTCATCGTAGCATTCTGGAAGCCAAGGCGGCAGGAGAGAAAGATAGTGAATTTCTGAGGCCTGCATAAGATCCTGTCAAAACCAGACAAAAACCACTCCATAGGAGTCTGTATGTTAAGTTTTCTAACTTCCGCCCATTCACTCTGGTGTGCTGTGTGATCTGATCGCTGTGAAGGGAGACTCAAAGCTCCTCAGCTCACACAGAGTCACGAGCACGAGCAACCACAGTCCTCCTGGAGGCTTTTGTACGTTTTGTTCCTTCTTGTCTACAGCAAAACCTCTGAGCTTTGCAGCCTCCCATCTCAGCTTTATCCTGAAGGGCTCGGGAAGGATGGCGAGCGGTCTCTGTCCTTTGATTCTAAGCTTTGTGCTTCCATTGTTGTTTTCTTCCTCACAAATCTCCCCACCTAAGTATAAAGCGAGAGGAGAGGAAGGCACAGAAACACTGATTTGACAGGCGGTGCGTGCATTTAAAACAGTGCTCCTCCATCCATGGGAGATATGTGCCAAGACCCCCCAGTGGGTGGCTGAAATCCCTGATAGGCCAGAGCCTCTGCAGCTATGATTTTTCTCTGTATACTACCAATGACAGAAACAGCAATATCATCAAACAGGACAATTATAATTATATTAAGAGTCAAGGTCAAGCTTAGTCTTTGGGGACCACAGTTAGCCAAAGCTGCAGAGAATAGAACCATGAATGAGGGGAGGCCTCGGTGGCAGTCTCTGTAGAATTCAGCTGCTACTCAGGCCACAGTGCCCGCAGCCCCGCCCCTTTACTGTGACCTAAGGGCACCTACTGGGACATTGCTGGGAATCTCCAGCCAAGAGACTTCCGGGTGCCAGGGATTTTCAGGGGAAATGAGTTTACATTAAAGTAAGCATAGGTCCTCCTTCCCATCCTTTTTTTTTTCTGCCTCCTGTAGAAATACTGCAGAGAATCAGATAGCTCTACTATGAAAGCACTCCCAATCCTCAAAAATATATGAGACTCCCACTTCAGCCATGTGCAGCCCCTATTTCCTGTCTTTGGGGTCCCCATCATGCTGCCTATCTCTCTGGCTAGGGGTGCTGAACTCTTGTCATACCCCCTCTTGTGCTGTTTGGTTTTTTGTTGTTGTTGTTGTTTGTTTGTTTGTTTGTTTGTTTTGTCTGGCCATGGTATTATTAATCTCAGCAATTCGTCTCAGCGTTTCTCTTGAATGCCCAGCTGAGAACTTAAAGTCTCTAGACCTCGGACGTGCAAAACCGATTGTCTTCCTTGGTAGTTTTTGTAGGTTCTAGTCCTACAACTGTGTGCCTCTCACAGACATGTCTGCTTCTTCGGCTACTTTGTGTTTCTGATGCTGCAAACAACAGAGATTATCTTGTCTCTCTGTTTGGGGTCTCCTACCCTGCAGGCAATCCTCTCATGAAAAACCCACTTCATTATGACTCTCGACGTTTATCTCCATCTATATGGAGGTCTTAGAAACCCTAAAGGACCCAGTCCCCTGTTCAGAAAAGGAAAATAAATGAAGCCTGGATAAATATAAACCAAAAGAAAATAACGTTTTAATGAATCAATGTGCTGGCAATAAAGTGAGGAGTCTATCTCACTTTGAAACTTGGAACCATCCCGGAGTTTCCAGTTTCAAAGTAAGACACAGAGCCTGGGAACCACGGAAAGAAACCAGCATCTAACCCTTCATCTGAAGCTGTGTACTGAACTCCTATGACCTTTCCTTTCCATCTGAGGGCTACACAGTGACATGAGAAACAGGAAATTAAGCCTTGAGCCCACCCAAGGTGAAGAGGCTGCCACATCGAGTGGGGTCTATAAGACCACAGCTTTATATGGCGAGACCAGAAAGCAAGCCCAGTGAAGAAAGGGTGAGTTAAAAGCATGCCTATCTTAACTAAAATCCCCTCTCATACACAAATGCATCAGTGTTTTGAACACAGACAATTTTAACTCAATCTGCCCTTAAATCCACCAGGCCTCCAGGCAACTGGTACCCCCTCCGCCACAAAAATAAAAAATAAAAATAAAAAATAAAAAATAATTAAAAAAAAAATCCCATATACTCTAAAAAAAAAATCCCACCTCAATACAAGTCTCAAAAAATCCCAACAAAGTTTTAAAGAACATAAACACAGAAGGGAATGCATGTGGTACTGTTAAATTGAATTAAGTTTGGCTTAAAGCCACTTCCACCTATATTTTAATTTTAGCCTAAAGGTTTCTCTGTGCATCCTGTACTGTAACTTAGCATGTAATGAATTTACATTCAAGAGTATGAGGACTGTACCCTAACTGGAAGTGGAAGCAGTTGAGTCTCAGCCAATCAGAGCCCCTGAACTCCTAGCCAATCACAATCTGAAAGCTGCCATATGCAACAAATGCTAACTACAGCCAATCAGGCTGTTTCCATACATATTTCTTTTTCTCAGACTACACATAGATTGTATTGGAACATTCTGAATTGTTTTCAATCTGAACTGCTGTATTCACAAAGTATTTCCTTGAATAAATAAATTCTACTAAATTTAATTTACCTGAACTTAAAAAAAAATATATATATATATATAGTGTATATATACTACATATAGTATATACTATATATATGTACATATATATATAGTGTATATAGTATATGTGTGTCTGTTCATAGTATGCATATGTGTGTGAAGGCCAGAGACTGACAATAAATGTCTTCCTCAGTTACTCTCCACTTTATATTTTGAGTCAGGGTCTCTTACTTGAAGTTAGAGCTCACCACTCAGCTGGTTTAGCTAGCCATTTTCCTCTTGGAAATCCTGTCTCTGCCTCCCAAGTGCTGGGATTACAGTGGCTCTTACTTAGAATCTGGGTCATGAGCAATCTTCACACTCAAGCCCTGTACCCACTAAACTATCTCCACAGCCCCTTGAAACATTAATTTTAATAGCATCATAAGGATTACCAGAGCACACATATACAACACATTCACATAGAGACACAGAGTGCAGACTTAGTCAACTAGAAGGAGTCAAAAGACCAAACCTTGGGGTGTCAGATGTTTGTTAGGATCAACAACTCTGACAGGAAGCAAGGCTAAGTAAGGAGAAGAAGTGAGCTGCAATGGAGCTTTTAGAAAAATCTGCTTAGCCTAGCAGTGAAGAACACTAGTGATGAAACTGTCTATTGGATGCCCCCAAACTGGCCCAAAATGGCATTGAGATTCTCACCCAGGCTCTGGCAGCAAGCTACTTTAAATATGGCCAAAGAGGCAGCTCTCTTCAAGTAAAGGATGTTTGCTGACCTCCTTTCTCTCCAGTTCTCAGCATCAAATTCATTCTTAAAGAGGAATATAGGTGAATATCTCTGTGTCAGATAAGACAAATAGCAAGATATATCAGGCAGCAACTTTAAGTATAAAATCAAAGAAAAGATACAAAAATAAAATTTAACAGAACTGCTATTTACAGTCAGTGTTTTTTTGGAAATGAACAAGTACATTTTTATAATTGTTCTTACTGTATGGAATTTGTTATTATAAGAGAAAGAGCCTTTTGTTGGACTAAAAGGGAGAGATGTTGGGGTTGGTCTGGTGTGCTGTGCATTCAGATGCTAATTTCTGTGCCCTGAAATATGGTTGCAGTCAAGACATGGGCATTGGTGCTGGAGAGATGGCTCAGAGGTTCAGAGCATGGACTGCTCTTCCAGAGGTCATGAGTTCAGTTCCTAGCAACCACATGGTGGCTCACAACCATGTATAATGTGACCTGACACCCTCTTCTGGCCTGCAGGTGTACATGCAGACAGAGCACTGTATACATAATAATAAATAAATAAATCTTTTTTTGTTTTTAAGACATGGGCATTGATCAATGCTGTGTGAACTTTGCTCCCCAAATATCTCTGGTTGGTTAATGAAGAAGCCGAGCAGCCAGTTACTGGGTAGAGGAGATAGGAAAGCTGGACTTCAGCTCCATTGAGGGGGTCTCAGGTAGGGACCACAAGGGAGAGACAGAGAAAAGGAGGAGAAAGGAAAAGAGATAGAGAAAGGATGTGGCCATGAAGATTGGCCTGAACAACAGAAGCAGCCCAGACAGGACCAATATGGAATGTCACTCAGGGCATGTGCCTGGGAAGTGGACTAGAATAGCAGATTAGAATACATTGATATCTGCCATTATAGAGCCTAAGTTTATAAATAAATATATAGGTCTCTACAGGGTAAATAGAAAAGCCC
The DNA here is from genome assembly GCF_964271855.1 of Acomys minous. NCBI lineage: Eukaryota > Metazoa > Chordata > Mammalia > Rodentia > Muridae > Acomys > Acomys minous. The sequence continues at coordinate 60,865,365 of NC_140490.1, forward strand.
CCTCCCAAATTGTACCTTATCATTTCAAGCTAGGATGATACAGAAAGAAAATGGCCAAATCTCCAAAGCAGCTGAGTTCAGTGGCTCCCACCAGTCACCTCAGCACTCAAAAAGCTGCAGCTTGGGCTACACAGTGAGTTCTACATCAGCCAGGCTTCCATCGGGAGACCCTTTCTCAAAAGCCAAACCCAAACAAACCAAAGAAATCACAGAGGGAAGAAATTACACAGAAGCTTAACTTATCAACCATAATCAAAGCCAAAAATGAGGGTGGATCTTCTCAGTGTGGTGAGAGGAAATTACTGTCATACTTATTCAAATCCTTTTTCAGGAATGAAGAGAAGATGAACTTTCCAGACAGACCATTCTAGAGAAAGCTTTTACCCTGACATACCCTTAAATGCAGAAATATGATAGAATATAGAAGCATTCTATTAGCTAAAAGAAAACCATGTGTCTTATAACCCTAAAATTCAGAGCTTTTTTTTTTTTTAATCAAAGAACAGCATAGGATCTTTTAGGCTAAAGAAAGAGGCAGTCAGTGCACACACATGCATGTGTGTGCATGTCTGTGACGTGTGTGTGTGTGTGTGTGTGTGTGTGTGTGTGTGTGTGTGTGTGTGTGTGTGCGCACATACAAGAGTAAACATAGAAAAACTACTTCCAGACCTTTTTTTTTTTTAATAATCCAAGGTATTAGTACTAGTGGCACAGTCTACAGGGTAGTGAACTAATGATAAATATTCCAAACATTAAGTTATCTGACCTTAGGAATTTGTTCACAGTAGTGAGGGAAGAAAATTTAAATACGCCACTAGTGTCTAGGATCTGATTTGTAAAGCCAGTTGTGTTGTTTCCATCCACTGAGATGAGGGGCAGTGGAAGAAGATGCTGGCTTCAGTTTGGAAGGTGTTGATTCCAAGGGCTAATTGGCTATTTAGATGCTTGTTTCGGACGTGTTTGGTGGGTAAGTTTGGATTCAGAGGCATCGTGGTGCTGGCTTATGCTCATCCACAGGGCCAGTTGTCTGCTCTTTATAATTCTGCATGTAGGATATCACATGAGTACACTCATATCAAGGGGAAGATCATTCACACCATGGAGTTTGGCAAATGTGACAATTCATGGAAGTGTGATTCCCCACCCCCACCCCCCACTGAAGGGTGTTTCTGCTACCTGCTGACCAGCACACCACTCTGAAAGCAGAGATACAGGTTTGGGTGTCGCTGGGCGGCAGCTGTAAGTCCTCAGCTGTGCTTCATTAAGCAGCAACTCATTTCTCACGTAGAACTGAAAGTCTTAGCACAGTTTGCTCATGCCCGCCCCATAAAGCTGCCTCTTATTGACACATGAGTGGCTGCCAGACTCTTCGAGCAGGTTTGGAATAATTTTATTAGAAAAGAAGTATAAAAAGAAATGTTTGTTAAAGAAACTGTTTTCCTCTTGTTTGGGGCCCTGGTGGTCACACTAGTGGTGTGACAGGAATGTGAAAAAGTGTTATAGGTTTATGTACAAGTTTTATTTACTGCCTTTGGAATCATTTGTACTCGCATTTCTGGGAGCCCTGTGGCCTGGTGCCAGTCCTGTGTGCACCCCAGCACCAGGTGGCACACCTTAAGCACACCTAGCCCCACCTGACATTCCATCCAGGCATAAGCAAGCAGACATAAGCAAAAAGCTCTGCCAGCAGCCTTCCACACTCTTCCAGAAGCACATGGAAGCGGAATTTAAGAAAATACAGTGGCTAAGGTGTTTGACAACTGGAGCAAGACATATGGCTAAGGCAGCCAGAGGGAGGGCCCCCAGCACTGTGAAGCAACAGTCCTATGTGGCCTGGTGGCAGCACCACCATCCCCAGGTGCCTCTCCGGAACCAGCAGCTGCAATTGTGGACAAGAGTGCTTCCCTCTGGCTTAGGACTTTACACTTCCTCAAACATTTTCCCTTTTTGTTTTTCCCATCATCACTATACAGTAAGCACAATGGGCCCTCTGGCCCCTCTTCTACAAATGTGGTAGCTAAGATCCAGAAGGTTTTGTGGATGCTCCATTCCAACTCCTTCCCATTGACATGGACCACCCAGTGATGCTGCACTAGGACTGGGTAAAGTTCACCCCCTCCCCAAGTATTTTTCCATTCATCTTCTCTCCAACATCTTACTTACTGTTGGCATCTCTGGTTTCCCAGCCTTTCTAATTTCCCCTCCCCTCTGCTGGGGCCAGGAAATGGCTCATTTATTTGCACACACAATGCAATGTATCATTCTATATGTAATTGTGTCTATTAGTAACAGTATACATTTCACCTGGTGAGACATCTGGACACACAGGCTGGTTTTTTCGGTAAATTCCTAAGTGGAGCGCCAAGCAATAGCCACTAAGTATGTTCATATGCACCCTTTAAAGCATTTTGAAGCCTGGGGTTCTGGCTCAACGAATAAAGCCATCGCTGCATAAGAGCCAGGACTGACATTCGGATGCCCGGCATCCACATAAATACCCAGGCTATCATATCCTCCTGCTTGTAATCCCAGGATTTGGGAGGTGCAGATAGAATCACAGAATGAACTGACTATCTAAACTAGCCCCGTTGAGGAGCTCTGGTTTCAAGTGGAGACTTTGCCTCAATATATAAGGTGGAGAACAATTAAGGAAGACAACAGACTCGTTCCCTTCCACTCACAGATGCGTATAACTGCACGTGCACCTGCACACACACACACACACACACACACACACACACACACACACACCCCAAAAGAATTTTTTAAGTATGTTTATTCTGTGGCACATACCTTCAATCCTAGCACTCCAGAGGCAGAGGCAGGCAGATGTCTGAGTTCAAGGCCAGCCTTGTCTATAGCATGAGTTCCAGGACTGCCAGGTCTACACAGAGAAACTAAATTCTGTCTCAAAGAAGAAGAGAATTAAGAGGAATGTCTGGTTGAGTCTGGGTTAAATTATATACATATGAGTACTGGTATATCTGTACATAAGTACTTGTTGTCATACATGAAAGTGCTGTTGCTTACATAGTCAAATGACTCTTCTTTCAGGAAAGTTGACATCTTGGTAGGCTATATGTATAGGTGTATTTGTTTTATCTATTTTATTTGGGTTCTGATATCTACCACCATTCTCTACCCTTCCTTCCAACACCCCAACACCAGGTAAGACGGATTAACCAATGGGGAGAGGGGGGCATTGAGCTCTTTTTAGACCACTTCCTGCTCACTAGGGACATTGAGTTCCTTGGGACAAGTCCAATCTTCGACTCATCAGGAAAGCTCCAATTTCTCACCATCTCTTTTCTCAGGACCAGTTGGCAAACCAGCAGCAGCAGCAGCAGTGGGTGCAGGAACCAGCAGGAGGAACACCCCCTCTCTTGGGGCTCTGGTCTTTTTATACCATCTCTATTGGCCCCAGAATTAAACTGTCTTCAGCTGGCAGATTCATGCCCCTGCCAGAGCACACACAAGGCAAATAGTCTGCTGCTGTGAACAATCTGAAGCAGTCATAAATCCTACACCTGGAATTAAAACAAAAACACGTTTACATAACATAACTGGTTTTTTAAAGACACAAAAATTCTCACTTCATATATATTTATCCTAATGATGTTTCTATAACACCAAATATTTTTGTTAGTATGTTCATTGTGGATGATAACTTATTCCTAATTTTTCTAATTTTATTATATGAGCAAATGCATTATTTTTATAATCAGAATAAATAGGCCAGGCAGTAGTGGCACTGCCTCCCCTCCATTCTTGGGTGGAGCCCTGGGAGGTAGCTATGGTGCTGTAAAATGCACAGTGACTATGGTAGCCACTCTCTAAGATGTCCCCATCCATTCTTATCTCCAGTTACTCACCCTCTTGTGTCCTTCCCTGCCACACTGAGCAGGGCTGACCTGTGTGAATAGCAGGATGTTCCAAAAATATGTGAGTCTTAAGGTCATATAGTGAAACCATGGAAGTGTCTTCCTTGAGCTCATGTATATAGCTCACTGTAAGGGAGAACAGCGGCATGCTGGGAAGACAGACACAAAGCCCCATAGACAGTGTGATGTGAGGGAAGTGGAGAGCACCATCTTCCATGGAGACTTTCGGGCTCTTGTCCAGTCTGCAGATGACCACAGCCCCAGCTGACCTCATCACACTACCTCATGAGAGAATCTGACTGGAGCTACCCAGCTACGTGGCTCGCCTCTTCTTTCCTGAATCACACAAACCAAATTAATAAGTGTTGATTGTCGAGGCTAGAGATGACTTATTGGTAGACACTGGCTGCTCTTCCAGAGGACGCAGGTTCAGTTTCTAGTGCCTACATGGAAGCTCACAACTGTCTATAACTTCAGTTCCAGGTCTGTCTGACACTCTCTTCTAACCTCCAAGGGCACTATAGGCCCATGGTACAGACATACACTCAGGCAAAACACACACACACACACACACACACACACACACACACACACACACACACATACATAAAATAAAAATAAATACATCTTTAAAAAGTAAGCTTTGCTCATTGACTTAAGTCAGCAAGATTTGAAGTAATCAGCACAACAATGGGTAACTAATACATTGGCTTGAAAATCAAACAGACAAATTTCAATCCAGACCTTTGGAAACACATCTGATCTCTTAAAAAATTTTTTTTATTCTTTAAAATAGAAATAATGGTGTCTACTTCAACATGTCACTTTAGGAAATGTGATCATACAACACAGAAATGTTTGGCACACAGTCAGTGACTCTAGTATGGCTATTTCATTCCTGTTTACACAGAACTTTCTTGCTTGTAGCACTGAACATCCAATATCTAGGGAATGTCCTTAGCCCATGCAGGCAATGGCAGCTAGTCATCCTCAAATTTGTTTAAAATTGCTTGAAAATGAGAGATGTCATTGACATACAGGAAAACAAGAAATCTGAGTTCTAGGTGAACCTAAGCCACACACTTGCCTGGCATTCAGAGAGGTGCGGGCTGCAGGATCTCTTCGTCATATCGCTAAAGCCCAATCCCTAGGTGGTTATCTTGTTTCTTAGACACCCTCCAGGACCTATAAAACTTCCAGTCCACTGGGGAATCCTCCTGGCTCTATCATAGGCTCACACCGTGGCCATACAAGGCCTGTCTGTGGCCATTTTTTCCTGAAGGATGGAATAGAGCCTGATCTAGAAGCTAGACTCATCCAGAACATTCTACCAAACAAGCAAGGACCTGGAGATACGGGGTAGGCAATGCAACTCCACAAATGAGAAAATGCCAATACAAGCCCTCATCTGACCTCAGAGGCCTTCACCAGTCAGGGTCCTGACAATCACTAGTGGACCTCCAAAGAAACCCAAGCATGTCCCAGACTGCTCAAAGCCTACATATACCCTTAGGCCTGGTCTCTTTCAGGTCTACCTAAAGTTTGTGTCTGTACTCCCTTCCTCTCTGAGCACTTCTACAAATCCACACAGAAGCAACTTAAGGAAGGAACAGTTTGTTTTGCCTCATGGTTTGAAGGAACACAGTCAACTGTGGTGGCTAGGTAGCTTCATCTTTGGCAGCAAGAGCTTGTGATACAATTTGTTCACCTCTCAGTGGGTCAGGAAAAACAGATGGCACCATAAGCAGTGCCAGGTTATAATCCTTAAGGTCCACCTGTAGTACCCTACATCTGTCAGCTAGATCCTACATCCAAAAGATTCCACCACCTCCCAAAATAGCATCACCAGTTGGGGACCAAGTATTCAAATACACGAGCCTGTGGGGAATATTCAGTATTCAAACCTTAACAACCACACCACCAGCTTCTTCACATCTCTGAGGCCTGCAGCACAGCTATGCCTCCTTGCAGAAAGTTCACAGACTTCAGGGAGCTGTTCTTGTGCCTGATGTTTACCCTGGTAGTGCTACTGCCCTGGAGGTTTCCTCTCTGACTGTTCCACCAGCAAGCAGCAGGGTGTGTGTGCTCATGACTGTTTTTACTAGGCCTTCTTTCCATAGTGCCCATGATGACACCTACCGCATAATACATACTAAGTGCCCATTGGTTAATGAACAAACAGGCAGATAAATGTCTATTCTTATCCTCTGTTTGGTTTTTCCAAAGCCTGACATTTAGAAAGCAAAGCAAAAAGCATGCGTGGTGGAGTACGTTCAACTCTTGAGCCAGTGAACAGCAGGCAGAGCTAAGACTCCAAAACTCTTCCTTGTTCAGGACACCCAGAGGTAAATCACAATCAACAGGCTCCTCTGTAACATTGGAAACACCTGTCCTTTGCAAAGTCCAGGCCTGGCAATAGCTCATAGAGTACATCCTGCCGTCTTTCTACACCGATTATTTAAGAAGTCAAAGATAAAAGTACCAAGTCTTGAACTTGAACTTACTCGCTTTCTTTTGGAAAACAATATGACAGACCAGGCCTGGGGTGGAGTTTGACGAAGTCCAGTACCCACAGCTTCTCCCCAGCAGAGCGTCTGCTCTTAGCTACTGCATGACCCACCTGCAGACACAGCCATGGGCAGTCAGACAGGCTGGGTGACACACCAGAGAATGATTAGCAGGCAGATGCTGAAGCAGCTGGCCCTCTGGACAGTGATGGGAGGCATGAGTGAGTACGCGTGCTGTAGCAGGGGCCCGTGGCTGGGTGCCAGGGACTCCTACTTCATGTATCACGTGTCTGGTTGAAGACAAGGGGAAGACTGTCTTCCAGAAAAATCTCAGTCACCCGACATCTGGTTTAGTGCTCTCTCCTGCAGCCCAAATAAAGTGACTTGCTACTTTTAAATCAGGTCAAAGTGAGTAGAAGGGAAAGATGTTGTAATAAGAAGACTTCATCCCATCTGGTAAACCAGAAAAAGGGCAAGGAAATGAGGAAGCCTTAGAAACGGGAGCCGGGCTTGAATGGGCAGCCCGCAGTCCATCCAGGGGGAGCAAATAGCGAAGCAGCCTCTGAGACAGCTTGTCTGCCGAGGTGCTAAGCAGAGTGGGAAGCGACTCCACGCTCTCAAATTTGTTGCCCTGGGAATTTGCTGTTCTTTGGAAGCAAGGCAAGAGGTTGTCTGTGGTTCTCCAAGACAGGCTCATTACCAAAGCACATAGTGTCATAACCATTTGGCTGCCTCTGTCCCTGAGTAAGCAAAAGGCTCTAACGGTAGTTAAATGTCCTCATGCATTTACATATGTTTGTTAATGTGGTCTTTGTGACAAAGCTGTAAGGAGGTTTTGTCGTGTCTACTTCATGCCTTAGGATTAAGTCCACGCAGCTAGTGCATTTCAAAGCCAAGGACCAAACCCGTGGACCCAGCCTCTGCTCTATAGATTCCACATTGCCTTCTGGTTCCACCAGCACATCGTCATCTTATGCCACTTCTCATACAGGGCTAAGTGACTTTGGTTTCTAGCTCCAACTGTGATTCCACCGGGTCCGCTGGATGCCAGTCACAGCAGGCTAAGGATTGGACCAGTCCCAGGAAGAATAATGCTCCAAGCTAACTGGGCTTCAATTCACCATCCTGCCTTCTGTGCTACTGGGATTTGGTACATGTTCCACAAGATGGAGCATCAAGGTAACTACATAAAACTCACACTCACTTATCCTTTTTTTTTTTCAAATGTAAAAAACTCAATTCCCCATCTACTCACAGAGCCTTGTCTGGATTTAACCAGACAGTGATCTCCTTACATTATAGAGTGGGTGCGGAGTTAAGGAAGTGAATTGAATTTACAGTGGTAGCCTTTTCTTGCCAGGAAACTCATCCAACCGAGCTTGGAAAACCAATCCTCAATCTTGGGTATTAATTGGACCCTTGGCCAAAGCAATCATTCTATCAGCCAATTAAGGTCCTTGGAGCGAGAGTACACTGTCATCCGGAGCCAGCCCCAAGCCCTCGCCTTTGCCCCTTTGTCTCCAGCGACTTGAGTTTCCTCTCTTCAGTCCGTTGACAAAAATTAAAGAGTTGTTAAAGCTGCCTAGGACCCAGCTACCCAAGAATATTAAAAAAAAAGAGAGAGAAGAAGAAGCCATGGCTAGTTTGTTGAAAGTTGTGAAATGTTTATGAATATTCAACAAGGCTCCTAAAAGAGTTTGTGTTGTTCTGGAACAGGACAAAGAAAAGCAAGGAAACAAAGGGATGGGAATTTTGGAAGCCAGTTGATGAGTTGATACAACATAGACATGACAGCTTTTCAGACACGCCCCCCCCTTATCCCTCTAGTGATGGAACACAAGTCTTCCTGTGTGATAACCGAGGCTCTACCACTGAGCCACACTTCTCCCTCTTTCTCTCTAGTTCAGAGAGTTGTCTCCGGGCCTGTAGTCTTGCTGTTTCCAGCCTCTGGTGGCTGGCATGCCCTAATGACATATTTCAAGTAATGTTGATCATCTCTCATTCAAAAGACACAAAGGAATGCTCTAGCATCCTCTGGCTGCAGATTAAACTCCAGACTCCATCATGTTCTGGTTATAAAATACCAAGCAAGGAAATTAAATTCTCCAAACTCCCATGCTATGAATGTTAGGTTGCCAAAAGGTTTAAATGAAAACGACTTGACACGTTTAACATATATAACTTATATTCGCAATAAAGTTAGTAGCTATTATTCTCTGACAGACATCTTTCTAAATCCTCCCAAACCCAGACTTCTCTCTATTAAAAAGAAGTCACGAAGTAAGCATTTCTGTGAGCTCCGCCTTCAGATGATTGCTTTCTAACTCAGAGCAGTGCAGTTTCAAGTTAGCACAAAGGAGAGCAAGGAAAACTGCTGTGGGAGAGACTCTGGCGGCCTCACGGGACAGCGCTCAGCTCCAGCTACTCTCCACTGTGTTTCCCTTGAGAACTTGTTCACAACTGCATGGGATACTGGTATATAAAGTAAGTATACAAAGCAAGCATTTACTGACAATAAATCACTCAGAAACTAAAACAATTCTTGGTATACATGTGATTTTGCCATCTGTTAAAGAAGAAAGCAAATTTTCATATGAAAGAGATAGGTGGAGTTGTTTGCTCTTATATTAAAAACTTAAATGTCACTTGGATATCTGACAGTGCAGAATGCAAAGTGTCTTCAACAGTTTTCATGACTGAACAAATTTGGATTTTATAGTCATCAGTGTTGAGAAGATGCTGTTTCAGTTAATTATATAATATTAAATAAACAGAATCCCCAGTCAAAATTAATTTAGCAATTTTAAAAATGAAACTTAGGTTAGCAAATCAAACAATTTTTAAAACCAAAATTTCCAACACAATATAATCCAAAGATAAAATAATTTCATACTTAAATGTTGAGAAGTGATGTTAGAAAATATGAAACACTTTGTTCTCTGAAATTAAGCCATTGTGTTAGGAGCAGAAAACCTTGTATGTACAGTAAAACACTGCAAATCACAATATACCTTTGAAAATCTGAGACAGTGTTCCAAGCAATGTTGTCTGGTGTTGTGTGGTGTGACAGCATGTGCAAAACAGAGTGTGTGTGCTGTTTGCTCTGAAGTAAGGCTACAGTGAAGTCATACAATGCAACATGGGCAAGCACTGCCAAAACACCTTAAATTCATTTTAGACCGTTGCGTGATCAGAAGCCTTTCACTGTTGCCAAATTCCTTGCAAACTCCACATTTGGTTACAACCCCATGTGGGGGTCACAACCTACAATGTAAAAGGCTTCAATGTGGACGGTCACCCCCATGTACATGAATCAGGAAGTCTCTTTTGATATATAACCAGAGAAGTAGAGAAATAATGCAATCTTAATAGTTTTGGCCAAAGAGACCAGGCTGACTCGGAGTACTCCAGTCGTTGAGGGAGAAAATGAAAGCTTTTTATGGATTTAATTATCTGAGAAATGGCTTCAGGCTCCCAGAGCATCTGAAACATTGAAATGATTTCCCAATAGCACACAATCCATATGGCAACTACAGATGCAATATTCACCAGTAGATAATAAGACTGACCTGACATGAAACTAGGGGAATAGTTCCCAAATGATGATTATCAACACAAGGCTCCCAGGAGCCAGAAGCCAGGAGGCAGGAGCCTGGAGCCAGGAGCCAGGAGCAGGCTAAACGATGCCACCCCTGGGCACCGTGGTCTGGCTATCTGAAACAAAGCTGGGAGCATGAAGAAGCCCATAAATGTTTTGTTTAGACTTTTCTGACCTTACCCCCTGACAGTTATCCAAAATTTTGGATGGTTGACTTTGCTCAAGAATAACTGAGTGGTGACCACCACGAAAATTCATGAAATAACCTTGGAGTTCTTCACTTCTGAAACAAACATGAAGATTCCCATGAAGAAAAACCATCTCTGACCACTGCACCTATGTTCTCTTCGTTGCATCTGCCCTGACCATCTCATCAATACTGACAAGGTCATTTATCACGTCAAAGTCATGTGCCAAAAAAATTCAAGGATTTTATCAGCAAAGAGATTTTTTTTTTCTTCTTCAAGGCAAAGAGACCTAAGAAAGCAGACTGGAAAGTATAAACTCAATTGATAGGGAGTTCATATGTGTGCCAAGAATAGCCTTGAGCTAATACTTCAGTTGTCTCTGCCATGTGCAGCCTCTCTTAACTATTGACCAGTTCAGCAGCTAAACTAGGATCCTTCCAGTGCCTGCTTCACCACTGCGGACACTTGCAAGGGACTCTGAAGGCCTGCCACATCTTCTTCACCTCAGTCCTAGGAATAGTCCATAGGACACCCATAGCCTCAAATAATACCCAGGCATCTAGGGTATGCATTCAGAACCATTACTGTTGTATTTACAAGGTGATAATTCATTATTATCTTCAGTAGTAGAGAAATAATAACATTAATATAATAAAAACATTAATAAAATAACAAAAGTGGGCCATTACTCACCTATACCCACTGTGTCAAGGTCTGTCAGTGGGCATCTTAATTTGCTTTCTGTTGCTGTGATATGTACCACAACCAAAAGCAACTTGGGGAGGACAAGGCTCATTTGGCTTACAGTTCAACGTCACACAGTCCTTCACTGAGAGAAGTGAAAGAACTCCAGCCGAGGCAGAGGCAGGAGCTGTGGAGGAAGGCTGCCTACTAGCTTGATTTCCATGGCTCACTCAAATTGCTTTTCTCATATAACCCAGAACCACTTGCCCAGAGATGGCGCCGATCACAGTGGGCTGAGCCTTCCCACAATACCCCCATAGGCTTGCCTGGGAAGATAGAGACATCTTCTCAATTGAGATTCCCTCTTCCCAGATGACTCCAGCTTGTGTCAAGTTGACAAAGGACTACCCAGCACAGCCAAACAGTCAAAACAACACAAAGTCACAATACCTGCTTGGTGCTGTCTCTACTCATGCTCCACATTGCTGCCTAGGCTTCTCATGTCCTTCCTATTAAGAGCGTGGCCTGGGCCTCAGTGCCAGGACTGAGAAGAGGACAAAGGAATGTGATTATTGTCTCCATGGCTACTGCCCAAGAGTGGGGTCTAAGTAGTCTGCTACACCTGTGTTCATGTTTTATCTTTGCTGAGCCCCTTTGGGCCTCAGAAGACTGACCCAATTTTCCATTAAAAAACAAAACCAAACAGAGCCCCCAAGAGTAAGAACGGATCAACTTCCTTGTCCCAGTACAAAAGCACGTGTGTGTTCTGCCATAGACAATGTGGAAGGGAGAGAGCTGCCTCTAAAAACATCCCAGGGTCACTCCAGGTCATCTACGACAGCCTGAAATGGGCTTTTTGGCTCAAGACTGTCCTTTGGGAGTGGTGCTCATTTTCTCAGTCTGTGGCACTTCCTCCCTTCTGGAGTCTTTTGAGGACACTTCGTGGAAGACAAGTTTCCTTTTCACTGAGGGCATCCCAAGTGATTCTTGAGAGTAAGGTTAGAACACGGAAGGACTCTGCAGGTGTGCCCTCATACACAGAGCTCCAGCCCCTAAGCCAGCTCCTACCATGGAATCAGATGTAATTCAGAAACAACAACAACAACAACAAAATGTGCCTGGGTCTGGCCAGATACAAACACAGCCCTTCCTGGCATCTCTTCTTGCTTTTAGCTCGCTCCTCCCTCATGGGCATCCTGTCTCTCCCCGAGGCCAAAGGACTGGGCAGTGCCCTCATTGTTGACATGAGCTCATCCCTCCTGGAGAATACTCACAGTGCAGTGACCACTGTTAAAGAGTGTGGTGAGGATTGGGCAAGAGACCTGAAGCTGTCATCCGAGCTTTCCTCAGTCTGTGGCTGGAAATTCCACAGGTCCATGAACCCATGCATCGTGGTACATGCTACAATAATGTTCAAAAGCGAGAGGGAGCAAGAGAGAAAAGTGTCTATTTCTCTTGATCACCTACTGTGTCCCTTGTCCTTTAGGAATTGCTTCAGAGCCTTCCTGTCTTCTCCACATCACCACTCCTTTGTAGGACAAGGATGAATGGCCCTGTGATAAACTAAACCCAGGAGGACATGTGAAGTTATTGAACTGAGACGTTATGGGGAAGAACTCAGGTGAGAGATGACTAGTAGCACTCCAGGGTGCTGGGTTAGGGGACTTGAGGTGGCTTCTTAATCTTCATTGAAATAAGAAGTAATAAGACAGAAGCAGGTTGTGTGGCTTCTGCTTTTCTGGTTTTGTTACTATCTTGTTTACTTTTAGGCCAAAAGGACACACCTGAAAATAGTGATCAATAAACAATATCATCATTGGGGCAATAAAAGGATCTGAGTCACACTGTTATCTCCTCTTTGAGGACTTGACAAATAACATAGACAGCACTGAAGAACACCCTGAGATGATGCAAACATCACATCACACCAAGGTTTATTTTTTAACATGTATATATATATTTTAATGTGTAGATACATACCAAGATGAAATATTATCTCAAATTGAGAATGAGTAGAATTTACTGGGTTGTTCTTTTCTTTTCTTTTTTTTTTTTTTTCAGTTAATAGATGAAGCTTTTCAGAGTAAGTGAGATAAATATGCTTTTCTTTTTTTTTACTTTTTTGAAACATGGTCCCACTTCGTATCCCTAGCTGGCCTGGTACTCACTATGTAGAACAGACTGGCATTAAACTCACAGAAATTCACTTATTTCTGCCTCCTGAGTGCTTGGATTACAATTGTGAGCCACCATGACTAGCAAATACATATAATTATACAGATACAAATAGAGTGGGTTTTTAAAAAGCAGTGAAAGTATACAGTGAAAGTATAATCAATGAAAGTATTAAGATGCTGTATAGAAATGGGTGGATAAGTCAAAGATTGATGATAAATTAGATATATAGATAGATAGAGAGGTGATAGACTAGATAGATAGATAGATAGATAGATAGATAGATAAATAGATAAATAGGTGAGCTTCCTATAAGCCACTGTGATAGTGTGAATATGAAATGTCTTTTATAGGCTCACATCTTAAATATGTGTTCCCCAGATAGTAGGACAGTTTTAGGAGGTTGAGGAAACTTTAAGATGTTGAGTCTAGTTGCAAGAAGTAGGTCACTGGTAGCGAGTCCTTGGGGGCTATGTTCCTTGGCTCCTCTGTGTTGCGCAACTGTGCTCCCTGTCACATTGAAATGAATAATTGTCCTCCTCTACAAGCTCTACCACTTAATATCCTTCCCAAGCACATGGAACCACACAACACATATTAAACCCCTTAAAGCTATGACCCCCAAAAAAATGCTTTCTCCCTTAAGTGGTCAGGTATTAGGTCATAATACTGCAAAGTTAACACAGCCACCATAACAAAGTAAATGCTGGTTGCTCCACACAGCAGAAACCTGTTGTCTCAAAGCACAGGAGTCAGAAATCAACTCATCAGCAAGGGATGATGCCTCAGGAGTCCTAGGAAAAATCTGTTCTTTCCCACGTTGGGCCATTTCAGCTCCATGTGTCTCTTGGCTTGAGGCTACATCACTCCCATTGGCCTGGGGTGGCCATGTGGCCTCCTCCCTTTCTGTCTGTCTCTTCTCAGCGTAGCTCCTAAAGTACATTTGTCATTAGATTTAAGACTTATCCATCTCACCCAGAATGATCTCATTTCCAGAAGTATCTCTTAATTTTATCTGTAAAGTTCCTTTGGTCACCTTTACAGACTCCAGGGACCAAGGATTCACTTATCTTTTTTTCAACAGTGGAAGTGGGAGAGATCACCATCCAGACCACTCCAAGTAGACAAACAATAATACATAAGCCATATATATATATATATATATATATATATAATATTTTATTAAATTTCACCTAGTGTCCAATTTTACTTTTCTTTCCCCTTAGTTTTGTCACCATTGCAACTTAAGCACCTGTGAGTCACGAGTATTCATTTTACCATATCATGTTGGGTCACAAGCTCACGAAAGACCACATTTGTAAAAAGATAATTGCCAAACCAGATGCCAGAACTTCAGTAAGACACCCTATAATTCAAATCACGAGCCCCCCGGGCTGCATTTTAAGAAGGCCAGCCCTATAATAACCATATTGTGTGCAGCTCCCCGTGGCCTTCTGTGTTTGTAGGTACACAAAGGCCTGTCACCTGGAAGCAGCTGGCACACCAAAACCTGCTCAAGTGGACGTGCAGAGAGAGTGCTCACTTGAAATGCTTTCCTGTCAAGAAACAGTTACCATGCCCACATCTCCAAGTGCATGTGGTTCCTGTCACATAAGGTATGTCTGTGGAAAAGAGATATTTTTAAAGAATATCCACCTTTCTTTAATCTTGCATTCCTCATTGCTGAGGGAGTTCCAAAAAGAAAAAGCTGCTCGCAACAGTAAGGAGGGAAGACTTAACATTTCTTTCCTGCTTAATTTCCCAAATGCAGATGTCTGAAAGAGTGCTTTCGGCTCTCCTTGCCTTCCAGATTGGTCAGGGGTGGGTATTTGCATCTGGATTAAATAGTGGCCCAGTTGCCCTAAAGAGAGGGGAGAATATGAAATGGCTGATAAAAAAAAGGGAAAAGATCTTTTTCCGTTTATAGCAGAAAGATATTTAAATATATAGTAGTTGGTATAACAAGCATGTTTCTCATTTTAATCAATCCAACATCTCTCATTTGCAACATCACATTTTTCTTCCAACACATTTTTGGCAAAAGCTCTGTAATTCGGCTTATAAGAGAGCAAATACTCCCTATTTATATATTGCCATCCGCCAGCCACATTCCCATCAGTGTGCCAAAATTCAAGAGAAAAATTACCATTTTTATTTTCACAAGGAGTTAATTCAGCCACTGTACAACATCTGTTTAGCCAGCGTTGCATGGAATATGCCTGGCCCTGCGACAGAGGCTGACCTTCCACGGCCCCTCGCCTTCAGGACACTTTCTCGCATCTGTGAGCATATTTTATTCAATTGCATGTACACATCTGTGTGTGTGTGCACGTGTGTATGTGTGTGCATGTGTGCATGGGGTGTGTGTGTGTGTGTGCACGTGTGTATATGTGTGTGTGTGTGTGTGTGTGTGTGTGTGTGTGTGTGCGTGCACGTGTGTATGCTTAAGGTCTCATGTAGCCCTACATTTACCCCCACACTGACTGATATGACCATAAAGAGGAAAGAAATGTTTCCTGTCCTGAGTGAAGCACCTTTACCTCTCTGGGGAGTTCCTGACTACTTGATACAGAGAAAAAATTTTATTACAAGAACCTGTGCAGTGTCTCAACTTTCTCTTCATTCTTCTCCTCTGCATTTCTGTTGAAAGATTCTTTACTTAAAAAAAAATCTTGAAATAAAACATTACTTTGGCTAAAAAGTCTATTAATAGGCCAGAATTGTGTAGGAAATAAAGTGAGCTAGGACTACTGTTATTCACTTATACTTGCAAGTTTAATACCATATTATTAAATTTTCAGTTCCTATTAGTAAAATGGCATTTATATCCTGTTCAACTACCTGAATAAAAAAAAAAAAACCTCTATTCCATAAAATCCTGATGCCCAAATGCAGAATAAACTATAATGCTAAATTGCTTCTATTACTGAACAAAAATATAAAGCATAATATAAATAGTAAAAATTTCAAAAAACAGCTGGAAAATATTGTTCTCTCGACAGAAGTTACTTTAATTGTGAAATAATTCCCAAGCCAAGATATCAGCATTTAAATAGTTTGTCTGTCCCCTGGGCACTACTTTACGATTTTATGTTTAGCTAATAAAGGTTACTTCAGTTGTTTATTTACAGTTATGACTGTCAGTTGCCAAACCAATAAAGTGCATGAGCTCTACCACTTATCACAAGAAAACTGTGTGGCTTTATGGACATATATGGTGCTTTTTCTGTGCACTTTATAGGTTTTTGTAACCGATACTAAGTCTCTAAACTTCTGAAGCGGTGTCTGCCCTGAAGGCGCTGTTTCCCAGCTGTCACATTAACCTTAGTTACTACTTATTTTGTAAGATGTTTTAATTTAATAAGTTTTATGGCTGTTATTCTACTCGGTCATCCAATTTGGTCTGTCCTGGGTGCTGGGTGCTCTGTGGGATCTAGGGGATCAGTAAGATCTTCCCAGTTAAGGAAGATTCAGGCTTCCTGGTCTGGCCTAATATTGACTTCGTAATATTCTGGATGCTTTCTGATACTGAAATCTGAGTAGGGGTAATGACCGTTGCTTAAGTGAACTAAGTTTGGCCTAAAGTTGCCTACACATATGATGAACGAAAACTTAATTGTTGTGTAAACGGATTGTAACTTACTCTTGTAATAAGGAGCTGAGTCTCAATCACAAGCAAACAACTATTTATGAGCAAATAAGGTCCACATGTGATATAAGTAATTAGAGTACCTGTGCCTCACTTTCAGTTTCTCCAGCTATAAATAGATGCCCATGTGGTGACAGACTGCTTTCTGATCCATTTTTGGTTCAGAGTTCTGTCTGCTGCTAGAACCCATAACAAAGTCAACTTAGATAGTCAACTGGGTTTGCTGTAATTTCTTTTCATAATACACATGCCTTCCTGCTTTACTCTAATTTTCATTTTAGACAGGATCTCCTTATCTTGGAGCTCACAGATATCCATCACCAGAAGACAAAGAAAATAACAATAAGGCAGGCATGATGGCACACTCCTTTAATCTGAGCACTTGGGAGGTAGAGGCAGGTGGATCTCTGTGAGTTTGAGGCCAGCCTGATCTACAAAGTGAGTTCCAAGGCAGCCAGAGCCACACAAAGAGAACCCTGCCTCAAAAACAAAACAAAACAAAATGCAAAAGGAAATAAAGAAAAGAAGAAAGGAAGGAGGAAAAAAGAAAAGAACAATATTTGGAGGGCATCATAAACGGTGATATTGTTTGGTTTTTATTGGGTTATTTTCTAGTTATCAGAAACATTGTTTACAGCTGACCGTGCATGCTGTGTGCAAGAATCATTAGAACTGCCTCAGTGCCACTTGGATGCAGGTGAGATACATTTCCATGCAGTTATATGGTTCTTATCATTCAAGGTCCATTGAATTACCGAACCACTTCCTCTAGAGGAAAAACAACCAACAACCTAAGCTCGTACGAACATCTGAAACTCAAGTCCTGTCTATAAAATTGCAAGGCACTTGATTATAACCTATACACATCATCCTCCTTTGGGTTTTTGTCATCTGTAAAAGCTTATAATACCTAATACAACGGGAACGCTGTGTAAATAGCTGCAATGCTATGTTTTTCATGGGATAATGATAATAATAAGAAGAAATCTCCACATTTTCAGCACATACAATTTATTTTTCCAAATGACTTCCCCCCGTGCTTGGTTAGACACACAAATATGAAATCTTCAGACACAAGGCTGTGTTCCTACATTCCTCTGGCCACATGTTTATAAACTGACTAACACATAGCCTTGTTTTCTGTGTGTTTATATTTAAATATGCCTTTTTTATATGTATTGATTTGTGAACATTGAATTTGCAACCCATAGATAGCATCCCAACCCGTGCCTGAGCAGAGCTTCTCTAAGAGACACCACTCTTCCATCAGGCACATCACTGGCTCTCACGCTGAGAAACAAGACCACATGGCAGCATGGTGCTCATGGGCCACGTTACCCAGCAAAACCACCACGAAATGCAAATAAATAAACATATGAGTAAATAGGAAAAAAAGCCACTCGGGTACAAGAATTCAGGGCAGGGTCTTAGCCAGCCTTCCCTAGGTCTCTGTATGGCTACGTGCTGCTGAATACACCCCAAAGTGCTATTGCGGGTATTGGCTTGGTTCTTTTTCTTTTTCTTTTTTTTTAAATCAAATGAGAAATTTTGCAACATGGAGTAAAATAATGAGCCACTGTGTGTGAGTGTATAAGACATGAATACATCTCAAGCTTTTCATACAGAAAATATAGAAAGATTATTGGTACATTCTCTCTCTTTGCCTCTTTCTCTCTCTCTCTCTGTCTCTTTCTGTCTCTCTCTCTCTCTCTCTCTCTCTCTCTCTCTCTCTCTCTCTCTCTCTCTGTCCCCTCTGCTAGGTCCTCACAAGCTAGGCAGAGTTTTACCTCTGTGCCATATACTTCATTCCTAGGTATCTTTACATTGCTTCTATGACCAATATTTTTCAGGCGAAGACACCTTTGGTGATTGTGTACAGATAACATGAAGACTAACATAACACACAGCCGACCTGGTGCACACACCACCTATGAGCTAGTATTTGTCCAGTCTGCTTATTTGAGGATCAATAATAAACAAAACCATGATGAAAATTTTATAATAAACAGAAACAGTAATGAAAAATTAATTAATTGGACAATATACCCATAAAACATAAGTCCTGGGGCTAGAGAGATGGCCCCAGGGAGATAGCACATTCTGTTCTTCCAGAGAACCTGCGTTCAGTTCCCAGACCCGACACTGAGCGACTTACAAGCTTCAATTATGGACCAGTAACTCCAGCTCCAGAGGCTTTAGTCTCTTCTTTAGATACACACACACACACACACACACACACACACACACACACACACACACTATCATCATCATCTTTAAAAATATAAACCTTCTATGTTAGAAAATTTAATTAATTATTAATGAAAAAGTCAGGCTGCGCATTTAGCTCAATAGTAAATAACTTGCTTAATAAACAAGAGAGAGGGAGGGAGGGATAAAGAGAGGGACAGAGACAGACACAGGGACAGAGACAGACACAGGGACAGAGACAGAGACAGGGACAGAGACAGACACAGGGACAGAGACAGACACAGGGACAGAGACAGACACAGGGACAGAGACAGACACAGGGACAGAGACAGAGACAGGGACAGAGACAGACACAGGGACAGAGACAGAGACAGGGACAGAGACAGACACAGGGACAGAGACAGAGACAGGGACAGAGACAGACACAGGGACAGAGACAGACACAGGGACAGAGACAGACACAGGGACAGAGACAGACACAGGGACAGAGACAGACACAGGGACAGAGACAGACACAGGGACAGAGACAGACACAGGGACAGAGACAGACACAGGGACAGAGACAGAGACAGGGACAGAGACAGACACAGGGACAGAGACAGACACAGGGACAGAGACAGACACAGGGACAGAGACAGACACAGGGACAGAGACAGACACAGGGACAGAGACAGAGACAGGGACAGAGACAGACACAGGGACAGAGACAGAGACACAGAGAGATTTATCAAGGATATATAATTTTATTTCATATCATCAAATGTTTCATGAGCCCAGAGTAATACCAGCAGCCAAATGACTTTGAGAGGTCTTTTGGTGACCCTAGACAAGCCAATACCTATAGACACTGACCAGAAAAGGCTGGCCAGGAAAGTATCCTGGCTAGAACCATAAGGAGTGAATTCAAACAAAATCTAGCTGGTAAGAAAAAAGTGTTAAGTTTTATAATTTTAAGCAAAATTCTCTTCAGCCTAAGAACCCACATTACCGTCTGTCTACACTAAAAGCAAATTTAATAATGTTAAGAACAAAATTACTAAGAAATAAAAGGAGCTCCTTTCCCCTGGACACGAATCAAGTTCTCTGCACAAATTTTATACTTGTCTCTCATCTTTTCTCGCCCCACGCCCCGATTCTCACAGCATGGTAACTACTCCAACCACAAAATGTGAAAAATAATTTCTATCCAGTTTTGTTTTCAAGCCTTCGTTCCTGAAATAAGTACAGAAATTACAGCACCAGTCATGCGCATGTGAATTCCGATGAGCACGTACCTGACTAGACCCGCAGAGACAGGGGTAGGGGCCCCGCCTACTTCTCTTCAGCCCCCACAGTCCGAGAACGCCTCAAGTGTTGCCGACCAATTTTCCCCGTTTTGTGGTCATCGTCTGTCTCATTCCTGGAAAAAGGACAGCCTTGCAAAGCTCGCCACGATCATTCAGACGTGGCAGCTAGTCACTCCCTACTACTCAGCGCTGCCTGGACCTTTGATTTGCCAAACACTGAAGTGGAAGGAGTGAGGGGCGCATGAGCAGTAATTATCCTTGATGTGTGAGGAGTGACAGGAGTGATTAGGATAGGACAGGAACTGGGCGAGAGGAGATTAAGGATCCAGGACCTAAACCAGAGGGTGACCACAGGCTAAAGAGGTGTCACAAGGCACCAGGGTCAGATGCAATGGGGAGCACAGTGGAGAGAAGAGAGAAGTCAGCCCGCACCATACTAAAGCCTCTAGCTTTGTCCCACACCAGCCTCGTGTTGGCTCGCTTCCTGGAACACACGTACCATCCATCTTCATTTCTGGCAGCTGACATTTGTCTGCAAAGAGCCATTCCTTAAAAACGATATGATCTCAAATGCCTTTTATTTACGGGATGATATTCAACACAGTCCCTTGTCTCTTCATGTAAGTCAAGGCGTATTAAGCGTCTCCTTTTAACACAAAGCAATATCCTGTGCTTTCATAAACAGTTTTCTGGGGGGTGGGTTGTTTTGTTTTTGTTTGTTTGTTTGTTTGTTCTTTGTTTTTTGTTTTTTATTTTTTGGGGGGGGGCTGGTTAGTTTCCAGTGTTATGTGCTCCTTTGGTAGATGTGTGGTTTCCTTTGTAAAAGAAGGAATTATACGGGAGAAGCCAGGCCATGAGCGGAGGACTTGCATGGGCCAGGCTGTCAAGCTTAGAATTGTCATCTAAAGACGATGTCACTGTTACTAAGGAGGTAGCAACAACTTTATTCATCCTATTGGGTTACTTCCCTTAGTGATGTTTACGTCCTACTCTTAGAAATAATAATGGTCTTTTTATTTTTTTTTAAACATAATCTACTTTATTTCAACTCAAAGAGACTTTCCCTACCAACTTAAACTGACATATATTCATGCATAATTACTAGCTACTAATGGTGCTGCAAAAAGCAGTGAAGTTTGGGTCTTTTCTAACTCACAAAGGATCACATGTGTTGTTCTCCTGCAGTCATTTCTCTCATATACCGTGTACATCACCTCCCAAACCAGAGTGAGTGTGTACATCCTACTGACCATGTGTGTGTACACATATGAAGTGTGTGTGTGTGTGTGTGTGTGTGTGTGTGTGTGTGTTGAGGACTGCCTTCCTTTATCATTTGTGCCCCTAGCTTAACAGATTTCTTAATGTGGCTCAATAATGCTTCTGTATACATATATGTGAATGGTATGCATGTCTCTCTGCACACACATGATTTCACAATGAGCACATAATCTCAGTTCTGTTGCATTTGCTTGTCCTGAAGGCTCACCAGCCAGGAGCTGCATCACATTCTTCATTGGCTACACTACTGGGAAAGCCATTCACACCAGCTCTGGGCTTGGAGAGGGGAATGAGATACTATGATTCCATTTCAACAGAGCATGGCCAGAACAGACACAAATTACCCAGAGTGCAGAATGGCACCTGGCCAGGGGAGTGCCGGCACAAATGAGGATCGTTCTCTAACTGCCTGGATCATTTTCTGGACCTCCTCCTCCTTTTCACCTTAGGAAGCTTTTTCATGATGCTGCCTGCCTGCCTTGCACCAATGCTGAGGTAGAGTTAGTGGAGTTCCCTCTCCTAGAGTGGGCAAGGCCCTGGCACCATCCTTGCTACTACCAAGAAGAGAAAGAGGAAAAAGAGAAAACAGCAGCAAAAGAGATTGGCTCATCACTGCAACATCTCTTCCTTTATTCACGTAGCACTGTGGAGTACTTATGATGTAGCAGACAGGGTCCAGTCATAGCAAGGGAACAAGATGAGCATGGCTCCTGCCTTCATGACACCAACAGTTCAGTAGGGGAGACAGGAACTAAAAAGTATTATCACCACCTAATGGGTAGCTACCCTTACGACCCACAGAGAACACTAGAAGTACATACTGTGTTTCCCAAAGCTCTTGCCTAGTGTAATGTCCTGAAACCCTCCTGGCAACTGAGATGCAAAATACTAAGTTTCTACAGTACTTAAGAAGCTAGCACTTAAGAATCATCACTTCTGATTTTGAAGTATTAAACTCTGGTGGTATTTAGAAGCCAGTCCTTTAGCTGGCATAATTAATAGTAATGCTTTGCATCCATAGACCCTTAGGGCTTTGAAGGAAAGCTTTATAAGGATACTCTCTGTTTCTTTTTCTTTCTTTCTTTCTTTCTTTCTTTCTTTCTTTCTTTCTTTCTTTTTTTTGAACAGAACAGGATACTATTGGGATCTCCAAAATATCCCATAAGATGGACATACTTAGGTTATTTTCCTTTATAAAAATTTATTGTATCTCTTTGTGTGTGTGTGTGTGTGTGTGTGTGTGTGTGTGTGTGTATGTGTGTGTATGTGTGTGTGTTATACACGCACCACAGCACTCACATAGATGTCAGAGGACAATTTGTGGAAATCCGTTGTCTCCATCCACCAGGTAAGACCTGAGAATTGAGCTCAGGTTTATCAGTCTTGGCAGCAAGCACCTTTATCCACTGAGCCTCACCTCCGTGTGCTACTTTCCAAATAAGGAAGTGGTCATTTCAAAACGTTCAAGTCTACACAGGCAGGAGGTGGTGGCGGCTAACAACCTTTCCTCTCCTCCAATGATGTCTGCGTTGCTTGTTGCAGTCTATTAGAGTGACTATACCCTTGTTGTAATTGATGCTTAAAAACCATACACACATGAATAAATTAATAAAATATTTTAAAAAACATACACATTAAGGGTTGCCGTGTAATGTTGCAATACATGTACACACTGAAATGCTTGAATCGAAGTATGCATATCCAGTGCCTCAAATGCTTACCATTTGTTGTGTTGAAATATCCATTTTCATCTGTCACTGCTCTGCTCTTTAGTGAAATGCCAGGCCTATTTCTCCTCTATAAATGTAATTCAGTATCCTCGATCAACATCTTCCTGTCCCACCTCCCTTCTCTCTCCAGCCTCTGGTAGATAGCATTCTATCCTTAGCTGTGAGAGCCACTATTTTATGATCCGCATATGAGTAAGACCATGTGATGTTTGTCTTCATGTGCCTACTTACTTCTTGTAATAGAAGATCTCTAGGTCCACCCATGTTGCCACAAATGACAGGATTTCATCCTTTTTGTTGCTGAATTGTATTCCACTGTGTATGTGTACGTATTCTACCCTAGTACAATGAATTTGAGCAAGCAAAAATTGAACAGACATGTTAAAATGTAGGCATTGAAATATAAATTTGATGTGTACATTGCTGATTATTGTGACCTCCATGGGCACGTACTTTCTATCTATCTATCTGTTTATCTATCTATCTATCTATCTATCTATCTATCTATCTATACCATCACAGGTGAGTTTATATCTACCCGTTTACCCTCACCACTCTTTTTTGTTTTTTGTTTTTCAGTGCAATTACATGGTTGTGGATTGAGCCTGAGCCTTGTATATACCAAACTCCCTACACCCTCAGCCCTACACACTTTATTTTATGTGTGTACATTGTTCTACAACCTTATTCGTAGATAGTATGTCATCTGCATCCACAGAAACAGATCTGACTCAATCATAACCATAAAAATATTCTATAAGACAACCAATATCCTAGTTTTTTATTTTGTTTATTTTTAATTATATCTATTTACATGTATGGGGAAGACTTATGTGTACCGTTGTAGATGTGTGGAGCTTCAGAAGACAACTGGTAACAATAAGTTCTCTCCTTCCACCATGTTGGCCTTGGGGATGGAACCCAAGTTCATTAGATTCTGTGTCAAGCATCTTTCCTGAAGAGCCATGACTCCAGCATCTCAAAAAGTCCCCCATGCACGGGCATTAAAATTCTGTGTTTTATTACCAAAATGTTACACTAAATATCATTGTACATCCACCACTATTCTTGGGTCCTAGAACTAAAGTTGAGACACCATAGTTGTGTTGACTAGTGACACCATAGTTGTGTTGACTAGTTTATGTGTCAGCTTGGCATAAGCTAGAGTCATCTGGGAAGAAGGAATATTAACCTACAAAATGTTTCCATACGATGGGCCTGTAGGCAAGTCTGTAGGGCATTTTCTTGATTGATGATTAATGTGCAGTGCCATCCTGGGCAAATAGTCCTAGATGGTATAAAAAAGCATGCTGAGCAAACCGTGAGAAAAAAGCCAGTAAGCAGCATTCCTCCCAAGGCCTCTGCTTCAGTTCCGCCTCCAAGTTCCTCCTTTGAGTTCACGTCCTGATTTCTTAGATGATGGACTGTCACCTGTGATCTGAAATAAACCTTTTCCTTCCCAAGTTGCTTTGGGAACTGCAGTGTATTGTAAGACACTACAATAGTAAACAATAGTCTTCAAGCTGGGCTAGACACCTGAAAAAAATGGATTTGAGGTCATTCCAGGCTACATTGTGAGCCTGAAGAGGCAGCTCCATACAATGCTATTCCCTTGAACTTCTGCCATTCGTATTGCCATCCTCCCATCGCTCACCCCATCCTCCCATCGCTCACTTCATAGTTCTTCCTCAGCTTAGCATCTAAGACCTGCATCGTTCTGTTTGATCTTAATTTCTTGCTTAAAAGCTCATAGCATCAAGATACCTTTTGTTTTGTGAAGTGAGTATTAAGTCACCACGACATCTTGCTGCCTCCTGGGTTACTCTGTTGTTTGTTTTTGCGATCATTTCCAATTGTGTAGATGGAACTGAGAGCTATATTAAAAATCTAACACTGAAGTCAAGGGCCCGGTTAAATGCACAGTCAAGAGAGAACAACAAAGGCCTGACCAGGAAGTCCCAGAACCTTTCACCTACTTGGCTTATGCAGATGAACACTGCACTACAAAGGGCAGTGTTAGGATTAGGGAAAGCTAGGACTTTCACAGGCCAGCAGACTATACAAATGGATTTCCTATGCACCTCTTCCAGACTGTATCCTGAGTAGTCTTAGAGCAAATAACCTTGCAGTGGATTACTTAAGTAGCTTTAACACTTGTATTAGTCAGGGTTCTCTAAAGAAACAGAACTGATAGAATGAACACACACACACACACACACAATTTAGTAGAGCAGTGGTTGTGGTGACTCCCAACTATAAATTAATTTTGTTGCTACTTCATAACTCTAAT
This sequence comes from Acomys minous, assembly GCF_964271855.1. NCBI lineage: Eukaryota > Metazoa > Chordata > Mammalia > Rodentia > Muridae > Acomys > Acomys minous. The sequence continues at coordinate 60,890,839 of NC_140490.1, forward strand.
TTTGCTACTGTCATGAATTGTAATGTAAATAAATATCTGATATGAGGCTCCCAAAGGGGTCTCAGCCCACAGGCTGAGAACCACTGCTTTAGAGTGTCTTACAGCTATATCCCAGGTAGTCTAGTAATAGCTGTCTCCAGACAGGAAAGCCAAGAATCAGTAATTGATCAGTCTAAAAGACTATGTCTCAGCAGTCCCAGTCTGGTGCTGGATTCCTAGAGAGCTGCTGGTCTTCAGTCTAAGTAGGATTCCTGAAAAAAAAAAATAGCTTCTAATTCCAACAAAGGAACGCCTTAGTTATGGCATAGATGAACACGCCAGTGACAGTGAAGAAGAGCAGGCAAAAAGCAAAAGCTTCCTTTTCCAAGTCCTTTTATATAGGCTGACACAAGCAGGTGTGGCCCCATCTTTGGGCGAGTCTTCCTGCCTTGAACAATTAAATCAAGAAAATCCCACAGAGCAGGCTCACATTCTTGGGTTTTAGTTGATTCTAGAAGTAGTCAAGTTGAAAACCAAGATTAAAAACTTCTTGTTCTACCTCACAGAGTGATTCGGGAAACTTAATAAAATTGTATATTTATGATTTATTTGTTTTTCATTCATCCTAATCATTATCAACTTGTAATGGGTCAAATAATTTCTGCAGCAGTGCACTCAACACAGATCACTTCCATCTCCTGTGTCCCAGTGGCAACCAGCTTTAAGGGCTAACAAAGATCCACAGCTTAGCATAGGAGAACTCAAAGCCCACCCCCACATACTAAATGACTGGTTGGTTTGGATGTGTTCATAAAAACCCACCAGGATCCAGGATGGCCTTTGATTCCTTTGTTACAACTCTGCTCATCTTCAGTCACATCCACACAGCCACCATTTTCCCTTAAGCATGCCTTCTCCAAGTCCCTTAACATAAAATGGGTGTTTAATCTTCATTGCATGATGGATGGACAATCTTCCTTAAATACTTCATTTCCCTACTGCCATGCAGAAAAAAAATGCTAAAGGAATCAGTTGGTGCAGAGCTCTTAAGAAAGAGGTCTTCCCTATGAGGACATTGTATAAAACACAGGGACAATTGTAGCATCGGATTATGAAGCACTGGAAAGAATAGATCTGAGGTCAAGCTTGAGAAGTGCCACGTAAATTGACCTATTTTAATGCAGAGTAAAGGCTATAGTAACTGTGGTGGTTTGAATAGGTATGGCCCCCGTAGATTCACGTGTTTAATGTTTGGCCCATAGGGAGTGGCACTATTAGGAGTGACCTTGTTGGAGTAGGAGTAGTTTTTGTTGGTGAAAGTGTGTCACTGTGGGGGTGAGCCTTGAGGCCTCCCATGCTAAAACTATGCCCAATATGACAGCCTCCTGCTGCCCAAGAATCAAGATGCAGAAATCTCAGCTCCTTTCCCAGCACCATGTCACCTGCAAGCTGCTATCTTTCCCACCATGACAATAACGGACTAAACCTCTGAAACTGTAAGCTAGCCCCAATTAAATGCTTTCCTTTATAAGAGTTTCTGTGGTCCTGGTGTCTCTTCACAGCAATGAAACACAAACTAAGGCAGTAACTTACCTCTTTAATAGTTGCGTTATGGTTTGGATGTGAAATGTGACCCACAGGCTCGTGGGGTAGAATGCTCGGTGCTTAGTTAGTGGTGGTGTTTTGGGAGGTTGCAGAACATTTTGCCCCTGGGCCTAGATGGCATAAATATAGCTGTTAGGGTTAGACTTGGGGGTTATAAACCAGCTCTGCTTCTAACCTAAATTCTTGTTTTCTGATTGACTGAGATGTGAGTATCAAACTCAGGTTCCTACTGCCCTAGACAGGATGTGCCTGCCACCATGCCTTCGCCACCATGCTAGAGTGACTGTGTGTCCATTTCAGCTTTGAACCAGAATAAATTCTTGTCTCTTAAGTTGTTTCTTATCAGGTGTTTGACATAGCGACAACAAAGGTTTGGAACTGATGTTTTTGTCTTTTTGATAATGGTCACTCCTCCAGTTGATCATTACCCCACAGACGTGCATTGAAACACTATGTTGCACTTTATAAATGTGTAGTAATTATATGTTTGTTAAAAAGGAAAAGTCTGGTACCTGTGCTTCCAGCTACTTAACAGGCTGAGGCAGAGCATTCACTTGAGCCCTGAAGTTTGATACCAGCCTGGGGTATGTAGGGCAACATTGTCACAAGAACAAAAATGAGGGTAGGTCAAAGAGAGAGAGAGAGAGAGAGAGAGAGAGAGACAGACAGACAGACAGACAGACAGACAGACAGACAGACAGACAGACAGGAGCTCTGGTCTCATTTTCCAAGACTGAAAGTCAGGTAGCCATATGTGAAATGTGAAATGCCAAGAAGAGCCCTCTTTACCAGGCAAAGCCTTCCTCACATCTCGGAAGTCCCAGTGCTAGCATCTGCCTTCTCCATGTGACAGGATGGCCTTGAGTCAGAAGAGGATTCACCAAGGCAGTGCACACAGAGTACTCAGATCAGTGCCAGGCCCATAGTTAAGTGCTCAATAAATATGCATATGGTCCCTGGATTGTTGTTGTTATTGCTATTAATTACTAAGGTTAACCACGTGAGGCTTCCCTGAAACACTGGCTGGGGTATGTATTCAGAACACTCTTCTTGGTGGCAAATATTTTTTGAATCAACAAATGAACTGGCTGCCCCTGGGGCATGCTATTTTTACTGTTTTTAAAAATGGCCTTGCTCACTGTTCTGTGGGTGGGTGGGCAGCTGTTTGCAATTACAGTCATACATGTGGTCCTCAGGTACGACAGGGTTGGGGAGTCTGGCTTCAAGCAGCTCACTACCGCATCCCGGCTCACAGGCCAAACCACACCAAATGGAAATGTACTAAAAGAGATGGGCAGAGTGAAAGGCTTTCTGAAAAACAGAAAAGTGAGTCATGCTCATAAAATACCGTTGCCGTGGAAATTCTTTACACACACTGGCCCTAGGGGTACGGGAAGATTTCCGTGACCTGGCTTTTGGCCTTCGTGAAGAAGGTTGGTATTCTCACAATGGCTTGTCACTTCTTTATTGCTTGGACCAGAAGACCAGTTGCCGCTGAAAGACTTTCCCGGTTCTGAGGTTGCATGAAGAAACTCTCCTTGTGTGGTGGCTGCAACCCCTGAAGCATTGGTCTGTGTCTAGCAAGGCGGTGGGTAGTAGCCATTGCTGAATATACATGAGGTTTATGTTTTCGTTTTCTTTGTTTTAGAATCATGAAGCAAATAGAGGCTCTTCTTGTCACTGCAAAAGTTTCCAGGGCCTGAAACATGGCAGCAGTAGTTTGGGAAACTACTCAGCGCTTGGTTATGTCTTTCCAAAGGGCTCTATTGTCCCTGGCCTTGTGTTTGTCATGAGAATGAAAGGGGTGTGTGTGTGTGTGTGTGTGTGTGTGTGTGTGTGTGTGTGTGTGTGATACCAAGATCCTAGCACAGATAAGATTTCTGTAGCAACCAGTAAATCATTCTATTACCTGCTACAGTGAACACCTGAGTCAAAATTTTATACTCATGTACACCTCATAAAAGGTCATCTACCCAGATAATGCCCCATATCTCAAGGATTATAATGTATAAACATCAACCGGACGTTGCCAAGTATAGTGCCTGCACTTTCTATGATGCTATGTTGTAACATATTAAGACAGTACATCTTCTCGTTTTTACTACTCCAGTCTCTTTTGTCCATGTTTGTCACCTCAGAACACAGGAGGAAACGTCCAGAAGAGGAGGCAAGAAGGGAAGTGTTAGGATTTGAATCTGAAATGTCCTCTATGGGCTCTTGTTCATCTTCCCGTTGGAAGGAAGTGTTATTTTGGAAGCGTGGAACCTTCTGGAGGTTGGGCTTGTGCGCGTCCTTGAAGGCTTATAATCTGGCCAGACTCCAGCCACTCTCTCTTCCCCATGATGTGAATAAGCATGGGCAGATGTTCCCACCACTACTGTCCCCAGGCTATGGACTCTACTGTGTCCTCCCCAACAGGATGGGCTGTGTACTCTGAACTCCTGAGCTAATGTCAAGCTTCCCTATCTGGTGTTTTTCCTGTCAGTAACTTTTGTCACAGTGATGCAAAGGGAAAGGACGTAAGGGAGATCAGGTGGAAAGGGGACCAGAGATGATGTGACACAGGGACAGGGAGAGGCCTCAGCAGGCTTTTCTTGGCTGGCACGGTGGATCTGGCACATGCTTCCAAGGACCAACACCCTCTAGCCACCCGGAAACTGAGAACAATCGCCTGAGTGTACCTAAGGATAAGTGAATTAATGGTTCCAGAACTGTCATCGCCCCCTCACTCACAGGTTCTCACCTGTGACATGTGGGCTGGCTCAGGTTTTCAAGTTCAAAGCCAGCTTTGTATACCTATTCCCTTGTGGAACGTGTTGAATGTTCCCCACATGCACACTTCTACGTAATTATTGCATGTTCTTAAGCTTAATGAGAATAACATAATATTCCTGTAAGGAAACCCCAGGTGTTCTGGAACAGTGGTCTCTCAGATAAGCATGTGGAGGAGGCAGGGACACAATTGCCAGATGCAGTGCTCCTGCCCTGCACCCAAACGTTTCTCTATTTTAAGCCTTCTCTTAACCTATTTTCCTTGAGATGAGCCAAATCAAGTGATTATAATTGCCAAACAGTTGACTGGTGTAAATGGCAGTAAGAACTGGAAGACTTCTGCAGTTCAGCGCCCTTCCCCATAAAAAGCTGCACCAAATAAACTTCTAACCTCTGCTCCGTTTGTCTAAGGCTTGTGAGCATGTTCAAAAGGCTCATTCACAAATTGTTTCAGCTACAGGGATCTTCGTGGTTGTCTGCTGCAAACAGCTCGGGGCCGCAGTGCATGAAGTGACCTGTCTGGGGCCTCAGCCTGTTAAAGAGAACTGATTAGAAACAGAGTTGTGTCCTCTATATCCAGCTCCCCCCAGAACCCTGCAGAATGAGAATACCAAGAGGCTAAATGCCAGCTGGCTCAGGACTGTCTTTTGTGGGGAAGTGTTTAACACAGACTTCATCTAATGAGCGAATTCTAAGTAGACCAGTTTGCAAACACCTACTCCCAACACATCCTCGTGCCAACTCTGGGAAAGAGGCTGCTCAGTTTGTCTTGAGCAAAGATACCTAAGGCTAACCAAAGTCCGCCCAAGAGGGACTTATTCATAATGTGTTGCCTTGAAAACAAACCCTTTGCAGAATGGCATGCTCTTCCACATTCATTGGGAGCCATCGGCATCCAACAGGGACTGATGCATAAAGGAGAGGAAGCATCGTTAAGGAACATTCTGGGACTTGAAGCTAGGTATTTCAAAACTCCTGTGGAATCCATGTGTGTGCGCTCATTTTGCCCAGAAATGAGAGCAAAGTCTCCTTTAGGAAGAGGGTGAAATAGGTCAATTACATCATACACTCAGAGCATAAGAAAGCTTGGCCAGTGCAGACTGCCCCTTGTACTCTGTTACCTTTTGAGATTATGTAGGAAGAAACTGGATGGGAAAATGCACTTCTCTTTATCCTTTTTGAAAAGGTGTCATAGAGTTGAACGCCAGTGTACCACAAGCAAGGACACCCCCAGAGATGATATTCAGACAGTTTAACCTGAGCCCCAAGGGGAAAAACAAAGAGCTGAAATACAGTCTACAGGTCATTCACTTGCACATGGCCAACATATCCATAGACTTTCTTTCTTCTCATCAACGGTTTCGGTAACGTGCTTGGATCATCGATCTTGCCTGAAAATCCCTCTCTCCCCTCGCGCTAATAGTCACAGCTCAGATTGGATGAAGCAACTTGAAACAGGAAGGAGCTGTTCTGCCTGGCAGTCCAAGGGGCAGAGTCATGATGGGGATGGTACAGAGGCAGAAGTGAGAGGCTGCTTCTGCTCTTCTCTGTGAATCGAGAGCCCAGAGACTGCTGGTTCTCTGCCAGCATTTTCCTCCCTCTTTTATCCTATCTGGGACTCTAGCCCATTGGTTCATGCCACCCACATACAGGGCGTGTCTTCCCTCCTCTGTTAATCCTTTCTGGAAACACTCTCGGAGACACAGTCAAGGATGTGTCTCACTCTTTTCTAGGTGAGTTTCAGCCAAATTAACGACGGAAGTTAAACCACTACACTTCCAAAATGTTGTCCCTCTCTGAGAATGCCCTAGGTTCTCTGTAAGGATGCTCCCATGGGAAGCAGGTCTATCCTGTTCACAAGTGTCCCCACCCGACCCGTGCACATGGCACAGTGCTCAACACATGGAAAATAGTCAGCTTGTATTTGTTGGATAGGTAGGGAGGTCCACGCCCTTTCTAGGGCCAGAGGCCACATCCAAAATTCAGTTTAAATATCCCTTTTCTGAAATAGGAGACCAGAGGCTGCAAATTTGGGGATTAGGAGCTTTGGGAATATTTGCATGGGCTTTGCACTTAAGAATTCCTCATCTAAAATTTCAATTCTAAGAGTTTTGGGACCTCATCTTAATAATCAAAAGATTTCAATTACTAGAGAAACATTTTCTGCTCTTATTTTATTTATGTTATAGTTTTAATTTTGGGGGCATTACAATACAATTACAACATTTCTCCCTTCCCATTTGTCCCACAAACCCTCCTATATGCCACTCTTTTCAAATTCAAGGCACCTTTTTTTTTCACTTTTATTACATGCATATATGTATATATGCACATATTCCTAAATATAGCATGTTCAATTATGTAATGTTACTTGTATGTACGTTTCCGGGGCTAGCCATTTATATTGGACAACCACCTGGGATGCTCTTCCCTGGGGAAAACTATTTCTTCTACTCTTAGCATTCTTTAGTTGCCTATAGTTCTGTGTGTACAGTTGAGCTCTCCTGAGCTTTTTGCCATCCACTTTGGCCAGCAAAGTCATGGATATTAGAGACAAGCCTACAACCACTGCTTTACTAAACCATCACAGTGTCTAACAGATCTAAACACTGGCCCTTATGCCCGCACATAAGTGTTACACTCACCCCTCCTCAAAGAAACTTCTCTTTGTAACAGATGGAGGCCACTGCAGAAAACCATAACCAATCAAAATGCAAAGTTGTGAAGCCCAGATCCAATGGATACATCTGCAGAACACTCCTGCACCTAAGGCTCAGGGGACATTGTGGAAAAGTGGGCAGAAAGACTGTAAGAGCTTTGACCAGGACATTTACTGTGAGACTGTGTCTCCTAGTAATGTCAGAAGCTACACCCATAAAGCCTCATCCACAAGGCTGCCTAAACATGAGCTGAACATTTTCTTCTTAAAAGAGTTTGTCTAGAAGTATTTAAATGAAACCTTAACATTCTGTGAGTAGGTTTTTTTATTCAAAAGGCTCCGCTGGAGTTGAAAACCAGGTCTCAGATGGAGAACTCCTTCAAATGCACCATGGGTTACCTGGAACATGAGTTTGAAACCTACCTGGCCTACAAAGCAAGAACCTATATCAATAATAAAAAAAAAAAGTAGGGTTGGAGAGATGGTTCAAACAATGCTTAAGACCACTCGCTGATCATGCAGAAGACCAGAGTTCAGTTCCTAGCACCCAGAGGACAGCGTATAACACCCTGAAATTCCAGTTCCAGTTTCATGCCTTCTTCTGGCCTCAATGGGCAATACAGACACACAGACAGACACACGCAGAGAGAGAGAGAGAGAGAGAGAGAGAGAGAGAGAGAGAGAGAGAGAGAGAGAGAACGCACATGCATGCAGACAAACACTCAGACTCATAAAATATTTTGAAATAAAAAGGGAGCTGTGAGCCCAACACAGTGCTAGCACTGTGTTATGTCTGGTATAAGCAAAGCCATGGTTCAACTCCAGTACTCCCCATCAGCAAAACCAGCTTCACCTTATCAGACATTCAACTTTTTTTTTCACCAAATTTTTCTACAATTTCCATATTCTAACTACCACACATGGTCTCCGGGGCTGTTCTAGTGACAGAAGCATTACAAGTTTCTGAGCTGGGATACGCATGTGTGTATCACAAGTGAGCTCATTTGGGTGGTATCCTTAGAATCTAGTTGTTGAAAGCCTCAGCCTTCCCTTAAAGTTATCATTGTCTTGGAGATATGATGCTTGCTGCTGTCAAGTCTTTAAAATATTCTTTGTCAAATAAACAAATAAAAAACAAATACATAAAATATTCTTTGTCATAGGAAGAAAGCTTCTTTCTGCAGTGGTGGGAATGGGACCGAGGGCCTCAAGCATGCTCAGCACACGCCCCACCACTAAGCGATACTGTTTTCACTTTTCGTCTGTTCTCCAACTCTGGAGGCTGTCAACACTTAAGCTCCCTCCATCAGATGTGAGGCTCACAGTCGCCACTGTCACTTATTTCAGGGTCTCTAAAAGTCAGTTCTACTGATACTCAGATCATCATTTATGCGCACATAGGAGGTTGTTGAGTGATAGCCCAGCCCACGGACACTGGCAGCATGCTCTCATCAGCTGTGACAACCAAAAAGGCTTCTACACAGTATCAAACACCCCCTGAGAAGCGAAAGCTGATATCTGCTTTATCTCAATAGACATCAGTGAAAAACACATGGGTGGTGCCCTTTAACTCTTAGGACACCTGTAATTAAATTTATTTTAACTGTTACTTTAAAAGTATTAAATTGTGCCTGCAAGCCTGTATCAAGGCATCACCTGGTAACTCATACGCATGCAATTGACCTCTCTGGAAAATACAACTGACTTTTATCCCCTCCAACAAAATAAGAGATTCCCTGTGTTCTTACTTTTTCTCCAGTAAACTATATCCATCTATGTGTGTGGCAGCCAGAAGTTGTTACCAGATGCCTTCTATTGCTCTTTGCCGCCTTCTTCTTCTCCTTCTTCTCCTCCTCCTCCTCCTCCTCTTCTTCTTCTTCTTCTCTTAAATGTTTACTTATTGAATTTTATGTGTATGTGTGTGCCTGAGTGTGTGTATGTGCACCATGTGCATGCTGAAGCTCATAGAGCATCTCTTGGAACTGGAGTTGTAGATGGCTGTGAGCTACCACGTGGGTGCTAGGAATGCAACCCCAGTTCTCTGCAAGAGCAGGGAGGGATCTTAACTGCTGAGCCATCTCTCCAGACTCGCCATTTCAGCCGGGTTGGCTGAGCAAAGAGCAGCCAGGACTTGGCCATCTTCACCCTTGCCCTAGTGCCACTAGGTCAGCGTTTTTTAGGTGTGCTCTGTGGATCCGAACTGGGGCCATCTTGTTTGCACTTTACGGCTGAGCCGTCTTCCCATACCCTCAATGTTTTAGTCCTCTGTCACTGTGAGAGATGGAATGGATGTTTCCAGACAAATATGGAGGGGAGCAGAAGAGTTAAGCATGATTAGTCGGGAATTGAAAATGTTGAAGCTGCGTGATGGATACACACAGGGAAGTCCATTGTGGGATACTCTATTTTAGCGTAGCTTAAAGCTGTCTAAAGCAAAATGCTTGGTAAATGAGGCTTTTATTTGTTTTAACTGTGCTGGATCCTTTCTCCATTTTTACTTTGTTGTTGAAACTTTCCTACTGGTTCTGAAGGGTGAGTTTATATGCTAGAGAGATTAGCCATTTGCTTATGAAAGAATTTCTAAATATTTTCCTAGTCAGCCATTTACCTTTTGAGTTTTCAGAATTACTTTTATGTTTTACTTTGATAAGCTTTTTATCACAACTAGAAAACCCTTCCCTAATCCAATATTTTTTTTTTACATTTTTTAAAGACTTATTTATTTTATTTTATGTGTGTAAGTGTTTTCCTTAAAAGTATGTCTCTGCACCATGTGTGTAGAGGAGGGTGTCAAATGCCCTGGAACCAGAATACGCATGTTTGTTAGCAGCCATGTGGGTGCTGAGAGTTGAACCCCAGACCTCTGTAAGAAAAGTGCTCTTCACAACTGAGCCATCTCTCCAGCCCCCAATATCATTATTTTAATACTTCTCCGTTCTCATACAGTATTGATTTCCATTTTTGTCATTTATTGTGAATGTTTTGATTGATTAACAAGCTGGATGAAGCCAATAGTTGAGGCAAGGACCCAGTTTTATTCAACTTTCATGTGGGCTCATCCTCATTTGTTATTTGACCCATTGATTCTTCATCGATACCATGTCACTTTTATCATATACTGAGTCTCTGTCAGTATGAGTCAGTGTTCCCTCTGTTGTTGGGGTGGTTACAACTTACAATTGCTTCTTCTTATCTATTTACATTGGCTAGTGCCACACAGGGAGATTGAACAGTCTGTGAAATGGGCATGTTAAAGGATACATGCTGGGCCAGTGATGACATGGTAGGTCCAAGTACTTGTTGCCCAACAGTGCAAGCCTAATGCTCAAGAACACGAAACAGAAGAAGGACAGAAGTGTCTCCTCATGCTGCCCTCTCTTCTACATATGCCCTGGCACAGCACAGCCCTCAGCACAATGTACACCATGCACCATGCAATTTTTTAAAGATTTATGTAGGTGACTTGAATACTATATATTTAGCTAACTTTGGTGAGAATACTTTGTATTCTCCGCTAAGCATAGCACTAGTTGAGGTTGACATTGTTGTGCTTTATTTTAAGGATATATTTGAATATTGCTAGCTTCTGAAAACAATCCTCAAACCTCAAAGATTTAATAAACAAAACTTTCTATTGTTTTGATCCTCAAACACATACACTTTGCTCCATGTTGGATACATCAGGGCTTTTCCTCCATGCACACCTGTGGGACCTCATGCTCTGGCTGCTACCCCTAGTTCCCACAGGTCACCCTGATTCTTCACCTCTGACTGACAAGAAAAGGAGAAATCCCCACAGGCAACAGAATGGGAGATGTCCTGAGGCACACACAAACATTAAAATAATAAAATAAGTACTTTTTAAAACTCAAAAAGCAAAACACTGGGCGAAGAGATCTATCAGCAGTTAAATGCACTTGCTCCACTTGCAGAAGACTTGGGTTTGGTTCCCAGTGCCCACATCAGATGGGTCGTAACTGTCTATAATTCCATTTCCAGGTATCAAATGCCATCTTCTGGCTTTTTTTTAAATGTCTCTACACCAGCCATGATGTATTGTGGGTAAGGATGGGGGTGCTGGAGAAATGGCATGACTGTTCTTGCAGAGGACCAGAATTGGATTCACCTGTAAATCCTGCTCCAAGGGAATCAGATACCTTTGGCCTCTAGGCACCAGCCCCTCACAAGCAGATAGCCCCAGACAGACAAACACGCATACACATGATTAAACTAGAACGTACTACAAGCAGAGGTTTTAATTTCATTTGGAATCTATCAAATACCACAGAGATGGCAAGGATAAGCTCTCTGCTAGCAAAGGTCACATTTTGTGGAAATTAATTTTTTTGTTGTTGTTTTGCATTTTTTATTTTAAATCAGGGTCTCACTGTGTAGTTCTGGCTGTCCTGGAACTTACTGTGTAGACCATGATGACCTCAAACACAAAGAGATGCCCCTGCCTCTGCCTCTCAAGTACTAGGATTAAAAGTGTGCCACTATGCTCGGCTGGAAATTTAATTTAAAAAAAAAATTTAAATGGTTTCATTTTCAATAGACCTCTCTCAATTTTTAGGAAAAGAATTATATATATACATATATATGTATACACACACATATATATATGTATATATATGTATATATATTCTTTATGGACTAGCATCTACAAAGTGCTACAGGGGAAAGAAACATATATTCTTGGGTAAATCAGTGAGTCCAAAATTACTTAAAGATGGACATGATTATGAATTATGTCCTAACTGTGTGTAACTGCTTGAGAAGGTGACTAGTTTGTTTCCACACCCAATCATTAGTCACGAGCACATGGGCTACTCAGGTGGTCAGTGTGAAAACTGAGTTACAAATGCAGTTTGGGATTCACGATTTTCCAAGGTTTGTGAAGTGTGCAAACTGGGGTTGTTGCAGAATAATTAATTTTCTGTGCTCCATCAGCAGCCTCCCCCAAGAATTTGTATCCTCAGTAAGATGCCTGGAGCAGATGATCTGAGGAATCTGCTTTTGGAGGTGAAGGAGGGGATCCCTTTGGAATTCAGACGTTGCTCCCCTCTGTCTCTTTCTGGCTTCACAAACCTTCTGTGCCCTTCCCTGTTGGCACTGTCCGCCAATGTTTACTAAGAACAGCCAGTATACCAGACCCATCGCCAGGTCACGGCAATACAAAGCAGCCACAAAGCTTGGAAGGAGTCACACTGCGGTGAAGAAATGGATGAGAAAACTAGCACGGCAGGCAAGAACTATTTCAGTTTCCAGATGAAATCAGCCCTGCTCAAGCCTCCACCTGCAGATTGGCGGGAACTCCAGATCACAAACGTGCACCTTCTTGTCCTCCTAAATTATCTAGGGGTCCTGGAGACTTCTTCCCAGGGAAGGACAGCCTTGTGGTCTCTTCCCCGGAAGGAACAGACAACTCAGTGGTCTCCTGATCTGATCTGGTTTCTGCTAGTCTACGCTGAAGCAGGCTAGCCAGTGAGGGATGGGGGTGGGGGTCCTTACAAAGAGAGATGATCTTTGCTCAGCCTGGTTTCCCCCACAGGTTCCCAAGATCCTCTGTCCTCCACAGCATGGGTCCCCATTCATCACTGTGGCTTTAGAAACTTCCAGATACCCTTCCTGCATGGTCTTCCAGCATTTCGTTTCCTCTAGACACAGCTTTGGCGCCTTCATGGAATCACAATGACCCGTCCTCCTTCCAGACCCGAGGGCTTCTCTGGTGGAATAGTTATTTTCTTTTTTAGCCCCTGACATACAAAGGCTTTATGTTTTCTGTTTTCCATGAACGGCTGCCGTGACAAACGCTGGTCTGTGAACTACCTGGCAACAGGCGGTCCTCTTCCCAGATGTTCCAGCAGCTCATTTTGTGGTCTTGAACCTGGGCCACCACTTGCTGTTGTGAAAGCCGTACGTTGCACAATTTTAAGACAAGGAATCCTGGGTCAGAAGATAGATGTACACAAATTGCACAAAGAAACTGATGATTTACCAGAATCACTTCCAGTTTTTAGACCCATGAGTCTCCATGTATCCCTGTCACCTCTTGTGTCATCCGTCCCTCTATGTGTTGCTATTCAGATGGATAGGAAGTAGAATCCATCACTAGGATCTCTAGATTGCTGGTGATACCGGGATTGTGCCACTGTAATCTGTCTTGGTCATGAATTGCTATGAGAGGAATGTTCATGTCCTATCATAACTCCTTTATTAGAATCCCAGCCAAAAGGCGGGGTCTTAAAAGGTGAGGTCCTCATGGAGTAATTAGCCATGATGGGGATCTCTCATGATGAAATTAGTGGGCTTATTTACTGAACAAGATCCACTCCCACAGTGAGGACACAAGACAACCATCTGTAAACCAAAATGGCAGCCCTCACCAGAATCCAACCGTGCTGGAAGTCTGCTCTCTGACTGAATCATGGGAAATAGACAGGTGTAGTTCATAAGCTACCTAATCTACAATAAACTAGAGGGTTCTAAGCTTTGGCTCATACTCCAGCAGCATGACCTATGCAGAGTACACTAAGGATAATGAAAACATAGATTATTCATCCATCCTCAACAACCATTTTTTTTTCAAAACCCTTAAAATGCTTCATCCACTTGGCCCTGAGAGCCACACTGTGGAACCCACTGCACTTTGTGTTTCCTCCTGTGAGTTTGTAGGGTACACACTGAAATGGGTGCAACCAATGGGCAGCACTGGGGACAGCAACGTAAGCGTGAGCTTGCCCTTAATTCAGCCGCAATCTCACTTGAACTAGTTGTTTACATTATCCCTATTATATACTTTTTCTTACCCTGCACTTACATTCTCAATTAATAAGTATCTATAGAAGATCCAATTTTGTTCTACATGTAGAAGACAGACCAATACAAAGGACAAGGCCTTTCGGAACTCTTTTCCTCTAGAGGAGAAATGAACATACCTTTAAAATGCCATCACAGTATAGACATGCCCAGAGGTCAAAGCGTTGGCACCGTGTTCTTTTTGCCAGTACCCAAAGACAAAGATCTCCATCCCAATGTGCAGCTTTTTGTCATGTTGTAGGAGGCATGTGGGTGGCAGCTTCACTGACTGGACTTCACAGAGCCGTGGGCAGCCGAGTAGGGCTGGCCTTAGGGTAAGAGTCAGGTCATAGGAACGTAATGGTACCCACTGTTTGTTATCCTGAGCTTCTAGCCTCTGTCCATTCTTCAGGCTCCAAATTCATTAATGGAAAACAAGGCAGAGACTTGTAACTCCCTGATAAGCAGAAGGATGGATCCACCTTGCACTCTGTGGCAGCCCCGTTGCTTGGAAATGCCATTCTCTCTGTAGCCTCACATGGTCTTTCCTCTGACTGTGTCTACGTGCTGTCTCCTCTTAATATAAGAACATAACTCCTGTTGGATTAGAGCCCATCCTCATGGCTTCATTATAGCTTAGTTTCCTATGTAAAGACCCTGTCTCCAAACATGACCACATATGAATTAGGTAAGCTAATACAATCCAGCCTTTGATGGAGAGAGGGCACAGAAGCATATTATCCAACCAAAGAGCCTCCATCCTGCACAGATGAGGAGCAGTGGCCAGCAGATAAGCATCCAGTCCAGCAGTATGCTGGCAAAGGAGCTGGCTTGGGTTTTCATCAGCTTTGACTTCCCTTTGTCTTTCTTTGTTAGCAAATGTGGGAGCTCATAGCCATGGAGTAACCGTAGCAGTAGAAGACCGCACCACCATGCCGTGCCAATAAAGCAAATCCAGAGACGAAAGCAACCAAAGCAGGTTCTATAGTGAAGAGAAGGCCAGGGGATGTGCTTGTCTGTGACTCAGTGCCTCAGACATTACCCCTCCAATTTCATAAGAGAGAACTAAGTGGAACATTTTATTAAGTGTTTTCTCATATTTCATAGAAAGACTGAATCAATTTCATGTACAAGAAAGCATAGTAAAACTGAAGCGTGGGATTGTGAAAGGAAAAGAAAATTGGGTGATAGAATGCTGACATTATTAAAAGCACAGCTAGTGAGCATCCTTGCAAAATGCAAAGACTCTCTTTGGAGACATCCTAAGATCTGGCCTAATATATGATAGAGAAGCCATCAGAAGCCCAGACATTCAAGGAAGTCCAGGGTTCCCAAGGAGGGGACAGACCTGGTATTACAGAGAGCATATTACATAGTACGCTTCATTCAAGCAAATTAAACAATTCATCAATTCCCTCCATATTTGTAAAATAAAACCAACTATATAAATATCCTATTCAGTATGGTATACGTGAGCCAAATCTTGACATTTATTTTGCAACTTAATAGTGCAATTTAGTAGCATGTCTTGGAAGTCAAGGAAATAAGTAAGTTAAAAAAAAATGCATGTTTATCTCCCAAAACTCAACAACAGCAAATAACCCAGAAGTGGCACAGACTTGAATGGTCATTTCTCCAAAGGCACATAATCACCTCCTAAGTGCACAGCACAGAGCTTACCATAATTATCATTAGGGAATTTCAAACCCAAGTCACAATGGCATGCCTCTTCATAGTCGCTAGGATGGCATTATTTAAAAGGATGTATGGCTGTCTGGTGGCTGCTCTTGGTGGCGGCTTGACTACATCTGAAACGAATTAAAGCCCAGTGGCTAGGTATAGCTATGAGGTATTTTTCTTAATTAAGTCACTTGAAGTAGGAAGAGCCACCTTTAATTGGGATCTTCTGACGTGGGAAGAGTCGCTCTTAATTTGGGCCACCCCTTCTGGCAACAGCTTACATAAAGAACAACAAAAAAGGTAGCTCTTTGCCTGCTTGCCCTTGCTCTCTCTGGCAAATTATTCCCTCATTGGCATTAGAGCCAATGGAATACCAATGTATATTGAAGACCAGCTGAGACATCTAGCCCCATAGACTGAATAAACAACTACTGTTTGAGAATGGTTTTTATGTACTGTGTGTTCAGATGCTGATTTCTGTGCCCAGAGATCTGGTTGCAGACCTAACATGGGCATTGTCACTTCTATGAAGAATCTCCTGTCTCAATGTTGTGTAAAAAATGTTCTCCATCATCTCTGATTGGTTAATAAAGACCTGAACAGCCAATAGCTGGGCAGGAGAGGAGAGCTGAGGTGGAACTTCTGATCCCAGTTATGGGGTTCCAGAGGGAGATAGAAGAAGCAGGAGAAGTTGAAGAATGGGAAGAATGTCGCCATGATGAAAGAAAAGGAGATGAGGAGGAGCCATGAGGAGGAGCCGTGAAGAGAGAGTCTCCATGAGGACAAAGACAGAGCAGAAGCAGCCGGGGTGAGACTAACCCTAGTAATGGGGTAATCTGGCTGGAAAATAGTCCAAACCAGGGTAGATGTCGTAGAATAGATGAGTATGTGCTCAGCTGAGTGTTGAAGCTTATTAACAAATGTAGTGGGTCTCTGTGTCATTTTGGGGGAGTTAGAACGAGTGTTGAAAAGCCCATATTTTTATTTTTACAAACTACTAGATTCTTGGACCATCTACTGGTAGACAGCCATTTTCACACCAGCTGGACACAACAACATATAAGCCACTCTAATAAATTCCCTTTCTATAGACAGACAGACAGACAGACAGACAGACAGACAGACAGACATCCTATCAGTTCTGTTTCTCTAGAGAATACTGATTAATTCAGACTGGGAGTGTAGCCCGATGATAAAGCATGGCCTTAGCATGCACAAAGCCCTAGGCTTTCTCCCCAGACAATGCAGGTGTATACACACACACACACACACACACACACACACACACACACACACACACAAACACACACTTGGAGATCCTAGCAAATGTTAGAGAGATATGGAGAAGTTAAAGGCTTGTACATTACCTATAGCAGCTGTAGCAGCTGTAGCTGCAGGGTGTGGGTATAATTTGATGATTTCCCCAAAAGGCTACACACAGAATTACTACAAAATCTGGCAGGTAATTGAAAGCAGACAAGTGTACACCCATAGCCGTAGCAGTGTCAGCCATAACAGGCAAAAAGGTGGGAGCAATTCCTGTCCATCCACAGATGAGTAAGCAGCATGTGGCGCCTGTGGAATATTACTCAGCCACAAATAGAAATGATGTTCTGGCACACGCAGCAACAGGAGCTTTGCAGTGATTGTGCTGAGGGAAAGAAGCTAACCACAGGGGACAAATACTGTCTCACTCTACTTCAGCAAGGCACATAGAGGAAAGAAAACTTTTGCTGACCAGAAATAGTGCAGTGGTTTCTGCAGATTGAGGAAGGGAGCTGGGGGGTTTGAGTTCAGGAGGTGCAAAGGTTTTGCATGGAAAAATGAAAAAGCCCTGAAACAGGGTGTGTGGGACCCACACAGAAACGTGCATGTGCTTGATGCCACTGAATTGACACCCCAAAAATAGTTAAAATGAGGAGTTTTTGTGACTTACATGTTTGAAGTTTGTTTTCGAGTCACTCTCGTTGTTTTATAGAAGAGAAGCTGCAGATGGAGAGCAGAGCGGTGGTCGGGACCCGACCATGGTAACTGAGGCCGCAGCCTGGCTAAGACACAAAGGTAAGATATCTATGGCACTAAAGTTTGGATTTGCCCCAAAGTTCCATCTTGATATCATCAGTTTCCAAAAACCTTCTGTTCTGTGCAGTAACACTAAGAAGCAGTTTCATGATACCATAAACTACACAGAGGAAGGAAAGCACTGCTCTATGGGCAATCCACCTAATCGAATCACTGCTTTGAAGAATTCAGTAGTAATCTTCATCATTGAAGCACTCTTTTGGAGGAAGAAAGAACTCCCGAATACAGTGGAAAGGTTGAGGTGGAAGCACAGCTGGCCGTGTATCAACTCATCCACATGAATTTACTATTAAAATATCGCAGCCTTAGAACAAGCCCAGGAATCCTTGTGACAAAGCATGGTATTTCTCCACACTGGCAGAAGCCCTGGGCAGTGGCCCCCAAAGAAAACCAAGAGGAGGAAAAGTTAGTCTGTTCTCAAAAGCAGACCCAAGATACTCCCAAGAAGCTGAGTGCAGTGGTGCACACCTGTATCCTAGCCTTTGGGAAAAAGAGACAAGACAACGGCACATTCTAGAACAGTCTGAAGTGAGTGTGTGTGTGTGTGTGTGTGTGTGTGTGTGTGTGTGTGCGTGTGTGTGTTTCTATAAGCACAGCAGATACAGAATAGTGAGCCACCACTGAGTACATCAGTGGTTGAATGACTGAACAAGTCAGAACTAAATGTTTACAGAAGACTGGCTGCGGAGGCATTCTGCAAGGGCTGCGAAGGAAGGGTAAGGTGTTGGCTACAGCGGGCTTTACACGCACGGGGTCTTTGCTCCCCTTGCCACCATCAATAAGTAAATAGTAGAGAACGAGAAGCATTATTCAGGAGCTTTTACTAATTCGCCTCCTCTTCCTCATCTATCAGCAGCTGCACATCCTCTTACCCCCTTCAGATCCAACAACTAAATGCAGCACTCACGTCTAATCACAAACTCAATCTTTGAGGAGAACCCTCTTTTGAAATCACACAGACTGTTTGTTGATTTATTTTCTAAATTCTGTGCATCAGCATGCAATATACATTTTTACGATGGTAGCAGAATCCACTGTTCGCGGGCACTTCAGTCGATGACCAGAGCAAATGTGAAGCATAGCCACACTCCAGAAAGAACAGGGAAAACATTCAGTTCAACCATCTACTCCGAATCAAATATGGTCCAAATGTATTTGTGGGAAGGAATGTTTGTAAAGGGTATACACAGATAAAACTGCAATGCCTCTATGACTAAATCATTAACATCATTAAAAAATAGTGCTCTCTTATACAGGGGGAGGAAATCCCCCTCAGGAACAGTCATGGGGGAGGGGAATAAGGGGAAAATGGGAGGGAGGGAAGAATGGGAGGATACAAGGGATGGGATAACCATTGAGATGTAACAAGAATAAATTAAAAAAATAAAAAATAAAAAAATAAAAATAGTGCTCTGTGTGGGTGAAGAGCTTATTTAAAAAGACATCAGCAATCGCAGACCTCGCTCATCTTAACCCCCTCCACCATACTTAATGAAACCTGCCGATGTAAGAGAAATTTTGTTGATCAGTATGAGTTTCACCAATTTTCTTCCATTTGTTTCTACTGTGTGTGTGTGTGTGTGTGTGTGTGTGTGTGTGTGTGTGTGTGTGTGTATGTGTGTGTATGAACAGCGAGTGGTGAATACCTACAGTCCCAGCTCCGCTGGATGATCACTTTGTCCCAAAGACACAAATCCAACCTGACCAGCCAAACTGGACCTTGCTTCTTTAAAAGAGACAGGGGCAGAGATTAAGGAGTAGAAGAGGAAGAGGGAAGAAAAATTGCGACAGTGACCCCACAAGAATTCATAATGGCAAGCTTAAAGATAAGGACTGCAGAAGCATTCTGTAAGCGTGTGTTGTAAACACAACCACAAGTTTGAAAACAACAGTCTACTGTAAGGCATAATTCCATGAACACTGATGGCAAAGAAAAAAATAAGAGTTTAAATTTGGGAATGACAGTGTATGCTGTCCTGCCAAGTGACTCAGTTTCACACTTCTGTGACGTAGACAAAAAAGCCTTCCTCAATCCAGCCAGCAGGTGGCAGTATTGTCTGCCTGCCAGAACACCCTAAATCTGGCTGGGACTCGCTGTTTCAAAAGAGTAATTCCCAAGAAATACAAATGAGTTCATCTTATCTGTGTTTTGAAACTTTCAAAGATATTGTTCCATCATATCAGAGGCTACTGTGAACTCCCTTTGTAAAGCCTGATGAGCCATCTATTTCTCTTGGCTCTGGGCACGACATTGAATTGATGGGACATGTTTGGTTTCCAAGCGCTAGTTAAATGGATAGACACTTTATCTGTTCCACAGCTAGCAAAGCACCACTGTTTACCTTGCCCAGGACAGAGCCTCAGAACTGCATGGGAACTTTCCTAAAAGCAAAACACTGAGCAACATGTGGCTGTGAACCACACACGCGTTTGAACCTCAACTGGTTGAAAGAGACCCGGTGGCTCTGGGATTATGTGTACAAGGGCATACCCATTACAGTGGTTCCCATCGGGATCTTCCCCTAGACTTCTCTATCATTGTATTTTTTTATTTGATGGGCCTTTATCTGTGTTTTACTTTATTTTGTTTTGCTTTGCTTACTAAATGGAACGATCTCAGACATCAGGACTTTGAATCACACCCACAAGATAACCCAAGCCTCATCATATCGTCAAAGACACATATAAATGTAAATACTATTCTATCATAGGGATAGAGTTTACTCGTTCTTTTTCACTCCCAGAGCTTTCACTTGGCTTCACCAATCCTCTCAACAGGCATTGCTGAGTTGTTCACCTCCTCTGGAGCAGCCCGTTGGCAGCCTTTTCTTAATGGGTTAAATAGTAAACAGTTTATTTAGACTTGACTTTGGGAAGCAGAAGGCAAAGTGGATTCTCCCACTCAAGGATTTGAGCTTGGGAACCATGTAACACTCCGAGGCGGTCAGCAGGGAAAGGGTTTCCAAGCAACCTACAGAGAATAAGCCGCCATGAGGTGTCCAGATAGACAATCCCTCGCCTCTCTCAGTTCACCGCAAACATTTTATTTTCTCAGTTTTATTGTGCTACAAAACTGCACCAAATGGCCATCTTGGGTTTGTGCTCATGAGTCGCATAAAATTTTGTTATTACACAGGCTTTGTGCCAGGTGACTTTGCCCAACTATGGCCACACGTCAAGGGAGCAAAGCTGAGCTTTATGCCTGGCAAGTTGTGACTACTCTGTATGCTTTGTATTTAATAATATGTGTCAGGAACTAACCCTGTCATGAACTGAAGAGCATCCATATTTGTTCATCAAAATCCATAAAGACCGAGAAAGGTAAGGCTATAGTTCTACACACACCACACCATAGACACAAACTACACATACACACACACACACACACACACACACACACACACACACACACACACACTCTAAACCCTTATTCAGTGTTGCCTTCCAATAGATTGAAGTGGAGGAATTGAAGCCCTCCTACAGACAAATCACTAACTCCCAAACCAGAAGCCCAGTATTGTATTAGACTAAACTTTCCTCCATTTAAAAAGGTTCCTGTTTGTTTCTGGCCAAGCATGTGGGTGCACATCTTTAATCCTAGCATCTTGGAGGCACAGATAGGGAGATCACTATGAGTTTGAGGCCAGCCAGGGCTACCTACGTAGTAAGATTGTATCTCAAAAGTAAAAAATAATGAATGAATAAATAAATAAATAAGAGTTTTGTTGAGAAAGACAAGATCTTTGTTCAGAAATGTGCCTAGGGCCACCCTGTGGGAAGCAGCTCAAGGCTCGACTGAATCACCAGCTCCAACCACTGGCTTATCTTAGACAAATGTCAACAAGGACAAAGGTATCTTCTGGAAGAGGGTACCTTCATGGAGGATCTGGTCATCACTGGAAAAGGGATGATCTTTACTGGTACTAAGACAGGATATTCAAGCATCCTCCCTTGGATCCTCATTATTACTTGGTGTCTTTGGGTCTGTGTGTTGTGATGTCATTATCTTGTACTGTATGCCTAATATCCACTTTTTAAAAAAGATTTATTTATTTATTATTTATTGTATATGAGGGTTTTATCTGCAGAAGAGGGCATCGGATCACACTAAAGATGGTTGTGAGCCACCATGTGGTTGCTGGGAATTGAACTGAGGACCTCCGGAAGAGCAGGCGGTACTCTAAACCACTGAGCCATCTTTCCAGCCCCAACTAATATCCACTTTTAAGTGAGTACCTACCAAGTGTATTTTTCTGTGTCTGGGTTACGTCACCCAGGATAACAATTTTTAATCCCATCCATTTATCTGCAAATTTCATGATTTCCTTGTTTGTTTGTTGTTGTTTTTATAGATGAATAGTAGTCCATTGCGTATATGTACCACATTTTCTTTTTCTATTCTTCATTTGAAGGACATCTAAGTTGTTTTCAGTTTCTGGTTATTCTGAATAAAGCTGCTGTGAACATAAAATAAATAAATAAACAAATAAATAAATAAATAAATAAATAAAAAGGTTCCTATTTAAAGCTGCAAAGCATGGCCAGTGAGATGGCTCAGTGAGTAAAAGCACTTCTTGCCCCCAGGCCTGGTAATCTAAATTTGACCTTCAGAATCTACACAGTAGAAGGAGAGAACTGATTCCTGTGAACTGTCCTCTGACCTCCACATGTGCACACGTACACATGCATAAGGAAGTGTAAAAATACTTTAAAGGAAATAAAGCTACATAGCAGAATTTGATACTGATCTTTGAGATATATAGTATTTATATATAAATATGTATTCATACATGTTCTGTATGTGTGTGTATGCTGAGGATTGAACTCAAGGCCTCATTCATGCTAAACATATAAAGAAATATAAAAATGCTTTAAGAGAAATAAAACTGCATAGCAGAATTTTCTACTGAACTTTAAGACATATACTGCTCATTTATACATAAATATAAACATGGACATATTCTGTATGTATGCATGCTGGAGATTGAACTCAGGGCCTCATTCACGCTAAGCACATGCTCTGTCACTGGGCACGTGGTACACAAGCTCTTCTGTTTTCATCAAGAAACACAAAGGCTGGGGAGATGGCTCAGTTGGCAAAGGGCTTGCTGAGCACTCATGAGGACCTGAGTTCAGATCCCGAGAACCCATGTAACATCTGGGCACATGGGTGAGCATCTGTAATGCCAGCAGCAGGAGGCAGAGAGACTGATAGATGCCTGGGTTTCATCATCCAACTAAGTCCAGCTGACTCCGTGGACAGCAGGTTCTGTGAAAGACCTTGTCTCAAAAAGCGAGGTGGAAAAATGACTGAGTGAGACACCTCTGGTGTCCACATGCACACGCATGCACACATAACACAAACAAAACTACATGAGTAAATAAACAAGCAGGCCTAGGGGGAAATGTGATATGATCTCACTCACGCATGGAATTTCTGAAGAAGCTGACTTCACAGAATTTGACTGGAATGGAGGGGAAAGGGCAGCAGAGTGGGGAGAGTTAAAGAAGGGAAGAAGTCCTAGGTACTATGAGAGCTAGAAGAAAGGAATTCAAATGGTTTTACCATCAAGAAATGATCAGAGTTTGAAGAGATGGAGATGTTTATCCTGATATTATGTAACATGTGCATATATCAAAACGTCTTATGGTACTCTGTAAACACACATTTTATATGGAAACTTAAAAATAAAATTTAATTTACATTTTAGTGAATTTTAAACAATTTAAAGTGAAATTTTAAATTTTTTTAAAATGAAAACTGTTAATTAAAACCAAAAAGAAATAGAATCCCTAGACTCTAAATCAGACTGGTTCACAGTATACCTGGTAGTGCCCTGTGGTAGGCCAGGGACAAGAGTGGCTGGAGAAGTAAGAGCTCAAACAGTCACTCCTGGAAAAGCCACAACCCTGGGCCCAGCAGACACCTTCAGCAAATGGTTCACAACCTCCTTTATAACTTAGTGTTAATGACACAAGCCTTTGCATTTATGCAGACAACTCTAGTGTCACCAGCACAGTGGGTTTTCCAGAAGAGGCCTCACTATCCCACAGGACTCGCCTGAGTAAACTGGCAGTTCTCCTGAAGTGCAGAGATAGAGGCCACCAGGGCCACTGGGATGCTGTCCCTTCCCCCCTGGAAACCGGAGAAAATGAGCAGCCTTTGCTGGACCAGACCGCAGTGTAAATCGAGGTGTCACAGGACTCTCCTGTCTGTCGCCAGCGTCAGAGGGTGACTGGAAAAGCAGTAGAGAAGGAATGGCATCAGATAACGGACTGTTTCCTTTGAATCTGAAATATGGTTAGAATATTCTCAAAAGCTTGCTGTTAAACAGTGAAGATGGACACAAGATGTGACTTGGGCCATGAGGATAGCGAGTTGGATCCCAGCGTAGGTTTCACGGAAAGTTCAAGGCTATCTCAGCCTGCAGACTGTGAGTTCAAGTGTTGTCTGCACAAGTGCAAAGGCTTGGGTCATTAACACTAAGTTTTAAAAGATGCTTGGAGACATTTCCTGAAGGTGTCTGCTGGGCCCAGCATTGTGACTTTTCTAGGAGTGACTGTTTCACCTCTCACTTCTCCAGCCGTTCCTGCCCCCAGCCCGCTTTGGAGCATCACCTGGTGTACTATGGACCAGCCTGACTTAGCACATGCACAAATGCAAAATAAATAGGTAACTATAAAATCATCATCATCATCATCATCATCTAGGGCTAGGGACATAGCTCAGTGACAGAGCAATCGCCTAGCATGTCAAAAGCCAGAGTTCTATCAGAGGAAAGCAAAGGAAGCTGAGGAAACTTAAAACAAGGTTAAAATGAAGCACCAGGCTTGGTGCTACAGCCTCCCGCTGAGGTAACTGATTAGTGAGCTCAAGGCCCAGGTTCACTCACAACACAAATGACTAAATACAATATGAAATAAAATCATAAATGCATCAGGAGAAGCCAGGCGTCTCTAGCCTGGATTCTGTTCAAATGCCAGCACGAGTCCAGTGCCTTGAACTGGCAAAGCCCCATGCCTCTTGTATAACATGTAGACATAGCAAATGCTGCAGGACTGAGTCACAGCAGCCAGTGTTGTTTTGAAATTTAGGGTTTCTACTTTATGGGATTCCATGTGGCCCATAAAACAAATTTTTAACCCCAAAGTGGTACTTTCTCAGAAAGCTTTAGGCTACAGAAATGCATTACTATTGGGTCCCATCACAATGGTCTGAGAGGGTCTGGAGCCCAGGTTGCTGGCAGAGTTAACATTCTGCTAAGTCGTGACATTTACAGCCCATGACTGTACTATCATTCAGTTTGTCTGTCCCTCAATACCTATTTATTCTTGAAAGATGAACATTGATTTCTTTATTTTATATTTTCTAAATTTCCCTCCATCTGAGAACAATGCCCAAAATTTTGCCTAAAGCAATGTGCAGCCTGATTTCTTAAAGACAAAGAAACATTTTCTACCCAGAAGGTGGTCACATGCCGCCACACAAACTCACCAGTGGCCCTCAGAATTGATTTCCATTATTTTTTTTATTAAATTTTTTCACACAATATATTTTGATCATGTTTTTCTTCCCCTAGTGTCTCCCAGATTCGCCTCCACCTCCCTATCCACCCAACCTTACATGGTCTCCCCGCCTCTCTCTCTCTAAAAAGGAAACCACAAATCAAACAAACAAAAAACCAATAAGACAAAATGCCAAAATAAAACAAGAAGTACACACACACATACACACACACAGACACACACAGGCACATGCACGCGCACAAGCGCACAAGCACATTTGTTTTGTATTGGCCAACTACTCTTGGACTTACCGCCTGCCCTGAAATGTGATTGATATAAGCAGCGACATTCTATTGGAGAAAACTGATTTTTCCCTTTGCCAGGGTGTAAAAAAGCTTCTTTTGGTTAAGGTTTGGACCTTGTTGGACCTTGTGTCCACTTCTCCTTCTCAGTGTTGGGACCTCATCTGGTTTGAACCTCTGCAGGCCTTCTGTATGCTGCCCTAGTCTCTGTGGAAGATACTGTTCCCTTGGAGTCAGTCACTGCCTCTGGCTTTTATGGTCCTAACACTTTCTGCACATAGATTCCCTGAGCCCTGAGGGGAGGGGCTTCATAAAGACAGCCTAGTTAGGACTGTGTGCTCTAACATTTCTCACTCTGCATATTGGCTCTGTGTGTGTGTGTGTGTGTGTGTGTGTGTGTGTGTGTGTGTGTGTGTGTGTGTTTTCAAGTTTAAGATATCTACACATGTTTTCACCCATAGGTGTGGGCTGGGGACTAGGCCCTAGCAGTTTGATCCTCAGTTTCACAGTTTACTTTGGACCTAGTCTTATTTTTGTTCTAAAGCTCTTTCAACATGCCATACCTCCACCAGGGTTAGAGTTAAGCTAACAGGGCTTGCCCCAGTTCTACTTTTTGTTTTCAAACTAAGTCTCCATGTCAAGTACAACTCCTTTGGCAAAATGAGATGTAAGAGCTGCCCCACCTTCTTTAATTGGCTACATTGTCCAGAAGAATTTCTGGTTCTCATCAAAAGCCTCTATTCATCTCCTTTGTTTGTTTGTTTGTTTGTTTGTTTGTTTGTTTTACTTTCTGAGCAGTGTTAGGAGACTTGACTTCCATTTGCAGGCTTTTCTTTACCCTTAGGCTCACTCGGGAAAGATGGAGGCTCTGGCTTTCTTCCCATGTCTGCTCATTTGGCTTCCGTCCTGGCTAGTTTTATGTCACCTTGACACCAGCTAGAGTAATCCTAATTCACAAAATATCACCATAAGATCAAGCTATAGGCATTTTTAAAAATTAGTGATCAATGAGGGAGGATCCAGCCCATCGTGAGTGATGCCATCCTTGGGGTGGTGGTCCTGGGTTCTATCAAAAAGCAGGCTGAGCAACCCACAGGGAGCAAGCCAGTCGGCAGGACCCCTCCATGGCGTCTGCATCAGCACCTGCCTCCAGGTCCTGCCTTGACTGAGTTCCTGTCTTGACTTCCTTCAGAGATGGACTATGGATGTAAAAGAGTAAGCCAAATAACTGCTTTCCTCTGCCAACCTGCTCTGGGCATGGTCTTTCATCATAGCAATAGCGACCCTAACTAAGACAGCCTCTGTCATCAGGACTTAATACCTGAGATTCCAACTAACATGTGTTCAATGCATGCATGAGTTAGGGAACCCTGGGCCCTATGCCACCAAAGAATTTAAAATCAACCTGTAATAGGTACTTGTCATTTAGAGGGTAGGTAAATTATAGCTTTTAATTCAGCTCAGGCCCCAGGATTCCACTTTCGTGTGGAACAAACTTATGGCCTACAATATGCTGGATAAACACTCTACCACTGAGCAATACCCCCAGCCAGACCCAACATTTAAATAGTATAGTCACCTGTATCCTGGCTCATGTGGAGGATAGAGCTTTAGGCAAGTGGCTGGGGGAAGATGAGGGAGGATGTGTACCAGGATATGAGGGAGAAAGACGTAGATAGAGAAGGCAGCTGGGGAAGGCACTGGAGACTGATTTCCTAGGGCAAAGTATGTAATTTTTTTCTTGCTAGCATTTGTCAAATTGCGCATTAGCTTCAGCCGTGGGATCTTTTAATGTAGTGATTTTTGAATTAGGAGTTTGTTTTGAGGCCTGAGAATACTAATCAAAAACTACTGTCCATTGGCCTCGTATTATCCCCTTCTTCTCAGATGAACAATTCTTTTCCAATTACATATCCTTCGGGATATCTATGGAATGTCCAAATCAGTGGTGAAGCCAAGCTACTTAACATGATAGGCAGGGGCTGATGAGCTGGTTCAGCAGTGAAGGCACTTGCTGCCCAGCCCAACCACCTGAGTTCAATCCCCAGTACCCACAAGGCAGAAAAGAACTGACTCTTGAAAGTTGTCCTCTTACCTCCACATGTCTGTTCTGTGGGCTCAGGCACACACACACACACACACACACACACACACACACACACACACACACACACATGTGCACAGTAGATGGGCAGGGACAGGGATGGTGGTCAATGTCAGAATCCTTGTCTAGCATGTAACAGTCCCTGGGATCCATTCCTAGCACTGAGAAAGGATGTGGGGAGGAAGAAGGGCCAAAATTAGGATTCTATTCAGCATATATATTAGAAGCAGGAGGTTTTTTTAGGTGGAGGAGAGAATTTGACATTTCAAGGGTTCTTATGAGAACTGGCAGTGTTTGGCAGAAAGGTAATGGTTCAACACCTGTGTCCTGGACCCGAGACCTGATTACTGGCCACCTCTAAAAGCATACTTGACAATCTCTAATCATGGATGCAGGGGTTGGGGGGTGATACAGAGAGAGACAGAGACAGAGAAAAAGAATGCTGTTTGGGAGATAACACAGAAAAGCTTTTAAAACACAAAATCAAGAAAAACAGAAAGTCTGGTGTCGTAGTAATTGTTCTATTGCTATGAAGAAACACCATGACCTAGTCAAGTCTTGTTTGTTTGTTTGTTTTGTTGGTTGGTTGGTTGGTTTTGGTTTTTTGAGACAGAGTTTCCCTGTGTAGCCTTGGCTATCTTAGATTTACTTTGTAGACTAGGCTGGCCTCGAACTCACAGAGCTGCGCCTGCCTCTGCCTCCCCAAGTGCTGGGATTACAGGCATGTGCAACCGTACCCAGCGTGCAAGTCTTATTTTTTAAAAAGCATTAATTGGGGGATTGATTGCAGATTCAGAGGGTTGACCCATGGCCATCATGGTGGGGCACGTGGCAACACATAAGCAGGCATGGTGCTGGAGAAAGAGCTGAGAGCTACATCCTGATCGACAGGCAGTAGGTACAGAGGTGGGGGCAGGAGGGAAGGAGGGAGGGAGCACAAAAGACAGAGGCAGACAGAGAGACTGGGCTTGGTGTGGGCTTTTGAAACCTTAAAGCCCACCCCCAGCAACATACCTCCTCCCACAAGGACACACCTCCTTTAACAAGGCCATATCTCCTAATCCTTTCAACCGTCCACCTCCTGAGAACCAAGCATGCAAATATAATGAGCCTACTCTCATTCAAACTCACCGTTTATAAAATGTGGTCATTACCCTATGATCTGTCCAAATTACAACACAGCAGGAGTTCTCCCTAATGCCCTGCCCTCATCCCAACACCTTCACATTAAGGGCTTCAGCATCTCTCATTCTTCTGAAGTCTCTGGGTTACCCTAAAGGGCCAGTAATTGCCCATATACTGGGCATGCACCTCTCCTACCCTATGTTACTTGTCATTAAGGCAGTGGTTTTGGTTATTGTCTGTGCAAAGGTTCTCACAGACCCTAAGCCAATGATCCTCCATAGTCAGCTGTCCAAATGTGCCGAGATGTTAAAATTACCACCCCACACAGAGCGTGGTCATGTAGGCCTTCTTGATAAAATGGGAATTATAACTAGAGAATACACCAGAACCTTCTGGCATATGGTACCTGTGCTAAGTGCTTGAGGAGGTCACTTCCTATCTTTTGACTATCGTCTACCTTTGGTTAACCATCACTATCACATTTTATAGATCCCGTAGCAGCCGTTGCTTTTATTCCCTTTACTGGAATGGCTCTGATAAAGTTTATGACCCTGATTACAATTGGGTTGCATATGTCATGATAGCTAGTGTCTACATTTATTTTTATGTAAGTTATAGAAGAAGAAGTGAGAAGTGGAGAAAATTCTCCCCTTGGCACCTGGTGCTCAGCTTTGGCAGCTGGCATAGCCATTTTAAGATTTTTCTCATAAATCCAATCCAAGTAATATAACACCTCCTCTCTTATTATTTTTCTCTCTCTCTCTTTGTATTTTGCTTTTATATAATCATTTTTAATAGATGTTACATGTTCATTTTTAATGAATGACTATAAAACTCTAAAGATTCCACAAAAATAAGCCAGCATGATAGCTTAGCGGATAGAGATGTTTGCTGGCAACACGAGTTTGATGCCCAGAATCCACACAGTGGAAGGAGAGGGCTTAACTCCTACAAGGTGTCTGCTGACCTCCACATGCATGCCACAGTTTGTGAATGCCCAAAAGTAGTTCTCTCTCTCTCTCTCTCTCTCTCTCTCTCTCTCTCTCTCTCTCTCTCTCTCTCTCTCTGTCTCATGCATGCAATAAAAGTAAAATTTGCATTAAAATAACTCTAAGAGTTATTGAATTCAGCCATGTTACAGGACATAAAATCTGTTGTACTTCTGAACATTATCAATGAACAATCTGAAAAAGAAATCAAGAAAACAACTTCACTTACAGTAGCATCCAAATGAATAAAAAGGGTGGGAATTTATCAAAGAAGTGAAAGACTGCTATACTAAAAACGACAGAACAGTGCAGAAGACAAATACATAGAAAGACATCCCTGTTCATAGACTGAAAGATTTATTGTTGTCAGGACAGCAGTGGTGCCCAACATTGTAAATCTGCTCAAGTCTACTAAATTATACAGTTAAAATTGTTTAACTAGTGCACTTCTATTATGTACATTTTACCACACCAATAGTAATAGAAAGTCATCACTGTGTTCACCACAGATCAGAAAGTTGACACTGGTCTGTGAAAATGAAAAGTGAAATGCAAAGCTGAGGCTTGCCCAGGCTACTGAGGTGAGGAGGGCTTTGCCACAGTGATGGGGCAGAGACAGCAGGCCCAGCAAAAAAATCCCAATGTTCATTTCACAGAGAGTAGAAACCTATTCCATTTCACAATGGATACAAATTAATGTCTCCTATAAAACCAAGATGTACTAAAGAAGAAATTATTTAATGTCAAAATTTGTTTCATTCTAAACCCTTTTGGGAGGGGGGAAGAAAGAAAGAAACATTCCTGAGTGATCCACACACAAGAGTGAAATATATAGTTCACTCTGGGTGTGCACAGCCCACATCCCCTGCATCTTTGTTGATCTTGCCTATTGAATCTATGAAATTATAAGAATCAAAGTGTTTTTTTCTATTTTTAAAAAAATACTACTAAATAAAATGTTAGATAGAGATTCATAAGGCCCATTTATATGAAAGATTCTTTATAATCATTATTTAACCCAATTCCCTACATAACAGTATTTATTCTTATTCCTACCTTTACTCTCAAATGCAACTCTTGGGAGGGGTGTGTGTGTGTGTGTGTGTGTGTGTGTGTGTGTGTGTGTGTGTGTGTGTGTTTTGTTCAAATGTGACTCATATTTTCCATCATTTTCATTTGAAACATTTGAAACCATCTGAGGCCTGGACACACCTAGATATAAACTCTTTAAATGGCAAGGTGTTTAAAGGAAATAAACTCTTTAAATAAGAAGGTGTTTAGCCTGTGTTTCAAAGAAAGCATGAGACAGATTTCTCGTGAACAGACATAGACAGAGCCATCTAGTCAATGACCCTTTGACCTACCTTATCAAGCCCAAAATCCCCCATGCATAACATGGTAACTTCCTCCAAAAAAAAATAAGTACCCTGGGGTAGTAAGATGATATGGAGCTGACACCAAAACAAAGTCAGTTAGAGTCACCAGGGAGTAAATCTGGGAAAGCTGAAAAATAGCTATCAGAAAAGGAACAGAGACTCCAAACAGCTGGGGGAAAGGCCATACCTAGGGCAGTAGCAGTAATAGCAGAAAGAGAACCCACAAAAATTCCACCTCTCTCTCCTTGGCACTTGGTGCTCAGCACTGGCAACTGACAGAGCACACACAATCATTAAAAAAAAAAAAAAGGCTTCTCACTGTAGCTTAGGAGCTCGAGACCATCTGTGTACCTCATTCTTGGGAAACTCAGACCAAGTGGAATGTGACTACATGCTGAAACCTGGTAAGCAGAACACTGTGAGACTGTAAAAGAAAAACTAAATTATATCTAAATACCATTCTACATGCCCCAAATCTGGTAGAACTAAAGTATATGCTGTATTTTTTTTTTTTTTATTACATAGACTCCAAGTAGCACAGAAGACATTGGAAAGAGTTGCATAGAGCCAGAGGCAGCAAACACAGCTGGAGCCTTAAAACAATTTGAAGAGGTGTGGCCAGATCTAGACTCCACCTGAGAAGCATAGTCATTGGGCCTGAACAGAAATCTGCAATCCACGTAACCAAAGGAAGGCTTTGAGGGATGAATAGGATTGCCCAAAACAGAAGCTCTCTCAGGGGGCAGAGAAGAAGCACACAAATACTACATGAAAGCCAACAATCAGGCCAGTTAGTTTTCAGAGCTTATATATCCCCCATCTCTCTTTCCTTCTGTATCTACCCCACCTGTGTTTAATGCCCGAGGTCACTTAAGCAGGCCCATCTTGCCCTATTTTGCTAACTTTCCTTCCCAGGAGGAGATCCAATCAGTATCTACCCTTTCTCCGAAGGCTTCAATCATGAACCATGGCATAATTCCACTGGAGTTCACTCTGAAGAACCAAGGAGTTTACTGGACTCCCTTACACACCAGTGGATCACACTGGGAAAGCCTTTATAAAACAGGGAAGAAGACATAAATGTTGCCTCCCTCTTTAGTCACCCCCCAATCCCACCAATAAATTCTAGCCCCTCCCTAAGGCCCATTCAAATAAGGCAGAGTTGCTTACAACAGGTGGCGGGGAGAGGGCAGATGCTCAGGTAAGGGTCCAGTGACCCTCTCCATTGCTCTATGACTGGGTTGTAACAATTCACAATCCCAAATGAGATAATCATTTTGCAAAGAACGCAGCTGAAATCTCCAACATGGCAGTTGTTTGGCTCAAAGCACTATCACTCAGAACACCCTATAAACCCCAACCCTTTATTCTTTTCCTCTTCAGAAGAACAGTCTGGCCTGGTTTGCTTCAGCCTCCTGGGAGACGGGGCCGTCCTATGTTACCTAGGATCCCCCCTCTAGCCTACTTCTAGCCCAAATTCCCTCGTCCTTGGTTCTTGCTGTTCCCACAATTCCCCTCCTGTTTATATCATCCAGCACTTTCTCTCTGTCACCCCACTGCTAGCCAGTAGTCTCTTTATTAATAATTTTTAAAAGTATTGTATGTATGGGTGTTTTAGCAGTGTGTGTGTCTGTGTGCCAAATGACTTGCGTGCTGAAATCGAGCTGCACTAACGGTTGGCTATGAAAAGAAAGTCTAAGAATCCAGTAGCTGCTCAGTCTACAGGGCTGGGTGCCTCATCTGGTTTTCAGTGCTTGCTGGAATCCTGAAGAAGTAGGCTCTGATGCCAGTGAAGGAAAGAATGTTCTAGCAATATGAGAGCAAGCAGGCAAAAGGTAAAGCCTCCTTCTTCCATGTCCACGATGCCAAAAGAAGCTGTGGCCCAGGCTAGTTCTGCATTAAAGATCTGGGATAAATTGTGTCTCCTCTCCTCAAGACCCAGACTCAAGATACATCTTTTCCCATCTTAGAAGATCTGAATTAAGCATGTGTTTCCCTCCCTTAAAGGTCTGGATTAGATGCAGTCAAGATGACAACCAAGGCTAGCCATCATAGGCTCTACACTCGTGGTTTTGGTTGTTAGTGACATTATTTCACTCTGCTTTCCGGGCTGGTCTCACAACCCTGAGCGACAATCATCCTGCTTCAGACTTCCCAGCAGTCGGCATACATTGCCATGTCTGACTTTTTAAAGGATTATCCATGAAAATAATGTGTGAAGATGTTCTGAGGCCAGGTCCCTAATGCCTCTAAAGGATATGGCATTTGTTGGCATAATGTTCTTAAGGACTCTGTACAATTTACCTTTGTTCATTCAAGTGTTGATTTCTCTACCCCACTATCTGGTTTTAATCTGGACAATTCTAGGCTGCTAGTAAGTTTGAAGTGTATGCTGCAGGTCTGAGAAGGAGGAGTTCCAGTTTATTGTTCACACTGCCCTCCCTGCCACAGGACGTGTGTTCTACTTCAGGACAGTTTGCATATAGATGCCAGGTAACAGTTTGCTGCAGATCTACTTTTTTCTTATGAGTCTTATCTTAGTAACAGTTCTATTGCGATGAAAAGACGCCATGACCATGGCCACTCTTACAAAGGAAAGCATTTAATTACAGTTTTCTTGTAGTTTCAGAGGTTTAGTCCGTTATCAGAATGGCAGGGAACATGGTGCTGGAGAAGGGGCTGAGAGGCCTACACCTGGATCTTCAGACAGCAGGAAGAGGCAGAGCACTGGAGGTACCTTGAGCTTTTGAAACCCCAAAAGCCCACCACCAATGACACACTTTCTCCAACAAGGCCAGGCCTACCTCAACAAAGCCATACCTCTTAACGCCACTCCCTAGGCATTCAAAGTTATGAGCTAATGGGGGCTGATCCTTTTCAAACCACTGCACATTTCCAGTACTCAACTCTATCTTAGTATGGGGAAGTCTCCTCTTCAGGGGGATAACATGAGGATTTTCTTTCTGTCAACTCTTGAGGCCATCAAAACCAAAAGACTTGGCGTAATGGGAGTTTTTGGTTTCTTTAAAAACTCAGTTATGCCAGGCGGTGGTGGCGCACGCCTTTAATCCCAGCACTGGGGAGGCAGAGGCCGGTGGATCACTGTGAGTTCAAGGACACCCTGGTCTACAAACAAGTCCAAGACAGCCAAGTTTACACAGAAAAACCCTGTCTCAAAAAGCCAAATAAATAAATAAATAAAATAAAAATTTTTTAAAAACCCAGTTATGTTATGTAAACATTTTTTTAAAATCCAGGTATGGAACATGAGGCTGTTTTAGATTGTCCACAGCAGCAGACTATTTGCCTTGTGCGGGTTCTGAGAGGGGAGTCATCTCTGCCAGCTGTAGATAGTTTAATTCTGAGGACGTTGAGGAAGACAGAGGCTGCGCAAATGAAGACGACAGTGGCTGCTTCCTCACTGCTGCTCCTGGTTGCTGTCGTGGTTCGATGAGAAGTAGGAGGTATCCTGAAATGAAGACTGGGCTTGTTCCAAGGAACTTGGCCATCCTAGCCAGAGGGAAGTAGCCTAAGAGACGTACACCCACTTCCCCACTATCCTTTCTCTCCTACCTGGGGCTGGGGTGTTGAAATGGCTTAGGGTGGAGAAGGGAGGTTGTGATGTTAGAGCCTTAATAGAATAGGTTAAAAAATATGCACCAACAATTTGTTTATCAGATCAGCAGATGCTGTATTCTGCTTCCCAGGGCCTGGGTTCCATTTATTCCCCCTAGATTCTGAAAAGATTCTGGCAGATTGTAGATGTGTTGCATTTTTACATTTGGTCCTGAGTTTTTGTTTTGTTTTGTTTTCAGAAGAAAGTTATTTCCAATCATCTGGATCAACAACTTATTTTCCTTGACGTCCTCTGCTGTATCTGCAGACAGATCTGCTTTACGTTCTACCCATGCTGCTAAGTTGCTTGAATGTTTATAATTGGTATGCATTCCACTTGTAATCTACAAAAATAATAGATATTTCTGAACTGAAAAAAAAAGTCTGGTAGTGGTTATCTTTAAATTTTTCTAAAAATAATCTGTGGCTTGTTTTCTTACAAAGCCATTGTGGAAAACTATGAGAAGCATTTTCCCTGTTTCTGTTATAAGAGGAAGCTGTGATTTGTGTCCTGAAATTAGTGGTCGGGAGAGGCATAAAGGGCACCCCCAAGTTAGGAGACATGAGAACATACTAGTTATTAGGAGTAAAGTAAGTCCTAAGCTCCCATGTCCCCAAATATGGCCTTATTTAGATATAGATTCCTCTCAGACATAGCTAAGTCATGAAGGAGTGGGTTAGGTCCTTAATCTAAATCTCCAGTGTACCACAAGGAGAGAAAATATAAAGACAAAGGACACAGGAAGAGCATCATGTGACATGAACTCAGAGTGAAACGTTTCTCATTTGATGAGGAACTGATAGTCGCTTCAATAAATTGTGATGATAAAATTGAATATCTACTTGCAAAATAATAAAAAGTGATCACAAAAATCAAAGTCAAAATTTATCAAAAACCTGAAATGAACATGTTTCTCAATGAAAACATAATGGAAAAACTTCATGACACTGACCTGGACAACGATAACCAAATCATTTATATGGCAAATGAAATGTACAACATAATGAAACTAAATCTGTGGATTGCAAGAAAGCATTTGCAATCACATATTTGACAAAACACTGATATCCAAAACATATAAGGAATTCCTACAGCTCATAGAAAGAGAGAGAGAGAGAGAGAGAGAGAGAGAAACATTAAAAAATTAAGCAAAGGGGGCTGGAAAGATGGCTCAGTGGATAAGAGCACTGACTGTTCTTCCAGAGGACCTGGATTGGATTCAATTCCCAGCACCCACATGGCAGCTCACAACTGTCTGTAACTCCAGCTTGACACCCTCAAAGACACACATGCAACGTAAAACACCAATGCACATTAAATAAAAATAAATTATTTTAAAAATTAAGCAAAGAACTTGAAAAAAAATTTGTCCAATGAAGACACAAATAGCCAATGGGTACATGTTAAGATACTGAGGACACAAACTATGGCACCAGCCAAGGACGATATAGGCAGTAAACGTTGAATCCCTACCCAGATCTAGCCGATGGACAGGACATTCTCCACCACTGAGTGGAGAGTGGGGTCTGACTTTCATGTGAACTCTGGTGCCTCATTTTTGACCACCCCCCTCCCCATTTTGGTGGGGAGGCCTGGTGGCACTCAGAGGAAGGATAGCAGCCTACCAAGAAGAGACTTGATCCCCTATGAGCATATACAGGGGGAGGAGGTCCCCCTCAGTCCAGACATAGGGGAGGGGAATAGGGGGAAAGTGGGAGGGAGGGAAGAATGGGAGGATACAAGAAATGGGCTAACGATTGAGATGTAATATGAATAAATTAACAAAATATTTTTTTAAAACATACTGAGCACAGAGCTAGAGCAACGAGTCAGTGGGTAAAACATTTCCCATGCAAGCATATGAGCCTAAGTTCAGGCTCTCAGAACCCATATAGAGGCAGACATGGTAGTGTGCGTCTGTAATTCCAGCACATCTGTGATGAGACAGAGACAGGGAGATGGGGCAATACACGTTTTGGTGGGAAAGAGAGAAACTGGAACACATACACAATTGATAGGATAAAATAAATTATGATTACTATAATTATTTGTATGGCAGTCCCTCAAACAATTAAAAACAAAATTACCATACATTCCAACAGTCCCATTTCTGGGTATCTATCTAAAACAACTTAAAATAAGGCCTTGAACATATACTAGCAGTCTCACATTCACTCAAGCATTAGCCACAGTAACTGAGACATAGAAATGGCCTAAATGTCCATGGGAGGATGGATATAGATAAAAAAAAATGCAATATATACCGTGTCTGTACTGCAGATTACTAGTCAGACCTGAGGAAGGAGGAAGTCCTGTGATATGGTATAACAGAGATGAAACAGAAGACATTATGGTAAGTGAAATAAGCCACTCACAGTGGGACAAATAACTATATTACCCTTTTTGGGGGGGGGCTTTTTTTTTGGTTTTCCGAGACAGGGTTTCTTTGTCCTGGAACTCACTCTGTAGAGCAGACTGGCCTTGAACTCAGAGATCCTCCTATTTCTGCCTCCCGAGTGTTGGGATTACAGGCATGCAGCACCGCACCCAGCTTTCTATATTACTTTTTAATAAAGTTTCTAGTAGTCAAACCCGTAGATGTAGAAAGCAGAATGATAGTTACCAAGGGATGGGAGAAATAGGAAGTAGGGAGTCATTATTTCACAAATATAGAATTCCATTCATCCAAGATGAAAATCGCCTACATATTTACTGCACAATAATATATAAATATATAAATAGTTAATAATATCTAGACCCATAAAAGTTTACTGAGGGTGTATTTCATATTATATATCTTTTACAGCAATAAAAATTAACTGTTACTATTAACAACCACCCAAAAGGCCAAGAACCATACGAGGAAACAGGCAATTACATACATTGCTAGTAAGGCAAAGTAAGGTGTTGGTAGATATTTAGTAATATCTCATACACACTCCCACTTCAAAGCCTTTGGACCAGCAGTTCTACCTCTCGGACCTATCCTAGGGATACGCTAGCATGGAATAAAAGGCACTGCACAAAATGATTTCACGTTGGAATACTGTAACACTGAAAATAATACCTGAAGTACCATGTATGTGGCGCTCAAAGGAACTGGAAGCATCATAGTGGCTAGGGACTGAACATCTGCTTCACCTAAATTTGTGTTAAAGCTTTAACTCCTAAAAAAATGGTATTTGGAGGTGGCACAATTGGGAGCTAATTAGGTTCAGAGGTGTAACCTTTGCAGACACACGTTTTTCTCCCACACTCCAGTTCCCAAAATGATGGCTCTGAGACTTTATTATTCATGAATAAATGCCTATCCCATAAGCTTCAGCTCACTCCCCAACCAGTTCATAACTTATTGTACCCATTTTTCTACTCTGTGTGAGCCACACGGCTGCTTACCTCTCCCCAGTTTCATGTGTCCATCTTCCTCAGAGTCCAGGGCAAATCTCCCCTCTGCCTCTATCCCAGAGTTTGTCTCTCTCTGCCGGGACTCCCACCTTTTTATTGACAGGAGATGCTTCCGTACAGTACACAAGAGAGTCTCTCTACACAGAGAAGGTCCCCAGATGGGAAAATGTCCTAATAAAAAAAGGGATCAGAGCTCAGTTTCTTTCTCCCCACCGTATGAAGATACAGCCAGATGATACCTCACAATAATCTCTACAAGAAAGGAGGGAAAAACTTCACAAAAACTGAACTGCCAGCCCAGGGAATGGTGTTCCCACAGTAGTCAGGTCTTCCCACTTCAGTTAACTTAATCAAGATAGTGTCCTAGCAGCATGCCCACAGGCTCCTCTCCCAGGTGACTCTCATCAAGTTGACAGCTGAGACTGCTCACCACGCAGCCCTACCTGGCTAAGGCATATGCTGCATGGCCTGGTCCTCGGAGTATGTGGTTAGCTGAGAAAAAGGTAGAGAAAAGTAGGTGTGGTTGGTTAACTATGGATGTCAGCTGGGCCAGACAGAGGAGTGCTTCAAAGACCAGTAAAGCATGACTTACAATTGCATCTGTGATAGTGGTCCAAAGAATGTTGGCACGTGAGTGGGGAAGACCGGCTCTCAATGTGACAAACAGCGTCCAGCCTGCTGGGGACCCAGGTGGATTAGGAAAATGGAAGAAGAGGGAAATGTTCTTGTTTTTCCTTCCAGAGTGGGGAAAGTGTCTCCTGCTGCTGACCTTAGAAGTCAGACCCCATGCTCCTCAGTGTTTGCAGTCTTTGAGGGGCATAAGAGGTCCTCCATGGACCATTGAGCCTCAGTATGAGACTAGTGCTCATCACTAGTGTCCCTGGTTAGGTCCTTCCTGTTAGATTGAGCCTTTATTGGCCTCTCTGGCTTTCTAATTTGCAGATAGCATGTAGTGGTTTTCAGCCTCTGCGATTGTGTGAGACAGTCCTCTTATACACTCCCCTTTGCATACATGCATTCTATTGGTTCTCTTTCTTCAGAGACTCTGACTTTTCCAGTAGATATCATGTGCTGTCATTTATCTATACATGAGGGAAATGCATATGTATACTCACTGGAAAATAGTAAAAGTAAACCATAAATTTTGAAGTTATCATTTTTGCTTCATTGCCTGTGTTTATTATATATATGTATACATATTTTTATTATAATTAATTTCTATTACATCTCGATTGCAATCCCCTTGATCTTATCTTCCTGTTCCCACCCTCCCTCCCTCTTCCTCCCTATTCCCCTCCCTAGACCTCTGACCTGTGGGGTCCTCCTCCCCCCACAGTCTATCAGGTCTCAGCTGGATAGCCTGCATCCCTTTTTTCCGTTTCCCACAGGGCCTCTCTGCCAAGGGACAGTGACCAAATTGCAGGCACCAGAGTTCATTGAACTATCATTTTTAAGAGGAAAAAAAAATACTACAGAAGAGATAGAAATAAGAAAAACATTCAGTATTGCTTTCTATTTAATTTACTACAGCATTTACTACTGCTGTAACAAGTTACCACAAAATTAGTGGTTTTAAAAACACATCTTGCAGGTCATAAATCCAAAGGACCTATTAGACTAGAATCAAGGTTTCAACAAGGTATAGAATATCTTCTCTTCCCTCTCTCAGCTTCTACACACTGCCACTCTGCCCGGCTCATAGATCTTCAAGGCCAGCACGAGCTGGTGACATCCTTCTCTACCATCTCTCTGCTATGTTCTCCTCTGGTGTCCCATGTCACTTTTTTAGGGACCTGATGATGACACTGGGATAGCTTCACTCATCCAAGACACTGTCCCTATTGTAAAATCAGCTGACTAACAAGCTTAACTCCACATATAATTAGACTCTCTTTATCATGTAACCTCAATATTCATATTATGGTTTTATTGTATAAAATATTTGACCCTGGAGCACAATTTCTAATGAAAAAAAAAGTTATTTCCAAAAATCACTATAAGTAGAAAATAAAACATAAAAAACGAAGTTTAAAATCCATTACCCATGAGCTGTCTGGCATCTTTTGGCTCTGCCCATATAGAAGTCATGAGTGGGCTGAGGGAGTGATTCCTTTGGAGCTTTTGTGTCCCTCAGTATTTGATAGCAGAGGGCAGAGACAGCAGAGGGCAGAGACAGCACGTAGGATCAGAAACAAGTTGTGTTTTCTAACGTTACAGTCCTCATGCAGCCTTGGGCATTAGGGCCCCTAGCTCTGTTAGAACTACAGTTCTGCGTAGCCCCAGGAAGTTGAGACTCCTTAGTCTGTAGCAGCCGCTGGCGTTGTAGCTTCCAGATGAGCCTAGATATCAGCATTCGCCAGCCTTCACCAGCGGCCAGTGTTATATCGCTCCAGTGTTATCTTTCCCCACTTGAAGGAACCAAAGTTCACTGGGAAGTTGGGTGATATCCTGGCTTCCTCTTGCAAAGTGGGAGGTTTCTCACATTTCCACCCTATGGCTAATATTTTCTGGTAGCAATAAAATTGAATTTCACACTTTTATTTTTCCAATAGTCTTTGCCAGTATGCAAGCAGAAACACACCCTGGTATTCAAATAAAGTAACTTTTGGGGTGGAAAATGGCAAGCGAGACTTATCCCATAAAACTTCAAAACTGATCTAAACCTGGTATACGGAATAAAGAACTCCGGCATGAGCCATAGAGGGGGAAACAGTAAAACTAACGTTTCAAGGGCCAAAGACACATGGCATTTGTTCTGAGGTGTCCATCGGATGGATGCTTCGGAGAGTACCATGCTGCAGGAGAGACAGAACCAGGCTGCTTGTGTACAAAGACATGTGTGCTTTCTATGGATCCTTGCCATCTTTGCTTTTTTTTTTTTTTTCTTTTTCTTTTGGAAAAGAAATACTCAACCCTGAGGCTCTTTCAGTAATAAGACTTTTCCAAGGCACTCTACTCTATAGCACTCAATAAATCTTTTCAAAGAGTAAAGCTGAAGGCAAAATTTTTTTTGAATGCCCCTGGAACAATAACCCATCTCACAAGTATTAAGATTAGTACATAACAAAAAGAATTCTTTTCTTTTTTTTTTTTAAATGTGCACCCAGATGAGCGTAGAGTGAAGTCAGTGTTCAGAACAGGCTGATAATTGGCTTATGATGGACATTCTGGCCCTTGAGCCAGGACTGATTTTCTGCTATCAACAACTTCAACAACCTGGTGATGGGTAGGATATAAGGCGTAAAAAAAAATGATCAGGAAGGAAAGAAGGAAGGGGAAGGGAAGAGAAGAGGAAGGGGGAAGAAAGGAAGGAAGGAAGGAAGGAAGGAAGGAAGGAACATTCCAATCCATTTTGGAATGCATATCTCAATATTCTAGGAGAAGATGGGATAAGCAGCTTATGAAAATTTACATTTGAATAAGACGCATTTGAGAGGTAGAACATCATGTCTTATTTCTGAAGAATTTATCTTGTTATGTTTTTAGGAACCAAGGTCTCAGTGGGTTTCTCAGGCTGGTCTCTGAATCTCAGGCTCAGGGGATCTCCCACATCAGCTTCCTTTAGCGCCAGTGGCTGCTTTGTTTTGTATTTTTAGACAGTTATTAAATCACATTGTTTCTTTAAAACCTTTAGTTTAAAGGTCTCTGTGATCTAAGCCATACTTCCCCTCCCCCAAACATTTAGATATTCACACTTACTATGAAAATTATCTTAAGGTGAAAATATATAGAGCCACAAAAATTCAGAAGGAATCTTATCTGAACTCTGCTTTTCTGAGAAACACTGCCTCTATTCACCCCATTTGGAGGGAATTCCCTGTGAAATCAGCCGCCATGAAAGATTGTCCATGCAATTAGCGTTAAAAACAAAACAAAAAAACAAAAAACAAAAAACAAATAGCACTTTCCAAGCTTTCTGGTTGAAATTCACCCCTCCCCACACACACCCTCTTCAGCAAGACACTCTCTGGCTATTTATGTGATGTGTAAGTCAAATTTGTCTCTTTATCCTTTTAATATGTATATTGTCCATTAACTCACTGACCCCTGACCTTTCTAACCTAAAATGTTAAAGAGTTCCTCCAATGACCTGATCCTTTGGGGTGTGATGTGGGAGGCAGGAACAGCAACATATGCATATCTAAAGATATAAAATCAACTTGTTCAGGCTAAAATATAGGAAGTATACAATTTTGTCCTGATAAAAATAATGTTTCTGTCATTTGTTTGTTGGGAGGGGGGAATTGTTTGGCTTTTGTGTGTGTGTGTGGGTTTGTTTGTTTTGTTTTGCATTTTCTCCCGTGCTTTGCCTCTCAAGAATTTTTTAAGCCAGTTCTGAGGCTTGCCGTGGAAAAGATTATAAAACCTGATTTGTTAGTGTTCACTGAGTCCACTTAAGTGGCATTTAGTGAGCACCTGTTGGGTTCCAGGTTTTGAGATGGGTGACCAGAAATCCAGACAGGAAAAGATGTTTTCTTTCATGATTATCGTATCAGTCTTCCTTAGAAAATGCCCCTACAGGCACGCACAACAGATTTTGGAAGTCCTAGAGAGCACAAGCAAGACTAACAAGAAAATGGGACTGAGGATGGGGGTGGGGGGAGTGAGGAGGGAAGAGCTCCAAATGCATAGGACACTTAGAATGCAGTTGGGAGGCCATTGTCATTCAGATGACAAGGACATCCATCGCTAGATTTTCCTACTTCTAGATTTGAGTTGACTCTTCAATACTGGTAACCCCTACTGACCTTCTGAACAAAAGAATCCTTTTCCCCCAAAATACCCAGAGGCTAAACCCAATCTCCTTCTTGCAAAACAACCCAGCTTTTGCCAGCACCAATAACATTTTGGTTCTTTCCCTATTAAAGCCACACAGAATTTACTGAGACCGATGAGCCAAGTCAGCTAAGGAGACAAAAAACACAAGATAGCTGGAGTACAGATGTGGGTAAGCACTTAATGGCAGAGATTTACAGGAACTCAAAAAGAAAAGCAAAGATTAGTGTTTTAAATCCCAGCATGCAGTCCACAGGGCAGCCAGTGCATGCCTCAGGCGGCAGAGAGGCGGTGGCAATAGTCAACTATTTCTCTGGTGTGTAGTTTCACCGTCTTTGGTGATGGTACTGGCCTACTGGCCGCAGTGAACTGCCCGAGGGGCTCATGGGCAGCAGGTGCGGCAGCTGTCCAGGCAGAACTGCTCAGGGTTATATCGCACTTTCCATCGCCGGCTTGTGGGACTTCAGAAAAGGGGTCGTTTGAGTTTTCAGTGATAAAGAGAAAGGAAGGGAAGAGAAAGACTTGAAAGTTGTAGCCAGATACTAGAAACTGAAATTCAAGCAAGATCTGGTCCACCTTCTAGCTAGGCAACAACCCCAACCCCTTACACTGAACAGTACTAGAGTCTAGTGAGAGGGTCTCTACAGGTCTCTGCTAAAGTGTCATTTTACTGTCTATAATTGTGGATGACCCTCATTCCTACCAAAGGTAACCATGACACAGACACTTAGAAACTGCCTTTGCCAAACATGCTCACCACTCAGAATGTGTGGCTACATAACTTAGGTCATCCTCCTTACAGCTGGAGACAAAAGGAGGCCGAAGTCCTAAGCCTGCTGTAGTCACCTTGGATTCCAGGAAGAGCAGAGCCTTGTAGGACAGAACTCCACTCCCATGTGAGGACAAGTGTCCCTGAGGGCGAGGCTTGCACCCTGGGCTCACGGTGTTCTAGGAACCAGACTGACTCCTCTCTTGAGAGCAATAAGGATTACCCCCAGACCACCTAGCGGAACCAGAGCCGAGACAATTAGTGCACCTTGACTAGGACTGCTTACAGTTCTTGTCAGCTTCCTGAGGATAAACTTGGGGTCACAAGACCCCTTTGTCTCTTCTGTGTGTGTTGTTAGAAGCGTCTCTCTCAGCTCTTCACCATTACTCATCTCATCCCAATTACCAAATTGGTATGGGTGGCTAATCCCAGCCTGAGGAGGAGGCTGCCAGAACTTACCATAAAACTCCAATTACAACCAGTTCCGTTAAATGTGACCTGGTTTGCCAGGAATATGTTGTAAACCTGTAATCTCAGCACTCAGGAAGCAAACAGAAAGACTGCAAGTTAGAGGCCAGCCTGGGCTAAATAGAATTAAATAGCTCAAGAAAAAAGAGATTGGAGAACAAAACATTAAAGAGACACCAACGTTTCCAGGCAAAGCCGTAAGAAATTGTTACTTGTGTAAGCTCATGTAGTTGCAGACAACTGATTCTCACTCAGCTTGACTTTGAGTTAGCAGTTTATGACTTTTTTCACTGAAGTTCCAGAAATTCTTGCCCCCTTTGTACTAGTAAGCAATCCATCTTTGTAACAAAATAGCTGAGATAATCAACTAATAATTACATTAACATCATATACTTATTGTTATCATTAGGAAATCCAGAGATCCAAGATGGCGGCGACCAGTGTGGACCATGTTTGAAAGCTCCAGCGAACAATTCAGGGAATTGCACAGATTTCTGAGCCAGGAACACCAAGGTCCCCACACCACGGCAGCAGAAGTGCTCCACAGTTCGGAGGGACTAGGGTGCGGAGGACCTCCCTGCCCCTGCACACGGGAGGAGTGAGGACTTTCTCGGATCAGAGCGGCGGCGGTGGGGACAGCAGTGCCACCAGTGGATCCAGCGGCGCCAGCGGCGGTGGCTGAGGTTTGCAGCTTAAGGCCTTCCAGTGGAGGCGATTAGTGTAATTAAAACAGCATGGTACTGGCACAGCAACAGGCTGGTTGATCAGTGGAATCGAATCAAAGACCCAGATATGAGTCCACACACATATGGTCACTTGATTTTCGACAAAGAAGCCAAATCCATTCGATGGAAA
This sequence comes from Acomys minous, assembly GCF_964271855.1. Classification (NCBI taxonomy): domain Eukaryota; kingdom Metazoa; phylum Chordata; class Mammalia; order Rodentia; family Muridae; genus Acomys; species Acomys minous. The sequence continues at coordinate 60,935,705 of NC_140490.1, forward strand.
AGGGATAGCATCTTCAACAAATGGTGCTGGTCTAACTGGATGACTATGTGTAAAAAAATGCAACTGGACCCATATTTGTCACCTTGTACAAAACTCAAATCCAAGTGGATTAAAGACCTCAACATAAAACCAGAGACACTAAGTCACTTAGAAGAAAAAATGGGAAAGAGCCTGGAACATATTGGCACAGGAGACAACTTCCTGAACAGAACACCAACAGCCCAGGCATTAATGTCAACAATTAATAAATGGGACCTCATGAGGCTGAGAAGCTTCTGTAAGGCAGGAGACACTGTCAAGAGAACAAAGCGACAGCCTACAGACTGGGAAAAGATCTTCACCAACCCCACATCTGACAAAGGTCTAATATCCAAAATATATAAAGAACTCAAGAAATTAAACACCACCAAACCAAATAACCCAATTGAGAAATGGGGCTTGGAACTAAACAGAGAATTCTCAACAGAGGAATACCAAATGGCTGAGAAACACTTAAAGAAATGCTCAACCTCCTTAATCATCAGGGAAATGCAATCAAAACAACTCTGAGATTCCATCTTACACCCATCAGAATGGCTAAGATCAAAAACTCAAGCGACACCACATGCTGGCGTGGATGTGGGGAGAGAGGAACACTCCTTCATTGCTGGTGGGAATGCAAACTAATACAACCACTTTGGAAATCTATCTGGTGCTATCTCAGAAAAATGGGAATAGGGCTTCCTCAAGACCCAGCTATTCCACTCCTTGGAATATACCCAGAAGATGCTGCAGCACACAGCAAGAAAATTTGCTCAACCATGTTCATAGCAGCCTTATTCATAATAGCCAGAACATGGAAACAGCCTAAGTGTCCCTCAATAGAAGAATGGATAAAGAAACTGTGGTACATATACACTATGGAATACTATTCAGCTACTAAAAACAAGGAATTCCCGAAATTTGTGGATAAATGGATTGAGCTAGAAATGATCATAATGAGTGAGTTAACCCAGAAGCAGAAAGACTCAAATGGTATATACTCACTTATATCTGCATATTAGCCCAAGGGGCATGTCCCACGAAAGACTTCACTTACCAGGAAACTGAGACAGAGGAGAGGACATTCTAGTGGGACTATAGATGAGAGAATCATGGGAGAAAGGCAAAGTAGAAGGATCCAGAAGGTCCTAGAAGCCTACAAGTAGAACATTATGATAGGCAGATTTGGGCACAGGGGTCCCGTTCAAACTAAGGTACCAGCCAAGGACAATACAGGCGGTAAACCTTAAACCCCTACCCAGATCTAGACAATGGACAGAACACTCTCCACAGTAAAGTGGAGAGTGGGATATTACTCTCTCACATACTCTGGTGCCTCACCCTTGACCATGTCCCCTGGAGGGGGAGACCTGGTGGCACTCAGAGGAAGGACAGCAGGTTACCAAGAAGAGACTTGATACCCTATGAACATATACAGGGGGAGGTAATCCCCCTCAGGAACAGTCATAGGGGAGGGGAATAAGGGGAAAATGGGAGGGAGGGAAGACTGGGAGGATACAAGGGATGGGATAACCATTGAGATGTAACAAAAATAAATTAATAAAGGAGAAAAAAAAAAGGAAATCCAGCACAACATATTTAATATTAGGAAGAAGTTTATTATGAAAGAGGGAGGGGGAAGAGAGAAGGGGTGGCCCAGAAGGAGAGAAACTGAGAAAGTTTAGAGAGATAGACAGAGGGACAGGCAGAGAGGGAGAGGGAGAGGGAAAGGGAGAGGGAGAGAGAGAAAGAGAGAGAGAGAGAGAAGGTGGTAGGATGGCCCTTTTATATCTGCTGCCCAGCTAATGGGCATCTGGCACACACCTGGCAGTGGGTGATGATGTCAGCAGTTGCTAAACAACCTAGAGGCAGGCTAGTGGATCTGCTTGTGAACCAACACGTATACTAATACAGTATGTAAAAGATTAAATGTCATTGTTATTGGAGAAGCTACCCATATCACTTAATATGATTTAACATATGAAACAAGCATCCTAACTTCAATTCTGTGCTTTATAAGGTGAGACATATTCTTTGAGATTTAAGCAATGAAGACTTCATCTTAGGGAATGCAGTGTGAATTCTCTGGAGTGATTTCAAGAAAATTTTAAAAAAATTAAAAATGGGATATGAACAAAGAGAGGAAGGTATATCTTAACATTAATCAGATCAGCTTGGGATTTAAAAAATTATTTTTTAAAGGTTCTTCCTTTTTTACAAACATGTACAAGATTATTATTTTTTATTAATTTATTCATATTACATCTCAATTGTTAGCCCATCCCTTGATCCTCCCATTCCTCCCTCCCTCCTGCTTTCCCCCTACTCCCCTCCCCTATATCTGTGACTGAGGAGGACCTCCTCCCCCTGTATATGCTCATATGGTATCAAGTCTCTTCTCGGTAACCTGCTATCCTTCCTCTGAGTGCCACCAGGCCACCCCATCAAGGGGATAAGGTCAAAATGGGGTACCAGAGTTCATGTGAAAGTCAGTCCCCACTCTTCACTCAGTGGTGGAGAATGTCCTGTCCATTGGCTAGATCTAGGTAGGGGTTCGAAGTTTACTTCCCGTATTGTCCTTGGCTGGTGTCATAGTTTGAGCTCGGCCCAGATCTGCCCGTCATAATGTTCTTATTGTTGGTTTCTAGGACCGTCTGGATCCTTCTATCTCCCCATTCTCCCATGCTTCTCTCACCTAAAGTCCCAATAGGATGTCCTCCCCTCGACCCACTTTTCTGGTAAGTGAAGATTTTCATGGGACATGCCCCTTGGGCTAATGTCTAGATATAAGTGAATATATACCATTTGAGTCTTTCTGCTTTTGGGTGAACTCTCTCAGAAGCAGAAAGAGTTAAAGATTATTTTTATATGATTCATGATTGTCTCATGGTTCTCCCTGCTGTATGTAGTTTATTTTATTCATGTGTAATAATATAAATGTATATGTTAAAAAAGAAATATAATAAAATACTTTGTAAAAATTATTTTTCATACTGAACATTGAACTTAGGGGCATATTCATATTAAGCCTATATGCATACAGGCTTAATTCACACAGCACCAGCACCCCCAGCCAAAGGTTGTTTTTAGCAAGCATGATGGCTCATACCTTGAAATTCCACAATTCTAGTACTCAGGAAGCAGAGGCTGGAAACTAATGGTGACAGAAAGGTTTAAGGAGGGAAGGGTAGGGAAGAGGCGAGACAGGGGTGCAGAAGACGAGGGTTAACCAAAGTTAAGGGAACATAAAACGAGTCACATGCTTACTGCCACCATCTCAGCAGAACCTGGGAATTCAGCAGATGCCTTGAGAACACTCCAAGAGCACTAGGTTCAGTTCCCAGCACCCCCATCTCTGTTTGTTTTTTGAGACAGGGTTTCTCTGTGTAGCCTTGGCTGTACTGCTCTTGCTTTGTAGACCAGGCTGGCCTCGAACTCACAATGATCCACCTGCCTCCTGAGTGCTGGGAATAAAGGTGTGAACCACCACGTATGACCCTTACCTCTCTTTTCCTATAAACATCTACCCTGTAATGTTGACTGTAGCAACTTTTCTGCTTTGGTTTGTTTTTTCCAGACAGGGTCTCTCTATGTAGCTCTTGATGTCCTGAAACTCACTACTTACACCAGCTGACCTTGAACTCACAGAGAGCCACCTGCCTCCTGAATGCTATATGTAAAGGCATGGGACACTAGGCCACTAGTCTACTAGGCATGGCTAGCTTTTCCACTTCCTAGTATTAATTTTCTTTTCAACCCCTGCTGCCTGAAGTCTTTTTTTTCCCCCTCGATACACAAATTTTCAAATGTCCTGAGGAGGGAAAATGGCTACATAATGTCAGCTCCATTATCTGTATAATTTCCCATGCTTATAAAAGACTTTGTCCTTTTATAATTATGTTTATCTCAGCCATTCTTTGATGCCTTTGAAAAAAATATACAAACATAATTGTACATATATGTTTTATATAAAACTTTTATCATATCTCATCTCTATCAACTTAAAATATTATCTAGACCTAAAGACATCTTAACCCCTAAACAACTAAGCTTAATTGTAAAACTAAACTCTCTGGTCTTCAAATCCATCAGAGACTTTAAAAGGAATAAAATTAATTACCTGAGTAAACAGAAAGTACATAGCAGCTTCCAAAGTGAAAAAAACTGACAGAGACAGTTTATTGCCTGAACAGTCACCCAAAACCTCTATCACATTGGAGCATCTGACAGACATATAGGAAAGATGTTTTCTTCAAGGTTGCCAATTACAAATAGTCAAAACACTATTAATGTAACAGTAATGTAATTCCTGATTTTTTGTGGTTCTTCTTGCTGCATGTGTAATAATATAAATGTACATATAATTTTTTCAATTAAAAATTTTTTTAATGAGATATAATAAAATATTGATTTACATTCAGAATTTTAGATGCACCAAGATAGGAAAGATGTTTTCTTCAAGGTTGCCAAATACAACTAGCCAAAACACTATGAATGGAACATTTATATAATTCCTGATTGTTTCATGGTTTTTTTTGCTGTAGTTAGTTTACTGTATATATGTGTAATAATATAAATGTGTATGTAAAAAAAGAAAAAATAAAAAAGATAAAAAACAAAAGTTAAATCCACATATACTAGTGTTTATTAAAAGAAATATTGCTCAGACCATGCTATTCCATCACACCCTGAAGCTAGTTATCCTTTTAAAAGAAACTTTTTTCTTACACAGCTTGAGTCTTCTTGCCTACAAATTAGGATCTCAATTCTATAACAAGTCAGTTTCCCTTTAGCCATCTGAAACTCGTATATGTTTGCAGCCTCATATCCTGATATGGCTTCATTCAGCCTATAATTGGCCATCAGTCCTCAAACTGATGAGCTCTTGTACATTTGCTCTCATGTGATTCTCTTTTGTTTCCCTGGAATACTGTGCTATTCCCGTGCTTCTATTCGGAACCATATTACTGCTGTCTGCAGAATCCCTTCCTGTACCTATGTTAGCATGTTGTGTACCTTGTTAGAAACTCTTTTTCCCTTTCTCCTCTTCTCACATTGTTATAGACTAACTACCAGAGAAGACTGGACACAGGTTTAAGCCAATAGGAAGGCATTATTTATTAGCTGCCCAGTGATTACATGGGTGTTAAGGGTCTCAGTGTAGCCCTGAGCCTTTCTCACAGTGAGATTTTTAAGCACAAAAACCATATTCTGGATTGACATAGTTCAGTCAACAAGAACAGTTAGCCAGAAGCAGAACTACAGAAGCCAGAGACTTTGCGAGAACTATGGACTTTGACGGGTTAGGTCTATGTTTTTGTTTTGGCAGGTGTTGCTGTCTAGGCGCTGGGTTTTATGGCTTGAGTGGTACTTCCATCATGGAGCCAGGTGTGCTGACTCCATGTAACAGGGTCTGGGACCCTGTTACAAGATTATCACTGCCCATTAGGGCTCATCATAACTGTCTTTCCTCTATGATGCTTTGGTCAAAGCCCCAAGACTTTTTTCCTTTGTAAAATATATGTATGATTTGCATGTGTGTGCCCCCAGAAGTAGGTGTTAGATTCCCTAGAGGTGGAGTGACAGGCAATTGTGAACAGCCAGACTTGGGTGCTGGAGCTGAATTCCAGTCCTCTGGAAGAACAGCATGCACTCATAGCTACTGAGTGTCTCTCCAGCTCTGCTTATTCTTCTATATATAGATGCTGCTATTTTACTATAGTCTGTTATAGTATGGGCTAATGCATATATTCTTCCAAATAGAGTCCAAGATACTTGAAAGTGAAGAGTATAATCTTATGAGCGCTGACATCCTCAATGTCCAGGTGATGATTGGCATGTGACAAGCTCTATCAGGATTTCTTACTTTAAGCTCTTAAACCAAGAACTCCTAATGTTGTAGTTTGAGAGTTTGTTCGTTTGTTTTGTTTTGTTTTGTTTGTAATCTTCCTGCCTTCATATACTGAATGCTACCTTGATGTTTTCCCTATCTGGCATCTATTATTTTATCACCTTTTCCATTTCATATTCAGACTTAGTCAACAGTATACAGTGCTATGTTAATTATTTTTTTTAAAATATATTTTATTAATTTATTCATGTTACATCTCAATTGCTATCCCATCCCTTGTATCCTCCCTTTCCTCCCTCCATCCCATTTTCCTCTTTTTTTTCCTCCTTTATTAATTTATTCTAGTGACATCTCAATGGTTATCCCATCCCTTGTATCCTCCCATTCTTCCCTCCCTCCCAATTTCCCCTTATTCCCCTCCCCTATGACTGTTCCTGAGGGGGATTACCTCCCCCTCTATATGCTCATAGGGTATCAAGTCTCTTCTTGGTAACTTGCTGTCCTTCCTCTGATTGCCACCAGGTCTCCCCGTCCAGGGGACATGGTCAAAGGTGAGGCACCAGAGTACGTGAGAAAGTCATATCCCACTCTCCACTCTACTGTGGGGAGTGTTCTGTCCATTGGCTAGATCTGGGTAGGGGCTTAAGGTTTACCGCCTGTATTGTCCTTTGGGCCCAGGGGTCCCACTCAAACTAAGGCGCCAGCCAAGGACAATACAGGTGTTAATTATTTTTAATTCCTTACCACCAGTGGGGTTTTTTTTTTCTGCCTTTGGCAACTACCATGTTGACACCACCAACACAATGCTCCTGAAATGCTCAACACTCCTTTTCATTGAATAACTTACTTTAAAATCATTTCTATGTGATTTATTTCCTTGTCAGACTGCTAACGGTGGGCTGCAAACTTCATGAATATTTATATCACAGTGTTTACTAATTAGGCAGGCAATAGAAGGAGGCCATCTTTATGGTTTTGTTTTGTTCTGTTTTTAATACATATAGTTTTCCGCCTGCATGTATGCTTGTGTACCACTTGCAATCCTGGTGTCTATGGAGACAAGAAGAGTTCTTAGGGTCTCCTGGAACTGGAGTTACAGATGGTTATGAGCTGTGTCATGTGGGTGCTGGGAATTGAACCTGGGTCCTCTGGAAGCACAGCCAGTGCTGTTAACCTCTGGGGCATCTCTGCAGTCCTTCTCTTCAACGTTCTTAGAATAGTTCAATCCCTCTGCCTTCCCCCAAAGAAGCAGGGTTGGTTTCTCTCTTTCCAAATTACTTCCTCCAGCCTCTGACAATAGCTCAGCTAATTCTAGTCTACCCACCACTTCTTCTATTTCTCAAACCACATATGAATGAAAAAACCCAAACCACTATCTAGGCATACAGTAAAAATGTGGCTGTATGTAGCCAACTGGCTGAATGGTGAGTTGAAACACTGCCATGCATGAGAGAACAGCAGGGACCGCTGCCATGATCCCAACACTGTTCAGTTCCTCTAGTGAGAGTCACAGACGGCTTCCACCTCTGTGGTCTACAACCACAAAGTGAGTAATGCATAGAGTTTCACAAATTGCTGGTCAAAATCTGTGTCGTCTATTGTGCTGGAAATCAGCCCAGACAGGACCCAAGCTGTTGGGAAGAAGGTCTAAAGAAGTAAACACGAAAGAAGGAGGGCAGCTGCAGCAGAACGGCATGATGCTAGCAGACCACCTCCGGGATCAGGACACTCAGGAGCGGGAACTGCTGACAAGCCCTACGGAGCCCAGGCTTGGAACTGCCAGTGGGAGTTGGTTCTATTCCCACCCCTAGTGAGCACTAGTGCAAGCTCTGGCCTCTGTAAACACTCTAGTGGCCCTTTCCTCCTAGTCCAGCTGTGGGTAGAATCCAACATCCTGTTTCTATGCCTTCCAGGTCCTCTTTTCAGAGTTGCATTTGTCTACCTCAGTCCAGTTATCATTCCTCTAAGTCCTCAAATTTCCCGTCTCTCAGTCCCCAAGCCTACCTGATCACTAACTCTGTCTCTCTAGCCTTATCCTTGTATTTTCAAAAAGCTACACATCCCCACTCTCCTGCTGAATATCTATCTACATCTCACACACACAAAAAAATCTTCATAAAATACTACCAAACTGACTTCAACTCTCCATCAAGAGGATGAAGCACTGTGACCAAGGGCAACCTGCCCCTGGAATGCAACATGGTTCTGCCTAAGCAACTCCATCGATGTGAAGCACCAAGACAGAATGAAAGATGAAAGCCATGGGATTTCTCACCAGGGCCAGAAAGCATCAGATAAGTTAAATATTTGTGCAAAACAAATGGTACTAATGCAATAGACATAGAAACAAATTCCCCCAACATAATGAAAGATATTTATGAAAAGACCACAGATAACATTATGTTTAATGGGGGAAACCCAACATCCTTGCCTCTCAAAGCTATTCTTGTTATTTTCATTCAATGCAGTAGTGGATATACTAGCCAAAGCAAGGTGGGGAGGGTGGATTCATGGTAGCCAAAGAGAAGAAAAAAGTTAAAACGTTCCATTTACAACTGACATTATCTTATCTGTTAAAAATAAAACCTAAATCCGTGCATGGTGGTGCATGCCTTTGATCCCAGCACTTCGGAGGCAAAGGCAGGTGGATCTCTGTGAGTTCAAGGCCAGCCTGGTCTACAAAGTGAGTCCAGGACAGCCAAGACTACACAGAGAAAACCTGTCTCAAAAAAAAAAAAAGTAAAATAAAACCTAAAGGCTCCATAAAAATGGTTGTTAGAACCAGCAGACAAATTCACTGAGGTTGAAGAATACAAAACCAACACACAAAGCTCAGCTACACTGCTTTTATACCAATAATAAACCATCTGGAAAGCAATCAAGAAACAACTTTGTGGCGGCTGGAAATGGCAAGCAATGCTTAGGAATGAATGTAGCTAGGGCAGTGAAGAGGCTGAACATTGAAAATGATGCAGCATTTAGAAAAAACGATACAGGAATAAACAGAAAAATATGTCACCTTCATGAATTGGAGGAGTTATTGCTAAAATGCTGCCCAAAGCAATCTACAGATTTATATCCCCCATCAAAATTACAGGAGGAGCTGAGTGCATGGGCAATGTCCTTGTAAAACAAGAAATGAGGACAGATGCCATAGAGAGCTTTAAACAAGTAGAAATGATTTATAGTTATATGTATGTGTATATCTATGCATGGAGAATATATATGTTCAGCATACAGTACTATTTCTAAACTATAAACCATTCTTCCAGAGCCAATTGATCCAGCCATGCTGCTTCTTGTATGTTGGTGTATGCTGTATGGTCTTCTGTGTTAGAAACACTCATTTGGTCACTGGCCTTTTAGGAGTTGAGCTGGTGAGTCACCAATTGTCTCAGTGTAGTTTTTGGTTTTGTTTGTTTGTTTTTTACAAAATAAGGGAAGCCCTAAAATTCATAAGAGACTATAAAAATTCCAAATACAGTATGGAACTGGCATAAAAATAGACAGGTGAGATGGCCTAGAGAGTCAGAAGTAAGTTGAGAGGCAGAAGCAGGCAGAAACAAGTGGAGGCAGGTGGATCTCTATGAGTTTGAGGCCAGCCCGGTCTACATAGCCAGTTCCAGGACATGGCTACATAGTGAGACCCTGTTTCAGAAGAGGAAAAAGAAGAAGAAGAAGAAGAAGAAGAAGAGGAGGAGGAGGAGGAGGAGGAGGAGGAGGAAGGGTTGGGAAGAGGAAAAGAAATACACATATATCAGAGACACATAAAAAGGATGTTCACCTTCACAAGTCATCAGGAGATGTAAATCAAGTTAAAATTCCCAGGACTCACATAGTCTAATCCCAAGAGCTGTGATCTTCCCAAGTCATAAATAGAATACCTGTGAAGAGAGGGTTGAGTGGTGCTCGCCAGAGGCAGAGCTTGAGGGAAGGGGAAAGTGTGGCTGTAAGGGCACAGAGCTGCAGCTATGCACGCTAAGTCAGCCTGGTGCCCTGACGCACAGCCCAGCCAACACAGAGAGCAATACTGCCCTGTATCCTACCCTGGAAACTGCTAAGAGAGCGGATCTCAGGCACTTGCTCTACAAACTCGAGGGTATGGGTAGGAAACGACGGGAGCAGAAGGGCATGCCGGGGCTAGCGAAATGGCTCAGTGGGTAAAGACACGTGCTCTGCAAGCCTAGTGACCTAGGCTCAATCCCTGGGACCCATAGAAAGATGGAAAGAACGGACTCCATAGATGTCCTCTGGCTTCCACACGGAGGAGTAATTGTAAATTACTTATAATTAATAATAAGTAATTCTTTAAAGGATGAATTGGTTTGCTTGCATGTAGCAAGCATTCACAGAGTCCATAGAAACACTGTACTTTGTACCTTAAATACAGGAAATTTAGTCACAATTATCTCCATGTACTTTCACCTCAAAATAAGACACATAGCTTTTCTTCTCTAACCTCACTTGACTTCCTTAATCCTTTTACTGCATAATCAGGCTGACTCCTCCCCTGTACATGTATCTGATAATATATCCCGTGCACAGTTAGCATGAGGATGAGAAGCTACATGAAACACCCATGGGAGGATCTAGTGCTTCGTGTGACTCAGAGTGGCACCTGCACGTATTTTCCTGGTGGTCTGGTCACTGGAGCTCACAGTAGCTTCCACTGCTCTGGGTCCGTCCTTCCCTGAATTCAGCTATACCCACATACCTTATGTGATTCTGCTACCAACTCAAGCTGTAAAATGCTACTGGCCTCATCCTCTGCTTGTGACCCTTAGTCTCACATTTTTTAAAAAAAGTCATATAGCAAAGTTAGAAGAATTTGAGAGCCAACATAGCAAGCATACTCAGTACCTGGATTCTACTATGATCACGCCCCTACCCCTGAGTGCTCTCCTGCCCCCCCCCCGTCACTCTCTCCTTTCTCCCTCTCTCTCTCTCTCTCTCTCTCTCTCTCTCTCTCTCTCTCTCTCTCTCCCTTTTTTCTTTCTTTTATCGCATGCATTTTGTGTTTATGGTGTATTGCATATGTGTGTGTATATACATGCTCACATGTATCTGTATGTGTTCATCGGTGTGCACATGTCTGTGTATGAAGGCCACATGTCATGTGTCTTCCTCAATCCCCTTCCACCATGTATGCTGAGTCGGAGTCTCTCATGGAGAGTTCATCAGTTTGAATCTAACTAACCAGTTTGCTCTGGGGATCTGCTGTCTCCATCCTCCCGAGTGTTAGGACTCTAAGTGTTGCCCATGCCCACCTGGCATTTGCATGGGTGCTAGGGACCAAAAGTCCGGTCCTAACACTCACACTGTAAACCTTTTACCCATTGAGCGAAGTCCTGAAGCCCCCTCTCCCACCTTTTCATCCTTCTGTCCAGCCTCACTTTTAATACGTTTCAAAGTAGACTTTGACGCATCTCCCTCTCAATGCTTCAAAATACAGGTCTTTAACTGAGTTCTGTACTTGTTTGTAGTGTCTCCATTATATTAAATTTACACATAGTATAATGCAAATCTTACATATATATTCATCGATATTTACAGACAAGCTCTGTGGCTCCAAATCCTTATCAAGGTACTTGGTGCTGGTGGTGGGGCACAGAGGTAAAACATGTGTTCTGCATGTGTATGGCCCTGGAATTGATCCCTAGGACTACTGAAATATGAATAAAAATATTAAAGGCAAGAATATATTACCATTGTCCCAAACTGTTCTCATCTTTGATTTCTCCACCCAAAGTGACCATTGTTCTTATTTCTTTCCACAAATAGTTTTGTCAGGCTCTTGCTAATAAGTATGAAGTGGTCTTCTACTGGGATTCCCTGAATTAACCAGAATTATCTTTACCTGCCATAATTTACCCTCATCCAGATGGCAAATAATCCAACACATAGCCTTGCTATACCACCATGCCACCTGTCCAAGGCACCAGCATTTAAGATTTCCATTTGTTTGGTGCTCCAGATGGAAGGAGAGCTCTGTACACACAAGGCAATTGTTGTTTTACTGACCTATGCCCTTGGCCCTAAGACCTTTCCTAATGTGGCTCCACCATCCTGAAGTGTAAAACTCAAGGCACTACACACTTTCTTGGGTTTAGTTAGTTCAAGAAAACTGGACTATAGACATCTTGAACATTGAGTATGGTCTTTCCTTGCACCTAATTGGCAACCCATCATCATTCATGAAGTGAAGTGATAAGAAATGATAAAAGGGAAGGAATGAGTTTCCGGCTCTGGTACTGCTGAGGCCTGAGTGCGGGTTGGTCATATTCACCGTGCCTGTCTTATAAGAGTGTGATGCAGCAGACATGCAGCCATTTCATTTCCCTGAAGGCCACATAAGATTGAGGGATCAGGAGGGGAGAAAAATAAAGACTTGGTAGGCCAGAAGAAAATTTTTATTTTTTGGCATTTTTTATTAGGATTATAAAGGATAATGTTATGCCAGTGACAAGATTTAAATATTTTCTAAGTTGGTCATTGTATTGCTGAATCAACAACTAATTTCCCAGTTGCAAAAACGGCCAAGTGTAACAGAGCTCAATTTCAGCTGCATAGGACACTTACTGTGCTCAGAGAAGCCCAGTGCTTCTGCATCCATTTATCCGGCCCAGCCCAGGCACTGGTGTACTTTTAAAGTTCCCCAGATGAGTCAAATGTGTCATCATCACCGTGAGAGAAATGGTTCTTTGTACAGATGGAAGACCCAACCTTGTAGCTGTGGTAAGTAAGTTTATTGCCCTGCCTTCCCTCTAGAGACCCAGCAGGGAGGAAAAAGAAGATTCCTAGCCAAAAGTGGGAGTTTATTTTCTACCACTCCTGGCAGAGAATGACAAGTGTGCACCACACGGGGAAGGATATTGGCAAGAGGCACGGGTTCTTGCAAAGTAGAGCCCTTATCCTCAGGGCCAGAGGAGGGGTGGAGAAGCAGCTAAGTGAAACACACCAAAAAGGGGCTTCTGTCAACCCTGTTGCATCATGCTGTGCCAGATCGTGGCAGCTAAGGGTTCCTTAGGCAAAAACTATCACCAAACTTATGAATATCTAAGCTGAAGATATCTAATGTGTGCACTTTAGATAAAAAAGGATTCAAACAGATTAACCAAAGTTTACCAAGGCTCCCCAAACTTTCCACCTCATGACAGTAATAGAATAATAAGCCCTTAGCATCAGGGGAGGTAGGGGAGGGAGTTGGATCCAGGATCCTGCAGAAACCAGTACCCAAAGATACTCAAGTCCCTGTATGAAATGGTCCCGTACTGATAGAGCTCAAGCACATCTTCCTGTGAAGATCACTTACAGTGCCTGATATAATAAACAACAGTGCAGGATACAAAGTATACTAGTAAGTAGTTGTAAATGCGTTGTGCTGTATGTTTGTTAAAAATGCATTTCTTCTCTCAAGTAATCCTGTGGTTTTTGTTAGCTGAATCTGTGGATGTGAAACCCAAAAAATAACTGAGTTTTCCCATACATTAAGCAAGCTGGCAGGGACAGTGAAGAACACTTGTGTGGATGATGATCAATGTTTATTTTCTAATTTTAATTTATTATAATTTATTCGGATTATATCTCAATTGTTACCCCCTCGCTTGTATCTTCCCGTTCTTACCCTTCTTCCCTCTTCCACACTATTCCCCTCCCCTGGACCTCTGACAGAAGGGGACCTCCTCCCCCACCTTATGATCACAGATGATCAAAGTTTTAATATGAACATTTAATCTGGGCATGTTTCTGTAATCCCTGAGCTTGGGAAGCCAGGACCCGAGGGAGGCAAGTTTCACGCCAGCTGGACTTCATAATGAAAGCAGAGGTGCACGTGGGGAGCTCCTCGTGTTTAGGGGTGTTCATTTCGGTGTGTCAAAGGGCTCATGCCCTCCCCAGTCATATCCAAGGTCTCATCAGTTGTGCATATCCCAGAACAAAGACAGAAAGGTCCCATTTGGGCTTCCAGGACGAACACTGTGATGAGCTGTTAGAGCATAGGGCTTATTAGACGACCTATTAATGCTGTCCCTGTGCCCCATCCTGGCCCTTCCGGGAGTCAGCCACTCTGTCTCATTTTATGTGTGCTTTTTCTTTGTTTGGGCTTTCATGTAATTGCCTTTTACAATTGGCTGCTAATTTATATAACTTAGCTCGTCCCCCCCCCCACCCTACCCCCACAAACTACCAAAAATTGGTTATAGCACCCTGAAATTAGCCAGACTAAATAGTAAAGAATGATAAAGGAAGTCACATTAAAAACTGTGAGAGGGACCATGCAGATCAGATTCCTGGAGAGTCCTGGGCCATGAGAGGTGACACAGAGATGTCAGGATGAAGGGCTGGAATGGAGCTTAGCGTGCGTGAGGCCCTAGGTTTGAGCTCAAGCACCACAAACAAGTAAGCAATCAATAAAAAAAATGACAAGGGTTCTCATAGTTTGGAGGCATGTGGCAAGGCCAGGGCTGTGAGAACTGAGCTGCAAGGACAGATGACAGCACTAGTGGACATATCTGATCTGAAATATCTATATATTTCTGTGTCAAAATATTTAGAAGCAGGGCTGGAGAGATGGCTCAGTGGTTATGGGCACCAACTGCTCTTCCAGAGGTCCTGAGTTTAATTCTCAGCAACTACATGGTGGCTCACAACCGCCTATCATGTGATCTGATGTGCTCTGTATACATAATAAATAGACAGATCTTAAAAAAAAAAAGAAAGAAAGAAAGAAAGAAAAGAAAAGAAAAAAAGGGGGGGGGCTGGAGAGATGGCTCAGAGGTTAAGAACACTGGCTACTCTTCCAAAGGTCCTGAGTTCAATTCCCAGCAACCACATGGTGGCTCACAACCACCTATAATGAGATCTTCTGGTCTGCATGTGTACATGCAGGCAAAACACTGTATACATAATAAATAAATTAATTTAAAAAATATTTAGAAGCAATCTAATATCCATAACCTAGAGAGTCTGCTGGGACCTTACCCAGTTCCTCTCGTGTCCCACGGGGAGGGTGCTTCCTCAGTTTGAAATAGTGTAACCCACAGAGAAGACCAATTGGCATTTACCAAAGTATTAACCACAATACTCCATTCTGAAGCAGACTGCAAGCAGCTTAGTAAGAGAAAAATTAATGCCATTAATGCCAACCAAACCCAAATTATTTAGGGGAAGATGGCCGACTTGTGTTACAGTCAGATACAGTTAGGAATCTGATAAAAAAATATATATACCAAAATGTAACTGGATGATTTACTAATATTATTTTTGATGTCTAGATAATGAATACAAATAAATTTTTGAAAAATTACCACAAGCTATACAAATAAATGTTCCTTTTAGAAAATCACGGCCTGGCTTCAGTTTCACCTCCAGGCCCACCTCTGGTAACCATGTCCTAATAATTTGGCAGTATTCCATCTTGAAATCTTATTTTATCTTACTTAGTTTCCTTTTACAGCGCTGGAGATCCACCACAGGGCCTTGTGTATACTTCAGGGTTCCAACGCAGAACACCTCTTGACATCTTAGATTTCAGAGGCCCTGATTGCATCTTGCCCTTTGCTCTGGTATTCGCTGTCTGTTGTGGTGGCCTGGCTTCTCCTCCCTTTAGCTCTGCGAGGACCATAGGCTGGTGCTCTGGGAACTGCCTGCTGGCTCTTCTCTCCTGCCTGAAAACTGAGAAAAATAGAATTGACCTCACAAAGGATGGGTTCCCAGTAAGTAGAGCTGCATGTGGCTAACAGAGAAGCTGGGTTTGCCTAGTTGGTAATGGCCGGGTCAAAGGGAACAGGTGCACTGTTGTAAGGCAGGCCCTCGGGTGCACAAGCAGTTCTATCATGCACAGCTGGGCCACTGGCCTGCCTAGTGTGCTTTTGTTTTTTCCTGTTACTTCTATTTATTTTCCTTAAAAGCCTCACTAACCTGCTGAAGTCTTGGATGAAAAAAGAATGTTCAGGCTGGTGAGATGGCTCAGCAGCTGCAGCCCCCACCAAAACTGTGTTCGGTTTGTAGGACCCACATGATGGTAGAAGAAAAACAACTACTGTAAGTTGTCCTCTGCTATCCACTCACTGATAAAGAACCACAATGTACACACACACACACACACACACACACACACACACACACACACACACACTAAAAGAAAGTTTCAGAATGTTCCAAGAGAACGGTTCACTGAAGTGCATGAGACGCTGAGCACTTGTTGTCAGGGGTAGTGTGTGTGACCCAGCTGGCAAACAGGAGGGACAGAACCTGTGACAAATTCTGAAGGGGACAAGAAGTGGAAGCTGCAAGGTACTTTGAAGATTCGGTCTGGAGAGAATTGTCGACGTCATGCGAATACCATGGTGTCTCCAAGTGGAAGTGCAGGGCCGAGATATCCCAAGTCTCCTGAAATCCCCCGAGAAGGCCTTCGCTGGGACTGCACAGATGTGCATTTTTCTACAGTCTAGGTGACACTGAAGGACAGGCCTCGGGCTTGGAGCTCAAGTGATTGGACCACAGGCCAAGCTTCTCACAGGCGAGCCACAAACTCTGACTTAGGTTCATCCCAACGTTGTCCACAAGGAGAAGGAATTGTTTTGTGAGTGGAAGTTTCTTGTTATGCAGCCGATAGTCTTGGGGGAAGGGGTGGAGTCCAGCGCATGCTTAGCATTCATGAGGCCTTGGATTTAAGTCCTAGCCCTGGGGGAAACAAACCATCTCTCAGGTGATAAGTAATGTGACATCAGCTCTCTTTCCCAGAAAAACCTTCATGAGTAAAAAAAAATGTATTTTGGATAAAAAGTTATTTGTACAAAAGTTAACTTTCCAGAGCTATGTCCAAAATTACTCAGATTAGCCAGGTTTAAATAATTAGTATGCCAAAAGGTCTATTATGGAGTGCCGTGTCTGGCTTTTCTGAGTTGTGTTTGCTGTCTAGAACACAACCAAAGAGCAAGCAGAAGTCAGATATATCTGTTTCCAGTCATTTAAAAATCTCCTTACTTTTGGCTTATTTGTTTACGTTTGTAAGTTATTTTCCCAAATATGTGTAAAAGAGAGGTTTGATTTTTTTCAATTGTTTGTTTGTTTAGGTTTTTTTTAGAGACATGGTTTCTCTGTGTAATAGTCCTGGCTATCCTGGACTCACTTTTGTAGACCAGGCTAGCCTCAAACTCACAGTGATCCCCCTGCCTGTGCCTCTTGAGTGTTTAGATTAAAGGTGTGTGCCACCATGCCCAGAGAGAAGTTAGATTTTTTTTTTCCAAGACAGGGTTTCTCTTTATAGCCTTGGCTGTCCTAGACTCACTTTGTAGACCAGGCTGGCCTTGAACTCACAGCGATCTGCCTGCCTCTGCCTCCCAAGTGCTACAATGAGACACATTAGGATCGTCCGATGACTGAAGTCTTTAAGCAGGTCTTCAGAATGAGTACTTTCCTCCTTAGTTTCAAATGTTAAAGTTCTATTACTTCAGCTGGACAAATATAAAGACCCTGTAACACCCGTTTTTCAAAAGATTAGTAGTAAAAGGAATAACTATTCATATACATGTCATGAATGCATACATGCACACATATCTTTGTATTAGACATAGTATTCAAATACGTAAATAAAATGGCCACAGATTTTGTTAATTCTGTCTATGGATGCAAGATGACAAGGAAAATATATGAAGATAATTGTCAACACACAGTATAATTTTTAATAAGATAAAGCCCAAAGTTCACATCTTTATATTTCTAAGATGTAAGAAAGAACTTGTAAAAGGAAAAAAGATTGAGGTTAAGACTCCTTAGGTGATTATCATTCCCTGTTTAATAGTCAATCACTTAAGTCAAATGGGAATTTGACTTTACAAACGGGAATTTTAAAAAACAATTTTTTACTTATCTGTTGAAAAATTGTCATTATTTGTATAATGCATATGTATGTGTTTTATCATTTCCATCCACCATTATCCTTCCAACTTCATGTCTTCCCTTATAAAATTAATAAATCCCTAAGTCTAGAAGGTGCTTCCCATATACACATGAGTGTGGAGCCATGTGCTGGGCCGTGGGTACACATGAGTGTGGAGCCATGTGCTGGGCCGTGGGTACACATGAGTGTATAGCCATACGCTGGGCCATGGGTACATACCAGTAGCCATGCTCCCAAAGGAGAGTGACTCTCCCTTTCTCAGCAACTATAAACTGCCTAGCTCTCTTCCTCCTTCACGCTGGAATTCTGACTGGCTAGGTCCTGTGTTCTGAATTCAACACAAACAATAGAACTGATATCAGCATAACGTATCACATCAGACAGGACTTTCAGGAACAAATAAGGAAAAGCCTTGTTTGTTTTTGAGGCAGGGTTTCTCTGTGTAATTCTGGCTGTCCTGGAACTCTATAAATCAAGCTGGCCTGGAACTCACAGAGATCCACCTGCTTCTAAGGTACAGACTTGTAAAAACCAACACTTTGTGGTTTATTTCCCCCCCCCAACAGCAATAAATATGAAATATCAGGGAAAAGGTCCTATAAATAAGAAGTAATAATAAGAAAAATATTCACACTCTGTGTCAAAAACTTTAAACAGGTGGGAAACAATTTTATAAATACTAATGTAAGTATGTTATCCTATTAGGTTAATGTTATTCTTCCTATAGTAAATGCCAATGTACTGATTTTAGCATGATGATTCTGCTTACCTTTCTTTTATTTAGTCATTTGTTTTGGTGAGGGGGGAGGGGGAGGGGGAGGGCAAGGATTCAACCCAGCACCTTGAATATACTGGGCAAGTGTAACACTTCAGCCTAGATTCTGATATTTTTTAGGAAGAGAAAATTGCATAATAGAAATTAAAATGTGAAAACTAATGGAGATATTATAAAAGAAGAGATTTTATGGCAAATAATAAGTTCTTGGTCCAGCTTTTATTTTAAACTCGGTATTGAAAAAGAGATAGCTAATAAACCAATAAAGAAGTCTCATATAAAACTCATATGTAAATTGCAGTTTAAGATACAATGAAGGTAAAATATTGAGTTAATGTGGAAAGGACAAACTAACCAATACATGGCTGTGAGATCTTTGTCAATTTAATAATAACATTATGTTTTATATAAAAATACAAACACAAGAAAAGGTTGGAGGATAATTGTTTAATTTTCTTTGGGGAGTATGTTTTTAAGCATCTTACTAGAAAGGAAACAAACTGAAAAACAATTTAATGGGAGGGAATATTTATAACACAGAAAATGACACCTATCATACTTAAAATGCTATAAAAATGCTACAGAAAGATCAAGCCATCTGATAGAAAAATAGGCAAAAGAAAGGAAATAAAATTGGAAACATGCCATTAGAAGGACATGCTCAACTTCACTAGTCATCAAAAACATGCAAATTTAAGTGAATTACCACTCTTAGCTATCTGGTCCTGAAAATTTTCAGTGGCATCAAACACATCATGTCACTGGGAGATGTAGCTGAAGCTTGAACTCAGTCCCGCTTTCAACCAAAAATGCTCTGAAACTTGGTTTCCTGAGATATGAGTTGTTCAAGCTGTTTGCTTTGGGTGGAAATGCACACCACAAGTACCTTACTTGAAGGGAGTTGGCAGAATTTAGCCTGGCATGCTTTTGGGTCAGAAGCCCAGCATATGGCAAGCATACCACAATTATTTGTTAACTTCATGCAGGTTTATTCTGTAAATGACAAGGCAGGTTCACTGTAAGATAGACATGGGTTGGGTTTTATTCTTGGCACTGCCCTTTATTTGCTGAGTAACCTTTAAACAGTGATTTAACTTTTCTATGTTCAAACTTTCTTATCTAGAAATGAGGATACTTCCTAGTTCTTAGGGCTTGAGGAACACTGAGACAATATGTTCAGTGTTCCATCCAATGGCTGCCACGTTCTCAGTGCTCAATACAGAGTCATTTTTTTCCTTTCCCATATGATTTTCTTGCAAAGCTAAGAGAAAAAATTCATTTCCTTAGAAAGCCATACCCAGTTCTTTTTAACCTTCTCTTTCTTTTTCATCTGAACCCCTTGATATTTAAATCTAGCCTTCCTAGATCTGCCCTTAGGCTCTTCTTTCTTATGTTGTGAACATAGTGCATTAGAACCTTCTAAATGAAGTTGGTGTTCATTACTATATCAATCCTTTGATAAATCTGCCATTTGAGAGTTAAACTAAATGACCCAAAAGAAACATTCAAACCCCTAGAGACTGGTACCCATAAATGGGAGTCTCTGTAGATATAATGAAGTTAAGATGAGATCACATTAGGTTCCCAGAGACCCTAAAACCAGTATGAATAGTGCCCTTGTTTATACAAAGAGGGAAATTTAAACATACAAAAATAACACCTCATGATGTCAAAGGCAAAGAATGGGGTCATATGCTTAACAAGCCAAGTGAACCAAGGTTACCAGCAAAACACAAATGCTAGGAAAAAACTAGGAGATGCCCTTAGCGCCTACAGGGAGACTGCTTCTGTACTCTGTAGCACCTTAATTTTGGACTTCTAGTCCATATTTTCCTGTTTTAACTCAGCAACGTTTGTTACAGCAGTTCTATGAGATTAATCTTCTCCCCATAAAAGGTCATTTGACTTTAATTTTCGAGTTGTTAAGTAGATAATTAACTACTTTGGACCTGAAGTGTTCCCCACATGTTCCTGTGTTTGGACATTTGCTCTCCAGCATTAGAAGGGAAGGCTTAGCTGGGCGATGAGGGTCTCTGGGAGGTGTATCTAAAGGCTATACTCAGTCTTCCTTCTGCTCCAAACCCTCTGACACCTGGTCTCCTGAGACATGAGTTGCTGTAGCCCTGAACTTCACTGTGCCTTTGCTTTCAGGATAGACTAGATTCCTTCAAACCCCAAGCCCAAATGAAACACTCCCCTACCCCCACCCCCACCTTCCCACCCCACCCCTTAGGTTGCTTCATTGGGTATTTGGTCACAGTGAAAAGTATCTAATACAGATAGAGACAATACCATGTTTGGGATAAATTATGGGTGAATCCATAATTAGATTAAATAGAATATTGATTTTTGTCCACTTCAAGCCATATCTAGAAAATGAGAATGCAGAAACATCTGTCTTTGGAAGGCCACCTACCATGTGGGAAGTCTAAAGGCCATGAGACTCCTATCCTGTTAGGAAGCCCAGGAGAGCCATACGGAGAGGCTTCATGTAGAGAGGGGCACCCATCCTTGGCAAAAACAGAAGAGAGTGAGTTTCTTGACTCTCTACTTTGGAAAGGGGTTCAAAGAACACAACAGACTAGGAGACAACAAATGGGAAATACCTGTGGTAGGTGGTCTTGTCTGAAGAGTGGCTTTGTTGACCCTTTCTTTATCAAAGGTCCCCTGGACCTGGAGCCTCCTGAAACAGCACTTGCATTTTTTTTAAAAAACAAATTACTTTTCTACAAATCAATTCAAGTATGCTAAGGGAGGTGCAGGTATTCTAGATGATTCTCATTAGAATATAAAATATCACGTGAAAGCATTAGAGAGACAGGGCAACGAAGGCAGGTTCTGCCTGCTCTGTGGCACTGAGTGGCAAAGAAACATAAAGAGGAGTCAAGCCATCTTTCTATGAAAACATTATTTGTTTTCAAATAATTTTATGATTCTTTCATCTGTCACACACCCTCTAAACATTAAGAAGACATCATAATGTTACTGGGGAGCAGAGGGTTCCCTTTGCAATTTTGTGGCCTTGTAATAAATGAACTCAAGAATGGATCTGAAAGATAATTTTATTGGAGTTTGGCTAGAAAAAGCCAACAGGACCATCTATCTGGAGATCTTTGCAGGTGCCGAGAGAAAGGAGAGGTTAAGAAAAGGAGAAAACATGTTTTCTTGGATAGAGATCAGGAGGGCAGGTGGGCCCAGCAAAAGAAGTCTAAAAGCAGCCACATTTCTGGGATGGGGAGAGGGACAGGGAGGGGGAGGGGGAGGGGGAAGGGGACGGGGAGGGGGAGGGAGAGGGAGTGGAAGAGGGGGAGGGGGAGGGGGAGGGAGAGTGGATCCTTAAATGACTCTGCTCGACCTCTCCTTCTAGAAAGTAACATCAGTGGTCATGAATACCAGCTAAGATGATCTTTTGTAATCAAGCACAGTGGAAGCAATGGCCATGGCAGTTGTTTTGGCTCAGAGACAGTGCTGTGCAACACCACTTTAATAAAAGAAAGCCGATTTCAATAGATTAAAAATACCTGTACACATACTGTTAAGCCAGGGGGCTTTGTAAATTCCTAGATACACCTTATAGAAAGCACAAGGCACTACATAGAGTGATCTACCATGGCTGTGCTTTTGGATAAGAAGCAGATACATAATAAAACACGACTAAATTTGTGGTTACAGCATTCACAAAACTCATTTACGGAAGCCCTGTTAAAACTATAATGCTGGGGTTAAAGGAACCTAGAAGAGGATGACACACAGCTTCTTCTTTTTCCTTGTCTGTGCATGTAACTGTCTCTGGATATTAAAGACAATACCCAGGGTGCCAAAGGCCTTGGTGGGACAGAAACAGAAACAGTTAGGCATGGGGTAAAAAGAGTCTCTTTGCTAGAGAAAAACAGGCTTGGGGATGCTAGGCGGAAGGAATAGGCATTAAGACCCAGCCTAGCCACCCTCCCGCCTCCTGATAAGGCAGACTGATTTCTCTTCACCTCCAGTTGTTATAGCACGCCACCACCACAGGCAGCTTGTCTAGTCCCTATACCTCTATCATTTGGCCCCCCAGTTGGCATCTGCATTTTTCCAAGTTTTCCTTGGGCTGCTGCAAATTCACATGAGCTTTCCAATGCCAGCCGTCTCAACATGTCAGCGCCCTTCAATAGGTGGATGGGGTTGGAGGCACATGTCTAGGAAAACTCTTAAGTCCCTTATAGAAGTGAGGAAATACATAATGTAAAACGATGCATCAAAATTAAAATTTCAAAAGTGGATCAACAGACAAAACCCCAAAACCTAGCATTGAGGTCTGATATAAAAATGTACTAAACTTACCACTGGCATACAACCCATGCTAGAGTTTTCTCTGGGCCTCCCATTTTCACTATCCTATTAGCCATCCAAGAAGGTAAAAAGCTAAAAGAAAGGAGAAAAGACAAAACAAAACTGAGAGTGAAGGCCGAGCGGTACCAGGAAGTTTAATAGGTGCTGCCATTTTAGTTCATGCCCTGCGGTAGGTACATTAACAAAGATGGTAGTGAGCTCATATGGTCAGCTGTTGGGAGCCATGAGAGAGGAGTAGCCAGACACCTTTAGCACTCATGGAAGGTGGCCCACCATTCAGCACAAGCACAATGGGCATGCCTCAGAGAGGCACAGCCCTGAGGACTTCATGCCGTTGTAGAGGTTCCCTCCACTTGCTTCCCTGGAGGTCATGACATCCCTCATAATTTGTGAGTTTTATGAGAACTCTAAGGGGGTTTTCAGGCCCTCACTGGGCAGTGTCATTGGCACTTACAATAATAGTGATCGATCTTTTTCAAGCATTGTTATGATTTAATTAAAAAAATTGTTAGTGAGTAGGTATGTGCTTTGAGAATTTAAAGTATCAATGAGTATTTTCTATATAAAATTTTAGATTTAAGATTCCTTTAAGATTTTTAAAAATAAGATTACTTTTTATAAATAATAAAATGATTGATCCTTCCTTTATAACCACAAACTGCAGCCTGGCAGTAAGAGAAAATGGCCGAGAAAAATATCTTGCTTGCTTATACTTTGTTAATTTAGACATGAATGTATGTGAGTTACTGGGAATAATGTGTTTTTTCACCTATAATACGTAAAATGTTTACTCATGGGTATTGGGGAACTCACTGTAATCATTCACTTAAATACAATGCAACCACATTATAATTTTTATATTACTTGAAAGATTTTGCTGGGATATATAAGCCTTGGGAAATAAAGTTGTTGGAGCTCTGGCTCATCCACCAAATGTATATGTATGTATGTATGTATGTATGTATGTATGTATGTTATGTATGATGAATGTATGTATGTATGTATGTTATGTATGATGAATGTATCTATGTATGTAAAGTTGTTGGAGCCTTAATTCATCCACTAAGTGTGTGTGTATGTATGTATCTGTGTATGTGTGTAAAAATGTACGAATTTTCCCCCCAAATAAGAGCCTATTTGACCTAAAAAGAAGATTCCTGTGTCTGTGTGTTCTGCCGACATCACATATTCTCCTTCAAATACTGACATGTCAAAGCTAGACTTTGACAGTCAAAACTATCTTGATGATATCACTAATCAAGATGAAGGCTAAGTCACATGCTAGGTCACATGTTCTGTCTCATCCTCATGTTGACATAACTTGGCGTCATTTTCTTTCTTTAATTTTACAGAAAGTGGGTAACTGTCCACATTTAATCTGTGAGATACATGGTCCCTACAGAGGCTTATGCCTTGTGGAAGATGGGTTCATTTATCATGAAATGAAGCTTATTTTACCATAAGTTAAAAGCAACTCTGTTGCTTTGTAGCCGTCTTGGGTTGATGATCTCAAGATGAAATGTCTAAGTTACTCTTCTGGTTTTCTTTTTATGACTCCAAAACTTTTCTAGAACCCATTAACCCAAATGACAATACTTGTTCAAGAACTTTCAGTAATACCCCATAGACTCAACTTTTGGACACTGCCTTCTCAGTGTTCAACAACTAAGATCTGCAGGGAGGGGCCAACCATTGACATGACCATGTTACAGGACTAAAAGTGTTCAACAAAACAAAACTAACTCCCTCTCTCCCCCCCCCCCCTTCTCTCTCCCCTTAGAGAGTTCCCAAGAGTTAATCTTGTTCTCTATGAAGACAGAGATATGAAACAGTTCATGTCATATGGGCAGTGGTGTACTGATGATCCAGCAGTTGACTGGAGACCTCCTAAAGTGAACCATCCCAACCTTAGGAGGTATAACTTGTTTCTTTGTTATATGTTCTTTCCTGTACTATTGTTGTGTAAGATCCCTATGGGCCCTTCCTAATACAGTAGCTGGTGTCTAAAAGGGGTGGTGTTGTGGAAGTTTTGGTTTATATGTAAGCTTGTTTTTGTTTTAATCCCAGGTGTGGGATATGGGGGCTGCTCCAGGTTGTCCACAGCTGATAACTGACTTCTGACAGGGCATATGATGTTTGTCAGCTGTGAACTACCTCTTGCATGTGATGGAGTGGTCTGTCAGTGGGGATAAAAGCCAAACCCAAAGAGAGACTGGGGGCCTTGAGAAAGAAGTCTGCTGGTGCTTCCCTCTGCTGCTCTTGACTGTTGTTGATGCAATGTGACAAGAGGAAGTTGGAGTTATCCTGAAATGAGGACTGGACTTGCCCCAAAGAACCTGGTGACTCTGAACATCAGGAAGTAGCTAAGGAAAACTACGATCCCTCTCTCCACTAACCTTCTTTCTCTCCTATCTGATATTGGGGTGCTAGAGGGACTTGGGATAGAGTAAGGAGAAAGAGATTTAAAGAGCCCAAAATAAAAATAGTTGTATAAAAATACACCAACAAGGTAGAATAAAGGAAATAGAGAGAGACTGTAAGGCCTGGATAAAGGTTTAGACAAAATGACATGGGTGGAGATCCATAATGGCTTAGTTTAGATGACAGCTATTGGATATCTGAGGAACCATAGTAAACAATAAACATGATGTTATGTAACTCATTATATAGCCAGTTATTGCAAGATTCTACTTCTGTGTGTCTTCTTTATAAGTGTCCTTGAGACCTTTCCCCGGGAATGAATAAAGCATCTGCATCCTACATCTGCCTGTGCTCCACAAGTCATTTTTTAATTTCCAAGTACCTTCAACCCTCCTTGCCTGGACCCAGAACTTGGACCTGTCTTATGGTTACTTGTCAGTAACTCCCTTTAGAAATGACCTGCTCAGAGGTTCATAAGACCGTTACCTCAAGAGAGCAGGAGGTTTTTTAATCAGGGAAATCCAATGGGCTTTTGTAATAAGGAGAAACTTCTGTTTTACAATCACAAGCAAACACCCTGAAACTAAAAGGTGGAGGGAAATATTGCACATCTGAAGATAATATACACCCTAGGGGTCCTTCCCTTTATGTGACTGCTTGCAGACTACCACTACTAAACCCATTTACTTTTGCAGTTTCTTTTCCCCCTATCTCCATTTTTGGGTGCTGGCAAAAATCATCAACCTGCTTGCCCTGACTCTAAGAAACCTCCTGGGTAGGTAGCTGCTCTGCCTCCCATTGCTTAGCTATCCTGCCTCCTTACCTTCAATCTTAGAAAGCATGACTTTATTGCACCCTCTCCTCCATCGTCTTCCTGGTAGCTGCCAACATTTTCGGCTTGTTTGCCTTGTGATTTTTTTTCTGTCAAATTCCAATAATACTATTCTCAAGTCCCCTCTTGAGTCTGATTGTCAGTTCTTTTATGTAGAAGACTAAGGACCCAGCAGAGGAACCCTGTGCTCCCTGGTAATGATGCTAAGGTGATGGGGACCATCGGCCATATGGCCAATGTTCAGCCATCTTGTCTAAGTCTGCACCTTTAAGTCTCTGTCTTTCCCAGAGCTTGCCTTTCACCAGAAACTAGCTGATCCTGTTGTGAGTCATCAGTTAGACTAAAGCTAGATGAAGACAAAGCAAGATGCCCTGTGTGGCAGGACATTATGACCCTGCCTGGAATTCCCTGTGTTTTGAGAAAAGCCTGTAGCTGGGTTGCTATAGCAGTATGCTTCCCTGCCTTCTGACTATAAAAGCTGCTGCCTGACTAATAAAGATTGAGAGTTTGATCAATCAGACTTGCTCTCCTTCCTTGTGTCTTGCATTTCTCAACAGGTGACCACCCTCCTGAGTTTTAGTCAAACCCCGCAGGTCGGGTCATTAAGCTAAGGATGTTTACTGTCACTAGGGAGAGGGGCTCACCAGGCAGAGACATCTCATGGATTACGTCCTTGTGGCTAGGGATGTACCAGTTCTATACCCACATCATTCACTGACAAGGAG
This sequence comes from Acomys minous, assembly GCF_964271855.1. Classification (NCBI taxonomy): domain Eukaryota; kingdom Metazoa; phylum Chordata; class Mammalia; order Rodentia; family Muridae; genus Acomys; species Acomys minous. The sequence goes on from NC_140490.1 coordinate 60,962,564, forward strand.
AATGGAGTTATCCTGATGACTGTAGTCTCATTGCCATTCACATCCTCATTCATCTTTCCCTGAGTCTTTGCAAAATACCTTTTCTTTGGAGTCAAGGTGCAGCGACTGGCACAGTGATCATTTGCTACCAAGGTCACCTTGCCAAAACTACAGTTGACATTGATTTGGTCACCACTATCTCAGCTGATGCCAATGGCTGAAGGTTATGTCCCTACCAGTGTTAACTGTTTTTTAGTAAAGTTTCCAGAGAATCATTTGCTTTTCCACAGCTCATATGTGTTATGAGAATTTGAGTTAAGTCACCCTAAAGGTGTGTCTAAGGATTATGCCATGATTCTATCTACTGTCATCTCAAAGTGAGTCATTTCACTAAGAATTATGACACAATGAAGGCACAACTTGGCACTTTTTTTTTTTTGGTCCTAAAATGAATTCCCAAAAGCATGACTCCCAGAAGTTGAAAGGAACTCTCTAGCCTGGAGGAATGAGTCATTAAAAGACAAAACGAAACAAAAAGACAAAAACACAGTCGAGGGACTGGTATCCTTTTCTGGCCTCTGGAGGATCCTGCACATATGTGGAACATATAAACTCAGGAAGGCACACTAAACAAATATTCCAATGAAAGAATTATATTGGTGCCCCTGATTTGATCACTTCCCCTTAGTAAGGAGACACACAGAGGAAGGGGAAGCTATTCAGATGAGACCTGATAGGGTGTGGTCATATGGTGGAGGAGGAGGTCTCTTTCTGTCAGAGGAGGGGAATAGGGCAGAAGTGGGAGGGATAGAGGGTAGAAACAGGAAGATACAAGTGAGGGGATAACAATCAGGATTTAATCTGAATAAATTAAAAAAATTAAAAATAATTAGGATCGAAGCTTTCCTTACTGTTCATCCCAGGAAGTCTATCAGATTCTGGAGTGCACAGGATTCAAACCATTTCCCTTATAATCCTAGCTGTGGATCAAGAGCCATTTCAATACCTTCATTGGGCATCAAATACAAGAAGGAAGAGTCGAAGTCATTACCTGGTGCAGTGGACCATAACTGAAAGAACTTGAGGTTTATGATAGCATCTTGAACATGTTAGTACAAACTGGTGAGGTCTCCCTGATAGGAGTGGACTCAGCATTTAAAATGAGACCAATATCTTTACCTTGAGGCAGTTCTGACATATTATAGGACCAGACTAGTAGCCAGGTGCTGGCAAGTTTCCACAAGACAGTCTAGGGTGCTTTATTACCTCATCCAATTTAAAGAACAATGTATTACTTCATTTCTAGTGTTTTATATTATTGGATATCCACTTTTATTGGTCAGGCCTTTAATTAATGGCACAAAGGGAGGCATGGACATGAATATACACTTTCAAATTCTGCAAGAAGAATGTTGAAAATAGCAGCCAAAAAAATAAAAAATAAAATAAAATAAAAAAATAAAAAGACTTAACACATCATATGGTTTTCTCCTCTGGGTTTTCTACCATGGATGGAAAAATGAAGAAGGCTGAGCTTTGCCAGAGCAGATTCAAACTGAACAGTGCAGCAATGATTCCAAGGTGCTGCTCATGTGTTTCTATGCTTTGAGGGACTGAGATGATCAGAATGGAAATATTTCCCAAATTATTTTACCTTGAAAATTATTGATTTAAAAAAATGAATTTAGGTCTACAACACATGCCTTTCAGATATACAGAGGCCTATGGTCTGGATCCTGTACTTTCAATACCCATTTGCCTGAAGTTAGAGATCTACCCAATGAAAAGCTATGAATGATCATGAAAGATAAATAAAGGTCTTCAATTGTTTCAAACACCCCACATTAACACATGCAGGTGTGGCATGTGTTAGAAGTCCAAGCAGCTTGGGAGGCTGAGTCAGGAGGATCTCTTGTATTCAAGAGTTTAAGACAAGCTTGGGCAACATAAGGAGATCCCATCTCAAGAAATGAAGATGAATTTTAAAACAAAAGCAGTATGGAAAAACTTCCTGTAATTGTGTGAGTCCACTAGTAGACTGGTATAATCCTAAATCAAAAAGATGAAATCTTAGAAAGTCCCTAAGAATTTCAGGCTTAGCTCACTGTCTTCCAGTTCTGCTTGTAACCTGATGCTGCTATGATCTCTATGGATAATTGATATAATATCATTTTTATTTGAGTAGAAGGGCAGGTTTTTGTTGTCTCATGCCCAGAAGGCACTCATCTTAGGTGATTTTTATCTCAAAATCTAGTGCTTATATCCTGCTTCTTGCCCAACTAGAAAACTGGTATAAATCATCAAGGGGAGGGAAGGTAAATGAAAATGATATCTGCTTCTCCCTTGTAGGCTTTCTCTTGCTCTAATTCTTCTGTCTCAGTGAACCTCACACACCATATGACCATTTCATTGCCCCTTTAGTCACAGTTAAGACAGTCAGGTATAGAGTTCAAATCTTTTGTACCACCATGCCAGCCAGGAATCAGAGCCTGACGTATAGACTGCCATAAATGTAGGTAGAAAGAGATTATATTAGTAAAGGACTCTCTAGCTAAAGATTAATTAGATCTTAATTAATTAGATTAATTAATTAAATAAATGGCTTATAGCTGACAGGACTTGCATAGTCCCAATAATGTCTGTCTGTACAATGCAGAGGCTGAGAGGTCAGCAGCTGTTCAGTCCACTAAGCTACAGGCCCCAGGAGTGCTCACCATCCTTTCCCTGGAGAAGGTGTACTCTGGCCACAGCAGCAGGCAATGGAGTAGACACACCCGCCAGTAAGGAGCAAAGCCAGGCAGGCAGCACAGGTTTTTCCACAGACTTCTTGTGCTTGGAAGATGTCACTCACTACAGAGGAGAGTCTTCTCTGCTAATCCTTCTTGGAAATGACCTCACAGATCTCAGTATCTTACTTGATCCAAATCCCATTGGTTGAAAAGATTAAACCATAAGAGGGATTTAATACAATAAATTCTGTCTTTAAAAAATCCTTGCAAGAAAACAGCTTGTCAGTTAAAAAAATGCAATTACTATAGTATCTAGTATTTCTACTCTGTGTGAAATCAATTTACTTTCACATAATAACTAACACACGAATGGTTGTAGCAGCTTCACTTATAACAGCCCCAATGTGAACACCGTCAAGAAATTCATTCAGTAGATGAATAGTTAAACAAACTGTGATATATCCATATGATAGATTACTCTACAATAAAAACAAATACATTATTATTGCATTCCCTTTTCTGGAGAAGATGTGAATAAAAATCTATTCATTCCAGATAAGGCAACAGAGCAAATGTTATTCTATTCAAGTCTAGCTTGGTAAACTAATAGGTTTCTTTAAGGGTACTTACAGAAGCATGGGTAAAAGTTTACCTACAGGAACATAGACAATTTACAGGCAGTTACATTACTGAAGAAAAGCCACCACCCCATTCCTGATGTATTTTGAGGTAGGTTTGAGATTGAGGTGCCTAGTAGTCCCTATTGAAGTCTTAAATATTCCAGGAAAACTTCACAATTTTTCATCTGCACCAGAGGACCGAATCTGGATTCTGGTATCTGCAAAAGATGGCAGTGGCACCACGGGGGAGCGGGGGGTGGGGATGGGACCCGGGACAAATACAAGGCAGATGCACTCACTAGCAAGAAGGGAAGGTGGTCAGGCAAAGTAGCACTGCTTTTTCCATGGAGTTCTTTAAATCTGGATATCTGGATGGTGCCTGGAAGGTGGCACAAACTAGGGGGAGGGATCTTCTCTCAATTAACCCTTCCGGGAAATACCCTAATAGTCCTGCCTAGAAGTAGGTCTTTTAGATGGATTCTAGATCCAATTAAGGTGACAAGATTAACCCCCAAAGCCCTGGGCAGTTGGATTAACAGAAAAAGGTACTCTCTGGCAAGCCTGAAAACCTAAGTTCAATCCCTGGGACTTACATGGTAGAAGGAAAGAACTGATTTCTATAACTTGTCCTCTGACCTCCACAGGAGCACTATGCATCCTCCTTCCTCTGAAAAAATAAATATATGTAACAACAACAACAACAAAAAGATTGACCATCACAAGCACTGTAGCTTTAATTTCATGGTCCATAATGCAAATTTGGTCAAGTGGATGGATGCAGAATAAATGGATACAGAAAATAGACTGGTTGCTACTTTGGGTCAGCTGGGCTGTACATAGGATGTTCTGTAATAGACCCTTTCTTTAATTACTAAATACCAATAGTGTAATTCCAATTGTTAGAGGGAAAAAAAGAGTCAAATGTCGTCTAGATTACTAAGCCTCCCAAAGTTGAGAATTCCTTTGCAACACCAGCACACTCTCCCTCTGGCTAATAGGATCTCAAGTTGTCCAGTTCCTATGCTCACTCCTCACATTCCCTAAGGCTACTGGGAAAATTATGACAGTGATGTCCACCAGCTGCCTTCCACACCCCCAAACCAAACCATCACCACCACGAACAACAAAATCCTCCCTTTCCCTCTGTCTGTAATGAGAAGTATCAAGTCCTTCTATTAATTCATAAGTGCTGGATGTCATTGCCTCAAAATAGAGTCTGTAAAAAAGGCAACTTGGTACAAGGCTATAGTTCATTTGGTAGAGTATTTGCCTAGTATACACAATGTCCTGGGTTCTATCCTCAGGACTACACAAGCATGGTGTAGTAGTCCACGCATGTAATTTGAGCATTCAGGACACAGAGGCAGGGGGATAGAAACTTAGTCACTTTTGGCTATGTAATGAGTTGCAGGCCAGCCCTGAGGTGCATGAGACCCTGTCTAAAACCAAAACCAACCAAAACCAAAAAATAAACCAAAACCCACAAAATAATACAAAACTTAAAAGAGTTATATAAAATGAAAAAAGGATACTTTTTTATTATTAATTATTTTATTTATTATTATTTTTAAAAATGTGTGGGCATGCACACGCCTTAGTGCACATGTTGGGCTCAGAGGACAGCCTGTTGGACTTTGCTCTTTCCTCTCACTGTGTGGGTCTGGGTGTTTGGATTCAGGATGGCAGTCGTGGTAGCAAGTGCCTTTACCTACAAAACCATCCTGCTGGCTGGGAAATAGGGCCTTTGATAAGGTAATGAAGATAAAATGGGGTCATTAGGGTAGTCTCTAATCAAATGTAAACAATGTCCTTCCAATAGGAAGTCGGCACACAAGCACAAGTCAAGGAAGCCGCCATGACAAGACGCAAGGTGACATTGTCACCCAAGGGAGGCAGGCTTCAGGAGACATCAACCCTTGATTCTGAACTTCCAGATTCTAGAACGGTAATAAAGAAAATAAAGTTTGGTTGTCTAAGCTACATAGTTTCTTTTTCCTCTTTTATAGTTTGTAAATATTTTCTTTACTATGTTGTGTACTTTCAGGTCCTAAAATTATTGGTTTTATTTATTTACTTCATAGTGTTGAAGAATAAAAACCCATTATGCAAGTGCTTTATCACTAAGCCATATCTTAGCACATGCAATACATAATTGATTTCTATGATTATTTTCCCCTATAGTTACATTTCTTCCTAGATAGGTGAATTCCTAGCACTCATTAGTATGATAGGAGGTGTCAGACCTACAGGACACATGGGATATACCTCTTCTAAGTATCCATTTTTGTCTACACATTTTGAAGTATTGAATTATTTATCTTTGCATTACAGCATATTTATGCAAAACCAAATCAATCTTCAAAGAGCATCTAGATAGTAGACATTTCTTGCTTTAATGGCTATATTTCCCCAGCTTCTGAGTCTCATTTTCCATATAGGATACAATAGAGAAGACAAAAATATTAAACCAGACAAGCCTATGTATAAAGTTTAGAATGCTTCTGAGGAGTCTGTGGATCCTGGTCATGGGACTACACGTTTGCACTACATCCTTCCTGCAAGTTCTATTGGGCCTTGTCCTGGTAGCTCAGCTTACAACTGAGATATTTACTGGAGAGACCAGCAGGGCAGCGGGGTGTGTGTGTGTGTGTGTTTCCTTCCGCTCACCCTCCGCTCTATGTCCAAGTCCTTTGCCAGCCTTTCTCTGTCAGTGTGCACATACAAAACAGAAGCAAATTAACACACAGCAACAACCCCACCTCATGAAATTTGTCACATACAGATTCACTGGCCTGTGCATTTTTGTCAGTTGTTTCCTTTTCAGGGCGGGTGGGGCCAGAAACTTTATTGCTAAAGCACTTCCTGTTCTTGAGGTAAATACTGTCCCTTGAATGGAATTACTGGGAACCTCCAAACTAGTTCCAACCCTTAAGAAACTGCCGGAAGACTCAGATAGACAGGTTAGTCCCCATATCTGTAGCCACACTTAGGAGCCTTGAAACTATGGTCCCCTCAAGAAATGTAAAACTGACTTCTCACAAAGACACTGCAGCAGGTTTCCAGAAAGTATTTAATGAAGTCGATGACCCCTGCCTTGTGGTGCCTGGATTTGGAATTCAGAGCATTTTCCTACCGAAAAGGTCAGCTCGTCATTCCTCCTGGCATCATGAGGCGATATCAGGATTCCTGGAGACAGGGGCCTAGCCAGGCAGGCCACATCCTCCGCCCTGTCGCAGCCCCGCATCCTTCCTCTTCCAGGAGCCCGGCACTCACAGGCCCCGCCCCGTAGGGGGCGTGGCTCTGCGAGGAGACCCCGGCGGGGGCGGGGCTTTCGGGGGCGCTGCTGACGCGTCGCTGCTGGAGTGAGTGACGCGGCGCCGGCCAGGCCTCTGCCCAGCTCCCGCCGCCCGCCCCAGCCCGGCCGGCCCGCCCCTCGCTCCACGCCCGGCCTCCCGCGCGCCCTGTCAGACTGTGGCGGCCGCTGCAGCTCGGTGAGGCGACTGGCGCGCGCACCCACGTCCCTGTCGGCCCGTAGTCCCGTTGCATTCCGCCTTCCTCTCACCAGCCCGCGGCGGCATGGCTCACGCGCCCGCTAGTTGTCCGAGCTCCGGGGGCTCCGGGGACAGCGAGATGAGCAAGCCCAGAAAGGTGGCTCTCATCACTGGCATCACGGGCCAGGTAAGTGCGAGGTGGGGACAAACGGCCTGTGGCCCGGGGGCACGTGGGCTGCCTCCCAGCCCGGGACCGCCGTGCCACCGGGAACTGTGCTCCGGGCGTCCCGGAAGGTGTGTGCGGCCGCGGGGTGGGACAGCTTCTGCTTGGGCGGCGTGGCTCTCTGCTGCACCTGGGGGTGTGAGCTTGTGCTATGCACAGGACCACACTGTCTCACTTGTCCCCTAGGTTACTGTGGCGTTTCTTCCCGGAGCCCAAAGACCTCTTGGAAGGAATTTTGCACTTTGCAGATCCTGGTGCCGGGGAGAAAAGGGGCCAACTGATCTGTCAGTTGTGTGTGTGGAGTCACTTTGCTCAACCTCGCTCACCTGCTGAGTTTGGGACCCCAGCGGCTGCTGCGTTTTGGTTACCCCCTTTCCAGAGTTCCAGATGCAAAAGTGATAATAGTAGTTACAAATTATTTTTATTCTTAATGATTACACACTTTAAAAAAAAGAAAAAAAGTCCTATATAAACTTGTGGGAGTAATGTTTTCACACATTTTGGAGCATAGCCTGACAGAGTGGTCCCAAAGTGAGACCAGCGTTTCTAATTCCAAAGGCATGAACTCTTTGGGTGAGGTAATGATGCTGTGCTGTCTTCCCCCTTCCCCTGCCCTCCCCTCCGAGACAGGGTTTCCCGGTGTAGCCTTGGCTGTCCTAGACTCACTCTGTAGACCAGGCTGGCCTCGAACTCACCTCTGTCTGCCTGCCTCTGCCTCCTGAGTGCTGGGATTAAAGGCGTGCACCACAACACCCAGCCCTCCTGTGCTGTCTTGAATGTTGGGACCCCAGGTCGTATTGTTATGCCCAGATTTCGAGAAACACCCCAAACAGACCACCCAAAAGCCGAGGTCCAAATGCAATGGTAAGGAAGTCTTGAATGCAGGTTCGAACCCAGGCCACCCCTCCAATGCACTGACACAGCAGATGCAGGGAAGCGGCCTCAAGTCTCAATTGAGAGTTTTTTTTTTTTTTAAATAGGTTTTAGACAAAGAAATGGGTTTTACAGTATATGATTGGGCAGTATATACATTTGGGCAGAAAAGCTGCAAGCAGAGAATTACAAGCCTTGGTGTTTCATGGTTGGATAATAGGTGTAGGGGCAAGTTGGCCTATAGAAAAGATTGGTTAAAGCAGTCACTGGAGCATTAGGAACTTTGGCCTGGCTTCTCCTAACTGCTTGTTGCTATGTGCCAGACCACCTGCTGGTCAGCTTGACCAGCAGAGAGTGTATTTGGACTTTCCCAAGGTGAGTTGATTTTGTTGCTAGGGAATATTTTTCTGTTTAGACTAGTTTGTGGTTTTTTTTGGAATCTGGGTTCAGGCCTTGGCTAGGTTTAACAACAAATGGAGTTTCTGTTTCAAAATGGAGTCTATGTGGTCCTTACAGCATGCTTAGTGTGGCTAATTTATCACAGCCATCTCATAGAGGTGTTGCCACAAGGTAGGGCCAACCACTGCCTGGTCAACTCATGCAGTGTGAGATTCAGCTGTGTTGGAGTAATGTCCTTATCGTTGGAGTGATGTGTTGGGTGTACCTCAGGACATCTGATGGTGGTTAGTGTAATCCTAAAGCGAAGACGGTAAAGTTGATAATATAGCTGATATGTACCACACCAGCATAGTTATCATACTGACTCATTAGTTTCCACAACGAAGTCCTTATTTCCACTTTTAGATGTGGAAATTGAGGCCTAGGAGTTTGAACAAGCTGAGGTCCAACAGGTAGGGAGTGTCTTGTTGGGACTGCAAGTGGTCTCAAAGTTCTCTTGCTTTACAAAAGGGCAGATACATAGTCCCCAAACATTAGATTATTTCAATTACTAGATACTGATTATTCTTTCAGTCATCACTGTATCTTGTGTAAGGTACTTACAATGGATAAACGCTTAGAAACTAGTAAGACAGGACGGTAGAAAAAGGATCCAAGGTCGAGGAAGAAAGCAGTCGGGGCTCCCTCCCAGGTGCTCTACCCATTGAATTCTCCCTCCCCGCTTTAATGCTAGAGAGCTCTTGGGGGTGATTTCTCTTTTCCCAAGTTCTCAGACTGATTATTAAGCTCAGGTATCAACTACATTCACATAATCTCTAAAGTAGACTTTTAATTAGTATCATCAAGAAATGTGTGTGCCGTATTAGTATGGCTTGTATCAATTTAAGTGGCCAGCATTTTCAATTAGTGCAGCTTAGAAGTGGAATCTTACTCAGTAGTTGAAAACTGTTGTTTGGTAGATACTTCATGGAAAGGAAGACTTGGAACTGCCCCCGACCCCCGACCCCCACCCCCACCCCCACTCCAAGCTAGAGTTCTCCTAAAGCACTATGTTCAACATACCACTTTCTGACTAGAAGTTTATGGCTTCTCACTTCATTTCAAACTCCATACACCTGCTTTGCTCTCAGGTTTGAAAATTAGATCCTTCTGAGCTCTACCGCCCGTCACTTACTTCCCTGACATACCTCCCTGTATTTTTTCCTAGCTTGCTTGCTTTGTGTTACCTAGGCTTCCTGGTGTACCTGCAACACAGTACCAAATCCTGTAGCTACCACAGCTGTTTGCTCATGAGCTGAATGTTCTTCTGTTCCTTTTGGTTTATTTTCTAGGCTGGTGACTCCCAACCTCAGTTTCAAGGACCCCCTCAAGGACTGTGGCTTTAAAGGGTCCGTGCCTTATTGTACATTTTCTTGATAATATCAGCCGGGAACTTTTTAGCTACCCATTCTATATGCTCTCACCCAAGGAATAGGAGTAGCCTGTATTTGGCTAGTCGGCTGGTACTAAGTGGCCAGGGAGGCTTGGAAGTCCTGTAGTTGTTTCTTCTGGAGGCTTTTGTACCTAATCAAGTAAGAGAGAGGAAGAAGGAGAGGAAGGGAGAAGGTGTTCTGGTGTTAAAACCTCAAAGTCCACCAACAGTGACACACTTGATAGGCTGTGGTCATGTTGTGGGGTCCCCTTCTGTCAGAGGTCTAGGGGAAGGGAATAGGGCAGAAAAAGGAAGGGAGAGTGGGAACAGGAAGATACAAGTGAGGGGATAACAACAGGGATGTAATCTGAATAAATAACAACAACAACAACAACAAAACAACAACAACAATAACAACAACAAAGAATATACCTCCAGATTTTCAAGTAGTGCCACTCCCTGGCAACTAAGCATATATATGAGCCTATGAGTCTGTTGTTACTCAGACCACCACAACCAGCGTCTTACCTGTACTTGTGGTCCTGAGTGACTTTCTTTGTGTCATAGAGTCCACAATATGCCTATCTAATGTGCTCCTGTATTTGTGTGGTTAGTATTGGGCCAGAGGTGCCTTTTTAGTAAGCTATGGTCCTGGCCCTTACCTATCCTTTGAAACAAGCTCTCCTAAATCTTTTTTATTAGGAAAAAAAAAAAGCCATCACTAGGTGTGTAGGCAAACCAACATTATTTGGCCATGATTCCTTGGCAGAAATAATATATAAGGAGTGAGGCATACTGTTTCCCTGTCAGTATTCTGGTTGCTTGGTAGGTAATTATTTGAGTGAAGGCTCAGGACAACAGTCATGAACTTTAGTAAAATGATTGTCAAGGACTAACACTTTGTCTCACATGACTCCAGATGGTACCTACTTTTAGAAACTCTCTTTGCTTGTCTCAAGAAATTTCTTTAAAAGACAGGGTTTTTACTCTGCAGTGCAGGCAGACCTGTAATTTACTATGTAGCCTACAGTGGTTTCAAATTCACAGCAGTCTTCCTGCCTCAGCGTCCTGAGTGCTGTGAGTACAAGCGTTTGCCTCATAGTTTGGTTTTAAAATGACTATAAATCTGAGAAGTGCTTCTTATGCTCATCGGGTGACTAGCTGGCACAGAAAGCTGCAGGAAGCTAGGCCAGGGAAGTGCAATACTGTGACTTCTGAAAGGCATGTTGAAGCGCCACCATTTTTCTTAGTTCTCTGTTGAGGCCTCTAAAGGTAAAGAAATAAAAATGGTAGCAGTGAGGAGCCTTTCACCACCTATAAACTATTTATTGGTGAAGTTTAAGAGCAGTAGCCAATAATGAGATCCACTGTTATTATTTTTGGAGTTGGTAGTCATATCCAGAAGTAGGATTGGCATGGCCAGTTCATGTGACTCCTAAAGGTAGTTAGTTATGGCCTGGGCTGCACCTTCAAAGTACGTTGTTGAAGGAAACTCACAGCTGGTGAGTGCTGTGAGTTCTGAGGGCATGAGTTCATGCCAGCACCCAGCGTGGGGGAAGGAAGAAGGTACTTGGTGTGACTTCATTATAAACTGTTCCTAGCCATCCTGCTTCCATTTGCATAATGGAGGGAGTGCTAGGCTCTCATGTGTTTGGCCTATTTACAGTTCTGTATTACTTCTTTCTCTTAAAGATCTCAGCACCAACTTAGAGTCCCCTCCATGATTACTTTATCTTTTCTTATATGAGTACAATAATGAGCATGTGTTGAGCACTTACTTTATGCCAGGCACTGTTCAAAGTGTTTGACATTTCGTTCAAAATGCGTTACTTGTTGAAGCAATAGGGCACTTAGAATGCATTTTCCTTATTAACCCTAAGGGGCACAGAGGTTATTTTGCAAAGTCATATTATTTCAAGTACAGATCTTGATAATTATATTTCCTACTAGGTTTTGAATTAGCATTAGTATATAAATTCTAAGGATAGATAACTTAAACTGTAAAATTATATACTCAATATAAATATTTTGAGTCTTTTTTTTTTTTTTATTAAATGAGATTGGATTTTATGTAGTCCAGGCTGGCCTCACACTCACCCTGTAGCCGTGGATGGCCTGGAATTCCCGATCCTCCTGCTTCTACTTCCACTCTTCTTTCCCAGTGCTGGGTTCCAGGCATGCATTGTACACCTGGTCCAAGTACTCTTATGGACTACGTTACAACATTCCCATCCTCCCAGACTTACAGCCAGACTAAATAAACCTGATCATTTATTGGATTATATGTCTCCATTTCTATTCGTGGGATCATTTATTGCACAGACATTTGAGTCATGTCAGTTAATTCTTTGGAGTGAACATGTTGATAATAAACTGTGAAGACTGACTAAGACAGTTGCAGAGTGGAGCAGAATGAGTTGGGTTCCTAGATCACCGCGGGCTTGAATTGCTGTGTAACTACTTCTACGCTACATGATGGCTTTTAGTATGTTTGCTACATAGTAGGAGTCTTCGCTCTGCTGAGGATGGACCTTCCTTTCTAGAGATAATAATACATTTTCTTTCATTTTAGCTAAGGAAGCTGAATGGAAAGGCATGACAGTGAGTCTGGAATGCATAGCCTGCAGGGAAAGTTTTGTGGTATTTGAACCAAATTCAAGAAGATAGAGTTCCACTAGGTCAACTGATTTGGTCCTAGTGTGTCTTGCAGACTGAACGTGCAGAGCAGATCTCGTCTTATCTTCTTGTAAGAGGATTGTGAGTAGGGACTTCCACTCTAAATCTTCCTTGCTGGGATTTGTAGTGCTTGGACAAAAGGTTTGTCATAATTGGAGATGAAAGAGATGTCTTGAGCATTGTCCTGCTTTCATCAAAGGCTGCTATGTGTCCTTATATTACATGTAATAAAGTGCTATGTACACAGAGGCTGGGTTTAACTCAAGTTGATTGTGTGGCCTCACTGCTTCCTGAGTTAGTTTCTTAGTTTATGTCAGAGCCTGCTCTGGACAATATCGAACAGGTCCTAGACCAGGGAGTGAGGCTGAGAAATAAAAGATCAGAAATAAGAAACTGAGGCAAGAAATAGTCAGACACACAGGATAGACTGGACAGGGCCTGCAGTCAATACCACACAAAACCTCAGCTTTATTCACCAGTTCAAATTATATACATCTCAGACATGGGAAATCAAAGCAGAGGGCCAGTTTCAGGAGACAGACACTCTCAGGGAAAGGTGGTGTGATCTCAATTGACTCGGTCTTAAGGCCATAGTGTACTTTTTCTGATAATCTGAAGACCTTGAATGTGCATTTGACAGAACATCTTGCTTAATCACGGTCTCAGCAATCTATGTGATTCTTATGCCGGAGCAGAGAGCACGAGAGCAGTGCATATGGACAGAGAGCCTTTGCAAACGGCTCCTGACAAGGTTGCAAGGTGAAAGTTACTATGTGAGTCTAGTCTGTTTCAAGTGTAAAATACTGTGAATTTACCATTGTATGCTGACTACAGTTTTGTGTAAAATTAAAATAAAACCCAGATATTATTATATTTTGTGGTGCAGTCATTTAATATCAGTTCCACAGATAAGACCAATTGCAGAATTTTAAAAGTTGAACTAATGAACTATTTACTGTATCTATACTTAAGTGAGTGAACCTAGAAGAAATCACCTAGGAGTTATATTTAGCCAGAATTTGTTAGTGAGGCAAGAGTGAAAAACCTGAGCTATTCATCTTTGTAGAATGTACCAAATGAACAAAGTGTGTGTGTGTGTGTGTATGTGTGTGTGTGTGTGTGTGTGTGTGTAAGCATGTGCTGGTGAGTTGTTATTGTTGCTTTTTGGGAGGGGAGGGTGAAGGAGGATTTTCAAATTTTCTGTTATTTCTTTTTCTATGACTATTAAAAATATATAAACATTTGTTCTAACTTCAGGCTCATATAGTTGGGAGTTTTGCTTTGTTTTGTTTTTTTGAAACAGGGTTTCTCTGGGTAGCCCTGGCTGTCTAGTTGAGAGTTTTAGTTCAGTAGATAATTATGGAGATACATCGTGTGTAGAGCTAGGTGCTGGGGATGTGACAGTGGGTGAAATAAATATGAGTTTATCTTCAAGGAGTTGATAGACTAATGGGGTAGCTGTGAGATGAATGATATATTAATTAGTATTTGAGCATACAAAGACCTGCTCTTAAAAATCATATACAATACCATTAATGCAACAAGTTAATTGAGCATCTCCAATGAGGTTTCCCACTGAAATTCCATTACCCCCCTTTCTTTTTCTTTTTTTTAGACAGGTCTTTCTAATTTGCCTTGGGCATGCCGACCTTGAACTTACTATCTTTTTGCCTCCTTTCCCTCCTGAGTCCCTGGGATCAGAGGCTTTCATCAATAGGCGTGGCTGAATTGAACATATTTTACCAAAGAGGTTTCTGATTATAAATATCAAGTTTGAGAAAGAGTTATGAAGGGTGGGGTCCGGGGTTGTCTTGAGGGCTCTGGTTAGAGCCCATGATGCTCTTGCAGAGGACTTGAGTTTGGCTCCCAGCACCCATGTCAGGAAGCTCTCAAATGCCCCTGACTCCTGCTTTAGTGCATTTGACATTCTTTTCTGGATGCTAAGGGCCACTCATGGAAAAAACTCTATATAGACACATATACGTACACCTAATTAAAAAAAATTAAGATGGGGTCTTACTGAGTTTGCCCAGTGACCTGGGCACAGGTAGTTCTGTGCCTCAGGAGCATGGTATTGTCCACTGTAAAGATGTGCCACTGAGGGATTACCTGTATGCTGCTTTCTTCTTCTTTTAGAATCAGGAATATTTCACATAGGTGGATAGTTAAAGATAGTATTGTTCTTATTCTTATTTCCCATTCTTAACATTGATCCCAATTGGAAGGCTTTTCTATTACCTGATCATATGCATTTATGAACAGCACACCAAGTGTACATAGATAGACTGGTATACATGGACTTTAAGCCAAGTGAAAGCATTTGGTGAATTGCTATCCTGTGGTTACATAGTTTAAAGGCCACGTTCACTGATGGGCCAGAACTAATCTTGTTGTTGTTGTGAGGCCTAGAAAGGCAGATAGAAGGGCTTGACTTAATGACATGAGCAATGTAGTGTCAGAGACACATACCAGAACTTAGTTCCAGCTCAGGCTGAAATCTGAGCTCAACTCTTGCTTTCAAAAATAAGTTAAATGAAGAAAGTGTACCACTTCCCTAGTGTTCCTAGGCAATCTAGTTGGTCTCTGTGATGCATCATTTCCCGAGAGAGGGTTTCTTTGTGTAATAGAGCCCTGTTCTGGACTCACTCTGTAGACCAGGCAGGCCTTGAACTCATGGAGATTTGCCTGCCTCTGCCTCCTGAGTGCTGAGATTAAAGGCATGCACCACCATTGCCTGGCTTATTTCCTCACTTTTTGTTTTTGTTTTTGTTTTTTGAGACAGGGTTTCTCTGTGTAGCCTTGGCTGTCCTGGATTCACTTTGTAGACCAGGCTGGCCTCGAACTCACAGAGATCTGTCGGCCTCTGCCTCCCAAGTGCTGGGATTAAAGGCGTGTGCCACCAAGCCCTACTATTTCCTTATTATAAAGATGGGATTAAATGTACATCACAAACTGATTACAGGCTAGAAATGTTGATTATAGTGAATATAATGAATGTATAGTACAGAAACTTTAGGAAATGGTAAATCTTACATCTCAAGAATTCCCAAGATAGGATTGAGAGGATGGAGAAGTATTTGGAAATGCATTTTAGGATGTAGTTTGTAGAATGAATTTGAAAATAATAAAAGAATGGAGGCAGGAAAGCCAGCTTTTGATTTATGAGGTAGAAGGCAGAGGATGAGAACAAGCCTAGTTGTAAAGGAAAGGGCTGGGGTACAGCAGTGTTTTGCGATGGGCTGCATGCAGTATCCTTAGAAATGGAAGATTTATTGACTTCCAGACAATTCTGGAGACTATCTGGATGGTATAACCATGACCTGAGATGCAGCCACTGGGAGAAATGTTAGTTTTAGATTTAGTGAGGGTAGTTTTGAATTATTGTGTTACCTTGGGTTTGAGGTGAGAACATACTGTTCAAGTTCAAATAACCTGTAAGCTACTTAAAATACACTTTCAGGATGATGGTAAGATATTGTGGCCCCCTTTCTTCTAACACTCTAGATAACATAGGTAGCATAGCAGATAGAGATGGAAGCTTTAAGAGTGCCCTGATACTTAGCCCCTGTCCTGGCCAGTATGCTTTGTGGTGGCTTTTTTTTTAATGTTAAAAACCATAATTAAAATCTACTTCGGGAGGAAAGGGTGTTGTTGGCTTATACTCTCTGGTCCCAATTCATCATTGAGGGAATTCAGGGAAGGAGCTCAAGCAGGGACTGAAGGAGAAACCATGAGAGAACACTGCTTACTGCCTTGTTCCAGGCGACCATTACTTTTCTTATTCAGCCCAGCTCACTGCTCAGACATGGCATCCCTACAGAGAGGCTGGGCTCTGCAATTAAAACAAAGCAAAACAAACAAACAAATAAAACCCACTGACATGTCCGCAGGCCAGTTTGATTGAGGTTGCCCACCAATTGAGACATCCTCAGAAAACTCCAGGCTGCCAAGTTGACAACTTGTAGAACTTACTTTGGTTCTTACTTTTCCAGCATTAGACTAACATTTTTCCTTAAGATTTGTCAGGGCATGTCAATTTCCCCTCACTTTTAATTTTTCCTCTCTCATTTTTTATTTATGTTTTCTTAATAAATGCCACAGCATTATCCAAGAGTTTTCTAGCTGTCAGTTTGTCACTTTTTCCTTCTTTCCTTGAGGCATTTTAGGCAGTCCATATTTCCAGGATAAAAGGAGGCAAAATGCATAACTCCAATAAGATGCTCTTGTGAGTGTAATGCATATGAAATGAATTAGCGAGACATTCTTGAAGATAATCCTGTAGAGTTGAAAGCTGATGCTTAGTAATGTTCTTGGGGTGGTGTGTGTGTGTGTGTGTGTGTGTGTGTGTGTGTGTGTGTGTGTGTGTGTGTGTGTTTTGACAGACTTTGTCTTTGGGAAATCAGTAATCAATTTTTGTGCCAAGTCTTGTCACTTAAGTAGCTCAACTGCTCATGTAAGTCAGCCTTTGAAATGCTGCTTTCTGGAGCATCCTTCATTGCTCAATAATATAGAGGGTGTCACACAGAATTAGAGTTAGATGATTTTATCTACAGAGACTTTCTTTGCTGAAAGGTATTTACCTCATTTATTCCTTCTGGGCTGTTCAGATGATCTCTTAAAGAAAAAAAATCTACTACTTATGAATTTTAGAGACATCCTTTCTCAGACCTTCATATTAATTGTTTTGACTTTAAGCTGAAAAGCAAAATATATTTTAAGAAAATATGTATATCCACAAACTATACTTAGAAAATTTACCCCCAAAGTGTGATATAAATGCTTGTGAATTAGGCTTGATTGTAGTGTGGATGGATTGCCAGATTATATTTAATAGAAATATGCTTCTTAACACACAATGAAAAAGTCTCTAATTTGCCACATTAGTTTTCTTTTTAAATTAAGATATAATTTCCTGTGTTTTGGTACCCTCAGGTTGAATAGCCTTTCATAAAAGAGTCTTTTTAAAAAATCTGTATTTATTCACTTTTTAAAACATTTATTTCACTATGACTGCATAGGTGGGATCTTGCTATGTTTTCCAGATTGGTCTTGGACTAGTAGAGACAACACATCATGGGTTACTGGCATGTGCTTCTCTACCCAGCTAGGAAACCCTACTCTTTTCTAGGGAGGCTGCTAGTGTCCTGTTTTCAGTTCTTGTTGATATATGCCCATGGAGGAATTGCAGGACAGAATTATAAGAGGATTCAGCATTGCAAGCGCTTCACACAACACTAGGAAGAACTAGGCCAAAAATGCGCCTTTTGATTTGGTATTCAGGGATTTATTAGGGTATTTCAGTGTGGTTAAGGGAACAGCATCCAGAGTAGTTAGTGCATTCAGGTCTTGGCTCTGTTTGTTAGGTTTGACAGAGAAGAAGGGCAGGAGAGTTTCTCTTCTGTTGAGGGTATTGAAGTCTACCAAAGCGTAGTTCTTTTTTTCTTTAGTCAGGGTCGCTGTGTGTAGCCCTAGCTGACCTTGAATTCTCAATGTCCTTACTTATTCTTCCTCAGAACTGGGGCTATAGATGAGGCCTGGCAATTCTGACCCTTAGGAACACTTTGTGTATATCATGATTTGGGGGAGGGGATGCTGAAGGTCCGGAGGAACTATCTCTACACTAATGCTGTTCTTTGGGGGGATCTGCACCACTAAAAGAGTATGCCACAAGCTTGTGGGTGCACTCTCTTGTGAAGTCTCAGCCAGCTCTTCAGTTAGCATGTTGGCTTTATGGGTCTCTTTTCTAATTCATTTTGCAGCAATTGGTTTCTATTGCTTCTTAGTAAGTTCTTTGACTGAAGTAGGGTTAAAAAAAAAAGTGATAGGTTATCATGGTGGCTGACTGTTGAGACCAGAAACTGGTTTCCAGGTCCTCCAGGAGCACATGGAAGGAGACTACATCACACAGGGAAGTTGTGATTTGATTAGTCTGGGGCCAGTAAATTGCATGGGTATGAAGTGTTGATGATCGTGGGGTCTGGTGTACACAAGTGATTTGTAGGACTAGGGATAAGATATTTCTTGAGACATCGCCTTTTGCATCTGAGAGAATGGGAACGAATAAATGGGCATCCTGAATGTCCGTAGCTTTCAGTTTTTATATAGGCAGGATTTAAAAAAAAAAAAACCTGGTAAGTGAAGGCTTTCGTGGGACATGCCCCTTGGGCTAATATGCAGATATAAGTGAGTATATACCATTTGAGTCTTTCTGCTTCTGGGTTAACTCACTCATTATGATCATTTCTAGCTCAATCCATTTATCCACAAATTTCGGGAATTCCTTGTTTTTAATAGCTGAATAGTATTCCATAGTGTATATGTACCACAGTTTCTTTATCCATTCTTCTATTGAGGGACATTTAGGCTGTTTCCATGTTCTGGCTATTATGAATAAGGCTGCTATGAACATGGTTGAGCAAATTTTCTTGTGGTGTGCATGGGAGAATGGCAAAGTAGAAGGATCCAGAGGGTCCTAGAAGCCTATAAGTAGAACATTATGATAGGCAGATTTGGGCACAGGGGTCCCGCTCAAACTAAGGCACCAGCCAAGGACAATACAGGCGGTAAACCTTAAACCCCTACCCAGATCTAGACAATGGACAGAACATTCTCCACAGTAGAGTGGAGAGTGGGATATTACTTTCTCACATACTCTGGTGCCTCACCTTTGACCATGTCCCCTGGAGGGGGAGACCTGGTGGCACTCAGAGGAAGGACAGCAGGTTACCAAGAAGAGACTTGATACCCTATGAACATATACATGGGGAGGTAATCTCCCTCAGGAACAGTCATAGGGGAGAGGAATAAGGGGAAAATGGGAGGGAGGGAAGAATGGGAGGATACAAGGGATGGGATAACCATTGAGATGTAACAAGAATAAATTAATGAAGGAGAAAAAAAAAAGAAAAAAAAATCCCTTGAGATTGATGTATAGTAACCAAGTTTGAAATGATTGAAAATAAGAACTTTAGGAAAGAGATATTATTATCTGCTGTCAGTCATTTAGTTGAAAGAGTATTTTATTCACTGAAGTGTAATAAGGACATGTATTACCACTAGGTTATACACCTAGCTATGTAAATTACTTCATTATTCATTTTTTCATTTTGTCAAAGAATGGATTATAATAAATATGTCATGGATTCATTAATCTGTAAAGTAAATTTGGGAACCATCTCAATGGTGGTTTACTGAGTAAAAAAAGTAAGAAAAAGAATCACTTGGCTGATTCTCAGAACCCTAATAGAGTTTTCCTAGGGTTAGGGATCTTGTCTTAAATCTCTGCTGACGTTGTTTTAGATTATAATAAAACACAAAACAGATCAGCTCTGTATATATATGATCCAGAGTAGACCCAGCTCTGGGCATTGACTATTTGGAAGGACACTGTGTGTACTGTATAAAATATCATCCTTCCTAAAGACCATTTGATATTGAGCACTGTACAAGGTCTTGGGAAGCATTAAGTAGCTGATTGCTTGGATTTTATTTTGCTCCCTGAGTCATTCTGGGCAGACTCTACACAATGATCACGCCTTGTAAAGAAGGCCCTAAAGCTAGTAGAGTCAGGAGCCCTTCTGAGTCCTTCTAGTTCTGATTCTGCAGCCATGTGAGGAGTATGAATATCCCTGGAAGGAAAATTCAAACCATTGTGTTGTTGTCAGTATCTTGAGACTGAAATAAAGTTTTAGGGTGCTTCTAGGAAAAACAAATCTTGTAATTTTGACCATGGGCTTTTGTCCTTCCCTCACCTTTTTATGATGTTAATTTAGACATCCAGTTGATTGTATTACATGGTAATCCTTGGGTGTATGCTCTTCATGTCTGGCTTTAAATATGTCTTGAAATGCAGTAGGTAAGCGTTAGGATCCCTTTTCTTCTTTCGTCTTTTTAATAGATTATAGTTCACCACATAATAGTAGTTTTAAATTTCTTGTCTGTTTTGCTAATTTGACAAAACTAGGAAATTTTGAGTTATTTTAACCTGTATAGAATTTTCTGTCCATTGAGTTGATTTTTAATCTTTATTGATGCTGAACATGTAGGTTTTTAACCTCTTTAAGCATAATCACAAGTTTGTACTTTTGCCAGACTTAAGAGAATTTTGGCTTTAATCACTACAAACTAGAGAATATTTCAAAAGAAATTCTTTACTCTAGCCCAGGGAGATGATTGTAAATCCAGCTGGAAACCTTAGGAGACTTACTGTGTAGGACGCAGTGGTTGGTTGGGTGCTCAAGGGTAAGTCCAGGAAACCTAAGATTGCCATGTGGCTCTTGGAAAAGGGCAGATTACTTAGCCCTTATGAGAGCTTTGCTTTCCTTTGCTTTTCCTTCCATCATCATACATTTCAGGAAATAAATGTAAATATAGGGAATAAAGACATCTAATTTTCTTTTAGCTTTCTTAAGGTTAAAATTTATAGTATGTATAATGTAACCTAATTTAGTAGGACATTAAGTGACGTGGATCATAGCTAATGCTTTGTTATTGGAGAGATTTCAGGGATGAATGTTCTGACGGGACCCTGAAAAGGAAGTGAGTCCTTGGTTCTACCAAGGAGGCAGATAAAGGCCATCATGGGAGAGGCAGTGGCTTTTGTTGCTGGAACATCATGGGCTGAGGCTGCCCTTCATGGACTTCAGGGCAATAAGCCTTGAGATTTAAAGAGGGGAGATCTGTGCAGAGCAACAGATGTGCTGTGTAGTTCTCCCCAGGAAGAACAACCAAGTATGCTTTGAAAACTTATCTTTGTAATGTGATTTTTTTCTTTTTAAGATTTATATTATTTATGTTTATGTGTCAGTAAGAGTATATGCTCATACCTTGGATGCCAGAAAAGGGTATCATATTCCTGGGAGCTGAAGTGAGAGGTGGTTGTGAATTGCATGATATGGGCAGTAGGGATGGGATTCAGGTCTTCAAGGAGAGCTGCAGAGCTCTAACTGCTGAGCCACCTCTTAAGTCTCAATCCAGCAGTTTTTGTTTGATTGCTTGTTGTTGTTTTTTTTTTTTGAGACAGGGCTTCTCTGTGTAGTCTTGGCTGTCCTGGATTTGCTTTGGTGTCCAGTCTGGCCTCAAACTCACAGCGATCTGATTGTCTCTGCCTCCTTAGTGCTGGGATTAAAGGAGTGTACCACCACGCCCAATTTAAAACAAACTCACACTCTGTTCCCCTCCTCTCCTCCTCCCTCCTCTCTGTGCATGTAGATGTGCTAGTGCCAAAGCATGCATTTGTAGGTCAGAGTTTAACTTTGTGGTGTCAGTTTTCTTCTACCTTTCTGTAGGTTCTGGAGATCAAACTCAGTTTGTCAGGCTATGTGGCAGTTGCTTATTTGCTGAGTCATCTCTCTGCGCTTATAATTTAACAATTTCTGTGTTCTATTTAATTATAAGAAGATTGTGTTTAAAGGATCTGTTTCTTGTGTTTGAACCGTTGTCCTATGAGAAACCATAAGAGAACCAAATGAATGTGTAGTCCTTGACCTCAGTGTTTTCTGAGTACACATCCTTGATCTGTACCAGGAAGTAAATAAAACCTTAGCTGTACCAGGACATGAAAGTGCCCCGGGTAATTGTAATTAGAAAATGGGAACACTATTATCTGTCTTTTAGGGTTTTCTAGTGTATTAGGCTTTATGCTAGCTATGTCCCATTTATCCTGCAGTTCACAATTTTTGTTTCCTAACTATTTTTGTTCCATGGTTAACTGAATATACAGATGTAGGCACCGTTGCTAGAGTTGACTACTTGTATTTGATTTTATCATAAACTGGCATACCAGGAACCAAACCCAGGTTTTTCTGAAAAAGCAACAATGGTCTTATCCATTGAGCCATTTCTCCTTTTCCTTTGATGCTGTTTTGCCTATTTCATGAAGGGCTCACCTTGCTGGTCACAGTGGTGAATGCCTGGTAATCCTAGCACTTGAGGGGACTGAGGCAGGAGGATTTCCAGTGTGAAGTTGAGTAACATTTATGTTGACATAGGCTTGCTGCTCATATCAAAATAAAGCCAAGAACTCTTAGGCAAGTATCTGCCATCCTTGTTTCTTTAGGAAAAGTTAGTGAAGGTAAATTATACCTGTTGCTGAGATTGGTACACATGTTTTCTCCATGTTTGACACTGAAAGGGAGGTCTGAGGAATTACCTGTTTTCATTTTACTTCTTAGTTCATAATATGGACTCTGCACAGACCTGGGCAAGGTGCTGACAAAGGTTTGTCTGTGTGTGTCTGTATCCTAAGGGGATCTGGCCCTGTATTTTTACTTGCTTATGTGAACAGCAAGATTCAGCTGACATTATGACCCAGAGGGCAGTAGTAGTCCTGTCCTACCCACCTTAGCCTTTCAGCTCCAATGTGGATAACAGTCACCCCCTTTTCCTCTCCATCTCATCCCATCATGGGTGTTTTCTACTGCACTGGGTTTCCCTCACCTTTTCTTTGGGGAGTGCTGAAATTCTTACCAGAAACAGCTGTTTCTCAAAATTTGTAACTCATTCCTAAAGAAAGCTTTTCTTTACTTTTTGGCAATTTGACTGTTGACTCCAGCCCTTTCTAGAGAAAAGCAAAGTCACTCCTTTCTGAAGAAGAAGGTACTGCTATTGGCCTTGAATTGGATATATGTGTTAAGATGGATCCGGGATATTTCCCAAGTGCTTCTTCTAGAGTCAGCAAGTACTGATGGAAGCAAGAGAACACAGGGCACTGAATGCCTAGGGGCCTAGGAGACAGGGAAATCCCATCAGAGAGCTTTTCTCAGGTACGTCCTTTGCCCCTGACACCACCCTGTGTGGCTGAATTAAGATATTTTACTGTTTTTAATGGTTTAATGTTAAATGTGAGTGAAATGATGTAGGACAATAAGTGGCTGGTTCGTTTTTGGCATTTTATATAGTCAAATGCTTTTTAAAACAGGTTCCTGAAGACCGCATTTCCAGATGTTCATATTCTGTTTCTCCATTTCTTAGTAAAGAACTTATGATACCGTTGTTGTTGGGAATATTGTTTTAGTTTATTTCTCTGTTTTGGTTATTACATTGGAATTACTGTATTGACTTGTTTGATTAAATTTAATTATATTACATAGTGATGCCAAATTTTGGCTGCATTTTTTTTTTTCTTATAGATAGTTACAGGTTAAAATTTGGCTCTCTCATCCACCTATTAGTCATGATTTCATAGTTTCCTTGTAGTTCTGACAAATTCTTTCCTTCTTTTCCTGAAACAGTCTCACAAGGCCCACTTTTTCACCCTTAGATTAGCTATGCAGCTAACTCAAGCTGTTCTTGAATGTGAAGAATTTGTGAACTGCAACCCTAGTCTCTACTGGAGACAAGATACCTAGACTTCTCTAGATGTCAGAATTCTATATCCAAGCCCAGCTTGATAGAAAATCGAATACAAGTAATCCTCTCTAGCTGTGGCTTCTACATCTGTCTATTTGGTTAACTATGGAACAAAAATACATAGAAAAAAATTGCAACTGTACTGAGTCTGAAGTACATGTCCCCTATACAAGGCAATATAACCATTGAGAGAGCATTTGCTTTGCAGTAGGCATTGTAAATAAGCCAAAGCTAGGTTTGAAGTCCACAGGAAGATGTACTCAGCCTATGCAGATACTACATCATTTTATATAATGGGCTTACAAAGGATGCTATATGGAATTGTCTATTGCCTACATTTTGAAAGACAGGGGCCCTTTATCCCTGGAGGGTTGAAGAGGGAGAGCCTCACATGGCTGTGAGGCAAGGGTCTATCTGGATTTCTCTGTTGATTTTTCTGTTCTCAAAAGTTGGCCTTGAGTTACATAGCCACAACTACATTTGGAAAGGCTTTAATAAAGGGTAACAGTAGAAATCATGTGCCACTAACCTGTTCAGTATTGTTCGTTCATTACTTACAGGCACTATGTTGGTCTGCCTTACTAATTATTTTTCTCCTTCCTTTTTGTCTTTCCCACTTTGCTATTTCTCCCTTTCAACCTCCCATACCTTTCATCTTCCGTGAGTAGGCCTTCAGGAGTTGGAGTGAGAATAGTATATCTTCTGGGGGTGAAGTTTACATGCCAAGAAGTAGCAGTGACCAGAGCTGTAGTGGCAGCCTTGCTTTCCTGTGGCCCAGGTGTGATTGCCTGTGGGTGGTCATCATGCTTCAGGAAGGGTTATGGAACAAACACTGGAATTTTCTTTTAATAGCTCTGGAAGGAACATTTGCGGTGTTTGTAGGGCAGGGTCCAGGTGGAAACTGGCACTTGCATATCGTCCTTGAATCATTTCCTTATTCTGTTCTGAATTAGGGTTTTGTAACCATTTCCTTCTGGCCCCAGCTTCCTTTATATATAAAGTAGATGCATTTATAACTCCTTTGTGCTGTGTTATTGATCATCAGTGTTGGTTTATGGCAAACACTGATCTGGATACAAGCTGGAAAACCTAAAGGTTAGCAGATGAGTCATTATTTGTACAAGGCAGCATAGTACCTATTAAAAGGAATTAAATTATTGCCCATTTTCGAAGCTTCAGTTAAATTTTAGGTGGTTTTATTGGGAAAACTGACAGGAAAGTTATAGTTTTGGAATATATATGTATTATACAAGAGGACTTAATTTTGGTTAGGTTCACTTTGGTGCACCTGAAAGATGAGAAGTTATGAACTTGGTAGCCTTTTAAAATAATAGAATAAATATTTCCTGGGATTTTAAAATTCTGTAGTTATGTTTTAGACAGATTTTCTTTTGTTTTCTGACCCTACAGCATGGTTTATTGAAGGATGCTAATATGAAAGCACTTTTCCTTTACAGCCTGTCATATCTTTTGAGAGCTTTACAATATATATATATTTTTTATATATTTATATATATATTTTTTTCCA
Organism: Acomys minous; assembly: GCF_964271855.1. Taxonomy (NCBI): domain Eukaryota; kingdom Metazoa; phylum Chordata; class Mammalia; order Rodentia; family Muridae; genus Acomys; species Acomys minous. Next base: position 60,987,842 of record NC_140490.1, read on the forward strand.
CATCAGACAGACTACTTACTATTGAATTGACCTTAAAGTTTAAGATGCAAATTAAAGAACTGTAAGAGAAAGAGTAATTGACAGTGTTTTAGTAACACATTAAAAACAGTCAAGGTACTTGAAAAGTAGGTACATTGTTAATGTTGTTGTTTTTGTTGCTTCATTGGAATGAACTACTTATTCAATTAGTATTTGTTGTATATCTATCAATTTAGGCAGAAAGATACATGATGGCAAAGGGCCCAGGCATGAATTAATTTGCAGAGGATCATTGTGCATGCATCCTAAAGAGACACTTTGTTTCATTTTCGGGCACATGTATGAGGAAGACATAAATGAATGAATCAGATAGTGGGAACCACATGTGTTATGGGAGAGCACAAGAGGGGGAAGCGCTTCTAGCCGCAATAGACAGACATTCTATTCTGGCTACCTTTTTGTCACCTTGACCAACCTGCCTGACCAAAAAAACAACTGAAAGGAGGACTTATTTTGCCAAGGGTGTTTGAGGTTCAGGCCATCATGATGGGGAAGGCATGGTGGAGCATCAGTTCACATCATGATGGGCCAGGAAGCAGAAAGTGAGACTGGATGAGGCCAAGAATAGTAATATCTTCTAAAGATCCACCCCCTGCAGTAATACACCTCCCTCAAGGCCTCACCTCCTAAATATTCTAAAACTTCCCGAAGTAGTGCTACCCAACTGTGGGTTACATGTTCAAATTATGAGCTTATTGGGGACATTTTGTATTCAAACCTTAATATCAGATATGAGGACTCAGGAGAAAGCTACTTCTGCCATGTCATCTCATAGTCATGTTGCTTTCTCTCTCTCTTTGGAATGATAAAACCTTCTCAGATATCTTTCAGTGACTGCTTTTTTTATTTCATTGGAACACACTGAACAGCGAGGTCTTTCCCAACCTATCTAATTAATCTAATCATTACTGGGCTGGAGCTTGGAGCTGGACTTAGGTGGAATGGTTAAACGTAATGGGAATTTGGTTGGAAAGCCTCATAGACTACATTTCCTAGGCATTTTCTATGTGTCAGATTGCATACTAAGTTCCTTGTTAGAATAATTTCATTTAATCTTTCCCTGACTGTACCAAGGTAGGTACTGAAAAAACGCAAGTAGTTGTCAATTTGGGTAGCTTTGAACCACCAACCTGGCATTCTGATCCTGAGCTCTGTCTGATTCCAGAGTTCATATCCACCAAGTGTAGCCCATAGAAAATGTAAAGTATGCTAAATTGGTAGGTAGAAAACTCAGTTATACAAAACTCCTGTTTGTAGGACACAATGATTACCCTTTTCACTAATTATATAACATACTAGACCGTGCAGTATTTGTGTGTTGTGTGATGCCACAGAGCTTGTGTACAGGTCACAAGACACATTTCAGGAGCAAGTTCTTTTTTGGATTCAGGTTGTCAGACTTTCAAGGTAACCTCTTTTAACAGTCTGAGCTATTTTGCCAGGCCTAATGAAGTTTTTCTTAAATTTAATCTTTTTAGTTGTGTTAATTCTCTGTGTGTGAAATATGCGTTAGATACAGGATGTGAATCATGTCTTTTTGTCCTTTTCCTTAGTACTTGCAGCCTTTCAGATCACATGTGTGTTGGCACCTGCAGTTGTGAAACAGTTGGTATTGGCTGATGGGCAGCTCTCTGCTGTGTAGGACTGCTCCCCCTAGAGGGGGAAGACGAGCAAGCCAGACAGTTATGGATTAGTCTCAAATCTGAGGTTAAAAAAAACCCATCAGGTCTTGTTCTGTGGCCCAGACCTTTTGATTTCCTTTAGTTGTAGCATCTTCTTTCATGAAGCCCTCTGGTTTGTTGTGCGACTACTAATCTTCCTTTATTGTTACACTAAGAACAAGCCTAAAGCTCTCCTGTCATATAATAGATGTCTGCTCTCATTTAAAATACAAAGTGTTTAACACTGGACATTTAGGAAGTAATATCAAGAGTAGAATATTGTGTAAGATATAAATATTGAGTTTTGGGCCTATTTATTTAAATATTTTCTATAGCAAACTATTAATAGTTGGAGAGATGAAAATCTAAAATAGTGATCTTGGAGCAATAACAGTGGCTTCTTCAGTAAGCTTGAGATAAAGTTGAGAAAGATTCCCACCCTTGTCTTGGGGCCTGGCTCAGGTCCCCAAGCTGGGGTCATTGACCGCAGCAAACAGTCTCCCTGTAACAGTTATACCCTCATTTCTCCTTAATGAAGAGGGGGATAGTGAATTTTCTGAGACATGTTTTATAATTTTCTTATTATAGTTCAGGCTTAAGGATTTAGTGATATTTAAAAATAATGTGCAAGTTTTAATTAAAGAATCCTAAAACATGGTCTGAACTTACAGCTTTTAAGTTTCCACATTTTAGAATACTGTTTTCTAGTGTGTTTTTATTTCCTATTGGGGAGTTGAGCTATACCAGTTTGGTTCCCATAAATTTATGAGAGAATGTTTTTATTAATATATATAGAGTTTCTTCTAAGCATCTAAGATCCATGGACCAAAATACACTATTGCCACCTCTGCTTTGTCCTTTAAAGTTCTAGGAAAGTTGTATGAGCACCATGTATGACACCATATGACACTGTGTGACTGTTAAGTGTGTGCATTGGAAATCAAGAATAGTAGCTTGTATTTAAGGCTTGGACAGTAATTTGATAATTTGTGAGTTATTTAACCTTTTTATGTAACAGTTTTGTCATCTTTGAAATATGGGCTACTAGGTACAAATAAGCTAACCATGTTGTTCATTGGTGATGCCCTGGAGACAGAGCTGGCTTCCTGAAAATGGTGGCTGAGTCCTTAATGATCTGGGAAAGGGAGTGTCTATCTTTCTTCACTTCTCCTGCCCAAGCAGTTTGCATGCCTGAACTATGTCTGCCTTGTAACATTGGCAAACACCTGTATATTCAACTTCCTGTTTTTCAGATTCTATTTAATTATTTAAATATTTAATTTATGCATAGCTGTGTGTGTCTATGTATCAGCATGCTGGGTGTGATGGGTGAGCACAGAGAGTAGAAGAAGGTGCTAGATCCCCCGGAGCTGCCGAAGTCTTTTGGAAGAACAGCAAGCACTCCTAACCACCAACCTGTCTCTCCAGCCCTTGAAATCCTGTTTTTAAAAAATAGTGTCTGTTTTTATGTCCCCTGAGAATTTATTGGTGTAACAATTCCTTGTTGTCTTTAGAAAATTGTCTGTTAATCTTGTAGTCGTCCCAGAAGAGCCTCCCAATGGAAAGGAGAAAGAGGGACTTGGCTTTATTTTTATACTATGACAATATGCTAAAGGCTTTTGGGGGTTATATTCATTCCTCCAACAAATATATTTTTTATGATTTACTTATTTATTTTATATGTATCAGTATTTTGCCTGTATGTATGTTTGTGTGAGGATGTTGGATTCCCTGGAACTGGAATTACAGACATGTTGTGAGCTGCCATGTAGGTGCTGGGAATTGAACCTGGGTCCTCTGGAGAGTAGTCAGTTCTCTGAACTGCTGAGCCATCTCTCCAGCCCCTCTCCAACAAATATTTATTGAGCATTTTCTAGGTGCTATAAACAATTCCAGGAATAATGGTGACAAATCAAGGGATAACTTATTACATCCAAAATAACATTTGTAAGTTTTTTTATAATTTTAAGCCCTGATTTTATTTAAGCGAATGACTTCAGTATTTTGTTTTCCTTGTGACATGGACAACCAGTTAGTTGCTTACTGTTCTAGTTAGGGTTCCCCTTGCTGTGATAAAGTGCCATGAAAAAAAAGCAACTTGGGGAGGAAAAGGTTTCTTTTGCTTGCAATTCTCTATCAGAAGTATCAGCAATAGCTCACAGTTGATCAAAAGTGGTGAGGGCAGGAACTCACATAGAACAAGAATCTGGAGGCAAGAGCTGATGCAGAGGTCATGGAGGGGTGCTGCTTACTGGCATGCTTTACATGCCTAGTCCAGTCTGCTTTCTTTTAGAATGCAGGACCATTAGCCCAGGGATGGACCCTCCTACATGGGCTGGGCCCTCCTCTATCAATCACTAATTAAGAAAATGCTGTATAGGCTTGCCTACAGCCCAATTTTATGGCAGCATATTTTTTAAATTGAGGTTTTCTCCTCTCAGGTGACTTTAGCTTGTGTCAAGTTGACATAAAACTGTCCAGAATACTTACTGTTTGTCCTCTCTTCCCTGTAAGCACAATTCCTATATCATTATTATTGTTATTATTATCCTCATCATCAATCATTCTTATTTGGGGATCTGATCATATTTAGTTAAAAGATGGCATTTTCCATTTTCTTCAGTAGTTGTTGTTATTCTATGACTGAATTTGGGCTAATGAGTATAGGAGAAAGTACTTTGTAAACCTTCTGGAAAAGCATATGGTAATTGTTGACCCAGGAATCAACTGCTCTGTACTGGCCAATTTGCAGATTTCTTTATTTTTTATTTTATTTATTTATTTTTTATTAATTTATTCTTGTTACATTTCAATGGTTATCTCATCCCTTGTATCCTCCCATTCTTCCCTCCCTCCCATTTTCCCCTTATTCCCTCCCCTATGACTGTTCCTGAGGGGGATTCCCCCCCCACCCTCCCGTATATGCTCATAGGGTATCAAGTCTCTTCTTGGTAACCTGCTGTCCTTCCTCTGAGTACCACCAGGTCTCCCCCTCCAGGGGACATGGTCAAAGGTGAGGCACCAGAGTATGTGAGAAAGTCATATATATCCCACTCTCCACTCTACTGTGGAGAATGTTCTGACCATTGGCTAGATCTGGGTAGGGGTTTAAAGTTTTACGGCCTGTATTGTCCTTGGCTGGTGCCTTAGTTTGAGCGGGACCCATGGGTCCAAGTCTGCCTATCATAATGTTCTACTTGTAGGTTTCTAGGACCCTCTGGATCCTTCTACTTTGCCTTTCTCTCATGATTCTCTCATCTAGAGTCCCACTAGAATGTCCTCCCCTCTGTCTCAGTTTCCTGGTAAGGGAAGGCTTTCATGGGACATGCCCCTTGGGCTAATATGCAGATATAAGTGAGTATATACCATTTGAGTCTTTCTGCTTCTGGGTTAACTCACTCATTATGATCATTTCTAGCTCAATCCATTTATCCACAAATTTCGGGAATTCCTTGTTTTTAATAGCTGAATAGTATTCCATAGTGTATATGTACCACAGTTCTTTATCCATTCTTCTATTGAGGGACACTTAGGCTGTTTCCATGTTCTGGCTATTATGAATAAGGCTGCTATGAACATGGTTGAGCAAATTGTCTTGCTGTGTGCTGCAGCATCTTCTGGGTATATTCCAAGGAGTGGAATAGCTGGGTCTTGAGGAAGCCCTATTCCCATTTTTCTGAGATAGCACCAGATAGATTTCCAAAGTGGCTGTACTAGTTTGCATTCCCACCAGCAATGAAGGAGTGTTCCTCTCTCCCCACATCCTCGTCAGCATGTGGTGTCGCTTGAATTTTTGATCTTAGCCATTCTGATGGGTGTAAGATGGAATCTCAGAGTTGTTTTGATTTGCATTTCCCTGATGATTTGGTTGAGCATTTCTTTAAGTATTTCTCAGCCATTTGATATTCCTCTGTTGAGAATTCTCTGTTTAGTTCCAAGCCCCATTTCTCAATTGGGTTATTTGGTTTGGTGGTGTTTAATTTCTTGAGTTCTTTATATACTTTGGATATTAGACCTTTGTCAGATGAAGGGTTGGTGAAGATCTTTTCCCAGTCTGTAGGCTGTCGCTTTGTTCTCTTGACAGTGTCTCCTGCCTTACAGAAGCTTCTCAGCCTCATGAGGTCCCATTTATTAATTGTTGACATTAATGCCTGGGCTGTTGGTGTCCTGTTCAGGAAGTTGTCTCCTGTGCCAATATGTTCCAGGCTCTTCCCCACTTTTTCTTCTAAGTGACTTAGTGTCTCTGGTTTTATGTTGAGGTCTTTAATCCATTTGGATTTGAGTTTTGTATACGGTGAAAAATATGGGTCCAGTTGCATATTTTTACACATAGACATCCAGTTAGACCAGCACCATTTGTTGAAGATGCTATCCTTTTTCCATCGAATGGATTTGGCTTCTTTGTCGAAAATCAAGTGACCATATGTGTGTGGATTCATATCTGGATCTTCGATTCGATTCCACTGATCAACCAGCCTGTTGCTGTGCCAGTACCATGCTGTTTTAATTACTATTGCTTTATAGTACAGTTTGAGATCAGGTATGGAGACTCCTCTGGAGCACCTTTTATTGTACAAGATTGTTTTAGCTATTCTGGGTTTTTTGTTTTTCCATATGAAGTTCAGAATTGAACTTTCAATGTCTTTAAAAAATTGTGTAGGTATTTTGATAGGGATTGCATTGAATCTGTACATTGCTTTTGGTAGGATGGCCATTTTTACTATGTTAATTCTCCCGATCCATGAGCAAGGAAGATCATTCCATCTTCTCGTGTCATCTTCAATCTCTTTCTTCAGAGTTTTGAAATTTTTTTCAAACAAGTCCTTCACTTACTTAGTTAGAGTAACTCCTAAATATTTTATATTGCTTGTGGCTAATGTGAAGGGTGTGGCTTTCCTAATTTGTTCCTCTGCAAGCTTGTCATTTGTGTATAGGAAGGCTACAGACTTTTTTGAGTTAATTTTGTATCCAGCCAATTTGCTGAAGGTGTTTATCAGCTGTAGGAGTTCTCTGGTGGAATTTTGAGGGTCACTTATGTAGACTATCATATCATCTGCAAATAGGGATAATTTGACTTCCTCCTTTCCCATTTGGATACCCTTGATCTCCTTTTGTTGTCTTATTGCTCTGGCTAGAACTTCAAGTACTTTATTAAAGAGATATGGAGAAAGTGGGCAGCCTTGCCTTGTTCCTGATTTTAGAGGAATTTCCTTGAGTATCTCACCATTTACTTTGATTTTGGCTATTGGCTTGCTGTATATAGCCTTTATTATGTTGAGGAAAGTGCCTTGTATCCCCAATCTCTCTAATACTTTAAACATGAATGAGTGTTGGATTTTATCAAATGCTTTCTCTGCATCTAAAGAGATGATCATGTGGTTTTTTATTTTCAGTTTGTTTATATGGTGGATTACATTGATGGATTTCCATATATTAAACCATCCCTGCATGTCTGGAATGAAGCCTACTTGGTCATGATGAATGATATCTTTGATGTGTTCTTGTATTCGTTTTGCGAGTATTTTATTTAGTATTTTTGAATCGATATTCATAAGAGAAATTGGTCTGAAATTCTCTTTCTTTGTTGAGCCTTTGTGAGGTTTAGGTATCAATGAGACTATGGCCTCATAGAATGAATTTGGTAATGTTCCATCCCTTTCTATCTTTTGGAGTAGCTTGAAGAGTATCGGTATTAGTTCGCCCTTGAAGGTCTGGTAGAATTCTGCACTGAAACCATCTGGCCCTGGGCTTTTTTTGGTTGGGAGACTATCAATGATTGCTTCAATTTCTGTAGGGGAAATGGGACTATTTAGCTTGTTTATCTGTTCTTCACTCAACTTTGGCAAGTGAAATTTATCAAGAAAATCGTCCATTTCCCTTAGATTTTCAAATTTTGTGGCATATATGCCTTCAAAGTAGGATCTTATGATTTTTTTGTATTTCTTCAGTGTCTGTTGTTATGTCTCCTTTTTCATTTCTGATTTTGTTGATTTCAATACTGTCTCTCTACCTTTTAGTTAGTTTGGCTAATGGTCTGTCTATCTTATTGATTTTCTCAAAGAACCAGCTCTTGGTTTTGTTGATTCTTTGGACTGTTTTCTTAGTTTCTAATTTGTTAATTTCACCCCTGAGTTTGATTATTTCCAGACGTCTACTTCTTTTGGGTGTTTCTGCTTCTTTTTTTTCTAGGGCTTCCAGTTGTGTTGTTAAGGTACTTATGTACGATGCTTCCAATTTCTTTTTAAAGGCACTTAATGCTATGAATTTTCCTCTTAGCACTGCTTTCAATGTATCCCACAAATTTGGGTATGTTGTTCCTTCATTTTCATTGAATTTCAGAAACTCCTTGATTTCTTTCTTTATTTCTTCCCTGACCCAGGTGTCATTTAGCAGAGAGTTGTTTAGTTTCCACATATGTGTAGGCTTTTTCTTATTTCTGTTGTTGAATTGCAGCCTAAGCCCATGGTGATCTGATAGGATACAAGGTATTATTTCAATCCTCTTGTATCTGTTAAGGCTTGCTTTGTGAACTACGATGTGATCAATTTTGGAGAAGGTTCCATGGGGTGCAGAGAAGAAGGTATATTCTTTCTTGTTTGGGTGAAAGGTTCTATAGATATCTGTTAGATCCATTTGACCCATGGCATTGGTTAATGATGTTATTTCTCGGCTTAGTTTCTGTTTCAATGACTTGTCCTTCAGTGAGAGTGGGGTGTTGAAGTCTCCCACTATTATTGTGTGGTGATCGATGTGTGGTTTAAGCCTTTTTAGCAGATCTTTTACAAATGTGGGTGCCCTTGTATTGGGAGCATAGATGTTCAGAATTGTGATGTCATCTTGGTTGACTTTACCTTTGATGAGTATGAAGTGTCCATCCTCATCCCTTTTGATCAATCTTGGTTGAAAGTCTATTTTGTTCGATATTAAAATGGCTACGCCTGCTTGCTTCTTGTGACCATTTGCTTGGAATATTTTTTTCCAACCTTTTATCCTGAGGTAATGCCTATCATTATGGGTGAGATGTGTTTCTTGAATGCAGAAGAATGTTGGATCCTGTTTATGCACCCATTCATTTAGTCTGTGTCTTTTTATTGGAGAATTGAGACCATTGATGTTGAGAGATATTAATGACCAGTTACTGTTAAGAGTCTTAATTTTGATGTTGGTTCCAGTCGAGCGTTTGTGTAGTTGTGTTTTTGCCATGGTATAGTTATCTATTTCCTGAGTAGTTTTGGTTGTAGCTTGACCATTTGGGATGGAGTTTTCCTTCTAGTACCTTCTGTAAAGCTGGATTTGTGGATAGGTACTGTTTGAATTTGGTTTTGTCATGGAATATTTTGTTTTCTCCATCAATGGTTATTAATAGTTTTGCTGGGTAAAGTAGTCTGGCCTGGCATCTGTGGTCTCTTAGGGTTTGCAGGATCTCTCTCCAGGCCCTTCTGGCTTTTATGGTCTCTGCTGAGAAGTCAGGTGTAATTCTGATAGGTTTGCCATTAAATGTTATTTGGCCCTTTTCCCTTGCAGCTTTTAATATTTTTTCTTTGTTCTGTATGTTTTGTGTTTTGATTATTATGTGACGGGCAGTTTTTCTTTTCTGGTCAATTCTATTTAGTGTTCTGTATGCCTCTTGTATGTTTATAGGCATCTCTTTCTTTAGATTGGGGAAATTTTCTTCTATGATTTTGTTGAGAATAGTTTCTGGGCCTTGGAGTCTGATATCTTCTCTTTCTTCAATGCCTATTATCCTCAGATTTCTTCTTTTCATGGTGTCCTTAATTTCTTGGATGTTTTGTGTCAGGAGTTTTCCAGATTGGGCCTTTTCTTTAATGGTTGCTTCAAGATCTGTGATTGTATCTTCTAGACCTGAGATTCGTTCTTCCATCTCTTGGATTCTGTTAGAAAAGCTCAGCACTGTGTCATTCACCTTCTTCTCTGAGGTCTCACGTTCTCGTTTTTCTTCTGTCTGTGTGTTTATCATTGAATCCATTTTCATCTTCATATCTTGAACAGATTTTTTGATTTCTTTCATCTGATTTTTTGTATATTCCTGAGTTTCTTCCATTGTCGCTTTATAGGTCTTCAGATCTTGAACTGTTTTATTTATTTCTTTCATCTGGTTGTTTACATTTTCCTGAAAATTTTCCAGTTCCACTCTATGTGCTTCTTTTATGTCTCACACCTGCTTGGCTGTGTCTTCCTGCATCTGATTTCGAATTTCATTTGTTTCCTCCATTATCACCCTCATAACCAAGGATTTGAGGTCATTTTCTTGTGTTTCCATTGTATTTGAGTTCTCTGGGATTTTTTCTTTGGGATAGCTGGAAACTGGAGACGCCATGTTGTTCTGGTTTTTTTTTGCGTATGCTTTTACGCTGTCCTTTAGACATCTTGCCGTCTCTGTTTTTGTTGGGTAACTTCCAGAGTTGGGTGGAGGGAGTCTGATGATAGATTCACTTGTTTTCTCACAATTTCCGTAGGCTGGAAGCTCTGATACTTCACTGGTGTGGATGGCAGGAGGTTCGCCCTGTCGTTTTGGGCTCTCACAGCCAGTGGTCCTCAGCTCCTTTTTGCTGTGGGTCCTGCAATTGTTCTGGGTCTCTGAATGAGCGTTGGATCAGGCTAAGGTATCCACAGCCTTTCGGGTCCCCTGCCAAGTCCAGACAGGGATACTGGGCCCGAACCACGCGTCGAGCTCAGCTAGATTCTCAGGGCCTGAACCATCTGCCATAGCAGGAGAACTATGGCTGCACTGAGCTGGCGCCTCCAGTGGGACTGAGCACTCTGCCCAGCCTGTGTCACCGCAGGAGAACTATGGCTGCACTGAGCTGGCGCCTCCAGTGGGACTGAGCACTCTGCCCAGCCTGTGTCACCGCAGGAGAACTGCGGCTGCACTGAGTTAGCGCTTAGGGTGGAATTGAGCTCTCTGCCCAGTCTGTGTCACCGCAGGAGAACTGCGGCTGCGCTAAGCTGTTGCCTAGGGTGGAACTGAGCGCTCCACCCAGCCGGTGTCATAGCAGGAGAACTGTGGCTGCGCTGAGCAAGCACCTGCGGTGGAACTGAGCGCTCCACCCAGCCTGCATCACAGCAGAAGAACTGCAGCTGCGCTGAGCTGTTGCCTAGGGTGGAACTGAGCGCTCTGTGGCTGCACTGAGCAAGCGCCTAGGGTAGAGCTGAGTGCTCCACCCAGCCTGCATCACAGCAGGAGAACTGCGGCTGCGCTGAGCTGGTGCCTAGGGTGGAGCTGAGCGCTCTGTGGCTGCACTGAGCAAGCGCCTAGGGTAGAGCTGAGTGCTCCACCCAGCCTGCGTCACAGCAGGAGTACTTCGACTGCACTGAGCTGGTGCCTAGGGTGGAAGTGAGTGCTTGGCTCAGCCTGTGTCACAGCAGGGGAGCTGCAGCCGCACCGAGGTATTGCCTCAGGCAGAATTGCTTGCTGAGCTAAGCCAGTGTCTCCACGGCACAGCGCACCTAGCAAACCTGGGACTCTGGGGCTGAACTGTCTGCCGAGTCCAGCTTGGGCCTCAAGGCACCACGTGACCCAAATCCTGTCCAGACTCCCCTCTCCCGCAGCAACTCCCACCGTCCACCACACCAATTGCTTCCACTGGAAAGCTCCGAGCTACAAACCTCAGCCACCGCCGCTGGTGCCGCCAGTGCCGCTGGTGCCGCTGGTGACACTGCTGTCTCTGCCGCTGCTGCTCTGATCTGAGAAAATCCATGCTCCTCCCGTGTGCAGGGGCAAAGAGGTCCTCTGCACCCTGGTCCCTCCGAACCGTGGAGCACTCCTGCTGCTGTGATGTGGGGACCTTGGTGTTTCTGGCTCAGAAATCTGTGCAGTTCCCTGAATTGTTCACTGGAGCTTCCAAACACGGTCCACACTGCCATCTTGGATCCGCAGATTTCTTTATATGTCTTAGGTTGAGTTCTTATATGTAACTCTACCTAATTTTGGAAGAACAGGCTCCTATTTTCTTTTCCTCCTTCCTTTTCTCCCTCCCTCTTTCCCTCCCTCCCTCTTCCTCCTCCTTCTTCTTTTTTCCTCCTTCTCCTTCTCCTTCTCCTCCTCCTCCTCCTCCTCCTTCTTCTTCTGTTCTCTCTCTCTCCCTCCCTCTCTCTCTCCCTCCCCCCTCTCTCTCTCCTCCTTTCTTTGAGACAGGGTCTCTCTACACAGCCCTAGCTATTGTGGAATTCACTCTGTAGATCAGGCTGGCCTCAAACTCACAGACATCCACCTGCCTCCTTCTCCCAAGTAATGGGATTAAAGGCATGTGCCACCATGCCTGGTGATGCAAGCTCCTATTTTCATGGTTTTCTCTAACCTCAAAGCATGAGTGAATATTTTTAGTCAGCTGATTTTGGGAGTGGGCTTTAATGTACTATCCTTTCTTTATGATCTTGGTGGCTTGGTAGTGCCATTCCAGATTGCAGGTAAAGAAGTGTTTGGATTAACAATGACTGTCAGCTGGACTGCTCCTAACCAAGTGTGCTGGGAGTACTATATAGTCGCATCTAAGATGCAGTCTTTATATCAGCAGCACTGGCTGAAACCAAGGCATTTCTTAAGAATTTCAAGGCTGTTCTCTGTCCCCTGGATGGGGAGGCCTGGTGGCACTCAGAGGAAGGATAGCAGGCTACGAAGAAGAGACTTGATACCCTATGAGCATATACAGGGGGAGGAGGTCCCCCTCAGTCACAGTTTTAGGGGAGGGGAGTAAGGGTAAAATGGGAGGGAGGGAGGAATGGTAGGATACAAGGGATGGGATAACAACTGAGATGTAATATGAATAAATTAATAAAGTATATTTAAAAAAAAGAATTTCAAGGCTGTTCTCCAAACGTAGTGAATCAGAACTTGGTGTAGTGAACACAATTTGTGTTTCACTGAGTGATTCGGAAGTTGGCTAAAGCTCAATGACCACTATTGTGGGGCAGAGATATAGATTATTGGTAGAGCGTCTGTGTAGCATTTGGAAGGTTCAGTCTCTAGCACCAGAAAAGCAAGCAAGCGACAATGACATCAACCCATCATCATCACTACCACTACCATCACCACTACCATCACCACTACCACCACCGCCACAACAAAAAAGCATTGCTATTTGATCTTCTACATTTTGACATTCAGAAAATGCTATAAGAACATGGCTAGGGAACAGTGAGTGGGTAGGTTTCAAGTTGCTGCGAATGACTACTCAATTGTGTTTAACTTGTTTCTTCATATTTATTACTAAACAGATGAATGAGCACTTCAGAAAATGGAAAAAATCATGCAAGAGATAAGTATACTTGCCAGGCATTAGTGACACATGATAGTGTCTCCTAGTATCTTCAGAGGCACCCTTGAAGTTTGTCAGTTAATGTGGCCATCGAAATGAAAACCTAGAACCATTTAGAACAAAAGAAAAGTACAGTTTACTTCAAGAGGAAACACTGATGCCATATTTGTGCTTTTAATGTTCCTCTGTATAACTGCAAAACTGTTTCAACAGAAATGGACAAAATGCTTGAAAAGTATAGTTTACTCAAATTGACTCGATGAATAGAATACATATGCTGTAGTGCATCTATTAAAAAAATTATGTCATCAAAAACCTGTTTCACATGGAAGAGCCCAGTGAACAAAGAAGCAAACAGCTCAGTTGTTGTGTGGGTGGTGGGCTGTAGAGGGCAACAGTGGACAGATGCTTTTAGAATGCTTTGGTTAACTTGGACCTGCCTGCATGCTGAGACTTTTGAGGCAGAAGCCCAAAGGTAGCCAGGAAATTGATGTTGGGTGCATGATGGCATGCTAATGCATGATGGCAAATTAATGCATGATGTATCCTAGAATCTGGAAGATGTTGTGAAGGATAAACCAAGTCAGATACCCAAGGCCCTAGCGTTGTAGTTGCTGGGCAAGTACTTTCTTAGGAATATGTCATTTCAACCAGGAAGGTTTTGACAGTCAGGTTGTACAAAGATACTCATTGTCAAAGCAAATTGTGCCTCCTTCTCTCCTTACCTGTAAGGGAAAGGCAAAATACATGTCTAGATAGATTCACAATGGTTTTATCTTGTAATAATTTTTATTTTTCTAAAAACATTTAGTTTCTTACAAAGTTGTGTGATCACTTAAGGATATTTTTTCTTCTGTGGTGAAAATGTTTCCCCATAGCCTCACCCCACAAACTTCCACCTTACTTACCATGTGGCTTTATGTTGAAGAATCCCTATCTACTAAGAAAAGATGTCAAAGCCACCTGGGTCAACTTCAGCCATTTATAGTTCTGTGATATACAAGTTAGAATCTGTTTTAAAAGCAGAGTTCTTTTAAAGTTCTTGTTAAAGTTAACAAATTTCTCCATATCATTATAGAAAACATTGTTTTAAAAATCTTTAGAAGTATTGACATAAAAAACAAAAACTGTAGTCTAAATGTCACAGCAGCATTCATACTGAGCTTTCACAGTGGGCTACTATCCCATCCTAAAGAAACTTGGCACTTTGTTGAAGAGTAAGTCAATAACAGGAACTCAATCATAAATGCCCTGGTTTCCTGTGAATGTATGCCTCTCAGCAACAGCAGACTCTCACTAGGCACATGTTTAAATAACAGCTGGCTCCACGGCCTGACAGGGAAGGCAGTATTATTCTCAAGCTGGGGAATTGTTTTTCATAAATTTCTTTTCTTATATATTCTTTTCCAATTTTACCATCATTTTTCATTTTAATATTGAACAAATGTCTTCATAGTGACAGGAAAAACTATATTGAATCAATAAATGTTCTCTTTCTTCCAGCCCCCCAGTGGCCTAAAATAGCTCTACTACATAAGCATCGGCCTTTTTTTAATTGGACAGGTCTTCAGAAATGAGAGAAAGTAATTTATGTTGGCAATTTGATTAACAGGCTTCCTATGAGCACACATTCCTATAAAGTTAACAAGTATGAACCATTCAAAACATACAGGAACAGTTCATTGAAACCTTTCAAATGAAAATGGAGTATAATTCTTTAGGTAAGTGGGGTGCTCAGCCCTCATTCAAGCACCTTTGTTACTTGACTCAGGGTGACTTTCTCCAGACCCTGTCAAGTGTTAGAGGCTAGGATGGCTTCTCCTATCACCTCTGTGTGTAGCACTTTGTTTCCATCTCCTCTATAGCTACCTGGCTTAATCCTGGTCTGGAATGAAGGACACAGTTTATCTATCTTAGGTCAGCAGAAGCAGCCTATTTTATTCAGGTACACCTCCTCCTGGACTCCCTTCCCAGGCCAGAATGTACTAGAACATAAGTCACAGGACCAGTCTCAGAGCCGGCAGCTTCTGTGACTGTTCCTGGTTTCCTGTTCCTGGATTCCCAGGCTAAGGCAAACAGATTCAGCAGTTATAGAAGAAATATTTGAGTTGAAACGAAACATTCAAGCACACCTAGTGTTAGAGAATATTGTTTATCAGGAGGAAGGAATGGGGAGTAAGTGGCAGGGAGGGGAGAAGGAAGAACTTGGCAACAGTATTACATGACTCTTAAGATCACTTCTAAATTACCCAGAGCCAGGCAACGAGGCTCAACCTTTACTATGTCATAATGTGATTGTTTATTATAAAGTTAGAGTCACAAACAACAATAATAATAGTTGAATGAGGTAGCACTGGAAAAATACTAGGTTGAGCACAAACAAATGTTAGTTTTCCTCTCTAAAGACTGTTTTTCTGTAAGCTTCCTAATAGTTTTGAATTTTTCATCTCTTCTCATTCTTAAAATATTTTAAGTATTACCTGTGTTGTCTCATCTCATCTTACTCTCATTACGGCACTGCATGTCAGCACATTGAGTTGAGCAGTTGGGCATTCATGAGAAGAATTTGGTCCCAACACATTTGTCATGTAAAGCTATAGACTTTTACCCTTCAGCTTTGGGAGGCACTGGAGGAGCCCTGAAGAGCTTTGCCTTCTCCCTTATAGGTACACTTATCTCTTCTGTTAGTTCACCTAACATTTTGCTTGAAGTATTTGAGGAATAGTTACATAATATCAATATTGTTTTATTGGCACATCAGAAGCTAGGCAGAATATTTTAAGAGCCTGTTTATGCTAAAGTGAAATTATTGTTGAAACTGAGTGCAGGTGTTGTTCATGTGTGCATGTATGAGGGTAGATAAGTCTATAGGAAATATCTATCTTATGCTCAGCTTTAAGAATAAACTCCAAAAATAAATTTATAAAAAGTACTAACAGATTATTTGTATTTTACTCTTTATGACATATAATAGATTAAAACCATATACTTCATGAACTATGTGAGCCTTATAGTTCATATATGAGCCCACTATAGGCAACATTGCAGTTCAGACAGGTAGTTGCTACTATGTTCACTTGTTTTTATTAAGTATGCTGTGGTGGGCTGTCACCAGTCTGCCACTGGCCTGTTGACAAGGTTGCCACATCCATCCTAGGATTATGGAACTGTCAAGCCTCATGGAATTCATACACAGCATTGGACTTTGGGTGCTACTTTCCATGCTCAGGATTTTGGAATTCTTGTTGCACTCACTGCCATGTTCTCTGGTTGCCTATAGGAATCACTGGGAAGCACCAAAGAGCTATGCCCTGATCCTCATGGGTACACCTATTTGTTGCAGGAATCTATGCCCCTTCCCTGTTTTCTGCTTGATGTATTTGAAGATCTGTCATTATATGCAGTTCCTCTTTAGGAAAAGTCTTTTTTTTTGAAGTTACCTTTTTAATCTATTTGAAATGCTGTATTTTAAATTCCTGGTAATATTCTTTGTTTGGAAATCTTTTCAGATATTAATTAGCCATGCTATTCAGTGCTTGTATTTCATCTGTAAAGAGATTTCTTTTGTTGATTGTGGCAGAACACAATGATAAATGATAAATACATGAAAAGAATTTTGTGAATAGACATTGAATTGGCTTGGAGCCAGGAGATTTCAGTAGGTTAATTGTAAGAAGATTTAAAAATTTAATTATATTTTGTGTATATGAATGTTTTGCTTGCATGAATGTTTGTGTAGCACTTAGACATGGTGCCCTCAGAGCCACAAAGGGCAGCAAATCCCTTGGAACTGGAGTTACATTTGGTTGTGAACTACCATCTGGGTTCTGGGAATCGAGCCCCAGGTCCTCCAAAAAAGTAGTAAGTGTTTTCTAACCACCTAGCCATCCAGCACTGAGAGAAATCTTTTTGAAGCATTGTCATTGGATATGAAAATGAGGACAAGAGACAACAGTCTGAAGGAGGCATATCAGGCAGCTGATTGTTTTCTAGGAAGGCTCACATTGCTGCAGTGCATATAGAAGGGACCAGAAAGTCAAGAGGATAAAAAGGAGAGTGAGGGAGGGAGAGGGAGAGAGGGAGAGGCTATAGAAGGGAGAAGGTAAGCAGGAGACATTTTATGTTGGATTTTGTAGGCAGTAATAGTATTTACATTTTAACATTTTGTTTACATTTTATAGAGATCTCTGGCTTTCTAGGAGTTGTGTCAGAGATTAAATTTGCTTTGGGTTACTGTTAAGATATAACAGATTGTAGCTTACTACTTAATTTTTATTGTTATTCATGAATAAAATATTTTTTTTGACTATATGACTTTCAGGAAAATGTTGATTGTTGAATAAACAGTATGTATTGTGGATATAAAAGTTAAAACACAAAGTAAATAGTCTATTTTTAACCATTATGTTCACTAAGAAAGAAACAATGTTGTATTTATGAAGTCTTTATGAAGAAGGAAATTATATTTTCAAATATTATAGAGTAGGGAGATGCTTGAAATTAGAGATTCAGGGCTGGTAAGATGGCTCAGAGGGTAAAGTTATTTGCTGCCAAGCATGATGACCTAAGTTTAATTCCTGGATTAAATAGTGAGAACAGAGAATCTAGTTTCTGCAAATTGTTTTCTCTCTCTCCCCACCCCCCATCTCTCTGTCCTCTCCCATCCCTTTCCCCTCTCCCCTCCTTGTCCCTTTCCCTCTCCTCCCCCCTCTCTCTCTCTGCGTCTCTGTCTCTGTCTGTCTGTCTGTCTGTCTGTCTGTCTCTCTTACACACACACACACACACACACACACACACACACACACACACACACACACAATGTATAGAAAACCAAGAGCTTTAAAGAAATTAGAGATTCATCTTTGTGACTAAGGATACTTTTTTCTCACCAGTGTATGGATCTTAGTAGGTAAGCACAACCATTACTAAGCCTGAGTTGATGACTTCTTCTTTCTGCCTCTCCCATTGGAAGGTAGTCCCAGAGATGGGGCTCTCTTTGGCTTACCCCTAGTCTTAGAACTCTGCCTCTAGTTGCTGCTTTCTTTAGTGTATTCCACAAACTATCATCTACTTACAGGGAGCATGGGAATTTGTGTGTGTGTGTGTGTGTGTGTGTGTGTGTGTGTGTGTGTGTGTGTGTGTGTGTGCATTGCTTCCAGGTTATAGATAGGGGCAAGGATTGTTAGAAAGGTTACTCTGTGTGATATTTTCTGATAATGACACTGTCATTTGAAAACAGGCCTTCTGATTCTGGTGTGTATTATTTTCCACTAGTATTTGTGTTGTTTCTGGAGTACACCTTGAGAAAATGAGACTCACAGTGACATATTCTACTTGTGAGAAGGAAGTGGCCTTCCATCTATGTAGGTGACTGCACTTGGCTATTCATACCATTCTTTAGATTTTAGGACAGCTCTGCTGTTGATTTCTTAATGCTGGCTGTGTCTAAGAGCACGTGCACTTAGGAAGTGTGACAAAATACCGGCATGCCATCCTGTTTAGAGTGTTTCCAGGAAGTAGGATACTTAGATTTTCACTGGGGTAAATGTCAAGTGTCCATCACACATTTGATATGCTCACATCAAAGCCAGAGCTTCTTTAGTGGCAGTGTTGCCTTGTGAAGGGGAACAGTGCAGAGCCAAGCAGACCTTTTACTGGAAACGTCTTCATTTTTATAGGCCTGGCCCCTGAAGTGGTCAAGTTTAGCAACTTTGGAGACCACACAAGCAGTAGAGCTGTAGGAACAGCTGGCAACAAAGCCCCTTCCTTCCAGCCAAGTGGTCTTTCCCTGAAACTGTCTACTTTCTTCAGGAAACAAGTCTTTTAATAGCAGTCTACCTTGCATTGAGGACCTGGGCTAGGGGATAAATAGAGAGGCATCCTTTAAAGCCTTTCCATTCAGCATTTCCTCTCAATGAGCTATGTGGTCTTTGAATCTCTATGATGAGTCAGGAATGTGGCATGCTTTGAGAGGAGCCTGGAGGAGAAGCCTTTGGCATCTGTGCCTGGTACACATCCCAGTACATCCAGAGGTGGGAGTAGAGCTTATAATGGTTATGTGAGCTTCCTAATTGTATTTCTTTAATGTGGAGTTTATTAATTCTACAATTAAGAGGAATGAAGTTGCAGGAGGCTATAGACTGCTGCTAGATTTCAGCTAATTAATAGTTCAAGAATTTACCTTGTCCTTGGCTTTTTAATGGATTGTTTTGAGTATATATTAATTATACATAATAATAGGTTTAATTTTGACCTTTCTGTAAATGTATATAATGTATTTCAATAATATTGATCCCATTACTCTTTTGTCTCCTTTCCTACTCTTGCTAATCCCATCCTTTTTCCTACTTATCTGTGTTATTTCAAGTTTTGTGTGTGTGTGTGTGTGTGTGTGTGTGTGTGTGTGTGTGTGTATATGTGTATGTGTGTGTGTGTGTATGTAAATGATTTTCATTAAGGTTGCTTACAGGAGCATGTACACTATATTCAGTGTCTGTACACTGAAAAAAAAAAAAACTTATCTCCTACCAGCCTTGACCTTGGTGTAAATCTTCAGGGAGGAATGGAGACATGTAAGTTCACTTCTCCTTCTTCCATGACAGGGTGTTGGCAAGGCCCAGTCTTTTGCAGATACTCGTAGCTACCAATTACCAGGTTATACCTGAAAGTCAGTGTTTCACACTTCTACTTCCTCCAGCTCTTACATTCTTTCTGCTCCATCTTCCTTGTTGTTCCCTAAGCACTGAAGGGCATGATGTAGACGTGCCATTTGTGGCTGGACATTCAACAGCCCTTTCTTCTCAATACTTTGAGCAGTATGTGTCCTTGCAGTCACCACTGACCACTGTGAAAAGAAGCTTCTCTGACCAAAACTGAACTTAGTACTATCCTATGGGCATACATATAGTTATTTAGGAGGTAGTTTGATAGGTGTATCATGTCCATTTAGAAAAAACAGCAATAACTTTCTTACTGGTGACTATGGCCTCCTAGCCACAGAGTTTTGACTGGGTTTGTAGTAGCCGACTTGAATTCCCTTCTGTGGTTTGCACATCAGATCCAGTTAAAAAGTAGTTACCTACACAACAGACTTGCCATGACTGCACCAGTGGACTCATCTTGCCTGGGCATATATTGATATATTTCCTAGGCTGATGTTGAGCTTTTGGGCTTTGGCAGTCTTTCTGCCTTTCTCTGTCTTAGTAGTTGTGGCTATAGTAAATGTTCCTGTGCCCAGAAGGAAAGATCAGTGCACTACCTACTGTGTTGCTGACAAGACCTTCATCATTTAGAAGTTAAATAAGCCTTGTCCTGAACTTCCTAGCACTAAACAAGAAGTAAACAATCCACAGGAAATCATATGATGTTATTTATTTATCTACCTATTTATTTAGAGTTGGCTTGGATTTATGTTGAGAAAATAAAACATGACATGGAGATGCCTAGAGTGGATTTTTGAGAGAATGTCTTTCCTACTTAGCAGTGCACGCTTAATGCTCCTGCCTGCTGTTGGGGCTTGTGATACTCATTCTTACTGCCATTGGTAACAGAATCTTCGTTGTGTGGTCAGCACTGAAGTGCACAGCACTGGGTGTTTACCAGTGCTATAGGAAAACAGACCAGCAGGTGGCTCCAATATATAGCTTCTGCTGTGTTTAGTCTTCCATAATTAAGTTTTGCAGTTGCTGTGCTTCAGAGAGGGCATTTACATTTCCACATGGTCTCAGAAAGCTACAGCAGTTAGGTTGATTGCTTTGAATTATCAGTGACTGATATTTACAAGGCTTTTGGACATAGACACTTCTGTTAGAATAATAGAACAAACAGATTGGACCTTTTTTTTCTGATATAAGTAACGAATCATCATCTTGGAATGTCCTGAAAATTTACTTATATATTTATGTCTTATTTTGATCTCTATTTTCCACATTAGAAGATAAAACAAATAGATGATTACTTCTCCTTTTTTCCCTTTTCTTTTTAAAGTATTGGAGTTTGAAACTAGGGCCTCATGCTGATGATGTGAGCAAGCACTGTCTCACTGAACTACATCTCTAGCCCTAAGTATGCTTTTTGCAATGTAAAGTATAAGTTGGCTTATATTACATTATTTCTATACAAACAATCCTTACAAAATAAAGAAGGTACATTATAGCTAGGAAGTTAACATGTCAGTTTTATGGATCCATTATTTTCTTTAAAGAATTAAGTAGTCAAATTTCTCCCATGGAAAGTTTCTATATAACTTTCCACTTGTCAGGAGAAAGTCTGAACAAAAGTTTTTACTTTTTTTTTTTATCACATATATACATTAAGGTTCAAGTATGTTACCTATTCACCTTAGCAGACCAAGCCATAGTCATTTTGGTTTTTGTATTTCTTATTTTTTAACTTCAGAATCCCTAGAATTAGTTTTTTCCTGGTAGAATTAAAGCCTATTTGAAAGTAATATACCTAAAAATTTAATGTGAACTTTCCTGTTTGTATAGGTGACAATTTTTAGTCAGTCATTGGGTTTTATCATTTCTGTTACAGAATAGGAAAGGTTCTTTTTCTCTGTATGAATTATAGGTAATTTTTTCTTTTCTTTTTTTTCTTTTTTTTTTCTTTTTGCAGAAAAGTCTTTCCTATCAATTTCATGAAGTATAATTATCTTGGAAAGGAAACCAAGGCCTTTTCTGATATTATTAAAAATAGTGTTTTCTTTTGCTTTATGGTAAAGGTTGATAATTCCAAAGATAGTTTCAGAAGTGGTTGTGGCTAGCAGCATGGTGTGTATTAAACACTGCCACTGTACTTGGCAGAAGCAGTGTTACTGTGTCTGAGTGTCTTTATATGTTCAGTTGACTATGCTAATTTCCCCTTTTATGCATGGCTAGTCAAGTACCAACTAAGAAACTGAAACAATGGATCTTTGTTAAGGTCTTTATTTTTGCCAGGAGAATTAATGTGGTTTTAAAGAACTGTTCTGTTTGTGAAATGTATAAAGGAAGCTGTTTGAATTTTCCCTTTCCTCCATGATTAGGAAAACAAAACAACCAAAAAGTATATGTGCTGTAGCACTTTTCAATCCTAATGACTCTGGCTTGGGATGAAAATGGAAGCATTTTATTATAATGATAGAAGGATTAGGATACAGAACATGTTGATTAATGAAGATGAGAATAAAATCAGTAGAAAACGCTTTAAAGTACAGTTTAGTGTTTTATGTTTACATAAGTTTTTCCTTTTTTATTATTAATTTATTCATATTACATCTAAATTGTTAGCCCATCCCTTGCATCCTCCCATTCCTCCCTCCCTCCCACTTCCCCCCGTTCCCCTCCCCTATGTCTGTGACTGAGGGGGACTTCCTCCCTATATATATGCTCTTAGGGTATCAAGTTTCTTCTTGGTAACTTGCTATCCTTCCTCTGAGTGCCACCAGGCCTCCCCATCCAGGGGATGTGGTCAGAGATGGGGCACCAGAGTTTGTGTGAAAGTCAGATCTCCTTCTCCACTTAACGGTGGAGAATGTCCTGTCTATCGGCTTGTTTGGGTAGGGGTTTGAAGTTTACTCCCTATATTTTCCTTGGCTGGTGCCAGAGTTTGAGGCGGACCCCAGGACCCAGATCCGCCTGTCATAAAGTTCCTCTTGTAGGTTTCCAGAACCCTCTGGATCCTTCTATTTCCTCATTCTCCCATGCTTCTCTCACCTAAAATCTCAATAGGATGTCCTCCCCTCTGACCCACTTTCCTGATAAGTAAGGTTTTTCATGGGACGTACCCCTTGGACTAGTGTCTCGATATAAGTGAGTATATGCCATTTAACTCTTTTTGCTTCTGGGTGAACTCACTCATTATGATAATTTCTAGTTCAATCCATTTGTCCACAAATTTTGGGAATTCCTTGTTTTTAGTAGCTGAGTAGTATTCCATAGTGTATATGTACCACAGTTTCTTTATCCATTCTTCTACTGAGGGACACGTAGGCTGGTTCCATGTTCTGGCTATTATGAATAAGGCAGCTATGAACATGGTTGAGCATATGTCCCTGTTGTGTGGTAGAGCATTTTCTGGGTATATTCTAAGGAGTGGAATAGCTGGGTCTTGAGGAAGCCCTATTCCCATTTTTCTGAGAAAGCACCAGATTGATTTCCAAAGTGGTGTTTACATAACAGTTTAAGCTACAAGTCTGTATGTATTTTATTAAAGTATTCAGACTGCGTGTATAGCTCAGTGGCAGAATACTTACATAGCATGTGAGAGGTACTGGGTCTCTCCCCCAGCGATATATAGACACCAACAGTAACAGTGTTCTATGAGGAGTTAACTTTAATCTTTAAGAATGGTGAGGTTGTTTTATACAACTTGAAAGTCTCACATTAAATTTTTTTGCCCAGTTAATATTTTAATGTCATTTCATGCTGCATTGACATTCTTTTCAGTTTTAGTTGTATATTGCTTCAGAGATTACTGTGAAGTTAAAATGTAATATTTTAACTTAAAAAAAAAAATTGAAGAGGGCCCTTGGTTGGTAGGTTGCTGTTTCAATAAAGTTCATCAACTTAAAAAAAAAAAGAACAATATTTTATTACAAATATGACCATCTCAAAAATAATGACAGAGGCTGAAGAGATGACTCAGTGGTTAAAAACACATGTTACTCTTGCTCTTCCTCCTCCTCTTCAATCCAAACTCCTGACAAAACTGATTAGGTCAAGATTTCCTGGGACATGGGAACCAAGTAATTTGACTTGTATCATGATGGATTAAAAAAGACAGGTGATATTTATAATAGTCTCCCCTTTGGCCCCCTAGAACTTTCACTAAGGTTTTATTCTGGTCTTCATGGGACCATTTTGTGGGAATTTGCCACTTTTCTAGTTATGGAGTGAAATTTGTATGTCATATCTTCTTTAGAGACTGAGGACTGAACCTAGGGCCTTGTGTTTGCTAGACAAGTGCTCTGCCACTGAGCTACACCCCTAACTCCTAGATAATTTTCTTTATCTGCACTTTATTAAAAAGTCTGGTTAATGTTTCTGTTACAACAAAAAGAGAAGCGAAGTCCTTGGCCCAGAGCATGTGCAATTCATATGCTGATATGCAATATATCACCAACATGATTTGTTAATATGCTTGAAGGCTAGTGGCTCTTCATCTAGCACTAGTGGTATGTTGGTAGCGTCATAGTTTTTTCTAATGTTTTTATGCATATGAATGCTTTGCCTGCATGGATGTATATTCACTATGTGCCTCCCTGGTGCCTACTGAGGCCAGAAGAGTGTGTTAGATTTCCTGGAATTGGAATTACTGATGGGGATGACCTACCATGTGGGTTCTGGAAATAAACCAGGTTCTTTGCAAGAGTAATATGTGTTTTTAACCGCTGAGTCATCTCTTCAGCCTCTGTCATCATTTTTGAGATGGTCATATTTGTAATAAAATACTGTTCATTTGTTTTTAAGAGTTGATAAAATTTATTGGAACAGCAATATGAGCTAATGCAAGACAAGTTAAACTATATAAATGCAGGTTTATTGGGAGCAGCTCTTGCCTTCCATGCAGGGGGAGGAGGAGGAGACAGAGTGGGGGTGCAGGAAGTGCCAAGAGAGGAGGGGGGGAGAGAAGAAGAGGGGGAGAGAGACACACACAGAAAAAGAGAAAGTGAGAGAGGAGAGAGCGGGGAACCAAAATGTCTGGATTATAGTGTGTGTGTGTGTGTGTGTGTGTGTGTGTGTGTGTGTGTGTCTGTGTCTGTGTCTGTGTGCGCGCGTGCATGCCTGTGCGTGCACTCGTCCCATCCCTGGCCTGTGAAGTTCAGGGTATGCCAGCCATGCTCTGTAGCCGGTTGGGAGCCAGGGCTGTTGGGAGAACCTGGGAGCCAGGTCTGCCTTGGTCCAAAAGGCACCTTAGCTGCTTGTCTGGGGCTGAGGTCCAACAAAAGTCACATGCTTTGCCACCCATACTTCATGTCTCTGTAAAAAACCAAGTTAGAATCTATTCTCCGACAATACATTCTGTACCCACATGGATTTTCAGCAAGACTTTAGAAAGTCATAATGAATTCTGGATAGCCTTAGGCTGTCCTGGATGTCATGAGACCTATAGCATTCCTGATCTCCATCCATTAGTACTATTAGCATCCCAGGGATGTGACAGCCAGAATGGCTCCACAAATCCCTAGATTCTCCTTTCAGTGCTGGGAATGAAGGCTGCCACAGCCAGTATTTAAGCCCAAGTGAGTTGCTCAGCTGTGCTTCTTTCAGCAGCAAGGTAAGAGCTTTCCCTGAGGCTGCAGAGGGAGAGCCAGTTGCATGTGCTTCCTTCTCCAAGAATATCATCCTTGTGTGAGAAAGTAGCAGTATGTGCAGCAAGGTCACGCGGCCCAGGTGGGATTCAGGAAAGCATAATCTCCTGTCATTTAAACATGACCCGCTTTCCACTTGTCTTTATATTATCTCTTCTTTTTTAGCAGCCCTTTGGAGTCTTGGCCAAGAGGACAGAGCCCTCAGGAAGCACAGGATAGGAATCCTATTGCCCTTCTCAGCAAGGGAGACCTTGAGCAGAAATACAGCCTCCTAAATCTCATCTCTGAAAATGATGCTCATGAAACAACACACAACTGAGAACTGAGTTTTGTGTCATAGATGAGTGTCTAAAGGCTTACCTTTACCCTTTTTTCCTTTCTTCTCTTCTCTTCCCTTTCTCCCTTCCTTTCTTCCTGTCTGTCTTTAATTCTTTTTTGAATAGTGGGTTGGAGAATAATTCGAGGATTACCTACCATTAAACAAAAGGAAAATAGGCAAGCAGCAGATGAGGTTAAGGTTCCTCTGATAATTGTGCCATCTTTGCTCTTTGATGAAAATAGAAACAAACAAACAAAACAACAGAATTCTTGTAGCCCTCAGTGCCAGATTTTCATTCCACGTTTCCTCTTTTTTTCTTTCCTTTATCTCTTTTTTCTTCAGAAATAAATTATGAATTGAAGTGCTTTATAGTTGTAATGAAAGTTGCAGGATGAATTTTTTACATTGGCCTTCCCGACTTTTATGCTCTCACCTCTGAGGAGAAAAAGAAGAGAGGAGTGGTGGGAGGCCTGGGAACTGGGAGAGGAGAAGTTATTGGTATCTGTGAAGCATGCCCATTTGATACCATAAACTATCTGTTTGCTGGCTGAGCACCATTGTTTCCATCCAAAGAACGGCTTGCTGCCTACTGTACACAGCCAAGTCATTTTGGAACAGTGACTTGTCCTGGTTACAAAAAGGCTCAGCAGAACCGATCTCTGTGTTGTAGTAGTTAGAAACCTCAGCCATCAATAACAATCTAGAAGCATATCAAAGCCATGTCTCACAACCAGTGGAATATAGACTGAGAAGTAATTATTTTAAAATGTGAAGTATGTTTCCAGGCCTCCGGAGATGTAGTTTCACATTCTGCAAATGCCATCAAAGTGAGCATGCCTTGTAAGTGTGTTTTGCGGTCAAAGGCTACATATTATGAACTGCAATATGAGCAGACAGTAATAGCAGTGGTTCCCTTTCTTGCCTTCTTGGGCTCCATCCAGTTCTACTTAGGATTTCTTAGGTAGCACCTGGGGGATCTTTGCCTTGAATGGATTCCTCAGCTGGTTATGATGATCATATGGATTTGGGACTTGTCATTATGGATCAGAAAACTAATGCTTCAAGTATAAGGTCCCCCTGCATTTCCAGTTGTCTACCTGGAGCGCTCCCCTAAATCTCAAGGGATAGGAAAATCCACATTCTGAAGCACCCACTCCCCTTCCACTCCCAGCTCTATTACTTAATTTACTTGGGTTCCTATTACTCACACCACAAACACCAAATCCTTAGAATAGTTTTCTGTTCCTTTCCCCCATCCTCACCAGCCCCCAACAGCCATTTATCTGGGTTCTGTCTCTTCCTTTTTTCCCTCATCCATTCTGTCCTTTTTCTGTCTGTGTTTTCTTGAATCCCTACTTGAGTCTTTCTGGCTTACTGATTACAGAATTTAGTTCATACAATTATGAGATTATTTTCTTCCTTCCTTCCTTCCTTCCTTTTTTTCCATTGTTTGGTTTTTCCAGACAGGGTTTTTCTGTGGCCATAGGTTGCCTTTGTAATTTACACCCTATAGCCTAGCAGACTACAATCACACTATCATTCCTGTTCTCTCTTTTCCATGTATCTGTCTCAAGCTTTGGCCATAAAGATCAATTTACTGTCCTTTTGCCTACCTTACATTCCCCAAGTGTAACACATTGTTGCTTATAGATGCTATTCTCCTTCCTAAGGCCTTGCCTTTTATTCTATTTCTGTGTTGTTGTTTATAACTGAGTTCAATTTTGTCTTCAAGGAAGACATCAGTGTCCTTTCTTCTTTGCCATATGTGTGATTGTCTACCTCAGTTCTTTGTCAAAAGATTGCCATTATGGTTATTAGTTTAGTCTTGTGTCTGGATGCCAACTTCCTAAATGAGCTGGGGAGATGGTTCAGTAGGTGAAGTCTTGGCTGTGCAAGTGTGAGAGCTTGAGTTTGAATTCCCAGAACTCCTTTGTGGAGGTGGGAGTAGGAGAAAGGTGACTCCTCGGAAGCTTACAGGCTAGAGAACCATGCCTGCATAGCAGTGAGCAATAGGGAGCCCCTTCCTTATACAAGGTGGGAGGCAAGGATTAGCACGCAAAGTCATGCTCTGACTTTAATATGTTTTGCATGACACATGTTCATGACACACAATGGGCATATCATTCTCATCTCTGTCTCTCTCTCTCTGTCTCTCTCTCTCTCTCTCTCTCTGTCTCTCTCTCTCTCTCTCTCTCACTTTAAAAATGAAACAACTCCAGGATAACTGGGACTTGGAACCTCTGCAGCACTGAGTTGAGCTGAGAAGTCTGATCATTGTAGATGGGATAATAATTGTTGAATTCTTCAGCATTGAAATTCTCAGGAATGTTCTCTTGCTGAAAAAAATTAGAATAAAAAATACTATATATGTATTTTATCCTTGTGAATGAGCCCTTCCAGGTCACCATGACACTTTCATCTCAAGATGGAAGCCGTGTGATGAATATAGAGTGGTTTGAGGTTTCTCAGATGAGGCAGCTAAGAAATTTAATTACAAGAGTTGACTTTCAATTAGGCTTTTGTTTTTGTTGTTTGTTTTGTTTTGTGAGACTGGATCTTTCTGTGTAGCCTTGACTGGCCTGGAACTCTCTCTCTGTAGACTAGGCTGGCTTCGAACTAACAGAGATTTGCCTTCTGGGATTAAAGGCATAGGGCACCACTGCCTGGCTAGCCTTTACTGACAACTTTAAATTTCATTTGATTTTGGAAATAAGGTGTTAAATAGGAAAGATGAGACCACTAAGTTGGACTTTTTGTCTGAAGAGAGCTTTCTGAACAGTTAGATCCCTGTTCAGGTTGTCTCTAATAGCCTTTGCACTTTAGTGTCTGTCATTTTAAATTCTTCTTCTCTTGTGGACATGGATTTTTTTTTCCCTCTAAGAAAGTTGCAGGATTGAGGAGCAATCCATATTAGTAGCTGAGGATGTGAGTCCTTGGATACCAGTGGACCTTGACTTAGGGGCCAGGTATTTCTATACTAAGCTGGATGCTCTGCAGGGAGCCCATTATCATGGAAAAATTTCTTGTGGGTATTGTTTTCTAGGAAGTGATGTATAAATGAGAGTGCTAATTTTAATCCAAAATCTTTTGCCAGTTGGTAGTTGTGGTAGTTTGAATGAAAATGGCCTCCAGACACTCATATATTTGAATACTTGCTCCCCAGTTGGTGGAACTGTTTGGGAAAGACTAGGAACTATGGCCTTGGTGGGGAAGGTGCATTAAGGGCTTGAGAGTGGCTTTGAGGTTTCAAAAGCCCACGTTCCCAATTACTCTTTGTGCCTCATGCTTGTGGATCAAGATTTGCGCTCCCAGGTACTGCTCCAGTGCCGTGTCTGTCGGCTGCCATGCTCCCTGCCATGAAGCTTATAGACTCACTTGACACAAGCCAGACTCATCAAAGAGGAAGGAGCCTCAGTTGAGGAAAGACCTCTATGAGATCCAGCCATAAGGCATTTCTCAATTAGTGATCAATGGGGGAAGGCCCAGCACCTGGTGAGTGGGACCATCACTGGGCTGGTAGTCCTTGGTTTTGTAAGAAAGCAGGCTGAGCAGGCCATGGGAAGCAAGCCAGTAAGCAGCACCCCTCCATGGCCTCTTCATCAGCTCCTGCCTCCAGGATCCTGCCCTGTTTAAGATCCTGTCCTGACTTCCTTCAATGATGAGCAACAATATGGAAGTGTAAGCCAAATAATCCCTTTTCTCCCCAACTTGCTTTGTTGGTCATGGTGTTTCATTGCAGCAATAGATACCCCAACTAAGACACCCTCTGAAACTGTAACCCCAAATACATTTTCCTTCTATAAGTTGCCTCAGGCATGAAGTCTTATTACAGCAAAAACAAAAACAAAAACAAACAAACAAAACCACAAAACAACAACAACAACAAAAACAAAGCAAAGCAAAACAAAACCAAAAACAACCTCCTTCAAACCAAAACCCCAAAACCACCACCAACAAAAACCCTAATACATGTGTTGAAAACCCTTTTGGTACCAATATTCCTTGTTTGTTTGAGACAGGGTCTTGCTATGTAGTCCAGCTGGTCATCAGATCCTCCCACCTTAGCCTCTTTAGTGCGAGCATTGAAGGCATGTATCACCATGTGCTGTTATAACAGTCCCTTTGAATAAAACAATTTCAGCTTGAAAAGCCATTGCTCATTTGTTCTAATGTTGATAGCATTATATATTTTCTCTTATAAAAAGAAGCAGATACTTCCCAGGGTTTAAATATTTTTATTGTAAAACTTATCATAGACAGAGTTCCTTCACTTTCCTGTGAACATCCGTCCTCACTATGGTAGAGGCTCCAGTTGATTGAATGAAAAGTTGTGTAGCTTACACCGTTTACAACATGAAACAACAAGGCTTTTTTCTCTTCTTTTCTCCTCTTGTTCCTGCTACTCCTCCTCTTCCTTGCCCTGTTCCTTTTGTTGGTGCTGCTGCTTCCAATTTGCATTTGTGTAATGTCTTGGAACCTTATGCTTATTTGGACAGGAGTCTTAGCCTGTGACTGTGACTAAAGGGGGCCGTGTGTAAGTCAAATGCATAGAACTATAAATGATTGACAAATAATGGGCTTGTGTCCCAAGCAAGTCATAAGACTTCCTGGTTATCTAGAAGCTACCCAGACCAATAGGGTACAGATGAGACAGAATTTGATGACAGAATTTGATGAAGAGACCTTTCCTTGGTTTGAGAGCACAATGCTTTACTAGCTGGATCAATTGGATCTTTCTTCCTATTCCACTGATAAACAGCCCCTGAAATCAATTTATCAATTTGTTACTTATATGAAGGTGGCTGGTGAAGGAAAACCATCTCTGATAAGAAGTGATGACATTATAAAGTCTACACATCAGAAATGATAGAGGTTAAAGTATAAACATATGATTACTTAGAAAGGAAGTTATTTAAGATGTTTTAATAAACTGGCAAAAATTTAAAGGCGTTACTGTTTTTGAACATGAGATATCACTAATATTTAAAAATAGATTTCACTTAGTTAAAAGTATTAACTTTATTACAATATGACATACAATTATATCTAATTATATATACATACTTGTATAAATGGTATATGTGTATATATGTACTTACACATATATATTTACATACATATTTGTGCATGTGTGTGTGTGTGTATGTGTGTGTGTGTGTGTGTGTGTGTGTGTGTGTGTGTGTGAGAGAGAGAGAGAGAGAGAGAGAGAGAGAGAGAGAGAGAGAGAGAGAGAGACAGTTGGAGGGTTGCGATAGCCCAAGAAGTACCTATTTAATTTAAAAACTCTATTAGAGAGTCTTCGTATAGTAGCCCTTAGTAATTTTAGGCCTTCATCTCAATACTTGAATCATGATAAGTGAACCTAAGTAGGTGGTTGCATGGCTTGAAGTTCTTGCTTGACAAAGCAGATCTTAAAATTAAATTAATAAAAACAAACTTAAACAATGGTCTTCACTGTGTATTAGAGCAAATGCTTAAAGGTAGGTGGAAAGAACACCAAACCTAGAGCTGAAATTCTTCTAGCATGTTTAATTTATTACAAGAGGACTAGCTAGTACATTGTTTCTCTTTAAGTAATTGTAGAGGCTTGTTACAGATTCCACCCTATCCAGGTTGTTTCAGATATTCAGGTGTTTTAATGGAAATCTCTAAACAATGCCCTTGGCCTTATTTTGGCTAAATTGAATAGGCAGACTTATGCCAGGTTCCATTAATTGGTGCTGTTGCCTTTTATAAAGGATGGGCCAGATCTTTGGTTGCAATAACATAAACACCTGTAGTAGTTCTTGACTTGTTACACAAACAATATTCTAATAATAGTAAAACTTTGCAATAGTTTTTGCAGTTTTAAAAGTCATCAGATCTCTTCTACACTTCTTTGTATTTCTGTCTATACACACATTTATTATATATTCTTATGTGTGCTATGCATGCATCTATGTATAAGTAAGCGTTCATGTGTGTGGGTGTGTGTGCACAAGGAGGGCAGAAGTTGATGTAATGTGTTTTTCTTGATTGCTCTTTACCTTATGTGAAGTCGCTTACTTCAACCCAGAACTCAGTGATTTGGCTAGTCTAACTAGTCTGCTTGTCCTAGAGAGCCCTTCTCTGCTTCTTGGTGCCAGGATTCAGGTGAGCTGTCCTGGCCATTTGATATTTATGTGGGTGCTGAGGATCTGAACGCCATTCCTCATGCGTTCTTTACCTACTTAACCATCTCCCCAGCTCCTACACTTAAATTTTATAGGGCAAAACTCATTGCCCACATTTATAGTGGATCTTTATATCATAATTAATCTAATATAGATATTTACTCACAGACCTGCCTAGAGATTTGTTACTGTGATGTTTCTTAGTGTCGTAAAGATAACAAGTTCACAGCCCCATTTTTTTTTCTGTCAGCTTGCTACTTAAACACATCCTATTTAAACCATATCGTCTTTTTGCTTTTGTTTGTCTGTTTTTTCAAGACAGGATTTCTCTATGTAGTCTTGGGTGTCCTGTGGACCAAGGTGGCCTCCAACCCCCCCGCAATCCACCTGCCTCTGGCTCCCTGAGTGCTGCGATCACAGGCATGCGCCCCCAACCTGCCCACTCAAGTTCTTAAGGCATGGGAAGATTGCTGCCAGATTATTTGCCAAAATACCACACAAACGGCTCCTAGCCTATTTTCTGACAGGGTTCTTGTTCTCATCTGAAAGCTCATGGCCTTTTCCCTCCTTAGCATTCTTGTCTTCTAACGTCTCACCAGAATAACCCATCAACATTTAGTTCAAAGGTCCAAACTCCTCTCCATCCTCCCACCAGCTAGCTTCAATGGCCTGAAAGACTACGTGGTCAGGTTTATTACCGCAATGGCCTCACACCAGATACCAGTTCCTTATAATACTTATTTGTTGATAATAAAAAAAAAATCTTAAGAAAGATGGATTTATTTTATTTTATATTTCTAGAGAACAGCCCATCATGGTAGAGAAATTTTGTTGGCAGGAGCTTAAGGCAGATGATCATATTGTATGTGCAGTGAGATGTTGAGAGATAAATGCTGGTGCTCATCCAGTATTCACCTTTTTTATTCAGTCCTAGGCTACAGCTCATGCAGTGGTACCTCCCATATTTAGTGTAGAGTTTCTCACCTCACTTAACCTAATCTTTACACATGTCTAGAAATTGTTGTCCATGGTAATTCTAAATCCCATTACAGGGCTGGAGAGTTGGCTCAGCATTTGAGGGCATTGGGTGTCCTTCCAGAGGTCCTGGGCTTGATTCTCAGCATGCTCACGGCAATTCCCCAAAGCCTGTAACTCCAGTTCCTTGTACACGAGTCTGTCTATTGTTGTGAGTGTCATTGTTGAATGGATGTATGATTTTATTCACAGTTTTATATTTTTTTGCTATGTAGAGATTTTAGGAGGTCAGAGTTGGATTAAAATTAAGATTTTTGTAGTAACCTAGGAAAAATGATGGGGCAGAGGAGATGGAGAAATTTATACTGATTTATATTGTTTAGAAATTAAGCTGATAGGATTTGCTAATGGGTTGGGTTTCTATGATTAAAGTAATTGAGGAATCAAGAATGAATCAATACTAAGTGCCTTTGCTATTTGGATAAATGGAGATGCCATTTCTGAGTAAAAAAAAGGTACTTTTGAGGAGGGAGATGAATAGACATTAAGAATTGAGAAGTAATTGTTATGCAGTTTTATTTTATTTTTATTTTTGTACTTTATTTATGTTATGTACCGAGTCTCGTTACTGTGGCCTTTAATCGCATGTATTCAGGGTTGGTCCCCTAGTATTGGAGGTCTTTCCCCTCAAAACAAAACCAACAACAATCAGACAACCATAGAACCAAACTGGTTATCACTTGCTCAGCAGCCACTGACTGCCCGTAGCTCTTTACCTAAGCCTAGAACCTTGTAAAAGTTTCATCCATTTATGTTAGCATGTTGAGAGGTGTTTTTATAGGTCGTGTACTGTCAGCCATATTGTAGGAGAGTTCTTGAGTGCTGCTGCCTGGGCTTTCCAAAGACACTGTTAGGCAGCAGATGTCCAGGTCCTCAGGCTTTTACAGTCTTTATACCCCTCTCTTCCACAATAGTCCCACAGTTTCGTGTGAAATTGTTATTGATGTCCATTTTGGGGCTGGGCGCCCATAGTTACTTATTCTCTACATTTTGACCAATTGTGGATTCAATAATATGTCTGCTATAGAAAGAAGCTTCTTGGGTGAGGGATGAGAGCTACACTTTATCTCCTAGAGCCTTCTTCTGACTTGGAGAGGAAGTTTCTAGTGAAATATTATTTCTGAGGGCCTCTGACTAGATATAATACCTTAAAATCCTTGGAAAGACATTTGTTCTAAAGTGACATTGCTTATGCCCTAATTCATTCCACAAAAGAACAAATTACTAAAATAATGAGGTATTAATAGGAATTGTGGTCATGTTATATAATACAGCCTTATCATGATTTTGTTAATGAGAGAAAACTGAAAAGTTCAATTTTTTTTTTTAGTTTACAAAGCTTCATTTTTCTAGTTATCTGTGTTTTCTATAGTTTTTTTTTAAACTTAGTTAATTCAAAAGAAGAAAAGATCAAAATCTGTCAACAAATTGGAATTACCACAATGGACGTAGCTTCCAGCCAGGGGTACAGCTGAGAAAACATTCGTTCTGGTGACTCCCTTTCCTGAGGTGCTAATCTTTCAGGAAAGAGTCCAGTGCTTGACTTGGTGTGGGCTGTGTAGGGTGGCATCCCCACACTTTTTATTGAGAGGATGCCTTTGGTATTTTCAAGTATGCTTTAATTTTGCACAGTCTCTGGCAGCTCCTGCCTGTGCTAGTAGCCACGTTTGCCAATGTAGCTGTTGGGTTCAGTCCTGAGCTCCTGAGCAGTCAACCAGCTGCTGTTACCCAGACCACAGACCCACATGAGCTGTGTGATTAATCCAATGGAAACTAATTTGTGCTTCCCTATTGGTGCTTGTGAAAACATTTGCCAACTTAACCTTGTTAGTATTAGTGTGTAAGATGGAGGACTCACCTTAAATCTTAAATCTTGTTTCTATTTCTAAATGATGATTTAATTGATTGTTTTGTTTTGTTTTTTGTTTTGGCTGTGTCTATTTATGTTGCTCTAACAGCAGGGGCAGGTGTGTGTTTTTTTTTTCCCCATAGATCATTGAACCTTTAGAGCAGTGGTTCTCAACCTTCCTTACGCTGTGACCCATTAACACAGTTCCTCATGTTGTGGTGACCCCCAGCCACAAAATCATTTTTGTTGCTACTTCCTAACTGTGATTTTGCTACTGTTATGAATCGTAATGTAAGTATCTGTGTTCTCTGATGGTCTTAGGAGACCACTGTGGAAGGGTAATTGGCTCATGACCCACAGGTTGAGAAACACTGCTTCAGACCAATGATATCATTAAATTTTACTACTTGCCTTCTAACTTGTTCCTTGACGATATGAAACATACATAAGAGGAAAAGAAAAACTTTAAATGTTAGGATGGCTGTGCTATTTAAAAAAAAAACCCTCAGAAAATTAAGTTCAGGGCCTTTCACATTTCAGATAAGTGCTCTATTACTCAGTTATATCTCTAGTTCCCAGAGTAATATTCTTCATCCTGAAAATGTAAAGTATTTGTAGACATAGTTGGAAAAACAATTGAATTCAGTAAATTTTCTGTGTGTGGTGTTACATGTGTGCACATGGGTGTATGTGGAGGCCAGAATTTGATGCCAGATATTTTCACTATTCTCAGCCTTATTTTTTTTTTGAAACAAGGTTTCTTACTGAACCTTGAGGTCACCACTAGCTTAGTCAGCCAGCCCCCTGGGACCCTCTTCCCTCTGCCTCCTAGCACTGGCATTACAGGGCATTTGGGATCTGAACTCAAGTCTACAAGCTTTTCAGGTAAGCACTTTATCCACTGAGTCATTTTCCTAAGTCCTGAGTTTGAGGTCTAAATTTCTTGTGTAAGACATGAAGCTGTCTTAATAGGAAAGAATGACATTCAGTAAATCCTGTATTTTCTTTTGTTCCCTCCTTCCTTCCTCCTCTCTCTCCTCTCTCCCTCCATACCTCCCTCTTCTCCCCAACCCCTTTCTTCCTTTCTTTACACTTTTCCCTTTATGTCTCTCTTTGCCTTCTCTTGCGCGACAGGGTAAGGCTGCCATGAAACTTGTTATACGTCTCTGGGTGGCGTTGAGTTAGTGATTCTTATTCCTTAGTCTTTCAGTTTTTGTTTCATAAAAAGCACATTCACAAATAGGTACTCATATTACTTTCTAAATCTTTTGAAGTGATAGTATGTTAGTCCATATTTTGTTGGAGTTCATGTACCCTGAGCCTCCAGTATTTAATCACAGAACAGATGCTTAAGCTTTGAAGAAGCACAATTATTGAATAAAGGAAACTACACAATGTCATGAGACTAGTTAGCATTATTTTGGAGCTTGTAATTTATCTAGTATATAATCTAGAACTAAAATTGGTTCCTTCCAGCCACAATTTATTGAGATCTGAGATTGCAATCCTGATTTGGACACTGTGTCTGTTCTTGGCAATGTCAACCTTCTCATCTTGGATGTGGGGAAATGTTAACCTGGTTCCTGACACCAGGTCAGGAAGAAAGCAGGGAACAAAAAGAAAACACATTACACATTCAGGTGCTTAAGTTTTATAACTCCTGAAAATAATCCAATGAAATGTTGTCCTGTAGTGTTAATTGTTGGGTTTACCTGTTTTGTGATACTAGCACTTTTTACTTATTTCCCCTTGAAAACTGTGCTGTAGGTCACTGTGATAGCTAATTTTACTTGTTAGCAGTGATGAGATCTAGAGCTACCTGGGAGATGGACCTTAGGGTGTTTCTCTGGGAGATTATCTTGATAAGGTTAATTGAGGGCAGAAGACCCACCCACTGTGGGTGGTACCAGTTCTTGCTGGGATCCTGGATTGTACGAAGAGAAGGTGAGCTGAGCACAAGCCTTCATTGCTTCCTGCTTCTTGAATGTGAATGCAGTGTGACCAACTGCTTCCAGCTCCGGCTGCTGTAAGTCCCCTGCCATGACGACTGTGACCTCAAACTGTGAGCCAGAGTACACCTTCTCCCTTGAGTTGGTTTTGTCAGGAGTCTTTATCACAGCAGTAAGAAAACCATCTTCAGATACTCAGCTAGATATTTCCTTTATTCCTGATTATCAGAATTGCTAGGTAGGATTTCTTCCTTTACTATATATAAAATAGAACTTCCTGTTTGTCTTTCTCTTTGTAACTTAAGTTAATGTCCAGTCAGTTAAAATTAAGTTATCTAAGAAAAATGGATATGTTTAAATTGTGTTAGGTGTCTCCAGTGTCTCTGTTTTAAATCCTTCTGAAGTCTCTTCTTTGTGTCCTTGCTTACTCCCTTCCCCTCAACGCCCTATAAAAACATGGAAGCATCTGGTGTTAGTTAGTGTTATCAGTTCACCATCTGGGTTCAGGTGCCTAAAAACTGGTCCATTTTTAGATTAACATTTTCAGCCTTTTCTTCTCATTTTTATTCAAAGCATCTTGTCATAAACTCTGGCTTTCTGCCTTAACTCCCTTAATATCTTTCTGTGAATCATTCCCTCCCCTCTTCTTTTGGAAATATAAAATTAAAAAAAATGTTGGTATAGGGTTAGGCAGGGAGATTTTTGTTCAGTATGAATGGGTTTAAATCTATATGCTTTCTTTTGTCCATATTTGATTTTATTTCTTAAGTATTGACAAATCACAGTCTTGTTTTGAAAATAACTTACAATCCTGTACTTTTATGCTAATATTGCGAAATTTCCAATATATTTCATTTGAAAGTACTTATTTTACTTTTTATGCAACTGAGAATTTGGCCTTGTATACTGGAATGCTGTAGATTATCAGTTTTAAAAATGTTCCACAAATGCTTAAAAGTAAGATGTGTGTGTGTGTGTATACATTCATGTTTACATGTAGATTATAATTCTCAGTGATTTGTAAGGCTTCATACTGAAAGATGTGTGTTATTCTAAATCTAGGAGATTTGGGAGACTTTCCTACCCTTATAATAAGCTTTTAATTCTGTTAGTACACTGATATTTCACACAGAAATTCATAATTATTATGTCTTAATTATCACTTCATATCATTTTGCTTTGACTTCTACTGTGTCTTATGTTACTATTGCCACTCCTTGGTTTTGTTGCTATCTGTTTGTAGATACCTGATGTGGGTGTTTTCAGATACAGTATCTTACCTTTCCTCTCAATTTTACAGGGTTCTCTAACAAAGAGGTAAACATTAATAATGACCATCATCACATATAAATTTAAGTGTATTTCTGTCCTTCTAATTTTGCTTTTTATGTGTTCTTGATTTGTGTAGGGATTGGAAGACCTGATTTTTGTTAAGTTTTGTTATTTTTGTGATGTCTTCTGCATTATTTGTGGGGCATTTATTTCTTGTTCTTCAATCCAAGAAAGCATATCAGATTTATCTATCACATAGTCACATAGATTGCTTCTTTGACAAGTACTTGTGTGGGTTCTGTCCATTGTTCTGTCTGGATTTAATTTTTTTTTCAATTTTAGTTTCTCTCATGTTCAGTTTTTATTTTTGCTTGTTTGTTTAGAGACAGGGTCTCTATTTAGTCCTGGCTGTCCTGGAAGTGATTATGAAGCTCACACTGGTTTTGGACTCACAGAGATCCTCTTGCCTCTGCCTCCTGAGTGCTGTGATTAAAGGGATATACCATCACACCATCTATAATTTATTATATAATATGTATTACTTTAGATAATGTAATTTCTGTCTTTAGTATGATCATGGCATTTACTTTTCCTGTGATAGCCATTCACCCACAGGAACACTGTTTTGTTCATTTGATTTTCTCTTCATAAGCTTGATTGTATTTATTTTCTGGAGTATGGTACGGGTTAGATTGTTTCCTAGAGGTCATCTCAGGAGCTGCCATTGTATGAAAGTCTGAGGTGAAGCAACCTGATGCGATTGGACAGTCATGGGAAGACATCAGATGTGTCTGCTTGTGATTGGTCCTTCTAGGTCTGTGTGAGTGGTCAAGAGGGGGCTCTCAAGCCTGACTCTCCTCTTGACACCCAAGAGTGGGCAGGCTAGGCGTCCTTTTGGTGTGGGCATTGTCTAGAACTGAAGCTGGGTTGCTTTCAGATCTGTGACATCTTATGTTCTTCTACACCTTATTTAGAAGGGCTAGGTGACATGCCACCCAAACTGGCAAATCAGAAGGGGTAGGGTGGACTAGACTATGTTTAACTAGCATTTCAACGATTTAAAAATTTTTTTGATGTAAATATGAAAGTAGAGTAAGTAATATAGTGAATTCCACATATCAATCATCTGTTTTGCATGACTAATACTATTTCACCTTACTCTTGGTTAATTTGACGTTCTCAGATATAGTATTTATTTTACTTATAAATATTACAAAATGTTCATTTAAAAGATAAGGGCTCTGTAAAAAAGATTTTTTTTTATTATGTCAAAATATGGGCTTCTTAAGTAATATAAAGTAGCTAATCGTTGCTTAGATTTCTCTGGTTATTTCTGTCTCATAGATTATTTGCACTGTAGCTTAAGGAAAGGCAGCATATTGAAATAGGTTTTCTGTTTCTTTTAATTGTTCTGTTTCTTCAAAATTATTGTTGTTTAGTGTATCAGGTCTATTTGTCTCAACTAATTCCCCACATCTTTATTTTACTATTTGCAGCTTTTTTCTTATACTTGAGAAATATACTTATACTTGATGTTTTAAAAAAAATATTTTGCTTGTGTATGTGCATACATATGTGTGTGTGTGTGTGTGTGTGTGTGTGTGTGTGTGTGTGTGTGTATGAGGGCGTGTGTATGCCTGGCCACATTAATGCAAAGAGCAGAAGTGAGCATCAGATCCCCTGGAATATAATGCCACGTGTGTGTGTGTGTGTGTGTGTGTGTGTGTGTGTGTGTGCGCGCGTGTGTGTGTATGAGCGCATGTATGTGCCTGGCCACATTAATGCAAAGAGCAGAAGTGAGCATCAGATCCCCTGGAAAGTGATGCCACCTGTGTGTGTGTGTGTGTGTGTGTGTGTGTGTGTGTGTATGATGCGTGTATGTGCCTGGCCACATTAATGCAAAGAGCAGAAGTGAGCATCAGATCCCCTGGAATATGATGCCCCCTGATGTGGGTTCTGGGAAAGGGTTCTAGTTCTTGGCAATAGCAGGGTTCTTAAGCCACCTAGCTAGCTCTCAGAGACAGTGTTTTATTCCCCTGTCAGTGGCTGCTTAAAAGCTGATCATCTCTCTCCTCATGTCTTTAGCCAGTGCTATTGTTGACTTCCCCCTTAGCCTAATCATTACATTTCTCTTGCCCTTTGTTGTCATATCCCATCTCTGTTTCTTATTGTCTCTGTTCATTGTATACTGTGGTTGGTTTCATTATGACACTTTCATTTTTGCCATCTTAGCTTACAAGACTCCTGAATGTATGTCTTGTTTCTGGAACATTCACCTTAATTTTATTTCTCAATTTAGATTGTTGAATTAATTTTATAGATTTAAAATTTTTAGTTCTTTTAAAGAATTAAGGAATGTCTGTATTATATTTTAGGTTTTGTCAGGTGGCTAAAAATTCCCTTCCCTTCCTTTCTGTCTTATTTACCTGATAGCTGGGTAGATAGTGCTACTGATTGCTGTTACTTTCCCTTGCCAAAGAAGCTCCATGTTTGCTATGATCAGAATATTGTGTTTCTTGAGAATTTACTATTTGACACTTCATTACCTTTGTGATGGGGAGATGGGCTCTTCAGGAGCAGATCCTGTAGTCATTAATGCTAGTGTCTTTATAAAAAGGGGCTATGGATCTGCCTTGCCTCTTCTACCATGTATGTATGCAGGTAGAAGTCTCCGTCTCCAAACCAGAAGCTAGACTTTACCAGACCCTAAATCTTCCAGTACCTTTATCTTTAGCTTACAGAATTGACAGACTCATTATCATATTATGATAGTAGATGCTTAGTATCTGTTACTTTGTTACAGTGGCTCGAATGGACTTGGAGACAAGGAAACAGTGCTATACATTTTTTTTTTTTGTGGTAGGCTAATTTAATATCATTTGCCTATTTGAGGCATACTTCTTAGGAAAGCGAACTCAACTTGCCTGAAGAGGCACTCCGCGTTTCTAGGTGGAAAAGTGGCAACAGCATGGCACATTTTCTTGTCATGAGATTGTCCTCGCTCTGGAACCATGCACAGGCTTTTCTGCT
Source organism: Acomys minous (assembly GCF_964271855.1). Taxonomy (NCBI): domain Eukaryota; kingdom Metazoa; phylum Chordata; class Mammalia; order Rodentia; family Muridae; genus Acomys; species Acomys minous. Next base: position 61,028,716 of record NC_140490.1, read on the forward strand.
GTTACCTCTACAAGTGAGCTGTGGTGATTGGCTTTTTTCTTCTTTTTAATTCTTGGTGAATTTCACATCACACACCTCAGTCCCACTCCTCTCTATGTCCCTTCATATCTGCTTTCCACCTCTGCACCCTTCCCCACCCCCTACCCCAAATCACCATACCTCGGAAGATGTGGTGTGTCATGCTGTGTGTCACAGTGTATTCTTTTGCATAGCTTTACGTGTAAATATTCATTGGAATGAGTTATAGGTCTGATTGTAGGCCTCTAATTTTGTGATTCATATAGTAAACACATAGTTAATGATTTTTTTCTAGAATATCCTCTGTGAAATCAGCATATAAATACAATGTACTAGTTATTTAATACTTATTTATAATTCCATTTGCAGGTTGATGTTTAAATTATGTAAAATTTCTGGTTCTACAGTCCGAGACTCACACTTCGTTTGTAATAAAGTGGTCTTTGTTTTATTCCCCAGTTATTCTAACTGTGGATCTCAGAACTGAAGTGACACATGTGCAGTGGCCAGGCACGAAGGCAGCCTTGGTGGTGGGCACTTGTACAGCTTATATTACATACCTACTTTGTGCAGTTTGTAGAAACGCAGGCAGCTAAGGAGCAGAAAATGGAAAGAATTGAAACATGACTATTACTCATAAACCTTATCTTTTGAGAAAAGAAGGAAAGAAAAAGTATAATGTAGGAAAAAACAAAGAGGGAAGACTCAGAAACATTGGTCTTTACTCTGTGGAGACATGAAGTGATGCCCTGAAATAGAGCCACAGCTTTATTCGGTCACTTGCCTCAGTGTTGCTCACATTTTCCTTGGATGCATTTAGATTTCCAGTTATTCATTTGCCAACCTAAGAAATACTTGATAACTGCCCACAATGTGAATGAAGAAACAAAAAGACAAAATACAATTCTCAAGGTATTAAGGGATTGGTGAAAAAGATCAGTTAGTGCAGCTTGGTATGGTTGGAGGCTGAAAGCAGCAGAAGTGTAGGCAGCTTGTGGTGGGGCCAGGGAGATCGAGCCTGTAGGGGAGTTTCTCGGAGGAGGAGCATGGGCTGCACCCTCTAGGCTGACTAGCGTGGTGTAGACGCTCTTGATGAACATTTGAAGTCACCACATGATCTCAGCATTTCTGTTGGCTTGTAGGTGATTTTTATAGCACTTGTTCATCATTAGGACCATTACTGTCACTGGCCCACATACATTAGTTTCTAAGGTAAATGTCACCAATCTTAATTTGACATTTGAAGAGGTGGTTCAAACTCTTCTTTGGATAGTTTCATATCTGCATACTAGTGCTGGGATTAGTGAGACAACTAGAGACAGAGCAGGCCACTGTTCCTCACATTAAAAACAATCATGTTGAGGTTGCCATAGAGCAGATAAGGTGATAGAAAGGAGTGGTGCTGGCAGATAGGGTTGTTGTAGCAAGGAACTCTGCATTGGTTCCTGGAAATCAGGAAGGGTCTCAGCCTCCTGTGTAGATAGAACTGTTATTTACTGTGACCAGTGCTTTCTCTTAGAAGTTATGAAACTTGTGGGTCCCAAATCAGATTGTGTAGTCAGCTACAAGGGAGATGTATAGAGGATATGTTTACTTTTTATTTGTTGGAATGTTATGAAAACCTGGTATGTTTGATTCTGTTACTTGAGCCAGCAATAATTTTACTAGTACTATGACTATTTTAGGTATGAAGTTTAAAATTCCAACCTTGAACACATGAAACTGGAAAAATAAAACCCCAAAACTGCTCTTTTATGTTAGTAATAAATTTCTGCTTTTCTATCCAGACTAGTAGTTTCAAGTTCCAAAGGTATAAGAAAAAAAAATGATGGGAAAAAACGTTGAGGACAGATACCTACTGTTTGATTTTAGCTATAGAAAACCACAGCCATGATTTATGGCACCCTAGCGTTTTATTTCATGGGAGGAGAGTATAAGAACCGATGAACCTGCCAAGTCAGTACCTTTTTACTAATGCAAAAATGGCCTTCTATACTGTGGCTGATTTAGAACTCCAGAGACATGCAGTTGGGGACGTACATAGGACTAGACCCCAGGTGCTCACAGCGTGCTTAGGTGTTCTCTCTGTTCCTTAGAAAAGTGACTGTTTTGTTTATCGTTCTTAAATAGCTTCTGAAATGTATAACCTGGCATGACTCAGGAGCCAATTTAGTCTCAGGAGATTTTGTTTATGAACATAGTGACCTTATCAGGCAAAGACAATTTCCTGTGTCATTAAGATGTTCCTTGGCAGAATATTATTTTTCTTGGTGAACTTATCATGGTATAAAACACACACAGAGCCAGATATGTTTTCTGAGTGAATTAGCTGTATTGTCATTTATCTGTGGCAGATCTTGTCTTTGAGTTTACTGACTGCCACTCCTGTAGTGAGTGACTTGCTTGGATGAGGTCTTGGCTTTCTCTCCTTTTACTCTGGCTTTTAACAGCCTGAGTCACATCCAGGAAGTCCTCTGAAGCCAACCTTTTAGCTCTTACTTGTATTTCGGGGACAATTTAGGAAATGATAACTCTGTCCAAAACAGAAGTGCTTGGATTTTCTATGGGATGATAAAGATCTCAAGTATGTTCTTGTTCTATCCTGGAACACTTGGTTTGGGGGTGTGATGGGGAGCAGGGGCTGAGGCATCATCTCAAGATTCTCAAGGGCACCTTAACAGGAAACAGACACAGAACAAACAAACCAACAAACCAACCCCAAAACTACTTTGAAGCTTCCTGAGGGATCCACCTACTACCTTATATGGAAATCTTGTCTGATACTGGGTACCATGATTTCTCACATTACTTTGTTTTCATGTTTCATCAATAAACTGAAGGTAACATATTCATAGAATTTAATGTCAGTTATTCAAAATTAATTTAGCATAATACTTTTGATAAATGTTTATTTTAAATGTTTCAAAGAAAGACTTTTAAAAAAATTCAGGTTGCATGATTAACTAGAAATATGTATGTGTGTGTTTGTTTTTGTTTTTTGTTTTGTAGCCTGAGTTTGGCGAGTGGCACATTAAGTTCTACATATGCTTATTCCAATAGCTGCAACTGAATTACATTTTTTGATACGTTTTCTATATGATTTGAAAAATCATTTTTGTAGAGGTTTTTTTTGTTTGTTTTTTTGTTTGTTTGTTTGTTTTTGTTTTTTGAGACAGGGTTTCTCTGCATAGCTTTGGCTGTCCTGGACTTGCTTTGTAGACCAGGCTGGCCTCAAACTCACAGCGATCCGCCTGCCTCCATAGGCGTGTGCCACCATACCTGGCATTTTGTAGACTTTTAAAAAAAGAATTAACATCATAAGGTGTCAGACTTGGTTTCAGTCTTTGTCATCTCTAGCTCATAATTGAATTATCTTCCTTCCTTTCTTCTTTCAGTGCTCTCTCTCCTCTTGTAAGACATTAGCTTTCGTGATTCCCCATGTAAGCAGACATGTTTGTGAAGAGTAGCTAAAGGCTGTCAGTGCCATCATCTCTGGTCTTGTAAAGAATGAGTTGATCAGACACATCATTTGTCTTGGTTGAGAAAGAAAAAGCTGTGGTGTATCTGGCTGTGTTGGCTTGAGCCAAGGAAGCCTGAGTGAAGGAGTGAAGGTAACCAGTCCAAGAATTTACCCAGCTACTCTCTCAACTCCCCAATACTGAGGGAAGTCATAACAACTTAGTAGTAATTAAATGGTTACCATGTATCTAAAGCAGTTTGTCGCATGCAAACAGTTTGAATTTATGCCTCTTATTGAGGTTTGCAAGTTTCTGTACTGCCGTCCTCTGGACATAATCACCCATATAACAAGGGGTGCACTGTTTTATTTTGATGTCTAGATGGTAGTTGCTTGAGCAGATGGGAAATTTTTCTTGACAATTTTTTTTTTCATTTTTCAGGTGAAACCAAATATCACAGGACGTATTTATGTTTTATTTGTGCATTGTAATTTTACCATTTTCTAGAAAGTGTTTTCTTATTCTAAATTAAGGAAGCATTACCCGATTGTGGGTGGTGAAAGTTGAATGTAAACTGAGCTAAACTTTTGGCTTCTAGTGTGTGTGTGTGTGTGTGTGTGTGTGTGTGTGTGTGTGTGTGCGTGCGCGTGCGCGCGCGTGCGCTAACATAAGAAGGGAAAATAAAACTTCGAAGCAGGAAGGTGATGAAAAGGCCACTGTGGGAGTTGAACATGAAAGAATGGTGCTTTCATGAGGAAGGACGTATTGATGTGGTTTTGGGGGCCTGAGGTTTGTTTTTGTTTCAGCCACTATCTTTGAGACAATAGCGAATCAAAAGTGTATTAGCAGGCAGATTTTAATGCCCATCTTTAAACAGAGATGTCTCTCTAAGATACACAGGGCAAGGCTAGCACAGACTGCCCATATTTGTTCTGCTTCTCATTTTACCCTTGAGGAATGAAAGAATCCCGCAGAGCACTGCCAGCATTAGTTTAGGCTGAAACATATAATTGTATTGGGTAATAAAGGAATTTAAAAATTCCTGTTGTTTTTCCTGTGGCTTTCTTTCACAAATCAGACTAATGGTGAAATACTTTTGCAAGTGTTCCCATTCATCTCCTACTGATGTAAGAACCCTAGTGCCTTGTGGTTTCATAATTACCAAAGCCCTAATTTTTTTGGCAACTCTTTCTTCTCTGTGTAGATTTTTCCTTTTGGCAGCAAAAATGTTTACTCACATGCCATGATGAGCACTGGCATTCCTGGTCTGGTGGAGGCAACATCTGTACACTGATGGCTTAGCCACAAGCAAGATAATCTTGTATATGCAGGTCAGCAGGCTGGCTGCCGCTGGTCACTGGGCTGAGCTATAGACTGCTTCCTCATGTCTAGGATCACACAGAATGCATCTGTACCTGGCCGTTTTCATTCCATCCTGGAAATTACGGCGTCATTCCCACAGCAAGCCGAGGAATTTGAATGCACTTGAGCATCTTTGAAGAATGATTTCTAAAACTTTGCTGCCCAGTAGATGAACGATATCCCTTGAGATTCAGTGCAACACAGACTCTCTGTTCCAGCCAGGTCCTGTGTTCTAGAAAATGGTGAAGGGATGAAGAAGCTGTCCTGTAGTTAGCAGTGGAGATCTCAGTGTGCCTGCTAGTCATGACAGCATTCTCCACACAGCCAAACCACCCTGCAGGGTAAAGAGCAAACGTTTATCCTCAGAGCTGCAGCAAAGCAATGTGACTGGACCTTGCACGTGGTCATCTGGTGATCATTTTTTATTTTCTATAATATTAGCAGGGAAATCCTCTGGCATTTGACTATTTTATTTAAAATACTGAATGATTTTTCTTTCTTTTTATTTTAACAGTATATTGAAGGAAGCATGGGCTATTTATTTTGTGTAGAGAAAAGAAAAACTTATTGGGTAGAAATTGAAAAACTCTTAAACTGAGGGATAAAAATAATATTTATCCCAAAATATATATTTATATATGTATTTTCATATTAATAGTGATAAGCTTAAGTCATAGTCTCTGTTCTTACTGATGGTGGGATATAAAGAAAATAATTTATAAGCTACATAATGAAATAAAAATACTGGATTTTAAAATAAAACTGAAGTACTAAAGCATCCTATTTTCATATTTACCAAACAAACATCTTAAGGCTAAAATTTAAAAGTCAGTAAGTTATGTTTCTTTTAAAAGTAATCACTTTTTTGTTTGAGTTGCATTTGTTTACTCATCTTATTTCTTATTTATTGATCATGTGCAGTGGGCTAAGGCTGTGCAAAGTGCATCTTCATTAGGTTATCATTGTTTGGTGAGAGCATTTTTAATTTTCAGTAATGATATGCATTACCACTGGAAGATGTGTTTGAGTGACTGGCAGTTTATCTATGTATAGTTTTTTCCCCCTTGAAATGATGACATTCAGCTTGTACATATGGGAGAGTCTTTATATTTACTTTTCTAAACCCTGAACTAGAAAGTTGTATCAACTGAAAGGCTTGAATTAAGAAAGCACTGTGTTTATTAGTTAGAAATTTCCTAACTGCTGGCAAAGCTTGTGACTATCCCATCTTTTTAAGTGTCCTGCCTTTCTGGATTTGTTTTCAAAAAAGTGCCAATACTCATGTAATAAATACCAGAAATAATAATGGACAATTCAAAATCTCTTTTGTTATTTATATTTTATGCTTCAGTTTCATTTTATAAGTAGGTTAGAACATCTTTTCAAATTATGATCATTATATTTGATCTCATTTACATAATTTTAACTGATATTTATGCAAATTTGACAGCTGATTCTTCAAACACTGAGTTTTGTTTTTCACTAGAATAATTAGTCAGCAGCTGGACATAACTGTAAGCAGAGTTTGGCATTTAGATTCCCTCTCTCCCTCCCTCCTTTCTTTCTTTTGGTTTTTGAGACAGGGTTTCTCTGTGTAACCTTGGCTGTCCTGGAACTCACGCTGTAGACCAAGCTGAGGTCCACCTCCTTCTGGTTCTGAAGTGCTGGGTTAAAGGTATGCGCCATCACCACCTGGCTGCACTTAATTTTCCTTAAGCATATGGTAGCCAAAGGGCTCCATTAGTAAGGATCTCTATGGACACATTTCTGAATTTGAAAAATCTAAAACAGTTATATGCTTGTTAGCTGGTGCACACTAATCTTTTCTTGTCAGTGACATGCTATTAGGCTGAAGTGTTGTACTGTCATATATTGGTGGCAAGGAAGTAAAAGAATTCATCTTAAAAAAAAGAGAGACCATTTGTGTGACAGGTCAAAACAGATTATGAGTATTTGATCATAAGGTCCTGCCCCAAAAGACATCCACCCAGATGGTAATTACCTCTCTTATTATGCTGTGGATCTACTTCATTTTTGAAAACTGTCCAACTTTCTGGATTCTTTGCTTTCAATCAGTAAGGAGGAAAAATCAGTGCCCCTATGTAGGCCAATTCCTATGGTGTTTTATCTATTAAATACAGTTAATGGAAAACAATGAAGATAGGAAAGATAAACTTGGCTGTAGGTCAGTAATTCTCAACCTGTGGGTTGCCTTTCACAGGGGTCACTTAAGACCACTGGAAAAATAGAGACATTTAAAGTAGCAAAAATTACAGTTATGAAGAAATGATGAAATAACCTTATGGTTTGAGGTCACCATAAAATTAGGAACTATATTAAGAGTCAGAGTCACAGCATAAGCAAAGTTGAGAACCACTGCTGTAGATAATCTTTAATTGATTCATCAGAACAAATCCTTATTTGTGATAATTTTGTGCTGTGTGACACTGGGTATGCAAAAGCTCATTTAAAGATATTAACATCTTTCATTGTTGTCAACCTTTATCCAGAGCTTACAAAGGAAACCATCCTTTGAAGAAGTGTCTTACTTGGGAAAGGTTGGGAAACATTTATACAAGTGTCTTCTGTCTTCTGTAGGAGCCACACACATGCGGCACACCCATGCACATAAAAGAAAAAAAAAAAAAAAAGAAAAAGTATGACCGTATTCATTATAAGTCAAAAATAAGGAAATGTTAAGTAACGTTTGATTACCTGTCATCCTTACTATTATTAGGTCTATCCATATGAAATATGTTTTTGAACGTTGGGAGTTTCATGTGATTAGATTTTTGAATGTACTCGTCTAAGGTAAATCTTAGTTGTTGTGATTGCTATCTCCTCCGTAAAAGGCTTTTGCTGAACTTGCCTATACCCAGATACAGAGCATTGGGCTAAGTCAGATGCTCAGGTCCTTGATGGTGAATGCTTTGAAAAGCATTCCTTTGCCTTGGTCATTCAGTTAACTGCATTTTATACATATACTCATTGGCTTAAATGATACTCTTACAGGCTGAAAAGTAAAGTTGCCAGTACAAGTTTTGGGTGGCACCAGACAGTAACTGTCTGGAAGCAAGTGGTACAAGCTAGGTGGAAAAATCTTTTACTGAATTTTACTTGGAAAAGAGTTGGTACATACTTGTGGTCATTGCTTTTTTTCCTACTTTTTGCGCCAGCATCTGAGTTAGAGATGGTAACTACTTCCCACTATCTTAATTTAATTTTGAATATGAGTTCCTTTTGAACATTAATTTTTTGTTTAAATATAAATTGTTAACAATCTGAATAGAAAAGAATTTAGTATGTTATTTGGATATTGAGTAGAATTTCTGAAATTGTGGCTAAAAGAATCCTCAAGTAGCATTTATTTTATACACTTACAAACCATTTTCCTTTTAGTTACATAAAAATGTTTACTGGGCCAACAGTTTAATTTTTTTCTTAATTTTTCCACTACTTTTTTCTACATTTGTCTATAAAGTCTACTAAGAAATATCAAATTTTTTAAATTTAAATATCCAGTAAACTGTCTCAGTCATCTTTTCATTTTGGAAGCTGCACTTCCTGTTCACTCAGGTATTTAAGTTTTATCCCTTCTCAAGTCTCTGATGAGGTTGAAGACCAGATAGTTTAGTCTTACAATTAAGCTTAGTTGGTTAGGGGTTAAGATGTTTTTAGATCAAGACAGATGTTTTAAGTTAATAGAGATGAGATATAGATATTGATTTTAATTCAGAAATTTAGACCCGGCAAGATAGGAAAGATGCTTTCTTCAAGTTTGACAAATACAAATAGCCAAATCACTATGAATGTAACATTTATATAACTCATGATTGCCTCATGGTTCTTCCTGCTTTATGTAGCTTATTTTATTCATGTGTAATAATATAAATATATATGTTAAAATTAATAAAAAAATCTAGGAATATGGTTGTAACTTGGGATTGTGTGCATCACTGGAAAACATGTAGGACCGTTTACCTATGTAAACATTAAAAGTAGCCTTAGTTTACTTTCTTACATTTTATATAAAAGTATAAGAGCAAATAGGTAAAAATTGAAAATCTTTTATAAACTGAGATGTGATAGTACATGCCTGTTACCCTAGCACCTAGGAAGTGAATGCAGGCTGTGGGTTCAAGGTCTGCTCAGGTTATGTTACATGCAAGGCTTTTCTTCTTCCATTTTCTTTCTACTCTCTTCAGAGGGAGTTTCCTCTTGACACATTTACCTTACAATAGGTTTCCACATTTTTAAAAAAGACATCTTTTGTCACTAGATGATAAATATGCTACCTCATTTTGATTTATATTTATTTCATTTTAAGTAGAAGCTAGATCTTAAAATAAATATATTTATAAGTTCAGCATCAGTTTGTTTTTGTATAAGCCTCTACATAATATATTAAGTGTTCATCAACTGCCATTTGCCTACTAACAGTTGTTTTATTATTTTGCTGATATGTTCCTTGTTTGTGTGGACATTACTTTTCTTAGTTGTAACTTGCTTTTTAAGTTTGGGAATATTTAGTTTTGTTTTTGACTGTATAGAAATTTTTTGTTGTCCAGTAATCAGTTAAATCATCAGTCTTTTGCTTTTCTCATATCTGGATTTTGAGATCTTATTATTATAGTCTCTGCTTTATGATTATTTGTTCATATATATGTTTTCTAGTATTTAATTATTTTATTTTTCTTTTAAATAAGATTATTTTTATTTATATGTATGTGTCTATGTGAGTTGGCTACATATGTACAGGTGACAGGGGTGGCCAGAGAGGGAGTGAGCTCCCTTGGAGCTGGAACTGTAGGCAGTTGTGAGCAACCTGACACCGGTGCTGGGAACCAAAGCTGGCCCTCTAGAAGAGCAGCAGGTGTTTTTTAACTCTGAGCCACTTTTCCAGCCCATTATATAATTTTTTAACCTGTCTTATATCTGAAATTTATTTTGATGTGAAGAATGAATTTGTTATATTTCTAAAAATATATTTCCACTGTCATTAATTGACTAGTCTAGTTTTCCCTATTGGCTAGAAGATGCTGCCCACATTACGTAACATTCTTGGAAGCATTTGGAGTTCTGTAGGATTTGATTGAATTGTTGATGTCTTTCTGTTATGATATCATATTTTTACAGCATATTATTTTCATCACTAACATAATTCTATCTTTTCTATTTTTCCCCTTCCCCTTTCCCCCCAGAATTTTTGCATTATTCTTGCTTGTTTATATGAGTAGAACATACAATCTTTTTTTAAAATAATAACACATTTTTATTGAAAATTAAAAATTATTCATATTACATCTCATTTTCTATCCCATCCCATGCATCCTCCCATTCCTCCCTCCCTCCCACTTTCACCCCAATCCCCCTTCCCTATGACTGTGGCTGTGGGGGACCTCCTCCCCCTGAATATGGTGCTAGGGTATCAAGTCTTTTCTTGGTAGTCTGCTATCCTTCCTCCGAGTGCCATTGGGCCTCCCCAACAAAGGGACATGGCCAAATATGGGGCACCAGAGATCCTGTGAAAGTCAGTCCCCAGTCTCCACTTAGCTGTGGAGAATGTTCTGTCCCTTGGCTAGATCTGGGTAGGGGTGCAGAACATACAATCTTGTCCCTTTCTTTCCAACCTCTCACTCAGGAACTTAAGGTATTATGGAACAGTGTACTTTATTAATTTTATACATGAGAAGAATTTAAACTTTTCTTTTTTTATTATGGTAACAATATCTTGCTTATTCTATTTTTTCTTTTTTTTAGTATCCCTCCCGATCCCCCCTCTATCCCTCCCGACCCCCCCTCCATCCCTCCCTCATCACCTCTCCCTCTCTCCCTCGTCCTCAGAAAGTGGAGCCCTCCTCCCCTAACATCTGACCTCTATCTATCAAGTTTCATATGTACTACCTCTATCCTCTTCTTATAAATGGATTCTTTCCCCCAGTAGACTTTTCTTAAATGATACCACTTTTAAGTTGAAAGCACAAGTAACAGTTTTATAGTTCATTAACTTTAAAAAACTTGAAGTTGTCCGGTAAATAGTTATATCAATAGCAAGATGATAAGTTTTTGGCTTTTCTCTGAATTCCACCAAGTAGGAGTAGTAGTAAGCAATTCTGTGCCTCTTAAATACTTTACAAGTTAGTCAAACCTTGGCTGAGTTTAATTTGATTTAAATAGTCTTTCTAGAAAGTTACTCCTGAATTTAGCTTTCTTTTAATAGAGGCATTTTTAGTACCCTTCTTCAATGAATAAAGCCAATTTCTAACTAAGTAAAAAACATATGGACTTAGGCATTTGCATTACATTAATGTTTTCATATTAAAGAAATGTTTATGACATTGATTTATAAGCTTTTGTCTGGCATTTAATTATAGCAGCATTCCTTCTAGAAGATGTGAAATTTAGCTTGAAGATATAGTTAAACAAGTGCCTATTTAAATTAGTGCTTCTCAAAATCATTTGTAAAATCATGTGATATTTTATGGGATATATATAAATTAATAGTTATATATTTATTTCAATTTATCTTAGTAAAATTTTTTTACTCTCTTTCTGTCATGTACTCATGTTTGATACTTAAAATGAGGTTAAATGAATTGATTAAAGAAAAATTTTAAAACAGTATGAAACTCTTAAACTATTTTAAATATGAAAAACCTACACACATGTAGGTATATACATTTTTTGAGTTCAAGAACAGTGCTTAGAAAATAATATTGTTATAAATAAGCACTTATACTAAGAACATCTGATTATATCCTCATTAGCTTATGGGAATTATTTATCCCTGCTATCTTGAATTAATTATGTAGTTGTATCTAATTATGTAGGTAGCATTTGGCTCTTAACAAACTTATTGAAAACATGCATTTAAAATTCACTCTGATTAATTCATGTTTATAGAGTCCATGTGACCATAATATTTGCCTTTGGGGATCTTCAATGAAGTGATATTAAGTAGATATGTGTTTCAAAAATTACGTATTTGCGTGTATGCGTGCACACACACATGCACATGTGACATTTTGGGAGCATGTTCTTTTTTAGCTATGTGATCTGGAGATCATACTCAAATTCAGGTTATTAGGCTGCATGGCATGTGCCTTGACCTACTGAGCTATCTCGGTGGCTCAAAATTAAATATCTTTAAAATATTTATTTTTATTATTTTTTTACCTATGTGCATATGTATTCATGTTTGTATATAAACATATGAGTGCAGGTGCTTTCAGAGGCCAGAAGAGGGTATAAAATTCACCAGGGCTAGAGTTAAGGAGTTTAACCAACCTTGAGTCTTCTGTAAGAGCTGTAAGCTTTCTTAACCACTGAGCGAGCTCTCCAGCCCCCAGAATCAAATAGCTTTACTTTTATTACACCTGGACAAATGCATACAGATGCACCACCTCAGCACTCTCTCGGGTACCCTAGCAGTCAAGGTGTCTCTAAAGGAAGTTTGCAGCCCAATCACACTCGTATTCAACAATTTACCACTAATTAGCCATGAATTTAATGTTGTCTCTTTACATTTTTGTCGACTAATAAGAGACAGTCTATATTAAATATCATGTAATGATAGATTTCTACGTGGTGACAACACTTAGAAGTTTCAGTCAGCCAAAAAGTTTTCCGATTTACTTAGTAGTTAGAATTAGAACTTAGTTTATGGCCAGTATCTACAAAGTGACAGAAACATCCAATCTTTTGAATATTCTTTAGTTTCAGTTATTATCAATTCTTAATCGAGAGTAATTGGTTGCTTATGATAGGTGGAAATAATTTCAGTGACCAGTTTAGAATTTCATGCCCTAATTTTGTACATTTGAATGGAAACCAAATGAATAGATTTCCCCCAGAGGATAATGCAGTAAGTGGTAAAAACCAGTCTGATGTTGGTCTTGCCAATCTTGAAACTCCATGGAACCAGCTTTGTAGAAGTTCAAGAAATGGCCTTAAAAACTAGAAACATCACACTTACTGACAATTTAAACCATATTTCAATCTTGATTGGAAGTTACTCAGTTTGTTGCCATCCTTGTCAGTTCCCAATGCTATTAATCTCTGTGGAAATCATTTGCTAAGTGTTGTGTTGTCTTATAATGTATAGAAAAAAATTATAAATTACAAAGTGTAAGAATACTGTGATCTCTCCGTATTTGTCCTGAGCACATTGTTGTTACTATGATAGAATTTAGGGTGTGCGCACAAATATGCACAAACACACACACACACACACAAGCACACACACCCGCACAAACACACAGACACACACACTCACAGTACACAAAGATAGTTAAAAAATTTTTCATTCCATTTCTAGTATGTAAGATAGTTTTAAGACAGATTGAAGAACAGAAGAAAAGAGAAAAGGAAACTCCTATGGCTCCAAGCTTTGGGACGTGGTTAATGCCCACAGCTTTCCTTGGGACCTGCTATGTCCTTAGTCTCCCCACAGCTTGTAAAGGTGGTTAAAAATAGTCGCAAATAGGGAAAACTGGAGGCGGGTTGGTGCAATATACTTCAAAGTAATTTATTTTGACGCTTTTAAAAGGCTTCTTTGTAAATGCACTTTTAAAGAGTAGTTCTGTTTCCTTAAATCCACGCAAAAGCACAAAATAGGCTGCATTCAGGAGAACTGGCGTGGGAATATTTTCAGCTCAGTTTCTGCTTGTGTTGGGACAGCTGCTCCACTTGTGTGGAGAAGTCTTAAAGGTCCTAAACTCAGGTGGCTGGAATAGCTTTCTGTGGTAGGACGTTACACAATGCCTATGTGCATGTTTATTGTGTGCCTGCTCACAGGAATATTGTGGTTAAATTATCTGCCAGTTAGGCTTTAAATAGGAGGAAATACATATAAATGAACCATGTTTGCTAGTGGCTTGATTTTTTTTTAAAGATACATCTTGTTCTTTTTGCTTTGTTTCTAAAATTTCAAATTATTTCTGTTTGCATGATTTTCAGTGAAACTCAGACCTTGCAGATGTTGAGCAGGCATTTGGAGATATATCCCTTCATCTCTCCATTGTATTGAAATCAACTTTGAATAGATGACGTCTTCAAACAGGTGGCTCTTCACTGATTTTTTTTCCCATTGATGTGAAACTATATTCTTTTTCTTTTTTAATTATTTAAATATAGACTGAGGTATCCTTAGGCAGGGAAAAAGGACAGTTGTGGTTTTGTTTTTTCCTATGCTTTATATTGCTGATATTTTTGACATTGAGTTGATCTCTTGGGTTTCTCCTGGTGTCATTCATAACAGTGGGTTGATACTGCAGCCACATCTGGGCCTGGGATGTACAGAGTTTCAGGAAATGCAGAAGAGTAGTCAGCTGCTCACTGCTGTGCTTTCTACAGTATTTCTGCATATCCATACTTGGTGCTCCCAAGGGCTTATTCTGGTTTGGGGATTTTGCTCCCTAAATGCTACTTCCTTTCACATAGCCTAGTAACCCACGAGGAGGTGATGTTTGGTGAATCCCTTCTGTCAGTACTATTAACTATTGACTTCCTAAGTCATGAGCCCAAACCCATGGACCAGAAGAGGCTTTTGAGTCTCGAGTTTATACTTTGCTGCACTACTTAGGACTTTGAAGTACATGTTGAATCACGGAAAGACCCATTAACTGGAGGTTTTCACACTACAAATCTGTATTCACCACACTCGGCTTAGTCACACCAGCATTTCATTTATTTTGGCTCAGCCCCTCTAGCAAGGAACTTACTACTCCAAAACTGCTTTTGAAAGTTATTTACCCTCTTGCTCACTCAACATTTGAAAAAATGTGAAAAGGCTTCCAGGAATAGTAAAAATGTGTTTCTGAATACTAGGTTGAGATGAAGTTTAATTCTATGGTGCGGGTGCCCCACTTGAGAAAGCCTAGCAACTGTTATATGGGGTTATACACAAGATTCCTTTATACTGGGTACTTGTAGCATATTTCAGAGTGCGTTTGTATTTAAATACTTTAAAAAGAACCTGTCAGCAGCATATCTGTTGAATTATGTTTAAAATATAGCTACTTTTAGTTTCTGTGTTGCTGAATTGTCTAGTATGATCAGGGGAATGACTCTAAACTTACAGCATTTACTAGACTTGGATACAGTTTTATATATATATATATATTTTTTTTTTTTGAGAATCCGAAAAAAATTCTGTGTTTTTGCTATGATTTGTTTTGTAAGGATCTCATTAAGCAATGTTACCCTGTGCAATGAACAAGATTATTGCCATTCTCTTGATGAATGATGATGGCATATGGGTGGGTGGGGCAAAGTGATAAATGTAGTGGCTGCAGCATGATGACCTGGGAACGATGCGGAGGTTTCCAGTGCCTTAACGCCAGACTAGAGATAATTAATGTCAAAGTTCCAAAATTACAGCAATCTCATGTCTGTAGGTTTTTCTTCCCCATTTGGAATATTATCAAAATATCCTTTTGGAACTAGTCAGTGGAAACTTTAAGTCCAGAGTCTCATGCATCTCTTTTGGGCTGGCAACCACTATCACGTACCACTGGAATTAGGGACTCTCAACATGTGTGTGCGACTGAGGGGGAACGGGTATTGCTTTCCCACTCTTGGCAGAGTCTACTGTGTCAGAGGTTTCAGTGATTACTGTTTTGATTGTCCTCATGATTTTTTTTTCAGACCATCACTTTCACATTTTGGCCAGCTGGCTACTTTTTCTTTAGGCTTCATCAAAACCAAACAGTTTCCCAAATAGTTCTGTTTTTCTCTTCAGTCCAGGTGGTGCACTTGGGAAGAACAAATCAAATAGGATCCCGTTTTCTTTTGCTTTCAGTTCTCCAGTGCTAGCTTCTGTCATACCATATCCGTCAGCATTGTCTGCTGTTTGCTCTTCCTATTCTTGGGGGTGCATCACTCCCTCTACCGAGATTCTTTCTTCCCTCCTTTGTTGTTAACTAAGGTCCTTTACATCTTCAAAAGATCAGCTCCTCATCTTTGAGAGTGGTTACTGATATTGTTATTTTTGGCATATTTGGCCTAACAGTTAAGTCTTTTTCTATTTTCAGTTAAGGGAGAAATGAGCTAGTTACTCTTTGCAGGAATAGCACATTAATTTTAGAATATAGTTTTTGAATAAATGCACCCATTTTACTTATGGAGGAGTTAAAAACCAAGAAAAAAGCTCTGATATCTCTGTTATAAGGAAATATGGGAAATGAGTTAAAAACAATTAAGGGGAGAATCATTGTAGTAGATTACCCAAAGAAGTCATGGAATTTGACATTTTTTAGATATTATAGGATTTCAGAGCCTTAGACCTATAGAATAGCTAACTTAATTCAGTTTGAGCCTTACATAACTAGAGGTGCCTGCTAGGTTTAATGATTTTGCCTGTCTCATATACTTTTCATTGTTATCATATTTGTTATCATGTCTCTTGGGCTTATACCTTGTATCTTAAAGTATGAACAACACCAGTACTAGGAAATAACTATTGTCTACCAACATGCCTTTGCCAATTTATGAACACAAGAATATGTCCCATGCCCTGTATTTTTATAAGAACACATCTTTACTAATAGCTGATGTTAGTAGATATTTTACATGTTGGCTAATCTAGTAAGTGTAAAAAGTAATTTTCTTTTTCTTCCTTCCTTCTTTCTTGTTTGTTTGCTTGTTTTTTGTGGTTGAGAACAGGGTTTCTCTGTGTAGCCTTGGCTGTCCTGGACTTATTTTGTAGACCAGGCTGGCCTCGAACTCACAGTGATTGGCCTGCCTCTGCCTCCCTGAGTGCTGGGATTGCAGGCAAATGCCACTGGACCTGAAATGTAATTTCTATTTCCATGATTCCTACTGAAGACAAGGGTAGTAGTCTATTTTCTGTTGCTACAAAAAGAATCTGAAGCTTGTGCTTATAAAGAGAAGTTCATTTAGCTCATAATTTTGGAGGCTAAAGTTTAGGATTGGGTGTCCTCATCTCTTTGTCCTCTGGCTGTGTCACTGTATTGGAAAAAAATGTTAAGGGGACTCATTGTTAATAGAAGAGGCCTACCATATGTTGCAGCCTTGCTTTATAACAACCTCATCTTAAAGGAGCTAGTTTACTTGTGAGATCCCCTTACTCTTTTCTCAGGTCACCGCCTGTATTCCTTAGCTACCTTTCCTAGACCCCAGCTCTTAAATCTCTCACCATGATACCCTGAGGACTAAGCATCACATGAATTGTTTGGGACACATTTGTATCTAAGCCACATCCAAAGCACATCACTGAGTCTTCATTGGATTCCCAGAGATCTGTATTTGATATCCTATAGCATATTTACCTGTGAATTTGCAAGACTTTTTTATTGTGTTATCTTTTAAAAATTGATATTTGAGACTTCTTATTTAATCAGGATATCAAATGTTCCTGTTATGGGTGCACCTAGACTATATTCAACAAATGCTTGATAAATGGAGCTAAAATGCAAACTGTTCCACACTGCTTAAAACCTTCAGCTCCATCCTTGTCTACTGTTTTCTCAGGATTCTGGCTCCAGTAACCTGCAGTACCTGCAGCTCTGAGGGCTAACCAGGGTTCCTTTGCGTGGGTCAGTGTGTCTTCTTGAAAGCCTTTCTTCTATTTTATTCTCTTCCAGTGTCCCCCTTTTCACTCAGTATTCATCTAACATGCTACCTTCTTTGTGAGAATTCCTCTACTCTTCCAGGGTCATTCACAGTCTTATACACACACACATCATAGCCTTATCTTGGGCCTGCTCTGCTATCATAGTAACACCGATTTGGAGACAGGCATAGTTCTGGAAGATTTGAAGTCAGGCAGTCTGTGTAATTTGTGTTTTTTAATTCCCTTGAAATTTTGACACCTTATAAATGCTTCTGGTGGAAGAGAGACTGTTTCTCCCAAGCCTAGCTGGTCAGAGAGAGTAGGGGCTCAACTGTAAGCATGTCCTTGTTGTGGAACTGACTGTTCCAGAACATCCTTTCTCTCATCAGGCACTTTGGAAGACCATCTTCTTTCCAGGGCCAAGTGCCAGACAGCTAGATACCATCTCCAGGGCTCAGAGCCCACCACCATTTCTTAATTCTAGTCAGCCAGCCTTGGGCAGCTCATTCTGCCTGGCTTGCTTTTCCTGGAAATCCAGAAAAGGCATTGCCTTGGATCTCTCTTTATTCCTGTCCTTTCCACTTCTGACTGCTCTAATACTTCTCCATGTGGCCCCGAAAGTTGTGTGCTGTACTTGCTGTGTGGGACTTTTGAAGATAGTAAACCTTGTCTTATTGAGTCTCTCCTGCATTTCTTCTTGTGGCTGCACCCAACTGACCATCATCAAAAGAACACAGACTATTTAGTTTTGGACCTGCCTGTCACCTCTTTGTAGCTGTGTATCTACACTTCACGTTCTTGTCTTTAAAACTGGAATAATCATGGGATCTATTCTGTTGTTCAGAGGGATAATACTTAGAAACGTCTCCTAGCTTGCTGCCCATGGTAAATATTGACTGTCCAGTTCATATTACTGTTGACAGTTGTTGCATCTATTGATAGAAATATGCTCATCTTTTGCTCTGCATCCAGAATACTTGTTGAGACATCAGCAGATGTCTGACATATGAGTGAGCAGACTAATAAACATGGCAGGAAGAATTAGAGAGCTAGGATCTGAAATGCTCATATTAAAAAGATTGTTTTCATTTGGCTTTTGAGAATGAGGAAATGGTTACCTGAGAAACATAACTCTGTAACTCCTTTACTATAAAGAGATGTGGTCTCTTCACATGAGCCATGGTTCCAGCAGTACGGTTGATAAGCCCAGCTCCCCCACCTGGCAACTAGACAATTATATTCTAAGCACTACATTTATTAGGTATTTCCCTCCCTCCCTCCTTCTCTTTTTCTTATTTCTTTCTTTAGCTGGTGTTGAAACCCATTTTTTGCACATGCTAGGTACATACCTACCACTGATTTATACTTCTAGCATACATTTGACTTTATGTAAGTAACATTGGAAAAAGCATTTAGTTAGAGGGAACACAAAAATCAAACAAAATGAAGAAAAGAAAGAAGAAAACCTTTTGATAAGAGTGGTGGAAATTGGGTAGATTGTTAAGGAGTAGTGAGGCTTGATGCTGCCTGGATATAAGAAGATTCAGGGCTTTGCCCTGGGTACTATGGATGGAATGGGTACAGCAGTGAGTCTGAGAGTACTTTACAGGTGAGGTTAGCTTGTGAGGTCCTTCAGATAAAGGTCTCCAGTATTCCCCACCAGTGCTAGAGGCAAGAATTTGAGTTGTCATATTTGAGCCCAAGGAGGCCAAGTGACTGATAGTACAGTTTTGATATTTAAGTTTCAGATATCATTAGGTCATTGTGTCTCCTTGGAGACCTAAGACTTATGAGATTGGAAGTGCCAGGACATCGAGTTTTAGTTGTGAACAGTGATGCATTGCAAACCAGTGGCACATCAGTGTGCAGAGTCATGACGAATATAGTAGTTATGGTGCTATCTCTTTGTATCCTGCAGCTTAGCAGGGGAAACAGATAGTGCATGTTGCTACTGTAGGTTAAAACATACTATTATGACAGTGGTCATGAGAAAAGTACAGTGTGATTTGCACTGTACTTGAAAGCTGGGATCTCATATAGCTGCAGCAGAGATGAAGGTTGAACCAGAACCTAGAAAGAGATGTAACAGATTCTCCCTCATAATCTTCAGAAGTGGACCCTGTTGACCCTTTAACTAGGATAACAGGCTTAACTCTCTTCCAGCCTCCAGACAGACAATAACTATGTTAAGCATCCTGTGTGCAGAATGCTGTCAATCTATTATATGAGTTGTTCTAAGTGAGTGTGCTGAGGACAGGGCAGTCAGGAGAGCTGAAGATGAAGAACAGCCTGTATGTAGCAGCCACAGACTGCAGACCCCCAAAAAGGCTGGTATGGTAGGCAGGAGAGTACCAGAAAAGACTGTCAACCCAGATCCTGCGGTTGCTGACAGTGGCTGACAAGTGGTTCATAGAGGAGAGATATATTTCTTTCAACTGCCCTACCTCACACCCTATGTGACCACTCTTACTCTTTTGCGGCCTTTGTTGGTTTGCTATGGCTGCCTTGACAACATTCTGCTGACAATGTTCTGCTTTAGTTATTGTTTGTTTGGAGGCTGGAAGAGAGTTAAAGCTTGTTATCCTAGTTTAGGTGTTAGCAGGGTCTGCTTCTGAAGATTACGAGGGAGAAGCTCCTTCACCTCCTTCTAGCCTGAAACAGTTTGCTGGCTATCTGTGCCATTTTTGGCACATGCAAAAGCCCTATTCTGTCTTTATCTTCATATAGAGCCTTCCTGTTTGTATCCCAATGTCTCTATAAGGAGAGCACTCATACTGGATTAGAGGCTTACTCTGATGCAGTATGATCTCATCCCAATTACTTTCATTTCCTAATTTCCAAGTACAGTCACATTCTGAAATATTGATGGGTTAGAATTTTACCATGTGAACCTAGGGAAGACACAATCCAAACCATTGCAGTTACTATTTCTAACTGGATCTCTCTTCTTTTTCTCTCTACTCCTCCCCTTCTCTCCTCTCCCGACTTTCTTTCCTTTCCAGTAGGAACATGAACTTACTTTTCTTTGTTATAAGGGTCACGGTAAAAGCAAAATTGAAGTGGATTTGTAGTTAACATGATATCAACCTTAGAAACATGTCTTGTCATTCTTGCTTCCATCCTGTGTTTTCCCAAACTGGGGAACCTATTTTCTATTCAAATAAACATTTTACATGGGGCACCTTTCCCCCTTTTCTCTGTCGTCCAGTTTGCTTAGAAAGCACATTAAATTCTAGGTCAGTGTTAATAGTTTTGTGAAAGTTAAGATTCAGCTGATAGATGCTCTGAGTAAGCATGCACACTGATAGTAATTCTGAAGAATCTGTGCCTCAGCTGCACGGAGTTGCTAGTATTTTGAAGCTCACTCCTAGTGCAAAGTAGTATCGTTTTATTCAGTCAGTATTCCAGCTCTGCGCATGGCCATGGCAAGCAGGTCTGTGGCCAGTTCAGAGGGTGAAATCTTAGAATTGGAGGAGGTGCATCTGTTGTTAGGTCCATTTCCCTACCTGGTATGGATTTTCCCTCCTACAACATTAGCAGCTTGCTTTCCACTTTCCACAATAGTCATTCAGATCGATAAGGCGCTGCTTCTTGTCACTTCACATTGGGGTATTCCACTTCCTGCGTCTATTCCAAGTTTGGCTTCTGTTGCTTCTTTTGGGGTTCATTTTCTCAGTTATATGCTAGCACTTCTCTTACATGAGCTATTGCCATTTGGATATTGTTGTGCAGGAACAGTCCTCTTTCACTGTCTCGTGTCGTTTCTCTGTTGTTACCATATGAAGCCTCTTTAGCGTGTTGGGAAGGTAACCCTCTCAAGAGGTTGGTCTGTAGGGCACAGAGCTTACCATTGTCTGTCTGCTCAGCTGTTCCCAAGCTGTATTTCCCAAGGCAGCTCTTCTGAGTTGGAGCCACCCAGATCCAGAGTCACAGGGACAGAGTCTCCTCATCCTATAAGCAGCTTCTAGAAACATTTCCCAAAAGTTGACAAAAGGAGTATTAGAAACTAGTAGGTGGTGCCTTTTACCACCTACTCTTCCACTCATGGCAGTAAAGATTTTCTTGCTAAATAATTTTTAGGATAGGTGGAGAGCTTAGAGAGTGCTTAGAGAGCACTGCTGAAGTTTTGACTGTTGGAATAGATGGAAGGGTTCAGTGTCTGCTCATCAGTCCTGGTTTTGCATTTAGTTGTGGGTGCCTTTGGGTAAGCATGCAGTTGCTCCTGCCTCACTGTCTGTGTGGTATGAGATATTAGACCGCTACCCTAAGGTAACACTGTGAGACTTATGTTAATTCACGCATATGTCTGAAACCTTATCACCACAGTAACAGTGGTTAGCTAGCAGCCTCATATTAAACAACTAATATTTGGCTAAAACACTGAGGAAATAAAGTTTTAAAATGGAAGTAATGCCAAATATATCTTTGTTAAGGGCACAGCTTTCTTGTTTTGGAGTGACTGGTTGATGTTAAATATATTTCACAAACACACCATGCTGATCATGGTGTTGAATAACTTATTCTAATATATGTAAATTGATGTATTTGTGTTGGTATTAACTAATTTGAGTATTCTGTATTGGAATATTATAGTGTATTTGTTTGCGAATTTAACACATATTGACTATACAGTGAACATGAAAATTATCTTTGATTAAATTCAGATAATTAGGACTGGTGAGATGGCTGAGTGTTAAAGGCTGTTGTCACTCAAGCGTAAGGACATCAGCTGAATCCCTGCATCGCACATAAGTGTGGAAGGAGAGCACTGTCTCTAGAGTTATCCTCTAACCATACACACATGACATGAAGCATGTGCCCTCCCCATCATACATGCCCATGTGCATGTACACAAGCCCATGTGCACACACACAATAATAATAAATTAACAAATTAAATATATATAGATAATGTTAAGAATTATTACTTTACCCTTAGCTAAAATAACGAAGGGCAAATTCCTATATTTAAAGTGTAGCATACCATCACCCCTGCTTCAAAAGTGAGTACAGATAATCAGTATTATCACTAAATTTGGAAAAAAGAGAGTTTCAATATGAATTCAACATTTGTGCTTTGTAATGCCAAAGCAAAAGAAATTGTGTGTGAAAAAATTGAAGAAAGTTAATTAATCGTTTCCAGCAAATATATAGTGAATTTGACCAGAAATTTCCTTTCAAATGTTAAAAACAACAGACAATGTAACTAGTTGCCTGAAATCAGTATTTAATACTCAATAATTTTAAAGTTCTAAGAGAAAATTTTAAGAAAGCCTATAACTTTGGCCACCTAGAGAATATGTTGGACTTATATACAAAAGAAGAAATCGTTTTTAGATGGAGAAATGACAAAAATATTTTAGAGAAATTTTAATAGAAAATTATAAGAAAGGATAAAAATTTAAATATCTTTAATTAAATTACTAAAAAATGCTTTCTAACAGTATAAAAGATTAGTTATTTGAAATTTGAACAATTTTAAGTACTTTTGCTTTAGGGGAGTTGGCTTTTACATGAATTACTTTAAGTTAATATTTAAGGTATTCTATTTCATAGGACCTAAAAATTTATACAGAATTGTGTATCAGATTCATAGCATAGATAGTTTGAATGTGCATATTTCCAATAATATCAGATGGATATGAAAAATTATCATGCCAGTAATTTAGGTATACCAGGTTAAATGTTTACATTTTTATAATGTAAATGTTGAAATTAGACATGTTTTTCATTGATGTATCCCATTATTTTCATGTGCAAACTATGGAGAAGTAGTCTTAGATACAGTAAAGCTGTCCAGCCGGCAAGTGCATATCCACACATTACTGACAGTTTGCAGGTCTGCTGAGAGGAGTGGAAGGCAACAAAAGTGGTGATCTTGTATCTCTGCCTAGATTGGCTGGTGTACGTGCTCCAACACATGATCTGTATTGTTTTTTGAAAGAAAGGAATGTTTGCCAGATACTCAATGTTTACAGAGAAAACATGGCAGTATAGTTGTGTGTTTTTCACTCAGATTACACTGTTTTGAATGAACTAAATTTGAAAATTTTAAGAAAAGAAAAGAACAGCTAATTTGTGACTTTTAAAGGCAAGTATGAGAATTTATGTTGATATTGAAACTTATCATGGTAGAAGTCTATACTGTGGTTTTCACATATATTTCTATTGTTTTAATGTATTTATTTTTAAATACTGTTATATCATTTGACTACAGATGCTAGAAAGAATTTAAAGAACTCTGTCAATACTGATACATTTTGGGACTTGGCAAATTACACAATACATTTCACATATTTGTTACACAAATGCAAAGTACAAAAAATTATATATATATATATATAGTGTACATATTGTGTGTACATATTAGCAATTTGGGATTGCTTTCCAACTTATGTAAATGATTTGATGTTAATTCAATCTTGGGACAAGAATTATTGATCTTGCATAAACACATATATCTGTATACTTTGTGTGTGCAGTATCTGCAGAGGCCAGAAAATGGTGTCAGAGCCCTGGGATTAGAGTTACAGATGGTTGTAAGCAGTCATGTGGCTGCTGGGAATTGAACCCAAGTCCTCTAGAAGAGCAGTCAGTGAGAGCTCTTAGCCTCTGAGCAGTCTCTTCATCCCCAACAAATGTAGTTTGGAAAGTGAATTCTTTTACAATCCATGTCTAATCAGTTATTAAAAATCAAAACTAAAAACTAAAAACCAACAGGCCATCAACTAGAAGAAAAATGACTTTTTGATACACACAAAAAAAAAAGCCATTCTGATTTTGGATGAGACGGAGGCGCTGTGGAAGTTACATTGCAGTTAGAACTTGGTAACTTGGTTTGCATTTTGCTAAGTTCTTTTCCTCTCTGACTTTGAGCAAGGGCTTTATTTTTTATGAAATTTAATTTTTGTTTTAGAACATTTAAAAATTATATACGTTTCCTGTGTGTATGAGTGTAGGTGTGACAGAGATCAGAAGAGAACTTGCAGGAGCCGGTTCTCTCTTATACTATGTGAGGTCCAGGAATCAAACTCAGGCCTCAAGTTTGGTAACTAATGCCTGTAACTGCTGAGCTATCACACTGGCCCAGATTTTAGTTTTTCCAATCTGGAAAAATGAGGATATCTTATCTATTCACAAAGATGTTGCTAAATATACATGAGAAAATTACATATAGTACTTAGCACCTGTAGTAGTTATAATATTTTAGAAAGTCTCAGGTAGGTAGAAACAAATAATATAATACTGTATAATAAATGCTATAATACTAAATACTAAAAATATATGTTAAGTTGAATGAATCATACCTATATGATTGGTGGATTGCTTACATGTGTGTTCTAGACCTATAAAATGTAGCCATTTCCCAAATGTCTTGTAAATCTCAGGAGAGAGGGTAGCAGAGAAGCAGAAGCAGTGGCTAGACATTTAAGTATTATGAGATTAGACAGAAAGGTACCTGTCAATCAGAAGCACCTGCTTTTTAGCTTCGACACTAAAGTTAATTAAACTCTTCCGTTTCAGCTTAAGACGTGGGCTTGCTGGGGAGTTTAGAGCTCAGTGCTACTGAGATCTACACTGGGATGTTTCATCCCTGTTGGAAACTCCATTTTCCCCCTAGAAAGCTCCATCATCCCTTCTTCAAAATATAATCTACTACAATCTAACACCACACTTGAATTTTATCAGTTGAACCTATCCCAGAACTCTGCTTCCAAAGAAATCAATGTTCTTTGTTTTTAGATTTGTTTATACCCTTGATGTAGAAGACACCATCTGTTCTTGTTAGCATTAGTTTCATCACCTGAAACTTTCTGGTGGGATGCTTACACATTTCTTCTGCACCTGTCTCTAAAGTGATTTTTAGTTTGCTCAAAGCATAGTGTGTTTGTTTGTTTTTGATTTTTAGTTTGCTCAAAGCATAATGTGTTTGTTTGTTTGTTTTTGAACCTTGAGTTTTCCATATGCCAATAAGCAGGTGCTTTACTACTGAGCTTTGGCTTTAAGTCCACAAATCACAGCCATTAACTTACATCTTTCTTTATTGATCTTATGTTTTGTACATACGAGACATCCCATAGAGCTAGAGAAGATCTGACATTTACATCATGATATATACTTTAAGAGCAGTCTTAACTGCATTAAGCAAAGTAATTAGAGGTCTCAAAGAAATCAGTTTAAAGAAAAGCAGGGAATATTTGCAAATAAGTCCTTTTGAAAGCAACAGCCTTTTTAACAGATGTGCAGCAAAATGGGGAAAGATAATCATTGATGTTTATCTTCCGTTATTCTAGTGACCTTTCAGATTCTATAAGCAAACAAAATGTTTGTTTTGCTTTTCTTACAAAGCTATGATATAAATTATAAAAAAGACACACGTAGGAAGACATTGGTAAATCAAGTAAATACTAACTTTTTATAATTTTTTTCTTTTCAATATAAAATTTTTTCTTATAAACTTTCAGGGTTTTCCCTTCTCGCCTGGGGCATTGGACAGAGGACACTCTGCTTTCCTTACAGGACCTGCAAAAACTCTTTTCTTCTGTAAGCACTTGAGTGATTAGCACTGAAGAAACAACCTTGCATTGTATGGGCAGTCACTGTGAAAGATAGTGAGGAAAGCAAAAGGGAAGGGAAAGGAATTCAATCTGTAAAATTTGTGGTTTTAGTTTTTATATAGTTACAGCTGTATACTGTACAGTTATCATGAAGCTTACTGGTAATTTATTATTGGCATCCCTGTAACTCTGTATAACTCCTTATCAATATATCTGGAATATATATATATAAGCTTTCAGCAACTATATTGCTCTAAACTTGAAAGAAGGTATTCACACCAGCACTGAACTAGCTTGTTAGGCGGATATGCTTCTTGTATTTCTCCCCCCCCCCCACTTCCCCTGTATTCATGCTCAGGTGGGGTGATTTATTTCTTCAGGGCACTGTGCCATCCAGTATAGAAGATACCTTTTTTTTTTATCCACAAAGCTTTCCCACTTCCTGTCCATGACTCATGCGTCTACTGCATTTCTCAGATAGCTCCACAGGTTATTATATTCACCCTGTCCACGTGTGAGTGTGCTGATGCATGTGAAAGGCTGAGCCCATCCAGTATTGAAGCACTGTGATATCTAGGCCAGGAAATGCCCAGATACTTCACAGAGCAATAGAGCAGGAACTGAATCTCTTATTTCCTTCCTGTCTTTTTCAATTTCTTTATATTCATGGCCTCAAGTGGGTGTTTGATTTCCATTAATTCTGCTTTCTTTAAATTATTAATAGTCTACAGAAGTCTGTTCTATGAAACTATCTGTAGGTCCAAACTGCCTGCAGATGGCTCTGTCCCCAGTGTGCTGGCCCACCTGCATCAAGTAGTAATAAAGAAAATGCTCAACACATATGCCCACATGCCAATCTGATGGAGGCACTTTCTCAGTTTGAGGTTCCTTCTTCCCAGGAGTATCAAGGTGACAGTCAAGATTGCCCACCACAGTATTAGACCTTGAGCAGGTTAGTCTGCGTTTGCCTTGCCTTTCTCTCTTTAAGTGGAGGTAACCAGAGTGGCATCCTCATAGAGATTTTGTGTGGATTTAAACAGTGACTAGATGAGGAACACCTCAAGCACACATGGCATACATATTACAAGACCTGTGTAAGTGCCCACTGTTATGTCTGTTACTGTTTGCAGAGCCAAAGAGCTGGCTCAATAGATAGGAGTTTGCATAAAGGCCTCATGACATGAGTTTGACCGTTGGATCCCACAAAGTGGCAGGAAAGAGCTGACTTCTGAGGTTTGTTTTTCAACCTCTACATCTGCATCATGGCACAGACATGCACACAAACATGATTCATGAAATAAAACAAATATTACAATATGAATGGCAGGAATGGTTTCAGGGGCTCAGATCTAGGGAGGAAAAGCAGATTCAAAGGGAAGGAGCTCACTTAACAAGGAAGAACAGTGGATAGGATTCTGTGGCCGTGAGAGCTGGATGATCCTGCTCATATGTAAGTTTTTAGCAAGTGTCTTTGTTTTATTTCTGATAACTTTTAAACGTTTTGGGACTGCAAGTGTTGGGCTGTTGGTGTGTTTTGCCTTATTTGATTAACGTTTGTTTCTTATTAATAAAGGCTTCCTCTCTACCCCTTCTTTTCCCCCCTTTAATTCCGTTCTCCTTAACCTTACCAATTTACAGAAAGTTATTTTAGTCTATTGGAATTAATGTTTCTATGGTTATGCAAAATACAGCCTGAGTTCACATTTGGTATTTGTTTTATTGTTAGCTCACTGAACTAAGCATGTACAAGAATCATTTGCAATTTAGAAGGAACATAGATTTCAGACTACATTGTTAGGGTCTTTACTGACCAAAACTCTGTTAAATCATCTCAGTTTTTAACTAGCTTTTGTGGTAGTTTCATGTTTTGTAGGTACTTAAAAAATAAACTGATGACAAAATGGATAGAAACCACTAGGAAAATAGGTTAAAGTATAAAAAATAAGAACAGATGCCTGAATAAGTGATATGCAGTGTCACAAACACAAAGGCTCTTCAGTCTTTTGTTCTTAAAATAGCATTGTTATTATTTTAATAGTCTTACATCCAGATTGTTCTGTACGTTTCACACTCTTAAAAGCATATAATTGAATTATAAAATTTTGGTATAAATATTTAATGTTTCTTATTATTAAAGTATGATATATTCATTAGAAAGTAGAAAAGACTACTAACCATTCATGATCTTACCCCTGGGGCAGTAATCATTAATATTTAGAACAGTTTCTTTTATTCTGATTCATTTCTTCAACTATGTGCATAAGTGTGGAAATATTTGACAAGCATTATTGGTTGGGAGTCCATAGCTGGCTTTGGGAGACTTACCAAAAGGTTAAATTTGCCAGTTTCCAGGTGTTAGTAAATAAATTCTGATAGCATATAGTATAGATATCACTAGAAATAAGACATGTTTCATCAGTATTTTGATCATTTAAAAATCTCTTCATGCTCCTTTGTGTAGTGGCAAGCATAATTTCTTAATAGTTTTAAAAAATTCTTCATTAAAGTATAATTATATCATCTCCTTCTTCCCTTTTCTTCTCTTCTATTCCTCTCAGTCTTCCTCCCAACTCCATTTCAAATTCATAACCATTTTTCTTTGATTAGGTTATTATTGTTAACATACATTATGTATGTATGTATGTATGTATGTACAACACAAAAGTATATAAATACAACCTGTTGAGTCCATTTATTGTTGCTTGTATGAATGTGATTTCAAGGATAGTCACTTGGTTTATCTGTGAAAGACTAATTCTCCTCTTGGGAAGTCATTAATTGCCTATAGTTCTTTATCTAGGGATAGGGTCGGTTTCTCTTTCCCAGGTTAGCATGCCTGTTGTATTGTCATTGTTTAGGTCTTGTTTAGGCAGCCATATTGTTGCCGTGGTCTGGCTATAATGTCGCTGTCATTCCTAGGAGACACTATCTCACAGCAGACATCCTGGCCCTCTGGCCTTTATACTGTTTTATCTCCCTCAAAAGCCACTCTTCCAAAAATTTGTGATGTTGAACTGTGTCCAGTTTGGGGCATGTATGTTTAAACGCAGGCACAGACGCAAACACGCTTATTTGCTCGAACCAATAGAAAAAAAACCCCAATGACATAAAGGATTACTTTCTAAATGTTTACTATTTAAATATTAGGTATAATTGGGGCTTTCCCCTTCAATATTTGACGACTGGGTTGTGTTATACAATGGGTGTGATGGGTGGAGTTGATTTGCCTCTTTCTGGAACCTGAGTATTAATATTAACCTTGCACTCACCATCCATCACTGGGAAGTGAGGACTTGCCTGCAGAGCCATTCTTCCTTCTCAGCATGTATGAGCCACTGAGCACTACCTTTTCCCTGGTACAGAAAGAAAGGTGGCTACAAAGGTCTTGGCTGGGCATGAGAGTTCTTTTGTTCTGAGGTAGTTGATTATCATTTTGAACTGCCATGATCCTCTTTACAAGGAAGTCAGTGTAAGTAGAAATCTGTTCTTCAGGGAAAGCAGCTCACATGCTAAAATACTTTTGAATTTTAAAGACTACAAGATGGGAATACATGTTTGGAATATCTTCCTATCATATAGTCACCTGTATTAATCATAATTGATTTTGTTATTGTTCTTCATGCAGTAATGTGTTGGGCTAAGTATCTTATGTACTCAGCTGTACGCAGAAGTTTATTCTTTTCCTTTTACAGGGTTTAAGTTTTTATTTTTTGCTTTATTGAGACAAGGTCTTATGAGTAGTCCAGGCTACCTCTTTGAATCCTTTTGCCTGAGCCTTCTGAGTGCTGGGATGCCAGGTGTAACTTCACGATGGGTTGTTTAGAGTTTTTTAGTGCAGGATTTTGAGCTGTGGGATTCTTGGGATGTCATCGTCGTCGTCGTCGTCATCATCATCATCATCATCATCTTCATGTGAGAGCATGTAGGTCCTACTTTCCCAGTGTATAACTTTACACTAAACACTTAATTTCTTTGATCCAAATTTCCTGATTTGTAAAATAAGAGCATTAGATTAATTAGTCCCCACGGTCTATGGAATCATGAGTTTGACAGAGGTATTATCTGGTGATTTGCTACAAACATGAGCCAGATGTCAATACTTGTTAAATATGTTCTACTTCTGGATGCTTTATAGCCTACTGATTAAATCACTGAAAAAATAATTTTGATTTAAAATAGCACCTTTTGAACAATTTTTACTTTGTTTATGCCACATTCATTGTTATCTGCCTTTATCAAGGGCAGCAGAAAGGACATGGTTGAGTAAGACTGATCTTTTTCAGTGTTGTGGTTTCTTCCACCTTATTCTTTCAAAGAGGTTGTCAAATGGTGCCAAAGGGGAAGCAATGTGAGTTAGCATTTCAGAGAGGCTAAACTCTCCCGCACATGCAGACTTACCCTTTCTCCCTTTTCATTTGTTCAAATTGGCTGCTAGTACATTGGTAGAAAACAGAAACAAAAGCAAAAACACTAATCTTCTGCCCATTGAGTTTGAAGTCCAGTTTTTACTTTTTCTGGTCGTTTTTCATTTATGGCCATTAACTGAAAGGGATAAACTTTTCTGTGCTTGTAGATCTAGAGTTTTACATAGTTTTTATATAATAGTTGAAATATCCTTCTAGAATAATGATTAAGTTGTTTGTGACTCTGTGTGGACTATTTCTCAGTTCCCTATGAAAACTTACCAGTTTATACATACACGATAGATGTCAGGGACACAGAAACCTCACTTTTTACATTCCACATGGAGGCGTCCTCCCTCCCACATATATGTACCATCATAGTAGCCCTGCTCCACATAGCACTGCACTGCCTCGTCAGCATGCACATGCCCGGAGTCCAGACCTGGGGAATCGCAGGCACCCATCTTTTCTTTCTCTTTAGAGCTCTAGAGCATTCTAAAATCTCATGATTTCATTGTGTTTGGATTCCTTAATTAAAATTGGAAGCAGTGTTCAATCTGTAAAACACCCTGAAAGGGAAAAGGGCCAAATCAAGTTAGTTTGAAAATGAATCCTTTAATGATCTTTGATTAATTTGCTGGGGTTTGACATGTTTTGGTAGCTCCTAGGGGAATAGTGAGGGAGATTATTTTCTAGTTCAGATAATGAAAGAGTTGGATTCTACTCCCAGTTTCATCTATAAGTAGTTGTGTGATTTTTATACTACATCTCAGTTACAGGAGATGCCAAACAGCTTTTTAAACTTCCTTACTGACTTCTTGTGCGAGAGAAACAGAAAATGTTTCTGTGTCTTGAAAATAGTAAAGCCATAGTGATTGTCTCAAATGGTCTGGAATTTCATATAAAGTAGATACCTTCAATAACCATATGAAGAATTAAATTTAAAAAGGTCACAGTTGGGACATTATCTTTCCAATTAAAATGCTTTTAGTAACAAAGTTTGAACCTGGCTGGTCCTAGCAAATGAGCAGTTCTAGCTGTTTTCTTTGGTTTCTGGAGTCAACTGTCAGAACTTAATGTTGCTTGCTGGTTCCTGGTGTGACCTTTCAGCCATTAGTTTGACTGGAGCATTCACTATCAGCCATCCTGCTGGTTTGTCTGTGTACTCTGATACCATTTCTCCCAGAAGTCCCCCAGGGCCAGTGGGGAAGATGAGGGGGAGGCCAGCTGAGCTCCCTGGGCCAGAGACCAAGAGCCCTTGCTAGGCTCGCTTCCCACTCATTGTGCAGCCTGGGCTCTATCACTGGAGGGGCCTGGCAAGGAAATGAGGAGGAAGTGAGTGCCACTGCTGGTTCAGAATGTTCCAGTGTGGTTGGAAAGTTTGAGGAGCAGCCTGGGTGAGAAGAACAAGACCTTATTGACAGGGTTCAGTCCTGGTCAGGTCTGTTTCACATCAGCTTTCTGAATAGTCACAGCTCCCCCTACACAGTTCTTACTAGCCTCCCCACCCCCACTATTCCAGTTCTTTGTGAATATGGTAGAACATAAAGCATTGCGTTTTATTCCAGGTGGATTAAGAGTGGAAAGGGTAGTTTTGCCTGCCCCGAGGTAACAATACTGTAACAGAAGCAACTCTGCTTTCTAGGACTTCTAGAGGCTGTAGTCAAATTAGCATCATTACAGCTATTTTCTTTGATACTGCTTTTCTTACTCATTGATTCACAGGACTACCCCCTCCCCCCATCAAAAAGAAAAGAAACAAAACGTCTAGTGATCATGTAGGCCAGCTTAGCTTTCCTAGAGTGAATCAGTCAGTCTCATGATTTGATTTAGCTAACACCTAAATGTATGTAAAACCTACACACATTGTAAGATTGAGATGAAAAGGCCAAACTCTTCCCCACACGAGTCTATAAACCAGAATATTTATGTCGAGAAGTCAGAAGAAAATCTGCAGGAGTTTTTAATGGACCACAGAATGTGCCCTTTGTAAGCCTGGCCTTGCCATTCTGCATAAATTTATGCAGGACTTCTGCGCTAATGTTGTAAACGCTCGCTTGGCACCCTGTCATTTTCAGGACCCATAGGGTGTCTCCAGTTCCAGCTTTAGGTCAGATCATGATAATACTGTGGCCTGCATCAGTTTTCTCTTTCCTGGAATATCTAGTAGGGATTTATGAACCTCAAAGGGATATTTTAAGCCTTTTCAAACTTATGAAACTCAAGACAACCCAAATACTCCAGCTACTTTTCAGGACAAAAATTTGCATTAATTGTACTCTTAGTTTTATATTTAAATCTGAGTTGGATAGAAGGGACTCCCCATTGGGGCAGAAAGCCGAAGAGCAGTTATGGGATTGGCTACAAAGTGCAAGACCACCTCCTTTTTCTGCGGGAAGCTAAAACTCCTTGAATAATAATAGTTCAACTTTTGACCTCAGACTAGTTTACTTAGATACCTGTCATACTTTTTCTCTCTTAAAGTGATGTGAAATTAATTAAAGAGAAACTCCCATCTAGTAATTTCTAAAATAATTATTACTTGGTGAGACTCCCAGTGTTTATTCAGATAACTTTTACTTTTAACAAATGAATATTGTTATATTCACACACACACACACACACACACACACACACACACACACACACACCTTGGATATTAGTCAAATTCAGCATGCATTTGTGCATTGTATTATGGTCATTAAGGAAGAATCACTTTAAAATGAATACATGAAATGCAAGGGTAATCTAGAACAGCTTTTGATATCACTAAGATTTTTACTAGTGGAAAAGACATGATTACCTTCAGGCCCCTTATTAAGGTAGTAGTTATTACACATTTTAAGATGAACTCATATAAATACTTACTATATTATCAAATAGCCACAGTTTTCTCTTTAGAAGTTTGTATATCATATATACACTCACATATGATGAAGTAGTTTTAATTGTACCCCATCCCATAAACCCCCTCTACCTCAAAATTCCCTAAACTCAGTGACTTTCTACCGCCCTGAGGCTTAGCAGCTAGCTTTGGCCCATGAGAAGTCCCGTGGAGTTGCTCACCTTTCTGCATAGGGCTTCTAGCATCTCCACAGCTCTGTGGAGTTAGTCTCAGTGGCTTCGACACCTTGTGTTCTCTGTTTCCCCTTGATTCTTCCAGAGTTTCCTTTTAAAATACTGCCCCCGATGGGATAACCATTGAGATGTAATATGAATAAATTAATAAAAAAAGAGGGGAAAATACTGCCCCCACCAGAATTTGTTGTATTCCTATGATACCCAAGCATTTTACTTTGATAAAATATCTGCATATTTCACATAGCCTGTAAGTGTTCAAACTTGAACCCAATCCATGTGATTCTGAAACTTTGTGCTCTTTCTGTTGCTTTCCTTATTTGCCTGGCTTTTGATTTCTTCCTGTCTCCAGTGGTCCTCTCATGGGTTATTGTCTGCTCTGTGAATAATGAAACACCATTCAGTGTTTGTTGTCATCATCAATTTCATTGGTATTTAGGTTGCTATGATTTTTATTCTGTATAAATTGTCTTTCAAATGATGGTTGCCAAACTCTATACTATTCTATACTAGTCACCAATGGTCTGACTCTTCTCAATTTTCCCTCTCTTCCCAGGATGGCTCATACTTGGCAGAATTCCTGCTGGAGAAAGGATACGAGGTGAGTGACTTGGTGCTCCTGGGGTTGCCCCGGATTGCTAGGATGCAGCTGCCTTGCTTCCTCTGCATGTGCTTTCCGTGGAAACTCTGATAACAAATCAGAATCCAAGCACGACTCTGCCGTGGCGCCGGCGATGCTGCCAGCTCATTGTGCTGTCTATCTGCTGGTGAACACACCAGCTCCAGCTGCTCTGCATGTCTCCCTTGTTCTGTGATAAAGCAGCAGCCTGCGTGAGCCTGGCTTTGAGAGTGTTAGAGTTAACGTATGATGTAATGTGCTACATTAAAAGGTTCCACTCATGGTGAAGTCACTTAATTTGGAAATTGCACAGAGCAATAAAAACCAAGCTGATCTTTGGCAAGGTTTCATGAAAGATTTACACCTGGAGGCGTTTGCTTTCTACCAGGCAGCTGTGTGTTTTATGGAAGAGGAGACTGTCAGATCCGTTGTTGCTGTTATTATCATTGTGCTTTCTTCTTCAACATTAGAAATAATTCATTTAATCTGATGTAGTTTAGTGAATATCCTTCTCCTTATTTTTAAAGTATGTTTTCTGGAGGTACTTATGTATAGTAAATTGATGATCTATAGAGAATAAAAACTTACACACTGACCTGTATCCTGGGCTGCTTTGGAAATACTTGTGTTATTAGTTATATACTTTCACTTTACTACCATTAATTGTAGCAATGTTGTATAAAATGTTGTGCAGTTGGACAAATAGAAAAGAACTGCAAGAAATTTGACCTTCCAATGGGATTTAAAGAAAAATGGAATTAATTTTCTTATTGTAACTCAATATTTTCTGATAGCTTTGATTATAAGAAGTCATAGCAAAACTAGAATCTTTTATGTTCTTCTATAGTAGTTTTATACCTTACAATATCCAAGTAAGACAAATGTAATTATGGGAGTACTCATGTACACATATGTCTACAGGAGTAAACTGTTATAGTAATTGAGAAGCTAAAGATCATAAGTAGTTTAAAAGTATTGGTTTTAGGAAAAAAGCTGTGGTCGAGTCAAGTTGTCAAGCTAATCTGTTAACAAATAACAGGCAGATATGGTAGAGATACATCTGAAGTGCTGCTACGGATATGTAGGGCCTGCTGCTAAAAGATGCATGGTTACCAGCGATGGGAGTGAGCTGCCAAGGAATCACAATAAGGAGTTAGGTAAGCCACGTCATTGTAGCATTGAAGATGGAGATGATATGGTGAGCGATGCTCTAATCGCAAGGCTGTTGTGATGTACTTTGAGGTAAACCTGTGGGACTATGAGTAGACATGAAGTTAGAAGTAATAGGCAATAGTCTGGAGACAAAGAAGTGTGTGACTGCATGCTGTTATCATGAGTGGACTCGTAGGTGGGCAGTTAATCATTTGCAAGCAGTAGGGCTGCACTTGTGTTGCTGTTAGTGCTATTGGAGAAGGCAGGGAAGACTCTCATGGAGAAGTAAAGTCTATTCAGGTGAATCATTGAGGAATTAGCAGGTTTTAGAGGACAGGCAGGATGATGTAAGGTATGCAAATAGATGCAGTGACAACTTAGGACTGACTGGTGACCTGCAAATGTTTTAGTTCTATTAGCATTTGAAGTTAAAAGAACAGATTTTGTTCTGTTATATAAACACAGCAGAAGACTCACTTGGCAAATAACAGTTAACTGGGAAGAATTTATCACAGACACAATTCGATGAGAGTAGTGAGATCCATGAATTGTTAGAAAAAAAAACTATGACTGGTAAGTGAGGAGGAAAGGAAAAGACAAGGCAAGGGTACCGGCAGAAAGTCTCCACACAATGTGGTAAAAGTGAGCTTTGTGTGGGTGGTAAGAATAATGGGTTTTGTGTATGCTGTATTAACTTCAGTGGGCTGCTCTCAATTTTAAGAGCTGATTGATATAATTGTCAAATGATCTATCAAGAAGAGTCTGATGGTGAAATAGGTTTTATCTTTTTATGCTTAGGTCACAGTAAACATTATAGTGATTAAAAAAAAAGACAGCTTTGGAAAATTTCCAGGATTATCAGCTGCAGTTCTTGGCTATTCAAGACCACGAGCAGTATAGAATTGGAATGTGGAACATGCCTAACCTCATTTGATTCCAGAGGTCAATGACAGCAATTTTGCAGTTCTACCTCAATGGCTCTCAAACGTTAGTACAGATATACCTTAGGCTCTGTTATTAAACCAGAGCCTGGATCAGAAGTTTGGGATTGCCCTTTCTTATATGTTCCTGGGTGTTGCTGATCCTGCCTTTCTGTGACAGATAGGGCACTGCTGTAAAAAGGACCAGATGAATTCTAGTGAATGACTGGCCTGGGTGAGCCAGTTGGGCCTTACTTCTGCACTATTTAAGTTTTTTTTTTTTTTATTATATTAAACATCTTTTACTTCATGTGCTGCCCCATGTGTGTCAAGGTCAATAGACAAGTTGTGGAAGCTAGTTCTTTTTCCTGGGGGACTGAACTCAGGCCATTAGGCTTGGCAGTACATACTTTCACGTGCTAAGCCACCTTGCTGGCTTTACCTCTGAACTACTTTGACTATTCAGATTCAGTTTCTATTCAGAAAAACCAGGAAGCTTAGAAATAAGTGAAAACAACTTAGACTTTGGTAGCAAAGTGTGGTCCAGGAATACCTCAACACTGTCAGAGCATGATGCTGAGGCTGCTTTGCTCTCCTAACAGAAGAGACAGACATTGATATGCTGTCAGTGGCACGGTGAGCCTGGCATGGTGAAGGGGACCAATAGAGGATCAGAGCCAGGCCAGTGGGGGAAAAAATAACACAGTTAATCAAGCTCCTTTGTTTTTAATGTACTTAAAAAACAACAAAAATTACGACAGGCTTTGAAAACGTGTATCTAAAACAGCATGTATGTAAAGCAATAGTCTTTATGAACAGAATATTTAGTAAGAGTTCATCACTCCTGTCCATGCGCCTTAGAATTCCTGAATCTTGGAAGATAGCTGTTTATTGTGGTCACTGAAACTTGCATCTGATCACATTCTTCATGAGCCCTTTAAAGTAAAGAAATAAAATATAGTTAGTTATCTTTTGATAATCTGTAAGGGGATTGGTTCCAAGAGCTTCTGAGGACATTCCAAGAATGTCTGAGGACATTCAATACTATAACATAAAATGTTATAGTGTTTGTGCTCTGCTTACACATATTCTTTTGGATGGGTATTATACCTAGTGCAGTGCAAATAGTACACAACTAGCTGTATTAATTAGCCAATAAAGAAATCTGTCCGTGTTCAAGAGAGATAGATGTAGCCACAGTCTGTTGACTCAGTGATTGCAGAGCCTATGGGTATTGGGTCATCGGTGTGCTCCATTGCTGCCTCAGATCTTACTGGGAAGACGGTCAAAAAAAAAAATAGGTTTTATGGTTGTGTGCTTTTTG
Organism: Acomys minous; assembly: GCF_964271855.1. Taxonomy (NCBI): domain Eukaryota; kingdom Metazoa; phylum Chordata; class Mammalia; order Rodentia; family Muridae; genus Acomys; species Acomys minous. The sequence goes on from NC_140490.1 coordinate 61,066,181, forward strand.
ACTTTTACTGAGGATTAAAGCATTAAAAGTGACCACATCCATACTTGTTTATTGTTATTATTTTTGTTATAATTGCCATTATTATTATTTTGAGAAAGGATCTTGCTAAATGGCCTAGGCATGCTTGGAATTCATGATGTTCTGTCTGTCTACCTGCCATGTTCTGGGATTACAGGCATGTATCACCATGTCTAACTCACTTGCTCATTCTTTAATATCTGCAGATGTCTTCATAGTGAGGAAAATCAAGAATTTTCAGGTGTTATGGACAGTTACCCTAAAGACACTTAATATGCTAATATTTCCTATATATATTCTGTACCTTGCTAAAGCTCAAAATCCATATTTCTTTTATTTGTACAGTACAGAGCAAGTAGCTGAATATACAGTCTAGTCCTAATAGTGATCAGCCCTGGGGCTTGGACACTGGGTGGTTTATCTCTAAATCCTCTATTCTTGCTGGCTCTGTGTCCTCAGTCACAATTATTGACCCATGTAAAACTTGGCTTTCTGGGTTTTTTGTTTGCTTGCCTGTTTTGTCTGTTGAACAGGGATGATGAGCACATCTGTTTAGTGTCTAAGATTCCTGCAAAGCTTAGATGAGAGACAATGTACTAAACACTTATCCAGTGGAGCTGTGTGAGATACAAGGTTGCTCCTGACACAGAAGTGGCAGAGAGTGAATGGGGGCAAGCCAGGGACACATGTTGTAGAAGGTTCTATAGCACAACTCATGAATTATAATATTGAAATCAGGCATGTTCTCTTGCCTAGGATCCTAGAACTTACACATTCTCTCACATTGTCATGGAGAAAGGAAGATCAATAGTAGTGAAATCTTCTATGGAAGTACATCCTAGCCTGAAGTATCTTCTCAGCATCACGATTTTAGATAGCTGACAACATGTGGTGACCACTGCAGTGTGTGCTCATTTTGCACAGAGAAAAATGTGAGAAATAAAGACTAATAATAAAAAGAAAGTCCAAGTTGAACTCTTCAAAAGCTAGCATATATCTGTGGATATAAGAGAATCTGTTTTTAATAATGAGACAACAGCAACACAGCATATCAGGATTTAAAATAAAGAATAGGTCCATTGTGGGTTTCCCTTCCAGGAAAGAAAACATGACCACTTCCCCTGGGATGGAGTGTCAAAGCAGAAAAGACTCAATTCAAACAGTCTGGTGTTATGTGAGGGGAGTGTTTTAGAATGTGAAGTTCTTCCTTTTCCTTCCTTGATCTGTGAGGCCTTTTGATATATTTTTTTCAGAGTTATTCATTATTTCAGAAGCTTAGTATCTTGATTAGAAAAAAGGCCAATCTCCATATAGATTTCATTTTCAAACTGCATAGTATACTGGCATGATAGAACCAGTGTGCCTGTTAACAATGTAGTGCTATCATTTGTGGTATGGCGATTATGAAAATCTGCCTCATCACTAGTAAAGACCAATGTCTGCTTTGTGGTCCCTCTGTGTCGTAAAGACCAGTGTCCAGTATGTGGGCCCTCTGTGTCATAAAGACCAATGTCCAGTATATGGTCATTGCTGTGTAAATGTCAATTGTTGGTAAAATCTAAGCCATCCATACTCTCCAAACATGAATGGCACTAACCATCCTCAGGAGCCATTCTCCTCCAAGAACAATTTAGGTGGGAATTTGAAATCCAGTGGTGTAAATCACCTATCTTCTTAATAAATAATGAAAAAAGCACTTCCTTGTTTTAGTGCCTACTTTGAACTGAACATTTTGAAGTCAGACCATGTTTGCTCTGATACTGAGAGATCTTTCCTCTCTTGAAACTTTCCTCTTTGAGGCATGAGGTTTGTATGTTAAAATATTCTCTACCATTTAAGATCTTAGATGTTCCTGAGCTGGTATAATAATAGCAGTTCTGATTAAACTTATGTAAAGGTCACTTTGCCTATTTCTTTTTTGTTTGCTTTCTTAATTCACATCTCCCTTTCTCCCCAAATCTTGAAAAAAGACCTACCTATTTTCTTTCTGTAAAGGGAAAGCTGCTAATCTCAAATTCTTAACTAGATTATACAGTTTGCACACATTTTGGCTTGCTTTAATATTTGTATTTCACCTGCCTCAGAAGCAGACAGACTCAGCTTTCATTAGTTCTTAGAATAATACCTGCTGTCATGGATTAAGTATTTGGCAAGTCTTTCTTCCCTTCTACACAGATGCCAAAAGTTGGGAGTAAGTGGAAATTAAAACACACTTTTTTTTTTCCACTAGAGAAAAACAAAACAAAACATAGTGCTTATTGATAGTCTTTGTAGGTGTGACATTAGAGCTCTTGCTTGTATTTGCTCTGATTTGGTGTCCGATTCTGTTAAGATTGTAGAATATTCTTCTAGTCCTGTAAAATTTCATATTTAGGACATATTTAGGGCCTTTGCCTATTGGAATATGTGATTTCTCTAGAACTCAATAATCAAGAGAAGGCTGTGCAAATAAAATATAAAATAATTATATTTTGATTATCAAATAAATTATGTTTTTAGAACAAAGAAAAATTTCTACTGAATAGAGTTGTAGAATACTTATATTGAAGAAATTTGCATATTATAAGTAACTTTGGTGTAAACACCAAATTTTCTGTACATTAGTAAGTGTGAACTTGTCCCTTATTTAAAAAACATTAATATTGTAGATTAGTTTGACTTTATAATTCAGTAGCAACTTGCAGAATTGAAGCTTAATAATAATACACTTTAATTTGATACTTCCTAAATTTTTATGTTTGCCTCCTAAAATGTCAACCCAGTTTACAACATTCCTTCCCTGGTGTATTTTCTTATTTACCAGCTTTTCTTGAGTTTTGTTCTTTTGGAAAATGACACTGAGTGCTTTTCTCTTGGCAAAAGCAGTTAAGTAACAGAATTATTAATTGTGGGAATGTCGAATCTTTAGCAGAAGTCAGTTTCTTGTGTATGTCATGTGAAGCAGCAATGACATTTCTTCCTGTTTGAAAGAAAACCGTATGTGCTTATAATTCCCCTGTGCACTTGGAATGTTTGAGTCACGCCAGGGATTAATTTTGGTTTGAAATAGACAGAAAACGATTGAGTTAAAATATAGAAGTGTATTCAGCTGCAAACGAACCTACCCAACATTAGAAGGAACACTTCTAAAATAAGTAAAGGATTAAAACTGCCACCAGTGCAACTGGAACTTGGGCAGTTTGTGACATGAGCTGGTGTTAGCGTTGGCAGCACAGAGGGAGAAATCTTGACACAAGGAGGAAGTGGGCCCAAGTGTGGAGCAATTTCTCTCATGCGTCAGACACAGTAGTCTTTTCTTTAATATCAGACAGTTAGGCTTGCTGTTCAGTGACTTTATTCCTTCACACTGACCATGGCTATGTCAAGATTTTTTTTTTAGCTTTTATTTTTTAAACCTTTGAGTCTTTTGTGCCTTAAATTTAGCAATATATAAATATTTTCCTAACTTGTAGTTTGGCTTTCTAACTTTTCCACACAGCTGCACAATAGCAACTGCTCTCTGATTGTATCTATGCCTCCAGAAATTGATACAATGGCATGAATTAGCACTGAGAACTCAGCGAAACTGTGGAAACCTTGTGCTCTGTGTTAAACAGGTCACAAGCAGTTTACAGCTGCAGCCTCAGGTTTGCCTTTACTTTCAAATCAGAGATATTTTTGTCATCAGTATGACTATGTGTGTTTAGAAGACAAACTTGAGTACCTGTAACTACGCATGAAGCCTTGAAATTATCTAATTATTTACCTTGAGACTGACAGCACAAACCCTGAGTAAAGTCAGAAGTGATGTGCTAGTAGCACAAGGCAGTGACTGGGCAGAAACTAAACAGTGGAACGGTTTCTCACAATTTAAAAATTCCACCTAAAAGTACTATTTATAGTTTTGTAGAACCATACCTTAGCAAAAGAACTTCTGAGCTGTTTGCTCAGAAATAATCCTTATTTTATGTTTATGTTTTATGTTTATATGTTTATATGTTTATAATTTACCTTTCCCTTTCTACACTTAACAACTCAGGTCCACGGAATTGTGCGAAGATCCAGCTCATTTAATACAGGCCGGATTGAACATTTATACAAGAACCCTCAGGCTCACACTGAAGGAAGTGAGTAACTCTGTTTACATCCTTTTCTGCTGTTCTCTACTTTTTAGATAACATATTTTCAAATATCATTATTGTTAGTCCATCTACTCACAGCTGTTCACCCAGGAATTACTGCAGTGAGAAGCCCTGACATGCAAGCTAGGGAAACCTTTCGTGTCTGCTCTTGGCTTAGTGCCATCTCGGTTGGTTAGCAGAGTGACATTGTGTAAATGGCTTTAAGAGACTAATGGAAGGTGTAACTTTGATCGGCTGTCTTCAGGGCAGGTGCCCCTGCTCCTTCAAGTAACAGCAGTTCTGTGTTAAAATAGCATTCTTTTGTTTTCTATATTCGGTTTAATGTATTCAAATTAATTGGTCTTTGTATATTGATTTTTTGAAGATGTAGCCACATGTTTTATTCTAAGAATTTTATGTTTTTTATTAAATTTAAGAATATTACCTAAAACGTTTTTATACAATCTATTTTGATCATATTATTTGTCCTCTTCCAAGCTCTCCCAAATCTTCCCCACCTCCCTACCCACATAACTTCACGCACATGGAAAATTTAAAATAATTCTTGAAGGTGCTTTCAAATCTTGATGGTTACTCAAATGATACTTATATTGCTTTAGCGCTCAGTAACATGATTCAGTGGCTTTCTCACTTTCCATGCTGTTAGCAAATTTGCCTGTGTAGAGCAGCATCGCTTAGACAGCATGTCACAGCATTTCTCATTTGATCTCCTGTACATGAGGAAATGGAGACACAGGGAGATGGTGACTTTATCAAGGTCAGATGCCATGCTAAGTGCAGAGCTCAGACTAGGACACAGTCTATGTGTTATGTAGTGTTTCTGGCCAGCAAGGGTGGTACAGCGCGATTGTAACCTCAAAGTGATTTAGGCTTCATGTAAGAAGAGTCAAAGGTTAGTCTACCTTTGGGTAAAGTATCATCAGGAAGGTGAACCAGTTGTTCACAAAAAAGGTTTCCTACCTAATGTTTAAGTTACTCAGTATAGTTTCTTGGAAGTTATTCTATGTTGAATGAATTTTGAGTTTTTTTTTTCAGATTTATCAGATGGCTTATAAATAGGGCTCAACTAATCACTTAGAATTTATAATATTTCATATAGATTATATATATAATTTATATAATATTTTAAAAAATTTTGGTATAAATAAGTTTCATGGTATGTTTTTTTTTTTTTTTCCTTTGGGGCATTACACTGTCAGTACTGCAAAACTTTGGAGATTTTGAATCATACCACATCTTGAAATTTCAGATTAGAAGTGCTCGATATGTTTCCTTTTTCTTTTTTTCCTTTTTTTTCTTTTCTTTTCTTTTCTTTTTCTTTCTTTTTCTTTCTTTCTTTTCTTTCTTTTTTTTTTTTTTGTGCAAAATGATACCACCATTGGATTTATATATAGACCAAGCTAGCAAACCACTCACATTTTTAGACTCTTAGAGTCAGTATAAGTCAGCTTTGAAGTAGGCATTTGGGTTAGATTGCTTGTTCATTGAGCTGTTATGTTACTACCATAGCCATGTTGTAGTCAGCTTAAGGACGTATTCTGTAAGTTACTTAAAAATCAGATGATAGTAGTTAAACAAGATTTCTCCTAAAAAGCTATCTTTTCTATCATCAGTGTGTTATAGATTTCTTTAGAGCTATGTACATTAGTCCAGAGTCATATTTGTCCAAATCACACTTTCATGTTTTAACTACTTATAGCCCCATGATAATTGTCTAACATCTTCACAGTACTACAGATTCTGTTTTGTTTTTGTCTTTTTCTGAGACAGGGTTCCTCTCTGTAGCCTTTGCTGTCCTGGACTTGCTTTGTAGACCAGTCTGGCCTCGAACTCACAGAGATCTGCCTGCCTCTGCCTCCCGAGTGCTGGGATTACAGGTGTGCAGATAGAACAGTTTTTAAAACAAGTATATTTGAGTTTACTATTACCATCCCACACAGACCTATCTTTCTACATTGTATTTCCTTAAAGATAGAAGTTATACTCTGATACTCAATGAGCATCAAATATGATGTTTTTGTTTTTGTATTGGTGGAAGGAGTTGGTATTCATGGTGGGATCTTGCTAAATAGTTCAGGCTAAGCTCAAACTCAAGATCCTTTTTTGTCTCAGTGTTCCAAATACTGGGATTGCAGGGATGGGGGTATCACCCCTGGGAATATTTCCAGTTTGATCTTCATTTTCTTGCTTGAATAATATGTACTTCAGTTTTGATATTGAAAAGTGTTTCTCTTGTTATCTTATATCTGATGGTCTTTTTCTAAATCCTAAAGACATGAAGTTGCACTACGGTGACCTCACTGACAGCACCTGCCTGGTGAAAATCATCAATGAAGTGAAGCCCACAGAGATCTATAATCTTGGGGCCCAGAGCCATGTCAAGGTAAGCCCTCCTCATTGCCTCGGCTTCTCTGCCTGGGTCCTGGTAGTGCTCCCTGTTCACTCATGTTCGTTGTTTCTAATACAAAGACAGCACCAGTTCTTAAATTTTTTAGTTTTCAGTATTAGTTTGGGAATTCATCCTAATAAAAATGTTTATCATTTTTAAGTTGAGGTTTCTGTCACTGAACAGCACAATGAAATCTTTCAACTAACACTGAAGTAGCAATTTTCATTTAATTTACATTGTTCACTATAGCTGTGAGCCTCATTTCAGACATTTTATATCAATCTGCAAGAGAAGAATTTTTTAAATTATAGAAAGAATATCATCATTAGAACCTTTATTTCAATGTTCATTTTGGGCAGCAGCTATATGGCTGGGTTGATGGATATTCTTTGGGTTGCAGCCATACTTTAAAGTTAGCTGAATTAACTTTTGTCATGAATGGTGAAAATAGTAAGCTGTTCTTAGCCGTTCCATCTATACTGTGACACTCCATGTTGATTTCCTTCCTTGTATTCAGATTATCTCGTGCTGTGTCCACCTTTCTTTAGTCATTCTAAAGAAAGTCAAGTAACAAACTTGCGTAGCTTTCCAGCCTCGCAGCTTCTGCATGACTCAGGTTTTTGTGGCTGTATCCTGATGCTTCCTTGGGTGAATGTAATTTGAAACCATAAATGATTCATTCTATTTAGATACCTATTCAGTCAAGTGGTTAGTAGAGCATAGAAACAAAAACAAACGACTCTAAGTTTAAAAAATGTCCAGAAATATCTAATTGTGTTTTTCCTCTAGTTAAAGAACAATCGCAGTAATTGTTTTCATGTTCCTTTATATTTTTCAATTTTGGATAGAAACATTATCCACCTCCACATTATACATCCCACACCTCCACTGCTGAAGGCAGGAATTAGGACCTGAGTCTAATGAGCAATGGAATAAACTTAGTTATAAAACAGCAAATTTTGAAAATTGAGGGTCAGTTCTTGAGTTGCAGAGTCCTTGTACTTAGCGGGTAAGAGCACTAACTGCTTTTGAAGAAGACTTGGGTATGGCACCCCGCACCCACATGGTGACTCACACAAACACCTGTAACTTCATCCAGCACTCTCTTCTGATGTTGTGGGGTAGCAGCAACACTTGTAATACACACAAACAAGACACTCATACTCATGAAATAAATACATCTTAAAAACAAAAGCAAATAACGAATTGTATGCATTTACTACTATTGCTGCTGCTACTTAATTTGAGATTAGCCCATTTTTTTAAAGATAGGCCTGAAGGTTTATGAAGACATATCTTATCTGCCTAGAATCTGTTAAGAAAACAATAGCAACAACAAATCCCCACCTTTCTCTTTCTTTTTTCCATTTCTCTTGCTTTGTGGGGTATTGAGGATGATGCTCAGGACCTCATACATGCTAAACACATACTAGAGCTACATTCTCAGCTCTCTTGGTTTCTTAATCTGTCAGTTATTTTATGTTATATGTGGGTTTATAATCTGTCCTTTGAAAGCATAAGGCTCTTTATATTCTGCAGCAAAGCTATTTTCCTAGGCATTTTCAGCACTTGTTTCCCCTTGGTGAAGGCATGATTTAGGATTCTGTGTTTGAGAGATTGTCCTCACAGCTTACCTTGTCTACCTGCCAGGCAATTGAGGTACGTTGCCTTGTCCTCTGATCACTCTAAGGTGAATTTCTGGTTTCAGAATTTGGCCTGCTTTGTTATTATCAAGGGATAAATATATGTAATTTGTTATAAATTATTTCACCATATTAATCTATGACAATATCTTTAAGAGTTTACTGTTTCCATAAATTTTTAAAAATAAAAATTTGTTTCTGACTGGTGTAATGTGTTCAGTAAGATTAATATAAAATAACATTATTTTGTAATATTTTGAAAGGTGGTCTAATATTAGTATATTTTGTATTTAATTTTTAATTCTTGACTTCTAGACTGGGCATTGTTTGTGATGGACTCATGTTGTGCAGAATAAACTCTCCTATCACTCACACTTCCAGATAATTTGATGTGGACCATGGTATGCTAAAAGTAAGGAAAATAAAATAATAGGAAGCTGGTCTGGCTTCCTGTAGGAAACCAATGAAGATGAAATTGCTTCTTGGAATGAGCCCATAGCAGTCTGGGAAATACTGACTGAAGACATTTTTCTGAATCATAAACAGTAAAATTATGACTCATGAAGTAGTTCGTTGAAAGGCTGATTGGATCTTACGTGGGAGAAAGTGAGAGATGACTGCAATGTACCAGTTATTAAAAGCCTTAAACCTAGCATGATGACATCACCCCAGTAGGAACAAATGATACAGTTTATAGTTCTGCCCATCCTGAGAGAGAGAGAGAGAGAGAGAGAGAGTGAGAAAGAGAGAGAGAGAGAGAGAGAGAGAGAGAGAGAGAGAGAGAGAGAGAGAGAGAGAAAGAGATGTTTTTAGGAACCTTTTGAAAAATCTTTTTAATTCCTTGCAAATAATTTATTTTTTGCTTATGCTTTTGGAACTTGTCTGCTTTTTTCCCACAGCTTCTTTGATGACCTTACATCATGCCTACAGTCATAGTAATGATGAGATCTTTCTACAGGTAACCTAGTCCAGTGTTGAGTACATTTACCTCCCAATATCATGCTGGATTTGCCTTGAAGTTTTTAAACATATGAAAATTATTTAGTCATAAGGCAGTCATGAACTCAAGAAATAATTATTATGACTTTCAGTTTCACAAATGAGGTCATCTGCTCATATTGTACATTTGGTTTTTGCTAAATCCAGAATGGGAACTTAGATATTCTTATTATATAATTAATTTAAAGACCCCCCCCCAAAAAAACCCAATTATTTCTACCAGTGGTTATTATGAAATAGGTAGTCTTCACAAAGTAATTCCTTCCCCCATATTGGTATATTTCTTCTTGTACTCATTTCTTACCCTGTGTCTGTGATATTCTCATGTTAGTTTTGAGGAGGATTTTTCAAATCCCCTTTCAGTGCTGAAGATCATTTTTATATCTCCTTCAAGCTTTCTCTTATGCAACATGACTAACTCCATAGTTTGCATTCTTCTTTTATCCTTTAATTATCCTTATTACTTCCCTTTTCAGTTCTCTGAGTTACTTGTTAGGCTTTTTTTTCTATGATAGTAAGGAGGCCTGATTGCTTTGGTTGAAGGGGGTGAGTGAGCTGCAATTTCCTTTCCATCTTTGTGCAGATCAGCAGGTAGATTATAAGTGGAGAAGCCCAAAGGGAATGCTCCTGTGCAGAATCAGCAGGCTGGTCATGAAGCAGAATTGCTTGTGAATCAAGGGGCTTGTTGTAGCAGTGACCAGGCACTAAGTTAGAATCAGGGAGAGATAAGATAAAAAAGCAAGTCCAGCAAATGGAATTAAGAATCAAAACAGGCGTGGGAATTGCATTGGTAGACCCTGGGAAAGAGCCCAAGCAAATTTAATTCACCAAGCTAAGGAATTGTCATCTGTTTCCTGGTGGTTCTGAGTTGTAATTTACAGCTTGATAACTAATTGCTATATATACCACAGAAAGCCTGAATCTCCTGGGAGAATGAGCAAGTGGCATGCTGCACTGAGAGAATTCATTATGTTGGGAAAAGCAGGTTGACTTTATATTTGGCTAGTATATGGCTGACCTAGTTATAACACAAAACAAAACTGTAGTAACATGGCCCTTTATTATGTTTTGTGTTATAACAGAGCAGGGGGTAGCCCATTAAAAGTCCACAACCAACATCAGAGAGGGACTGTTTTTCTGTGTTGTTACTCATTCATCTATTTATTTTGGACTCTGGAGGCCTAGCAGGGAGGTATGAACAGGAAAACAAGTAGACAGGGAACATTGCTATTGCAGTTAGAAGAAACATCCTTAAATATGAGTCAGGGCCTGGCCCTGTGGCCTACACAGTTACATGGTAGAGTTCATTATGTCACTGTAGATGAACATAGTCATCTACCTCTCTTCACAAGTGGCTGCCTTTTATTAGACTCAGTGCAGAATGCATGGTGGTGATGGGCAGTCGTAATCAGTATTAGTATAAGAATTAAATGTAATAGCACCTTGGGACTGCTCTCATGAGAACTGTAGTACAGGAAAATGGTCTTAAAGTAGAGACGTATACTAGAGTTCCCTGGACACATTCTGAAACTTCACATCCAGTGACCTACCGTGTCTTTCCTAAGTATGTTGGGGTTTTCCATGATTTCCAGTCCTGGTTATGTCGTGAACTGACTGGGACTTCTTAAGTCTCTGTTTTCTCCAGTGAGCTGCTTACCTTAGGTTATAGTTTCTTTTGCCATTATTCTGTGTACCATCTGCCTTAGTCTCTTAACCAAACGCAGCCTTCACTGAAAGCTCATCTTGATGCAAAAAGCCATGCTCCTCCTGTTTGCACTAATGCCCCAGCATCCTCACGGAGTAGGTGTCAACAGTGATTGCTGTGGGCAAGGAGGGTAGGAAGTGCAAATTGTCTCTTCTGTCAGTCCCTACCCCTGGTCTTCTTGTGCTCTCTGTTCACAGTTTAGGCAAACATGAGGCAGATCATCTGGGGAAGTGCATGGGGCTAAAATCACATGGTCAACATACTAGTCAGTGCTGCTTCTGCTGAGGGTGAAGGTCGTGGTTTGCTTCAGCTGTGCTTTGAGAGATAGGCATGACTGTTTTCCTTGGTCAAACGCCTGTAGTTCCTGTGCTGAAACATTAGCCTATATGGCATATTCTAAAAGGGGAAATGATATATGTGGTCTGTTGGTTTTTATTAATTGGGGGGGCATAGAATTCTGAGGTAGCAGAGCTCTTGGCAATAACCTAGGTCATGCCCTTGTTTCACAGGGGCCTGCCTGAGATTGCCAGTTGATAGGGAACCTAGCTCTGTCTAGCCTTCAACCTAGGGCTGATGTCAGTTTGCCATCTTTGCTCCTAAGCTGAGATGACCAAAGAGGAGGGTAGGACTTGGGTGCCATTGAACCATGACAGAAGTCTCACCTCTGTTGTCATTCCTATCATTTACTATGTATAAAAAAAGAAGCTTCAGTGTAATAGTTAGAATTAAGACATTTTCCTTGCTGGAGGGAACTTGTTATAATTAATCCCATATGAGTGGTATTTTTATAGTTAGGAAGCTCTCTGAATATAATGAATGGCGCAGCATGAACATGCCAATGATACTAAAATTAATTAGTGTAGAGGGAAAGTAGGATTGTATAGATTTCACTCATCTGAAATGACATCTGGTTCACTTATTAATATGTATAAATTACAACTGTTGAGGCTCTGAAGATAACTTATTTTCCTCAACAGACACCTGAATTTGGTAGTCATTATTATCTGAGAAAATTGTTATATTGTCACATACAGTTCTTGAATTTGCTCAGAGATACACGAATCCTCCAGTTATTTAGAGCATTGTTAATATTGAGATAACTCAGAGGCCTGAAGAGTAAAATAACTGTACTTAGAGAGAGTGCCACCAGCTTAGCTGTTTTGCATTTAGACCGCTATGCACGTGTGGGTCCACAAATGCTGGAGCATAGGGACATGAACAACATTTCTGTAGGTAGGTGGTAAACCTCTACTATGTCAAGGACAGCTGCCTTTTCTTTGTTTTTGTTCTGCAGCCCCTGTTTTGAAGAGTTGTTGTCCCCTCTTCTGTGTAGGTACAGCACCTATGATACTTGGTAATCACTCTAATTTTCTCCAAAGAGAACTTGTGATAAGAACATTTTTCATTTAAAATATAACAATTGTGTTTACATTATATCATCTTTCATAATATGAATATGGCTAGTCAGGTTCAAGATCCCTAGGATGAAATTTGGCCCTGTTAAGTCCTATATTCACGAGGATTGGTAGACATGTACACTGTTGGTGAGGGGCTCTGTGTGTCATCTGGCTCACATTCTTCTTAGAAGCCTGTTATAGATTTAAGCAATTGAATTCAAATCTAAAACCACTTAAAAAGTCCTTTATAGTCCATTAAGAATTTTTATGGGAGAGAACACTCTATGAAAGTTCTCCGTTCCCTGTTCAAACAGATTGTTCTGTTTTATTAGATCTAGGTGGTATTGTAATTTTGATAACAGCTAATAATGTTTGGAATTTTGTATATAATTAACGGACCACACAAAGGTGTGTTTGTTAGCTTTTCCAACCTTAACCTATTTACAGTAGTAGCTTTTTTTTATTAAATACAATCCAAAGTATTTCAGTATTGTAACAATTTATAAAGTTAAGCTAAAATTAGTTAAAATGTCTAAATGTTCATGTTTATCTTGATGTCCATGTCTAGGTGGATTCATACATACTAATGGGAGAAAATTTTAAGTTACTAGTAAAAGTATTGTAAATGGAACTATTTTTTTCCTTTTACTTCTATGATGAATGGATTTTAGAATTCCTAATTAGACAAGTATATAAATACTAACATTATTTGAAGGCAGATATACTTTTCCTCTTCTCAGATTGGTGTCCATATTTAAGAAATTATGCTCTCTTTAAAATAACTTACAGAACTGGGTTTAATTAGGATCCTTACTTTATCATTTCAGTATGTGTTATGTTTATAAAATTTATTTTGTTAAACTCGAGTCTTTAAAATTGGGACAAAAGATAAAATGAAACCTTTTATTAAAAAATTTAGTGCATAAGGACTTTTTATTTTAGTTTCTGTGTAAATCATTGATACTTTTTATCAGTTTCAACAAGAAAATTTTAACGTACTGTGTGGTGTGTATTTTTAAAACATTAAGATCATAGATTAATAGACAATTGTTTTAAGTAACAACAACCTATGAATCTTGGCATGTTTATTTTATAATGGGTAGTTAGAATTGTTATATTTATAAGGCCACCTGAAGGTTAGTCTATTCTAACTGTTAAGTTCATCATTAGAACTTTAATAAAATGGTGCATTTCAAAGATGACGTAGCTTGTATATGTCATATTACTGATGAGTAAAATGAAAATTTCCAGAGATGATGCTAGAAAGTTGTAAAGGATGCATCAATAGAATGGAAGTAGCGCATTAGGGCTTTTCATTGCTTGGTGACTCAGGGCCAGCACCCCTCTCCCTGCTGTTCTTCTCTTTTACAAATTAGTAATATTAACAAACCAGACCTCTAACTTTTAAAGGACATTCTTCAGGATTAATGAAGAGGCTACTTTTATTTGTGTTCCTACACCCGTGTAACTCACTCTGGATTAGAAGTCTGTTATGCAGGGGGGCGGAGAAGTTTTGGTGTATTTTGGTAGATTCGTCTATCTTCTTTGGAGAGAAGCATTTCAGTGGTGAAGAGCAGGAAAAGATTACAACACAGTATTTGTTTTTATATCACAAGATCAAATACTTCTTTTTTACTTTATATTAAATATAATGAAAATGTTTTGGCTAGGCGATCATTTAATCCCGTTACTTGGCAAGATATTTAAATGGGAATTTTTATAAAATTTAACTTATTTTTATTGAATTTATTTGCTTAAGTGTCTTTAGTATCTCAATCTTTCATGTTTATCCTTTTCAATTGTTAACTCTGTGAAAGTTACTGCATTTATTAAAACTTTTCGGTATCTGTAATGGGAGAAAAAATTATTGGCTATGATAAAAGTGTAAGGTTAAACAGTGCACCTTTACAAGCCACTTTTAATCAAGTTGCCTCACAGTGGAAGTCATAGAAATTCCCAGCAAGCGTCTGCATTTGGGTTGGAAGGCAAATTTTTCCTGACTCTCCTTTATCTAGATGAAGAGACAGAATTTCTTTGGGGACCCAGGAATTCTGATGCATGGATGCATGTTATGCTTTTTAAAACACATAGATGGCAGCAAAGTGTCACAGACAACAGAGGTAAGCCTTGTCCTTAGAATGAAAGATGAGTGACAATACACATGATTTCCATCAGCTTAGCTCCCTGGGTTCTTTCTCTAAGTAAATCTAAAACAAGGAAGAAAGCTACTATTGATAACATGGATGTATAACAGGATGGAGGGAGCTGAGGGAGAACTATAATACACTGAATTTCTGGACAAATCCCAGATGAGAAATCTTAATCTTTTCAGGTATGTCTTCTATTGTAAAAGATGACTGAAGGCAGCTTCGATATTGTGCATGTCGAAATAAAAAGTCAGTGAGGGCAGAGTGGTCGTCAGGGCAGAGGGAAGTAAAAGAGAAACCTTACCAAAGTCTCAGCGGCAAAAAATGGCCTCCTGCCTACCAGGACTGTGGGTTTTGGCCTGCATGGCTCCTTTTTAGTTAAGCAAGTTACAAAGAGGAAATGTCAGTCCACGAATCAGGCAAACATTCCATGGGAACATTTGCTCAAATGTCAGCATTTTAGAAAATAGAACTGCAGCCTATTATGGCCCAGTCTCCAGGCTGGATTTTCTATTAAATACACAAGTACAAATGTGTTTGTTCAGAACGGGTTCTCAATTAACAAGTCATTTTATGCCTTAATTAGCATTCCTATATAATGACATAATCACTGTAGAAGATGACAGTCATCATTATAATTAATATTTAATATGTGTCTGGTTCTGACGACCTTTCTGTGCGTTCTTACACACTTCTAGGTAATTTTCAAGTTTTAGAATTGCGTTTAGTAAAATCACACAGACACCGAGGAGCTAAGGAAGTGGAAGCGCGCTTGTTAGGCTGCAGTCTGGAAGTGAGTTACAGAACAGTTAGCAACAAGTCCCGAACAATTGAATCACGGTGGTCTCCTCCTGCTTACAAACACTGCTAAAGAATTGCCAGTGTTGTTCAGAAAAACATTTCTCCCACCCTTAATTTCTGTTTTAAAATCTCCTCAGGCAATTTAGTCTATAGACTAATCTCTCTGTAACAGAATTTATTCTAAAGGTGTGTATAACAGCTTGCTTAAATGCAATATCTGGCAAGTCTCTCTTGTGACAGCAACTTATTTCTCACATAATTATTTTCCTAGTAAATTTGATATCTTAAC
This sequence comes from Acomys minous, assembly GCF_964271855.1. Classification (NCBI taxonomy): domain Eukaryota; kingdom Metazoa; phylum Chordata; class Mammalia; order Rodentia; family Muridae; genus Acomys; species Acomys minous. The sequence goes on from NC_140490.1 coordinate 61,081,690, forward strand.
AACCCACAACCCCTTCCCTCATTTCTGAGTTCAAAAAGTAACACTTAATATAATTTATTTCTCATAGTTAATAAAGGCTTACTTGAGAGTGTTGCCGTTCACCCTCTAGCTGCCTCAGCCGCGTTAGGTCAGGAGGGAGAGTGGTGGCCGGGATGAAGGAAGGTGGTTTCCAGCATCACTTCGCTGGGGACTGTAATGGCCTCAATGGGGTTTTAATGATGCATAAAACATATTTTGCTCGCTACTCATTGCTTATTCATGATTAAATGATTTTGCTCTGCCGTATATTCGTAAGAAAAGATGGGTACCTAATTAGTTTTTCTCTCTTAAACTCTCTACTGTGTTGACTTTAATTTGTTTGCACAGGCAGGTCTGTGTTAACTGTTTTTAGCATTGCTACACAAACATAAGAACTACATGGAATTTTATTTGTGTATATGTAATTATTTGATAATATTAATTAGTAAAATTTAATAAGGTGAACTTTCATCATCCTACATACTTAAAAAACAAATATAAGTTGTTTTTGAACTCACAGTTATATACAAATTCTTTTGTAAGTTGTTATTGAAATAGCAAATGTTTGTTAATGAGCTTTAGATAACCATATGCTACTTGAAAAATAGCTTTTACCCAGTATATAATGTTTTTGGGTAACTGTATTCCTTTTACATATTTAGCTCACTTGTAAGACATTAGGTTAAGACTATGCGTCTTTTCTTAGTAGGATGGTATCATACGTATTATTTATTTGACCTTTTCTTTGCCACGGTTTTCATAAAAAGGACAGGATTGCAACACCACTTCCTCAAACTTCTTGGTTTCAAAAGAATCATTTCTCACACAGCCAAATATGAGTGATTTGTATCGCTTACTAACAGAAGAACATTGTTCTCTACTTAAAACAAACTGCTGATTTTATTAATGTTATCATTAATGTTATATTAACTTTCCTTGGTAATATTTTATACTTTATAAGAGAAGTTAAATGTTGAATAAGTAATAAAATATTTTTGATTTTCTCATAACTTCTTAAATGCACCTTTAAAAAGGATACATTTTATAAATAACTTGATGCTTTTTCAGACAAAAATGGAATTTATATGTGCTGCAAAGGAAGATTTGTGTTTTAATGGCATCTTATGACAAACCTTAATTTATGACCACTTTAAGTTTGTTTACATGAGTAAACATTACTATATCTTAGATATTTGAAAATGTTTTTACAACATTATAGTTTAAGTAATATTTATCTTATTTGATTTTCCAAATTATGTCAACATTAATGTTCTTAAAGAAGTAATGTTCTAGTTGATAGTAAAGGGGAATGTGCTCTGTTGAGTTATGCTGCCAGAATATTTAAGTATTATTCTTAGCTTTGTTTTTCTTGTTTTATTTCAAATGTATCCTGTTTTCTGATACAAAATAACTCAAAATGATAAGTACTTTTTAAAGTAAATTGATAGATGGGGAATTGTAATCATAAATTGTTATTTTTTTTTTCATGTGTTCATTTTCTTTCATCAAGTACTAATGAGCAGTCGGGAGAGAAAATATGAACATAGGGTTCACCTTTAGGCCCGAACTGCATCTCTTTTTAAATTTTTTATAGGGTCCAGGGTACCGGACACTTACAAGTGTTTTGCCAGTGTTTGTGTTCTTCGAGGAGGGATTTCACCGGGAATGCGCTCTTTCATCATGTGAGAGATTATTCCATACTTTAGCACGTACTCTCCCGCCTTCCCCCTCCGCTTCTGGTTGAGGAGTCTGTCAGTCAAAGCATCTTATATTATTGAGTCTCGGTAGTGCAACTTTATTGGTCCAAAATTCGGAGGCTAATTCTTAACGTAGACACTAGTTTCCAAAGTGTGAAATGCTAGCTTGTTATTTTTATTCTTTAGGCAAGTTTTGTAAATTTTTTTTAAAGTGTTGACTGTGAAGAATATCTGGAAAGCATTTATAGGTGTATCATTGTGGAAATGATATATTTCAATGGACAACATAAACATCCTGGTTAACCACTTAATGTGGTTAGAGATTTTTAATCAGAAACTAGTAAAATATATTAGTCTTTGTAATGTAGCATCAATTAATACTAGCTATTATTTTTAGTAAAATCTTTTCAATAAAATTTAAACACTAACTTCTTAAAAGAACTCTTAATATTAGCTGACATGCTGTAGTAGTTTTAATAGAAATAGTTCATATTTTTATTTTCATTCATAGTAAAATTGAAATTAGCAGATGGTTTTCACTCATCTGTTTAATTGTCTTGCATTCATACATTTCGTCTTTTTTTTTTCTTTTAGTAAAAGTAACTATTGGGCAAGCATTAAGCTTTGTTTACTTCCATGTGAGTAAAGGCTGAGCTCTTATACTTTGATGCACCACTTCTCAGGGATGTTTCTCTTCCTTACTGAGGAGTAAAGCTCAGCAGATGCTCTGGGATGGAATTCTTAAGACACTAGCTCTGCGGATCAAAAGCTACACATAGCATTTTGAGTTCTCACTGACACAGACTTTGTTGCTGACATGTACTTCCTCTATTTTTTTCTTCACTCTTCCATCTGCATTAGTCAATCTTAAACTAAAGACACATGTTTGCTGCTACATATCAAATCTCTTACTGGATAATCGGTAGTTTATTTAAATTGTAATGACTGTTGGCCTTTACAAATAGTGCTTTATAGAATGAAATAAAATAATTTGTTGCATATTTACATATCTTAATTTAATATCAGTATTTAGTAAAAGTATTGATTATTGTAGCATTTAGAAAAGCTTGGAGAAACTAAACATGAGTAGCTTCTGAAAATTCACAATTATCTCTGAGGAATTCATCATAAATCTTTATAACTGCAAGGTTGACACATGAATGAAATTTTCACTGTAAGAATAATTTATGTTCATTTATTTAACATAGTTTGTGTTATACAATTCTTCACTTCAGGCCTTAATTTACATACAGCTGCCATTGATATATGGAAATACAAAGCTTTCTAAATGTTAGAATAGGGTATTTGTACATGTATGTGTTCGTGTGTGTGTGTGTGTGTGTGTGTGTGTGTGTGTGTGTATGATAAAAAAATCTAAGAAAACTGTACTTGTTTATTTTCATGTAATGTAAAGTAAGACTGAATAGAACACACAGCCTTCATGCTCCTCCTCTGTGGAATGGGGTGTGAGACTTCAGGAAGTGCAGAAGACTTTCACCACATGTTCTACAAGATTTGTTTCTAACTCAGGTTCTGTCATTCTGCTATTATCTTTTAGGATGCCATTATGTTTTCATTACAAATTATGCATACTGTCTAATAAACTAAGCACAAATAAAACCTAAGTTTAAAAGATTCGATCTCTTTTAAAAACTATTCTTTGGAAAAAGGATCCGTTAATTGAGTTTAGTATAAAGTAGTTTTTTCCTAGAAATATTTAATTTTACTTTAAAAGTAGGCTTCTACCTTTTTAAATGTTTCATGCAGAATAATGGAAACTATGAGATGGAAAAATCCTTATGCTTCAGTTTTCTCAGAATGCACAAATTAAAGTTGAATATTCTGTGAGCGTTAGTAGCACATTTATCATCAAAAAATCTAAAAAATGTAAATATTTTCTACAAAATATAAATCCATGTAAATTGTTTTCTGAATGCTATATGCTGACTTTCATTTAGTATAATAAGTATGTGTGCATTTTCATAAATTTGTTTACTCGTATAGGTTAATTTAAGTGCCAGTGTTAACTTGTTTCTCCATTTAACTTTAATATCTGTATATGTGTTTCTTAAAAGTTGAGGCATATTGCAGAAAGTGCCCTGTGCTCCAACTTGGGTCAAAAGGGAAAACCAGAAGCTAATAAATTGTTTTGTGATCATATTAAAGAGGTTTTAGTTAGAGAAACAAGACCTTTAACTATTGTAGATAACTTTTATTCAAGTACAGTTTTCTGGAGTTTCCTGCTTAATGAACTACTAATGCATTTTTAAAGAAGAAAGAAATTTGTATGAAGACTTATGTACTTAAAAGTAGACATTTTATTTGTAGGCTCATAAGGAAGCTTTGGGGCTCTACTGAATCTATGTTCAATGAGAGTGTATAATGTGAAGTTATTGGTTGATTATAGATGATGATCTTAGAGAATAAACAGCAAAAAATTAAAAATGTTTCAAAGGTAGTTTTATAATTCTTAGCAGAGTATGTATTCATCATCTAGAAAAACTAATGCAAAAACATGCCCCCTCCCACAGACGCTAAGAATTCAAGTTTTAATTCTGTTGGTTTGTGCTGGTTGGTTCACTTATGACACTGAGGATCAAACCCAGTGTCTTGCACATGGTATGCAGGCATTCAAGACACACCTTCAGCTCACTGATTTTGTTTGTTTGTTTGTTTGGCATGAGAAATTGTTATTGATACTCATGGTTTATAAAAGGCAAAAATACATCACATTAAGTAACACTTATTTTCTTTCTTCTATTATTCTTCTAAAACTTTGTATTCCCAAATTAAAAATTTCAACATTATAAGTCTATAGATTGAATTATTTTTAGGTTATGCAAATTCTGTGTTTAACTTTGCATCATTTCATGTAGTCAAGGTGGCAAACTTGTCATCAAGGTTCTTAAAGCTCGTTATGAATATTATACTCCTCTTCATTTTGGCTCTAATTAAGTCATTCTTAAGATATTTGCTGCTGTATGCATTTTGTATAAATTTTCTTGTAAGTCTTGTATAACTTTTTAAAGTTTTGTGTAAGGATTGCTCTAAGTACAACTCAAATAAAAATTGGATATTCTTCTTCACTGCCTTCTCTGAAATTGTCTTAAGGAGTTAAAATGTTTCAACTAAAGCTTATATGCAGATTTTTAGTTTGGTCTTCCTTCTTTGCTGTCCCCAACACAAGCTAAAACAACCTTAATTATATTCCTTTCTTTGTCAGTCAAATTTCATTATATTAAAGAGCAACTAGAACAATAAAATGACTGTTATATAATTTTTTATAGTTTAGCTCTTTAAAAGTAAAAATACAAAAGTATTTACTCAGCTTTTCTCTGAACTTTTAAGACTCTCATCATTTTATTTTTGTTTAAAGAGCTGTGTTTTACTTACATCATACCTGAAAACAGTCATCAGCTACTGTTAATAGTTTATTTATCTGACATACTCCTTTTGTCATTACCCTATCCTGGTGACTACCTTCTGACAAAAGGAGTACCCTAGTCTAATTCCTTCATTTGTTTAATAGGTGACTGGATTGCAAGGATATTAAGTTCCTCTCGTTGAGCGGCCCCAGGTCAAGCAGCCTGGTTATGTAGGACAGCGCGGTGGTCAGTGTGAAGGCTTGCTTTCTTCCTCTTCACTCAGAACTAAATCTCCTCTACTCATGGCCTCTCACTTGCTTTGTCAAAGTATGACATGGATGGATTGCTTGGATTCTTTCAAAGCCTTTCCTGTGTAATAATGACGGCAACAATTTCAAGCATTTGTCAGGGGCCACTAATACATGTTGTGACAGCAGTTTAAGGGGGGAAAAGGTGGATTTATTACTAATAAAACATTAAAAACCCTTATATTTAAAGCCAAACATAATTTACATGCAGTTTCACCCCTCATCGAGTCACCTGTCTGTGTGTGATTTAAGCTGCTGCCCTTTCTCTTCTCAGAAGCATTCATCCTGCTGTGGCTGACCCTGGGCACCTCCCCCAGCAGATAGGTAGTAGCTGAGTCCTTAGAGGGCTTTGACTGGAACCATCTGTTCTGCTATTCCCCGGAACAATGGTCTAGGCACTCTTCCATAGGAGCTGATGTACACAATCATTTGTAATAGCAAAGTATTGAAACAGCGTTTTGAGATTCCAAAACATCCTTAATCTGCATCAGTCTCTGATACTTGGATTTTGAGTAGTAGAGGGTTGTTTTTGTTGTTGTTGTTCACTTATTAACTGTAACTTGTAAACTTAGTGGTTTGTTTTTCTTTTCTTTTTTTCAAAAGAAGCTATTTGTTTTTGCATGTACTAGTTTAGTCTATTAATACATAAAATATATATCTGTATTTAGTATGTTTTGAAAAGACAATTTGGTTGGCTCTTAACTATATTTATATTAATATTATGATTAAAATACAGAGAGAGAGAGAGAGAGAGAGAGAGAGAGAGAGAGAGAGAGAGAGAGAAAGAGAGAGAGAGGAAGGGATGGAGGGAGGGAGAGGGAGCCAAGATATAAAGTTGATACCAGATTCTGATGATACATCTTAATTATGACTTGTTGGGATTTGGTGAGACAGATATATATGCTTTCGTATCAGGAATCCCTCCCTATTTTTCATAGGTCAGGTAGGTTTTCATTGTTTCTAGGCTAGTTTGTGAGTGTGTGTGTGTGTGTGTGTGTGTGTGTGTGAGACAGAGAGAGAGAGAGAGAGAGAGAGAGAGAGAGAGAGAGAGAGAGAGAGAGAGAGAGAGAGAGCCCTTTTATATTAGTCTTAGTAATTACCAAGTAATACATAAACTTATATAGAAAAAATTATTGAAATGCTCAGAAGTAACCCTGTATTGTTCTTCCTGGTTATGATTTGACCTACTAACAGCTGTTACTCAACTTGTCATTTTCTTAACTGCCAAAGTGTTGATGTAGCTGTTTCTACTACATCAGCTAACAACAAATGTCTTGGTTCTGAAGTACAAAGTGAATGTTTCCTTTGCAGAGTTGAGCTTAAACAGTACTCAAATTTATAAATATGTTTTTTCTTTGAAAAAATCAACTTCTAGAGATAAGAGAGTATGTATATTTATTTAGAAGTTATAAAATTTATTTTATTCCCTTATATGGGCATGTCTTGTTTTAAGATAACTAGCTGTGTAAATAGTTAATTTAGGGAAAAATTACAATAATTATTTTAGCTGTAGAATGACTATTTATTCATTTCAGAATTACTTTTAATAAATTTTCTGTGTCAGTTTAATATTAGCATTTAGTCTGTACTGGATTGGCAGAGCAATCCATAATGCTACTCTGTATGTCTTTGATTAGTAATGGGATTGAACTCACTTTACAGATTATCACCTGTTCTAATGTTCCTTTCTGTGACATGCATTTCTCTAGCCTCTGTCTACTCAACTTTTTCAGGCTTTTTAACTTGCTGATTTGTAGGAATCCTTATTAATCTTTTATCAGTTGTATGTGCTGTAAGTACATTCCTTCACTTCGCAAGTTCTATGCTAGCTTTGTGTTATCCATCACACAACATAAATCTTGACTTTTGTTGAGGTAGACTCCCCTTTTATGGGGCTATCTGTGATGTGTTTGAGAAATCCTTTGTACAGCATGCTTTTCACAATGCTGGGAACATTTCAGTGCTATAAAAAGTTGTCATCTGGCACATTCAATATATTATTAAAAGGATACAAACACTAAATTGAATTAGTCTAAGTGATATTCTAAGTTTCCTGTAAATCTATAATTCTTCAGATATATTGAAGATAATGTTCCATGTAATGTAAAACATCACATTTGTTAACAGCACCCTGTATTTTAGACATTCTGTGACATCATTGATTTTTGTTTGCATCAATGTTTGACAGCTTTTCTGATAAAACCTTGATAAAATTCTTATCACTTCAGTGGTTTCATTTTATTCTTACTGATGGGTTCATGTAGATCTCTCAAATGCTGATTATACCATGATTTATTCTTGTATGCACATTGTATTGGCAGTCTAGGCACATATGTTTGATTTTTTGGGGAACAGTACCACATGTCCCATGGCTTCCCAATCATCAGAAGTACTTACTTATTTGATTTGGAATGAGAAAAATCCCACGTGGAATCTGCTTTTATCCTTATACCTGCACCTCCCATAGTATACATTGTTGGCAGCAGAGTCATAGACTCTAACAGCTATGGTTTTCCAGACATTCTTTTCTTACTCTTTGAGTAGTAAGAGTCTTACTAGAAGTGTTTACTTTGAGACTTCTGCTCCTTTTTGTGTAGGCTCCTCCTCATGTGAAGATCATGGTCTTTGCCCATAGCCCCTGTGTTGAATTACTTTCTTGCCAGGAAGGCTGTTTTTTTTTTTTTTTTTTTTTTTTTAAATATTGAACTGATATGCTTCTTTCTGATCTTTTTACCAGTGACCCCAGATCTCCCTGCCTCCTGGATGATACCAAAGCTATGCCTCCTTCTGTCCCCAGAACAGCTATTTCTACTTAAGGTCTTGAATATATCCTGAAATTTGTTCTTCTTTCTCCAGTTGCTTAGTGTATGGGTGAAGTGTAGAATGTGTTGTATAGTATGCCCTGTGGCACCCGACAACCAGATATTTTTGTGGTTAGCATTTTGCAGGCATAACTAAAAGCTCTATTAGTCTGTTAGTGAGCATCTGGCATAATTACAGTCATTCAGGCTTTATTGCTTTTTTATGCATGCAGTTGCTCTCCACTGTGGCCTCCTTGTGGCACCTGCAAGGAAAAAACAAAAATACAAACAATAAAAACAGCAACAAAAATGCTTCTTGAAAACCTATTTCTCATTTTCCCCTTTTGTATTATATCTTTATAAAAAAAATTAAATGAAAATTTGTTTCTAAATTATAGAAATAATATAACACTATATTTTGGGGTAAAAGTTACCTAGAATCTTACTGATAGGACCTGTGTCTTGCTATGATTTTGTTTTGCTGTTTTTCTTTTTAGTATTTTTCAAATATTTTTAAAACAGATGAAATTATAACATAGTTAATTTTTTTGAGATTTGAGATTTTACTAGAAGCTTTACAATAAGTCACATCTTATTGACAATACAATTTTACATGAGTCATTCATCTGAAAGAATCAACGAGAATAATGAATTTTAAGTTTGTTTGTATTGAACATTATAATTAAAATGCTTTCTTAAGGATTGCTGTCTATTTTGGTTCTTCTTTCTGATCATCTGTACTAGCGTGGTACATCTAAAGGTGCTAACTTTTGCTGTTCCCACAAGTTTCAGAGGCGTACCTTGGGTCTGTGCTGACATATGAAATTCCCTGTATATTTTTATAAAAGAGATATCCTTGTTTTTGTTTTCTTAAAACTTTGTTCCTCATAATTCAGAAAGTAGAACAATGTTGAAGAAATATTTTATCTAATTGTAATATTTTCTAATATTTATCTGTGTTGTTTTAAACATGAAGAAGAATGTATTATGACCTTTTTTAATGAGATAATTTTTTAAAGCCCAGTAGTAATGGTAAAGGCTGAGTTTGTTTGCACTTAATTCTCAGCCATTTAGTTATATCTATAAAAACTGATCATATCAAAAGCATTTAACTTATTTGGGGACCCTTCATTTTTTTTGCCTTCTGTTCTATTTCAACAAAGATTTCAAAATGTTTACCCAAGAAAATATGATAATGACCTTTAAAAATTTATAAATTTATTAAGTGTAGCTGTCATTTTTATACCCACAGTTCCTCACTTTTTCTTGTAATTTCAAATTATCTTTCCTTATATACCAGGTGTTTTGTTGTTGTTGTTTAGAATATCCATATTTCTGTTTGGCTGTTTAGTTAAAGCTACCCAACTCCTGATTTGTGCCTAATTTACACCCCGGAGTTTCTGGGTGAAATACTATTTTTACTATGGAGAGAAATGCATTGGATTTGAGTCTTTTCTTTTTCTAAGAGAATGTTTACATACATTTTTATGGACACTAGAGGTAAGACATCACTGTGTTCATTTGTTATGCCTCCTAGTGCTATAGACCATCAGTGTCTCAACAGTGTTAACAAGTCTGACTGTGCAGCTGATACTTGAATACTTGCCTTTTAGTATAAGTGCTTATGACATGACAGGCAGCAAACCTATACCAGGTCCACATAGGTACCAGGGGTGTGGAGATTGGAATGGCCTGTCTTCTGTTATCACACCTTAATGCAGGGCATCACTGTAGCAGAAAGTACTGTGTGATATGCCATGAGAGAATGGTTAGTTCTAAGGATGAGAGGGAGATAAGAAAAGGGGGAATTGTCAGGGATATGGCTCTGTTCTGGCTAGAATGATTGAAGTTATTTTTGCCTAAGGGTCAACAAAGGAGAGGGGACCAAAAGGAATAGGCTGTTTGAGATAGAATTGTTGGATGGTGTGTAGATACGTCATAAGGATTGACAGCTGTACTCTGGGAGCTTACTTAAACCAATCCACTGTGGCCGTCCATTCTATCCTCAAACAAACCTGGATAAAAAAAAATAACTGCTCTTCTTTCTAATATGTTTAGTATCCTTAGTTCTGTCCTCTTCCTCACCTCACCAGCCTTGGGGAATTCATGTAAAACATATTTAATTTCGCTGGTACATTTCTACTCTTAAAATATTTGGAAAGGGCAGTTGCTCCTATGTAGACTGACTGTTTCCCAGCTCTGACGCTGCCTGACCATTTCTGCTCAGAGTCATGCAGCCCTACTTTCTGGGCTTGTTCTTACTGCTACAGAGTTAAGGATCCATAGTTTTCCAGTTCTTGTTTGTCTCAGAGTGTAGCACTTTATAGTAGATGTAGTTTGAGCAGCATGCAAACAAGAGTATTGTTTTTGTGTTCTTTTTATCAAACCGTTGTTTCAGACTACAGTGATGAAGCTCTGTTCTGTTTCAGTGACCATTCCAAACTGCCCTCTTGTATGTCTAGTCGCATTAAGTGTACTTAAGCTGTACTTGTATCCTGTTGTTACCTGACATTTAATGAATTCCTGGGAGTCCAAAGAAAACTGGAAAGAGTTCGAATACCTTATAATGGAAAATACAAGAACTAAATTCATTTCCCTTGGACTTTTACTGTGTTTTGATCTATTGAACTTGTTAAATGCATGAGCCTGTGTTTTATATAGCTAATGGTATTTTGGATCTCCGTTTGATATGTGTTGGTTTCACATCCATCCAAACATCTGGTGTGGATATTTTAGACCACATTGGGTTTTCTATCAGCATGCTTTAAAAGTAAGCAATTCAGCTAAACATTATGAAGTCTTCTATACTATAAACCAAGGAGCAATTTAGTTGGCAATGCAAAAGTGGAATGTAGAATGAAAATGAAATGAGATAAATTCCCCCTAGAGGCAGTCCAGATTGTACACCCTGTGGGGATGAATGCTGATATTGTACATAAAGTGTGCTTTTATAAAAGCTTAGAATTTCCAAATATTTATCATGGCAGTATTTTATACTTAAATCCCATAATGAATATAGTGTCATTTTCTCTTTAGTTCTGAAATTTTGAACTAATAAGTGATGAGACCTTGAAACTTCAGCTAAATCCTTTGATACTCCAAAATATGTATTACACTTTAGCTATGAGGGGTTGTTCAAATTATTTTATGCTATATAAACATAGTAAGGGCTCAGATGTTTTTAAATATTTGTTTTAATTTCAGCTGGTATCAGTATAAATCAAAGTGCCATTTTAAAAACCTGTGGTTTTATGCTACCATGATTAAGTCCAAAAAACAAGGGTTGTTTTTGTTGTTCATGCTTGTGATTGGAATCCTAGAAAGCAATGAGAATGGTTCATTTTTATAAGTTTCTAAGTTTAAAAAATCTGTTCCTATTTATTCATATTGAATGTTACTTTGGAAATTAAGAGAGTTAATGATACTGAGAATATGCATCATTACAAGTATTTTCTGTTTGATTGCTGACATAGTAGTAGAGCAGTTCTCAGTGGTAAAGTTGGTTTATAACTATCAAAAGAACATGCTAATCTCAGTTTTGTACATAGTTTTTATTTAAGTATAAGAATTTCTTGTACTTGTTCACTGCTTATTTTCCAGCACATTTGAGACTGAGTATTTACTTCTTGACTATAGTGCTTTTTTGTGCATTGAATTTTACTTTTTCATTATTTTGTTTTATAGTGAAGAAAATTATTATAAGAGTGGATCAAATCATCCTTTGAAAGCAATTAAGAATTCAGGATATGAACTCTTTTTATCATCCCTCCAAGATAATTAAAGAACTAAGCTGAGCACATGCTTGCTGTGAGTTACATAGCAAGGCCCTGTCTCAAACAAAACAAAACAAAAACCATAGCCAATAGCTGAGAACTAACAAGATAGACAGCTGTTATCTGCAAATACTAATGGAATAGTGGGGGAGATAAGCCATCTACTGTAGGTGGTTTAAGTTCTGAGCATTTGTCATGTTTTGGCAAATGGAACTTTATTATTAGCAGATCTGTGTGAAAGGGGAAAGCAAAATCAAGTTTTAGGGAAAATTCGATTTAAACCCGCTCATCACCTTTGGAGAGCCACAAGAATACTTATGTTTGTGCTAGTAGAGTTGAGGTGGAGGGGATTCTGAGATACTGTGAGGGCACATAAGCCTTCAGCCTATTGAGAGCTAAGCACCCTTTCCTTGGGAGTCTGTAAATCTTTAAGCCTAGGATTTAGTTACAGACCTTTAGGAATTTGTAGACCCGCTTCATTCTGACCGAAGCTAACACAGTTTTTCTCTGGAGAGAATTGCCACCAATTAGATACAAGAATAATTTTTTAAAAGGCCATAATCAGTACACAGCGAAAGATAAGAAAGTACTCAAGAAAAAGTAGTTTCTAGTGAGAACTCTCACCTCATATCTTCTTTCTGTTCTTATGTTTTCTCTTTCTTACTACCTGCTCACTCTTCTTCAATTTAATAGTTACTCTATATAGTTTCATTGGGAATCATTTTCCTTTTCAGTGCTATTTTATGGTTATCTCCTTCCTCATTATTTTGCATATTGGTTGTTTGGATTTTCTGGTTGACTTTAGATTTTATTCCTAATTCTTAAATCTTTCTTCCTAAATTCATTAGTAAATTAGAAAGTTAGTTGTTTCAGTCTTTTGGACTATGATTTGGGCAAAATAGAGTCCTAGAATTGCCATTTTACAGGCAATGTGATAACTAGCTAGCCTCTGTTTCTGTAAGTGTCACTTAGGTCATTTTTCAGATGCTTTTATTGAACAAGTATCATCTCTTTCACCCCTTTATAGTCTCATCAATCCTACATTAAAAGAAAATTCTGCTCACGTGCCTAAGCCTTGTACCTTAGTATGCTAACGAGCTTTTCTTCTATGGCGTTCTCATTTGTATATCCATACTTCATGATGTGATATTTTACTGTTGCTCTTTACTTCTCATTTAATATTCTTTCTAGCCATTTTTTTATCCCTCCAATCTGTGGGTAGATTGTAGTTCTTAGCAGAGAAATTAAATAGATGATACCTGAATCAACAGTCAATCAGTCAATCTTCCTTCCTTCCTTCCTTCCCTCCTTCCTTCCTTGGTTAGATGAGTCTATTAGGGTTAGAGAAGCAGGAGCGAGTGACTCATAGGTTCTTGTAGCATTAAAAAGGCTCAACCACCTGCCTACCAAACTCCTATCTTAATTAATTTTACTTTGTTATTTTATTTTACCTAAGTTTATTTTTTTTAAAGATAGGGTCTCATGTAGGCCAGGATGGCCTTGAACTTACCCTACCCTTCTGCCTCTAATATAGGGATGTGCCACAATACCCACCTCTAAAATTAATCTCCAACTTCAGAGGTATTTAATTCCTGTGGGGTTAGTAAAAACAAAACCTTTCCTTAACTGCAAGTAAACATGTCAATAGAGTTTATCCAATAATATAAATAAGAAACCAAGGACATTATATTTGTACAGTATTGTAAATAGTCATTTAATGCAATATTTTGGCAAAAACTTCTTTGACGATATAGCTTATGAACAAGTAGCAATAGTTTGTTAGCTTAGAGATTACCAATATAGCTTAGAGATTACCAATAATTTAGAACTTATTTTGGCAGGAAAAAGATGACCGCCTCCCAGGGAATCTTAGCTTTGGTTATGACTAAGTGCCAATACCTATAGTTAAGTCAGCAATGCATTTATGAAATACTTACTGCTCTACTCAGAACAGTGAGGATATGCAGAGCTGTCATTAAACATGAGAAGAAGGGATGCAATGATAGGCCCACATACATAGTCAGCCTCTTAGAGGAGGAGATTCAGAATTAAATTTCTACTAAGATTGAATTCAGAAAATAATTCATAGATGTCCAAACACCATTTATTCTACTAGTATTAGACAAACTTCATGCCCTATAGATTAATATCATTATTGGTAACTTGCTACATTTGCAAGGCCAAAGTCTACAATTTAGAGAAACAAATCTACAATGGGGATGTTGGCAAGAAAAGAAACTTTTTTTCATTTAGAAAAAAAGTAAATTTAATTCTTTTTCAAATGGAATTTTAAGGTCTAGCTATTGGGTTATTTACTGTGTTAGTATTTAAGTATTGGATCATGATCTTTTTTTATTGTACTTGTAATCTGCCCTGTCAGAATTTCTGAGGATTCCTCCAAATCCATACTGGCAGTGACATAGGCTTTATGTGAAGAACAATTTAATCCACATTCCTATAGAGGGGCCGGAAAAGCCTCTATGAACTCAGATCCTCATAGATTAACACCTGTGGTTAGAATTCATCAGTATTTTAGTTAAACATTTCAATGTACTTTTTTATGTTACTATGTTATTTTGAGCATTTTTGGGATTTTCAAAGCAATTTCTCTTATGTAAGCTCTTAAGTCTATAAAAGACATAGATATTTCAGAGCCCTTCTTAGTTGTTACTAAGTGTACCAGACAGCAGCAAAAATAATAATAATATATTAGAAAAACCATTATGGTTTACCCTAACATTCTTTTTCGAAGCCTCTTATTTAATAGTTATGCCTACAAGGGCCCTGAAATACACATTGCTGTATCTTCATGTTATTTTTTTTGCCAGCATATAGTCCAGAAGGGATATAAAATATGCTTTAAAATGACTACTATTTGAGTCAAAGTGTACAGAGGCTCTGAGTAGCATTTTCTACTAATGAAGAAGTTTCTCCGCTCCTTTGGTGACCACCAAGTAACAGTTTTGGAGAGGACTGACAGCATACTATTGACTCTTGGTAAGCCATCCCCTGCCTACTTAAGGGATACTCTATCTTACCAGTGGGTTTTGAAAGGTGTGGGCCATAGTCAAGTGTTCGTACTGCATTAAAATGATGAGAGCCCAAGGTATGTGGGCCATCATCAACAAAGTATTACTTTGTAGAAGGATAAAAAGTGGAAATATTATTTGTGTAGGGTTTTCATAGATTCTACCAGCTCATGAAAGTATCAGAGCACATATAGAAAAATTCACTGACTCAAAGTGCATAATGGTAGGGCAGATGATACTTGAGTCTGCCTTAGATTTCTGGTTAATGAAGTGTTTTTCTAGGTGTCATATTAAGAAGCAAAGGCATGTGGGTTTTAAACAATGTCAATTTTCATGTAGATAGACCACTAAACAAGGAATAAAGCAGTAGTAGCATACCATTGAGTGCTCTGCTTAGTTTTCTTCTCTGTACTGAATTACATGAATATTTTATTGATGGGGAGTCAAACTCAGAGAACTTTTGCATTTTAGGACTAGAAGACTGATGAATTAATAGAGAGCTGGAGTTTGAATCTGTCATTATTTGACCTCCAAGATGCCTTTTTTTGTGTGTGTGCTAGATTGTTCTTTTGATGAGATTGCTGGAAAAGTAAGAAGTTACAAAAAGGGTGTAACCATTGGAATGTTGTTAGGTAAGGTGCATAGACAGTTAATCAGGGAAAATGTTCTTAGTTGAAGATGGAATGTTATAATCAGAATTACTTGACTAAGTAAGAAAACAACTTGATTAATATGCTAGAAAGTTCTAGGTAGTTCAGAAAAACAAAACTGTGATGAAAAATCATGACCATGTAATGGATTCTTGGGAAGGGGTTAGAAAGAGAGGAAGGCATCCTGAGGCTGGGCCTGGTGTGTGGATATCACTAAACTATGTTTTTATAGATTGAAGACTCAGCATTGGCCAAACAGTGTTACAGAAAAGGGACACTTCAAAATGTTTCTGTGCTTAGGTTGTTTCCCTAGATTTCATTTACTTTCATACAAAAGTAAGGAAAAAATAAAAGCAGCTAAATTTCTTTTTATTGACTGCTGAATTTTTATGTAGATTTATATGACTAATCAGAAGGGTGATTCTTTCCTTTAGTAATTTTTAAAAAGTCTGTGATGCACAAGATGACCTTTTTGATTTGCTCAAACTGTACATTAAACCAACCCTCATTAGAAAGTTGAGTTGAAGAATTTTATTTGGATTTTTTTATTAGAGCTACTACTTGAAAAATGAAAGATAATTGACTAATCTAGAATCTGGGAGCTATTTTAGAGATTGGAAAATTGCATCTCCATCTGCCACTTAAATAAATAAGCAATGTCTCAGATGTGAGCCCAACCAGTTTCTGTGAAAAGGTTTGTTTATGGGACTGCCTGTGATCATTGGCTTATGACCTTAATGACTTAGACAATCATTTGTTCTCTTTCTTCAAACTTGTCAAATCTTGAAAGTCAATGCCTCTGCATTGTACATCTTGGTACTTGGAAAGAAAAATCTTGTAAGGGAACTGTCTTTGAGGGAAGAAGGGAAAGCTTAGTCACACATATGTTCAAATGTAGACTTAATAATTTGACCTGAGGATTGTAACCTGGAAAGCATCACCTGCACTTATCTAAAACGCAGTTTACTCCATTATTTGCACATAGAGAATACTTGATGATATATTTGCAAATTTGGTTTTCTCCACTCAGAGCTGTTCTGGAGATGTAACGTCATCACTGAGTGATGTGCAAGTTACATATTTTTTAATTAATTAGTTCACTGTACATCCTGGTCATAGCCCAATACCTCCTGTCCTACCAGTCCCACCCTCCCTTCTTCTCCCCCATCACCCTCCTATTCCTCAGAAAAGGGGGGGCCACCCTTCCCATCTACCCCAGCTCATCAAGTCACATCAGGACTGAACAAATCCTCTTCTCTCATGGCCCAGCAAGGCAGCCCAGCCAGGGTAAAGTGATCAAAAAGCAGACACCCAAGTCCATGTCAGAAACAGCTCCCTCTCCCCTTATTAGAGGACCTACATGAAGCCTGAGATGCACATTGGCTACATCTGTGTAGGGGACCTAGGTCCAGTCCATGTAAAGTCTTGGTTGGTGCTTTAGTCTCAGCAGGCTCCTCTGAGCACTGGTTAGTTGGCTCTGTTGCTCTTCTTCTGAAGCTTCTGTCACCTCCATGTCTATCCACCTCTGCTGGGTAGAGGCTTTCAGAGGACAAGCCAGGCTCCTGTCTTCAAGCATAGCAGAGTTATTATATTTTGAATTCTATT
This sequence comes from Acomys minous, assembly GCF_964271855.1. Lineage (NCBI taxonomy): Eukaryota > Metazoa > Chordata > Mammalia > Rodentia > Muridae > Acomys > Acomys minous. The sequence goes on from NC_140490.1 coordinate 61,098,936, forward strand.
TATTTTAGCTTTCCTTTTTCTCTCTGTTCAAGGATCATTTCTATAACTGTGGAATATTAGGAATACCTACCTCCCAATTAACTAGTGTATTTTGATAATAATATACTTCCCCTTGAGTGTATCTGTCAGCAATCAATAGCAAATGATAAGTATGTTACAATTTTTAAAGTACTTGGTAGACTTGCCTACAAAACTATTGTTACTTTAAAGATACTCAGATATCACAAAGACATGAGAGAAACTGAAGAATTCATCTAAAATTGAGGCAGATTACACTTTCTGAAGCAATAACCATAGCATTTAAGTCCTATCCACTTGGAAGGTGTCTAGGCCAGTTTTTCAAAACACATAGAACTAACCAAAATGCCAGAAGAACTGTTCAGCTGATACTGTGAAGACACATTTTTAGTTTCAATTAATTTGATCTGATTCTTCTTTCTTAAGTAGTTGGTTTTGTTCTTTATTCCTATTTGCTTTAATTTTGTAACATAAACCATTGGAGTAACTCCGATTGTTTAAGGATTTGTACTTTCTTTGAGATGTCATAAATACTCAAAGAATTAGATTATTTAATGCTAGATCCTGCTTTTGCTAGTTAACTTTGATGGGAGATTTTCTATTGTTTTGAGGGATCTGGTCTTGATTTAGGCATAAGCCATATGGATGAGATTGTAAGGAAGAGTGATTATGGAAGATATTAGCATTTATTAAGTGCCTGACATTGTGCTGAAGTCTTTATGTTTTTGAGGCATCTCATCTTGTATTAATGAAAAACACAGTTCTTGGTTTCTAACTCTGCTCTGACTCACCCTTAGCCTTGGTTTGCCAGGTAATCTGGAGAAGGTCTACTTTGCTTGTTAATGATGAATGATTGCTGGTAGTAATTGTTGAGAAATAATTATGCCTCTAAAAAGATACTTTGTTTTAAAGGATAATCAGGTTTGAAGTCTTTACCAGGAAACAAATTGGACAGTTGTGTCTTTGAACTACATTAAAGCTTTCTTTCTTTCTTTTTTCTTTCTTTCTTTCTTTCTTTTTTTTTTTTTTTTTTTTTTTTTACATTTGACAAGGTCCCATACTACACATCCCTGGATGAGCTGGAATTCTAGGTTCTTTTATCTTATTGTACGTAATACGTGTACTGCAGGTGTATACTGCCATGTCCTGTGAGCCTCAGGTTTATTATTTGTCAAATTGGGATGTTAAATGAGATCAATGTTTTAAACCTTAAAAAAATGTAATTATCCACGTGCTCCCTATTGTGGTCACAAGAAATATATTTTAAAAAGCATTTCAGCATATTTTTACTGAAAACAAGTGTTTATAAAACAATACTTGTTACAATATACACTGAATTCTTTCTTTTTAAAGTGTCACTTAGTAGATTGAGTTCATTACCTCTAACAATCACTTTTTCAATTCGGCAACACTGGGTAAATGGTTGATTATCTTTTTAGCTTTAGTAACTAAAGGAAGAATTTTAAATATTTTCATATACAAAAGAGCATATTGAGCTTTTTAGCAATGATGAGTTGTAAACTTCATTAAAATGAGAACAGCAAACACAAGAGCCTGTGTCCTAGGACAACTGCAAAGGGACTACTGTGGTACCTGTCATGCTAGGCCATGAGCAGTCAATAGCAGGTATGACAGAGTCCTGCAGTCCTCTGCTAGCTGTGCTTTGCTGTGGTAGGCTCGTGTGCTTTGGAGTTGAAGTTATCAAAACACAGAAAGCAAGAATTGGATTTACCAGATTGACCAGGAAGAGGGAGAGAGCTGTGGAAGTTAGTGTATGCTACCCATCTTTTCCTGACTATAGAAAGAATTTGAAGAGCAACATGGGGAGCTACTAGAGATCCTAACCTTTCACTAATGCTAAACAGGGAATAGCTATGGAATTACACACATTTTCTGTTTTATTGTGCATGCATGTGTATAGAATAAGGAGTACCTATCATGTGCATTTATCAATCCTGAATGCTATTGTTTACATATCAGCTTCTTCAGTGGTGGGAAAGAGCATGCAGGTTTCTGTCACATTAGACATGAGGTTTTCTCTGTGGCTCTGTTTCCTGTATCTATGGCTGTGTAAGGTTGTGCAGGATGCTGGGCCAGTTCCACTGCTGGCTTCTGAGACGTATACTTTTTTGGTAGTCATACCCTATAACACGAGTGGCTGTCATGTGCTGCCATTTTGTTTGAGGAAAAAGAGAGGACTTCTGGTGGACAAGAATATCAATTTCAAACTTCCAGAGACCTCAGTGAACAGAGAGAAATGATGGGAAGACTTCATTCTGAACATGATCTCTGAAAAGGTAGAGGCCTGCCTTGAGATGCTCATTGTTGATCCTGCAGCACGTATGCTGGGAAAGCGTGGACTGTCTTACAGGTAAAAGGCAAACATGAACATCTCTGACACCCAGAATAAGAGGAGCTGTAGGGCTAGTCAACTCCAGACAATAGGGGAACAGAGGCCTCTAGGACAGACAAAGCTTCCAGGTAAATTGGGAGAATCTATAACAGAGGTGTTGATGCCACAGTGGCCCTGTGAAGTCCCTCTTATGTGACTTGGGCAGTCTGGGTAATTGGTGGCCATTCTGCTGAGCTATTCAATGAAGAAAGGTGACAGCTTGCTGTGCTAGAGTGTGCATGATGCACGTCATCAGAGCAAGCTTTGATGTTAGGAATGCTCCTATCTGGAGTTTTCTTTTGTTTTCCTCAGAAGTCCTCATTTTACCATTATTTTTGCATTCCTTCAGAAGAAAGTTTTAAAAACAGACAAGTATATCTGAGGTCTGATATTTATCAACACACATTGTAACAGAAGCTTTAGGATTACTGCCATAGTGTGAAGAATGTATGGCTTCATTCATACATTCATGTATGTGTTAAGGACCTTAACGCTACAGAAAATGTAAGCTCTTACTACTTGGTGATCATATGAAATTTCTGTTTTGTATTCCCAAATAATTTTTTTAATAAGCAGTGTTTAATTGTTCAACACAGTAACATCAAAGTTAATGGCAAATAAGTTACAAGAATGTGCTAACCCCAGCGTTTTGTCTCACTTTCCACTGTTCTGATAGAATTTATTCACTTTTTAAAACTCACTAAATGGACAATGTATAGTATTAAAAGATATTGTCAAACAGTAATAGCATATTCTGACAAAAACAGGAAACATGAAGATCAAAATGAACATTTAATCATAAATTATAAATATGGATGTACTTATTAAAGGCAGATATTCACGTATTTTTATAGATTTAAAAAAAATAATTTCAACAATTCTCTTCCCACTCTGTGTGAGTGTGTATGTGTGTGTGTGTGTGTGTGTGATTGTGTACTATTCAATATTTTAAGAGAAGAGTGATTCCAGTGTTTCTAAGAAATCCTAAATTTGTTTAATAAGTAAGGTTATATTTTTTATAATTTTAAAAGAAAGTTTGTAAAATTAGAATGCAAAGTACAGTTTGATAATTAACAGTTGAAAATCATACTGCTAGCCAGAAGTGTCATTCCCAGATACCTACTGAGTGACCTCTATCTGCAGACAAATGTTCTACCTATCTAGGCTCCCTCAGGAGTGCAGAGTAACTAGGTATGTTCAGAAAACTTGCCCCATCCCAACCCCAGCACTTTCTGTGGTCATAGAAATTAGCATTAGCGGTAGATGGAGTCGTTTAATTTTCCCTGTGCACTGCCTGTGTAACTGAAAAATTTTGTTGTTGAAAACAAAACCATTACATGTATTTCTAAAAAAGTATCACCAAGGCTCAAGTGGCTTAAAATAAAAAATAAATATATGTATTCAGGCTACCTAACCCTGAGTCAGAGGTCAGTTTCAGCTGATTTCATCAGATGGGAGATCATAGATGTGTCTGGAGTTGACCAGCTATAGAGGTTTCAAATGTTTTTTGAAATGGCGTCCAGAATAGGAATATAAGACTCATATCAGAGCACAGCGGATAACAAAGCTAAAGCACTGTACTAGCAGCTTACAGATACTTCATTGTGTTTGCTCCTGCTATAGTCCAGGGCAGTGATCTTTGAAAGAATGATGCTTGTTGTTCTTGGCATTTATTGATTTTATTTCACACAGTGTGAAGGATCTATTGCTTGTCCTAAAATGATGAAATTGAGAGAAGATTGGTTTTGGATGATTTCCAGTGTCTTTCCTTAAACTCCAGTTTGCAGAGATTAGTTACTCAAATGCAAACCGCAGCCTCACAGTCTATTCCCTGCTGTTATGAAACCAGAACTCACAGGTTTATGCTCCTAGATCTTGGAAAGAATTGGGAATTTCAACATGTTTTAGACAGCAACAGTACTTCTATGTTTGACAAGTTTTCTTAGGTACTGCAATGCTGGCTACTCTTATGACTCATTTCTCCAGTTGAGTCATAAGAAGGGGCTCGTGAAATGTTGAAGAACTGAAGTATCGGGGTTGGAGGCTGTCTTAGTCACTCTTGCAATGCTGTGAAAAGACACCATTACCAAGGCAGATCTTGTAAAAGAAAGCCTGTAATTGGAGGCTGGCTTACAATTTCAGAAGTCTCGTCCATTATCATCATGGCAGGAGGCATGGAGGCATGCATGCAGGCGCTGGTGCAGTACCTTTGAGCTGCATCCTGATCTGTAGCCAGAAAGAGACTCTTGGTTTGGCATGGGCTTTTGAACCCTCAAAGCACTCCCCGACACACAGACACTTCCCCCAACCAGGCCACACCTCCTAATTCTTTCAAATAATGCTATTCCCTAAGCATCCAAATATATGAACCTATTGAAGCCATTCTTATTTAAAGCACACTGAGGCTGAGTATGTTGCTCTCATACTCATGTGTGTGTGTGTGTGTGTTAAATATATTTTATTAATTTATTCACATTACATCTCAATGGTTATCCCATCCCTAGTATCCTCCCATTCCTCCCTCCCTCCCATTTTCACCTTATTCCCCACCCCTATGACTGTGTCATACTCTTAATGGTAGTACATGCATGTTAGAAATGAAGGGTGTCTCACCTGAGGTGGGAAATAGAAACATACATCATTTAGTTTTTACCATCACCTTTTACTTTGCTGCCTTGATGTTTGGTGCTTAGTGGGTTAGAATTTTAATTTTTATGAATGCGAGGTATCTTGTTTATCCTTGTTTTTTCATGGTCAGTTTAGTTTAACTGAAGCATATGCAATGCTCATTATCTGCTAGAGGTACAGTTTTTCCTACATCATTAGTATCCTATGTCTATTTTGTTGTTCCTTAATTGAGTCCCTGTTAAATGTGAGGTAGTGGTATGGGTTACGCACATGTGTATGGCATTGCTTTTGTCCTCAAGAAATTTATTACCCATGCAGGACAGATGGATTCAAGGAAATGAATTATTAAGTGCTTTATTCTTTCTCGCCTTTGTTCTTCTTAGAAATAAAAGGGTCCTTAGAATTTGTTAGTTAAGATCAACTCACCTGAATAAGAGATTTAAAAGAAATTTAAAAGGAAAAATGAGTAAATAAGATAGTTGATGCTCCTATTCAGTGTAGCCTAGAAAATTCTGATTTAGCTATTGTGGCCAGTTAAAGTGGGGAATTTAGGGTTGGCAGTTTATAATACTGGTTTTGATCCTGTTAATGTCTGGGGTTTGTGGGAGTTAATCCACTGGGAGACTCAGAGTTTTCAGAGCAGCTGTGAATAATTCAACAGTGGACAAAGCAAGTCATTGGGGGGAAAAGCCCCACAGCGTTCTGTACTTGTCTGGACTGAGAGTGATGTTTTGTTGTTCTGGAGTAAGGCCATGGCCTTCATGAACAAGCAAGAATGAGGAAGCATTACCTAAGAGTGATTGTTATGTGTTAATGGGAGATGATACACTTGTAACAGTCAAGAGTTAGGTTGTGTTTCATGAGTGCTGTTATGTAGTGCATTTGCTCCTAGGGATCCCTCGAACACACCTGAACTCATAACTCAGGACTTTGAGCAAGCAGAGTAGGAATGGTAAGCAAGAATTGTGTGGAAAAGCAGGTAATTGTGGCATCTCAGGAGCCAAGATTGAGGATAACTTGGCTTTAAGTGTTGATGAGGGCAAGCATTGTCACTGACTAACAGCTGTGTATTAGAGAGACCCAGCTGCTTCCAGAACCTAGTTTTGAGGTCATGTGCCTTTCATCCCTTGGCGGTGTTAGTATTGGTGCTGTCTATAAATATTCAGATGAAAATGGTTTCAGTTGCTATATTTGACTATGGTCCTAGTTAGCTCAGTCTCTTCTTACATTAAATTGCTATCTATATCTGTATCTAAACTATATCTATATCTATATTTACTTATAGCTACTACTGTATCAAGACTTTGCTTTGCAAAAATATTTTCATAATTAAAAATACATATAATAGATTACAATTGTCATTCCAACTATTTATTTTGTATTTTGAACAACAGCAACAAAACTCTACCTTGAGAAAAGACACATAGGCTTCCTAGATTGCCAAAGATGTCATGTAAACAAAATGTCAGCCAGTACCCAGGAGAAAATGTTCAGCAAAGAACAAATGTGTTTCAAATGTGTAAGTGTGGTAAGACCTCTCCCCCTTTTCCTCCCTCTGTTCTTCTTCTGCTCCACCCCCCCCATTTGACTTCTTTTAAATGTTTCTTCATCTTGTTATTTTTTATTCTCATTTCAAATATACTTTATTAGACTTTGACACGTAAGTTATAAAAATCTAGCATAGTAAAATAGTCCCAAAGCTAAATTACCTTTTAACATCAATTTGCTATAAAAACATAATTTATGATAGGATCTGCTTTTTTGGATGATTAAAAAATTCTTTGTATTTTTAAAAATCACTTAATAAAGTACTAGTTGTGGGTGTCTTAAAATTATCAGATTTTTTTCCCCACATGGTCTATAGTTAATTATTTATTCCTCATATCTTTATTTGTACAACACCCATTTATATAACTTGTCCATCACCTGTGTATGCAGTAGAATAACACATCTGTTAATTCATCACTACTTTGACCAGTAATTTTAAAGATACTAACAAGTTTTATTTATTGCTGTTCTTTCTAACCACTTGGCCTATTTATAACCTTCAAACAGCCTTTCCTGTGTTCTCTAAGCACATTTGACACACAACAAAAGTGACTTTTGTCTTGTTATGGAAGTAGGCCAAATTGCTTGACATAACGACAGGTGAGATGTTATTTAGCACTATTGAGACACTGGGTTCCACAAGTGCTTTGTTCCCTCCAAATTGTGTTTTGACTTTCATGTTTCAGACAGCCATTGTGGCATTGGGCTCTCATATTGAGTTTAGAATGTTTGAAAGAGCTGACCTTATACAATGTAACTACAGGGTTACCAGTATCTTCTTAATCATTTCATATGCCCTGTTTAATAGTTGATTATACTATTGGTTTTATTGCTAGCTTTTATTATTGTTTTGTTTGATTTGTTTATACACATAGTATCCCATTATGAGAAGTGTAGCAACTGTGTTTATAGTAATTAATATTTATGGGTTTTTATTATTGGAATTTTAGGCTTAAAATGGATTTTTTAAATGTTACTTTCAAACTAAGAGCTGCAACAAACCACTGCTTTAGGTAAATAAACTCTAGAACAAATTAAAGTTTTTCCTTATAGTATATAATTAACATAAGAAATAACAGAATAAACAGTTGAAGCAAGAAGTATTATAAAAACTAGGTTAATTTCAACTCTGAGATATATTAAAATATTCTATGTGGGAAGTGACTTATCTTTTTTTAGATGCAAACATTCTTACTTAGTATGTATTAAATTGCAAGGACTATACCATGAATATGGGAGGTAGCTGTCAGGCAGATTCTCTGATCTCCTGCATTTGTGAGTCACAGCTTTTGCTTTTGGTTTCTATGGCAAATGCCATTTTTATAGGAGCTGGGCAGAAAAAAAAGCAGACTGATAATAATAGCTATACTTTATTGAAAGTTCAATATTCTATTATGATACTTCTAATTCCTTAAGTGAGAAGGAACTGTCAATACATGAACTAAGGCTCAGAAAACTACTGAATTTATCTCACATTTTGCCTGAGAATGAAATTCCATGCTGTTTGTCGTCAGTTCTTTCTGTTACCATTCTTTTCTCAGTGCAGGTTATAGAACAATATTATTAACTTCTTTGGATTAAGTGAACAGTAAAACTTGAAACGTAGTACTTTAGCTGTTAAACAAAGAAATTTATTATTTTTGTAGTTTGATTCTTACTTTTTAAAAATAAACAATGAAAGGATGGTTAGCCTTAAACTTCTACCGTAGAAAATTATAATTTGATGCATGTATGTAAATACTAAAACAGGAAGTTTTTTCTTATTTTAGTGCAGCATAATAATAAATCTATCATTACTCTGTACGATCTTTAGAAGTAACTACTTCAGTATTACATTAGGTACTAACATTAATCTACAGGTGAATTATTAAATGTGTCTATATGTGTGCCTGTGTGAATTGATGTGCATTACCTGTGTGCAGTTCCTGTGGAGGCCAGAAGAAGGCACCAGATTCCCAGGTACTGGAGTTAGAGATGATTATGAAAAGCCACATGGGGGCTGGGAACCAAGCCTGGGTCCTCTTTAAGAATAGCAAGGGCTCTTAACAGAACTGTCCCTCCAGCCTCTTGAGATTTTTAAAAAAGGTTCTTTTTATTCTTTACGAATTTCATAGATGTATACAGTGTATTTTTCTCATATTTGCTCTCCCCCACCTTCTTATAATTTCTCTCTGATCTGCTCCTTTACACACTCCCAACTTTGTTTTCCCTGTCCCGCCTTAGCTATTAAGTCTAATGGTATCACTATACTCACAGGTATGGGGCCAGCCACTGGAGCATGGACCACCTTCCAGGGGCTACACCTTTAAAGAAAACTGACCGTCCCTCAGAATTCATCAGCTGTCAGTAACTCCTGAGCTAGGGTAATGTTCTTAAGGCCCTTACCCCTCCATGCGGGATTGTTGATTGGCTTGATTTTGTATAGGTCTTGTTATAGGCAACCACAGCCACTGTGAGCTCATGAGTGTAGTGGTTCTGTTGTGCCCAAGTACACTGTTTATCTCTAGTCTTGCTTGATAGATAGATATTAATTTTTTTTGTCTCTTCTTCTGAGATGGGTCCTGAGCCTTGGGGGCAAGGTATGTGATATAAATGCCCATTTGTGGTTGTGTGCTTTATTAGCACTCAGTCTCCATGCTTTGACGAGCTATAAGTTTCTCTGCACGGAGCAACTGCCTGAAGAAGTCTGGGAGCTTTAGTAATGTATATTTTGATACCATGTCTATTTAACAAAATAATATTAGTAAGTTTACCCTGGGACCTGTGAGCTCCCAACCATGGATTCTTTACCATATTTACAATGTGGGCATTTGCTTTCTATCATGGAGTGGGTCATAAGTTTAATCAGTGCCAGGCGTGTGAGAGCTTCCCTTACACTGTTGGTCAGGAGGGTCTTGCAGACCTTTAACTCAATACAGGCTGTTGCCATTGCCCTTGGTTTTTGACCAGCTTCACTTTAGTCATGGAGTATGTAAAAGTAAGTTAGTACTGACCAAGATGCTTCCACCTTGCTGGCTGTCCTTGACAGTATAGAAGGTGTTTTATACGAGATACTAGTGGTGGGTGGCTTCATCAGCTTTCTTACTGAGCTGTGAACCTTGTGAGCTACAATAGTGATTGCATGGCAAGATATGCCATCATGGGTTCAGTAGTGACTGGAGTGTGTGTGAGGGGGTGGGTAACCAACCACTTTCTGATAAGAGATGATTTCTTTATACAGTAGAATGTGTATAGGTCCTTTGTAAGTCCTACACTTTTTATATAAAAGACTTAACCATAAAAGAGTTCTGGATTTTTATTGAATGGAGAAAATGACCCAGAAAAGGGCTGCTGCACTTGCTATGTAGACCTCCCCAGTGTCCTCTTTAGAGCAGAAGGAAGATTCTTCTCTTAGTCCCCGCCTTTAGCCACAGATGGGGAACTGCTCCAAGGCCAGTGCAGGGAATATGGGTGGTGGTGCTTTCTATGGTTTCTTATGCTGATCTGTGCATAACTGTGGTCAAGAATGATTAACATATAGTTCTCAATTTTACTCAACTGCCAAAGTTTTAGCAATAGGAAATAGCCCAAGCCAACAACCTTGCAGTGGTTTAAGATTTCAGGTTTTAAAGTCAGGACTCATTGCTATAAAAGCATCTGAAAAGCTTTTAATGTATTACAAAGATGAAGAATGACTGATGAAATAGTTTAAGTCAGCACACATCCTTTCTCCATCTGTCATCTTGTCTCTTCCTTATTTGGGCCCATGATAAGGCTTTGTAAGTCCCAGAATGAGTTATTAGCATTTTCGAATAATTACTTTAAATCTTTTTGTTTGATTAGTATATTGTGTCATCTTCATTCTCCAGAATAACATATTGTGCTTTCAGATAGATTTTTTTGGAAACAACTAATCTACATTTAAAAAAAAAAAGTTTTCCAAAATATCTTGCAGACTTCTAGTTTCTTTTTTCAGAGGCTTGGTTTTCAATTGGATGAGGTGTGAGCAATGGAGGGTAAATAGAGAAAGTAATGGATAAGAATCTCATCATTTCTTCTGGCCACAGGGCCTGGCTGTACTCTTACTTCCTGTCCCTTCCCCCTCCACCGTCAAATATGTGCCTTATTTGACCCATATTGACTTTCCTACTGACCTTGGCACCAGCAGCCTTGCTGCTGTCCAAGGGCCTCTTATGCCTGGCAGTCTAGAGTTCACATCTCTGTCTTTCTGTTTTTTGTCCCCAGAGTTTACCAGTTCAGTGAGGCCTTCATTACAGCGTACCACTTGCCAGCTCCTTTTTCCATAGCGTTCAACACTATCCAGCATACTCCATATATTTTGTGTCTATGTTTATTGTCTTTCCTACTGAAGTACAAGACCCATGGAGGTAGAAATGGTCTCTGAAGCCCCTCCTTGAATAGATGGCCTGGGCCTGGGTTGATGAGGGCCTCAGGTAGATAGGTAATATTGTTTGAATGAATGGATGAAGAGAATTATATACTCACAGAATTTAGGAGCTGCCTCAGGAAATGCAGCTTTATTTCTGGTGAGGAAGATGCAAAGCAAATTAAGGCTAGAGTTTGTCCTCAGCTGCAGGTTTGTTGTTACTGTGGTCATCATGGTCATCGTCATCATTATAATCATCATCATTAGTGTGTTTTTTAATGCATCCAAGATGATTCTGATAGGCAGCCATAGGTGAAGCCACTTCTTTAGTCTTCTTTGTAGGATTATATAATATACTATAAGTTATAAAGCTAATAAATAACAGAACCCAACAAAATAGAGGCATTAAACTACACAGGCCCAAGGCAAAATCTCTCTTTAAAATCTGTAGATTTCCCTTTGTAAACATCAATCTCTCTATCTCTAAAGTAGAGAAATAGTATTGATCTCATGTTGGCACTTTTTCTTTTGTTTTGTTTTTGTTTTTTGAGGCAGGGTTTCTCTGTGTAGCCTTGGCTGTCCTGGACTCACTATATAGACCAGGCTAGCCTCGAACTCACAGTGATCTGCTTGCCTCTGCCTCCTGAGTGCACCACCATGCTGGGCCTTTATGTTGGCATTTTAAAAATCGATTTTATTTTGGGTTCCTTGTACCTCTGCCTTCCTACTCTACCCTAATCCCTTCCAACACCCAGCACCAGGTAGGAGAGGAAGAAGATTAGTGGGGGAGGGGTGTAGTTCTTTTTAGACTACTTCCTACCATTTAGGGAAGTAGTTCCTTGAAGCAAGTCTAATCTTCAGAGTCAGGATATCTCCAGCTTCTTCTCATCAAACTGCAAGAACAACAGCCAGGAGCAGCAGGGGCGGGGGCAGCAGCTACCTTCCTTTGAGCACAGCTCAGCCCTCTTCAGGCTCTGCCATTTATTCCCTCTCAGAATCCTCAGAATTAAACTATCTGCAGCTGGCAAAGATCACACCTCTCTCAGAGCCAACTGAGGCAAATAATCTGCTGCTGTGGGCAATGTGAAGCAGCCTCAGATCCCACACCTGGGATCAAGACAAAAAAAAAAAAATATGTTTACATATCATAACTAAGTTATTAAATCAAAATTCCCACAACAATCTTACTGGAATTTCTGAGAGTTAAATGAACTTAATCAGTATCCTCACCCCATTCCATGTTATGGGGTAGATTCACCCTATCTATATTGTGTTTATTCCTGTACACCTATGGTAAAGCTTACTTTCTGAGTTGTACACAGGGTGATACTAACAATAACATAATAAAGTAGAATTATAACATCCTGCAAACTGATATTTGAATCTCAGTACTTCCTATTTACACGGTAGTCACTTTTCCTTTTCTTATGTCCTACAGTGGCTATGTGATGGCATGAAGTGAGGTAATGACATTGCCATTATGAGGTAGCATTCGGTTGCTACCTTAAGTGTTACTGGAACACCAAAACCTTATTACCCCAGGAACGCAACTGAACATAGGCATCGTATGCAGCATGGACATACTAGTCACATGCATATTCCCACCAAGCATGGGGAGGGATTGCATAAAATTTCAATATGTTACCCCAAAATGCTGTGTGATTTAAAATTTACAAATTGTTTATTTCTGAATTTTTATTTTTAATATATTTTGGACTGAAATTGTAGAGGAGGAAAAAATTAGTATATATCACTTCATTTAATTGACTTTTAATTGTACATGCTGCTACATTACTCAGGAGGAAAAAATGTATTTGTTCCCTTGGCAAGGCTTTTTCTTACCACATGGAACTTGTAGTAAGGCAGTGTCTTGAAATTAATGATAAATTAGGTTAATTTATTTTATAAACTACATATGATAAGATATTCTTCTGTTGATAAAGAATATGCCCTCGTTTCTTCTTCAGACATAATGATTGTGATAATAATTATAATTTTAATCAACTAAAGCACAGAGGCATACATCCATAAATCAGGTATGAGGGTGGGGAGTTTAATATCAGCCTCACCAACATAACGAGTTACAGGCATGCCTGGGATATATGAAACTGTCACAAGGGCAAATAAGCAAATGAATAAATAGTTCCAATAAACAACCTAAATTTACAGTTTTAACAAGGACAACAATTATTAGGCATTTTTTAATCAGTTTTCATAATATTAATAACACTTTTATTTTAGGTGGTTATTTTGAAGCAGCTAGAAAATTCTGAACTAAAATTCAAACACATTGGGCTTCAAAATTCAGTCTATTAGTTACTATGTTGTATTGAATTTACTGTTTAATACATAGATTTATGCATAATCCACAGTGAGCTATTTTATTATAAATTAGCAAGAACTATACAAACAAGGGAAGTCCAAGTTATATTTACTCCATAAACAGTTTTATCATTTGTGCAAAATAATGAAAATAATGGTGTGACTTTAAGGGAGGAAGTGATTTATAAGGAGGAAGGTAATTTGACTGCAGGGTCTGGTCAGTGCCGTGGCAGAGCCATTGTGCCCAGATATGATAGCCCGATTGAGGATGCCATGCAGCGAGCAGTAGGCTAAGAACAAGGGGCACTTTTCTGTACGCCTGGTGTGGTTATTTTGAAGTTATTCTTCTCGGGACTTAATTATTTTTATGAAGTAAAATGTGGTAATTTTGCCTTCTTTCTTTAGTCTTATTCCCCTTCCCTCAGACTCAGTTTAGGAATGTTTTAATATTGCTCCACAGATCCCTAAAATCTTTTATTCTTGTTTTCAGTTCTTCCTGTTACTCAGATTTTGCAGTTTTTATTACTGCAGCTCTCTTCCTTGGCCTTACAATTCTGGTGCTAATTTCATTTGCTTTATAACAAAGTCAATTTTATTTTAAAATAATGCTTTCATTTACAGAATTTTTTTGAATTTCTAGGACAAGATCTTGCTGTGTAATCCAGCCTGGCCTCAGCCAGACTCCTGATCCTCCTGTTTCCACCTCCTGGGGGTAATCCAAGTACAATTGTGAACACACATTGCCACATCCCTTCTAGAATTACTTTTTTGTTTTCTTTTTAATGCCACTTTTCTTTCTATGATATTATTTCTGTTCATTCAGTTTTAACATACTTGAAAAACATCTTTGATTAAAGTTAAAGTAGGTGCTTAGAAGTCCCTATATGGAAAATGGCCCTTTTTCTCTTCTAGTGTGGACACTGCCTGCTTCCATCATCCTCTGAATTGCTATCACATTGGGATTAAAAACCTTTACTTCAATTTGCAAAGTTCTCATGGTGGAGATCTATGAAGTTGACAGAGATTGACAAGCAAGCCTATACTGGAAAATATGGCAATGGGCAATAATGGTACTGTCTGCTCAGTTTCTCCAGTACATTTTAGTGAAAGAATTGATAAAGGACAGTCAGTGATATATTTCACTCTCAGGATTCCCCTCTTTTTTCCTGGGAGTAATAATGGACTCATGGCCAAAGTTTCTGAGAGCTTACCAAAAAACAGTTTGAGAACTTACTCTAGGTGCAAACTTAGTTGTCAAAAGTATATGTAGTGTCAGTACGGGGCTGCTGCCAGTGATCAGGAGCACCCTCCTGGTGACCTTTATAAGACCTTCAGTCCCAATAACTCCTGATAAGAGGATTCTGTGAATACAGTTTATATATATATATATATATATATATATATATATATATATATATATATATATATGAATAAATTATAATAAATTTTTTAAAAGAATTGAAACAACAACAAAACAATAAAAGATAGACAATTCTACCATTCTTGTTAGCTTTGAGATTAGCATTTTTTCTCTTCTGTAAAATGGGAATAAATACAAATTTCTTTTAAAACATAACATAGTTTACAACATTGCACTCTATTTGTGGTTACTTTAGAAAAACTCTACAATAAAATTGCCTCACCAAGCTGTCCTCTGTGATCACAGTAATCTCCTCTTTCCCACTCTATCTCACTGTTTGGTAAAGTTATGTGGATTAGTTTAGGTTAGGGAGGACACTGCCAGAGTTGTGTGCTCAGTAGTCTCACTATCCACTATGCAAGATGGTCTTGAGGGGATTGCCAGAAGATTTGTGATCCAATGGATTTTATCAAATGTCAGTTGCAATGAAACTATTCTTTATGGTGTGAATTGGGCATTGGTTTTAATATATGGTCAGGTGATTCTCATTTTTTAGTGTCTAGAATTCACCACTACAACCCCATGGGGAAAAAAAAAACTCTAAAAATAAAATTTGTATTCAACATCAGCCAATTTCTGGTGATTCATTTGTGTATTTGAGCTTATGTGTTTTATACAGTTAAAGATCTACATAAATATATAGATATATATAGAAAAATTTACTTGAATGAAAAACTAGCCACATTTAATGTAAGGTTTATGATGGATTTGGTAAATACTTTTAGTCTTATAAACACTTCTTTTTACTTTATGATTCTCCCTTCAACAAGTATGGAAAACATGTCAAAGGTAAGATTAATGTTTCTTTATTCAAATGATGTACAGAATATGAATCCTAAAAATCAGTTTAGTATCTAGACAGGAATAATGTACAGATTCAGCAAGCATTGTAGAGGGAGGGTTTTTGTCAGTGATAATGAAGTATTTTCTGAATATTGCTGTCCTTATGGGTGAATAATGGCTAATTCTATGATAATCTTATTATTCTAGATAAAGATTAAAATAAAATTGTGTTAAAAATGTACTCTGTGAGATTTGTCAGTTTTTAAATAATTAACTATTTAATTAATATTTTTATCTGCATTGGTGTTTTGCCTGCCTGGATGAGGGTATGAGATCACAAGACAGTTGTGGGCTGCCATGTGTATGCTGGGAATTGAACCTGGGTCCTCTAGAAGAACAACTCTTAATAGATGACCCATCTCTCCATCCCTGAGATTTGTCAAAACAAGCATTTAAATCATACAAATTTTCTGGACATTGTGGCGTACACCTTTAATCCCAGGACCTGGGAGTCTGAGGCAGGCAGATCTGTGTAAGTTCAAGGCCAGTCTAGACTACAAAGTGAGTCCAGAACAGCTAGTGCTCTGTTATACAGAGAAACCCTGTCTTGAAAAAAAAAAGTACAAATGTTATACAAACTAGTTTCTTTTGTTTTCTTGGGTTTATAATTTTATATAGGAAGCAACCTTAATAGCCAAACTAACTAAAAGGCAGAGAGACAGTATCCAAATTAACAAAATTAGAAATGAAAAAGGATATAAGAACAGACATTGAAGAAATCCAAAGAATCATTAAGTCTTACTTCAGAAGCCTATACTCCACAAAATTGGAAAATCCAAATGGAAGATTTTCTTGAATATATTTCACTTACCAAAGTTAAATCAAGATCAGGTAAACAATTTAAATAGTCCTATAACCCCTAAGGAAGCAGTCATCATAAGTCTAACAACAATAACAACAACAACAACACTCAAAGCCAGATGGTTTTAGCACAGAATTCTACCAGACTTTCAAAGAAGAGCTAATACCAATATTCCTCAAACTATTTAAACAGAAGGAATATTGCCAAACTCATTCTACAAGGCCCTAGTCACCCTATTACATAAACCACACAAAGGCCCATGAAAGAGTATTTCAGACCAATTTTCTTCATGAACACTGATGCAAAAATACTCAATAAAATACTTGCATACAGACTCCAAGAACACATCAAAAACATCATCCATCATGATTAAGTAGGTTTCATGCCAGGGATGCAGGGATGGTCCACCATATGAAAATCTGCCAGTTTAACTCTCCATATAAACAAACTGAAAATAAAAAATCATGTGATTATCTCATTAGAGCAGAAAAAGCCTTTAACAAAATTCAACACCCCTTCATGATTAAAGTCTTGACGAGATCAGGGATACAAGACCCATACCTAAGTGTAATACAGGCAATGTACAGCAAGCCGATAGGCAACATTAAAGTAAATGGAGAGAAACTCAAAGCAATTCCACTAAAATCAGGGATAAGACAAAGCTGCCCACACTATTCTTATCTCTTCAGTATAGTACTTAAAATTCTAGCTAGATCAATATGACAAATAAAGGATACCAAAGGGATACAAATTGGAAAGGAAGAAGTCAAAGTATCCCTGTTCGTGAATGATATGATAGCATACATAAATGACCCCAGAAATTCTACCAGAGAGCTTCTACAGCTAATAAACACATTAATCAATGTGGCTGGATAAAAAATTAACTAAAAAAAAAAACCATTAGCCTTCTTTTATACAAACAATTAATGGGCTGATAAAGAAATTAGGGAAACTACACCCTTTACAATAGCCCCAAACAATGTAAAATTTCTTGGTGTAACTCTAAACAAGCAAGTGTAAGACCTATATGACAGAAATTCAAGTCTCTAAAGAAAGAAATTGAACATGGAAAGATGTCCCGTGCTCATGGATCCATAGGATAATTGTAGAAAAATGTCCATTTTACCAAAAGCAATCTATAGCTTCAATGTAATTCCCATCAAAATTTCAAAACAATTCCTTATAGAACTTGAAAGAACAATTTTTAACTTTGTATGGAAAAACAGAAAACCAAAGATGTGAAAATAACCCCATACAATAAAAGAACTTCTGGAGGTATCACTACCCATGATTTCAAGTTGTACTACAAAGTAGTAGTAGTAGTAGTAGTAGTAGTAGTAGTAGTAATAGTAATGATGATAATAAATAAAACACATAGTATTGTCATAAAATTAGACAGGTTGACCAACAGAGTTGAATCGAAGACCCAGAAATAAACCCACACACCTATGGATACATGAATTTTGACAAAGAAGCCAAAACCATACAATAGAAAAAAGGAAGCATCTTCAACAAATGATGTTGATCTGAATGGATGTCAACATGTAGAAAAATGCAAATAGATATATATTTATCACCTTGCACAAAACTTAAGTCCAAGTGGATCAAACCTGAAACCTGATACACTAAATCTAATAGAGGAGAAAGAGTGGAAGAGCCTTGAATGCATTAGGATAGGACACAACTTTCTGAACAGAACACTAACAGCTCAGTCACTAAGAGCAACAATTAATAAATGGTATATCCTGAAAGTGAAAAGCTTCTGTAAAGCAAAGGACTCCATCCATAGAACAAAGTGGCAGCCTACAGATTGCAAAAAGATCTTCACCAACCCTATACCCAATAGAGGACTAATATCCAAAATATATAAAGAACTCATGCAATTAAATACCAACAAACCAAATATTCTAATTAAAAATGGGATCAGTGCTAAACCTAGAATTCTCAACAGAAGTGCTCAGTGTCCTTAGTCATCAGGGAAATGCAAATCAAAATGACTCTGAGATACCATCTTACACCTGTCAAAATGGCTAAGATGAAAAACTCAAGTGATAGTACATGTTTGTGAGGATGTGGAGCAAAGGGAACACTCCTCCATTGCTAGTGGGAGTGCAAACTTTAAAACTACTTTGGAAATCAGTCTGGTGCTTTCTCAGAAAATTGAGAATAGTTCTTCCTCAAGATCTAGCTATACTGCTTCTGGGCATATACCTAAAATATGCCTCAACAAACCACAAACACATTTGCTCACCTGTGTTCATAGCAGCTTTATTCATAATAGCCAGAAACTGGAGGCAACCCTGATAGATGTCCCTCAACTGAAAAGATTAATAAAAAACAAAACAAACAAAAACAAAACAAAACTGTTGGGCAGTTTTACATAATGGAATACTACTTAGATATTAAAAATATAGATGTTTTAAACTATAGAGATGAAATATGATAGATACTGATTTTCATTTAGAATTTTAAACTCATCAAGATAGGAAAGATGTTTACTTTGAGTTTGCCAAATACAAATAGCCAAAATCACTATGGATGTAACATTTATATAATTCCTGATTGTTTCATGGTTCTTCCTGCAGTATGTAGTTTATTATATATATATGTAAAATTATTATTTAAAAAGTCAAAAAAATAAGGACATCATGAAATTTGTAGGCAAATGGAAGGAACTAAAAAATTTCATCCTGAGTGAGATAACCAAGACCCAGTAGGACAGACATGGTAAGTGGATATTAATTAGCATTATACTACAGGATAACAGTGCTACAACCCATAGACTTAAGTTAAGCAACAAGGAGGGCTCAAGGGAGGATGCTTTAATCCCACTAAGAAGGGGAAATAAAATAGACATCATAGACTTTGGAAGGGGAAGGTGAGAGAGGGCATGGCGAGGAGAACCTGGGCAGGGGAAATCAGGTGTGGGGGGAATGGGGGTGAAGAGTGGGGGCTGGAGAGAAAAGGAAAGTTGATGTTGGGGCATCTCTGGGACAAACTGGAGACCTGGGATGTGGAAGGCTTTTGGGATGATATGGGGGTGACTCTGGCTGAGATTCCTAGCAGCGGGGTATACTGAGACTGAAGTGGCCATATCCTGCAGCTAGGCGGGACTTCCAGTGGAGGGATAGGTGCACTAACCCACCCACAAAACCCTTGACTCAAAATTTGTCCTTCCTACAAGATGTGCAGGGATAAAAGATGGAACAGAGACTGAGGGACTGGCCAACCAATGACTGGCCCAACTTGAGACCCACCCTCTCCCATGGAAGGCACCCAACCCCTGACACTATTAAGGATACTCTTCTCTCCATGCAGACAGGAACCTAGCATAACTGTCATCTGAGAGGCTTTAGCTACAGATAATGGAAACAGTTGCAGAAACCCATAGCCAATCACTTGGTAGAACTCGGAGTCTTGTGGAAGAGTTAGGGGAACAATTGAGGGAGCTGGAAGGGTCAAGAACACCACAAGAAGACCTACCTAGCCAACTAACCTGTGCCCACGGGTGATCATAGAGACTGAACCACCAACCAAAGAAATTGCATGCACTGGTCCTAGGCCCCCTACACATATGAAGCTGATGGGCTGCTTGGTCCTCAAGTGCATCCTCTGACAGTTTGAGCAGAGGCTTTCTGTCCTGGACTTTGTTGCCTCCCTCTGGATCCCATTTCCCTGGCATGGCTGCCTTGCTTTGCCTCAGTGAAAGAGGAGGCACTCAATCCTGAGGCGACTTGATGTACCCGAGTAGATTGGTATGGGTGGGGGCTCTTTTTGGGAGAAGTGAGTGGGAAGATGGGACTGAGAGGAGAGGTGGGAGTAGAGTTTTGATTGAGATGTAAAATGAACAAATAAATAAATTAATGAAAAAATTTAAAGAGGAAGCTACCTTAATACCTGCTCAGATTTTATTTGTGTACATTGTGTATAATGAGTTTTGTTATTACATTTTCATGTATGTAATATATTTTGCTTATATTCACCCTCTATTCATTACCTTGGCTGTGCTCATTCCTTCTAATCCCTCTTCTAGTTTGTTTCTTTGTTTCTTTCGAGTTAGACAATGAGTTTAATTTGTGTTACTCACAGGAGCATGGGTGAGAGGTTATTTATCAATGCTTGTGCAACTTACCAGTAGCCACACTACTGAAGTAAATATCTCCCCTTCCCTAGCAACCATTAAATCCTTATAATTCTGGGGCTTCTGAGCCCTTTTTGTTGCCAACTTCTCTGAATCCCAAATGAGAGGTGGTGGTCTGGTAAAACTCCCCCTTTAACATTTTTAAACTGTTCGTATATCTTGAAGAAGTGTGTGGGGCTCCTGAACTTCTCCATGACACTTTTTTGATGGGCTCAGTTTTGTACCAGTCTTGTGCAGATAAACACAACCACCATCATTTAAGAGTGCAACATCCATGTCATTCTTAGAAAACACCGTTCCACAGCACTTTACCTTCTCTTGTGGCTGTTAACATTCTTTCTGCATCCTCTTCCTCATAGTTCATTAAGTATCGGGGGTAGTTATCTAGATGTTTAATTTAGAGCTGAGCATTCACTAGTCATTTATTCTCAGCACCTCCACTACTTATAACTCTGCAATAACTACCTCCCATTGCAAAAAGCTTCTTTCCTTAAATTGAAAAGCAATACTAATTAATGTGCACAAAAATAAATATTTTGAAGGTACTTTGATGGTAACAATAATTTCCACTTAAGAAAACAGCCATAGTAGCTTCTGCACTAGGGCCTAATATTCTCCAGCCAGAGGCTTTTGACTAGATTTTTTAAAACCAGTCATGAATTTCCTTATGTGAAGCAGACCTCAAATACAATGTAAAGAGTTGTTGGTTATCCTCTAAGAGTCATGCCACTGTTGTATCCGTGGACATATCTTGCCTGGCAGCTAGATAGTATAGTAGTCAGGATCCACACCTGAGTAAAACTGCTCATGACAGTTCTCTCACCAGCACCCTGTATAGCAACTTTAAGCACTATGAAATCTAGGATTTATGTTTACAGGTCTGTTACAGCTTACATTTTCTCTGTCTTGCAAATAAAGTATGTAGTGTCTTTAGCAATAGGATCTTACCATCTGGTTCTGGTGTCACCAACCACAATGACAATAGCCTTTCTTGTGTTAGGAGATCCAGGGGTGCACTCTCTCTCTCTCTCTCTCTCTCTCTCTCTCTCTCTCTCTCTCTCTCTCTCTCTCTGTCTCTCTCAAACACACACACACACACACACACACACACACACACACACACTTTAAATGTATTTTTGCTTACTTTTATTTCTTTCCACATTCCTTGTAGCTCCATGTTTTGTATCAATTTTATTTGAAATATCTCTAATGTTTTTCAAATTTCTATACTTGGCCAAAGCTATGCTAAGGTATTAAATCAAGTTGATATTTAAAGTTTTATCAAGTAGTATATGTAAAAGACAACCTTGAGCCCTCTTCATGATTTCTGACCCTGTCTTTCCCTGTTCCTCTGCTCTCTTGCAGGCTGAAGGATGGGAGGCTAAGGGTTGTATCTTCTGTCTTTTTATTTTGTGATAGTAGACAATTTTTTAACAATTGAAATATTTCACTTGTATGTTTTCTTTAAGCCTTGCAAAATTCCACTGGTGTCCAGATGGTCCAGTAAGTATGTGTCAGAAGAATTAGTTGAATTAATGGGTTGAAGAAAAAATGCCATAGGTGCTGTTATTGTCACCTGTGACCTTCTATCAGCATATCTCTTTCAAGGCAACTGAAATACAGTCCATTCATTGCATTTCCTCCATTGTTTTTCCTTGGGCATACTACAACACTCAGACATTTGTAACTGTAATCTTTTCTACTTCCTAAAGCAAGCTTTGTAGCAATTAGAAATTATATATATAGGCACACATACATATTTGCATTTATGTACATGGGTGTATAGATTGGTACATAGTGCAGTAACCTTTTAAACATTTCTGCTTAGGACCACAAAACAAAAATTCTGCAAGTAAATCTTTTTCGTTTGGAAGGAAAAATATATTTCAAGGCTCATGGCCAGGGCCTTTGTAACTATGAGTAAATAAACAAGAAAAAAGTTATACAGTTTTATTCTAAACAAGTTTTATGTGACATGAAAATTTTGGAAATGAAACCCTAAAGGAAGGAACTCTATTTTTTGTTTTGTTTTGTTTTGAATTCTGAGCTTGAGGTAGGATAGGGAGTAGTAGAAAACCTGACTGGAAGGCAAATGCCTTGAGCTGACGTTAGTAAGTTGGTTCAGTGTGGAGACAGACAGGTTGCCTCAGCTGAGCAGGACCTTCCTGCATCTTCTGGCTTATTTCAGTACCAAGATGCGTAATTGGTAGTAGAACATTCTCAATCCAGTCTGCACCTCAGATCCTCTGCAACTTTGCAAGCATTCTTGGTTTCCCTCAAAAGTTAATGCATGTCTCTTCTAGAAAAGAATATATTAATATTGGATATAAAGATAACGTTATTAATGTGTCTATTATAAATAACAGTCCTTCCTGATAGCAAGCTGAATGGAGCACATAAGGATTCTTGGTAAATGATTTGAATAGCAAACTACCTCTAGTTTCACATACTCATTGATTCTTTAAAGACATTCTTGCTTATAAAATTATAAGTCATTAGTTGATTTTTGTCAAATAGGTGGTAAACAAGAACTTGACATTACTTATCACTGATACCTGCTTGCAATTGGCCAAGCTCATTACTGAAACTACTTTGGATCTTTCCATTGATATGGCTGCCTGCCTGCCCTCCTCCACTCATCTCTGCACTGTTATGTAGATGGTAATGTGATTTCGTCTGTGTTGTGCTGCTATAACAGAATATTACAGCTTGTGTAAATCGCAGACAATGGAAGTTTATTCAGCTAGAAAATTAGGATTCAGGAGCTGTGTCTGGGAAGGACCTTTTTGCTCTGTTGTGATGTGTTGAAGCGAACATCAGAGAGCCTTTGATTTGTAACAAAGTACTGCTCTGCTTACTTAACTAGTACTAAATGGACATTAACCCATTTGGTTAACTCATTCACCTTATTTGTTTAGGACCCAACTTCTATTGTTATCTCAGTGCCAAATGAGTTTCAGCATGAATTTTCTAAGTGACTTTCAAACCATGGCAGGAACCATTGAATTTAAGTCTGTTGTTAGAATTTGAGCCTTCTAGTCCACAAATCTAAGAAGTAGCACATTTTTAAAAGGAAAACATTTGTTAAGGTTAGTGTGGGATGATGTTGCCCAAGTAAGTTGGAATTCCAAATTAATCCATTTTCTAACTTCAAGGTTTGCTTTGTTAATAAAAATTTGGGAAAAAGTTTTTGTCACTGTGTTATTCTGCTGAGCATTTTCAGGGATGCTGTTTTCTTTAATACTTTGTGTCTAGGAGGAGGTCGGACTGGAAAGAACGCTTTTGAAAATGAACCATATAAAGAAAGGTTTCAGGTCACGCACACACACACGCACACACACAAATACAGACACACACATACATATATATGAGAACAGGATATTGCTTTGACATATCAAAGAAACTGGTCTTGCTGCTAGCTGAAAGAGCACTGAAGCAGGCAGGTCCACTGGAGATTCAGGACCAGGAGTGAATGCCAAATGAGCACAGTGTGAAAGCACAGGCTGCCAAACAAACCAACATTCATTCCTGGGAGTGGGTCCTTCTGGCAGCCTTTCGAGCTTTTGCCAGTATAGCTTGCTTATCAAAGCACTTTATCAGTGGGGAAGGGATGTGGGTTAACCACTTCACTTAGCTTTAGCTTCCCAGCTCACAATCTGTCAGCAAACAGCTGCTTTTCAACATGTACGCCCTGTACTGTGCAGCTGATGCCTGGCTGGGGACAAAGCCAGCTTTGTGTCAGGAAGGGGGCAGGAAGGAGCCGACCTTCAATGAAAAGTGGCTAAGCCCAACTTCAAACTTTAATTTATAAAGGTTCTTTGGTGAGCTATGCGTACCCTTCTTTTTATTTCAAAGTTCAAGGTTAACTTTAAAAGCATGGCTTACTGAGAC
Source organism: Acomys minous (assembly GCF_964271855.1). Classification (NCBI taxonomy): domain Eukaryota; kingdom Metazoa; phylum Chordata; class Mammalia; order Rodentia; family Muridae; genus Acomys; species Acomys minous. The sequence continues at coordinate 61,123,307 of NC_140490.1, forward strand.
AGGTAGACTGTAGATATATTGTCGGAGTAGTGGTACAACTTTATCTCCATAAGCCATGGCTGTAATGCTTTACTTCTTTCTAACACTTTTCCCTTTCCCCTTGTTCCTCTGTACTCTTGTTTTCATGCACTTATTATTTTCCTGTCTTCAGTTTACTTAGAAATAATGTGCAAGTTACCAACAACTTTTAGATGGTAGTTGTAAAGAAAGCCTAGTTTCAGTGTCTGTAAGTTAATAAGAGCTACAAAACTGATCCAAATCAATACATTCATCCTATGCTAAGTTACCAATTTGTAGGACTCTCTAGAAACAGAGCAGACACAGTATCATGGCATCATGTGGTGGACACTGATGTTGTCGTGGAAGTATGGTTTTCTCTGCAGGGTGAAAGGTAGGGTTGCATCTCAGATTGCAGTTTATCATTGTTAGAAGAGTCATGTGTGAACCACAGTTCGGCTACCCACACAGTTTGGGCTTTTTCCTTTCCCCACTCCAGTTCAGTGAGTGGAAAGTTCAATATAAGCAGCTTGCTCATACTACAGTGTCCGGTTGTCTCCAGAAGATAAATCCATGAAGGATAAATAGTGGGCATTTACTGGCTCAAGATATGTACTGTGAGCTGGGCTATATCAATTTAGGGTATATTGTTTGTGTTGCAAGTTTCACTGTACAAATTAGTGTACAAGAGGCTCTGAAGCTTCCCAAGAAAGCGCCATTCCCCCTTGTTTACAATTTATTTTTACTATAGATTTCTGAAGGTAAGGATAACTGCTTACCTTCAGTATATCCTATATTCATTTCCTGACATTTACAAGATGAGAATTCTGATTAATGAGTATATATAGTCCTGTTGTTTAACATTCCTTAGGCATTTTGCCTGATGCAAGGCTCTTTGGAATGAACAAGTCCTGTGACAGGTTACCTCTGTGGGATGGCTAACACCTAGGCCTAGAAGGCTTTCCTATAAGGGGCGGGGGAGGAGATGAGGCATGCCTTAGATTTCTTAGTACCAATAGGTAGTAAGGTTCTGGAAAGGGCTGTTTTTGTTTTCGGTTAGCAAGCTTCAGAAAGAATCAATAAGCTACTTCATTCCTGGGATGTGTGTTTATGAACACAGATTCATAGTGTTGTGTTGATGTATTTAGATGGTTATCCAGCCAAGACGTAATTTATCAACACCTTGTTATCTTAAATACTTTACTTAGCAGGGTCATAAATCCTCCTTAAAGGGACTTTATTTTGCCACTTAATTAAGTCTCCCTGGTTTCCTTCATTGACTTTAAAAGGGTGTTCAAGGTTGACTTAATTTTCATTAGGCACTTAATTTCTTTACTATTAAACCCAGGAAAGAATACTGTCATCTGGGCCTTCATGACACAGTAAACTGAAAGCTGAGACAGACCACAGACCATCCTTGTCAACAATGGGATGATTCCTGGAGAAGAGTTTGAGATACTCTTTTACTCTATCATTGCTATTTTCTTTTCTTAAAGAACCCAATTATGTAAGCATGTCATGTAGTGATGATGTTGACAGAGGTGTGAGCTCGTACTTCGTATAAAGTGTTGTGGTGAGTGGGATGGGGATCAGAAGTAAATAAAATATTTTAATAGAACCGCGGAAGCCAGAAATATGTGAACTAGAAATCCAGGTCCTGGTAAGGATCTGATGTGTGAGGGAAAAACAGTAGGTGATTCCTTGAAGAAAAAGGAAGGAATATGTGGAGCTGAAGGAATGGGTAAGTTTTGGAATTTAGAAAATTAAGAGAAATATGTCCAGGCAGAGAAGACTTGACTCCTGAGGAAAGAGCCTTTGTTGACCTGTGGTATTTCATCATGAGGCCGCTTTGTCCTCCAGTCTGCATGGGGACACCTGAGAGTAGACAGCAGTTACAGACGTGTTCTGCATATGAATTCTGCAGGGATTTGGTGCTATGTAAGTCAGGGATTTTATTCAGCTACATTGTCACAGGGCTTCCTAAGCCATTTTAACTGTTATAATTAGCAGGAAGTCTCAAGGGCTGCCTTCCATCTCTTCATCCTCAACCCATAAGCTCTTACCCTCATGTAGTCAAAATGGGCGCATCAGCTCAGACACCACATTCAGCTTCCAGTCAAGGGAATAGATTGGCTGAATTTTTAAACCTGCTTTTGAATTTGACTTCTTTAATATCATAAATCATGTAGGTTTGATCAATTAAATTAAATTAAAAAAATAAAACACACTGAGCCTACATCAGTACCTCGGTGGTAGAGATGTGAATAGTATGTGGCAGTCCTATCTATCATTTGCCCCAAAGATAAATTTTGCCTTAATATTTGGTGATAAGAGTTTCCACTTTCCAGCCTCCCTGACAGTTTTAATGGCTTTCTTACAAGTTCTCATGTAGGCTCTGTTTCTTAACAATTAAACTTTATTATACAACCCAACTAGCTTACACAAGCGGAGAAAAAAGGTTAAAGGGAAAACAGAGTGAACCTTCCGGTATCCGTTCCACGGGATGGGTCCCTCAGTGTCCCTGGCCTGCCTGCTGGTCTGGCCTGTTCGCTGACCATCCTTCCAGTCCACGTGCGCTCAAGTCCAATCTGAACCTGCTGTTGCTCTCTCCTCTCCACCTGTCTGTCTTACATGTGAAGGATGGTCTCCTTCTCCCATTTAGTGTTGATTAGAAAAACAATAGTCCAGGTGGAGTCCCCAGGTCCGCCTCCTGAATTCCAGGCCCAGGATGGCTCCACCCAGTCTATCTCAAGGTTAATCTCAGGGAGTATCCATGGTGTGTCTAAGGGTAAAGCCTGCCAAGATTGCTTTCACCTGTGACAAGGCTTACAGTCCTTCCCACATTCTCAGGCCACACTGGGAATGGTGCTGATATCAGCCCATAAGCCACATACAGTACAGGGATGGTGATGGAAGTTATACGGATTATCTTTTGTCTAGACAGCTTATATTAATTAAATTATTCAGTATTTCTTTTGTGACTGACAGTTGTTATATTTTTAATAAAAAAACGAGAACAAAGATGGTATATAATTTTGAAAAACTTAAAATATATACATTCTGAACAGAAAATGGTTGCTAGATCTTTTTTTTAATGAGAAAAGTTATATTTACTATGCAATGGTTAAATTATAAAAATAAAATTAGAGACTTAAAAATATATATACCCTCATATAATGCAATAACTTCCACAATTTTGTGTCTACTCTTATAATTTTTATATATCTAAAATGTGTATATGTGTGAGTGTGCCTTTTGTGATGAATAAATTCATTTGAGCTTGCATAAATTTCCATACTGCTTGTTTTGAAATCTTAAAGACTTCACTGTTGTAATTTTAAAGATTAAATTATTATCATAAACTTTTTCTTTTATTGGAAATAGATTTTTTTTCTAATATAATGTATCCCGATGATGTTTTTCCCTCATCCTAGTCCTCTCAATTCCTCTTCCATTTAAATCTACTCTCTTTCTGTCTCATTAGAAAACAAACAAGCTTCTAAGGCTAATAATAAAATGTAATAATTTCAAAATAAGGTAGAACAAAAACTAACATTCAAAAATTGGACAAAGCAAACAGAGGGGAAAGAGATGGGGAAGACACAACAAAGAGAGACCCCATAAAAAGCATAATCAGAAGCCATAAAATATACATAAGTTACACTCTTTCTGCCTCCTCTTCAGTGAGGTTTCCTGAGCTCTAAAGGGAGGGATTTGATGGCGATATCCCCTTTAGGGCTGGGTCTTCTAAGGTCTCTCTCTGTATTATGTCTGTCTGTGGGGCTCTATTTATTGCCATTTCTGGAAAAAGCTTCTCTGATCATGGCTGAGCAAGAAGGGACCTATGCACATAGCAAAATATCATTAGGATTTTTAAAATTTTATTTTAAGGATAGTAGTATTTGGTTTCTGCCTAGTTCCCTGGGCTATCTAGTCTCAGGTTCTTGGTCACCCAAGCAGTGGCAGGTATGGGTTCTATTTCCTGAATGTTAGGTCTCAAACTGAGGACAAATGGCTAGCTGGGGTGCCTATTTAAAGTGTCAAAGCAGATCTGGGTGCCAGGTTCTCCCAGCATCCCTCAGTCCTTACCCATTACAGGGTATGGTTGGCATACCCAGGCCTCTACCCTAAACTACTCCAGCCCAGGAGCCGGACTGAATCTTGTATCAGACAACCTGGTCCTCTTGACCCTCACAATCTTTTCTCCCCTTGTTCTCTGTTCCACCTCTTTTCAGGCCTACTGGGCTCAGGGTCATGTTCACTCTAGACTCTCCCAGATGCCCCTGCCTCTGACTGTGCTCTCCCTTTTATCTATAATAAACTCTCTCCTCCACCATACCTAGGAGCAGTCATGTCTTTTCTTTTTATCTTTTTTTTTTTTAATTTTTTTTTTTAGTGGAATGGGCCTAAAGTCAAATCAGACATTGGTTAGTTACTCCCACAAGTTTTGTGCCACCATTGTATTGTTCTGGCATATCTTGCAGGCAGGACAACACTGTAGATCAGAGGTTGTGTGGCTGTATTGGTGTATACATTTCTACTTTGATGGCCTAAGGAGTATCTTCCTATACTGATGGCACTAGAACTTAGGGGAGATGGTTCTACTATGCAGGCACCAGCTTGACCGCTACATGTTCAGTATGCTGTTTGAGTGTTGTCTTTAGCAATAGGTCCTTGCTCTCAGTTTGTGACAAATAACCTATCATCTTTGCAACAGCCTGGGCTGTTTGGGGATTTCCATGGGACCCCTCTGCCAACAACTCAATTATATGTAACCCAATCCTGGTACTGAAAGCTTCATTCGGTGACAGGTGATGGTCAGTTGGGGTTTTTGTCTTTCTAGTATTTGGCTATTTCATTTAGATCGCCTTCATATATGCATATATTGTAGGAAGCTTCTACTGTACTAGGTTTCAACACTACCCCTCAAATGGAGTTTACTTTTAGTTCTCTGTCCTGCATTTGGTATTTGTTGGCCTTTTAAAAGTGTAACTATTTTTCTGAGAATTTCATACATGAGCACTGCATTTATATCATTTCTACTCCTCACCTCTCCCACCTGTCCAATCCATGTTCTTGAGTTTTTACACACACATACAGAAACACACATGTATATATAATGTAGCCTGGGGCATTGGATTAGTGTTGCTTGTGTCTGTGTTTAGGACTAATCACTTTGGAATGGATAATGTATCAGGGGACTCATCCCTGGGAAAGACTGCTTCTCCCTCTGTCAGAAGCTATTAATTACCAATAGCTCTTCATCTAGGGATAGGACATGTTAACTGTTCTTGTCAAGCAATTATATTTTTGAGATTTCATGGGTGCAGTTTCCCTGTCATATAGAAGACATTATCTTGTATCAGACAACCTGGTCCTCTTGACTCTCACCATCTTCCCCGCTTCTCTGTGATGTTTCCCGACCCTTACATGTAAGAGTTGTGTTGCAGGTGTACCCATTGGGTGTAGCCACCCTACCATTAATTATTGTCTGCATTTTCAATGAGTTTCCACTTTCTGTTATGGTATCTGAAAAAAAAAAAGCTCCTTTTTATGAGGGTGTGGATTATACTTGTCTTTGGATATAAGGATAAATATTTAGAATTAAGTTAGAAATTATACTGGTTTAGTGAAGCCTGGTCACAGCAGCCACAGATAGTGGGCCAGGTTGACAGTACTGGACATGAATTTCTTCCTATTGAGTGGACCTTAAGTCTAGTTAGATGGCTGTGGGTTACCCCTAAGATGTAAGTGGCACTATTGCACTCTTAGGGTCATCTTGTTATATTGGTCATGGTTGTTGTTTGTAGAATTTAGAGCTGAGTATGGCTCTTAATTTTTTTTTCTCATGACAGTTTGCATAGCACTTTTGGATACTAAGAGAGCTACTGGTTAGGGAGAGGGCTTCCAGGTCAGTTCTAGCTAGATTTCTTCCAAGATTGTGTCCAAAGTATGTGGTGCCTTAAATGTATGGGTCATACTTTCAAGTACTGAAAGACAACCAAGAACAGCAGCAATGACCTATATTATTTGGGGCGTCTCTTCAACAATCCTGACTAGGAATTTGAAGGCAGGATTCTCATGCCTGATATGTGATTTGACGTGTTATCACCTGAATTAATATAACTTCATAAAAATGAACATATATTTATCAAAATCAAACTAAGACAATTATATATATGAACATATAATATGTAATTATATATACACTATATAAATATATAATATATTCATATATATAATTGTCTTAGTTTGCTTTTGATATCTGTGGTAAACACCACGACCAAATGCAACTTGATGAAATAAATTTATCTTATACTTCCATGTAAGAGTCCATCGTTGGGGGAGATAGGGCAGGAGCTCAAGCGGAGACCATGAAGGAATGCCGCTTGCTAGCTTGTTCTCAGGGCTCACTTAGCTTAAGTTTATATAACCCAGCACGGCCTGCCCAGGGGGGAAACTAACCACAGTAAGGTGTGTCCTCCCACACCAATCATTAATCAAGAAAACGCCTCACATACTTGCCTACAAGCCAGTCTGCAGGAGGCATTTCCTCATTTGAAGTTCCGGCTTCCCAGATGACTCTAGCTTGTTCTAAGTTGACAAAAAATCTAATCAGCACATGTATGTATTTTTTAAGGAAGCATAAAATAAATGCTTTGCCACAGCTTTTCAAAAGTTCAGAGCTCATTTTTTTGTTGAAAAGCGTTTTCTGTATTTTGGGATGGTGTGTTGAGCTAAGTTGTCATTTTATAACCTAGTTTAGCCTGGGACTCATAAAGTAGACTAGACGGTCCAATTGCATCCCCCTCCTGAGTGCCAGAATTATAGGTTTGAACCATCAGTACTGGATAGAATGTGTTTTTGAGCAATGTATTCTTATACACATGTATATGAGTAGACACAGATTTGAACAGATTGTGTATTCTCTTAAATTTAAGAATTAAAATGAATGTGGTAAAAAGAAATATACAAGCATTATTGCCGTGCATTCTACTTTAGATTAATGACTGTGATTTATTTAGTAGCAGATAGACTGTATGATATTCGTCATGGCATTTGTCAAAACAAAAACAAAAACAAAACAAACAAATCCAAAACATTCTTCTCAATCTCAGGGCTTCTCAATGATAATCACTATAAGCAGAGCCTAGGAATCTGCATTTGATCAAATCCTTCTGGAGATTCTGACATGTGATTTGGCCTAGGAGCCACTATTTGGTACATTTGTCTCTGAGACATCGAATCTATGCACATCATGATGCAAATGATGCAATAAAAGCTATAGCAACAAACACATTGATAATTTAGCCCTAACAAAATTAACTTCCAGAAGCGTCTTTTATCCCAAGAGCACTCTTTTTGGTATATGTTTATTCTTACGGATTAACATTGCCACCCTTTCTTTTGAGAAATGCAAATGCTAAGAAATAGAGAAGGTTAATCAGTGGTAAAATGAAAAATTTGCTCTATACCTTGTGGCGTTAAATGTTTATTGTTTCCAGAAAGTCTGCAAAGTTTTTGTTGGGTTCTAGGACAAAAGTAATTAGTACCTTCCCTGAGATAATTTTATAGTTGTTGAGGGTATCATTGCTCCTGCTTGATAGTTTAAATATGATATGACTGTTACTTTATGGAACCATTTTATTTGTGAAAAAATTTCTTGAGTTTGTGGTATCTTTTAGCAGTTATTATTTGTTGATTAATGAAGCATTGAATTCTTGATTTAATGTTTTTGTAATCATCATTCTATTGGCCATAGGATGGGTGTAAGCTACAATTTAAGGAAATATATATCAACTTAATCCAGGAACTGAAACTACTGGAATTCTAAAGATCTCAGTCTTTTTCTGAATGGTAATTCATTCATCTGTTCATATGATTCAAAGTACGTTTATCTTTGAATAAATACCTGTAAATTAGTTTAACCATGGGTTGTATTTTATTTAATCATTTATGGTTTTTAATTCAGAATTCTTAAAGATGAGATTACAGGGTCTAATACTGTGCTTTTACTGTGGTAGTGACATTACACTCATCACTGCATTGTGCTGGTTATTTCTACAAGGAAGAAATAGCAAAATATGAGAAGGCTGTAATAAAGGAGATGGATGAGATACATAGGAACTCATTGTCAAAGTGCTGTTATTTGAGACTGGAACCACCTGAAGAGGAATTGGCAAATGAACTCAGATTACAAATGTATAAACATAGGATGAGAAGACCTTTGAAAGGTTACTGTTTTGTTGGTAAACATCGCATATTTGTAATAGTGAAACTTGTTTTCATAAATACAAACAACTTGACATTGCCATTACCAATCTTAAATTTAGATGAATGTCTTATATATACCAGTCTGGTGTGAAACTTGGAATTTAGCCTGAATAGTTAAAATAGTTTATGCTTAATATCAAAACATGCACGTCACAAATATTCCACAGTAAAATATGTTGACCAGCCTCAGTTTGTGATTAAGGCTGCCCCCTTATATATATCTTGAGTCTTGTACTTAATAAACTTTTTAATGTATATTTTATTTATTATAATTTATTCACAGTACATCTCTGGTTGGTAGCCCCTCCCTCTTATCTTCCCATTCCTACCCTCCCTCCTTCTTCCACCTATTCCACTCCCCTAGACTCCGATAAGGGGGTCCTCCTATCTGTCTGATGACAGCCTATTAGGTTTCATCAGGATAGCTTGCATCCTCTTCCTCTGTGTGCCCACTAGACTGGTGTGCCATGGGACAGTGACCCAGCCATGGGCACCTGAGTGTATGTCAGAGGTTCAGCAGCAGCCCCCCACTCCTCACCACTTCACCACATGGAGATTAGGCAGTCCATCAGTTACATCTGAACAGGGGGTCTAGGTTCTATGCATGCTTTGTCCTTGGCTGGTGCATCAGTTTGTGCAGGCCCCCATGTGTCCAGATCAGCAGGCCTTGATGCTCTCCCTGTGGAGCTCCTGCTCCTCCTGGGCCTTCCATCCCCTCACTCTTCCCTACAACTCTCAGCATTCTGCCTAGAGTCCAGCTTCAAGTCCTAGTATCTGTCCCAATCTCCCACTGGGTGGAGTCTTTTAGAGGACATCTATGTTGGGCTAATATCCACTTATAAGTAAGTATATACCATGTGTGAGATTCAATGCATTCCTTAATAAACATTTTTTAATGAAATAAAACATTTTTAAACTGAAAAAAGTTCCAAATTGATGGTTATTTGTTTGTTTTTGTTGTTGTTGTTTTGTTTACAGTGTCACTGTTTTATAAGAATCAGTAAATTGAAAGTCATACCCCACTCTCCACTCAATTGTGAGAATGTCCTGTCCATTCGCTAGATCTGGATAGGGGTTCGAAGTTTACTGCACATATTGTCCTTGCCTGGCGCCATAGTTTGAGCAGGACCCCAGTGCCCAGATCTGCTCATCATAATGTTTTTCTTGTAGGTTTCTAGGACCCTCTGGATCCTTCTATTTCCCCATTCTCCCTTGCTTCTCTCACATAGAATCCCAATAGGAACTCTGGGTGCCCCATATTTGACCACATCCCCTGGATGGGGAGGCCTGGTGGCACTCAGAAGAAGGATAGCAGGCTACCAAGAAGAGACTTGATACCCTATGAGCATATACAGAGAGGAGGTCCCCCTCAGTCACAGTCATAGGAGAGGGGAGTAAGGGGCCAATGGGAGGGAGGGAAGAATGGGAGGATACAAGGGATGTGATAATAATTGAGATGTAACATGAATAAATTAATAAAATATATTAATAAAAAAGAATCAGTAAATTGATAGGAAATCAGTAAGAAGAATCATATTATATCTAGAAATATGGCTTGCATTCAGTTTTACCATGACTTCGGTGAAGATACATCAGCTAACTGAATTAGTTTTGTGTCAGTGAAGACATTGCCACTACTTGTTTACATTGTTTGGTAAGTCAGATGCCTTGTGATCACATCCCTGTCTCTCTCTTTGCCTGTGTCTGTGTACTTTTTATAAGCTTGTTAGAGATGAAATTGTTTGTTAGTATGTATGTATGTATGTATGTATGTATGTATGTATGTATGAACTGAAAATAATACCTGGTAGGCATGCAGTAAATTTTTAATGGATGAATTAATTTTAGACCTTATTTAAAAAATTATTAAGGCACCTTAGTGATTACAAGGATACACTAAGCCAAGAGAAAATATGTTTAGTACTGGTGAGGAAGAAAGTGAGGCACTGGGAAAGTGTAAGTATATATAAAGTATGCCAAGAACAAGATTCATAAAGATGAAATCCATGAAACTTTGTGGACACCTGAGGAAGAGTGAAGATTTGGCCCACAATTTCCAGCTGTACAGAACTCTATATCAGAATGGTAAAAAGAAAATTAGTTTTACTCCTGTTATCATGTCCTTAACCTGGGCCACTCTCCTATTAAAGTATCACATAAGGTCCCCTGGGAAATAGAGGCATTGCCATGTGACCTGAACACCGCCAGCCCCAGAAAACAGTTCACTGATTATGTCTTCTAGGTGATGAACTGATAGCACCAGTGAGAGATGAAGGGCAGCTGAGTGTTATCTTTGTTGGGATTTTATTCCTCATTTGGTTTTTTAGAGGCCCGCACATCTGTCATCTTTATTCACTCCCTATGGACCTTCAATTATGAACATTTCAGTAAACATTCTGATTATCTAAGTATGTTCTTGTTGTCATATTTTCCTCCCTCCTCCATTGGAAGATCTTGCATATACTAAACACATACACTATTGTTACCTCCAGCCCTGGAATTGTGTATTTTAATGTTGTTTAACAGAAAGAATTAGGCATTGATAAAAATGGCTAATAATTAATTCATAAAATATGTAATTAATATGCTAATCTATTTACGAACTCTAGAGAGTCCAGATAAAGGTGACTATGGCCATAAGTCATAAGAGCGTTGTGAACCACTGTGTGCTGTACTCTGCTTGCTGACTGCTGTTCACTCACTCCTCTGGCCTCTCTGACAGTCCACGAGCACTTCCAGCTTCCCTTTATACCTCTGCTTTCTTTGTTTTTTATCTACACATCCTAATTGCTTTTCCTTCTTATTTTCACGCATTCAACCCTTGCATTCCATCCCATCTAAATCTGTCCTATCTTTCGCTCTAATACACGCTTCCTCTTGGCAGTTTTTTTCCAGATGCTCAGAACTAGGTTAAACTATTCACTTGCTCATTTTAGTGAGTGCTTTTCTTCATCTGTTAATCCTGGTAGCGTGGGCATTTTTTATTTGCTCGTTTACATCTATAAAATCATTCTTCATGCGTCCTAGAATGTGGAGGAGGTTAGAAGTGCATGGGGGATGAGGAGCGCTCGTGACCTTTCTGCGGCCAAGAGCCCGTGGAGAAGAGGAAGCTTCTTGGCTCTCTGTCTCTCTATGAAGCTTGTCAGAAATGCAGAGTTGCAGGCCTCACCAACATCTGCTACCAGGAGATGCGTTCTAACAGGAGGTTCCTTTACGCACATTAGAGCAGAGACATCGAGTTTAGCATAGCCTGCACCTGGCCTCTTTCACTTACTTATATTACATGCCTGGCTCCATAGGCATTTGAATTTTCGACCCTGGCATAGGGAAGTAATATGATCATTTTTATGTGTGAGAGAGTTGACACAGTAATAATTGATTTTGTTTATAATAAAGCAATCGGAGAAACTGTTATTGTAGTCATGTTGCATCCTAACGATAATACTCCTGTCTTTGGCTTTTCAGGTTTTAATGAAATGTGGGGTGTATAACACTACATCTCTCAGCAATGTGCTTTGACCTAAAGTACACTCACATTTTAGTGAAACATTTTATAGCAGTTTTACTATGTTTGTCTAGTGCATATGGTCTTGTTTGGAGCCAATACATATTTTGGCAAGTGTACTATTTTTAAAAGATATATATTACCTTCACCATCAGAAAGTAACAGTTGCAAAGGAATGATTATAGTGAGTCTTATAAATTCTTCTTGGTGGACATGTCATTAGTCCCCAGAGAGGAGTTAAACCCCCAAGACTTATAGTGGTCAAGTCAGTTGTACAAATTGTTTGCTGCAAATCCTTGGGAAATTTAAAATAAGAAGGCATTTTATGTTGATTTTTATATATGGAGCAAGGTCCATGTAAGATAGAAAATGAACCACTTAAAATCATGTACTCCCTCTTAACCTCCCCCCTACAAATTGTCAGATGCTAAAATAAGAATAAGCACCAGAAAACACTTCAGGTACTTTATGAGTATTTTCCTCAATTGTCTTATTTCTTATCTTTCTCTAACAGATATTTTCACCTTGTATCCTCAACATACTTTAAAATTTTTGGTCTCCATTTATCCTCATTCATTCCAATTTTTGAAATGATCTTTTAAAGTAGGCCAGATAAAAAGGTTGAGGGCCTCATGAAAGAGAAAGACAACATCCCACAGGGACAGCCTCTGGCCTCCTGTGCATTGGGCACTAAGGAAGTAACATGGCTCTGTCTGGATGTTCATATGGGTACCTGTCTCCTCCCAGGTGCTTCTCTCTGCTGTTCCCATAACACATTACCCTTGCCATCTCAGTGAGAAAGACAGCTTAATGGTTTGACAGGAGGCATGCCATCTGTTTTATAGTACAGGGTGTGATTAGGACTAGGGTAATACTCCTCCAAGAATGCACCATGTAGAACAAGTAGTATTTCATGCACCTTCCAATCATAATTTGAAATATCATTAAGTTTAAGTTAGCATTTAATGAAAATCACCTCTTTATTTTGTTTTGTTTTATTTTATTTTATTTTTTTTATTGGTTTTTCAAGACAGGGTTTCCCCATGTAGCCTTGGTTGTCCTGGACTCGCTTTGTAGACCAGGCGGGCCTTGAACTCACAGCAATCCGCCTGTCTCTGCCTCCCGAGTGCTGGGATTAAAGGCATGCACCGCCACCACCATCCAGCTGAAAGTCACCTCTTTAAAATATGCTGCTATCCCTGCTATAGGTACACATTTTAAGGTGAGCTCTCTTTCTTTGAACTGCCCTAGTAGAACTCTGTAAGTGTACATACATAGTTATTTTGTAAACCAACCCAACTTGGTCACAGATTTCCATAGAACATAATTTAAATAAGCAGGCCACATTTGATACAAATTTTTCAGAATGAATAGTCCATGTTTACCAAGAACACTGAGGAGTGCGATGAATGAGTTCATGAACTATGCTCCCTCATCACAGATTACAGTGGGTTTTTGCCGGGCCCACCTTTTACCTGTTCTGCCATATCTTTAGGTGGTAAGTCACTATGCAGTGAGAAGAAATGAGGTGACTCAGAGGCAAGGCAGGTTGACAGATTGGACAGCCATCTCCAAGCAATTAAATAAAGATTAGAATGTATTGTAGCTGAAAAACATCTGAGGAAATTGTGTGCATGTATGCAAAAGGAAGCGATACACACACACACACACACACACACACACACACACACACACACACAGAAGTGGGAGAAGCCAAAAGGTGATGACTAAAATTAAACTAAATGAGCATATGTTCAGATATCAGATTTATTGTCTTAAACGTTAATAAAATGCTTTAAACTTTAATAAAATACTTTATAGTTCATAGGTAATATTATTTTTAATTAGGGTAAAAGTCTTAGGGAATCTCTGCCTTCTTATTCCCCCTGGTTTAAAAAAAAAAAAAAAGCTCAGCAAAGCCATTTATCTTGCATAATTATCCTCATAAACTTTAAAGTATGCCTCTTTCCAAAACATTATTGGCGTTGATCCTGGCATACAGTCATCACACCAGTAATTACAGCTCTTAACTGGAATATAGTCCTCAGTATTTACTAGCCTCTGTTATGAAGACATAAATCATTTAATAAAACGGTGAGTGGACACATTGCTTGTCGTTTTGTTTATTTTAGGCATGCTCTGCAGGTCTTCTGCATGAAAGCTCAAGCCGTCTGGGGCTGGTTTTGTGGATTGTTCTTATCATTGACAGAAAGCAGTGTGTGTGCATCCTGCAGACCCATTTCCTTATTTAAAGTGGGCATCCTTCCTCCACTGAGATCTGCTTCCTTTTTCATTACAGGGCTGGAGACGAAGCCTTTGTAAACCCTTAAAGGCACATCCCTTCCAAATGACCTTTTGTCCTGAGTGGCTAAGATGTATTGTTCAGTCCACTCGGAATTGCATGGGGTATCCTAGGAATTTTTGTTTTGGTTAATTAAATTTGGAAATGTGTCATTTTTTCCCATTATAAAGCATAAATGAAAGTCTAGTGAAATTGATTTTGGTGTTCTGGTAGATTAGATAATCATAGGGGTAAATGATTTGGGATATAAAACTATGTTTACCTCTTCTCCACTCAGAAACCTGAATCATGTTTAAATTCAATTAAGTGATCTTTTTCTCTTGAAGGGTGTTCTGTATCCACATCATGATGCTAAGCAAGCTAATCTTCACCGATTGTTCTAAGCAGAATGAGACTGTTGGCCTGGTGGAAGTATCTTTACTCTTAAAAGTTGCTAAAATAGAAAAACAAAATGTATTGAACTACTTAAGATGCTTTCTTATAAGTTAGACTTTTTGAAGTAGACCTTTTATAATGGCTCCCTTTAAGCATGCTCTTTTCTAGAAATTTGTACTTCTTTAATGATTTGAAGCTTATTAAAACCTTTGTTCAGAGAATCAAAGATACTAGACTTTTGGTGGAACCATATGTATAGAAAAGGATTTTAGTGGGAGTTAGATGTATCCCCTGCCAATAGAAAACCATATGATTGACACAATATGATTTTAGTTTTCTTCTAAGATGTTTCTATTTTCCAGATAATTTCTGAACTTTGTACTTTTCATTATAAAAGTCCATCTTTAATTACATAACTTTATTTGTAAACTATATGAAGTGTACATGCTAGCTTCTTATTACTGTCTCTGATTACACTGTGTTCTAGTACCTGTCACGTACTCTCCTTTCTTCCTTGTCCCCTTACTTTTGTTTCTGTAGAATCCCTCCTTTTTAATTTCTGGGTTCAGTGATCAGTAACTTGTGTTATTTCGCTTCTTTAGTAAAATGCAAATTCCCTCCTGTAGTGTTGGTTTTCTTTCACAGATTTTGCCTAGATTTGCATATTCTTATAAGAGCTTCTTTTTCTATTTCTTTGTATCCTATGCAGTAAAAATAATCTTTTCCAGTTGCTTCCCCATGGTCCCCTTCAATGCTATCAAGGAAATATCAAGTGAAAGGGAAAAATAATTACGCCCTGGAATTCAGAGCTTTCTGTCTGTTGTAAACTTTGTCCGCATTAGGCCTCCTCCTTTGCGCCTATGTCCTTCACTTAGTCTGTGCGGCCTAGCTGCCCCGGTGCCTTCTCGGGGTTTTGTGTGTGCTTGCCTTAGGCCCAGGCTGCTGTCCATGAGCATCATCACTCTGCTGATGGGAAGACCTCAACCTTTAAAGTGCTCGCCTTCTTCATGAATCCATTTTAGGCTGGGTTCTAGGTTTTATATTCTCTTGTTCTGTGTCTTAGTTTACCATTGTAGCTTTGCTTATGTTTTTATTAATCTGTTCTCTAGAGATCTAGGGAATTTTTAAATATGTTTTCTTTGGCTTTAGTATTATGTTATGCCTTATATGATCTGTACCTATCCTTGGAAAAATTTGTTTTTCCTTTCCAATATATTTTTTAAAGTTTATGTATATATTTCAGAGAACAACTTGGTAGAGCCTTTGTCTCCTTCCACTTTGATAAGGATTCTGGGGACTTAGTTCAGGTCTTTAAGCCTGTGTCAGCCCTCATGGGTTATTTTCTGATAACATCACAGAATTAATATAAAGCTTTTTACGTAGACAGTATTCAATGAAAAAAATTAAGGCATGGCACTTGTGTTGCACAGCAACTAAGTTAGACTTGACTGATAGGCACTATTCTGTATACCTGTCTTGAAAGCATGGCTCATTTTGCCACACTTTCAAACTAGTCACTGGGAGAAATTCCTAGGAAATACTGAAAGTGCTTATGAGCAGTGAAGAAAATGTTAATACCAAAATTACATGTTTTTCTAATGGCATGTACAAATTCTACAAAGACAAAAGAGGTATTTGCAATAAGCTTGCTTTTGTAACCAGTGAGAGAAAGCAAAACTGACCTCTCAGATGCTGATGATTTTGAAAATAAAGTTCTTAGTCACTAAGAAGAAAGGTCTGTGGTTTAAACTTTGTCTTGCTTATAAATTGAAAGGGCGCTTTTACTTGGCTTTTATGTTTGAAAAAGACCACTTTATCCTTATTTCTACTTCATTAATTCATGGTGCCTCCTGAAGGTGTTAGTACAGGGCTGGGAAAGCGGAACAGATGGGCCCAGTGTTGGGAATGCCTGGGAACGAGGCCCTCTGGAGCCTTTTGGGTGTGAAGTGAGAAAACGTGGGGCACTTTCTACACCTGGAGATAAAGACAGCCACTTGGTCAGCAACCCCAGGGTGTTGGCAGCCCAGGGCCAGGTGTTGGCTCTTTGACTGTCTTTCCTTTTTGAACAGATTTTAGTGGGCCTCCATGGAACTAAATTTCTGAGTATTAAGCCTTTCATAATTAAAATATAAATTGAGGATTTGATCAAAATGTACCAGTATCTTAAAATTAATTTTAATATCTTTTATTTCCTTGGGCTATTTTATTCCTTTTTTTTTTTTTTTTTGGTCTTCGAAATGCTAGTTCGTATTTTCTGCTTTGTCTTTGCATCTTTTTTCCCCATATTTCTTGCCTATAGGTCTTTTGAATTTTATAACTTGTCACTTGGCTTCTAGTTAGAATTTACAATGTGTATATTTTTGTGTATATATATATGTATATATATATATACACGTATATATATATATACACACACACACATAATGAAGTTTAAATCAAATAGTAGTTTTCTACTCAAAATGTTTGAACTCTGATCTACGATCCATGTTTTAGTTTGCTTACCAATAATGTAATTCTTCAGTTTGCCTGGTTTCCAGATTAATTGTTTTGTTTTGTTTTTTACTTGCTTCATTATCAGCATGGCTGATAGTTAACCATGATTGCATATGGTCACCAGTTTCACTCACCACTATATAGTTCTTTGTTTTTAGTTAGGATCTCTTATATTCAAGCCTAGTCTTTATGAGTTATCTGAATTATAGACTCTGCTTTTGTCTGACTGTAGGCCCAATTTTCTTAACAAATATATTTTATTGCAAACTTATTAACCGAGAGTATCTCACTTTATAACCCAACTAACCTAAACAATAGGAAAAGAAGATTAAAGAATACAATAATGAAACCATAAGGATATCAGTTCTGAGGAACGATTCTCCTGGTGTAATCAGCAGGATTTCTTCTGCTGGAACCTGGAGCAACCAGAACCCTGAAACCTCAGCCAGAGACTGGAGTCCTGAAGCCTTCCCTAGAGTGAGCAGTTTTCTCTAGGAGCACCTGGAAGTGGAGCAGTGAACAGCCAAAACTATCCCAAGTATTCAAATGCCCCACCTCTTGTTTTTGGCTCACATTTATACCTCTTCTTAGAATTTGTTCAAGGATGTTTTTCAGCTGGTTAACAATCAATCTCCCCCACGCAGTGGTTCGGCTTCTAAGGGGATAAACATCACCTACTCTCTCACACAAGTCTTTCCTCATCCCCCACTTGTGATCTAAACAAACAACATGTTTATCTCTCCTTCATCTGACAATATCTCCATGTTCCTATAATCCTGAAATGGTACTTTGGCTAGTTAAAAATTTCTAAATTGTCAATATTTTCCTTAGCAATATGAAAATATTCTAGCTCTTTGGGTTTTTTGCTACTGGTATAATTATTATTCTTTATAAATAGTCTTGTCTTCTTTTAAGACCTTTTCTTACTTTTTAAAACTGAGAGTATAAATGTGTATTTATGGTGGTATAATTTGCCTGTGAGTTGAGAAAAGTTTTTAGTATGGTGTTAAGTGAAAGCTATTTAACAATACCTCTAAGAGCACAGCTTGCTAACTCTTTACTGAGATTATAGGACTTGCACCCAAAGTCTGGCCTTTCTGGCCAATAAATCCCAGGATCTGTGAATTAAAGGAAATAAATTACATAAAACAATTATAAATGATTTTAAGAATCATTTTAACTATATGATATTAGATTAAACATGTCTTTTCTTGAATTTATTCTTTGACAATTTCGTACATAGGCATGATGCATTCTGGTTATTCTTTACTCCACCCTCTCTTATCCCCTTCCTACCCAAGTCAACTCCCTCCTCTTCCTACAAGTCCTTTGACTACATTCATGTCTTTTTGTTTTGTGACCCACTGAGTTTACCTCATACTGTCCATGTGAACATGGATGTGAAATTATCCACCGGAGCATGGTAGGCCAACCAGTGACTAAAGTAAAGGCAGTAACCCAGCTTTCCTCAGACTCTGTTAATAGGCAGTTGGCCACCTGTTGAGAGACTCAGTTTTGTGCAGGCTCGATGTGGGCTATCATCAAACTCTTAAGTTTTTTCTACCATCTCTTCCACAGTATTCCCTGTTGATTAGAAGGAGTGGTATAGAAGTCTTATATAGAACGGGACACTTACCAGTCACTTATTCTCAGTATCTTGAGCACATGCATCTCTGGATTCACTATCTACACTGTAAAAGGAAGCTTCTCTGACCAAGGCTGAGAGCAGAACTTGTCTGTGGGTATGATCATGAATATTTTTGTTATAGTTTGATCATGGTAGTTTGACTCCTTGTCCAATTTAGCAAAGCAACAGTAGTAATGTTGCCCTAGTGCCACTGACCTCCCTAGCCATGAGTACTTGAATATTTTTACAGTACCTGGCAGAATTCCCTCTGTTGAAAGTAGTCCTCAAATAAAATCATGAGAATGGTTGGTTACTGCCACAGTAGTAACGCCACCACTGAGTTCATGGGCATATCTTGCTTAGAAGGTTGTGTGGCACGCCGGGCCCACAGATGAGTAAGAATACTGATGACAATTATCCCTCAAGCAACCTCTACAGCAACTTCTAGTACTGTCAAAGCTAGCCAGCAAGGAGGAAGTTTCCACCTTGCTTCTACCTCATTTCTAGGTGATTTCTCTATATCCTAAAACTTAAGCAAATGGTATATCTATCATCAATAGTATCTTACTATTTTATCCTGGTGGGAAGCCAACAGTAACAACAATAGTCCATAGCATTTTTAAAGGACAAGTCAGTTTTTTTCAACCTTTCTAATATTGCAATCCTTTAAAAACAGTTCCTTATGTTTTGGTCACCCCCAATCATAAAATTATTTTCACTGCTACTTCATAACTAACTTTGCTACTGTTATGAATGGTAATGTAAATATCTGATATGCAGGATATCTGAGATGCAACTCATGACTTACAAAGAGGTCATGACACCACTGCTCTAAATACATAGTTTTAACTTGCTGGAATTTTAGGTTTTTCTTTTTTTGTGTGTTCTAAAGTTTTAATGTTACATGATCAGGATGCCAGCATTACTACTGCATGTAAAGTAAGATCTTAGCATCTTCTTGGAACGATGTATATTCAATTTAGTCAGACACACAGTTAAAAGAATGGCATTTGAAAATGCATATTTTAGTTTGGATTTCTTTCTCTGTGATATACTTTACAAATATTGGGTAACTAATAAGCCCAATTTTATCCCATTAAGTGAAGTGGTGTTACTTTGTAGTGTTTGTTATTATTAGAGAATTTGATAAGTTATTTTTGCTTTTGATTTTTCTCTCTTTCCTTTAAGAAATTTCTTTAGAAAATGTTCATACATAAATATTCTATTTATATTATTTCCACCCCTCACTGTGGAGCCCATTTAGTGTTGTGGTTGCTCTTCTGTAGACATGGTAGGCAAGATTAGGGCTGACCACTTGGGTTTTATTAACCTATTAAGCAGCTTACCCCAAGAAAAAGCTTATTTTCTCTTTCTTATCAGCCATTGATTGTTACTCTTCCTCTAGGAGTGGGGTCATGTGACATTTCCCCTAGCAATGTGGGTATATATCCTACACCCACCCATTTTCATTTTGTATTATGAAGATACACCTATTCAGTTTGTCTACCCCTTCCTCACCAAACAGTGAGATAGTTTTTAAGTTTTGCTCCATGTTGGTTCCTTTGCTCCCTGTTCTTGTGATGTTATATCTGCTTGGGATTGCAGATATGCTGTTTCTGTCACCCTTTGTGGTGTGGTTTTACAAAGTTTAGCTAGGTTTCAACTGAAAGCATTTCCTCAATGTCAGGCTCAGCCTTTCCTGTCCTTGGGCTTAACAGAGTTTCTGAAAGGCCATTTGATATTAGCAATTTCATCATATCAATAAAGAGACAATGGCCAACTTTTAGTGAGACTACCATCTGGCAACTCCCAAATCTAGACTGTCCTCCAAGGAAGCCTGGCTCTCAGTGGAGGCGTGTGCATTGTAACTGTCACCTTATCTGGTGGCTAGAGCACACGTTTCTGTGGACAGACGAAGATGGTAACTTGCTTAACATTGTTCTTAATGGATCTAGCTGCTATGCCCAATGAATCCAGATGTATGTTTTAAACAACCATAATCTATGAGCCAGACATGATGATGCATGTCTTTAATCTCAGCACTCTGGAGGCAGAGACAGGTGGATCTCTGTGAGTTCAAGGTCAGCCCAGTTTACAAAGCAAGTTCCAGGATAGCCAGGTTACTTACACAGAGAACATTGTCTCAGAAAATAAACAAACAAAAATCATGATCTAGATGAATTTGGAACTTGCTTATCTTTCTCTAGGAAACTGAGTTTTATGAATTGAGGTATGGAGAAGACTAAAGATGAAGAAAAAAATGTTTTGCTTGATCGTATTATTACTATTTTGCTGTTTATTGTTTTGTATCTTTAATCCTATATTTATGGTTGATAATGATTGATTCCATGTGCTTTTGGACTAAGCATTTAAATATTCATTTGAAGTTTTTGGTGACATGAAATGTTATATTTTGTGAATTTACTATTTTAATATTATTAAAGCTACTAAAATTTGGGTCTCAGTTGTTGGTGACTACTGCTTTTATTTCAGATTACCCATATATCCATTATTCTCTGTTGTGTGTTTAATTTTATGCTCAGTAGATGAAGAGGATCAACGTTTGGTTCTTTGGAGTGGCTGATTATAAATAGACCAGAAACTAGCAACAAGCTGTGCTGCTGTTTCATTAATGGCCCCTTTTCAAATACTTAAAAGCAAATGATTCATCAAATAGAATCACTACAAGCAGAAACATGCCGATTTGTAGAATTTGACTCCTCCTAATCAGAGTGAAGCAACAGGATGCAGAGTTCCTGCTCTGCACCTGATTAAAGCCAAATGGAGGAGGAGCAGCTGCAGCAGGAGGAAGCCCAGGACTGTCTCAGCTGGGGGCAGAGCAGCCACAGAAAGTTAGAGGAAAATGACTTTAAAAATACTTTCTAAATGTGTTTTATTTTCCAGATATGCGTAGTAGATAAGCACACACTCAGTCCCAGGGCTAAAGTGGCTTTTTTCTCAAAGCGACACAACATGTACTATTTAAGGAAAACAATAAATCTATTGATGTATAATTTAAGCAAAATTTCTTCCTGTAGATGTGTTTTTTTTGGATAATGCTTTATTATCCTAATTTTATTCGATTGTCCCTTTAGGCATTTATTGAAACTTTTAAAACAATCACTCACTTGACTTTTATTAAATATTAATAGTTTTCTCCTTTAAACATCTATTAAGCTTTTTTTTTTTTTTTTTTTTTTTTGCTAATATGGGCTCTCTGATTATGATTTTGAAAATATCTGGAATCATTGTAGTGTTTTCCCACACTGTAGTAAGGCATTGTGAAAATGTGCTGTTGTTATTTTAACACTTTTATAATGCTTTCACAGCTAATGCTCCACTTCCCTAAAAATACGTTTTTGTTTTTTGAATGAAAGCATTCTGCTTACCCCAACTTAAAGTATAGATCTAAGGAACTATTAAAGAGTTTGAGTAATTTTATACTAATTGCTGTATCTTTCTGTTTAGCTTTTTTTATGGTTTTCATAATTGATTTATACCTATATTACATATTTATTCTTAACTGTAAGCTTTATGTGTATGTATTGCATATTCACTTATGAATAATGTCTTTTAATTTCTATAGATAATCTTTCTAAAGTGTCATCATTTTTTTTGGATAGATATCGCAAATCTCTGTTGTATAGTTGTATTAGTTGTATAACAAACTTATAAGACTCCATAGACATTTTCTGTACTTTGCTAATTAAGATTTTTAAATTAAACATGTAATTTCCACTATCACAATTGACACAGAGACACCACATGAAAGAGAACGAATTCCAGAATCACTTTTGGACAAATGAAAAAGTCTTGACAAAATACTCAGAAACTGAGTCCAGTAACAGAAAGGAATGCATTTCTAGAATAAATGAGATTTATCTCAGGAATGAAAGTTTTATTTAAAGCTAGCTAATATAATATACTCTGTTTGTAGAAAAAATAATGAAAATTATATAATCATTTCAGAAAAATAGAAGAGCCTTGAGATTTCCAAAAATAAATAAAATAAAATAAATAATCCACCTCTGTGTTACGGTTTGATATTCAACACGCTAGGGAAAAAACAGAAATTCTTTAACTTAATAAAAGATACCTATAAAATCCCTGTTGCTGACATCAAATTCAGTAGGTAAATACCAAGGATAAGGAGCAAGAGAAGGTTGTGACTCCTCTCTTCTCTTCTGTATGGATGTTCTAATCTGTGTTACTAGGTAGCAGTTACTGGGTCATTAGAAGCAGAACTATCTTTAAATGGTGGTCGTGAAAGTAGGAGAACTAGCCCTGCCTCCTCACTAACTGTAACATTCAGGAGAGTGGTCCCTGCACCTTGCCTGTACAACACAGTGGAGCTAGCTGGCCCTGATGGTGAGAGATGGGTGATCCAGTTCTGAGTGGGAGCAGGAGAGCTTACTAGCCCCTCACAGGCTGCAGTATGTGAGAGTTGGCCTGTGGGTTCCTTGACTGGACAGCACAGGGAAGTGGCTCTGGAGCTTCCCTGAGGGCATGAGAGCAGGAGAGTTGACCATAGTAGTGCTGGAGCGCTTGCCCTGTTGGTGCAGATAAAGGAGAACCAGCAAATAAGGACTGACCAGCTTAGGTACCATCCAGGCCTAAATACAGGGCTCTAAGTTAGTCACCCCAAAATCTATATCATCTGCAAAAGGTTAAGATGTATGAAAGGGCCAGTCTCAAAGTTGCAAAGTTCCAAAGTTGCAGGATCTCCATGACACAGGGCAACAGCAAGATAATTTGGAGGAGTCCTGTTAAAGATCCGTTAATGATGGTGTCAAAGAAGCCAGAGATATCAAGCCAGAACAATGACTCATTACAATGAACATTTGCAAGTGAAGATGTGTGGACGGAGGGATGTACTGTGGGACACACTGAGACATACTACAGCTTCCACAGTGATATGTTTTCTATGCTTTTGTTGTTGTTTTTGCTTGTTTATGTGTTTTTTTTTATTTTGGGGGTTGCAAGGATATAAAAGGGCAGTGAGATGAATGGGACTGGGGTGCATGATGTGAAACTCACAAAGAATTGATAAAAAGTTAAAAAAAGAAAGGAGTAAGCCTAATTCTTTGTTGGCTATGAGGAAGAATGCAGTTTTTCTGTAGATACAGTGGTGAGTGACAAGATAGGCCAATTTTTGACTTGAATATTTTGTTAATGCAGAAGCCCTTTAAAATTATCACTCTGGGATGGTCCTTGTGTATTTACACATTTCCTATGGATTTGATGCATCCCAGGAATGTCTCTTTACCATGTTCTGGTGTCTCAAAGGGCTTTTCTCAGTGCCCTGTCCTGACCATTTTGTTCCTCCCTGTGTTCTATGTTATGTGCCACACAGCTTTCACAGTATTATTTCCTGGTCTTCTGGCTTGCAAGGCACAAAAATTATTTTCTAGAATTAGAAGATATTTTATGTGTATATTCTTATGTTTTAAATATTTTCTCAGTTGTTTTAAATAATAATTCCTATGTAATAGAATATTTGTGTCTAACTTACCTTAATATTTTATATAGTGTGTTACCTTTTAAAGATTTGTTTACTTAGCAGGATGCAGAGGCAGTATTCCCTAGTACACAGGGAGGCAGAGGCAGGCGGACCACTGTGAGTTCCAGGTCATCCTGGTCTACAAAGGGAGTACAGGACAGCCAAGGCTGCATAGAGAAACCCTGTCTCGAAAAACCAAGCAACCAAGCAAATAAAAAATTAAGATTGGTTTAGTGTGTGTGTGTGTGCGCGCGCGCGCGCACACCTGCAAAGGCTAGAAGAGGGCCTCAAATCCCCTGGAAGCCAGTTAGTGGTGGATGTGAGCAACCTGACATGGATGCTGGGAACTGAACTCTGATCCTCTGGTAAAGAAGCCAGCCCTCTTCACTACTGAGCGAGCACTCCTGGCCTGCCATTGTCTTTTATAAAGTTGTGTTTAACAGATATTTATAGAATGATGGATAAATTGCTACAGTTATTAGCCAGAGGTACAATTGGTTCTTTTTTATGTTTTTTATTTCATATGCTTTAGCATGCTTGGCTTTTGGTTTTTGGTTTGTTTGTTTGTTTGTTTGTTTGTTTGTTTTGACATTTAGGAAGAATAATTACGTATTGTATATGAGAATTGGCCAGGACCAGCCTTTTTTGGATTAGCAGCTCTAGAATACAGACAGCTTAACTGTAAAACAGCATGTATAAGGTTGAAAACATTGTTTTATGATAATAACACATGTATACATGGTCATTGTCACCTCTCAAACAGGAGTTTACAAGTTCCTTTACTCCAGCTATTTGTCTGTAAGTCTAGTGTATTTCATTTATGCATTCATCCATCCATCTCTCCATCTACCTATTCATTCATCACTCTTAGCTGGAGTCTTGATTAAGTGAATTAGTGTATTTTACTTGAATGTATTAATACTCTTCAGCAATACAGTAAGGTATGGATATCCTATTTGATTTAGTTCAGCCTTTGGCTACCACAGTGATTCAAATCAGGTAGTACATGGTTGATGAATTAATTATGTGGGAAACAAGATTGTTGTACATGAATTATGTAATTCTCAACTGCAATGGGGATTGCTACAGTATAATTTCTCATAGTAACTGGAACCTGCTTAATAGTGGGTAGCATAAGTTGTAGTACTTGACTGGAAATAATATTTAATTATTTTGTTAAATTCAAACAGATTCCAGTTGTTTTAACTCATAAATCATTGTGGAGTATCTCCCATTTGTTTGTTTTTTTTTAAGTTGTTTCAGTATCTTTACCTGATTTCATTTGCAAGTTTTTTATCTTTTATTTTGAGTAAATTGAGAAAATACTTATTATTTGTTCCTTTGTTAATATATGAAATATAGCTGATAAAAGTTCCAATTTTTAAGTAGTCTTATATATGGAAATAAAAGTATTTTGTATATTTAATTTTTAATATTACTATCACAAGTTCATAATACAATGCAATAATACACATACAGTAGATGTATTTGTATCTATTTATTTGTATATTTTTTGTGTGTGTTTGTGTGTGTGTGTGTGTGTGTGTGTGTGTACGCACGCGCATTTACCATATGCAGGCAGAGGCTAGAAAAGTATGTCTGATATCCTCCTTTATCACTTTCTTCTTTTTCCTTTGAGACGAGGTCTCCTCCTAAACCTGGATTTCATGTTTTTTCAACTAGTATGAAAGCCTTCAAGCCTCAGGAATTAGTCAGCTTTTTACACAGATGCTGAAATCAGAGCACCGGTCCTCATAGTTGCAGAGGACGTACATGTATATATGGACATATACCATGTGTAGTGTTATATTTTTCATGTCTTTCCCATCTTGCCTGCTTTCATACTTCCACAGAGCATTCTTAGTCTTTCATCTGGAGTTCCTACTAGAGAGAAGGACAGAGACGCAAGCGAAGATTCTTTCCATTGTTAGGACCTGTCTCCTTGATAAAGTTTCATTATTCAAGAGTACTGGGCTTGAAGAGATGACTCCATGGGCAAAGTGCTTGGCAAACAAGTATGAGGACCTGAGTTTGGATCCCTGTAACCCATATACAATTTGGGCTCGGTTCTATACATCTTTAACCCCAGTGCTGGGAGCAGAGAGACAGGCAGATACCACTGACTTACTAGTCACCCTATGCAACCAAAATGGTGAGCTCTAGCTTCAGTGGTAGACCCCTGCTCACAGACGTAAAGTGGGGGCTGGAGAAGAGGCTTAGCAGTTAAAAACACTTGCTGCTCTGTTGAGGACATGAATTTGGTTCCCACGGCCCACATCAGGTGGCTCACAACTGCCTGTAACAGTATCTGATGGCTATTGTTCTTCCTAAGCACCAGGCATGCACATGATATATATAAGTATACATAAACCCTTCACATACACAAAGAACAGTAGAGGTAGACACCTGAACTGTGGTCCTCTGGCCTTCTTGTGCTTACACGTGGGCTTCTTCACCTGCACATACATATGTAAATGCATAAAATTAAAAAAAATCGTATTTCCTTTTAGAATGCTAGAGCTATAAAGCCCCTGAACACCCATAGCTGTGAACTATGTGTTATTTAACTCAAATGCAAAAGGGAAAACAACTGTGTAATGCTCTCAGTGCAAGAGCCATATATTTCTATCTTTAGGCTTAGAGATGCTTTTTCTGGTTGACTGTTCTTGTGAACTGCATTTATTTGGATATTGGTCATGAAGTATTTGTGACTTAAATGTCCTTAGCATTCTTTTCTTCTGCTACAAGTAATAATTAATGTATATATTCACCGTTGCTTTACTTCTCACTAGGACAAAAACTTCCTGAATATTAAGAATATTAAGGGGGCTAGAGAGATTGTTTATCAATTAGGAGAGATTCCTGCTCTTTCAGAAGGTTGGAGTTCAGTTTCCTATATCCCTAGCTCCAGGGGCTTTGGCCTTTGCCAGCACCAATCCCCGTGTGTACATACACACACATACACATAGAGAGAGGGGGAATGGGAGTTAAATAAACTTTCAGCATATTTCAAGAGAACTTGTTGAGGTAACACCAGCTCTTTTCTGTCTCAAGTTTTGTGGCTGGTATTTCATCTTAATTGTGGTATATATTTGTAAAGAGTCATGGGAAGCTTTGGTTTCCATACCATAACTAATTTTTGGAGTGACCATGGATAACATATATGAAATATTTATTTCCTTTTTTCTTTAAGGTAAATGGTGGAAAACAGATGAATTTTGAAAATGTAGACAGTTGACAGTGGAAATGCTGTTTTAAAAATCTAGTTTATCTATACATAGTCATGTACTCTTG
The DNA here is from genome assembly GCF_964271855.1 of Acomys minous. NCBI lineage: Eukaryota > Metazoa > Chordata > Mammalia > Rodentia > Muridae > Acomys > Acomys minous. Next base: position 61,150,674 of record NC_140490.1, read on the forward strand.
TAGTTACAGACTATGACTTACTAGAATATACAGGGTTGTGAGGCCCCTGTGCTCAGGTCTAAAAATATCATCAAACAGATTCCCCTGTCCCTTTAAAAGCACGTCTTATAGGGAAGGTTCAGGAGTCATGAGTTGTGTCTGGTTTCATTAGCCATTAGTCACAGTGTTACCAGAAACTACGGGGAGCCCTCTTGAATTTTTAGTTGCATTAATATAACAGTCCTAAATTGGGACTCAACTGGAAGCATGTGGACAAGTTTCTTATAGTAGCAGAGAAAACAAAATGACAGGCAACCACCTGGAAGAAACAGACATGTAGGAGAGGGAGAGAGAAAGGCAGACCTCTGAGCTAGGCTAGCAAGGTCAGCAGGGGAGGTCCTCAAGGAAGCCACACGGCAGCAAGCGACTACATGGCTAAAGATTGTATCTTTAGAGGAAGAATGAGAAAGCCCTAGGTTACAGAGAAAGCATATTTAACCATTCATCAGTTCCGAAAGAAATGAAAAAGAGGAAATATGCAAGTTTAACAGAGCTGCATTGCCATTGCTCTTTAAGCAACTGTACCAAAAAATGGCTTTCTGAGAAGGAAAAGTATGTTATGTCATTGAAAGGATAATTATTTTTAGCATGGGTTTGGGTGAATCAGGTTTTCTGAAGTGTGGGTTCTTGGCCAGGTGATTGACAGGCCCAGCTGGATTATCTCTTAAGGATAGAGACAATGGTATATAATGTCGTAATCTTTGAAACAGATTAGAATGCTATTTTTCACATTAGGAGCTAGAAGTATATTCCAGTTGTTGCTGCTGCTGTTTGAGTGGGAGGAAATAGCTATCCTCAGTGGCCTTCAAGACTACCATAACAACAGGACCTAAGATCTTTGAGATTGATTCTGAAATTTGGCCATATATTTAGAGGTAATGTTTGCATGTTCCCCTCCTCATTGTACGCTTTCATGTGAGTCTTGGGAAAGTGTATATGTAACCCTTTAAGAAATACCCTGTGCTGTAGAGTTAGCCAATCACTTTCATACCTCACTGAATGTCAGTGAGGAAATACAGTTTGTAGAGTCCTCAGAATGTGTAAATTTCCTTTTAGGGATGTTTTGAAAATATATATATTCCCAAGTGTGACAGGTCAACCAAGAAAAAGAACTAAATGCACACTTAACCAGTTTTCTCCTTTAGTATATAGGATAATGATGCCCACCATATTTGAATTATTTAAGAATTAAAAGAAAGTTTTGATACAGCATAAAGAGCATAATGGTAGCTTTTACTACTATTTCCTGTTTTCATTTTTAAAAATTGTGCTATGAATCAGCCAAGTTGCTTTTCATATGGTAATTAGTTAAGGAGATAAGGAGATGAGAGCAAATAGCTTCAAACTTCAAAAGAAAAAAGTCAGGCTCTGTTATGGAAAAAAAAAAAGCCCAAAGTAATTTAAGAACACAGCACCAAGATAAGTAATGCTTTTGAACGTGGAAGATAAAAACTAGAAATAGCAATATTCTAGGCATGGATCAGAGTCTCGAGGCCACCTGCTGTGATTGCCAGGTTCTTGTGTCACAGAACAAAGAATTGGACCAAGAATACATGGATAGTGATAGAAATAGAGCAGTTTATTCTAAGGAAGTGGGCAGAGAGCTGGGAAAGGTTAGAGACTCAAATAAGCTTGGCCTATGAGAGTGGTGACCTTAATAAGGCATCTCCAGAATTTGCGTATTTCATAGTCCATATGCAGCAATGGGTTGGTTAGGAAGGGTTTCTAGTTTCTTCTGCTAATTGACTTCTTTCATACGTTAATATTTATGTCTGTCTGTCTGTCTGTCTGTCTGTCTGTCTGTCTCTCTCTCTCTCTCTCTCTCTCTCTCTCTCTCTCTCTCTCTCTGTATTTTACTAGTCTGCCACACCAAGAGGAAATCCATGAACCTAAAGGCTTAAATTTTGAATAGATATTTCAATGGAAATGACCAGAGAGAGAATGCTCTCTAGAGATTTCCTGTAGTTAGAACCATACTGTAATGTTATCTTTTAATTATAGGAAAGCTCAGAGTGTGTTAGGCTTGTTACTTGCTTTAGTTGTTTGATCACTCAGCAGGGCATTTTATATTCCTCAACACAACCAATGGCCCAACTCTCCCAAGGAAGAAAACAAGCAGCTTTCAAGGGTGTGGCTTCACAGCAGTCCGCTTTCTACATTCCGTGACTTGTAATTATTAAAGCATGAGAGCTTTACGAAATCACTCTATCCCATCAGAACCTGCTTAGATCACGCTGGGAATTCTCAAGTTATTTGCGCCTATCTATTATGTTTTTAGGGGAACATGTTTTGTTCATTTTAACCTCTGATTTTTTTCAATAACAACAACAACAACAACAGCAGCAACAACAACAACAACAATTTCCTCCTCCTCCTCCTCCTTTTCTTTTTCTTCATCTTCATTTGAAAATATTTTTTTCTACATTCTGATTAGGGTTTCTTCTACCCATACTTTTCCCTTCTGGATTCACAACCTTCTATTTCCCTTTAGAAAATAAACAGTCATCTGAGCAATAGTAATAAAATAAAATAAAATAAAACACAAACTAATTGCAATAGGACAAAACAAATAAGCAGAAGAAAAAAGAAAAATAAAAAGCACAAGAAATATATAGATAATAGACACACATTCACACATACAGGACCCCCTAAAAACCACAAAACTGGAAACCATAAAATATTTAAAAGGACATGTCTGGAGGTTGAGTCAGGCCTTCTTTTTTCCTTTTCTTTTTTTACTCTTACAGATTTTATTCTATGTCACTTTTTCTTTATTCAGGGAAAATTGTAAGAGGAGTAATTATACAGCAGATTACTATTTTCTTCTCATATATTCCTCCCTTGTATATTACTCAAAACACTTTTTTGCAAGGTTAAACAATAGAGAAGATACTGGAAATATTGAAGGGAAACAAAATAGAATGATGTGGAAAGACTTTTGTTTTTAGGTAATTTAGAGTATATACGCATAAACTGATAGAAAATAATAAAGTATGTTTCTATATCATACATACAATTCCTATTTTATGGTAGTTGTTAAGAAATCTGTTATTATATGCAGAAATTTACAACCTGACTTTTCATCTTTACCCCTGGAAACAGTGGGTTTCATGGCTTCCATATTTCTCTCTATACAACATGGTAGATGGAGCAAGAGACTTGCAAGTAGAAGGACGTGAAGGGGCATGCCTTCTTGCGTCAGTGGGGATAGCTGTGCTAGAAGATCACATCCAGATATTCTAGTGTATACATTCAGAGGTAGCCATGTGGAGGGCTCTGTGAGATAGTGTGAATTCTGTGGTGATAATCAGAGTTAAGAGTGCCTTTGATAAAAAGACAGAAAGGAGAGGACAGCTTGAGTTGTATCTAGAAACCAGTGGAAGGGAGGTTCTGTTGTGAGGGGTGAGAGTTAAAAGTACCCCTGTGGTCTTAGGGATCCAGTTCTGAAGCCCCAAATTTAAAGTGGAGGCCAGTTGGTGTATCTCTATGCTTTTCTGTGAGGTTGAACACTGCTTGGAAGTGAAGGAGACAAATGACTAGGTTTAAACTGGGTTAACACGAGATCATGAGGTGAAATAGTCCTGGTAGAGTGAGGAAGGTGGCATATGCATGCAGGCTGGCTATTTTTTTTTTCTAAATCTAGATTTCTGATGGAAAAGAAGCCAACAGAAACTAAAACTGTTAAACCAGCATTCATATGTCAAAATGCCTGGTGATTTAGGATGTAACTCCAGTCTCTGTCTGTTCCAGAACACATAAATTTGTCTCTGCTTTTTCCCTTACAGAGTTGAAATCATAAAGAAGCAGTTGTTTTATGAGAAGTAAGTGGCCATTATAGACTGGCTTTGACAAGAATTTTCTTACCTCTAGCTTAGACTGAACAGATGAATTCCCTGAACCCTAGTGGTACCTAACATCTTGCATGAGGCCTTGTATTTTGAGGTAATTTAAAACCTTATTAATCCTAGCCCCATTGAGTCAGGATTTGAGCTATTCCAGACACACTCTTTATTAGAACTCAACATAACAATGTTTGAAAAAAGTTCCACTAAGAAAACTAATAGTGCAAACAAGCTTCTAGGGAGAGTGTTCAAACTACTTAAAACAGGTCTTTGTTGATAAGCACTTTTAAGTGCTTCTTAAGTACTAGAGAATGCTCACTTGTACACTCTCTATGTATTCATTACAAATCACACTTATCCAGTTATGAAATGTATGGATTGATAATACATAACGTTTTATTGGTTTAATTCTGGTTTCTGTTTTATAGACGGTTTCATCAGCTAATGTCAAACATTAGCTCATATAATTTTTCTCAAGAGCAGCGTTGAATTTAGACACAAAAACCCACTTAAAACTTGCTTAGAAGAAGGGTGTGCTCGACCATCTGCTGCTTTATTCTGCAGTCTTTTATTTCTGTCCCTTCTCTTCCTACAGTCTTAGGAAAGACAGGGAATGAGGTATTGAGGATTTTTAAAAAGGATTCTGGCTGAATGTATCAGACATTTAAACTGTTGTATTTTATAGTCCAGAAAGCTATAGTCAGTATAAATATAGGGCTGCTCCAGAGTCTGACATCTGTATCAGGTCGTCTGTCTGTCAGACAACTTTGGGATATGTTGCCTGGTATTCTAAAGAAAGACTTAAGACACCAAATCTTAAAGTTCATATTTAGTGAATTACAAGAGTTTAAATTGGCTAAATTCTCTAATTCTGGGTGGATCAATTTTGATTAGGTATAATTTACTCTGGCCGTCCCCCTCCTTCCTCTTCCCACTCCTTTTGCTTCTCTTTTCTTCTCTACCCTTCATTTCCTCCATCTCCTTCTTGTTTCTCATTCTCTTTCATTTTGATGATGGAGATTGTTCCCAGGCAGTGGCCGTGCTAGATCAGTGCTCTAGCACTAAGATGGAAACCCAGCCCTGCAGGATGTCATAATGTAACAGGTGCTGCAGGAATCTAAATGCCAAAGCACAAAAATGCTTTTATCTTCTGTCTTACACATCTACGGCATTGGAAAGGACTTCATAATAAATAACATTTGAGTACAACAACAGTTTAAAAATAATGAACCCTGGCTCTACTCGGGTGCAGTACTTTGAAAAATATTGATTATCCTTGACCGTTGAAAAGTAGTGATTATTCCTGAAATAGTTTTGTTTTTTCACATTGTCTTAGTTAAATGTCTGTTGCTATGATAAAATACTATGACAAAAAGCAACTTGGAGATGAAAGGGTTTCTTTTTCTTAGACATTTCAGGTCATATTCCATTATTGAGGAAGCCAAGGCAGGAACCTGGAGACAGGAACTGAAGCAGAGATCATGATGGAATGCTGCTTATTGACTTGCTCCTGATGGCTTGCTCTGTTGGCTTTCTTATACAATTGAGGGCCACCTGACTAGGGATGGCACTGCCCATAGTAAGCTGATCTCTCACACATCACTCATCAGTCAAGAAAATGCCCCACAGGCCTACTGATATGCCTATCTGATGGGGGCATTTTCTCAATTGAGGTTCCCTCTTTCCAGATGACTCTAACTTGTGTCAGGTTGACCAAAAATGAACGAAAACACACATCGCATGTCAAATTAGAGACTGCAACACCTTGTTAAATCCTGCTGTTCTCCGCTCTGTCTACCTTGAGATTATAAAGAGGATAGTGTTGGTTAAGAAAGAGGAGTGTTCTTGCCGCAGCTCCTTGTTTCTAGGAAGGCTTGCTCATCAGGTGTCTTTGGAATGTGCTACTGCTTCCCCTTGGAGGTTCCTGTGTCAATGCTCTTTAATGTGTTTTTAAAAATACAAGTGCATTCTAAGTTTGTTGCTTAATGATTAGAATGCTTATATTGGTCATTGAGCTCAGCATGACTTTGACTTGTTGACATTGTAAGTAAATTATTTGTTTATTACATCCCGGTTTGAAATTTTGAAATTTTATATATAGCATCCTCTTCCATCAGAGGCATGTAAGGATATTAACTTGTCAGCTATGGCTTAGTGAGGCTTGGTGTTTCTGAATAAGCATCACTGGCTCCCATTAATATCATTGTCCTTGAGTTTCTCTACACGCAGATCCTTACAGTTCAAGTAAGCCTACCCAAGGTCTGCCTGGGAATTTTTCTCTGAGGTTCCTCTGCAAGCATGTTAGCTTGGGGGACATGTAGTTTATTGTTGTGTCCTCCTGTCGAAGATTGTTTTATGCTAGCCAGAGGCCTTCAACATGATCTGTCAGGTATTGTCAGTTTAAATGTATTCTTACCCTCCCCACTTCTCTACTTTAGGTAGTTAGAAAATCAGTTCTAGGAACTTCCAACTCTGAACAATAATGTATACACCAAGAACTTTCCTATACACCGGTGAAAGCAATAATTTTGGAGGGGTATTATTTTGAAGCACCAATTTGTGAAAACAAAAGCACTACACTGTGTTTGAGACTTGTTTTAGGCAGTACTTTGAAGGTACCAGTCATCAAGCACATGCGGAATTCAGTTTTATTTCTTAAGCATAGTGTCATAATTTTAGTAAACAGTTATAAAGCCTCATTGGATCTAGGCTGCTTATATCTGATATAGTTTAAACTTATGAAATAAAGCTTCATGGCCAGCACCTTCCTCAAGTAATTGAAATTAGTAGGGGTTAGGGTTTTTAGCCTAATTATTTTCAGCTGAAGGCATAAATAGTACTAATATTGAAAGGACTTTTTGAGGTTAATTTTCTCATTTTAATGGGGTAGAAAGCTGACTGAGGTAAAGCCCATGATGGGAAACCACTTCATATTCACTATGGTAGAGCTAGAATCATAAGTCATAGTATCACTAAGTGTGGGTAAATTATAGAACCGGAACCTTTTATTCTGCTGCTGAGGATGTTAAACCATGTTGGCACTCTTGGAAACAGCAATCCCTCAAATCATTTAATACAAAGCTATCATATGGTCTAACAATTGTTTTCTTAGGTATAGGTTCTTCCACAACCTTGGTCAGAAATATTTATAGCAGTGTTATTTTTAGCAAGTAAAAGAGGGAATGACCCAAATGTCTTTCAGCTGGTAGATGGATAAACAAAATGGTTACATATTGGTATACAGTGGAATATTTTGTTCTTAAAAAGGAATGAAGTAGCATTTTATATAATATAAAAACAAAAGAAGGCAGTCACAAAAGGGCATATGCACATGTCATATCCAATAGAGGTAGTAGAGGCGTAGAGCAGATAAGTGGTTGTTTAAGGTTGGAAAAGGGATGGGAGCTCAGTTTAGGGGGAATAGCTGATAATGGGTGCAATGTTTCCTTGTGGGTGATTAAAATTAAATTAACTCAGGGCAATGACTGCAAAAATATAGTAATAAATGGACTATTAAAGGGGCTTTAACAAGGCTTGAGACCTGCCCCGAGGAGAGACGGGTTCCTCTCATTGTCTCAATCCCAGACATTTCCATTTTTGTCTACGTGTATTCCTGCAGCCAACATGAGGGCAGAGTGAAGAAGCAGCCACGGCTTATTAGAAGCCCTGCAAGAACCTTATGAGGTGGTCACATGTACCTGTTGGAGTATAAGGAGTGAGTCTAGTCAGGAAGCATAGCTGTCATTAAAGTTCTCTTTTATATCTCTGGTATTACTAATATGGCTAGGTATAATTTTTAACTTTCTTTTCTTTCTTTGTGCAAAAGAGTCATATCTCTTCTGAAGATCATTTTAGTGAGTGAAGCAAATACTATGTGTTCAGCAAAAAGAATGGAGAGAGAGAGAGAGAGAGAGACAGAGACAGAGACACAGAGAGAGAGAGAGACAGAAAGAGAGAGACAGAGAGAGACAGAGAGAGACACAGAGAGAGAGAAAGACAGAGAGAGAGTAGAGATTTTGTAGCAGATTTGTTTTTACAGAAAATATTAATGTACATTTTAACATTCAAATTTTTGTGTATATAATAAAGCAGTTATTTCCCCCTTCTTGATAGTTTTGCCTTTTATATTTTAGATACCTCCTCATGTAGTCCAGCCTGGCCTTTAATTTTATGTTTCTAAGGATGACCTTGAATTCTGGGTCCTTTTGCTTCTCCTTCAGAGTGCTGGGATTACAGGTGTGCACCACTCTGCAGGTTTTATATAGTGCCAGGGATCGAACCTACAGCTTTGTTTATGCTATGCAAACATTATTCCAAATTCCAGGTGCTTTTGTCCTATAATTCAAACTGTAGTTCCTGAGGATGCGTGCTTTTTTGTTGTATGTTACAGCAAGTTCTTTAAAAAGCTCTTTGTAAGTGGTGAACTCTGGGCTGGGTGCTGTACATCTTTCATTGTTTCCTAAACTGACATTTGATAGATATGTAGCAAACAGACTAGCATACAGCCTGCAGCTACTCAGAATGCTTTTCCTTCCTTCCTTCTCACCAAGGATCAGGCCCTGGCTTTGCAGGGCTTCATAGTCTATCCAGCTCCTTGCCACCTCTTCCGTTCCTGTCTTAGTGACATCATGGTGTAGCAGCCAGTGCCCCAAAGAACTTGCCTGCTCTTTACTCTCATTCCTCTTCATGTGTTGTGTACAGCCCGCCTTACCTGCCCTTCAGTAACTGGTCCCGCTTCCATGTCTTCTTTACTTGTCATACTGATCTGCAGAGTGTCCACACCATCCAGAAAGACAGGAAGTCAGACAGCTCTGAGTCTGTACACTTGTCAAACTTACCTTCTGCCACCCTTTCTCCTTGTCCACTTGTCTGCCTTTTTTATTGCAAATACTTTATCTTCCAGATTCAAAACTTTAGCTAGAACTTCCCTAAATAAAATTATTCTTAACTTCTGATTAATTTTTAATTACCTTCATTCTGTATCTTTGGAAGCTATGCTACTTTGTGTTATTTTTATTCATTTTATAGTCCACAAGTCCACATTAATTTAAAAAATAATATTATGTTTATATTATTTTTCCTGAATGTAAGACTGTGTTCCATGTGTGTGCCTGGTGCCCATTAGAGGTCAGTAGGTAGAATTGGAATTTCTAAAATTGCAGTTACAGATGGTTGTGAGCTAACCATATCGGTGCTGGGAATTGAACTCTGGTTTTCTAGAAGATAAGCTAGTGCTCTTAACTTCTGAGCCCTTTCTCCAGCTCATATAGTCCTCATCTTTAAGCATTACATTTATATTGCATTTTAGAAATACAATTTTCCTGAGTAATGCACTTTTCTTGAATTCTACTTTTTTGTTTTTTAATATTTCATTAATTTATTCATATTACATCTCAATAGTTATCCCATCCCTTGTATCCTCCCATTCCTTCCTCCCTCCTGCTTTTCCTCTACTCCTCTCCCCTATGACTGTGACTGAGGGGGACCTCCTCCCCTGTATATGCTCATAGGGTATCAAGTCTCTTCTTGGTAGCCTGCTATCCTTCTTCTGAGTGCCATCAGGACTGAATTCCACTTTTTGGATATTGATAATTTACTATTACTTCATTTTTATTGGCATTTGATTGTCTGTTTTTAATCTTTCTGTGTCATACTATTTCTAGTATGTCTTAGTTCCTGAGTTCTTAGTGGCCTTTAGTTGTTCTTTATTCTCTGTCCTGGTCTTGCAGCTTTTCAGATCTCCCCGAGTGTTCTCTGCCTATGCAGTTTATCTCCTCTTCCATTTGAGAGACTGCAGAGGAATGTTAATTTAGAACATGTCAGTTCAGGCAAAATATCACATTGAAAGATCTTCTAGGTCTGTGTGATCCAGATAGAATATAAAGACACCTTTAATCCAGGATCAGAGGCAAACATATGAGTTCAAGGCCAGCCTCTTATAGAGCAAGTATCAGGAAAAGAAAAGCTTAAGTCCTGGTGTGGTTGTACTTGCCTTTAATCCCAAACTAAGAAAAAGTTACTTTGTAGAAGGAAGTGCCCATGTTTGAAAGTGATATCTAATTGAGTGGCAGAAAAATTGAGGAATTAGAGAAGATTTGACAGAATAGGATACACCCAACTCTCAAGAGAAAAGAGAGGAAAGCGAAGCTACTTAAGAGGAAATTTTACAGAGAGAGGAGGCAGTTTTACCAGGACAGAAATAGAGAGATGGGTGGCAGAGAGAGAACTCAGGTGAAGACAGAACAAGCCAGAATATGAGAAAAAGGCAGATTAGAGCAGATTGCTGAGTTAGCTTGAGGCCAAGCAGAGCAATTCCAGGCCGAGAGAGAACCCAGATTAAATAAATCAGCTCGGAGAAGACTTTGAGCCAGAGCTCAGAAAGAACAAGTAAGGGTGAGTTTAAGCAGTAGGTCTCAGAGGCTGAAAACATTCTAGGCCTATGGTAGATTGTGTGGAGGCTAGAGGCTTCCAAGACTAGGCCTAGATTAGCAGAAGGAGGCACTGAGCCTCCCAGACAGCAATTGAGTCAGGAGAAGAAAAGATACATTTACAAGATACTGTTTTTCCTCTTTTGTGCAAGGATCGGTCTGCCCATCTTTACAAATGGAGGTGTGAACTGACTGAAACTGGTAGCTGGGAAGAGTTCACCACAGGAAGAATAGAAGTCATTTCACTTTGTTCCTTAAATGGTCAGTGAGGATCAGTTCACTAGAACTTGACAGGCTAAAAGATGAGCTTCCTTCTTAGTGTATTTCATGAGGACAGACACGTGCAGGAGTACTCTCAGGGCCTTGAGGAGGATGCTTCCCATTTCTGCATCTTATTTGGCATCTGAAATGGAGTTTTTAGGGTCATTGAAGTCTTTCACTTTTCAGAAAAACACCAGCAATTGGGAATTCTTTTCCTTATTCGGGGTTTTATCAGAATCACCTATACCATTTCCCAGCACTTTATTTTCCACATCATACCTTCTTCTCCCACCCTATCCTAAAGACTGACTGGAAAAAGGGAGGGTCTTGGGGCATGATCCACCAGCCCACATGATAGGGCTGTGGATCTTCCGTCCACTCCAAGTTAAGCAGGGGTGGGAATGCGAATAATTGCCTGAAACATTGGTGTGTTCCAGACCAAATGAAGGCATCTGTTTGGTTGAAAATATGTTTGGGAGCCGGGCATGGTGGCACATGCCTTTAATCCCAGCACTAGGGAGGCTGGGGAGGCAGAGGCAGGTGGGTGGCTGTGAGTTCGAGGCTAGCCTGGTCTACAAAGTGAGTCCAGGACAGCCAAGACTACACAGAGAAACCCTGTTTTGAAAAACAAAACAACAACAAGAAACAAAACAAAAGAAGAAGAAGAAGAAGAAGAAGAAGAAGAAGAAGAAGAAGAAGAAGAAGAAGAAGAGAAGAAAAGAGAAGAAAATACGTTTGGGTAGTATATCAAAGCTGTTGGTTGTCCCCAAATTCTGCTTCCTCTTCTATATAGTGGAATTCTTAAATTTTATCTTAGTGTGTATTTTTCTATAATAACATGTCAAGGTCTCCTAATAGCTAGGTATAGATTCTAAGAAATTGTCTTCAGGATCTAGAGATGGGTGAAGCTGGACTCATAGGTCAGAGTTGAAGTCTGTGTAAAACGTGGAAAGGTGTGTGGAGATGAAGTGAGTGGATCTCCTGCCTTTCCTGGGCGTCATGTGGGCTTCTGTGTCCCACTGTATACCACTATGGAACAGCCATGGTAGTTGTTGATTTGTCTTCTTTAGATATGTTAGTGGGAGCTCCTGGGGTGTGCCAGGGGTACTCCTTGGCCAAGGTTCTCTAGGCTTTGTACATTAACCTAGAGCAGTGGTTATCAACCTTTTTAATTCTGCCACCCTTTTAAGCCATAAAATTATTTTCATTGCTACTTTGTAACTGTAATTTTGCTACCATTATGAATTGTAATATGAATATCTGTGCTTTCTGATGGTCTTAGACAACCCCTGTAAATCTCCAAGGGGGATTGTGACCCACAGATTGAGAACCACTGTTCTGGGACTTTGGTGACTGGTTCAGAATCTGTCTGTGCCATGTGAAATCTAGCTGAGCACTGGTTAATTTTTACCAAAGCAGGCTTTCTGTCCCACAGAATCTCTTTAATTTTCTTTCTTGGAATGTGCCTTTCTCTGCCTTCTCCTTAGAGATGCTACTCAAAAATCTCCTAACTTCTTTGTGACTTTAGTGATTTAAGTTGATCTTAGGTGAGACTCTTCCTGAAAGCAACTGTCTGTGTCTTTGAATATGGTTTCCTTCATGTACTCCTTCCCTATCTGGCCAGCTGTTAGGAATCAGCTTCAACACAGTCCTGTGTGAGCTTCTAGACCCCGGTGACATAGTAACCTGCTTAGCTTTCATTTCTCTGCTTATCCTTAGTCTCTGGTTCTTTTTGTGCCTAAATAGATTCTAATATTTTTCTTTGCACATCTATGTCTCATTTGTACTATATGTTTTTTAATATCAGTGTTTTTGCTTTATTCAGTCTTTCTGCTTGTAGACCCTTCACAGTACCTCTACGTTTATTGTTACATATATGTTTATTGAAAATTATTTATTGCTTATTACAGATACAGTGAAAATGTAAGCTTACAAAGTATGAATCTAGTGTGTCATTTCCCTTTTGGAAAACTGAAACACCCTGAATTGCTTTCAGAAATGAGGATGATACTACCTAAGACTACAATCCTCCACTTTTACAGACCATCTTTATATTGTGATTGAGTTGAAGAGAAAAGTTGAAGAGTTATGAATATATGGGTCTGTATGTTTGGGGATATGGCAATTTAGGTGCGCGCGCGCGCGTGTGTGTGTGTGTGTGTGTGTGTGTGTGTGTGTGTGTGTGTATGTGTGTGTGTGTGTATAAATAAAGATAAAATAGACAGTATAAGTTTGTATTTGGGAGCCAAAGATTCTATGTGTAAGCTGAAAGATGAACATTGTTCAGATTCCTGAGTGCACGTATGCTGATAAGCCCGCCCTGACATTCCTTGTGCGAGCCTCTCATATTCACGGCAATAGAGCACCTGCTGTCATGGATCATGCTAAAGATTGCTGCCTTCTCTTTCTTGAGGCCTGAAAAAAAAATGTTTTTAAGCCAGGATTTTTAGGTTCTATCTTTGTTTTGTTTCTAATTGCTGTGATGAAATGCCCCAAGAGGACTAACTTAAGGGAGAAATAATTTATTTGGCTCACAACACACCATTGTGTTAAAGTGGCAGGAACTCGAAGCAGCCAGTCACAGTCAAGAGCGAAGAGCAACGAATCACAGCATCTATGCCTTGTTCACTTTTCTATTTATGTAGTTCAGAACTTCAAGCTCAAGGAATGTAGCCCCTGACATTGGCCAGTTTTTCCTAAATCATTTAAGATAATTAAATTATTCACAGTCACGCCCAAAGGCCCTTCTCTTGGGTGTTTCTAGGATGGGGGCAGTTGATAATTAAAGGCAAAGAGGCCATGCTATATCCTACCCAGTGAAAGGACATCTGTGAGAGGAGAGGCGTAGGTGATCAGTGAGGGTATGCTAGTTAAGCTCCTCATGCTGTGACATGGTGCCTTACAGAAACAGTTCAAGGAGAGAGACAGTTATTTGCCATCACAGTTTCATGGTGGCAAGAAAGTGAGATGGTTTTTCTCACATCTTGCCAGATCAGGACATGGAGTGCTCAGACCTGAGACAGTTGTAATAGAACCTGCAATGCATACTCTCTCAGTGATCCACGTCCTGCAGCAAGGCTCCACCTACTGAAGAGTCCACACTTCTCAGAGCAATGCAACAACTAGGAATGAGGTGTTGAAATACATAAGCCCATGGGGTGTTTTATATCCAAACCAGAAGTTCACAAGCAGTGTGTGTGTCCTCATCACAGTGCGCTTAGCCCTGGGACTAAGTGCGACTAGCTGCAGTGGCTTTTCTGACATGGCAAGTTAAGCTGATCTGCTCTGGAGCATGAGCTTACAAGAATCTTCTAATATTAATTCTGACAAAACTCTAAAAACGTTAAAAAGTAGTTTTCAGGTATTGTTTGAAACTGAAGAATAAATAAAAAATGAAAAGTAATTTTGAAGTAATAAATACAGAAGCATCTGTCTGCATAGCTGTGTAGTTTGGGTGATGATAAACCTTTACCTTCTGAAATAGGGAACTGGAATTTCAGGCAGTTCTGAGTGGCCTGATAGGGGTACTGGGACTCAAACTCAGGTCTTCTGTTAGCAGAACACACTCTTAACCACTGAACATCTCTTCAGTGTGTGTGTGTGTGTGTGTGTGTGCACACACACACACACACACACACACACACACACACACCTTTGTTGGGAAATATGCACAAGACTGTAGGTGCCTACAGAGACCAAGTGGCAGATTGCTTGGAACTGGAGTTACAGGTAGTTGGAAGCCACCCAGTTTGGGTGTTAGAACCTAAATTTCGGTTCTATAGAAGAACAGAACACACTGTTAACTGAGCTGAGCCATCTCTCCAACCTAAGATTATTCTTTTCAAAGCATTTGATAATGCTAAAATGTGAATAGATTCCAGCTCAGTTTTTTTTTTTATAGGATTCTTGAGTGTGCAAAAAAGTGGATCTCTGATTAGTGTGCCTTCTCTTGTGGTCTTTCCTTTGTCTTATCTAACTCTGGGATGATAATTTTTGTTTTGTCTTATATTTTATTTCATTATATGTTATTGCTATCCCTTAGAAGCCTGCTTGCTTCCTAATGAAAGACAAAAAGGAAGTAGATCTAGGTGGAGGGGATATGGGAAGGAATTGTAAAGAATAGAGGCAGGGGCACCTGTAATCCGCATGTATTAGGTAAGGAAATAAACTATTTTCAATAAAAAGGGAACAGGGAGAGAAAATGGAGGGAGCATTTCTTAAGATCATAACATAGTGTTGTTGGGTGGGAGATGCGGCTCAGGGCAGTGCACTGCCTAACCTGCATCAGGACCTGGGGTCTAACTCCAGCCTTGCATCTCTGCAGTAACCCATAGAATTTACATGTGTTTGAACCAAAGTGATGTGGTTCTATCATCTTCATTTAGCACTGGACATCATGCTCAGCTCCACCATCAAACTTTTTTTAACTTTGTAGAACTCATACATTCTTTCTTTAAATTTTTAAAATTACTTTACTTACTTGTTTTTGTGCATGTTTGGGCACACGTATGCCACTGCTCACACATGGAAGTCAGAGTGTCCACATGTAGAGGCCAGAGAATAACCTGTGAGAGTTAGTTCTCCCCTCGGTGAGTCTCACAGATTGAACTTGGGTCCTGAGTTGGTGGCGTGAGCCTTTACTTGCTGAGCTTTCTCACTGGTCCTTATGCAGTCATTGATTTCTTGCATATGTTCTACCACTTTGGGTTTAAGACTGAATAGAGTGTAAAACCATATGTTTACACATACAACATTTTAACTCCTATCTTATGTTTTTATCTTAAAACTAAGAAGGAAATAACTAATTCCATATGTGAGAATTTTACATTTTTTTTTATTTTGCTGACTCATTTTGCATATATTTAGAAGAATTAACCTGAAATGTACTGGCATATTTGGGATTGCTATTTCCTATCTTGCTTCCTTGTTTAGCCGGCCTAAATCATCCTAAATGGCCCTGCATGTGTTTGAATGACCACAAGGCTGTGAATTTTGAACATTATGGTTCTTTACTGGAAAGTACTGTGCTTCCATGTGTTACTTTCTCTTCGATTTTTTTCTCTAACACTGACTCTTCTTTGTGTTTCTTTTAGTGTTCTGTTTATCACATAGAGCCTCCTTTATCTTTTACTTAATTAAGTGTCTTCTGTACTTGTAACCTTTTCCCCTGCTTGAGAGGCTGTAGGGATACGCTGAGACCTGAATCAAGCATGCTGTGGCAATGTGACAGATCTCAGCTTCAGGGCACATTTACCCTTGCCAGGCAGAAGTACACAGGGAGCCACTAGGTCTGTATGTACTGTGTCATGGTTCAGCACTGAGCTTGGTGTACACTCAATATGGGAGAAAGCTCATAAATCTTTCTGTAGTCTCAACTTTAGTTATTAATATTTACAGTCATGGCCTTGACATAACAAGAATCATCATGTTATGTGATTTCTGCTGTTTTAGATACTAGTGAGAATTTTTAGAAATATAAACATCAAAAGCTGTCAACATTATGACCTTCAGATATCTGGAAAATCAGTTCCCTTCCTCACTGAGGGCTTTTCCTGTTGAAATAAGTATTTCTAGTTACTGGAGAACTGAAGTAGCTGACTGTATTGTGAAGGTCTGGTCTTCTTGGACTCTGAGCTGGTGAGTAGCCATTATGCACTGTACCTACTCAAGCTCCTTTTTCATCCAGGGAAGGCAGTGTCCTTGCTGTCTGTCTCCTATTCTTCCTCTCAATCCTGCGTGGCGAGTCCTGGGGAGAAGTGATAGCGCACTTTTCTGCCCACTCAGTGTGTGTCCTAGGTTCTTACATGTTTACAGTGAGTTTCTTTTCTCTCTATCTAAAGACAGAGTGTCACTCGTGAGTGAAAAGTACAAGTATAAAAACAAAACCTTTCTTCTTTGGGTACGTCCGGGACTCCTCTTCACCTCCAAGAAGTTCTGTACTCCCTTTCTTTCTCTTCAGCCTGAGCACTCAGCAGCCTGTCAGTTCTGTGCAGGAGCTCACACAGCCTTTTTCCCTACTGCCTTCACCCTGCCTCACACTAATGCCTCACAGCTTCCGTAGCTCTGGGATTCTAGCTGTCCGGGCCCATCTACTTTTTCTTCATCCTCTTAAGTTACAAACGACTTCTTAAAAGATGCTCTCTTAACCACTATGCTGTAACTGGTAGAATTTTTCTAAGCTACCATATCCCTTCAGTCTTACACCATGTACATTCTGTCATGGAAAGTTAACTTTCCTAAGCCTTTTCTATTTTATTCTCAGGAACATTAATATAAGAAATTCAGAACTTAGCTTGTTCACTCTGACTTTTCACTGGCCTTGTCAAGTCCCCCCAAGGCTGTCTTTATTTCCTTGTGGCCGATACTGTCAGCACTGTTTTCTTAAGTGCAGGCTGTGAGGCTCTACTTCAGAGCTTTCCTCTGTTATATGCATGTGTTTTGCACCTGTGTTATTATTTCTTTTCCACACTGCTTATATCCAATCCAACGGAAAACAGACCTCCGGTTATCTATGCCTAGCTCATTGTAGGAAGTGTGTGTTGTAGAAAATTTTAATGAGGAGGATGCACACTAGAGGATGTGAATTGGTAGGTCCTGTTGTTTCGTTTTATTGTTTTTGCTAGTATTTATTCCAGCTCTACTACCTAGTAGTGGTGACCATAGGCAAGCTTCTTAATTGCTTTAAGTTTCAGCTTTTGCAGATGTAAAATAGATATAATAATAGTCCTGAAGTGGTAGAGTGCTTGTGAAGCATGTGCCCCAGTGCCCAGCCTCCAGCTGTGAGTGCTTACAGTGACTTTGGTTTTTATCACAACTGCTATTTCTCTGTTTTGCAAATTTCTATTATTATGTTTAGTTCTTCAGGATAGCGAATTATTACTTCACTTCAAAGTATAACCCCATATTCCCTACCTTCTCTCTTGCCTTATTTTTCAAAATATTACACATCATCACCAAATTTACTATGAATTCTTATCTTTGTATTGTTCTTCTTGTATTTTCTTCTCACACTATGGCTGAGTGGTTGAACCTATGTAAAGACTAAAGAATATATGTCCAGAGGACCGTGACTTCTGCTTTCTGCCTCCTGATGTGCCTTGATGCTTAGAACAATGCCATGACTGGGACTTTTAAGTTATATGTTAATTTAATGAACAAAAATAACCCTTACCTGGGTGTGATTGTGTAGATATGTAATCCCAGAACTCATAAGGTTGGGGCAGGATGATTGCTGGAAGTTTAAGACGAGTATAGTCTACATAATAAGTTTGGTGTCTCAAACCAAACATAAAACCCACAAAACAAAACAAAAACAAAGAGAAAGGAATTAGTAAAGACCGTCAAGTGATAGTTTTGCAGATGTCCTTAATCAACATAACAATGCAAATTAAAGTAACACAAGAAAATAGATCCCATAACAACCAAAGCTACTACTGCTTTCAGTGGGTTTTCAATTTTAAGTATATTTTAAATATATGTACGTAAATAGAAAAAAGAAAAAAAAAAGGATAAAGATTTAAAACAATTCCACCCAGACTTGGCCTTCTAGATTCCCTTGACAGATAAAGAAAACACAAGTGGTCTCCTTTACTGTCTTATTAACATTTTCCAGTGAATTCTAACATCTCCTCTGGCCCGTCAATTGCTAAGCAGAAGAGCTTCCAGCACTGTCCGACCTGGCTGTGAGAGCAGCACACTAAGCAGGCCACATCACCTTGGAGGCTACAGCAAAAGCCTTCTAATGCTTTGCAATGCTTTCCCACTGTGCAATAAGGAGACTAGAGCTGGGTAACTAACTCCTTTGAACAGCTGTTGTCTTATGTATTCACAACATTCTTAAACTGCCTCTACCCTTATTCTTAAGGCTAAAAAAGTGTTTTATTAGTAAATTGGGCATGCTTTTTATGTTATGTAGCTTTAGACTACTGTCTGATAGTTCCACAGATCATTAAATTAGTAACAGTGAATGGGGAAATAAACAAAACTAGAAGCAATATTCAAGTTTGGGGATAGAGATTTAATGCACCATTTTGATTATGGTGACCTGAAATCACTCCCACACTTTGTTTCTATGTTGCAGTGCTCATTTGTGTAAAGCCTCCCATCTATACAAAAGATTTCTAATAAGCTGTTAGTAACAGGTTGTGGTTATATTGTGTCACATTCATTCCTAGCAGAATAAGGCAATGTTCTTTATATATTTTCTGCACTCAGCAAGGCAACAAACATCTAGATTTCATAGGGAAAAAGCAGTTGGAACTATTTCTGAGTCCTTGTTGATAGCAAGTTAAAGTTTCTTCAGTTTGTCTCTGCTAAGTCTGACCATGTGTTGGGGTATGTGTGTGCTATGTGCATTTTATATCAGTCAGATTGCAGTGCCACTTATTTGGGTAGTTAATCTTGGAAAAAACAAAAACAAAAAAAACCAATCAGCCAACCAAACTAACAAACAAACAGTCAAACAAAAAACTCAAGGGTATCCTATAGTAGGAGAACGGTTACAAACTCATTTGACCTTAATAAACTCCCAGGGAAGGTAATTTTCTCAGTCAGAGATTGTTTGTGCTTTAAGACCTCAACTTATTGCAATAAATCTGGAAGGAAAGCAAGGTTCATATAAATAAAAGAAATGCTGAAACTTTAAATTGTAGACACTTGTTCATTTTTAGGATCATTTTTCATGCTGTCATAAATATGCCACAGTACCAGGCTGAGCACCATGAAGTCTTAGAAGAACAAAGTGATTCCTTTTAGAAGGTGGAAATGTGCCCATTTCTCAAATGCCAAGAGAACACTTGAAGCCAGGTGCAAATTCTAACTTGCCTGGCTTCTTCACAGCAGGTTTCCAGACTGGTAAGGCTCTGCCACCTTCCTCAAAGACCCTAGTTTGGGTAGCCTATCTCTGTCCTTGAAGACCAGTCCCCTCCCTCTCTCTGTTCCCACTGCAGCAAACTGGTAAGCTGTAGGTTGCATCCCTGTTGTGCCTGAAGCTGTAGGTCAGAGAGCATAGGAGTCTTTGGTGTCTTTCCTGGCCGCAAGCCTGCTGGGAGTATTTTGTAGAGTCATGCAGCATTCTTCAGTTCTAGTAACTTGAGCCTTACTGATCATATGTTTTGTTTCTGATGATTGTTTTTGGTTCTTTGATAAATCTGTACTTTTTCCTTTTGGCCTGTTTTTAAAACATGGTTTCTTGTCAGTCGTGGTGGTACATTAATCGTAGCACCGTACTGAGTTTTGTTTTTAATATTGATGTTCACTTTTTAAAACTTGTATGCTGGGAGTGTCACTCTGTGGGAGAGCACTAGAGCACTTGCCCAGCAAGAAAAGGTCCTGGATTAGAATGTCATCGCCAAAAGGAAAAGAAAAACAAATCGTGAGTCTATTTCCAGCCCTGCCTCCACCTCACTCACCTATATTGTCACTGGCTCTGTAGGTTTTAAAGATATACCAAGTCTCTAGGAAAGTCTGGCCCACACCTACTTTGAATTATGTGCATCCAGCCAGCCTAAGACTAGGAAATTGGAACATCCCCTCACATGAAGCTTTGCTTAAGGACTCTTCTCTCTCCCTCTCTCTCTCTCTCTCTCTCTCTCTCTCTCTCTCTCTCTCTCTCTCTTTCTGTGTGTGTGTGTGTGTATAAGACACTAAAGCAAATAGTGTGTGCTTCTATTCCTAGCTGCTCTGGAGGGTAAGGCAGAAGGAACCCAGGAGATCCAGGACTATCTAGGCAAAATCACTACACTTTTATCCCCCAAACAAAGAAACAAATAAATAACCCCTTGCTATTCTTCCTCTGTGCATTGGAAGGTCTGCTTCAGCCCTTAATGGCAGCATCAAGCCTGGAACTTTGAGCCTTGATGCCCGGCCTACTTATCTTGGCTAATTCCTGTTCAGATTCCAACATATTTATATCTTCGTTTCCTTAGCTCCTACTCTCTGGGGTCAGGCCTGTACACTCTCGACTTTTTAACTTCTCCATTTAAATTTCATCATTGTTGTGCTTAGAATGGCTGTGTTGGGAAGTTATGACCTTAAAACATGGCCACATATATCTCATGTTGATTGCAGTTACTTAAACTGAGGTGTCTGAACTTTATCTGGAAGCTCTGAATGACTGTTGTATTTTTAGAAAAGCGAGAATCAATGAGATTTTAGGATTTAGAATAAGGATTGTTGTATCAGGAGTGGTAAATTGTAGAAAGGCCAAGCAGATACCAGGCAACTTTCTGCTTCTAAAGAGAAGAGGGCAGTGAGTTACCGATGGTGTGATGGGTGAATGGATGCCTGATATCAGTGTCTCAGCAGCAACAGAAGACTGGGCAACGTGTGGTGATGGCTGAAGGTCCTCTCTGACCCTCAGGCTAGGGATCTTGCTCTTTTTGTTTGGGTTATTGGTTATTTTGCATACCAAAGGTTAATTGACATTGTCTCTCCTGATCCTTAGAAGATTATTAGCTAGAAACATTCCTGGCATTTTCAGTGGTCTAGAAAATTAGGGCTGGAGGAGACTTTAATAATTAGGCAAAGAGACACTGAAGCTTAGTAAGAATGACTTACGGGCTGGAGAGATGGACTCTGATAATTTAGGTGAATTATACCCAGTTTTCCCTCATCTGTTCTCGTTACTTTTTAAAGAATTATAAAGTAGTAGCAGTGTGCTTTAATTCCTCCAAAGCCTCTTGACTTCTGCCACAGTGTTGTCTTTATTCATCAGTGCTCTTTGTTTGGGAATAGAAGTCTGAACCACAGCAATTGCATTATGGTTACCATTAACCATAGGAACCAATGAACATTTCCTTTCTTTTAAGTATTCCTATAATTAAACATGGGATAGCCACTACTGTACTGGAAGAATGGAGCAACGAACTCAAATCTAAGTAATGCATCTAACTGATGCATACTAGTACAAACTAGTTGCTAGTTGAAAACTCCTTAAATTACTGTCTTGACTACTAGCGTGGCTCCACAGCGGTCTATACAAAACCAGGCACACTGTAGAAACTGGGGGCCGTGTGGTAGATTCTCAGGCTTGCTAACCTTTGTGTAAGTTCTCATTGTTTCTGTTTAGTCACTTTGCTTATTGACTTAGAAAGCCTGGAGCTGGAGCTCGAGTTGTGGAACAGCAGACGTGGGTGCTGGGAACAGAGCTTGAGTCCTTGTAAGAGCACCAACTGATCGTAATTACTGAACCATCTCCTAAGCCCTTTCAACAAGTATTTTAAACATTTAATTTAATATTTTAAGGTCCTTGGTTAAGAATCCCTGGTTACTGTTAACACTCTGTTATCCAGTCAGTGTCTGCTAGCAGAGAGTTTAGGAAAACTAGCTTACCCCAGTTAATGATTAGAATTCTTTATAAGACTAAAGTAAAAACTTAAAAATGGATTTCAGAGATAATTTCGCTTATACCTAAATTTGTATGTATATCTCTAGTCTCACATTATGTTTTAGTGTACTTACGTTACTTTTGATGCTTTGTCATTGAGTCTAGAAATCCGTTGAATGGATTTGGACGATAGATCAATATAGTATGTATCGCAGGGTTTTCCATGAACCTCGTTTGTGGTTTAATTAAGACACAGAGACCTTTTGCTGAGGCAGTCTCTCAGTCAGCTATCTAACTAATCCTGACTTCTCTGCCATGTAGTCTTTCCATGTGGCTATCCCTGCCTCTGCGTATTCCATCCATTCCCTTCTGCCTTCTGTGTCTTCCTGCCCAGAAGTCCCACCTCTGTCTTTCTCCCTCAGCTCTGGGCCATCAGCTCTTTATTAGACAAAAAGCCACATTCCAGTCTGAACCAATCAGCAGCAAAACAATACCAGATCCATCTCTTATGGGTTGTCCTTTGGCAGGTGAGGAAGGACAAGCATTTACAAATAGAAAACTGGTGATGGGCTGTAAAAATGACAATAGAAGTCTGGGTTGGCATCTGTGGTCTCTTAATGTTGCATGACTACCATCCAGGCCCTTCTAGCTTTCATAGTCTCTGTTGAGAAGTCAGGTGTAATTCTGATGGGTTTGCCTTTATATGTGAATTGACGTTTTTCTCTTGTTGCTCTATAGTACAGCCTGAGATCAGCCATAGAGATTCCTCCAGAGGATCTTTTAATGTACAGGATTGTTTTAGCTATTCTGTTTTTTTGTTTGTTTGTTTGTTTGTTTTTTTTTTTCCATATGAAGTTGAAATTTGAACTTTCAATGTCTTTTAAAAATTGTATAGGTATTTTGATAGGGATTGTGTTAAATCTGTAAATTGCTTTTGGTAAGATGGCCATATTTACTATGTTAATTTTCCCAATCCACGAACAAGGGAGATCTTTCCATCTTCTGATGTCATCTTCAATCTCTTTCTTCAGAAATTTGAAATTTTTTTCAAACAAGTCCTTTACCTACTTGGTTAGAGTTACTCCTAGATATTTTATATTGCTTGAGGCTATCGTGAAGGGTGTAGTTTCCCTAATTTCTTCCTCTGCATGGATGTCCTTTGTATACAGGAACACTACTGACTTTTTTGAGTTAATTTTGTATCCATCCAATTTGCTGAAGGTGTTTATCAGCTGTAGTTCTCTGGTGGAATTTTGAGGGTCACTTATATACACTATCATATCATCTGCAAATAGGGATAATTTGACTTCCTCCTTTTCCATTTGCATCTCCTTGATCTCCTCTTGTCTTATTTCTCTGGCTAGAATTTCCAGAACTATATTGAAGAGATATGGAGAGAGTAGGCAGCCTTGCCTGGTCCCCAATTTTAGAGGAATTTCCTTGAGTATCTCTCCATTTAATTTGATGTTGGCTATTGGCTTGCTGTATATAGCCTTTATTATGTTGAGGTATGTGCCTTATATCCCTGATCTCTTTAAAACTTTAAATATGAATGGGTGTTGGATTTTATCAAATGCTTTCTCTGCATCTAAGAAGATGATTATGTGGTTTTTTACTTTCAGTTTGTTTATATGGTGTATTACATTGATGGGCTTCTGTATATTAAACCTTCCCTGCATGCCTGGAATCAAGCCTACCTGGTCCCGGTGAATGATATCTTTGATGTGTTCTTGTATTCGTTTTGCGAGTATTTTATTGAGTATTTTTAACATTTTCTTTGCCTGATGTATCAATAGCTTCAATTGTATCTTCCATGCTTGAGATTCTCTCAGTGACATAAAATTTTGTATATAGATACAAAGTAAGTTCTAGATACAGTGGTATAGAATTCAAATGTGAGATTATTCTTTACACCATGACACCACATACACATATACTCTAATGTGAGTTATTGTACCCATATAACTCAATTATAATACAAGGTTTACTTCCAAATCTTTGAAAGTGTTATCAAGTTGTTTAGAAGAAATAAGTTATACAAATTAAATGTTATTAGATTAAATCATGGTCATGTCAATTGCTAGTCTACTTTTATCACAAGAATATACATCTTAGGTACAGCAGATAAATACGACTCTATAGAAAGACAAGGTCTCCAGAAACCCCAGAGACATGCAGAATATGGCATTTAAAATATTTTTATTACTTTAAAGATTCATTGACAATGAGACAGGTTAACTCCTGGCAGCACCCAGCCTACCTCAAAGAAGATGATGAGCATTAAAGGGCCTCCTTATGGAGATGGCTTCAAATGTGGCAAAGTAGCCACTGGGCAAAAGGTCCTCATATCTACCATAGATAGAATTCTGCCTAAAAAAAAAAGGCAAGCTTGGATGCAGGCAAATTCGACAGCCAAACTCTGCCAAGACAGGGTAAGCAAGTCCTCAATAGTTCCTGCCTCACATATATGTCTGTCAGATATATTGGGCCAGAAGGCTGAAGAAGATGCCCCAACATTATACAGGGTTTTGGGTGAATATTCAGGTAGGAAACTGTCTCTGTCATCTTTTCATTTGGAAAGCTACTAACCTGCACTCCCGGCATATTCAGATAATCAAGTTTACTCCTTCTCAAGTCTCTGAGGGAGTTGAAGACCAATTAGCTTAGTTTTACAATGAAGCTTAATTGTTTAGCTGTTAAGGTGTTTTTAGGTCTAGATAGGTGTTCTAAGTTGATAATGACGATATGTGATGGAGATTGATTTACATTCAGAAATTTAGATGCACCAAGATAGGAAAGATGTCTTCTTCAAGGCTGTCAAATACAAATAGCCAAAACACTAAGTGTGTAACATTTATATAATTCCTGATTGTGTCACAGTTCTTCTTGCCATAGGTAATCTATTGTATATATGTGTAATAATATAAATATATATGTATAAAAATAAAATAATTTAAAAAAAGATATGAAACACACACACACACACACATACACACACAAATGACAATAATAAAATCTTGCCTTCACTTAGCTCTTTGCCACAGAATTGACAATTAAAATTACAGGGACACATCTTCTCAATGTGAGGGAAGGTCATCCCAACAAGTGTGGACCAATACTACATTTAGATTTTGGTGTTTGGAATTCATGGTCATGTTGAGAGCTTTTAAGTGTAACTTGTGTCAATGGTTGGGGTGTAGGTACATTCTAAAGTTTGCTTTCTTTAAGTAACATCTAAAATACTGAAATTTTATTGCTCCCACTCAAAAGAAAACAGTAATTTTTAAGTTCCTTTCCTATAGACTCTAGCAGTATGGTGAGACATAGTTTTATTCTTACAGAATTTGTTACAGTACAAAGTGAAACCTAAGAAAATGACTTTAATAACATTAAACATATTAATACATTTTTTAAAGCAAGATAAGGATGCATTTGTGTGCCCTGTCACATTATAGAGCAAGACCCAGCAGTGGACCTCATCCCCACTGGAACTTCAAAGAGCTTGTGAGTGATAGGACACTTGTAGCAACTGTCCCATCACTTTCCGTGGCTGTGAGGAAGCACTCTAGCTATTCAGAAGTGTGGCATGCATTTTCAATGGAAGGAAATTCTGAAGTTTAATAGAGAATTTAATGAAAATTAAGATATCTATCTATCTATCTATCTATCTATCTATCATCTTCCCTTTCAAATTGCATGCCTTTTTAAATTCATCCACAGATCTTTGGTTGGATTTAATTGATTCATTTTTAAAGATAACTTGGCACATTATTTCTGCAGATGTAAGAATTCCTGTGATGTTTGCTGTAATGTAACTGCATAGTTTCTTCTGGTACTGTCTTTTCATACATAAATCATGACAGGTTTTCTAGCTCAGAAGCCTCTATAAGAAAACACCACAGAAAGTATGTCTAATTTTTAATCATTGAAATTGCAAATTTATGTCTTTTTTCTCTTCTCTCTTTTTTCCTTCTTTCTGTGTATCTCTGGCCACGATCAAAGTCTTGCCCCTCCTCCTGCCTTAGCCTGCTGAGGTAGTGAGATCACAGGCATGCACCTCCACAATTGTTTCACAAAATAGTGCTTTAGTTCAGTATTTATTTTATATTAATTTAAATTAATAAATTATTTGAAGCCTGGTTAATATATGCTTTACTTGCAAGATCAATTCACGACAGATTTCAAGGACTGAAGATATTTGGAGAAAACAAAAGCATCAGGGATTTATGACTCAAGCATTACCACTGAAGTAGGAAATAAAAAATACTAACATTTTAGAAATGAAGATTACGAATCCTCAGTCCATGGGGCCATTGATTTTCCTTATGTTAGTAGTAAGAGCCAACAAATTTGGCAAGAGATCGCAGTGAGGTTGGCTTCCAGAGCAAAATGGACAAACTTGGCAATGCAATAGAAGGACAGAACCCTTTGTCCTTTGACCCTTATTGGTACCTTTCAATATGATTTTAGTAGCAAAAATATAAACACATTTAAACAACATTGTTTATTGAACAGATATTTTGGAGTCTTGCTTACTAAGCACTCCAAAGTGTTGGGAATGAGACAGATAGATAAGGACAGTAGAGGATAGTGCCTCTTACAGTCTTTGGAGCATTATGAGTTGAAGGGTTAATAACCTTGTCCAGTAAAATCCCCATGAAAATCCTTAATTTATGTACATAGTAATCTACGTTTGAATTTATAAAGGTTAACAAAGGTTTCACTTCTTTCTCTAGCTGGAATCCTTAACTGGTTGATTAACATATGAATGTATTTCCAGCTTGTAATTATACATGTTTTGAAGGAAATGTGTAACTGCAACAGGACAAGGAAAGTAGCATATAAAGCTGTGTGAGGATGCTGGCCTTGAGCTGAACAGGGAGAAGTCAGTGTAGGCTCAGAGCACTGCACAGTGAGGAAGCCATGCTTAACTGGTGGTGTCTTCTGTCAGCCACAGCCATGCCCCTCTCCCCAGAACTCCTTGTTAAAGTGCTCCAGAAGAGCATCTACTCTCATATATGTAAACCTAGGACTCTCCACTCCCAAGACATGGCTTTTAAATCTCCAACCCCCACCTCTCACAGCACTGCCATCACTAGAACGCTTACACCTCACATCATCTTCCTCCTGTGGCTTGTCTCCTCCATGAGCTTTTGTTTGCGTTTTCTTTTTAAATCTCACAGTACCAAGGCTACACTTTGTAAGCCTCTCAGCTATGAGTCCCTGCAGCATCCTTTTTGTATCCTTTTCCTGACTCTTATTCATCTACACCCACAAAAGAACAAGTAGGCAGCAGGAGGCAGGGTTCTGTTTTCCTACCCTGTGTTTCCTGTAACCAGACCTTATTCCCCACGGAGTCAGACCCACACCTGCTTGATTCTAACAGCTCTGGCAAAAGATTTGTATGTGGTCCCAGTTACTCAAGGCCAGCTAGCCCTGCTGATTCCTGCTCACTGAGAACAACTAATTCAAGATGGAAAGCAATGTTTTATTGTTGCTCTCATTAATTCATAACTTGCTCTGGCGGAAGAGCTGTAAACAGTGCACACTGTGACTACTTGTGTGGTCTGAGGCTTTTTCTACACAAGGCATCATGAGCTTCTCTTGCAACTTTTGTTAGAGGAAGCGTTTTTCTTGTCTTTTGGCTTTGCTTTACTACAATTAGTTGTTTCACATAGAATCACTTTCTCTGAGATCACATGGAATCAGGAAATTCCAAGTATCTCATTGAGATGTGTGTGTCCTTATGTGTGCATGTGTGTTAACCTCAGATGCTTTCCACCCTGTGTTTTGATGGGAAACCTCTCCCTGCAGCTGGAACTCACTGATTCTGCTGGACAGTTGGCCAGCAGACCCAAAGAATCCCTTTTCCCTACCTCTCCAGTGCCAGTGTCACAGGACAGGTCTACTGCGCCCAGAGTTTATATGTGGGGGCCAGAGCTAGAGCTCAGGTTCTTATGCTTGCAGAGCAAACACTTTACCCACAGAGCCATCTCCCATTGAGACTTTGAAAGTGGCATTTGCTCCATATATGGTTCGTCCTATTATTAGTTGTATAATAATGTCGCTTAGGGTCAAGTATTAAACTTCAAGCTTAAAAGCATCTTCATTCTAGTGATTCTAGTGATATTTCTTAGTGCCCTTTGCCATATTGCCAACTTTGGATTGAGGAGCCTGAAAGAAGCTAATCCTTGTTCATCATTTTAAAACATAGTTTGTTCTTTCTTTGGTGGAAATTTATTTCCTATTGAATTTGCTCAATTTTTGGA
This sequence comes from Acomys minous, assembly GCF_964271855.1. Lineage (NCBI taxonomy): Eukaryota > Metazoa > Chordata > Mammalia > Rodentia > Muridae > Acomys > Acomys minous. Next base: position 61,178,839 of record NC_140490.1, read on the forward strand.
GAGGAGGTTATTTTTGTACATTTCATGTTTAAGTATGTCATTAATTTACATCTTTAAATACTGTGCAGATAATGAACTCTTGCAGACAAGTCTGGGGGAGGAGAAAGGAGAGAGGGAAGAGGAGGAGGAAGAAGAGAAGGAGATAGTTTTACTGGAACAGTAATAGAGAGACAGGATGCAGGGAGAGAGAGAAAGAGAAAGAGAGAAAGAGAGAGAGAGAGAGAGAGAGAGAGAGAGAGAGAGAGAGAGAGAACACAGGTGAAGAACAAATAAACCAGAGAATGAGAAGGCGCCAGGAGATTAGAGCAGATTGCTGGAGTTAGTTTGAGGCCAAGCAGAGCAATCAATTTGAGGGCCTAGAGAGAAGCCAGATTGGATAAGTCAGCTGGGAGAGGAGTTTGAGCCAGAACAGCTGAATTGAACCAGCCAGCTTAGGGCTCAGTAAGAACAAGTAAGGGTGAGCTTATCAAGCAGTGAGTCTCAGAGGCTGAAAACATTCTAGGCCTAGATTAGATTGTATGGAGACTGTTAGCAGAGGAAGGCAGTAAGCCTCTGAGAAAACGATTGAACCAGGAGAATAAAAGTTCCTTTTACAGTATAGTATTAATTCAGATGTCAGAAAGCTGTTTCTATAATGGACCAGATAATATTATCATCTTTGTGAGAATTACATTATGTGAAACAAATTCATTCAGCCCAGTGATTGTAGCATAAAAACAGCTGTGGAAAATGTGTAAGAGAGTGAAGGTGCCTGTGTCCTATAAAACTTTATTCCATAGTGAGTAGCTGGCCAAATTTGATCCATGGGCTGTAATTCTCCATACCTTTGGTGTTTTGAGAATCATACTTTTAACCTTTGAAAGTTAAAAGTATAAAGTATTATTTTGACTGGCGTAGACATTTAATTTGTTATGTTATGGTAAAAAGCACTTTTAAAACAATTATCTTTTTTATGAACTCATCTTATTCTACAAAATGTTAGCTACCAAACATGCATTCTTTTTCATGGAGTTATATAAAAATTATGAAAAAATGTTTCAGAATTGCTAACAGGCAGCCATCCTCCCCCATCATACCCTGCTGCATATGCTACCTTCAGCCTAACTGTGGTTGATACTTTTCAGTAGGCTGTCCTGAATGGGGTCCCACTGCTTATGCCAAGTAGAGCAGTTTCCTTCCTGTACTCCAAAGTCTTCAGGGACACTTGGTTCACTGAGAACAGAACACATGTGTGTGCTATGTTACATTTACCACGCCTCTCTGTACTTGCTTTTCCCTTTCTGTTTCAAATTAAATGCATACCTCTTCTACCATTTGAATCATGTGTTCACCAAACTGCTTAGAATGATATCTGCCCTACAATAATATTAAATAGCAGTATTATTGTTTTAATACAGCTATTGACACTCCTGTCCTGGGGTCTTTTTAGTGTGTGTTCCTTAGGTCTTTCCCTAAAAACAAAACCTTCTGTGTCCACACCATTCAGCAGACACATAATAGCCTTTTCAAAGTATGGGGCTGGGACAACTGGATCTCCATCTGCAAATAATGAAGTTTGACCCCTAACTATATATAGTGATCATCGGGATAAGTGTAACAGATTAGTTTATACACACAGAATACAACATGTGAGCGAGTATACATTCAGTTTCTTAAGATCATGCAAAAATTTTTCTAACTATATCAGAAAAACAGATAAATTAGACATTTTTGTTCATAATCCACTGTTTAAGAGGATGAGATGATAACCCTCCTGATATGAAGACTTCCAGCTATGTTTCTGGCAGGGGACTTACATCAGAATGTAGGAGAGGCCATCACAGCTCAATGAGGAAAACGATAAGGAGCCTAACTTTAGGGGGAAAAAAGAGCAAACAATTTAATATGGACAGATGGTCATTAACTGCATAAGAAGATCCTCCATACCCTTAGTCCCAGGAAAAATACCTATCAAGACCACAATGAGAAAGCACTCTAAGCCATAAGCATGACTGTAACCAAAGACCACAAAAATTTTTGGTTAGGATATGGGGAGATCAGAACCCTTTACCTGTATTAGTGAGTGAGTGAGTGAGACTGTGAAGTGGTGGGACAACTTTAGAAAATAGATTGACAGTTCTGTATATCATAAAACATGGTGTTATCACATGCCCCAGCACCTGTACACCTAAGGTAACTAACTGTATCTAAGAGAGATGAAAACAGTAAAAGAAGGAAGCTGGTTGCAGAAGCTCACATATTATGTGAGTTCATTCTTAAGAAATGTTTACAGTAGGTAAATGGAAAAAGGAGGAAAAAGAAGCCTGATCAGTGGCTGTCCGGGTCTGAGTGGGAGCTAGGAGCTGGGAGCTGGAATGACTACAGATAGCTCCAGAGTGTTTGGGGAGTGATAAAACTGTTCTGAAGTAAGATGGTAATGATGATTGCATAATGCTGTGAATTATGAAAACCATTACATTGTAAACTTTAAAATGGTACTTTTTATAGTATCTCTATAAACTATTTTATAGCACATTTTATTCTCTATAAAGCTTTATTTTAAAAGGATGAAATGGACTGGGCATGCTGGTGCTTACTTTTAATCTCAGCACTTGGAGACAGGAGCAGGTGCATTTAGGGCTAGCCTTGTCTACATACAGTGATCCAGCTCAGCCAGGGCTATATAGTGATCCCTGTGACAATCAGTTAAGGTACTGGGAAGATGGCTCAGTTTGTAAGCGCACTTCCTGTGCATGCAAAGGGACCTGAGTTCAAAACTCCTGCACCTATGTAAAAGCTAGTTTGGATATGTTGTGGAATAGAGATTAGCACATGTTGGGTGTTTGGTAGCCAGTCAGCTTAGTTCAAAATGTGAGTTATAGGTATACCTGTTCTCAGAACATGAAGTAAATAGCCATAGAGGAAGACATATAACAAGCTCTTTAGTTCTTAGCATGGTGTCTACTCCCATGCATGTATTGATACAACACACATACATACATACATACATACATACATACATACATACATACACACACAAACTCACGTGCGCATGAGTAGAGAGGTATTAAATGGCCTCAATTTTACTTATGTGGCTTTTTAAAGATTGTGAATGAAATCACAGTTTTTCTTTGTAATTTCCTGGCTACGCCCTAATCTTTACATATAGCCACAGATGATTTGGCTGTAGTAGGTGGAGTCCTTAATGAGCAACTAATCAATGTTTGACACATGGATAGAAAATGACTTCTGTCCAAGGGATAACGCAGTGACCAGAAAGCAATGAAAGTACTGGCCTTCCTTACACTGTTGAGAAGTTTCGCCACATGAAAATTAAAATAACTCACACTACAGTGGATATGCCCATGATAAGGTTTTCTGCCTTGTTATTTTAAAATAAGGTTCATTTACTGAAGTTATTTAAGAAATCACATAGTCCTGGGTAGTTTTTTGTCAGCTTGACACAAACTACAGTTTTCTGAGAAAAAGAACCCTAATGAGAAAATGCCTCCATCAGATTGCTTATTTGCAAGTCTGCAGTGTCGTTCACTTGATTAATGATTGATATAGATGAGTCTAGCTCACTACAGGCCGTGCCAGATTTGGGCTTTGTGCTCCCTGGTTGTATTAGAAAGCAGGCTGAGTAAGCCATGAACAACAAGCACTCCTCTGTGGCTTCTGCTTCAGTTGCCACCTCTAGGTTCCAACCTTAAGTGTTCCTGCCTTACTTCCTTCTATGTATAACCCAAATAATCTCTTTTCTTCCAGGCTGCTTTTAATATGTTCTGTATCACAGAAACAGAAACCTAACTAGGCACACACGTGTGTCCTTTTAAAAACCATTCTGAAAACCTATGTTGACTTATATCTCAGTAACCTTCTAGAAATCAGTTTGTAGACACATTGACATTTGGTACATCCACTGTGCACTTTAATAAAATTACATACATTATATATACTACAGTTGTTCTTGTACCCTTATTTAAAAAAAAAACAGTCCTTTTAAAGATTAACTGTGGTAGAAAGTACATGTTCTCAGTCTTTGTTACACAAACATCAGTCAGGGCTCATTCAAATCGTGAGTTTTTCTAGACCCCTCGGCCCCAAAATTTTGGTTCAAACTGAAATTTTAATGAAGAACAGAGCATTGCCTCATCATGCAAAACTTCTCAGAGATTCAGCTCGAATGAAGAGGAAATACAAGGGTGTTAATTGTCACAAGTGCTGAATGGATAGTCACATAGTCTTCACCTATTTGATATTAGAAGTAGATGACATCCACATTGGAAATTCTGCTAGGAAATAACACTTATGTTTTTTCACCAGTATAAAACCACAGGTTGTGAGACTGCTGTGCTTGTCCCCCATGTGAGTATCTCTCACTGATGGCCTTTAATGCCGTTCATGTCTGCTTTCTCTCTCCAGATCTCCTTTGACTTAGCTGAGTACACTGCAGACGTTGATGGCGTTGGCACCTTGCGGCTTCTGGATGCAATTAAAACTTGTGGCCTTATAAATTCTGTGAAGTTTTACCAGGCTTCGACAAGTGAACTTTATGGAAAAGTGCAGGAAATACCCCAGAAAGAGACCACACCTTTCTATCCAAGGTCACCCTATGGTAAGGACACATGTGCCCAGCTGCATGTAATGTTCTCTACAGGTGTGAGGATGTTTCTGCCTTCATTCTGCGTATGTGTCATTGAGATAGACTAAAGTGTCTGGACTTGTTGGGATGCATGCTGTATGTGTTATTACCACTGCCTTCAGGTGAAGTTACCACCTCATTTACCAACCCCTGTTCACCCGACCTTTATACACCGATCACTTTAAGTGGAAAATTAGACGCAGTATGACTTTTTCTAAGCTGCTTAGAGACTATACTGAAGCAATGAGCTTTTGTGTTTGTTTTGTAACTTTTCCCATGAAAATTTCTCTGAGCTCAAACCTAGGAGGAAAACAACAGAGTTATATGTTACTACATTTATAAAGAAAATATTCACAAAAAATACACAATATTTTAAAGCAGTTTGAGTGTTAAGATAACAAATATTATCTTTCTCATTACCTGAAAGTGTGTGTTGAGCTGGGCGTGGTTGCGCATGCCTTTAATCCCAGCATTCAGAAGGCAGAGGCAGGGGATCACTGTCAGTTCAAGGCCAGCCTGGTCTACAAAGTGAGTCCAGAGCAGCCAAGGATACACAAGGAAACTCTGTCTTGAAAAAACAAAAAACAAAACAAAACAAAAAGTGGTGTGTGTGTGTGTGTGTGTGTGTGTGTGTGTGTGTGTGTGTGTGTGTGTGTCAGTCTGTGTGTCTGTGTTTGACACAGAGAGAGAAAGAACAAGAGAGAGAGCTAAGGAAGGTGAGCTTGATATAGTGTACACCGTATAGGTGAATAAATGAGATGACAAAAGAATTAATTATCTTACAAAGCAGGAAATTTTATTTTCTAGTGGCCATGAGTAATTGGCACGAGATGTTTGTTTTGTCTTGTGATTTACATTTGCTATTTTTATGCATTATAAATATTATTTTTGTCAGTTATTGTTGTTTAAGATGAATAAAAATCATGGTCTTTTAGAATAAGCTTTGTCTTTAAATTATCCCAACAGGAGCAGCCAAGCTCTATGCTTATTGGATTGTGGTGAACTTCCGTGAGGCCTATAATCTCTTTGCAGTGAATGGCATTCTCTTCAATCATGAGAGTCCCAGAAGAGGTCAGTGCACATATTATTTCAAAGAAGAATTTTTGACATTAACAACAGAAAAGGTTGTTTGTATATTCTGTTGATATATTGAAACATTTACATCCATGTCTGTTATATAAACGTCTGTAGTAAATGAAGAAATAGAAATCTAATATTAATTTATAAGAGCTTTTTAAAATTCGATGTTAAAAGCTGGACTGTATGGCAACTTTACTAGTGTCATTAGTTTTCACCTCAAGTACTGGGAAGTTTCTTTGTGAGTGAAAGAATGAGGGGGTGAATTATTGGTGATTTTTGTCATTCATTATTGTTTACCTAGACTCAACCAATTGAAAAGTCAGTATCATCCCTTTACATTCCATTATAGAGACACCAGAAGTTATTGCTTCTAGAATGTATTCTACAATCAGTTTGAAATCAGATCTTAAGCATCTTTGGGTATGGTTTTGTTTGTTTTACAGAAAAATTTATTTGCTTGTATGGGCTTGTCATTGAGACTAGTAGCAATATCATCTGTTTTCACCATTAGGTTTTTAAGTAAGAAAATGTATTTTTCCACCATTAAGTCTTAGTAGAACATGAGAAATGCTAGCCAAGTGGGTTCTGCTGGTAATAGAAGTTACAACCCCATTCTTTACAAAGCAAAAATTGCCTGTATGATCTAAATCAAAAGCATTTTGTTAAATGTAGTGGGCATTTAGCCTTAGAGTATGAGGATAAATAGGAATATTATATCTTGCGTCTTCCCAACAACTAATAATACTTATAAATATTTCAGTGAAACTTTATGTGACTATATACTCACCTAATAAAACCAACAAGTCATAGAGAAAGATTAAAGTGACAGATTTATAAAGGTGTCTTTAGCATCACACATTTTTATTTTATAATTGCTTAAGTTAACAATTCCCATGATGGGTTGTTAAGGCAAGGACGCCAACCTGTCATCTCTGATCTCTCTCTTCTCTTCTCTTCTCTCTCCTCCTGCTCCTCCTCCTCGTCTTCTTCTTCTTCTTCTTCTTTTTCTTCTTCTTCTTCTTCTTCTTCTTCTTCTTCTTCTTCTTCTTCTTCTTCTTCTTCTTCTTCTTCTTTTCTCTCTCTCTCTCTCTCTCTCTCTCTCTCTCTCTCTCTCTCTCTGTCTCTCTCTCTCTCTCTGTCTCTCTCTCTCTGTCTCTCTCTCTCTCCCTCTCTCTCTTTCCTTTAGATGGTTTTATGGTTCTGGGTATTGCTGATAAAAGGAAGTGGAAAGAATTTTCTTTTTTCCTTCTTGCTGCATCAGGTATTTATGGCAGGGTGGAGTGGGGTACAGGAGCACTAGGAATCTGCTCAGTAATGGTAATCCTGTCTCTTCTCACACACACACACACACACACACACACACACACACACACACACACACACAAACATGCTTGTGTATATTGTTGGATTTCTGTAGTTTGTTCTTTTCTACCTGACCCACTCTTCCTACACCGTACAAAAAGGTAAAAGGTAATTGCTGTAAACCAAGTTAGAGAGGAAAAGCATTCTTAGGTTGTACAGTAAAAAATATAATTCAAATATAATGTCTCTTCTAGTTCTTTATTTGTACCCTGTAAATAAAGCGTTTTTCATCAATTTGGTTATTTTCTGAAATTTAAAAGGTTATATTTATTAATTTCAAAAAGGAAAAGAAAAATCTCCTTCTCTCATTTATTGCTTCTCATCACCAGAGCCAGTATTATCCTACCCAGACATGCTCTTCATGCATTCAAACCTGCAGAGAGTTATCCTGTATGTCACTCTGCAACTTGGGTGTCTGTTAGGTATTTGTTAGACACTTGATCTTCGGCCATCAAGATAGCTTGTTCTCTCTCCATAACCCATAGTGGAAGGGAGAACTGTCCTCTACCTGCACACATGTGCTGTGGCATACTCATGTCTGCCTATGCATACATACATAGACACAGATACAGACACGGATAGACCCCCACACAGATAGATATACACACAGATATACTGGCTAAAAAGCTTGACCTTGGAATATAAGCTATTGTATTGTTTTATCATATATACAGAAATTAGCAGTATTCCTTTTTTTTTTTTTTTTAGAGACAGTATTTCTCTGTGTATACTTGGCTGTCCAGGACTCACTTTGTAGTCCAGGCTGACCTCAAACTCACAGAGATTCACCTGCCTCTGCTTCCCTGAGTGTTGAGATTACAGACATGTGACTCTATGCCCTGCTCTGTGTTCTGTTTTAAACTCCATTTATATAATCATATAATAAAAATCATAGAGATATAAAAGTATGTTAATACTAGCTTTGATAAAAATATCTGAAATCTAAATATACAGCATTTTAAAACTTGAAAATTAAAATAAAATCAATATAAAAGTAATTTTTAAAAGATGAAACATTGTTTTCTGAGGGGACATTTATGCCAGACTTAGCCTGTCTTAGAGGAGGACCACACTATGTTTTTACATCACTAGCGTCTGAAGACATACCATTGTGCTAATAGGCATTCAGTAAATATTTTTAAAGAACGAATGAGTATCTCCTATTTCAATAAAACTTTAATGACTTAAATTTAGGATGTCAGAATTAGAAAACAGTAAAAATTTATAGGAGGGTTTTTAATTAATGTTGTTTTATTGGTTCCATACATATAGTAATTAAATCTAACAAAGTATTTGTAGTAATGATTCAGCCTAATATACCTTAATGAGCATTATACACACTTAAAATTTTAATATGTACAACTACAGCTTAGGAAGTCACTGAAAGTGACTTCATTTTAGTGTTCTGCCCTATTACCATAGGGAGCAAGCACTTTTTCCTAGATGGAGCACTGGAAAACATTGGTCAATACCAACCCACAATTAACAGGACTCAGGCTTATGTGTTTTGGGAATAAATAAATTATTCTTCCACTGAAAATAACTGTCTGCCTCTTTTGATTGCATAAATGATATTTTATGGTAATTTATGACTGGAAAAGGTGTGGAAGAAATGTTTTGTTTAATGTAAAAGTCTTCTAGACCAGACTTTGGCAAATTGTGTTTTGGCAAACGGCCCAAATTGATTTCTCTCAGTGTGTGTGTGTGTGTGTGTGTGTGTGTGTGTGTGTGTCTGAATAAATTTTATTGGAACACGGCTATGTTCATTTGTTTACATTTTGGTTATGGCTGAGTTCACATTCTGTAGTCCTGTATCCTGAAAGCTCTAAGTATTTACTATTGAGGCCTTTAAGGAACAGCTGATGGATATCCGAGAAACTTGCAAACTGATCTTCTAGGGTTAGTGTCAGTCAGTAAAGTCCAGTAGCACTACTGTGCTGGGGAAGTAATTTTTTGGTTGGAGCATTGATGTTCTTTCCTGCTGTACAAAGAGGCCTTGTGCCCTAAGGAAATGCTAATCATCATTAGTGTAAGACCAAAGACCTGCTCACTACAGCATCCACCTCCTAAGCTTTGACACCATCTTGTTCTTATTTCACTATATGTCTTTTCTCCATTCCAGTTTTGTTTTGTTTCACTTTTAAGACTTTTTAAAAACACATTTGTGTTATGAGAACTTTGTCATATATTTAGAGATAGAATCACTGTTAATTGTATAAGATAAATAATTGGAAACAATTGCTAGGGGATAAACCATTGGTCCAGCAATTCTTCCCATTAGGAGCAAGTATGTGTATGTTGATCATATAAAATGTGGGCACTTTAACAGCACCTACCACAAGCCAGTGAGTAATGGGTAAAATCATGGTACAGTAGGTCCATAAGGCAAGAAAATGTATTAGCATGTTCCGTCAATGATTATTACTATGTGCTATATACTGATATAAATATTAATGAGGTATTCTTATTAATATGTATCCAATTTAAAAATAAATCTACTATTCATTTATTAATTTAATAAGTAAAAGCTTTTATTTTTATTGTACAAATGGGTTACACCAGAGGTGCTCATGTATTTGAAAAACTTTTCCCTCTCACATGATTTTACCACACTTGAAACTTATATCTAGCTGCTTCTTGCAGTGTGAATAAGCATCTCTATATTTTGTATCTGCATAAATGCAGTATATTCTTTGGCATGGGTGTGGATGTCATGACCTCCTTCCTTCTGGATATGCAGACTTAGTTATTCATTAGGAAAAAAGATTATGTTTTTATCTAAGCTACTTATTTTCTACAAAAAATTGACATATACATATTTTTGCCATTAGTTTTAGGTTTCTTTGAAAAGCTACAGTTAGTAAAACTGGGATGTCATAAGAATAATAAGCATGAGGTTAAAGCATAGAAAATATGAAAAAATTATTGATTTCATTAAAGTATTTCATAAATAATGATGATTGAATTTTTTCAAATACTCTATTTACCAATAATTGACCTTACCTCTCCCAACCTCTACCTGGTCTCATCACATTATATGGCCCAGGGTGACTTTATATATGAGATCTTCCTGCCTCAGCCTTCCAGTGTGTACCACCATATCTGCAAAATTTGAGATTATTCTATAAATTAGAACATGATAAATATGTTTACCTAGTAAATCTAACAATATTTATATCTTCTTTTATTATTCACTACATTAGAAGGTAAAATAAAACTTTGTCATCTATGTCAGGCCACTATATTTTAGTTACTACATCTGCAGAATACTTTGCATGTCATGATTATAGATTTGCTGATTTATAAATAATGCTAACAGACATGTATTCCAAATAAAATAAAGTGTATTTATGTTAACAATTAGGGAGAAACCAAAAATCAGATATATCCTACGTCCAAGTTCAAAAGGTTAAAAAAATTAAGTGATTAAGTTAAAGTGGATTTCCTGACTGATGATTATGCCAGCATAATTAAAGGGTGAAATTAATGTGATATTGAATGCTCTTGGGTTTTGTTTTCAATGTGACTTTAGAATTAGAGGCTTGGATTTCCTGCAGCAAAGGAGTGGCTGAGTCTTCAGTAAGCCTGGCCAGGGTCCAGTCTGTGAGAAGAATGGTTAGTCCAGGAGTATGCCTAATGAACATTGCCCATTGCCCAGTATGGCTAGACTAGGCCCCACTCTGTGGACACACACTCTGTGAGATGCGGGAAGTAATGTTCAGTCTAGCTCTTTAATGAAGTTTCTTATTCTGAGTCACCTCAGCCTTTTATCTGAAGGAAAGTATGGGCACTGTGCTGGCAGCTGCTTCTAGAGTCGACCGTACACTGAGAAGGTGAAGTGTGAGTCAGTGCACCTACCTCCGTGGCTGCTAGTTAGTTATTCAGTGGTATGTAGCATACAGTGCCGGACTCCATCCCCAGACATGCCTGCCCTGAATCAGGATTAACTTCCATTCGGATAGTGTGCTGCTTCTACTCTGTCTTTTCTTTAAATGCTTAAGAACAGGGCATTTGGAGCTAAGGTGTAGTTCAGTGGCAGAGCATGTGGCTAGCTAGCATGCATGAGGTCTTGGGTTCTACTTTCACAGAAACCAGGAATAGGACACTTGATCAGCTAGGTAGAACATTCTCTTTTAGGAAGTTACCAGTTTTTCATTGCCCTTCCATGTCTGCTAGACCAATAATGGATGACATGTGTAATGCAGCTTCCTTCTCTGATTATAGATTTTAAAGATGATAGCAATCTTGTCTTCCTCTAGAATTCCTTATTTTTCCTAGATTTTCCCTAGACCCCTCAAGCCTGGTGCATACCGCCAAAAGATGCCCTGTGCTCCTCTTACTGTGTATTTTACTACTTATTTTTACTGAGCTGAGGGATCAGTAGTTTTGTTCCATCATCATCATCTTCAGCAAGCATCGTAATAGGGAAAGTAGTCTACCCACTAGCTAACCCAGGAAGAACTGACCCAGAGGGATAACTCTCAGAAGCTTCTTTTGAAGATATTTTGCTTTCTTTGTTTAACATGTGTTCTTAATAGATTCATGCATACTTCTGTTCTCTCATTTTTATAACTAAAATTATACAATGACTCCTTTGAAAGAAGTAGGAAGTAGCCAGCTCTTCAAAAATGCTCTCAGAATTTATGGGAGAGAAAATTTTACAGATAATTCATCTTTTTTTTTTTTTAATGAATGAAGGAATTAAGGTCTCTTTAACATGTGAACTCAGGCAAGAAATTATCCTGAGGGAGGGGAGCCATATGAACCTTGATCAGATATGGAATCTATATGTAATAATTTTTGTAAAAATCTGTGTGAATGTGTTTATACATGCGTACAGGTAGATTTGTGTGGGAGAGGGTGTGTGTGTGCCTAGCACATGTGTGGAAGTCACTCAGACTATAACTGTAGTTGTTGCTCTTCAGGTAGATTTGTGTGGGAGAAGGTGTGTGTGTGCCTAGCACATGTGTGGAAGTCACTCAGACTATAACTGTAGTTGTTGCTCTTCGGGCACTTTACTTCTTTTGTTGGAGACAGTTTGCCATTGGCCAGCAGCTTTGTATGCCTGGTGCCCTCAGAGTTCAGAAAGGGTGTTGGATCCTCTGGAGCTGGAACCATAGATGCTTGTGTGCCACTATCTGTGTTTTAAGAACTGAACCCAGGTCCTGTGCAAGAGCAGCAAGTGCTCTAAACCACTAAACCATCTCTCCAACCCATAAAGTATTATTTTTTGGTAAAGTATGAATATGATATGAAACAAATGACTTGAGTATTGATGAGCTGTCAATAAAAGAAAAAAAAACTAATGAAATGCATTAAGAATCATGAAGCAATACTCAGTTTATAAAGTACTTAAGATAATTAACAGCTTGGCACTACCCACAAATGGATGGTGTGCTGCCACTGTTTGGATTTTGAGCCATTTTTAGATGATATAACACATACCTCTAAATATGGGCTTCATAAGAAATCATATATATCTGTCTAAACACAGTATTCACCTCAGTGACATTGTAAGGTTCATGAACTTGTGGTTTTCTGTAGCAGTCTTGAGCATTTGCTTGGTTTCCAAGTATCTGGTTTGTAAGCTGTCTATTATCATAAATTAATCTTCAGAATTTTTAAACTGCCATTCCTATACAAAATTAATTATATAAGTTATAGTAAATTCTAAACTATGCTTTGTTCTGAAGTAGATTGGTTAGTTTGGAGTTTAAAGATCAGATTGATACTCTTGACAGAGGTAGGGGAATGAGAGGTTGGGAGAGTGACTTTGTCCGGCCAGGGAAACATGTGGTAGAATCTAGAGATATTTCTAGTTGTCACAACTGCCTGATATTTGCTAAATAGATAGATGCCAGACACTCTGCTTCTGTACCTTAGAGTACATTAGAGTCCCTCATAACAAAACAGCAGCAAAACCACCCAACAGAATAGCAATAGTGTTGAACATAAGAAACCCATGCACTATAGCTTCACTTGAAAACCTTCTTGGAGGAGCGTATACACCATCTGTGAACTGCTGGAGCAAGGGAAGGGGCCAGTCCTTCAGATCCAAAGCTGCAGGATCTCCATGACACAGGACAACAACAGGATTCTCTAGAGAAATCCCAACAAGGATCCAGTTTTGATAGTGTAGTAGATGTCAGAGGCCTCAAACCAGACCAGTGACCCATTGCAATAGTCATTTGCAAGTAGAGATGTTTGGGCAAAAGGGTATACTGTTTAACACACCTTGACACACAGCAGCTTCCACAGTGAGATTTTGTTGTTGTTTTCTTATGGGAAGGAAGGTTGCAAGGGTGGAGGCCAGGTATTGAGGGATGGGAAGATGAGTGGGAGAATTTGCTACTCTTCAGGTAGCAAAGTGTCTCTGTCATCTCATTTGGAAAGCTGCTAACTTGCACTCCTTCTCAAGTCTCTGATGGGGTTGAAGACCACATAGTTTAATTTTACAATTAAGCTTAGTTGTTTAGGGGTAAAGATGTTTTTAGGTCTAGATAGATGTTTTAAGTTGATAATGATGAGATACGATAGATACTGATTTACATTCAGAATTTTAGATGCACCAAGATAGGAAAGATGTTTTCTTCAAGGCTGTCAAATATAAATAGCCAAAACATTAAGAATGTAACATTTTATATAATTCCTGATTGTGCCATGTTTCTTCTTGCTGAAGGAAGTTTATTGTATATATGTATAATAATATAAATGTATATATAAAAATAATTTAAAATTTTAAATTAAAAAACAAAAGCAAAACAAAAAATCAGATACTATTTTTCTTTGAACACTGCTTTCACTATGTAGAAATCTTTTAATGGAACTGCAGCAAGTATGTAACATTCTCGTTTCTGTAACTTTTTATGAGACTGTTCTGGCCCTGGGCCATGGAGTTGTACATAGCAGACCCAGTTCAGGGAAGCAGTTAGCAGAGTTGTAATTTCAGGACTTTGTCCTGCAAGACTGAGCTCTCACTTTAGCCATTTTCTGATCCATAAGACTTCTCTTATCTGTGGCTGTTACCTTCAACAACAACAACAATTTCTCTGTTTTTGTTATTAAACAACCTTTAAAACTGGCTGCAGGTAACCTTTTCTTATACAGAATTACTGCAATAAAGTGTGAGAGATTTCCTATAAATGAGCGTTTTCCTTAAAATGTTTTTGAATTCATAGCTAATTTGGTGCATAACACTAGAAAGCACCATGTCTCCTCCTATGAATAATGTGAGTGGAATACTCCACAGAATTATGATTTACAGGTTATAGTCATACGTGTATAGTAATAATGCCAAGAAACAAGACTGCCAATTGTCATCAGCTGCATATCTTATTTGCATTTTTTATCAATGGTGCTTTGTGATTCCTTTTTTAGATGAATATCAGAACCTTAACTCACTAGTGGGGGAGGGGACAACAATTGCTACCTGTTGTGAAATCAGGGGATGAAGTAATCTCCTATTGGAGTTCCATGGGGCCATAATAGATTTTAACAACCATTTGCCTGCTCACAAGTGGTTAATTGTTGGCTACTAACCTTGCCTTTCTGGTTGGAGTACAAGTGATATCATCATCTCATTTGCCTTTGTATGTGTAGACTATGGTCGTCCACAGATGACATGCACCCTTGGGGATTACAGTGCTGTCTGCCCATCTTATTCTCTGTGGATAGATGGAGTATAATTGCTTAGCCATGCAAGGCTTCTGAAGAGATCCTTGTTTTACTGGAAGTGGTTATTACCATCAAAACAAAACATTCCCTCCCACTAAGTAAGATGATACTTATGCGATTGTCTAATTGAATCAAAGGTATTTTTCTCAATAATGTTTCGTAATTTTTATGTAACATTTATGTTTGAAACCAAACTGTTACCTGATGTCACAACTCCCTGCAGCATAGCCAGGCAGTGTTCTCGGGGTGGTATCTACTTGAAAGTTCTATGTGTCTGACAAGTTATTCAGACCTCAGTTTCCTTATTTGCATTTGGAAAAGATGGCCAGACCTGACAGGGACATTGTGAGGGTCATTGCCTTATCAGTTCACTGTGCAGGGAATAAAGGAGAATATATGAAAAAGCTTAAAACCATGTCTTGTAGATTTGAGCCTTCTTTGCTTTTCATCTTGTCTTTCCTTCCTTTTCTACTAATGACTCGAAGCATATTAGTTCCTTTTCTTCTCCACTTTCCAGGTAAAAGCCTGTTGGACTCAGCTTTGTAGTAGGATTCTCATTATAGTGGGTAAGAGTAGGGCAGTTAGGGAAGGAAGGCAGCAAAATCCATAACTATGGGACTTACTGAATTAGTGTAGACAGGAGACATTTACAAATTGCAAGAAGTTAAAATGGAAGTGGTGGTGGATAATTGCTTTCATCTTGGGAAAAGCCATTTGTACAAAGGATTTTGACAAGTAAACCAATTCTATTTGAACTAGGAAAGTAGAAAACGAAACAAAACAGAATTATCCATTCTTCAACTGAGGGACATTTAGGCTGTTTCCAGGTTCTGCCTATTATGAATAAGGCTGCTATGAACATGATTAACCATATGTCCTTGTTGTGTGGTGGAGCTTCTTCTGGGTCTATCCAAGGGGTGGAATAGCTGGGTCTTGAGGAAACCCTATTCCTAGTTTTCTGAGAAAGTGCCAGATAGATTTGCAAGGTGGTTGTACAAATTGGGAATGCAAACTGTGGTACATTTACACTATGGAGTACTACTTAGTTATTAAAAACAAGGAAATCCCAAAATTTGTGGACAAATGGATGGGACTAGAAATGATCATAATGAGTGAGTTAACCCAAAAGCAGAAAGACTCACAAGGTATATACTCATTTATAATTGGGCACTAGCCCAAAAGGCGTGTCCCACGAAAGTCTTCACTTACCAGGAGATTAGGATAGATGTGAGGGCATCCTACTGAGACTCTGCATAAGAGAAATATAGGAGATGGAGAAATAGAAGGACCCAGAGGGTCCTAGAAACCTACAAGAAGAACATTGTGATGGGTAGATCGGGGCCGAGGCGGCTCTGCTCAAACTATTGCACTAACCAAGGAAAATACAATAGTAAATATTGAACACCTACTCTTATCTACCCAATGGACAGGACGTTCTCCACAGTTATGTGGAGAGCGGGGACTGACTTTGACATGAACTCTGGTGCTCCATTTTTGACACTTCCCCTTGGTGGGGAGGCCTGGTGGTACTCAAAACAAGAATAAACAGGCTACCAAGATGAGACTTGGTAGTCTATGACCATATAGTGAGGAAAGAGATGCCCTCAGTCAAAGTCCTAGGGGAGGGGAATAGGGTGAAAGCAGGAGGGCGGGAGGAATGGGAGGATATAAGTGATGGGATAACAATTTAATTGTAATCTGAATAATTTAATAAAATTAAAATAAAAAAAACCAAAAAACAAGTTTGAATTCTCACCAGCAATGAAGGAGTGTTCCTCTTTCTCCACAGCCTTGCCAGCATGGATGGCATTTTTTATCTTAGCCATTCTAATGGATGTAAGATGGAATCTCAGAGTTGTTTTGATTTGCATTTCTCTGATGACTAAAGACATTGAGCATTTCTTTAAGTGTTTCTCAGTCATTGGATATTCCTCTGTTGAGAATTCTCTGTTTAGTTCTGAGCCCCATTTCTCAATTGGGTTATTTGGTTTGGTGGTGTTTAATTTCTTGAGGTTTTTTTTTTAATCTATTTTGGATATTAGACCTTTGTCAGATGTAGGGTTGGTGAAGATCTTTTCCCAGTCTGTAGGCTGTCGCTTGACAGTGTCACCTGCCTTACAGAAGCTTCTCAGCCTCATAAAGTCCCATTTATTAATTGTTGACCTTAAGGCCTGGGCTGTTAGAGTTCTGTTCAGGAAGTTGTCTCCTGTGCCAATGTGTTCCAGGCTCTTCCCTATACGTATAATGACAAATCTTTTTTTTTCTTTCTTTCTTTTTTTTTTCTGTGACAGGGTTTCTCTGTGTGACCTTGACTGTCTTGGACTTGCTTTGTAGACCAGGCTGGCCTTGAACTCGTAGAGATCCACTTGCCTTTGCCTCCCTGCTGCTGCTGCATGTGCCACCATGCCCAGCTATAAAGACAAATATTTAGAATATAGTCAGGTATTATTCTGGTTTAGTAAATTGGTGGTTGTAGATTTGCCTCCACTGTCTATGACTTTACTAGCCCTGGATTGTTGGCTGGCTTTCCTGTACCAGGCATGATTTCTCTCTTATTGAAGGGTCGTAAGTCCAAATAGAGAGTGATTGTTTAATTCCAAGCTAAATGCTTGCTGCTGCTTCACCATTAAGGTTATAATGTCATGCTGGTAATTGTTACAGTTAATAGGTGTCATAGCTGGGTAGGACTCCTGGCCCTTTCCTTCCTTTGGAAGCTTACATGGTGCCTTCTGGTAGTACGAAAGCCTGTCTTCAGGGACCTGGCTTTTAGGTCAGTTTAAGCTCAGGGACCTCTGGGTTCTGTCTATAGTTGATGCTGTCTTGAGCAGCAGGGACCTCTGTGGGGCAACCAAGGGCAGTAGCAATAGCCTATAATATTTGGGATTCTCTTGGACAATTACCACAACTCAAAAGACAGCTTCTCATGCCTGGTGTTGGGTTTTGTTATATGGTTTGTGGCTGTTGGGGAGGCAGTCAACCTAGATGGGAAATTTTTATTTAAGTTATATAGGTTTATATAATTAGGTAGATAGTTAATAGTATGATTTCTTAAGACGTTTTAAAGAAATTCTTACTGTTATTTTGCCCTCCTACCTCCTTCTTCAGTATTTTTCTCCTGCCCCATCTATAACTAGAGTCCTTCATTCCTCTTTTACCCATTTTTTTCTGTTCATTTGTACAAGCTATTCTATATTGTCTTTTTAAAAATTTTTATTTAACTAACTTATTCAGATTACATCTTGATTGTTATCCCCTCACTTGTCTATACTGCCTTTTGAATTTAAATGTCATATTGTATTTTCTTTCAAAATTTAGAATGAGTCTGAGCTTTCCTGTTCATTGTTCACTTACTGTGGAACATTATCCTTGTCAACCATTTCTTGGGTGCTGAGAGTACTTAGAACTTCAAGCATTCATAGTGCTTACTCTGTCACTGATCCACACCCTTGGCCCCACCTCCTATTAATAGCCTCAGGTGGAGATAGAGACCTATTCACCTGCTTAGATTCTGTCAGGCCTTACCACTTATTAAAGGAGTGACTTTGTATTCATTTCTCAACCTCTGTGAGTTATGGTTTACTCATCTGTGAAATTAGATGATAATAGACTTCACTTAGGATAGTTGTGTGCATTAAAGGAAACAGCATAAGTAAGGCTATTAGCACATTATCATTACTGCCATGACCACTACCAATTTCCCACTAGAGAAATAGATTCTGGTTGTGTATCTTCACAACTTAAAATAATAATAATGATGATAATAATAATAATAATACAGGATAATACAGTGCAGTGGTAAGTACTTGCCTAGCATTCTCAAGGTTTAGGGTTCCATTACTATTACCTCAAAAATAAAAATAAATACAAACCAATAAATAGGAATAACAAGTAGGAAGTGAATAAAGGAATTGATTGTTTAGCTTTTCAGAGTTTCTTTAGTGGTAATTAAATAGCTAAGATATGAGAAAGTAGTTCATGGATATCATGATAGAAAAATGGTTTGTGCTTCTGTCATGTGCGTGAAGCATATTTAATTCCCAAGTATTGCTGTAGATATTCTTGGTATGGACTGACCCTCATGATTGATGTTTTTTGTTGTTTAAGAATGTATTTTAATGACAAATTAATTTTTATGATTGTAAAACAATTTTCTATCCCAGAGCATGCATGCAGCCACCTGATGCATTTATTTTTAACGATGAAAATGAAACCAAAAGTGCTAACACAAGAGTATACCTGAGGATTACTAACTTGTGGGAGTACAATTTAGGAAGTGAACTCTCAACAGTAATGTTACCTAAACAGCACCAGCATACAGCAACACCTGCTAACGCAGACAAAGGAAATTCCACTGGGAAGTTCCCTAGACAAAGAACTACATATGGACAATGGCTACTGAGAGAGGAACTTTCAGCTTCCCCTATAGGTTGTTGAATTCCAACTGGTCAGCCTTGGACACATGTTATATTTAGGAACAATGCTAAATGAACTTAGTGGGCTATATATACATGTGTACATATATATGTATATATGGATGCATATGTTTATACATGTAACAATAATAATTAATGAAGAGATTGTGTATTTGGGAGAGGGAGAAATTATAGTACAGGTGTGTTTTGTCCCTCCCATTACACTTTGTTTTCCCATATGAGCTTTGTTTCAGGCCTAGTTAGGTTTTCCAATTTTTAAAATGTGCTAGCATGTTTTTAACCAGCACTAGTAAAAAAGTAAGATGATGGACCATGAAAGAAAATCTTTCACCTCAATTTTGTTACATAGTTAACATAGAAACTAGGACTCAAGATATCTGAGGACTGGGTCTGTCTGTCAGGAGTCAAAAACTTTGTCACATGATACTCGGTTTATAGAAACTATCATGTGTATCTCAGACACTTTCGTCTTACAGAACTTTTTAAATCATAAGTTTATATGATTGCTAAATCTGCTTTCATGTCCTTTTCTTTAAAATATTCTGATTGATGAATATTAAATCACAGACGTTGCTTTCATGCAAATCAAGTAGCATCTGGAAGAATTGTGGCGCCAACCCTAAAATTCAATGCTAGGCTCATAGAATGGGTAAGATGAAGGGAGGATGTTTGTTTTCTTGGATATTATGGTCTATATCAGTTAGCACTCTTCTTTCTATGACTAAAACACCCAAGGAAACAATTTAAAGGAGAAGATTTATTTTGGTTCATGGTTTCCAAGCATTCAGTTCATCCTTGTCCCCATGTGCTTTGGCTTCAGGCGCAGACATGTGGAGGGGGAGGCAGACAGTCGCATAGAAGTATAGGAACAGGGCAGACAGAGCCACTAGGGACATACCCCAGTGACCTACTTCTTCCAGCTAGTCTTCACTTCCCACGGTTCCATCCCCTCCCAAAACAGCACCACCAGCTAGGAACCAAGCCTTCAAAGCATGAGGCTATGTGGAATGGTCTGCATTCAAATCTTTGCACACTATTTGGGCGGCAGATTCTGGAAACATTTGCAGATGTTATTGTTTTATTTTGTTAGTTGTGGTTGTTCCTTAAATATTTTTCCCAGAAAGGACATCGTCCCATTTACTCGCTTGTTACAGCTCCTGTTACTGCTTTGGCAACCCTGAGTTACAGCTTCCTGTACATTCCTCTCTCCTAATGCCTTTGAATAGGAAGCCCAAAGGAATGAATGCCTCAAGAAGAGACAAGATATTGTAAAAGAGAGACTATGTAGGGGGCTGGAGAGATGGCTCAGAGGTTAAGAGCTTTCACTGCTTGCTCATCCAGAGGTCCTGAGTTCAATTCCCAGCAACTACGTGGTGGCTAACAACCATCTACACTGTAATCTAATGGCCTCTTCTGGCGTGCAGGTGTACATGCAGGCAGAGCACTGGAATCATAATAAACAAATAAATCTTTATTTACAAGACTATGTACTAAGTAGGAGTGTCTTAAATTCCTTTCCTTGTGTTATTGTTCTCTGATCATTCATACACACATGCACACTCACACATGCACACAAGCTCCATAGAAACAGTTGACTGACTGGGACATACTACTTAGTGCTCAGCCTTAATTTCTAATTATTCTTACTCTCAGACTCAAATCCTCCTTTTAAAATATCAAAGTCCAAGTAAACTTACCAGCAACAGTAACTATAGAAAATGCACTGTTGCTTGCTTTCCTTGAGTGAATAAATGTCTATTGTACTCAGTTGTCTTCAGGATTTTGCAAGTATTTACTTCTCTGTGACAGGAAAGAACACTAAAACCATATCTAAAGAGCTAAATAAGATTATTATAGAAGGAGACACAGTTTCTCATTTTATAGACATTTGTCCTAATTTCCTATCAGATGAAGAATTTGAATCAAAGGCCTTTTGAAGATTTTCTTTCTTTGCACACTTCATACTGGGATGGCTGTAAGCCAATGCTGTTTCTTTAGAGTTACTTTGAACATGAAATTCACATAAAGTGGCCCTGCTTTACTTCTTAAATGTCACTACACTTCTGAGTTGTTATAGAAACTGAAATGAAATTTTAGTCAAAGTGGTTTAAGTTTGAGCTTGTGAGCATGTCAACTGAACGTATAAATACTGTCATTCTGTGAAATAGCTTTATGAATTCTAAAATAAACCACAACTATAAAGTGATATGTGGTAAGTCATTTTTTAATGCAAATATCATTCCTGAAAAAAGGGAATTGATCTCTGTACTAATTTCAAGAGCTTTAGCTTCTTAGGTTTATTGTATGTGTTTATGAAGAAGTTCTTGTTTAGATTTACCTATGGGTCTTTCAGTGGAGGGCAAGGTCCTGTGTAGATGTCTCTGCACACAGGGAGGCAAACAGTAAATTTACATGTGTTCAGAAGAGGCATGAGCTGCTTGATATAGCCAGGCAATTTCTTTGTTGTTACCTGACATCAGTGTCCCTACCTTGATGTGTTGAAGTGTGTATGGCCTTGAGAAACAAGCATATCCCATTCATAGTTTAAGCATGCCTGAGAATTTGGAGTGGAGCTATCTAACAAGGCTCAATATTGTTTTTATAAAGAGAATTCTTGTTATTTAAACCACTGAATATCCTGCATCCTTTCCTTCCTAAGAAAGGAATGACTGAACATCTTATCATGTATTAGGTGCCATGCCTGGCACTGTTGAAAGTAATAAATGTAATGCTTATCATTACAACCTTGCAGTTGGCCTGATTGTTTCGTGGTTCTTCTTGCTGTAAGTAGTATATTATACATATTATATATGTCTGTAATAATATAAATGTATATATAAAATTAATAATAAAGAAAAACTTGCAGTTGGGACAAGGAAACTAAAGCTTAATGAAATATAAGAGCATGCAGTGTTTGTAAGGACTGACTGAGGAGGACAGAGGTGGATAGCTTCACCCCTTATGGAAGAGGTCAGGGTATCCATAGAGATGATAACTGAAGTGCCCAGCAGTAAGGGGCCCAGGATGGACACAGATTTTCCTGCTGAGAATAGAGCATGTCTAGAAGAGGAGAGACTTTTTCTTGCTGAGGGGTCTGCAAACAAAGACATGGCTGCCGTATCTGTGCCACTTGTCATAGCTGTTAAAGGGCACATAGTAAGGACATTGAGGAGGTGAAAGGTGACAGATCATGTGGGAAGTATGACCACTCAAGAAACAATATTGTGGCAGGATTTATATTTAGAAAATAGGAATTTTTAGTAGAAAATTGGAAGAAAGAAATTTGGGGACAAGAACACCACCTAATAGCCGTGACAGGAATCCAGAAAGGAAGATGCTCAGAGTCTGGGCCAAGTGGAATTGCTCAAGTTTGAGCTTTTGATCTTTCTAAGACTCTGGCTTTAGAAATGTAAAAATTCATGTTAGAGTTATGCGAGATAACTAATTAAATATAAGCAAACGGGTTTATCTGGATGCTTCTCAAGTGTAAGAATGGCATAAGGGTTAGCTCCAGCCGGAAACTTGGGTGTTGTCTTTTGGGTGCTTCCTCTTTGTCACTTTTCTTGGAGAAAAGGGCGGGGGGGGGGGGTTGGAGGAGAGAGAGGGAGAGACAGAGAGAGAGAGACAGAGGGGGAGGGAGGGAGGGCACACTAGGGTCAACCTTCATATTCTCCACTATAGAAGGAAATGCATTTCTTCTCATGCTCTTTGAAAAGGACACAAGGAAAGTTCATAAGGCCCTTATCTTGCCTGTGGCTGCTCTCTCAGCCACATAGCAGGAGAGCAGCTGTCCTTATGGAATAAAATTTAGTACATTCTGATTGGTAGTCAGGCCAGCCCCACTACTGCTAGGCAAAAAGAGAAAGAGCTCAGCAATGCCAGATGGTGCTATCTGTAGACAGGTTAACTACTAGAAGGTATGTAGAATAACCGCTTAATTAAGAGAGCTTGAGAAGTGCAGCCATTACATGCAGAGAAACCATATAATAGGGAAAAGAATGTCTTAGAGTTCAAGAGCAAATAGAAGCCTTCATTCATCGTTGGTGCACAGCCACACCTGCATGTGTGTGCTTTCTGTCTTTTCACGTGCCCCAAAATGAACTGTCCACAGAGCCTTCCTCCTCTCCCGGTTCCCTCCTTGACACTGATGCCAAAGGTTTTCACTTCTCTCAGTTCACTTCCTCACTCAAACCTCCCCAGCTGCTGTCACTAGACCTTCCCTTTCAGCATGCAAATGTTACTTTCTCTACTTTCCTGAAAATCATCACCCACTTTCCTGCCATACATCAAAGGCTTTCAAGAAAGTATCTTGTCTGTGTTTGTTGTCTCTGAGACATTTCTATTCTAGACTGCTTTTCTTTCCCCACCCCCACACAACGTAGGACCTTGAACACACTAAACAGACTCTCGCAGTCACATCCCAGATTTCCTCATCCTGTCTTGAACCCTGTCCTATTCAGGAGTTTTTCCAAACTCCTCAGAAGCTGTCTAATTCAGGCCCTAAATCACCTGTAGGCTATTGTACCTGAGGTCACTTCTCTATCAGTTTTTTGTTTTTGTTTTTGTTTTTTGTTTGTTTTCTTTTCATTACATAGCAGCTTCTTGGACACCCCATGGACACAGGCTTTGTAGACTTTCCTCCTCTGTCTGACCTTAAATGGGTCAGTGTCAATGAACTTGGTTTGTGGACAATTTGTTTTATTGTTTGCTTCCTTCTTGGTGGTCTCAGCCAGACTCTGGACTTAAAATGGATAGTTCCCAAATGTGTGCTCTCAGCTGCCACCCACCTCACAGGGCCAAACTAATAGTCACACTAATTTAGAAATGAAAATTCACTTTCATATAGTCAAAGCTTAGAGACTGCATATTCACCAGCTCTTTGAGAGCTTGATTAGTGACTGTCTAAAACAAATGGAAAGACTTGAAATGACAGCATGTCTGTGGGTGGGGTTGCTTTTATATGTAAATTTGTTTTGATTGCTTGGATTTATTTTTTAGGAGTCTTCTGTTTGACTGGGGTGGTGGTTTTTTCTCCTTAGAGAGGCTGGCAACTTTGCAGAATCCTTGGTTGTCTCAGCTAATGGTATAAAAGCTATGGGACACACAGAACAATCCCTGAAAAGGAGTTATCTGACCCCAAAGTCAACAATCCTGAAGTTAAGCTCTTAAACAAAGGTTTATGAATTTAAATTATCTATCTGTGGAAATGCACTGAATATTTGATGAAAGTAGCAAAATTCCTTGAACAGCACTTTAAGCACATATTTATAAGCATTTGCCAAGAGATAGTAACTCTCCCCAAAAATGCACATTGTGAATTGTCCTCTTTCAAGCCTGGGATTCCTTTAAACGTGCCCGCTGGATTGCGAGGACCTGCAGTTAAATAGTGTTGCTCTTGGCAAGGCTTGGTGAGCGAAATGAGGTATGGTCTCTCTGATCTCAGTAGTATGCTCAGCCAGCCATGACCTTCTCAGTGTCCCTTCTCTCTACACCCTGTCTACACCAAGCCATAGCCCAGGCAGTTCTCAGTGGGGTGGCCAGAGATTACCACAGGGGAAACTCTGGGCCCCAACCAGAGGTTCACAAGGGGTTCAGGGTGAATTGGAATGACTTTTTTGTTTGCAAACTTTGTACTTTATGTAGCTTCGGAAAACTTTAAAATGAAGTATTGGACAATGGAATTGATTTTTTATGAAAGAAACTTTCTTCAAATACTATGTGTATGCTGACAGATAAAATTTTACATATATATATGTGTGTTCATGTGCAAATAAAGTTTTGTGTATATATTCACATAGCAAATATTACAACATTTTCACAATTGTAATACTTCTTAGGGGCTAAATTGACCAATTTTAGGACTGAAAAACAGACCTTTCAAATGCAGTGGTTTTTATTAGCATGCTAACCATAAGAATTATCACATTTTCTACTTTTAGGGAGTCAGGGAATTTCTGTTTTTTTTTTTAAATATCTTTATGGAACTAGAATGTTGTAAATATATTTCGATTTAACAGCAGATATTTTATTTTATAAACTTTATTCTTTAAAACATGTAAATAAAAACATTACAGATCAAAATTAATCAGCAAAATTATGCAGTTAAAATTGACATTCAGATCTGAAGCCATGAGACTTCATGTTTATTTTATGCTTTCAGTATTAAATATATTTTATGTACCTTCCACCACCAAAACTGAAAAAATATCCATGAAAAAATTCGAATTAGAAGAACAATTAGCCTTATATCATAACATACCATAACACTTTCTCAGCTTGTGTCCATTAGCTGCATTTGATTCGTTCTTATCCCCTAATATTTGGCCTTTTTTGTCCTCTTTTCTTTGGTTATACTGTATCCACATGCACAATGTGAAATTCATTGATTTCAGTAAGTATACTATTTATGCATGAAAGACACTTACTTTGCTCTGGTTTAATTAATACTGGTCATTTAAAGAGATGCTTTTATTCATTTTGTCACTTTTTCCATTTTGTTTTAAAAGGTATGTGACTAGAAAAATATTATGCTGATATACCCAATGACATCATACTAGAAAGTTTAAATTACTGAGGATTATGTATATATTTATATGCATTTGCACATGTATATATATTGATGTCAAGATCAGACATAGGAAAAAAGTCCGGAACTAGGAGTATGCTATGGCTCTGATCTGATCCACTTTCTGATGTGTTACCCTCACAGCCATGTGGTCATCTGTTGTCACAGGAATGAGGCATTATCCAAGGTAAAAACCATAGGAAACATCATCTTTAGCTCAGAACCTCATAAGAAACAGTATAACTGCTTGGAATATGAAAAAGTTATACATAATTGTGTCTGAGAAACAATATTTTAAAAGTGTAACAGATTTTAGTTTTATAGATGGGTTTTATGATCATTTAGATGCATCTAGCATATAAAAGCATAGAAAACTGGTTTCTGAACCTCTAAAGTGAAAATGAAATAAATAAATAAGTGTGTCAGAGGTAGCATGACATGCTTAAACCACTCAGAACTACAGGACAAGTCATCTTCCTGGTCTTCCTGGCATTCTCTTTCTATTGTCAGGCATGAAGTTCTGGGATGTGACAGTAGCATCTTATTTCATCCTCTTGCTGCTGTAGAGCTGTGCTCATACTTGAGGGATGCTCCATATAGCAGTGGGTAGAGGAGCAGAGCCCTGCTTGGGAGTTAATGAAGGGGATAAAACCCCATGCACTAGTTTCTTCTGGGTCCCATAGAAAGTGAACACTGACTCTTAGAAAGAGCCATCATTACCATAATTTCCTCTAGCCTTTTCAGTTACATGTTCTTTACTTGCACATTAGAGAACACTGCAGTTACCAAGTAGGAACTCTCACCAAAGGCACAAGGTCCACAGTTTGTGAAAGTCAGCAGCAATAACAAATAACTCAGTTGAAAATAGCTTGAGGTACTAAGACCCAACTATAAAGCAGAGTGGTAGTCCTCCTCTCAGGATTCCTTAAATCTTCTTAATTTGCTGTTTTATCTGAAGTCATTTGGCTCTGAAAGGGCTGATGGAAACTTAGAAGCCTCACTTTTACCCTACTGCTATGGAGAGTGCTTTTCATTGATGTGGCCTTTGCAGTGTAACTCCTAACTTGGTTCTGTGTACCTATTGTGCTCCTACTTTCAGGGGAGACAGGTGAGAACTTCCAATGCCTGCTTGGAGCAGAGCTGCTTAAAACATTTCTTCACTTCTCACCCTTTTCACTGGCGAGTTTTGTTTGGTTTGGTGTTTTGTTTCCTTGAGACATGGTCTCTCTAGTAGTCCCAGAGCTCTCTATAGACTAGTCTGGCCTCAGACTCACAGAGATCTGAGGGCTAGGTTTACAAAGGTGTGCACTACCACACCCAGCTCACACCAGAGACATTGTTACAGAAATTCAGGCATATAGACATATGAAATAAACATATTAAATCAAACACTCACTACTAATAAGTCACAATAAATTTACTAATTTCTCAAGATTCTACCAACCTTGCATATTAATGAGATGAGTGTCTTTGTTCATTTCCCCTAAAGATTGAAATCTTGGCTAAAAATCTGATGATGCAGGATATTTCAGATGTTTTCATAAAAACTTTCCTCAGTGGTTTTCAGAGTTAATCGATATTTTAATGCTAAACTTGTTAATGCTGGGAGTACCACCCCATATAAATATGTAGTAAAAACAAAACAAAACAAAACAAAAAACAGTATCAGAAGAATGGCCATTTTATAAATTGTTGGATTTTTTCTTAATCCTAAGCCAAAAGACATTTTAAATGAAAAAGCAGCTATTCAAATAGTACTTTACCTCTATTATTTTTTACTCTTCTTATTTAATATTTTTATTTACTTTAAGAATTTAATGTATGCACACGTTGTATTTTTATCATATCCCTTCAGCTTCTCCCAGATGCCCATATTCCCCTCTCAGCTTCCTGTTGTTACTGCCCTGCTCCTGCTGCTCCTCTCTCTCTCCTCCTCCTGCTGCTCCTCTCTCTCTTCCCATAGTCTATTTAGTGCTGCAAGAGCACATGGATGTAGGGCTCGAACTTGATTTTTGTAATCACTCTTATACAATACAATCAAAAGATAGACTAATGTGATAAATTCTGAGGGATGATGCGAGAAAAATATTAAAAGCCATCCTTTCTGTTATTAAACTATTCTGTTTCTACAAGAGCAGGAAACTTCGGTTTTATAGTAGAAATTCCACAGTTCATCACACAGAGTAGCCTCAGGTCTAAACCTGAGGTTTTTTTATGGAGCATTTGCTGGCATGGTATGGTATGGCATAACACTGTGTGTGTATAGCGCAAGGTATACATCGTGTGTTTAGAACTGAGCCTTCAGTGAATCTGTGATGCAATACAGGATGTCTTCTTAGAAATACCAGATTCATTATGCATTTGATGTGTGTGTGTGTGTGTGTGTGTGTGTGTGTGTGTGTGTGTGTGTGTGTGTGTTAGTGTGAGTGTGTGCACAAATGCATAGGAAGTATATGTAGATGCAACATCATATCTTTTTATTTTGTTGCTTTTCCACTTCTGAGGCTTATTGATTCAGCTCTACTGGCTGGTGAATGCGTTTCAGAGATTTCTGTGTCTCCTCCCTACTCCCCTCCTTCCTTCAGTGGTGGAGTTATAGAAGTAGGCTGCCTCCCTCCGCTTTATAACATGAGTTCTGCAGATCCAAAACTAGGTCCTCAAGCTTGCTTGCGTAGTATTGTTTACTGATTCAGCCATTTGCCTACCAGATAAATTATACTTTTAATTAGTCTTTGTTCATTGCATTTGTAGAAAATTTTTACTGTTCCCAGTTATATGGCCCCTACACACACGCTGATAGTTTAAGAAGCTGGGAGAACACAGAGGGACCAGAGTCCTGCTTCACTGCTGTAGCAATGAAGTGGTTCAGCCCCTTTGAAAAGTGATTAAAGTGTATTGTAAGCTAAGCATATAGCAACTGTGACCCATCCATTCCACTCCCCTGGGTATTTTCCCAAAAGAAACTAAAATATATGTTCATACAAAAACTTGTACATAAATGTCTACAGCAACTTTATTCACATTAGCTAAGCAGTGGAAACAACTCAATGTCTACCTGCTGATGGCTAAACAAATAAAATGTCTTCTTTTCCTACAGAAAAATATAGGCTGTAAAGTTGTAATGTTCTGATTCAAGCTCCATGTATCAGCCTTACTTTGTTATTTGAAATGGAAGAAACACAAAAGAATGATTTGAAGTGTCTAGATAAGCAAATCTAAAGATAAATGCGTAAAGATAAATGCTTCAGCTTGGGTCCTTGGCCTACTCCTCCTCCCTGCACTGCCTGGTAGTAGGCCATGCCTAGTTATTTCCAGATGCCTTGTGCTCAGTGCTCACGCCCAGTGAGTGCTCAGGTTATTCTGGGTGAAAGGTAAGTCCTTTGAACTCAGATGCTCCTCTGGACTTCAGAAAACATCAGTGTAATGGTAATAAGAAAATCTCACTAATTCTTTTGTTGTTGTTGTTGGATTGGGGGGGGTTGTTTTTTTTTTGTTTTTTTTTTTTGTATCTCACTAATTCTTATTGGAAACTTATACTCATTGCTATACTCATGTGCTTTGAGATGATAGTTTAGTCCTGACAGTGACAATAGCCTAAACTTGGATTTGATTTAATTATAAACTTAAATTGCGGCAAGTCAGTAGAATATTAAAATCCCAAAACTATGGCCACTAAATTTTTTTTAAAATTTGACAAGGCTCTTTCTTGATGACCTTTGTGTTTTGCTAATTGCTGTGGAAAGCTGAAAGATTGATTTCTTTTGTTCTTGTCAGGCTGGTTTGAGATGAGGCCTTTTGTTCTGTTGAGTTGACTTGAAACTTCAGTCCTCCTGCCTGTACCTCCTGAGTGCTGGGACTTTAGCTGTGTACCACTTCACCCTTCCTCAGCTTCTTAATTCCTCCATGAGGCGCTGGGGCTATTTAAGCATTTGGTTTTCCACGGCACCCTCATTGTGCTTTTGATGATATAATGTTGCTGTGGATGTTTTGAGATTGTGTTGGAACTTGTAGTCTCTGTCCTTAGGACATAGAAATCTATTGGAAAATCTGTTTAGAAATATCCCTCATGCTCCTATGCCAGTTTCTTCCAAAGCCCAAACATTTTGTCATTTACCTCCATCTTCTGCCTGCTCAAAAAGCAGAGGCAAAGTTTACTGTCACATGGTGTTCATATCCCATATAGCTAATATGGAGAAAGCCATTAAGTGGTGTTTTCTCTTAACATTACATAGATATAGACACTTAAATAAAATCATCCCAGAAGTTCCTCCTAATTTAATCCTTGTTTATGACAGATAAAAACCTGGCACACACTGTCCCGGTTATTCAGGAACCTGACATAGGATCTCTTTAGCACAGGTCTTGAGACCGTCCTGGTCAAGGAAAAGTTGCCCCTCTCTCTCATAATCAATCTCTCTTTTCCCCCTCCCTCCTTCCCTCCCTCTCTCCCTCCTTTTTTTTCCCTTCACCCCCTTCTTCCCTCTTTTCCTCCCTCCCTTGCTTGGTCCCTCCTTCCCCCTCCCTCTTACCTTCTCTCCCTGTATAAATGTATATATGGGTAGACATATTTTTGTTTTTATTTAATATTTATGTGTGTGAGAGATTTGAGATAGGTTCTTACTATATATTGCAAGTTAGCCTAGAACTCATGATCCCCGTTTCAATCATCCTAATGATGATATTATAGGTTTGTACCACCATATCTACCTTGAGACTCCATATCTTAAAGAATAGATAAAGAAGAAATAAGAAAGGTAGATATACATTATCATTAAGAGATAGAATATTAAAACAACTTCAGTGCTTTGTAAATTTATGGAATATTTTACCCAAACATCTCAAAATATTTGTACAAAGTTCAGAAGCCCATTTTTGTAGATGACATTTAGGTGAAATTGGAAAATGTCCTTGAAGTAAGTATGGTACAGAGAAACTCTTGACTTGGAAGTATATCATTCTTTGTATTTCGATGGATGTGCAAGTTTCTGGATGATGAGAGTGAGCACCATTTATTTTGTTAATAGAAAGGCAGCCCAAGGAAATTCCTCTTGGCTTTCCTGTAACTAGGTTTACCCTGTGAGCAGTTACTTCCCTCCCTCTTCCCATGGGTCCCAAAATAGCCTTATTAATAGAAATATATGATGTTTGTGTTTAAAAAAAATCAGGGTGGTCTTAAATGTCTGTCTTCCATTCTGGCATTTCCCTTCATACAACCCTTTAGAATTTTCTGTTTAAAAACTGGCGTTCCAATAGCTTTTCTTTGGCCTAAAGCCTGGGTTACACATTGAAACAGCAAATTAGGACTGTTAAGACATCCTCCAAAGAAGTGTTTGTTATGAAAGTAAAACTGATATGACACTCAGAATTAGAGCTTCTTAACTTGTCTAAATGACAGCTAATGATCGTTCTTCTTTTTATATTGTTATTTTAGGGGGGGAGATGGGATGAAAGAAATGCCTAGAGGCTGATACTGTTAAATGTCAAATGTACTCTACTGATAATACATCTTTTGTATCTTTTTTAGGAGCTAATTTTGTTACTCGAAAAATTAGCCGGTCAGTAGCTAAGATTTACCTTGGACAACTGGAATGTTTCAGTTTGGGAAATCTGGATGCCAAACGAGACTGGGGCCATGCCAAGGACTATGTAGAGGTAGGAAGTGACTCATTACATTAAAACTGCCTGTATCAGTTGATACTTTAAATGCCAGGTCTGCAGTGAGAAGCTTGACCTAGACGTGGTCATATATAAACTTCTGTTGACAGACACACATGGTTAACTGTGCTAAACTCTGTTTATGGCTATATGGCTTCCTTGTTATTGCATATGCTGAATATTACTTAACAAGGAAGTCTTTCCTTAATTTTCTTTTATTTCATTTGTCTGAAAGTACTGGCTAGTGCTTTGAATGATGGATGTGTATATTGACTTTTATAGTATTGGGAGGCTATTCTTCACTTTCTAACACATGTATCCTACCTGACTTGTTCCATATTTTCTCTCCTTCCCACCACAGCATTCACAAAACCACTAATTCTCAAATCTTCAACAAACAATATTCCATCTTGGTTTATTTAATGTAAGACCTTTAGATATGGCGTCGCTCAAATTCCTCACCGAGTACTGGCATTTTGGAGCTCTATGCTAAATCTGGTGGCAAACCACACATGCTGTTGCACACCCCTGAGCTTTACCCATCATGGTACTGTTGCAAGATGATTTGGTGTGGTTAAAGAGTAATCTAACCCTGCTATAGTTAAAGCTTTCCGCTCTTGACATTCCAAGAGTGGAAAGCATAAAGTTAAGCTTAACATTGTTCACTGAGTTGTGTGCAAGTAGTGTAGTTTTCTTCCTTCCTTCCTTCCTTTCTTTCTTTCCTTCCTTTCTTCCTTCTTTTCTTTTCCTTTCTTTTCAACTAATTTTTCTTTGCTCTGATGACTGTGCTTTTAAATATCCATATTATTTCTGTGGCCAGTTTGGCTAACAAATGGACATGAACTAGTTTGGTAGCTAGTTGGATCCCTGTCATTATGCAGCTGTCGCATAATCCTGTTCCCCCGTTAGACTTTCTGCCTTAAAGGAATTTCATCTGGAAATTGTACATGGTATCCATATGCAATGATTTAATCCAAAATAAAGAACATCAAAAAATTAAGTAGATAGCAGTTCACTTGATAGTACAGTGGTTAGCGTCACCTGTTTTCATTTTTGTTTGCAGCGACTAAAATTGTCCATGAACATGAAGTATTGGTTTATTTTATGGACATAAATTCTGACTTAAAATTTGGACTACTGTAACATTTGATTTTAAATTTGTTTTAACATTTGATTTTTAAGGTAACATTTTAAGTTGTAATTACAAATAAACATTTATAGTAGACATCCTTAGATATAAGATTATTACATCAAAACGATTGGTACTTTTAGAAAATGTAAGAAAGCAGAGAGTGAGATGTGGCCGTGAGAAGCTGAAAACTTAAACAGAGGCGAGTTTTGTAACAGTAACCATGTTATTTTCTCAGTAGTATTTATTGCTGGTTAGCCTTCTGTTACACATCTGCATCAACTCAGAAATGCTGAAGAACACTATTTTCAGGACTCACTTGCTTCAGGACCAAATAGACTGAATTATATTCAATTATTTTTATTATTTTTTGTCATTTGAGCAAAGGAGACTGTTGGAACTCAGAAATTCATTAAATCTTGAGAGTAGTGGAGATCCTCCACCACACTTTGAAAGTGCCACCTCTGGTTTATTTTTTCTCTTTATTCCCTTCTTTGTCGCCATTCCTTTGAGGTGAATACATGTAAACCTTTGCAGTAAGGGTTAGAAATGACATTTTTTCAATTGGACAAAAAGAATCCAATATAAAGCAATGTGACTGTTAAATATGTACATAAACAATGAGAGAAGCTTGTTAGAACCAGTGGCCTTGTATCCTTCTGACATTGGAAAGGCTCAAGTACCACCTCTAAGAGGCACAGCCATACCTGTGCACAAGGCCTGCTTGTATTCATATAAAAATTAAAAAGCCCATAAACATTTGCCTTACATACTTTCAGAAGGTCTCAGAGGAAGTCACTGTTACAAATGAATGACAAGATGATGTAATACATTATGCCCAAAGCCAACATATGGAAAGATCCACCTGGGGTCGTGGTGATTGGGTCTTTAATAAAATTATGGAAGTGTCCCAGGGCACCCAGCCCAGTTACTCACATACATTAAGACCTTCTACCTGACAGCTCAGATGTCTTTGTTCTACAAGACAAGTCATTTTGTGTGTGGTGGATTCTCCTGGGATTCCAGCAGTAACATATGCTGAGGATGTAAGAAGCTTTTTTCATACCTCTCATTTATATGTTCTGAAAGAAGTTTAAATTACTTAGTTCCTGAAAAAAGATATTATTTTAAAATTCATATGTTGCTACTTTGAAGTAGTATCATAACAATTGAGTTGCGATCTGAATAAATTAATTAAATAATTTTTAAAAAGTAGTTTCATTCCTTCTGTTTCTATGTTTATTAAAATGAGATTCCTTTAGAGACTTGCAATTACATGGTTTTTTTTTTGTCAAAATTAAAGGCAACAGTCATAAAAGTACAGAAAAGCATAACTTGTTTAAGAAACGAGTGTTTCCTGACAGGGTGTTCAGCCTCTTGGCAGGTGTAGGTCAGACCGTTCATGTGGGTGTATCATTTACACTTATTAATTAATCACAGTGCCTCTCATTTAAGCATGAAGCTATGTCTCATGTACACATATCAACTAATCACAATGACTCTCACTTCTACATAAAGCTGTTGGTAAATTTAGAGGTTCTTCATTTAGGTGTAGCGAACAATTGCCCTTCTTGCTGTGACATGTTAGATCCAACAGTGAGGTGAATTGCTCCTCTGCTAACACCAGTGATGCCTCAGTTTACCCATCTATGAAAAGAATGTGGCAGCTGTAAAAAATACTAGCTACACTGTTGGTCATATGATAGCCTCCCCCTCTGTCTTATAAGCATTTTAACCACAATTTATACAGTCATTTCTAGTTGCTGGATTTGCCTCATTAACATCTACTTACAGTCCTGTTCCTTAGATCAAAATATTTTAAGAATAATTTAAATGAAGAACATACATTTCAGCTTACAGAACGAATGTTAAAATTTTATCTTTTAAGGACATAAAAAACTATTATAGTGTTTTCAGTGTCCTTTTGCAAACATTTTATATTCAGAATGATGACCACTCTTATTCCCCAATTTAAAGTAGTATTTACTAATTACTGTTAATGCTAATTGCCAGCAGTTTTTAATCTTAGTTTATGCAAACAAGTTTTTAATATAAATCTTAATTTATGCTATCAATTTTTTATGTTTGTCATAAAACATAGCTAGATCCCACCTGAAACTTTTCATATGGTTTTGTTTTCTTTACTATTTTCTGAGCTGGCATGACCTGCACTGCTGAGGAACTGACCCGACTGGGATTAGATTCATGAAGAAAAGATAGATACACAGACACATGTACAGGAAATCTGGGACTGGATGAGCTATGCAATCTGATGGAAACACACCAGCAGTCTGGAAAGTCAGCAAGTTTGTTTTATACATCTAAATTGAAGAGACAGGTTTATGGTATTAATAAAGATGTGGGTTCTTGTACACCACTGAATAAGGAGGTAGGATTAGCTAATCCTAGCGGTGGTGGTGGTGTCTCAGTAGGGAGAGCAAACTAGGCTATAAATATCTAGAAAGAAGAAGCTGGGGCAAATTGCAGTCAGCATCTGCACCCAGACTGGAGAAGGTGTTACAGCTCCCATGAGTCTGAAGCACTGGGCTCCTTAACATGGCAGTGCTCCCATCAAGAACACATACTCACTCATGACATCATCTGTTCCCCACACTGGGTCCTTCATGTTTTCATGCTGGCTTTTCTTCATGAACTCTGAAGAAACCCGTAGTGACTGTGACAGTACTGTGTCACTGATGTTCAAATTATCTCCTGTTGTCCACACTGTAGCAAAGATGGTGGAATATAGTCACAGAAGAAGCCTTTGAGCTAATTTTCTTCAACATAGACTCAGTTGAAAAATGTCATGGTCACAATTCTAATTGTCACTAAAGACAATCATTTATATTTTATTTAAGCTACATATGACTGAAAAGAAAAGCCGGACAGGCATGGAGCATGCCTGTAATCCCAGGACTAGGGGAGGGAAGCAGGTAGATCTCTGTGAGTTCAAAGCCACCCCGGTCTACAAAGTGAGTCCAGGACATTCAAGGCTACACAGAGAAACCCTATCTTAAAAAAAAAAAAGACTGAAAAGAAAGGTATAATACACAAAGTTAAATAATTTTTTTTAGTATTAGGATGACTGCATCAAACATATGACATCTGACTGTGCTGTGTGTCCAGATTAGATTGAGGTAGGGACCCAGGCTTTCTTGAACAAGGAAGGCTTTAAAGAAAAACAAGCATAGATACATAATAACACTCTGTAAAGTAGCTTGTTTGATTAACAAGCTCTGACTGTAGTCCATGTTGAATAAGTTTTCTGGAACATAATTCCATCCAGAAAGTACTGGGTGAGCTTATTGACAGGAGCTATCCAGAAGTATGCTATTAGCACAAAAGGGTTCATTTCCCTTGGGAGGTACCACCTTTCCAAAACCTGAAAAATAATTTGTCAATCCATAGCAGGTTTTCTTGAATGTAGCTTATGTCAATGGAGGGTTCTTCTGTCCAGAGGCAAACTAGGTGACTCACTCAACAACGTGTTGGTGCTGTTTAAAAGTAGTACAGTATATAACAGTAATGGTAGTGGTAAAATTAAAACTATACTAAATATAGCCACATATGAGGTACTTGAAATATGACTGAGGATTTTCTATGCATCATTTTATATAATGGGTGCAACACTCCTGAAAGATGGTGTCACATCCTCATTGCACAGATGAAGGATCTGAGGGGAGTCGGACCTCCACGGTCTCTCTCAAAGCACCGGAAAGGCAGATGAAACAGATCTCCAGCCCAGGCTTGGCGCCTGTGCTGCTCTTCTCATGTATGTTAGTGAAGGTACCAGGTGCACTAGCAGGAGAATCTGCATGCTGTTCTGCTTCCACGGAGAGGAGAAACTAAGCTTCTTCTCTCTTTTTCTTCTTTATGTTCATGACTGAAGAAGAACAGAAGTCTGTTAGGGTAGGATTCTGGCCGGGATAACTCTCGAGTCTTGATAGAGCTATTCTTTTAGCTATATCAGGCAAAGATGCAGAAGCTAAGTTTGGGAAGAGCATGGAGTGAGGTTTTCACTCCCACTCCCACTCCAACTGGCTCTTCCTGAGAGCTTC
Source organism: Acomys minous (assembly GCF_964271855.1). NCBI lineage: Eukaryota > Metazoa > Chordata > Mammalia > Rodentia > Muridae > Acomys > Acomys minous. The sequence goes on from NC_140490.1 coordinate 61,215,419, forward strand.
CGTTTCTTAGCCGTTACATGAAAGTGATGAAGCCCTGCAGAAGAGAAGGCTTACAGAGCCAGAGAACACTGACCTCCCCACTTCTCTGTCAGGCTGCTGCTAGTATCTCATACCCCATATTACACAACTCTGAAAGTCAGAGATGCCTGGTAAATGTCCTCTAGTCTTATTTAGGGGAAACTTACTGCTTGTGTCATAAGCTGGTGTGTACATCTATAAACACACGCAAATGTTTGCAACACAGAAATGACAAAAGAAGGCCATCAAAGTGGGAAATGGCAGCGCAAATGTATGTAGAGGTTCCCTAAATTCAATTCAGGGAAATGGATTTTTGCTTCATTTGAGTGTGAATAATACATATTTTAAAGAAAGGAAAAGTTTTTAAGTATAATTGTTTTAGATTTCAAAATGTAAAAAATTTCTTATATGTCCTGTGTCTCCCAAATAAAGCCGCCCTCCTGTTTTTCGAATTGTCTTTATAGAAATGTTTGGTTTGTTAAAAATACATAGAAACCACACTATTTTTATAAATAAAGACGTGTTCTTGGGGTGTTTTTCAAAGACTTCATTTAATACCTCCTTATAAGGTCAGAAAATTTTATTTTCCAGTGGAAGGGGTGTGTGTGTGAGTGTGTGTGTGTGTGTGTGTGTGTGTGTGTGTGTGTGTGTTGTATATATAGTATATATACAGTATATGTAACTGTGGTATGTGTGTCTACGGAGTATGGTATTTATAGTGTGAGTGTGTGTGTTTGTGTGTGTTGCTAGGGATGAACTATGTACCTGATGTACTAGTGACATCTCAGCCTGTGTAAAAAAACTTTAACATTTTCAATCTGTTATATATTTTTAAAAGCCAAGAAAAATATAAATAGTCAACACTCTTTTTCTAAGACAGGAAGATCTTTTCAGATCTTGATAGCTTGAAAATAGTGGCCTAGGATTGACTATGCCCCGACATCAGAAAGTGTACATCCATTTCAGTTATAGTCCTAAGGAAAGATGCTTGTCCTGTCTATATTTCTCACATGAATTACTCACCATGTGACTATCAAGGTAATGCATTTAGATCACATATAAAATCAAGTACGTGACAATACATTTAAAAACCAGAACTCAGAATATGTCTCAGCTGATACATTGCTTGCAATGCAATAATCAGAACCAGCATTCAGAATTCTAGCATCCACATAAAAGCCAGGCAGGGTTAGCACCTGCCTATAATCCCAGCTATTGAATTAAATACCTAAAGTCAACATCTGGTCTCCATGAACATCTGCACATGTATGCAGACACATTTGAACATACATACACACATATCACACATACATATACATGCAAATAAAGATGCCTTAAAAATTTTAAAGCAATTCTTGAAGTGTATGTCTGAGTGAACATGAATTAACATGTGAATATAGATTTAAGAGGATAGAAAAGCACATAGAATGGAGTTGCAGATTCTATAGGCCTAGGCCTATGGACATGGGTTAGGAAACTGTAAATGGTATTTATAGTTTTCATGAGTAGCAGTTAGCCTCTTCTCTGCCCTCTAGCCACTCCCATTGATGAGACAAGTTTTCATCCATTACCCATAGCCTGACCTGGCATACTGAAGAAGACTATGGCTCTCCAGGGTGTTACAAGTTTGTCTCACCCTTAGATGGTATAGTCACGTTCCCTGTGTGAGACGATCTCTCCACCTCCTCTTCACATTTACCTGTCTTCCACCTCTCTCCTAGCTTCCCTACTCCCAGCTTTGCTCACCTGATGTTTACTTTCTTCCACGAATGAGTGAAAACTCTTACATTTTAATAGCAAAATTATTTGTGCAATGCATTTGGAATATCCTCATCACATAGGGTACCATCTAAGCTCACAAATAGTTTTTCTTATGAAAATAACCAAATATTAGCATTCAGTGCTTCCCTTTTACACTAATGCATTTAGGAAAGGGAAAATGTATTTGCAATCAATACTGTCTTTTATACCCATGAGCTGTATACACACAAATACTATAAATATGTCTCTCCAAATTCCTCTTCTCATCTTTAATTTTCTCCCCCTTTTCCTCTTCTTCCTCTCTGTCTCATTTTTTTCTTTCATTCTATAACTCTCCCCCACCCCCCCCCAAAAAAAAAACTCTAAAGGCAAAGTTCCTGTGTTGAATTCATTGTAACCATAGTTTGGCTTTATCCTACTTATGGTCACCTTTATTGCAGGAAACCATTTACCTAAATTACATAGTGTGTTCTCATGGAACCTGGCAGAGAAGTTTAGGGATCTGCCCTGTTGCTTTCTGGACCACTAGAGTGCCCACGCTGGGCCCAGGTTTCTGGACTTGGCCTCAGGGGATCCTTTAATACAAACAGTTAATTGTGCCCTTTTTATCCAAACCTACAAAACCAGGATGTTCTAAGATGAGCATTCCTTTAAGTGAAGAAACATATTTTAATTTCTGTTCATATTTACTCCACACTAAGAACTGTCTCTTCTGCTTATTCTCTTCAATGGAGTCACAGCAACAACGTAGTTACTGGGAGTTGGAGTCTGGGCAAGATTTCCAGGTTCCTGGTCTATCCTTTAAATAATTGAAATAAGAGCAGTGATCACAGTAAAAAGCTCACACAGACTGCCAAGTAACTGGGAAATTTTATTCAAAACAAAGCTTAGAGTGCATGTCAGACTGACTATACTGTAAGAGGTCAGAGCCACAAGAGTGAAGATATTCAATGGCCTTGATTATATTTTGGGGCATATTTTTTTTTTCAAGAGAAAGTAGTTGTTACTAAGGAAGTAGTTCAAGTGGTTCTCTGTTTGTACTGACAGGTATAGACCATGTAGACCTTTGCTTACAGTGCACATCCTTCCTGCATATTGAATCTGGTTTTAACCATATGAATGCCCAATTGCGCATAGGCATAAGATGGTCAATAATGGACTCTCCCTAAAAGTTTTCTTGAGGTCACAATGGCCTTCCATAGGTCTGGCATGTTTCAGACTATGTCTCAGTGAAACCTTAAGGCAGGGGCTGGGTCTTTCTGATTTTTATTTGTTTGCATGTCATGCCATCCAACTTGCTTAGAATAGAACAAGTGAAAGTAGATATATGACCATTTGTCTGTAAATTGGTGCCCATTTTAAATTTTGTAAAAATGAGATATACGTATGAGATGTGTGTTATTGTAAATATTTTCTTACCCTATACATTTCCCACTCACTAAACATGATTTTACTACATTTTTGTTGATATATGATAGGTTTCTAATATTCCAGCAAAATGTATTCAAGGACCTGCTATAAAGAAAATGCAGGCATTCTCATATGCACTTATTCTATGCCAGCTTCTAACAACAGAAAGCTAGAATCATTTAGATCCAATGATTAGACTTTATTCTCATTTTTAATAAAGTATCTGAGTTAATAGAAAAGTATAAAATGCTTGATCCACTGGATCTGATTTACAAAAATAAAATAAAACCATAAAAATAGTACTTACTTATGAAGTCCAGTGCCTCTCATATCTGATAATATGTCATGAGGGAGTTTAGAAACTTCAGTATTGATGGGCTAGCACGGTGTCCAAGGATCTCACTTAGTGGATAGTTCCTCTCAGTAGACCTAGATTTCTATTGCAGGTGATGTTGTTACTGAAAAATCTTTAGAATCTTGCATTTCTTCCCTTCTCATCTTTTATTAACTTTAACACACAAAATTTGGGAGCAGGTTATATTTACCTTGTAATAAGGGGCTTTGTTTTTAAATATACACAACATTTTACATACCGATTCTTTGTGTGTACAGGGCCTGAGATGGAAGCCAGGGCTTTGCTGTGCATGAGTATGCTCTGGAGCTTAGAGCTACAGCCATGGAACCTTATAGATTCCCGTTCCGACTAACTCTACAGGAGGGTAAAAGCAGAGCAGGTTGTACAGGAAGATGAAAAGTGCTCTGCAGTACTGGATGAGGTTTTTGTGGGTGTGACTTTGTTTTCTGCTAGTTGCTTGACTCCTACATGTTGAGAAGACAGGCCCCAGTCCCTCAGTCTGTCACAAAGCCTCTGACTCATAGACATAATGATGGTGGCTGGGCACCTGTGTGGAGGGAACAGGAGGCATTCCAGGCAGATGACTGTAGCCTCCCACCTCTTGCCACCAAGCACATGACAGGGTAACATATGCCTCTTATTTACTAGGAAAAGGCAAACATTAGCATCCCAGTAGTTTCATGGTTCTTTTTTCTGTTTTTCACACAATGTCTCCTTTATGTCAAGAATGACCTGCTGACTGTAGCTGTATCTTATATGTTGAGGTCAAACATAAATACAGGAAGTTTTCATCAGATCTTTTCTTAAACCTAGAAGAATATTGTACTCCTGGCTTTTCATATCCTGTGCTTTGCTTTTCTGCATTTGATTTCTCACCGAAACCTTCAACCATGGCTAGGATAGCCATAAGAAGAGGCTGGTACTAACTTTATAAAGACTCAAGAAATTAAACGCCACCAAACCAAATAACTCAATTGAGAAATGGGGCTCAGAATTAAACAGAGAATTCTCACAGAGGAATGTCAAATGGCTGAGACACACTTAAAGAAATGCTCAACATCTCTAGTCATCAGAGAAATGCAAATCAAAACAACTCTGAGATTCCATCTTACACCCATCAGAATTGCTAAAATCAAACATTCAAGTGACACCACATGCTGGCGAGGATGTGGAGAGAGAGGAACACTCCTTCATTGCTGGTGGGAATGCAAACTAGTACATCCACTTTGGAAATCTATCTGTGCTATCTCAGAAAACTGGGAATAGGGCTTCCTCAAGACCCAGCTATCCCACTCCTTGGAATATACCCAGAAGATGCTCCAGCACACAACAAGAAAATTTGCTCAGCCATGTTCATAGCAGCCTTATTCATAATAGCCAGGTCATGGAAACAGCCTAAGTGTCCCTCAGTAGAAGAATGGATAAAGAAACTGTGGTACATTTACACAATGGAATACTACTCAGCTATTAAAAACAAGGAATTCCGGAAATTTGTGGACAAATGGATTGAACTAGAAATGATCATAATGAGTGAGATAACTGAGAAGCAGAGAGACTCAAATGGTATATACTCACTTATATCTGGACACTAGCCCAAGGGACAAGTCCCATGAAAGTCTTCACCTACCAGGAAAGTGGGATAGAGATGAGGACATCCTATGAGACTCTAGGTGAGAAAAATATAGGGGATAGGGAAGTAGGTGGATCCAGAGGGTCCTAGAAACCTGCAAGAGGAACATTATGATGGGTGGATCTGAGCCCAGGGGTTCTGCTTGATCTAAGGCACCAACCAAGGACAAAAGGTGCAGTCGTCATCAAACCCCTACCCAGATCTGGCCAAGGGGCAGAACATTCTCCACAGTTAAGTGGAGACTGGGGACTGACTTTCACACGATCTCTGGTGTCTCATATTTGGCCATGTACCTTTGTTGGGGAGGCCCAATGGCACTCGGTGAAGGATAGCGGACTACCAATAAGAGACTTGATACCCTAGCACCATATTCAGGGGGAGGAGGTCTCCCTCAGTCACAGTCATAGGGAAGGGGCATTGGGGTGAAAGTGGGAGGGAGAGAGGAATGGGAGGATGCATGGGGTGGGATAGAAAATGAGATGTAATATGAATTATTTTATTGTTCAATAAAAATGTGTTAAAAGAAAAAAAAAAAGAAAGAAAAGGCTGATACTGTAGGAAGCTGCCCTTCCTTCCCCGAAGTCCTTGTCGCTGTTGGCGCTTTTGCTTCTTGGTTTCTGGGTCTCTTTTGGTCTCTGAGACATCCTTGTAAGATTTCAGAGCCTCTTTTCACTAACATTAAATATTCATTGATTTGTATATGTATGGGTGTTTGCCTGCATGGATATGTGTACCACCTGTGTGTATGTTGCCTGCAATGGCCAGAAGAGACATCAGCTGCCCTAGAACTCCAATTACAGATGGTTGTGAGCTGCCATGTGGTTGCTGGAACCTAAACCTAAGTCCTCTGCAAGAGCAGCAACTGCTGTTAACCACTTAAATGTATCTCAACTCTACTTCACTGACTAAATGGTGATCACTGCAGTCATGTACCTTTCACTAGGCATTATTATTATTATTATTATTATTATTATTATTATTATTATTATTATTATTATTATTGTTGTTGTTATTATCATCTTTTCAAACGTCCTGTTTTGTCACTGATCTTCTAAGTTCCTCCCTTATCCAACTTCAGTATGAGAAATGGAATGAGAATAGCTGTGAAACATTTAAAGAACCAGAGGTCACAAGGCAAAGTCCTGCGTGTTAAACAGCACGCATCCTCTTCAGTATTAACTTAATAGTTGTACAGTCATGTAATTTGAGGAAGATATCACCTCTGTACAGGAAATACAAGTTTTACAGAACTCATTTCATTTGATTCTTATCTTTAAAAAACAAAACAAAACTGAAGAAGGTTCAAGAAGGGGCAGGGTGGTTTAAATTCCATTGCCTTTTGTCAGAGGAGCTGAAAGTTTCATTGTGGCTGACTATCTGTCAAGGCCTTTGGGAAACAGCATCCTTGACTGCCTTGGGCTGGTGAGTCATCTATTAAAATTATCCCTGATGAATTACAAGTTTGCTTGCCTAAGTGGATATGGCAAAGGACCCTAGGATCTTAGAAATCTCGTGGGGCCCAGAGAAAGCAGAGTGGCTTAGCCACCTCAGTGGGATCTCGCCTAGCTCCCTAGACCCTGACTTTCTGGCCTTGGCAACTTTCTCCCTCCTGTCTTTTGGTTATTTTCTCTTTCTCTTTTCCTTGCTTTTCCTTCCCTCTCGTGGGTTGGGATCTGCTCTCCCAGCAGGGTATCTTCACAGCGCTGACAGTGACTTGAATGTAAGCCACCTGACTCCATACCTTTGTGCACCAGCAAACCATAAGCAGCACGCAAAGCATTGCGTTATATCCAGATACTCGCTTATTTCTTTCTCCTAAAGCTGTGCTTTTCATGAAGAATGGGTAAAAATACACATGAGAATAACAGGCTATACTACATAAGCCAGATTATATAGTTGATAGTCTACTCAAAAAAATTTTTTTCTGACGGTTTTTACACCTGCAAGAACCCTGAGGTTTTCAGCTCAGCTGAGGTAGCTGGGCAGCTAATTCCAAGCAGCAGAGAAGTCCTTCCTCCTCCTGCATTTGTGAACAATTTTAGTTCTTATTGTCTTTGCTTTTAAGAAAAGACCTTTTGGTGATGGAGAGTTAGCTCAGCGGTAGAGGGCTTACCTAGCAAGGTCAATGCCCTGGGTTCCCTCCTCAGGTTCAGGGTATGTGTATTGGGGAGAGGTGAAAACACTTTCCCAGACTTGAAATACTATTGTTAAAATATTCACCCAGCCTTTTCTTGACGTTGAAAATGTTACTAATTACTGTTCACTATGTAAACTACTTAAATTACTGTACCATTTTAATTTTATTTTCACAAAAGTCTAGTAAGATTCTGTCTTTGTTTCCCATTCAAGCCAGAAACTAAGACATGGAACATGAGTCACTAGGTTCGCCCCATTCTTTGCACTGTACAGCAGACATTACTGAACTCTGCCTGCCCTTTACCTGGATGTGTTCTCAAACCTGCTGCCGTGCTGTCTTTCTGAGATGCCGATGCATTAATGGCGTTCTGGGTCCTGAGCCAAGACCACCATCCTTGTTTGGAGCTCTCTCAGCTACCCCAGCCTTTCTGCTTCCTTGGGAGGGGATGTTCATATCAGTCCCATGTACTCCATGAGCTGTCACTGCCTTACTACTGCTGTTTTCCTAAGGTTCTGGGGTATTCCTGACTCAGCCCAGAGATGCCTCCTAAAGGTATTTGTTGGAGACAGACCTCTTCTCTTCCACTACTATAACATATCCAAGGAACTCACTGTCTTCTCATTGGCCCTCTGGCTAATCTTCATTTGTAGCACCCAGTACTCTGCTCATCTGTTAATGCCTACCCAATTGTGTCAACAAGCCTTTACCAGATCAGACTTCTAGGTTTGTCCAATTCAGACACTGAAGAAGCTTTGTGTTTTGTCTCCCAGCCTTCTCTGCTGACAGTTAAGATTTTCATTATTTATAGCCACTATTGGTTTGCAATAGAACAGTTTCACAATCTGACAGTCCCAATGGCCATTCATACTGCTTATCAAAATTGCTTCATATGTTAATAGGGGCATGCCTGATGTCCAAGGGATGGCAGTTAGTGGCCAACATGCCTCTCAAATCCCAGGGCAGAGTGTTTGGGATCATTCCAAGCCTGTGATCCCAGACAGACAGTACCTCTTGTTGTCCTATGCACCACCTTCCATACAGGCCTGACAGTCAGACGTGGCCATGGACAGTGCAAAGAACAACACAGAGCTCCAACTGCCTACTCAGGAAATTCATTAGCCACATTTGTGTCTCATGGCAATCTGCTGGAGGGCCACCCGAACATCCAGATGTTATGCGTCACAGATTCTAATTGAAGAGATCGGCATGAGTGTTCTCCAGGAGATGCATGTGGCTTGTCCATAAACAGCCTGGTGCCCTAGTAGATATTTGCTCAGGCTCAGGTGTCTTGCATATAGGCTAGGGGAGCTCTGCATATGTGCTTTTCCTCCCAAGAAACCCACTTAGGTTTCTGTGTCAGGTGTCATCATGCCTGTAGACTGTGTAGTTGGGAATAATCACATTTTACATGGTGTATAAGAAGCCAGAGTATACACTGTAGTCACATCAGACTATATTTAAAGGTTCACCTTGCAGAAGACTCAAGTTCGAGTCCCAGTACTCATGTCCAACAGCTTCATTTGTAACTCAGCTTCAGGAAATCCAATGCCTCTGGCCCATGGAGACCCCAGCACACATGTTCACATACCCACACACAGTATCACACACTAGCACATCATTTTTAAAGATTAAAAAATAAAATATTTTTCAAAAGGAGAGGGGCTGGAGAGTTTGATCAACAGTTAAGAGTGCCCAGTGCAGCCAGGTATGGTGGCACACGCCTATAATCTCTGTGAGTTAGGCCAACCTGGTCTACAAATTGAATCCAGGGCAGCCAAGGCTTTACATAGAGAAACCCTGTCTTTAAAAAAGGCCTACTGCTTTTACAGAGGATCCAACTTAAGTTTTCAGCGTGTGTGTCAGGTGGCTTATAACCACCTGTAACCCCAGCTCCTGAAGATTCAATAATCTTCTAGACCTAGTGGGCACCTGTACCCATAATAAGCATTACCCACAGACAGACACATGTATTTAATTTAAAATAATAAAAAATAATCTTCAAAGGTTTGCCTAAAAAATGTTTTCAGGACAGTTTGCATATACTCAGTGCTGTTAGCTTCAGTTAATTGCAGCAGTACCCCCATAGCATCCTCGGTAGCCTTTTTCTGTCAAGGAAATCACAGGCCTATGGGATTAACTTCTCTTAATGCAAAACCAACTGTGCTTCATATACAAACATCTCCTGCTAGATTTCCATTTTACTCTTTCTACATTTTTGCGTTTGACCTATTAGTTCTTTTTTGCATTTATACAGGGGAAAAATGCTCTCTCAGCAGAACCATCTGGCTTCGTTTCCTGTTTCTCTGCTGCACTGTGTACTCTTGCAAGGCCACCCTGCGGCTTTCTGAGAGGTGGTGTTACACTGGTGGTCTTGCCGCTCAACTGCAGTGATGGGAATTTACACTACAGCAGGCCTCTTTAAAGTGTGATGTTTCCAGAGTGGAAGATTGCATGTTGTCAGTCTTCACACTGTATTTTTTTTGTTTGTGCTTCCCCTATAGCTAGAATACTATCTTTCACAAAGAATTACATTGTTCTAATCTTTAAGGGAGACTTTTATTAGAATATATTTTATTTTTTTAATATTTGTTCTAATTGTACATGTCTATGTTGTGTGTCTGTCTGTTTGTGGGGCTGTGCACATGTGTACAGATGTCCACAGAGATTAGGAGCTGGAGTAATACATTATTGTGAGCTATCGGATGTGAGTATTAGGAGCAGAACTAGAGTCTATTAGTAACAAAGGCTGGAATTAATAATGAATAATAAAAACATACAAATTATATAATAAAAGAATTGTACATGTATGACAGAATTGAGATAACCTAATTATGAAAGACAGTTTGTAGGGCTATAGCCGTTAAGAGAGCTTGCTGATACTCTAGAGGACTGGAATTTGATTCCCAGCAACCATTTGTGGCAGCTCACCACTGTCATAAGTACGGTTCTCTTCTGGCATTGGCAGGTACCCACACGTGTGTGCATACTCAAATGCCAACATGCATACATATTAGTGCTTTTAAAAAGCAGTTTTTAGTGCTACTTTTGCCCTTCATTCCTCGTAGATATGACATATTTCCATAGACGTGTAACCACAGTTTACAAGTCTGTAATTTTATGTTGTAATGTTCTATAGATACTGAATTTTTTCTGACCTCCTTTTCTTATTTCATGAAATGCTATATTTTACTATAGCATATATGTTAGAAACAAGCATCAAAAGAGTTTTTTCTCTTTTCTTCCTTCCCTCCTCTTCCTGATTCATAAAAACGTGCTCTAGAGTTCACATTTGGATCAGTATTGGGTAGGGAGTTTCGGGGTTTTGTTGTCATTGTCGTTGTTGTTGTGAGTGGGACCCAGGATCTTAGGCACGCTAGACCAAGTGTTCTACCTCCAAGCTAAATCTCCAGTGAAGAGTGTGTTTTACAAGTGTTTGTACTTACAGATGGTCAAGATAATGAATGGCTAGTGTTTGCCCTAGTGCCTGTTACATAGGAAGACCTACAAAATGGAGGCCCTTCACAACCTTTAAGTTGACCCTTGCTTTTAACAAGAGAAATGCAAGTGCCAAAAAAGATAGGCTACAGAGCTGTATTCTGCCTAGGATGATGTTTACCATTTTTAAATATTACCTTAGACTTGCTCTTTTTAGAGAAAGTGAGAGGAGTTAGAGACTTTGAAATAAAGTCTGTGTCAAAGGATCCAGCTATTTGAGCTATCACTTCCTCTGTGGCCTGCTAGTCTGTGATCCTGTGAAGACCCCCACCCCACCCCACCCCACCCCGTTCAGTCCTATTGCTGCTTGGAGGTGGGCAGGATTGAAGAGGATGCTCAGATTTAATTTTAAGAAGGAGGAAGGAAGTTAAAAATTGAGGCTAGTAAAAATTAATGAGGAACATTTAAATCCTTTAATGGTATAGTTCATGTTGAAAGTCAGAATGGTGCATGCCGTTATTACATGCGTCTGGCAACATCCTCTTCGGCTACATTTTTTTCCCTTGAAAATAAGCCAATGTGGCAGAGATGGCATATCATGTGCTTGTGGTTTCTATTCATTCTCCTGGCAGATTCCACATTTTTTTCACAGATGCCACACTTTGAGTGGAGAAAAGAACTAGCAAAAACGAATTAGAATAGAAAGGTCTGTTTACTCTGACAACTCCCAGCTATAATACAGACCAGGATATAAAACATGGTTATCAGCCAAGTGACCACTTCTGTCTCTTTGTGCTTAAATTTTTATTTTGGGATGGGAAACATTCTTCAAACACAAAGGGTACACTTAATATACCAGTTTTTATTTAAGCATTCCTTTTTAGTTGTAGGTGTTTGGGGAGGTGGCATGACGCAGCAACCTGTGTTAATGGTCCAAAGAGAACAGCTCAAGTTTTGCCTGCTGTTCTCCATAGGATGTTAACATGCTTCTTAAGATGATTCCTTTAGAAACACTGCTCTCAGGTAGTCCTGTCTGTGGCCCACATCAAGTGTAGGTGTGAAATTCTTGCTAATTCCTTTGTTTAAGAACTGTCTCAGACCTCCGTTTACCTCTGACGGTCTCACTTTAGACCTCTTTAGAGAGATGTTTCAGTGACTAGAATACAGAGTAAGTCATATCAGCTACATGTAGTACAGAAAGGTTGTAAGCCATTTCCTGGGACTGGAGCTTTAAAAATGTGCCTTTTGTAATTTAATTGATTAGTTGATTTCCAGAGATAGTGTTTTTTCTTTTGGGGGGGGGGGACATAGGGTGGTGGGAAATCCTGAAGAAGAAACCCAGGACCTCCCATATGGGAAACAAATGCAATACCATTAAGTTATTTATATCCATAGTCATCTATGTTTTTCTTGAAAGCCTTAAACCAGCTTTACATAACAAAGCATTAAAAATTAAATATTTAACTGTTCTAGACAAAAACCATCATATTTCCCAGCAGGTATCAGCTTCATCATGTGGTTGATGGTTGTTTCTGGTTTTTAGGTGAATGAGTAAGCACATGCGTTCACAAATTATCTCTGCATGGAGCCTTAGTCTTCCATTTTCCTGCTTATTCTCTTCTTGAACTATAAATATGGAGGTGTCATTGATTCTATGGGCTGATGCCAGATGCTTGTGCGCTTCAGAGTTAGGCACTAGACTTCTGAGTAATTTTAGATTCATAGTCTAAGAATGTTATTTCATCCTAAGAGATACCCTATCCATATAGTCATTATAAAATCAGTGATGTTTTAAAATATTATTACAGAATGTAGCATAGAGTACATTTTTATGTTCTAACATTGTACATTTCTTGAGCAACAAAGAATTTATACAGCCTGGTGCCCTCCTCCCTCATCCGTCCTCACAACTTTCCCCAGTTATTCTGGTTACTGGAAGCTAACGTCTAGTTTTGTTTATGTCACTGGATAAAAGATGCTAATTAAAGTATGCTTTGAAAGAAAGACAATTTAAGGTACATATGTAAAGTACATAATTTTGTGTAATGCCACATTTTCTAACTGGGGGATAGCTCGGTGGTAGATTGTCTACTTAGCCTTTTCAAGGCCCATGGTTTGGTCTCCAGCAATAATAATAAGTATTATTAATACTAAAAAAGAAAAGCTTCTGGCAACCACACTAAAACACCAAATAATGAAATGGGTTGGAGAAATGACTCAGAGGCTAAGAGTACAAGTGCCTCTTGTAGAGGAGCTGAGTGTGATTCCCAGCATTTGTATTAGGCATCTCCCAACTGTCTGTAACTCCTGCTCCGGGGCATCTGACACGCCTCTGCTCTCCTTGGGCATGTGCACACATAAATAATAATAATAAATATTTGTGTTAAATAATAAAAACATGACATTAGTGTTACTATATTTAACTCAATCAGCCTCTAATGTTATTTCAATAAGTAAAAGATATTTAAAAATCGAGAAATTTTACATTCATTTGTTTTAAGTCTTGAAACTTCAGAGAAATTTAACACACTGTATAGCTCATTTCAACCAGAAACCAACATATTCAGGGTACATTGCGAGACAGTATCTGCCATCATGAATGCTGGATATTAGTTTCTTTGGTTTGGTTTCTGGCAGGTCAAATACTAGAATGTGCACTTTCTCCATTTCTCTGTGGTTGACCACATCACTGATGTATCAGTGACTCTCACTTTGTCTCCAGTGATCAGCTGATAGGCCCCAGCCATACCAACTATATCCCCGATGGAACACTGAAATTCTTCCAGTTTCCTCAGAGAGAATGTTTAGGGAAGTTTAGAAGTGACTGCACCTCAGCCTTCTAGAATATGTCTAAAATTTGGAAAAAGGCAGTCACTAGGGAATCTCGCTGAGGGATTACTGGACACTAGTCCAAGACTGTGCAGCTTACAACTCATAGCTAGCCCTTGGGAGGTCATGAGGAGCTTGCAATTTTTTAAAAGATTGTATTCTTTTATTCTTAGTTACCTAGGTATGTAGATGTCTATGTAGATGTGTTCCCATGAGGGCAGGTAGTTTTGGGGATCAGGAGAGTATGTTGGACCCCTGAGAGCTGGAGTTATAGGTAGCTGTGAGCCACCCTGTGTGGTGCTGGGAAACAAGCCTATGTCTCCTGCAAAAACAGTAAGTCTCTCTTAACTGAGTCATCTCTCCAACCTGGGTATTAAAGCAAAGGGCCTAAAAAACAAACAAACAAACAAAAAACAAACATCTAGTTGTTGACGTAGAATCTTGTAAGCACAATCCGTATGTTTGAGTCTGGACTATTCTTTCTGGTGGCTAATTCAGAAATGTGAAGAACCTCAGTTGTCAAATAGACTGAGTGGTTATTCTCCTCAGAGGCTTTTATGCAACACCTTTCCTCCCTGGTCTCTCTTACTCCATTTGAAGACTGACACACCTCACTGTGAGATGGCTATAACAAAATTGGTCCACATTTTTAACTACCTTATGCTAAACTTTTAAGTGGAAAAATATGAGATATCTATAAAAACAATGTAGGGCTTGGGCCACAGCCCTGTGAGAGTATGCTTATCTAGCATGTCAGAGGCCCTGGGTTCCTCTCTCTCTCTCTCTCTCTCTCTCTCTCTCTCTCTCTCTCTCTCTCTCTCTCTCCCTCCCTCCCTCTCTCTCCCTCTCTCTATCTCATGCACATATGCCTTACTTACCAAAATTTTACATATAGATATACATCTTACTTTTTATAATCCCATTTGTCCTTAAAAGTTGACATGTACTTTTGTAAGTGTATGCCAGTTTCCTGAGGACCAGAAGACATCTTTGATGGTAGTTTTATAATTGACTTGTTTAGTAATGCCCCACAAATCACTGCTCTTTCAGTCAACATGGGCTTTATGGAACAACTAGTCTTTTTGCCTGGGGAAAGAAATGTACAATAGGAAAGTTCAAACTTTCCCTCTGAATATTCCTAGTAATTGAGTTTGCTGAAATAAAGGAACAATAGGTTAATAGGAGAAAAGGCCTCCAAATTTATTAGTATGCATGGAAGCCTTATAAAACATGAAGCTCAGTGAATGGCTGATGAGTGAAGCTGAAACAGTAGAGGAAGAAGAGGACTCTGTAGGTTCGATGAAGTTTAGGGAGAGGGTGAGTAGTGAGCCTGAAGAAAAGGAAAGGCCTGGGAGAAAGCTGTCCTGGGCTCTGTGATGTTTGATTTCTCGTTTCTTATTCTCATCTACCTGACTGTAAGTAGACAAGGAAAATCTTTTCAGAGAAAAAAAATAATATCTGGCTCGCATTTTCTGCCCCTGGCTCTCTCAGTTGTCTAAGCACAGAATCTGGAGATTTCCTCCTGAGCCCCAGCAAGTGTGTCCCTTTAGGACACTCAAGGGAGTAGTCACGTGTTTTAAAGATCTCTTTGAGCTGGGACAATTCTAGGAGGATTCATGTCACATTTCATGGTTTATTACTCTATAAGCCAATGGTGGATATTGATTTTTTAATAACTTAAAACTCCCTGTAAAGTATTTTTATGAACTTACCCATAGTTGTGGGTCACATCATATCGCTTGGCTTCCAGTTTTTATTTGGATTCAGCTTTGAAGACTTGTTCACTGAACTGTGGTGCTGCACTAGCTAGCACTCAACCTCCGTTATCTTGTCTTAACCGTCTCTGTCCTATGAAGCTTTAGGTTATCTGAGTCTGTGCTTATGTGAGTTTACATTAAAGTAGTCATTTACACGCACGCACACACACACACACACACACACACACACACACACACAGAGGGTGCAGAAAAGGGGAGCACCATGGTTCCCAAAACCTATAACCAAATAAGGAGAGAAAATACCCAGAGGAAACTGATGTCAGAGTGTGTGCTTGCAGAAACAAACATGGTATCACTGTCCTTAGCCTTCAACCTTCTCTTCACAGAGCAGTAGGAGCATGGAGATTCCACCAGAAGTCAGTCTAACAGATAAAGGAATGTGTACTAGAGACTCTTGCTTGTCTGGGAACTAAGGTACAGCAGGGGAATCACTGACACCTTATATTACTGGCATGACTTGGACCCACCAGCATTTGAATAATGATACAGAGACTTATTAATTTTTATTATAGCTTAGACCTTAGCTTAGGCCACCTCCCAGCTAGCTCATATAACTTAAATTAATCTGTCTGTTCTTGTGCTCTCTCTTACTCCGGTCATGTCTGACCTCCTCTATGTCACTCTAGTGAGTCTTCCTGCCTGATTCTTTCCATGGATACCCTCTATCTCAGACTGGAAGTCCCTCCTTTCCTCTTCTTCCCAGATATTGGCTGTTAGCTCTTTATTAAGCCAACCAGAGAGTGAGGAAGGTATATATTTTCAAAGTACTGAGGCAAGTGATAGTCCAGCAAGTACTCTGCTCTCTTCCCAGTACATAAATCAATATTTGAGCAATACAAAGACAACCTTCACACTGTATACAAAAATGTTACCCCACCAACTGTGCCCATAGATACCCTGTAGTCATTCTCCACTCCAGCACCCATACCTCAAGGCTGTGTATTGGCACTGCATCAGTTATGCGGGTACTTTGCGGTCCTCCCTCCTAATGTGGAAGCCTGGATCCTTTGTACTGGCACAGCCCTGTGTGTGAAAGCTAGAAGAGGGTTTACAGACTTTTCTTGCAGGAGTGTTTAACCTCCACTTTGTTCCTGAAGAGTCAGAGGCTCATCTTGGTTTAGTAAAGTATCTCAGAGACACGTGGCACCCATGGGAGGACTTATTTCTCTTGCTTTTCTTTATGCTGTGAGCCATGCTGCCTCCTCTATTTTTTCTGCCTCTGTATCATTTCTCTTTTCCTCTTATTCTCTAACTTGGAGGGGACTTAACTTTGCTTCTAAAGATTTTTGGCACTGACCTCTAGCAGCCATATGCTCTTTGCAACAATGAGGACAGACCCATTCCATTTACACTCACTGCCAGGGAAGAGGAAGGGCTTTATTATAAGATGCTGTAATAAAGAACACTGAAGCACA
Source organism: Acomys minous (assembly GCF_964271855.1). NCBI lineage: Eukaryota > Metazoa > Chordata > Mammalia > Rodentia > Muridae > Acomys > Acomys minous. The sequence goes on from NC_140490.1 coordinate 61,232,187, forward strand.
CTCACTAGACATGCTCTAGGCCCTGGAAAACCTGTAGAGGGCTGCCAGTAAATACTACTCTGAGAGCCTGTGGGCTGGTTATAGGTGAAGACGTGTCACCATCCTGGTAGACCTTGGCCAATGATAGTGAGTGGGTGCAAGTCATTGTCAAGGTTTCAGCCAGAAAATTTGTCCTGGATAGAATTCACTAAGTCAACTAATTGTTTTGTCTTTGTTTAGTCAAATAATCCTGCCTTCTTTTGATTTATACTGACTGCCTGAGGAAAGGACATCTGAGGTAAAAAGCAAGAAGCTTTGGTCTTCTTGAAGATGGAAAATGGGAGTTTCACATCACCCCAGTTCTCAGCAAGGAGGGCCCACCCAGCCTTCCAGAGTACAACTGAAGGCTCTGATTCATACTCGCTTCAGGGCAGTCCTTTTTCCAGAGTGAGAGTGTGCATCCTATACTGTACCTGTCAGCCAGAATTTGCAGGGACCATTATTTTATCCCCATTGATTACACTTACTCTATTTTGTACGTTTTCATGTTATTTAAATCTTAGGATTTTAAAAACAGCTTTCCCTGAGGCCATATTCCTCCACCGCTAGTGCCCTATAGCCCTAGGAAGTCTGGAGGTCTTATCCTGACATCACGTGCTAGACAATCAACAGCGCTTTTCTGTTCTGAGCCTGCCCTCCTCCCCAAACCTGAAATAAATCAAAGTTGGTTGAAACTCAGTCGTAATAAATCAAGACCTGTCCAGAGCTGGAGCCTGCCCAGTCAAAATGTCATACTGTGGCTTTCACTGAGGATTAATTAAAGGCCTGATATAAAGCCCAGATGTGCTGCAGGAGAGCAGCCGGCTGCCTGGTGGCCATGTCTCCCAGGTTCCTGCCCACCCAAGTACATGGAGGAGGCAGATAGAGAGGCATTCAGGATTGGGAGGGTATAAGAAGGGAGGCACTCATCAGCGCATTTGGATAGACTTTATCTAGTATGCAGAAAATAGAATTTTCTAATGAAGCAAAATAAATAAAATAATAAAATAAAAACTTTTGGTCTATGTACACTTCTTGCTTAACTGGGGAAGAATAGAATTTTGTCTTAATCAAGGAGAAGGAAGAACAAGAACCAAGTAAATTTCATTGCTGTAAAACAGTGTTCTGAGATTGATGTGTGATTTGCTCTGATGCACATTCTATTGACAGAGGATGCAGTGTGGATTAAGCTTTTCTCATTGTTTCTTTGTTGTTTTCACAGGAAGCTTACTCCAATAAAGGTAGATTCAGTCATTTTCTCCCAGTTCTCCCCAGGCTTACATCAGTCCACATAACCATCCATAAAGGTCCTGCATTAAGTTCCTATTGGGTAAATTAAAATAAAAATCTGTGTTCAATCTGAACCATTTCTCCATATATACACAGTACTAAATTGAAATAGAAATGAAAAATCATTTATTCAAAACCATATGTATTAGCCATGCTGTTAGATGACTTTAAACTTAAAACTTACAACTGTTGGTTAGAATTTGATTTATAAGCAAGGAATACATCGAAGATTAACAGTATTTCTGTGATGATGTGTACACTTGCTGAACATTGAAATTACCTTTTAAAAAGTAGAGATAACAAAGTAAATCAACTGATTACCATGCAAACTTTGCCAAGTAGTTTCATAGAAGAAGGTTCTTTGTGACTAGAATTTATAATTTTATAAACCATATCTCTGTTAACATTAATTATTAGCAGTGGAAATCTGACTTATCCTAAAAAGAGATCTGCTCATGATGTTACACTGACAGTTAAGCTACAGATATGATCTTAAGTGATCTGAAGGCTATTGTGTAAGGGATTTTAGTCATTTGGACTTTACTACTTACAGCCATATATAGCATCTTAGTGGTTTTTTGTCTCAGATACTGAGGTTGAGCCAGAGACAGCAGTTTCAGCATTCTTCCAAATATTCTACATATCCTTTTTCTGATTCCTGAAAACTGATGGATCATTTGAAATTGTTAAAGGATATAAAAGCATTTTTTTTCTAACGTCTCTCTTCAAGGTTCTTATTTAATTATTTAGAAAAAAAAGACGTTTCCATTAGTCTAGGTATTTATATTTTCAGAAAGATTAGCATTTCATGCTTTATTGCTTAGTCATTAAGTAACTTATGCTTAGCAATGCCTTTCAATCTGTGTTTTAATTTAAGTGAAGTTGATAAGCCTACAACATAGTGAAGACTACATTTTAGGACTTAGGAAATTTAAAGAAATAACCTCTCCACATTGTCTGTTTTAAATGTCCTTGCTTGTTCAATCCTCAAAAATATGGGCTTTAATTCTACACTTCTAGAACTTAGGGTCACTTATTCCTGGAAAAGTAGCAAAGTCTTTGGTGTGCTTTTTAGATACTCTCATTCATAGATTATCTGTTTGTATTTCCTTTGCGAGAGATATTTCTACCTTTAAATAAAATTAGCCAAAGCTCTCCAGTACCACAGTGCTCTTTTCCCTCTTCACCTTTATGTACATCTGGGCTTAGCAGCAATACTAATTTCTTAGTTGCTCCTGAATCTGCTAGCCCTGCTGATTCCTCAAGAGCTAGATGATATGCTTCATGTGACCCTATAGCATTTAAAATGCACAGGACAATGGGATGGGCAAAGGAAGACATGTACCCTTTTGAGCTAGTAAGGGACAGTTTGGTATGTCATCGTCTTAGCATACTGAGATACCACAGATGTCTCTGACAGCCTCTGAAACCATCCATATAAAAAGAGCAATAGAATTTATAATCCATAAAGTATTTTGTAAGATACACTAACTCTTTTATTTCGTTGGTTTTTAACCTGTGTAAACACTAATAATAATCATCAGCTGATCTGATGGAAATGATGGCCTGGTTCTTAGAATTATCTTTTCATTATGTACTTTTTTTTGATGTTTTATAATCATGATTAGGTGAAAAGCTGAATTTATCAACTTTGGTGTAGCTTTAATAAAAGTTAACACACACACACACACACACATACATACACACACACTTAACACTATATGCTAAAAATCAGAAAGGACTATCTTAAAAGTATGTTAAAGCCAAAATCAGAACAAAGTCCATTGGCTGAGCAGAGAGATATGTATTAATTACCAACGGCTCTTTCTATCCTGGAATCTTGGAGTTTGTAGAGACTCCAGCCATGTTTGTCCTCAGGAATCGGCGCTGGGGTCCTAGGAACCAGGATCCTACATCTCTGTCAGCTGGCACAATGGGAAAGCAGTCTGATTTTGCTACTAATAGGTTTCTTATTTCTCTCTTTTTATGTATGTGTGTGTATATGCCTTCCTTGGCCCTTGTCTGTCTTATTCACTCAAGTCAGTGTCTCCCAGTGAAGCCATAGCTCATCATTCCAGCTAAGCTGGCTGGCCAGTGAACTCTCAGTATCTATCTGCCTGACTCTGTCCCCTAGTGCTGGGCTAACAAGTACACATAGCCATGTGTGGCTTTTGCATGGGTGCTGGGGATTTGAACTCTAGTCTTCATGCTTACATGGCAAGTGCTCTTACCTGTTGATCCATTTCCCAGACCTTATTTCTCTTTTTGATGTTTACTGAAGAAAGTTTTGTTGGCAGTAATGTCTGAAGAAATGACCTGACTAGCATTACAGTGGGTTAGTATAGCATTTTGACATAGCTGCATCTCTAAGATTTCTGCAGATGACATCCTACATTTTTTATTTTCACAGTGTAACATGTTAGAAATACAACCAGAAACTTCTACTGTGATGACATAAGGAAATAAAGATCAAAAGAAGTAAAGATCTATTCACTTATACAGCCAGTTCTTTATTGTTCCCTTCTACTATTCCAAATTCCCTTGTCATCATATTAGCTGAAAAAATTAGTAGAAGTTGGCCTTAAACCTCATGCTTAGTTTCTGACAATGCATCATCATTTGCTCATGATATGACTGTCTTCTTTTTGTATTCTAATTCAATGTGACAACTTTGATGCTTAGTTATTTATAAAATGACATGTTTACCAGCATGGGTTCTTTATAGCATATAATAATAATAATAATAATAATAATAATAATAATAATAATAATAATACAAATGCCTATTTCTTAAAAGAGAGCAGGTGGATGTTAAAAGACACATGATGGCCACTGTAAATTTTATATTAGAATATCAGCTATTTTTTCCTTCACAGAGTATTTTTGATGGTGTTTGTTGTAGACTTTACAAGGTAGTCACTGTTAAAAATTCCAGTTTCTGCCTGACCATCCACCTTGTGTTGAAATCCTAAGATTGCCCAAACCTCCAGACTCTCTCTTTATTTATTGGGCCAGTGGCCCTAGATGTTGAGTAGGTCTTTTAACAACTTTTGTTGGACCAATTATGGCTCCCTGCTCCTCAAAGTTCTCCTTTCTAGGAAAAGAACACTATATGTAGAGAATAGGGTGGTTTCACACTGCCAGTTACAAATGTGTGGGCGGATAGAGGCCCCTTCTGTGACTGACCATAAAACACTTGTCTTGGGTTTCCTCATGGTTTAAGAGGAGTAACTGTGCTTTCGTCCCTTCTTCATGGCCAGTTACAATGATGGTGTCTCTAACCGCATGCAGTCATGCTTACAGAGCAATGTGAGCTACAGTTCTACTGAGCTTGAGGAGACTGAATCTGGGGTTTGAAATGTAATTTTTTTTTTTGTAGCAAATGTATCCTGAACTAGCCTGAAGGTTTTCTCTCATGGTTTAGTGTAGCTTTAGTGTGCTTCCTAGAGACCTGTCTGCCTTCTTAGTGGAGCTATTTCTTAGCCTTGCAGATCACCTTTATTGACTTAAGTTGAGCTTTCGAACCGTGGCTCACTATACTTCCTCCCCTTGTAGCCAGAATGTGTGGTACTATTTTTTAAAGTTTTCTCCTAATCATAAAGTTAGATGCTATTATGTATGCTACCATATCTGTATTGAGCCAAACAATTCAAAAAATGGTTATCATTTAAATTTGACACAACACACTAAGTAAAAGTACACCCTAGAGAATAAAAACATGAGCAATGACTGTTTATTGTGTGTGTGGCCAGTTTACTGCTCACGGTACAGATGGGTTGGGCAGAAGAACTGAGGCAGAGAGGGAAAGTTAACGGAGAGGAAAGGAAGCCTTTCTTCCAAGGTAGTGCTTCCATTGCCCCTTCTACTTTCTTGAGAAAAGCAGCATTTGTATTTGTGAGGGTTGCAAAAGTCCATTAAGGACTTGTACTTACATTCTCTCAGCTCTTTTCTTTCATGGCATTTATCTCAATTATAATTGACTCATTATTTGTATAGTCATTATTTGACCTTTCTGACCTACTGTATTGAGTACACTAGAATAGCAGATGTAGCTGCCCTGTTGGTCCAGCATCCCAACTGGCATTCTTAATGCAGTAGCCAATGAAGTTTGATTCTCACAGCAGCATCTTCTTTAGTGTCATTATTTGAAGGAGTTATTCTGATCCCCCAAACTTAATTGATACATCATTTGCAAGTTTCTATGTGTCCAGTTCTTTATTTGCAACAGACAGAACACTGTCAATCAGTTCTTTTAAGTCTTTATTCTATACTGGACTGTAAGGATCAGGAGGGCTGGAGCCTACTGTCCTCCGCAGAAGGTATGTAGGTACCACTCTTCCTATTCCATAGGGAAAAAAGGCTGGGCCTTTACAAAGTGAGTCATGTGGCTGGTCATCAGACATTGTGGCTTTTCACCTGTCTGCACCTTCCACTACACTACCCTCACAGCGCTGAAGATTCCAGATCTGCTGGGTATATCATCAATCTAGACAGAGGGGAGCTAGAAGAAAGGCTTAGCAGTAGTGCTGTTGCCTGCCACATGTCCTTCTGAGACAAATGAAGACGTCCCACACACTGTCCTAATTACATTTACCTGGGACTGTCCTACCTCTTGTTGAGTTAGTTTTCTTTAAAACAGCCATCAAAGCTGAAAAGAGACAGTCTGACTCTAGTGATTTCTCTCACTGAAATTTCAAAACGGTGTAATTATTTATTGTTAGGAAATAGCATCAAATATGCAAAGCCAGAGCCACAAAGGAGGTTTTAGCTGGTGGTCATGGTAAGCTTTGTGCTGTGTCAAAACAGATTTCACAGCAGTCAACCTAGATTGACCCTATATAATTGTTAAAGGAGAGATTTAGGTAAAATGCAATAATTAAAAATTAGAAGTCCACACATACATACTTATTCCTATTATAAAAAAATAATTTATTCACTTACAAGTACATTTTATATGTTTCAGTTTTCCATTGACGTTTGAGTGGTCAAAAGTTCATTTTCTCCAAAACTTACATTTTTATGCTGGTATTTGGCTCCTTCCCCCCTTTTTAATGATTACTTCTTTTTTCCATTGTATTCTGAAAACTGTAATTGCCATTTAGTCTGTATTTGCACTTTGACTCTCAACATTTTAATCATATCTGCAAAACCTGAAAGAATTGTGAAGTTGCTCATGCAGAGGTGATAATGCTGTTCTAAACTGAGAATGCTATAGAAAGGTTGTATACTGGCAGTGCAGACATGGCAGCAAGTATCTGGGACAGGAAACCGAGAGATCATATCCTCAGCCACATGCATGGGGGTGCAGGGAGAACACAGGTGAACTAGAAGAGAGGTAAGGCTGTAAGCCCTCAAAATCCACCTCTAGTGACATATGTTCTCTGGCAAGGATGCACCTCTTAAAGGCTCTAGAGCCTCCTCAAACCGTGCCACCACCTGAGGATGAGGTGTTCAAGAACCTGAGTCAATGGAGGGCCTTTCACATTCAAAGCACCGCAACCCCCTTCCACATACACTCAAATCCCATCCCCCTGTTCATCCCTGTGACCATCGTCTATGACTGGGAATTGGCTTCTCTCCACCTGTCTCTGGGCTAGGAGTTCGATAGTTGTGGTGATTGCAAAGGATACTTTTGATGACACAAAGCCCATAATATCATCTCAGGTGTAAACCTGGTCCTGTAATTCCCCATTTCAGATTTGGTTCCATTGCTGCCTACGTCAGATGGTACCAGGCATCGTAAAACTTCCTTCATGCCACAGTTATCCTCCTTTCCTTACAGCACAAATGCATTGAACGTGCTGGAAAGTTCAGCAGACTTCTGGCAGTCCTGCGTAGTGCCTCCAGCTTGCAGTCACCTCCTCCTTCACCCTGTCTGTCCACTCTTGTTCCCTTTCTACTCTACGCTTCCTAGTGAGGGCCTGGGCCACGCTCTGGTTATCCTTCCAACTGACCTCCAAAGAGTATTTCATACCTCATGAGAATTCCAGGAGTGTAAGGAAACACTTTTGCTTGTCACTTTTTTTCTCCCTCAGGGGTGGGAGAGGGCAGGAATCTAGTGGATAGAGGCCAGAGATGCTGCTAAACATTCTCCAAACACAGGACAGCAAAGAATGAGTTAGCTCAGAATGCTGAGTTTGAGAGATTGTGCTTAACTTCTACTCCCTAGAAAGAGTACTTTAACCCAAGGGCCTTCCTACCCCAGCTCTGTAGTGTCTTCCTGTGGCTCTGGGGAAATCCCTGGTCATTTACACTTCTTGATGCTAGAATTATAATTAAATCAGCTGTTAATCTCAGTCATGTCTTGAAGAGGTATTTTTTGAGGAATGTGTCTTTCAGTGATTTTCCCCTTGAAAATACATCATAGTGTGCACATTCTCAAACTAAGATGGCTGTCACACCCAAAGCCATATAATTTTACAAGGCCATTGCTGTGTATTTAGCCTGTTGACTGAAAGACATTGTATTGCGCATGACTGTATCTCAGTACAACAGATGAAGATAATAAATGGGTGGTAAAAGTATGTGAATGGGCAGTTCTGTGTCTACACAATTCAGATTTAGGTCAATGCTGTAACTATTTCTGTGTCCAGTGGTGCTCAAGATCTAATAACGTGCCCCTAGAACAAGTAGACTACTAAAGAAACCTCAAACTTAATGGGGTTCAGTCTTTTGTGTAAAATATATTTTGTAAATAAAACATTGTCATTCCTATCTTTTTAAATCTCTCACACTTTTGGGAAACTACCCTGTGGCCTTGGTATATTTCTGTTTTTCAGATTATAAGTACAACTGTAGGTTTTAATCTTACTCTCTATGTGATAATAAATATTTAGTGAAAATAAAATAAATGTTTGTTGGTACTCTGAACCTATTGGGAAAGCATGTGTTATAGGGCACAGTTTTAATCCCAGCAGAGGAGTCTGAAGTAAGACTTCTGCAAGTTCAAGGAGAACCTAGTAAATACTGAAAGCCCATCTCAAATTTGAAAGACACTGGGAGGAAAAAAAACCAATATTTACAGTATTTAACACCATTTCTATTCTCTTCAATCAATGTTTTAGCATTACTAAATGTTTTCCTGTGATAATTAGATTACTACTAAGGACGGAAACATATTCTACAACCAGATTATTTCATTTTAATTTTCAAGGCAAGGCCTCTCTATATGGCCCTGGCTATTGTAAAACGCAACTATGTAGGCCAGGCTAGCCTTAAACTCACAGAGATCCACCTGCCTGTTCTTTTGAAAGACTTGGATTAAAGACATGCACCACTCTGCCAAGCCTCAGACTATCTAAATAGAAAAATATATCAATAATACAATATAAAATATGTAACACAAAATATGAATATCTACCATATAAAATACCAAAAAAAAAAAAGGGGGGGATGTTCTTGACTGCAGTGTAATTCCCTTTGGCTTTTCTTTGACAGGAAGATCAGATTAGAAGTGTGAGTAAACTATTACAGTCACCTAAAGCATTAAGTTCTTCAATTGATCAATAATTTTTGAAAAACATGTAGGCCATGATTTCTCTTTAATATATGAATTTAAAATGAGACAGCTACAAAGAAAAGTCATGTTTAATTCTATCAGGTATCCTGTGATTCATTGACTGCATATTTTTATCAGTTCTGGAGACTTCTTGCCTCTCTGTGCATACTGACTTTCTTATCATGCCTTCTGCCCATCTAAATGCATCATGTGAATCCCCTTCCTGCCCCGTCTTACCTGACTCAGGAGCACCTCCTTCCTGGAGCTTCCTTTGGGCCAGAAATAACCCCTTTTCTGTAAAAAGGTTCGTGGCAGGTTATGCATTTTTCAGTATGTTTTTAAGGGCTTGGCTGAGCTAATTTAATTTCTTATGTTCATTAATTCCTCTCCTTCTACCTCCACCCCCCTCTGAATAAATGGCCCTTCACACGAATCCAATTTACTTTCAATACACCTTATTCACAGTGCCTTTTATTGCAAGCTGCATTCCGGCCAGCTGTAAGGTTGCCTGGCTGCCTCAGGTTTCCTGATTTAGCTCTGGGAATGATTTCAGCATGGCAAAATCTTTTCACTGGCCAATTTGGAAAACAGGATTCAATTTGTGAGGAAAGCCCAACATGGCAACTAACAATGAGAAAGGATGGAACAGGTTAAGAAGGGAGGCTGTGAGAGAAGAGATGAAGGACTTCATGGTTCTCTTCCTGGTGTACCTTTCTTTTCACCCACTGGCCTTCAGCATCCTCTCCAAACCAGGTAGGTTGGTGGGAAGGAGGGCACTAAAGTCAGAAGCAGTATTTGGTCTTGTACTTTCATCGCCCTCCCTGGGATTTAACAGCTCTGGTTTTATCCCAGAACTGTAGAAACAAGAGGCTAATGTGGAATCCATAGGCAGCTGCAAAGAGAGGAGCCCCAATGTCGAGATGAAGCTCAGTACAGGGGTAAAGTTGCAGTGTCCTATTTAGGAGCCCACAGGAAGCAGAAGTTGGGCAGCTGCAGCTGTGACTGAGGGACTGTCACCCTGAGCAAGCAGCTGACCAAAGTGGGCTGGGGTCAGCTACGTACAGGAAGAAATAGCAATGCTTCCTTTGGCAAACTCCATTGAGCCCAAAGCCACCCTGCTAAACGCGGGGCTATCTGTTGAATCCAAGGGTTATTTTAAGTGATTCACATGAGATGCTAAAGAGTTAATTAAAGGTATATTTATTGTAGACTTTGGTAAAGATAAATTATGCAAATGCAGACCAGGAGATCCTGGATTCCCATGGCAAATTGTTTCCAGTCTGGGGAAGACATTTTCTAGATAAAGGTTGTCTGGGTGCTGCAGCTTTGGTCTTCAGGTGCATATTGTTTCTCAAAAGAAAATATTCCATATTTAAATATAAGTACACTTTAATAATAGATGCTTCTTGAATTTTACCACATTGCTTCTATTTTACAGGATTTATAATATCACAATGAACAAATCTTCCTTCAGAAAATGCTAAATTTTGAATAATTTTAAAAGTCTAGTAACTTCAGAAGGTTACTGAAGATACCATGTTCAGCCCTATCATTGAGGAATAGGTCTTGGATATTGCTAATCATCTGAGTTTCTAGAGCATGAAGAAGTGTGCTGACATTGCCAAGTAAGCTACACCAACTCCAATGATGCCTGAGCTCTTACTGGCCTCCTACCATCCTTGCCCAGTGCCTCTCACACTTCTACCGTGCAGAGCAGTGACCTGGATGCTGCATTAAATCACTGTCTCTGTTCCTTACCCCCAGGTTTTTCTTGTGTGGTAGATTTGAGTGAGACCCAAGAATCTGCATTCATGACACATTTGCTGGCATGTAGTTACTCCCTCTTACTGTCTCATTTTCTGGACTATAGTTCTAACTCATCTTCAGACTGATGCATAAGCAGGAAAAGGCAAGAAAGTTGTAAAAATCAGCCTCAAGCTAACATAGAGGCTCAAGTGTCTCCAGAAAGTGGATAATTGCTTTAAAATAACAGATAATACAGGCATTTGTAGTAGCTGTTTGTCTAGCATCCCTCATGCCTGCTCCTGAGATTCCTGACAGCTTAGGAGACCAGGTTAGATAGCGGGGTTGTCTCTCGGCTCTTGTGACCATGTGTGAGTGAGAATTTGATTTAGTGCAGTGGAACTGAGAGTGGAAAGGACACATGAAACAACCTGTAGAATGGAAACCATATGGTTTGACAAGTGTTTCACGTGGAAAGGAAAGGAACAAATTAAAGATGACTTTATGTGTAAGACCAGAAAAATGGAAGCAGTACCGTTAAAGAAATACAGGAGCTGGCTTTGGGGGGGGGGGAAGTAATTTTGATTTTTGTTGTTGTTTGTTTTGGGTTTTTTTTTGTGTTTTTCTTTTTGTTTTTTGTTGTTGTTTTTGTTTGGTTGGTTTGTTTTTTTGAGACAGGACTTCTCTCTGTAGCCTTTGCTGTCCTGGACTCACTTTGTAGACCAGGCTGGCCTCCAACTCACAGAGATCTGCCTGCCTCTGCCTCCCTGAGAGCTGGGATTACAGGTGTAGACTACCACGCCCAGCTGTAATATTTGATTTTTAACTTATTAAACTGTATGCTTATGGTTAATTAATATTCTACAATGATACCAAGATAATTAGAGTCATAAGAGAAAGAATATCATACCACACACAAAGGTTTAACTCTAAGCATAAAACATCTCATGGCTCTCAATAAAAGCCCAAAGCCTCTAGCATTCCTAGAAGAGAACACAGGAGAGAGTCTTCCTGAGGCAGTGCCTTATTTTATATCCCCCCGCAACAAAGTAGATATATTGCACATCACCAGGACTTGAAACTTAAACTCAAGGGGCACCATTAAGAAAGTAAAATGGTAACCAGCAGATGGGGAGAAAATTTTTGCAAAATATGTATATAATAAGGGACTTTGTAGGATGTAGTGCACCTGTAGTTCAATGATGAAAAGGCAAGTCACATCATCAAAAGTAGTTCAAAGACCTTAAACAGACAGGCATGGGGGATAATCCACTTTCTGGAGAAGCTTGAGCCTCTAATTTAGCCAGAGGCAGATTTTTTGCAGCTTTCTTGCCTCTTCCTGATTGTGGGTGAGGCTGAAGATGAACTAGAACTCTGGTTCTGAATATGAGGCAGTAAAGAAACAGCCTCCACATGGCCAGGGACCTTGTTATGAATGCAAACTCTTGGGTGCCCACTTAAACTTACCTCAAGAGAAGACCTGGACTGAGGACCAAAAGGGGTGTTTTAATGCAGTGGGCAAGACAGTATAGGCATCAAGAGCCTACAGTCAAGGCTAGTCATTGTCTAGGCCATAGACAGTGTCACCAGGGTACGAAGATTACCTGACAACATCAGCACTTCTGCATAATTGGGTGATCATGACCATGACTATTATGCCTAAGAAAGATGTGCATCACTAGTCATAGGGAGTGAAAATCAACCATGGTGAAATGCCATTTTACCAACCACTAGAATGACCATGAACATACATTTGGAAAATAAAACAGTTCAGCCATTTTGTAAAATAGTTTGGTACTTTCTTGAAATGTTTGTTATAGGTGATATAATTAAGAGAAATGAAAACATATCCACATGGAAACTTGTGGAGGATGTTTATAGAATCATTATCTTCAATAATCCAGAAGTAGGACATTGGTTGGCATAATATCAACTCCTGAATAGATAAACAAATGTAATATACACACACACACACACACACACACACACACACACACACACATATATATATATATATATATATATATATATATATATATATATACACACACACACACACACACACACAATGACATGTTATTCAGCCAAGAAAAGAATGAAGTCCTGATACATGCGACAGCATGGATGAGCCTCAGAAACATCCTATGTGAGAGAAGAATGACCCAAAGCAGCATGGCATATCATTCTATTTATTTAAAATGTCCAGAATTGGGAAATCAAGTAAATTGATAGTTATCAAAATTGTAGGACCAGGGATAGAGAATGGCTTTTAGTAAGTACAACATTTCACTGGGGGTAATAAGATGTCCCAAGTTTGAATTAGTATGACTGCACAATTCTATGACTATTCCAACATCCCCTGAATTATATACAATTAAATGTGTGAATACTTGTTGGTCTGTAAATTATATATCTATGAGGATGGTTTTAGAAAGTATTATACAAAGCTGAAATACCTGTTGGGAGAGTGTTAGTCTGAAGAAGAAAGTATAACACATATGAATATTAAGTAATAGTATTCTGTAGAAGGTGAGTTCTAGTGTATGTTTAGAAGTCACGGCCCACTACGGGCCCAAAATGGCACCACTGATTTGGTTAATGTTTGGGAGGTGACAGTTAAGTTTTAGGGATTATGTGCAAAATGAGTTGAAGCCTTATGGAAATTTGCATAGTTTCAGAGTTTAGGTAGAAAAAGAAAAGTTTTTGAGGGGTAGGTAAATTTTGAATTGTTGATATGTTATGTATGAAGGACAAACATTTAGATTTAGAGAGAGTAGACCCAACAGATTGAAAATAAAGGCAGAGCATAGAGAGACACAAAATAAAACCACGAACCCAAATGCTACATTAAGTACCCTGTACTTACTTTCAAAGACTCCTTTTTTTTTTTAAATGGAAGCAGAAAAAAATTATAGTGTAAACTTGGGGTGCCTTTCCTAGTGAAAATTATGCTTACATATGTTGATAACTTGTAACTGTAAAATGCCCCATTATCTGAGAACTGCCCAAAACCTGAGGTTTCACCAAGACTCCCACGGGTAAGGAGCTCAGAGTGTATGTAGCACAGCCTCTCTGCCATCATTTTGTGAATCTCTACAGACGCATGCTGTCACTTCTCAAACACCTACTTGTAAGGTTTATGCTGGGATTACTATCAAGACTTTAATGAATAAGACAAGCCTTAGAATGAACTCCTTCCTGAATTTTATCACAGGGCAAGTATCTTCACTTGCTATGTCTGTTTGTTCCTCTAAAATGAGTAAGCTAGAGTATGGGCCTCAAGTCCTATTCAGATGGGTAAATGAGAACACTCATTAAGGCATAGTCTGTTGTCCTCTAAGCACATTTAGTAACATAAATTAACAGCAGCCGCTACCATTACTGTTGAGATTAAAAATGCTAGCAATAGGAGGGAGCAAAAAGGAAAGATTTATGCCAGGTGCTAAACCAGCGCTCCTGACCTCATCACTGGCACTAATGTAAAGCCCGGCCATACTGTGATAGACTTACAGCTTGCTAAGAACCTCATCTCATTTGTTACTACAACAGCTATACATTGTTGCCTCCATCATAGAGATTTCAGTATTCTTTTCTTTACTCACTAACATTGATAAATAAAGCAAGTACAGCTTCTGATCTTGATTTTTTTAAAAGTATAAATAAAATAGCAGTAGTTGTGTACTACAATCTTTGTGGACCATAAAATGCCCTAACAAGTAATCTAAATCATGCATTTAAAAAAATTTATTTAGGATAATACTAATGAAGAAATGGTCAGATTTATAGGCTTTTATAAATGAAATGTCTTACTATAAAGCCTCTTTGTATTCACAGAAATGGGGTTTCTAATTTGTGTTTACCTTTCCATCTCTGATACGTGATGAAGTTACTTGATTTATTGCAGGGTAAAATCTGTGCCAATTCTGGTCATTATCATTTTTCCATTGATATTTTAGTGCTTGTTACAGTAAAATTCCAACAGAATTACACAACTGAGAAAGAATGATTTGATAGGCCCTAAAAGTGTATACCCTAATGGATTTCTGATGGAGATTGAACTTGATGGCAGTATGCTAAGTTCTTGAAGTTGGAAATTAATGTTATATTTTTAGGGGACATTCTTGGCATTGCTTTTACTGTTTTAGAGGAAGAGAGGAGAAGTATCATAACTTTTCTTCTTTTCTCAGACAGATGACCAAGTAAGAATTTTTTATATGAATTACAGAAACATTTAGTTTGAATAGCATGCTGTGATTCCCAGCCCAGTGACTTAGTTTCAGTGTGCCCTTGGCATTTCTGTAGACAGCAGTAATGAGAGCAGTATGGGAACCACTCACCGTCTGTGCCCAAAGCAGAAATCTCCGTTCTTTGGAGACATAGGGCAAAGGGGAAAAGTGACTCTGGCCCCTCTCCCTGCGCTGGGTTCATTTTTGTGTCCCAGACAGACCCCTACCTAACAGTGCAAGGGCAGAGTTGTGACTTTCCAGACCCATGCAGAGCAAAGCTACATGGGGAATGCCAGAGAGGTAGTCATACAGAACAGAAAGGGCGAAACCACTTCAGAGAAGCAGGCAGCCGCGGACTAACAGCATTTACTTGTCCTAGGACACAGGGAACTTTACCAGCTCCAAGGCTATGGTGACATGACCTCGCACGTTCCATATGATCTTTACACATCAAACCTTTATGTCTCTACACTAGGAAAACACTGTTCTGTCCTGTTGCCTTTGTAGTCTCCAGCCAGTGTCAGTTTAGATATATTCCGCCATTTCTCCTATTCTTCTTGGTATGAGAAGTGACATGGGATCCAGATTAAGCACTGTGTTTCTTTTCTTGGATTCACAGACACATTTATTTGATATATGGCAAAGATAAACAACAGAACTAGAGAGTGAGTGGGAGAAACCACTTATTCTAAGATAGCTTTCCTTTTTCAACTTCAACATGAGAAATAATTATATTTATCTCTGTGGTATGGTGATAACCAGACTGTAAATTAATTTCCATGTAGGCTTTTCTAATAAATTTTCATTTTACGCTCGAGAACCAGAAGTCCAGCACGGTGTCTCAAGGTCAAGTACTCTGAGCCTTCTGACCCTTCTTCTTTACAGCAAAGGCTGTATCCCCTAAGTCTATAAATTACTTGAAACATGCTTTTAACTTCTCAGATTGCTCACACGGGTTCCTGTCTTATCAGAGTACTGCATGCACTTTTCAGTCATTTCAATATGCTTTCCTCCAATAGTTAAGTCAGCATTTCAGAATCTAACATTGAGCAGTGGGCTGATGGATGAGGGCTCCAACTCTGTGACTTAGATGACTTACCAGAGTATCTGCTGGCAAATGACTTTCTTTTCTTCAAGGAATGTAGACATGATTAGCTCCTTTGTCCATCAGCTTGGAGCACCATCGATCAACACACTTTTAATGAGTAAATCCTTGCTAACTGGGACACTTACAATTTAACTCCTTTTAAAATATACTACTTACAGAGGATGCCCCCTGAAAAGCAAATGAGATACCTTCAGGGCCTGAAGGTAATTGTGAACATTCACAAAAGAACATGACACTAACATCAACCAGTGGGTTATTTGCGTTCCACTGAATCAGTTATCACTCACTGGCTGAGGGTCCTGGTGGCTGCTGGCCTGTGGACTGCATTATGTTATTCTCAAAAATAAATGCTAGTGTCTGTAATGTTGTCACATTCCCTACCATATTTGGTAAATTGAACTAGCTTGGCCCCCTTAAGGGCTGCCAAGAGTCTTCTTGGTAAAATGCCAGCTGGGATAAGACATCACTGACTACCAATCTTATGTGTAGACCGTCCCGGGGTGACACTGCAGCATTTACTCCCCCCAGAGCTCTGAGATTTGTACTTTTTGAATTGTGATGCCTTCCCTCATTGGCTGTGTTTTGATCCATAGGTCTTCCTTCCAAGGGACATCCTCAAATTTTTAAGTTTCATGAATAATTATATTTATCAGCAGCTTTTCACATGAATACTTGATTCGGTGTTTGGACAGGTTGATGTAGAAAGTAAGGTACCCATGTGGTACATGATGATTGACTATTAAGTCCCTACATGTGACATTACATATTCATGTGTGTGATAATAAAAGAAGTTATACATGATCATAGTGATTTTTCTTTAAATTGGGAGTCTATAAATCCATTAAGCAAAAATCTTTGTTAGCAGAAAACTATAGAGTTAATATTATAAAAGTGGCCATGTTTCACTAATGCTGAGTGAGCATCTTTAAACTAGGTAATAATTGAATACTATTCATTAAATAAACATGTAATATTGTATTTAAATCTTATAAATTTTATTTTGTCAATAATGTTGAATATACTGGGCTAGAGAAATGCCTCAATGGTTAAGCACACATACTGCTTTTTCAAAAGACCCAAGTTCAATTCCCAGCACCGACACATCTGGTGATTCACAACCCCCTGTAACTCCAGTTTCAAGGGTTTCTAATAACCCTGGCCTCTGTGGGCACCTGCTTTCATGTGTACATACCTATAAACAGACACATCCCTGTACTTTAAAATGATAAGAATAAATTCTAAAATAAATAGTTAAAAATAATGTGTAAAAAGCCGGGGGTGGTGGCGCACGCCTTTAATCCCAGCACTAGGGAGGCAGAGGCAGGCGGATCGCTGTGAGTTCGAGGCCAGCCTGGTCTACAAAGCAAGTCCAGGACAGCCAAGGCTACACAGAGAGACCCTGTCTGGAAAAATCAAACCAAACCAAAACAAAACAAAAATAATGTGTAAAATATAGTAGTAACCACTTTTAAGTATTTTATATTTAGATCAAACTAACATTGAAATTTCAATATTGATATTTTAATGATGAACTTTGAAAATTACTTGGGTCAGTATAAAAATAATCTGTATGCTTCTAAGTCCAGGAAACAGTCTTTGAGTGTCAAAGACTCTGTCTTGCAATTTCGAATCTGCTTCTTAACTGTTGGTGTGCAAGTTAATGACTCACCTAAGTTTTCTCAGTAAACAAGGTTTTTAAGACTCCTTCCAGCTCTCAGAGTCTATAATATATAATATGTAAATATAATTTATAATATGTGATAAAGTTTCTTTCTATTAAAATTGGTACCCTAAATACTTAATATTTTTCTTTTTTTCTTCTAAATATATTATTTTATTTTTGGCATATATACTTATATTATTACAGATAAATTAAAATTTACATACAGTAAGAAGAACCACAAAACAATCAGATATTATGTTACATTCATGGTGTCTTGGCTAATTGTATATGGCAACGTTGTAGATTCCTATCTTGGTGATTCTAAAATTCTGAATAAGAATCCGTATCTATCATATCTCATCTCTGTCAACTTAAAACATCTATCTAGACCTAAAAACACCTTAACTCCTAAACAGCTAAGGGGTTAGCAGCTTTTAAAATCCATTGATTGATGAATCAAAAAACCTTAGATCACTGGACAGATGTGGGCTTATAGTATAGCTGAATAATAGAGCACTTGCCTAGCATGCATGATCCCCCAGAACTTAATAAAGTTAAAGCACAACGTACAGTTGTGATAAGAAGTCAAGATCTTAAATATGCACATGTTTTCAGTTTCACAGACTTCATATGTATAAAGAGTATTCTCTTTCTCTGGGTAGTGATTTATCTTCCTTCTTACAGGCTGGCTCTTACTATAGGAACTCCTCACAATCTTCAGATCCTTACCTGTCTGTCATGATAGATATTCATAAACTTAGTTTTACAGATGGGAAAAACAGGAGCTAAGCCAAAAGGATAGAAAGTACTGGGTGACCTGTGATTTTTCTGTTTTATCTGCTGACATAGCCTTCTAAATTCATTCTTAGACATCATCTTATAATGTCTTCAAGAAAATGCCATGAGAGAATGTAAATTTGCTTGTAGCCAAAGTAGTGCTTATGAATTAGGATTAAGAACCTGTTAGCTGAAATGATATTATGGGTCTAAGTTGGGACCTAGTAAATGGCAATTAGTGGACACAATTCTACAATTTCCAGGCTATGTGTGTCTATCTCTTCTTAGTAAACTTAGACCAACCTTTATAGTCCAACATGGTTCATAATTAAGCATGTTATGCTTTAAATATTTCTCAAAACAAGAGGATGAAGAAATAGAAGAAGAATGGAGGATGAGAAGGACCTGTATCAGGATGCTTGCCCATGGTCACTAACTTGCTGCCAGTGGACCTACAATTCTTAGGGCAGAGTTTGAGTTCTTCTCCTCTTAAGTTTGTATGTGAAATCCATGACTGCTCAGTTCTTTCATTTTTATGGATCCTTGGTCACTTTCATTCTACTTGGAAAAAAGAATATTTAATTAGCTTGTCCTGTCTCCAAGAGCACCTCTGATCACAGGGACTGTTTTTCCATCCTTTTCTTCATACTTGAATGTGCATGTATGTATTTGTGTGTGTGTGTGTGTGTGTGTGTAACTCTTCATACACATTAAATATTGCCAATAGGTATTTTTAAGGAATGTTATGCTTGCATTTCATTTTTGAAGTGGTTAAAAAGCATTATGGACCAGTGTCAGATGCACCTGAGCTCTTTCTGTGTTCAGTTCAAGAGAATGAGGAGAGGCAGAGGCAGGATGATCACAAGTCCCAGGTAGGTACTTAAGCTCCAGAGTAAGAGCCTGTCTCGTAAAATATTAAGTGAAAGCACAACCACTGAGGGACCAAAGACTGCAAGGAATTCTCAGCCCCTTGCTGCCTACAAAAATGGCCCAATTTAGACAGCATAAACTGTATGTTCCAGTTTGAAAATGC
Organism: Acomys minous; assembly: GCF_964271855.1. Taxonomy (NCBI): domain Eukaryota; kingdom Metazoa; phylum Chordata; class Mammalia; order Rodentia; family Muridae; genus Acomys; species Acomys minous. The sequence continues at coordinate 61,251,543 of NC_140490.1, forward strand.
CACACCATGTATTTAAGCCAAATGCCTTCCTTGGTTGACTTAGAAAAGTAGTTCTAAAAATAAAGCACTCAACCCAAAATAAACCTACTAGTATGTATATTCAAAAATAATCATTTTTATTATCTTTTGTCCACAAAGGTTCACTGGCATAGGCGCTTGTCTGGAGGAAAAGTCTTTAACCTCTTCAATGACTTGCAAGACTGAGTTGCCCTGCTGTCTGTGGTTCTGGGAGGTTTTGTCTGCTTTATTCTCCCAGTAATTCTTACCAGATCTTTCTCTTACTATTGGCCAACTTGTCAGATCTTGAGTGATGTCTTTTGTTTCGTCCTGCTGTGCATCTTGCAGAAAAGCCATCACTCTTGAACATTTAAGTAATCTGAGTCCTGTTATTTCCACTAAACTCAGTAGGATTTCTGTGCTGGTTTCTAAGTCTGCTCAAAAACTGGGGTGTGAGATGAGAGGTTTGCTGAAAACATAACAAGCAGCTTTGATAGATTCATCTTTCATGTTTACCTGACTTTAACTGTAATCACATTTTTGCAGTTTTAAGTAGTATACATTATTCTTTCAGAGACATTTATTTGACTCTATCAGTATTGCTCTCGCAAGGCTGCAAGCCATGATATACCTTAAGCAGTTGTTCAAGTCAATTTTCTTAGAGGTGGCTTCAGCTTTCATTTTTTTTCATAGAAAATAAGTCATTTTAATTTTCAATCTGTCTTTTAGCTTGTTAGCATGTGTGTGTGTGTGTGTGTGTGTGTGTGTGTGTGTGTGTGTGTGTATGTGTATGTGTGTCTGTGTGTGTTTCTGTCAATGAGTACAACTATTCAAAACCTCAAGCTTCACTCATCTTCTTTGCTTAGGGCAGGGACTTTCTGGTTTCTCTGTCTGTGTACATCAGGGCAGCTGGCCCTCAGGGTCTAGGGACTATCTTCTCAGTCTCCCATCTTGATATAAATGCACTGGGATTAATGATGTTGGTGCCATCCCAGCTTTAGGTACTCTTCTTCCTCTTTCCTCTCTCCCATCTTTTTTCCTCCCCTTTCTTCTCTTTTGTTTGCTTGTTTTCAGCACAGGGGTCTGGCTGTTATTGGCGTACTAAGATTGGATAGCTTCTCTATTGAATTTCTTTCTTTGATTCTTGCATGTTCTGGTGTGTGTCCCAAGGTGATTTTGTTCTAGTTCTAGGCAGGGGCAGCTTTCCTAACCAATCTTTATTATTTTTTGATGCCATCCTTCTTTTTCCTACCTGGTTTTAACTCACTAATTTACCAAACAGAAAGGCACACATTTCTAAATTTTTCCATTTTTCTACCCCAGTAATGTACTTCAAGAATGATTTTTTCCTTTTTGTAGTCTAATTTTTAATAGAAAAGATTTTTCTTTTTTTGTGCCCTGGCTCTTAGTTTCTGCTCCCATATTTTATCAACAGTTAAGTTTCTAGGTTAGGTTTTCTAAGCATATTCCTTTACCTAATAGTGATAAAAGTTACTTATTTTGGTATTCACATGAACATGAGGACTGACTCCAACACAGGGAGGAATAAGTAGTGCGTCTCCAGTCCAGAGTCATTGTTAGACATGTACCAACACACTGGCCTTAGGTGTTGTTTTGTTTTGTTGTTGTAATTGTTATTTGTATTATCAAAATGCTCATTTTGGCTTATTCTGGCTTATTTTGTGAAGTCATTTGAAGCTGACTTGTGTGCTTAGCAGGCCAGTACTATCTACCTGTTTTCATTCTAAGGTTAACTAGAATTCTGAGACTTCTCATGGCTCTTTTTTTTACCTTCTTTGCATTTTTTAATAGCCAAGAAGTCCTTTTCACTTACATTTAAATAGTTTTTAATTTTTTGTATCCAATTTTTATTTAAAGAAAAATAAGTAGTTAACTGTTTTCTGTGTCTATAGTGAAATATTATAAATAACCCCTAAAGTATTTTCTTCATTTTGATTGCTCACACTTTTTGTACTCGTTTATTTAGCATATATTTCTTAAACACTATTAGTTAAGACTTTCCCATTCTGCACTAGAGAAAGATGGTGAAAGGAATACTGAGGAGGCTCTGACCCCTGACTGCATGGGGCTCAATGTGTAAGGAAGGTGTGTGCTCACTGATGCCATCTATATGCATTGGTGAGCTAGTAACTGAAACCTAGGTCTATTGAGAAAAATCTGGTTATGGGAATACATTCTCTTATTGGTCTACTGTAGACACAGTGGGAAAGTATCCCCCTTTTAAAGCTCAGAAATTTTTGTTCATATGTTCTATTTTCATATACTTGATAATTTTAACTAGTTCTTCATAGTATTCTCTAGAAAATATACTTTGTAAATGCCTCAATTCATATTTCTGGGGATTAAATGACATCTGTTTAAAGCATTAACATATGCATCTCGGACTTCTACATATGTAGCTTTCCATTTTCTCACAAGTGTAGTTCCATATAGGCAGTAGAAATGTTATGGCCTGGCCCCAAAGATCTAGATGTCATATGTCTGTGTCTGTGCAAATCTTGGGGCAACATTGTAGAGCCAAGATTTGTCCATGGCTGCAGCATCTGTTTCTGAAGGTCACATAATCACTGAGAAGCTTGTGGGTGTGAAAATGGGAGCTATGTGCCTAGGGAATAAGTTGGTTCTCATTGCTTTGCAAGGCAAGTTTAAGGATTTTTCAAGGACATGGTGTTTCTGCAGACTGTTGTGTCTCAGTTGCTGGGAACGAGAAAGCAGACAGTCACATGACCAGGAGAACAGGAGTGATGAGAGAGATGGCTAATTACCTAATTGTAAATCTTTACTCCAAATGACAAGAGAACTTTTTAAACTTAAAAATCTTCCAGTTCATACAGGTGTACTGTCCAAACAAAGTGTCACTCAGAATGTGTGAAGTCCCCTAAACTAACCACACGCTGGGGTAATCATAATAGTGATGTTTCATGAAGCATAGGCAAGCAAGCAATGTAGTAGCTAAACATTTTAGTCTGTGAGTGGTTCTATGCCCTGTACTGGATGTGTCTTACTTGTGTTCCTACCTACCCCAATAAGTTTTACCATCTCAATAGGAAGTGAGAACTTTGACAGAAAAAGACATGCCTTCTGTCTTTCTGTTTTTTTAATCAGGCCTCTTTTATTTTTCCCACGGGTAGTTCAACTGGACACATCTGGGATTCTGTTGTAAAGTGAGACCACATTTTTGTGCCTCTGGCTGTGAGACTTCAAAATTCTGCAAAGTCAGACCTTCCCATAGGTGGCCTTGATAGTCAGTCCCAGCAGGGTGACTGCCCTTAAGGACATACAAGGGAAGAGAAGACTGGCCCTGCGTCCATCAGCTTGTGAGAAACCTACCACCGATCTGACACTGCTGCTATTCTGAGGACCATGGCCATGAACCTTGTTAGTAGAAGGACATTGTGACATTGAGACTTCCAGCCATAGATGCCACCAGCACATGTTTCCTACCAAGACTCTTATGTCTGATCTGCCCACTCTGATAACACGTGAAGCTGTTCACAGGCCTCTTTGCATCAGAAACTAATCATCTTTATTGTTTGTTTGCTTTACAGTCTGTTCCCAAAATGTTTGGTAAGTGAGCAAACCAAAATCTATTTGGGGATGCTAGCATTTGTGTTGTGAGTTCGTTTCCAGAAAGCATTTCCCTCAGTCCTCAAAATGACACTCGTGGTTCTATATACCCAGTGGTGAGAAAGACAGAAGCTGGACATTGAGAGCCAGGCTTGATCTTGGTCCAGTGTCCTTCAGCGTCCTCTGTATGCCTGCCAGTCCAACACCTCAGCTCCCCCAACATAGTCAAATTTGTTTTTCTAACAAATTTCCTCATAGATTTCCATCTGTGCTGAAAATTACATCCTCAGATTAAAAAAAAAAATGTGTAAATCAGCAAAACATCCATCTAACATTTCATTGCAAGACTACCTTTGTCTGACCACCTTCTGCTCTGAACTCAACAGGCACCCCTGCTGAAAATGTTCCTTAACACTATTAGCATAGATTCTCTTCCTTTCTAAAAATATGAAGACATGGAGCTGGACACGGCTTACTGATGAAGAGCATGCATTACTCCTTAGAGGACCAGAGTTTTATTCCCAGCATCCCATCAGGTAGCTCACAACTGTCTATAACTCCAGATCTAAGGAGATCTAATGCCTTCCAGATTTGGTGAGCACCTGTATTAACATGTGCATATGCACACCAAGACATATACACATGTATATAATTTTATTTATTTTTTTTTTTTAATACATTTTTATTAATTTATACATATTACATCTCAGTTGTTAGCCCATCCCATGTATCCTCCCATCCCTCCCTTCCTCCCACTTCCCCCCCCTACTCCCCTCCCCTATGTCTGTGTCTGAGGGGGATCTCCTCCCCCTGAATATGCTCATACGGTATCAAGTCTCTCCTTGGTGACCTATTATCTTTCCTCTGAGTGCCACCAGGCATCTCCATCCAAGGGATATGATCAAATATGGGGCACCAGAGTTTGTGTGAGAGTTAGATCTTCTTCTCCACTCAACAGTGGAGAATGTCCATCGGCTAGTCCGGGTAGGGGTTCAAGGTTTTTACTGCCTATTTTTTCCTTGGCTGTTGCCACAGTTTGCGGAGGACCCCAGGGCCCAGACTCGCCTGTAGTTTTCCAGGACCCACTGGATCCTTCCATTTCCTCTTTCTCCCAGGCTTCTCACACCTAAAGATTCAATAGGATGTCCTCCCCTCTTACCCATTATTCTGGTAGGTACAGTTTTTCATGGGGACGTACACCTTGGGCTAGTGTCTCGATATAAGTGAGTATATACCATTTAGCTCTTTTTGCTTCTGTGTGAACTCACTCATTATGACAATTTCTAGTTCAATCCATTTGTCCACAAATTTTGGAAATTCCTTGTTTTTAATAGCTGAGTAGTATTCCATAGTGTAAATGTACCACAGTTTCTTTATCCATTCTTCTGTTGAGGGACACGTAGGTTGTTTCCAAGTTCTGGCTATTATGAATAAGGCAGCTATGAACATGGTTGAGCATATGTCCCTGTTGTGTGGTAGTACATCCTCTGGGTATATTCCAAGGAGTGGAATAGCTGGGTCTTGAGGAAGCCCTATTCCCATTTTTCTGAGAAAGCACCAGATAGCTTTCCAAAGTGGTTGTACTAGTTTGCATTCCCACCAGCAATAAAAATCTTTTTAAAATGAGTATAAAAAAGTATGGATGTTTACATATATTGAAACAATTATATCCTATTCTCCTTTATATGTTTTATTGAAGTTTTTTTATTTGAATCTGCTGGCAGATAAATTCAACATCATTAGGTTTAAAATTATCTTTAGCATAAAGGCTTAACTTGGACTCATTGGCCATCCTCTAGGTCGTGATAGCATTGACTCCTAGTCAAGATTTGTTAACCCCAAAAGCCTATGCTCCCATCCACCCTGCACCCTGGAGACCTGTGCTGATCTCCTGTTCTTCACCAGGCAGCTGCCACCGTGGAGTATCATAATTTCATAATCTGTTAGTCTCATTTTGAACAGACTTTACCCTGTAAAGTTCACTTTAACATACTATTTGACCAATAGAAGTTGTGAAAAATTTGGCAACACTGCAAGAAGAGAATACTGAAGGCATTGTGCCACAGCACGTGGCAGCTTTCAGCGTGCATGATAGCAAGACAGCAGGAACATGCTCTCTCAGGCTTGGCATGTGCCCGCGAAGTTCTGATGCAGGGAGTGGGTTTTGTCGTTGTGGATATATGGATTTAAGCAGCCAAACGCTTTCTATAATATAGCATTTACATACATTTTAAGCCTTTGTAATTCATTATTCAAAGATTGTGTTTGTGTACATTTTTCCAAACTTTGTGTATATGCCTGAAAAAAAAAACCATTGCACTATAAATTAGATTTGGTTATATCAAGCTTAATCAATTATTTTTTATAAACTTTTAATCACAAGCATTAAAATTATTTTTCTCTTAAGTGAATTAAAATGTATTAACTTCAAACAAGTTCTGTGAACAGAACTTTACTGAAATCCTTACACTTCTCTTTTTTTTTTAAGTCAGTGTTTCTAATACTAGGGATCAAACTAAAGGCCTCTACTAGTGAGCTGTACCACAGCCCTACGTATAGTATACTGCTGTATCCATCTAGCCTCTTAATATGTTGCTTTTTTAAAGGTTGATGACTTTTTTTTTGAGGGGCCAGGAGGAGTATAGAGACAAGGTCCTACTGTGTACCCCAGGCTACTATTACACTTGCAATGATCTTTCTGCTTCAGACTCTTTAGTGATGGAATCAGAGACATGAGACACCAAGCCTCAATACCTCCTGCTTTTACAATTGGGAATTTAGACTCATAATGATTGCAGATAAATATTTTGGTGCTTGTTTTCAGTTGTTTCTGTTACAAGACCCTTGAACCATATACACATGAATTTATGTTATTTCAAAGGACATACCATCCCTCCATGGTCAAACAGTGCCTAGTTGTTAAAAATAATAAATAATAAATAAATAAGGGAGACTTCCCATTGTACCGTGGCTGTTATTAGTACAGATTATAGGGTGGTCTTCCTTCTGCCAAAAGTAATTTGAGCTAGAGGTATGAAAATTGAAAACACAACTGGAAGGGAACATCTTTCTGTAACACCTGTTGGTTTTCACATTTTTACATTTATTTTTCATGTCAACAAACTAACAAAACCAAAACTGAACCAAGCCAAGGTAAAAAAGTAAGTCTAAAAACCCAGTAACTCCTGACACTCGAGGCCAGTGGGGTGTCACACCTCTGAGCATATTGTCTCATGCTACCACCCTGTCATAGATAGTGGTCAGTTTTCTCCTGTAAACTGTAATTACAGTTTGGCTGCAGTAATTTCTAGACCATGAATGTACAGTCATGGGAAGCTTCCTGTGGCTGAAGTGGACATATAGTATAAAAGACCTTAGTGTGCTCTGGCTGCTGCTGCTGCTGCTTTGAAAGACGTTGACACGTATCTCAGTAAATCATGGCCTCATCAAAACAAGGAGGGGTGTAATGTCTTTCTGCTGTCACCAACTTCTATCCATTAAGCTTATCTTTCACCACACAAGCCTCACCAAGTGCTGGAATCCACAGATACAGAACAGACGCTTTACCACTTCATGTACGTGATTGCTTTCAACTTCGAAAACTCTTGCCCTCCTTCTCTCTTAGTATTGCTCTCTTCAGGGCTTCCCAGGTATTGTAGGCCATGAGAAAGCCCCCAAATAGGTGTGCTGATATTTTATTTCTCCCTGTCTACCCTTAAGGTGTGTACCCCATTTCCAGGGAAAAGTAGCTCTATGTAGACATCCTTGTGGGCTTGGTTGGTAGAGTGAAGGATATGGATGTGGACCCATCTCAGGTGAACATTTTCTTTAGAAAAAGTGTAGGAGGGTGGTCTAAATACATTCATCCTGAGATATGCAGAATTAATGTTGAGGTAGTGGTGACCCTCAGGACTTGTACAGACACCCTTTGATCTTCAAAGCATCTTCTTAGCATTCAGTTTCTTAATTATGACACCCTGTGAGGTAGCTTTTTACTGCCTTCACTTTGCCTATAAAGACAGTGACAGATGCGGCCTGTAAGACAGTGAAGTCGGTGACTTCTGTGGGCATTGCCCTCACTGTCCTGGTCTCTCTTCTGTGAAACGCACACGGAGCCATTGAAGTAAGAATGTCACTAGTTTCCAGAAACCTCTGTGATGCAATCATCCCACCGCACTTGTTGCTCTTGGAAATTACGAACATCCTGGCTCTGCAGGCCTGGGGCTGCTTACAGCAGCAAAGCATGGCCTGAAAACACGTAAACAGCTGTTAGGGGTGGCAGAGGCGAGTGTAACAGAATAGGCTGCCAAATTCTTGACTGCCATATGTGCTGTGTAATGCTTGTCATCTCAAGCGAGTCATTAAAAGGTTTTGCCTTAATGGGGCTTTGAAGTGCCTGGACAGCTTGAGCGCATCTATAAATTGCCACAAACAGCCCTCTGACTGAGTTAGCTAATTGCTTGCTCTTTGACTTATTAGGATCAACTGAGTTAAATAATTTGTCACATGTGTGGCTCATAATAAATAATGTGACTAGCCAGTTTGTGAGCTGTTTCAGTGATATATTGTACCCCTCTTGGATGTTGTCACATGTAGCAAGCAAATGTGGCCTATTTTATCCACAGAACTATCACATCTGTTTAAAAAAAAAAAAAGAGTAAGTTTTGAAGGAGCAAAGGGGGACCTTCTTCAACTTTTCCATAAAACATTAATCATCATTTCCCCTAATATTAGGCAAAAAAAAAAAAAAAAATCACATATCCTGCAAGTCATATGCAAGAAAATATAAGTAATAAGTATTGAATTCTTACATATAATGTGGACTGGGTTATTAAATATTAGAGTATTATCTATCCCTCTTGTGAAAACAAGCTGTCTTTGCCATCTATCCTGGGGATGTCCCCACCTCTGCGTTTAGGCCTTCATTTATCACTGATTCTTGTGAGGCCATTGCTGTCTCCAAGTAGAAGACAGGAGCTGGTAATGGGAGAGCGTTGTGATTAGAAGGGAAGATCTGGTGAAGGTGACTACCAAAGCCTAAGGAAGCAGCTAGAACAACATGTCTCATTTGTTTGGCAATCCTATTCTAGAGCGTGGATGGTGCCAGCATCTCCGTGCTACTGACTTCAGCTTCAGTGGGATGATATTGTACCCATTCAGAAAATGGAAGAAAGGAAGGAAGGGGTATGGGGAGAAAGGAAAAGAAAGCTATCTTGCTGTGTTGTAATCTCAGTCTGGATTAGGTTCATATGCAAGAATGCGTAATTGATTTCATTATTAGTCACAGCAAGAACAGCAATTACCTTTTGTTTAGCATGGGAGCAGTTAACTAGGATTTTCTTTTAGAAATTGGTAAATAAACCTTTTACAATTTCGTAAAGTGGTGATTTCTGTTAAAAATAAAAAAGGGGGGGAGAAGGAAGAGGAGGAGGAAAAGGCAATGTGCAGCCCAGCAAAAGTTCCTTTAGCTTTTCATTTTATAACAATTTGCCCATGATTCCGAAAGTACTGAACTGAAGCAATCGTAGCTGCAACTAATACTTTCTCTGTATATGTTGCTTTAAAATTAATAGCCTTTTTTTCTATTTTTGCTAATGACCTAGTTTTGGAAAATCTCTATTTAGGGTTTTAATATATCACTATGCTTACACATTATCACCAAGACAACAGGCAATAAAAATGCCAGAAAGTCTCAAACAGTGAGGTCCAGAAGTCACAAACAGGTCCCAGCTGGAAGGACCCAAACCACTCTGCCCACTCCTCCTTTTCCTGGCCAGCCTTTTAAGCCCTGTTCTGCTAACTCCCCTGATGATGCTGTTGGTGACTAGGTAATGGTTTGCGTATGGGACGGGGCAGGGCTATGGGTGTATGTACTCCTTTGGGAAAGGAGTACTCACTCCTCTGCTTTCCAGTTAGGGAAGCCACCCCAACGGTACTTTCGGATGCAGTGTACCTCCTCCACCGTATGGGAAATGTGACATTGTTAGTTCTCTGGTTGCTGTTATCTTTCTTTCTGTTGAATAATTAGTTATAAAAATTATCATTTCTGCCTTCTCTAAAAAGTGGGGTTTTTTTAAAATCTATTTTCTTATTTTGAATTATTTTACTCATGATGTATATTTTGCATTCATCCTGAATGTAATTCCTAAATGACTTCTTAATTATATATTTAAGATGTAAGGAAAACAATTACTACAGAAATTTGTATAAGGAAGAGTATATTTAGAAATACATATCTGAAGGCAATTGGCAGGGAACTATTTCCTTCCCTCAGATAACAAACTGTGTAGACTGCACACATCCAGCCTGAGATTCCTCAGATCACCAGCAAAGAACCTCCATGGTAGTTTATGTTGCAGTGCTCTGCAACTGAGCTCCATATAAATTTGGGGAGTGGGACTGGAACTGTAGGCTAAACTTGGATACGTGCTGTTTCTAAGGGCTGAGCATGTAAAGCTTGTCTTATATTGGAGCTGTGTGGAGTGTCCATTCTTGACTTCTCTTCTGGCAGAGCTAATGGAAGATATGTTTGAGTTTTCTTCTTAGTCACCCAGCTCTCAGGAGCAAAGAGAGATGGGAGGAAACAGGTGGGTTTTACTGCTTCTTCTAAAGGAAAACTGCTCTAGGTAGCTATTGGATTAAAGTAGAGTTGAACATCTCCACACTCCAGTACCAAAGGCTGTAGAGAACTTTGAATAAAGAGTGTACCCCATAGGCTCTTGGCATTTGAACATGTGATCACCAATCAGCGGTCCTGTTTGGGAAGGTTTAGGAGATGTGGTCTTGCTGAAGGAAGTGTGTCACTGGGAGAGTGGGCTTTGAGGTTTCAAAGTCTCTCACCATTCTTAGTTTCTCTGTCTCCCTGTCTCCATCTGCCCCCCCCCCTCTGTCTCATTCTGTCTCTCTCTTCCCTCGCTCGCTCTCTCTCCCTCCTTGCCATCCTCATTTTGCTTCATACTTGCATTTTGAAAATGTGAGCATTCAGCTTCTTGCCCTGTCTACCACGTTTCTGCTCCGCTATCATGGACTCCAATCCTAGAACCACAAGCCAAAATAAACTCTTCCTTATGTCCCCCTGGTCATAGTGTTTTATCACAGCAACAGAAGATTAACTAATACAAGCAGTACATCTGGCAGCATCACAACCATGTCTGGTGTTGTGGCCTCATTTTCTGTTCTACATAGAAAAGCAGACAGCAGTCATTTGGTATGTGCACCATGGCCCAGACCCATGCTATGGAGGAAAGGTCCTCTGCAGGGCACACAGCTGCTCCTAAACACAGGATGTCTCTGTGTGCTTCTGACAGCAAAACATCCCAAGCAGACTGGGGAGCAGCAGAAGGCTCAAATCCTAGGTACTCCACAATGTCAGAGGGAAGGCACCCACTGCATGTTTCTTCCTAATGGTGTGATCCCCAGCTGGGTAAGTGCTGCTTGCTTTTATGTAGATCCAGGGGCTTCTTTTCCTCCTTCTTTATCATTGAAAATAGTCTCCTTCCCCATTGGTGTCAGATCCTGTGCTGTCCCTAACTATGTAAGTTACTCTCTGAACCCTGAAACAGACCAGGCCTTGCCAAGCAGCAGGGTCCAACAACCCTTAGGCTTGTGCCAAAAAACATCTGTAAGTTACTGCTGTGAGAATGCCACTGTGGCAGTCCACTGCTTTCTAAACCCCAATTCTGCCTCTTAATAAGATCCCCATAGAGAATCTTCCTTGTGCCAGAGAGCATACCCTGTATGCCTGTGCCTCAGATTTAGAAATGTGATGTTAAAAACACAAAAGAACCACAAGAAATGAATAATTTAGCACCTAGGAGTACACTTTGGGCAACTTTGCTAGTTGTGTTACTCATCGTCCCTGTAAAAAGTTCACATACTTTTTGTCAGAAAAGGAGCATTCATGAAGAACTAGTATTGCGCTTTAGCCCAACAGTGTGTGCTGCTTAACCCAGCAGGCTGTGCTTTGCTTGCCACACCTTCTCAGAGGCTGAGAGACCTCACTCAGCAACTCCAAGCAGAAGCCACCCAGCTCTGGGACATACTTCTTCACTGTCACAGTACACCCAAGGTCCCTAATTTCACATTCCCTCTACACTGTAGCACTTCTCTTGAAGTAAAGCTTTTAGATAGGAAGTGAATAGGAATTCTAAATGGTCATACAGAATCTACTTTTGATTTCAGGTAATATGCAAATTTTTCTTTATAGGATTCTGAGTTGTTGAACTTCTCAATTTTCAGCTACATTTTCCATGCTCTAGAGCTACTGAACATTTGTTATAACTTTGATAACATGACTATTGTAAGGGTGTCTAAACTTGAATTTAGGGATGTAGGGATGAATCTTCCCTCTGATACTTTGACGCCACAGAGAGAAAATTTCAAATATAAAATTCTTAATCTTAGGAACCGTTAAATAGAAGTAGGAATGGCAGGCACCTTGACATTCTCCAAGTGATGGCTCTCAGTGTCCCTCCATTAATCATGGCTCTATGCTGAGTAAAATGCTCCATAAGTTATAATTAAACAAGGAAACTAGGCACACTCCACACAAGCCACAGCTGTCTTCCTGGGCATGGAGAATTGGCCCATATTTACTTTCTCAGTAGAGAAAAACTTTCCAGTTTCCTTGATTAGCCAGGATTGCACATCTCCTGAAGGCTGAACAGCTGCTAAGAGGGAAGTAGGTTTCCTCTGCCCTCAGCAGATGAAAGGGGCACACTAGGTAATGAGGCGCTATGATTCTATACCCCTAAAATACCTGTGTTTTAATATTAGTATTCCTGAGTGTGTGTTTTCTTAATAAATGTACTTTTCAGTCTTGTTCAAGTTTTATTCTAACTTCTCAGGATTTTGATTTATGGACTGATATTTCTCAGTCATCCTAGTCACATTTATTAATAATTCAGAATTGCCCACAGAATGGCATCCTCTGATATCTGTAGCAAGCCTCCTGTGTGATGCACCCAAAGCTTTCTGGGCTAGGACAGTTGGGGTGCACATGTGTTTTGGTGTCACCATGTCCACTATGTGCTGGAGTATAGATGGATGTATTCCAGATTGATTCTTAGGATTGCCGGTGTATTTGCCTGCAAACAGTATCAAACTTGTCACATATAATCTTATTGGCACCTTTGCAAGCTTATGTTCATAGTACCTTGTAGTAATATATTTTGATTAACAGTTCCAGAAACAAAATGCCTTTTTTCTTTGTAGAAAAATAATTTCTAAGATCACCTTATTTAGCCAAAGTAGACTATTCCTTAAGGAAATGTAGCTATTGGAGCTGGAGGGGTGGCAGTGAAGAGCACTTGCTGTTTTTAAGAGGACCTGAGTTTGTACCAAGCACCAACGTAGTTGCTCACATCCATTTGTAACTCCCAATCCAGGGTCTCCCACACCCCTTTTCGCTTCTGTGGTGGCATTGCACAAGTAGTTCGTAGACATACATAGATGTAGGCAAAGCAGAAACATAAAATAAATGTTTTTTACATGCATAAAGTAAAAATAAATAAATCTTTAAAATAAAAAAAGGAAATGCAGTTAGATGAACATTTTTAACATTGGACATTGTCAGAACTTACAACCATTTCAAATTCAAAGTTATTTCAGCATTTATTGGAGAACTCACAAGAATTAATAGCTGAAGAGAGCAAAGACTATCTATGAATTATTATTAGTAAATTTGTAAATATGGTTACATATATTCATGTAATTTGTCAGGAGCCTATTTTGCATAAATATGAAAATACTGGTTCTTTGTTGTTGTTGTTGTTGATTGAAAAGTACATAGAACAGCTAGTGTATTGGAAAGCAGGAAGCATGTCTGAGCTGTGATTCAGTGAGTGTGCTGTGATTGGGTGAAGTTCATCCTGGAGAGGCCACGAGCAAGTCAGTGCCCTGGGCCCTGTCAGCTCCGAAGCCTCTGCATCTGTGGCAGGCTTGCAGCCTCCTGGGATGAAGCTGCCCCAGGACAACCCCGCACTCTTATTAAATACGTTCACTTAACAAATACATCTGACTGCATTACCTTGCCTGAGATGAAAAACAAAGCAAATATAAGTATAGTTTTTAAAGCGTCTTTGTTTTCTTTTTCTTGGTCGCAGTACGTTTAGTTGTTGAACTTCAACACGCTCTTCAGATCTGAGACCTCCCCCTTTACTCACAGAAAGCCGCCTATTAGCTGCAGTTAGCCCGTACTTCTGACTACCTGCTTTCTGTATAGCACTCAGTAGCTCCAACCACTTAACATTTTTAAGCCTTTCCCCGCTCTGTAATGTAAACTCTGTGAAGCTCTGGCCTTTTAAAAGTCTATGCCTTTCACTAAGTGAGTTTGATACAATACCATCTTTGTTCTCTGCAGCATTGCAGATTCATGCGTGTACACACACACACACACACACACACACACACACACACACACACACACAGTCTAATATTTATCTGGTCTGGAAGAAGCATTACTCTCTAATTACTATATAAACATTTTAAACAGGTGTGGAATAACTGCGCTCTCAAAAATGCTGTGTTTATCTCCTGCATGCCTGATGGCATAGGCCTCTGCCTGACAGCTTTCACCTCCCTGCACTGGCGGTGGATAAAGGGCAAAGAAATGCCCCAAATCCCACATGAATCAGAAATTTCCAGTTATAAATTATGCACCACCATAACATCCTTTACCACAGTTCGCCAGCCAGGAATTGAGTTTGGGGTAGTTTGTACCAGGAAAATGTGTTTCTCTGTGTCGGTGGGGTTGAGGTAGGTGGGTTAGGGGTTGTGCATACACCCCCGCGCCTTTTCTCTTCCTGCGGATCGCACTCTCTCAGGCACGCTTCCCTGGGGCTGCGCGTGGAGTGTGTGGTGTGAGGAGATAGAACGCAGCGTTTTTCTGGCTGCCATAGAGGACAATGAAGGCTCTGTGAGCTAGACCTCAGCCGCTGCAGACGGCTTCTCTGGGTGCAATGGCGACGGAGCCCAAGTTCAAAGCCACTGGCCTCCGAGTGCTTTAGCTCACTATTTTATTTTATTTTCTAACCTCTCTTTTTCCTTCCCTCCTTCTGCCCCTCTTCTCCTCCCTCCTTCCCCCTCCCTCCTTTCCTTCCTTCCTATTTTTCTTAAGCCTTTTGAGGTCTCTTGTTTGGTAGAAAGCTGAGCGGTAACTTTTTATAATTAGATTAAAGTTAATCAAATGAAGACTTGGATATGTTTTAATGTCCCTTTACTCTCCTATTCTTCTTCACCATGGATTTCATCACCCTGGCTTAATTTGTTGTAAAATTTCACCCCAGGTTTTCCCATTTGGAAAAACAGAGGCCAACAGATGTTTTCAGTAACCTTCCTTTATTAGATATTATACAAAGTAGTGTCTTTTCCCTTGAGCTTTTGCAATTTTTGCAAATTCACCAGGCTGGAGATGCAGATGTAAAATGAAAGGTTCCCTGGTCCAGGACAAAACGAGGGAGAGGGGGCTCTGAGAAAAATTCCTCATTGGAAGCACTTCTTTCCAGAAGCATTGCATGTGGGTGCATTGAGCTGGCTGACTAAGACAGGAGACTTTTGTCAATGTAACATAATAAGGCTGAGGAGAGGAAGCCTGCCGTATAAATGGTGGAACGCCTATGACCCAACGATAAAAATTATTCTTGTTAAGTCAGTTTATATCTTCTCCATTACGTTTCCCATATAAAATATAAAAACACAACAAAGGAATCAATCCTAAACCTACTTTGTAGTCAGCAATGCTGTAAATACAAGTTAAGGTGGACCGTGCTCTGTCTTTTGTGCATCTGGTCTGCGAGGAACTGCTGGCCCAACAGCAGCAGGGTCTGTAGCAGCTTAGCCTTTGACAATCTCTGGTCTTCTTGGGATGCGGGGAGATCAAGTTTCCAATTTGTTAAGCTAAAGGCAGTACAGTGGTACGCTGACAGGTCTGGTTCTGATTTTTAAGTGGTGTTAAAAAGGTCAGGGTTCACATTTTTCCCATTTTATCCTGAGTTCATCACCAGCAAATCTACCTTTGCCCCATTAAATGAACAAAAACCAGAAATGGGCAACATGAGTATTTATCTTCTGCATAGGAACTGCATTTACTACTAAACAGAAAATTTCTCATCATTTGAAGCTCCATGCTGCAGTTTTAGTTACCTAATAATTGAAATGTCCATTTTTTTCTTTCTTTCTTTGTTCCTTTTTTCTTGTTGCTGTTATGATTTTTTTGGGACAGGGTTTCACTGTGTAGCCCTGGTTATCCTGGAATTCTCTCTGTAGACCGAATTGTCCTCTACCTCCTGAGTGCTGGGATTAAAGGTTGTACTGCCTCTGCCCAGCTTAATGTTTTTTATTATAATGAAACTACAAATTATTTTAATCTTTGTAATTAATAATTGAGTGCTATTTAGATTATTTTCCTTTTGTCATGTTTATTCTAGTTTATAACTGCTTTAAAATATACTTCTGAGAATTACAATTGTCACCAACATGTGGTAAAATAATAAATTCCCTATCTAGTTTTCTAAGATAAGCATCAATAATAGCTTGCCAAATACATGCTTTGAAAAGATTGATCCAAGTGTCATTCATATAGGGTAATACCAATAAATAATGATAAAAATCCTACAGATATATATTATGTTTCATCTCTTTGAGATTGCATCTTGAACTGATGACAAACTAGAAAATGCATTTCTTAATTTGTAAAAGATGGCTTAATATTGTATAAATAAAATGTTATGGTGTTTTCCTGATAGCTTAGTTGTTTCAGTTGAAAGTGGCTATCTTCTCCCACTCCTGCCTAATGTGTTCAAAACTGATTAGTGTCTATTAAATGACACATACTAGAAAATGTAATTTTTGAAATTTTTAAGAATGATGTAGTAACTTTAAAGTTTAGTGAGGTGTAATATAATAAATAATGAAGATATAGGGGAATTTATATACATGTACAATTATTACATTTATTAATAAATAAAATGTTTATAATGGTGGCAAGTATAGTGATTCATAGGTTTTCTAACTACTACACAAATTAGACCCATCTCTAAAGGCATCAATCTCTAGTTCTTTATTGTTGAAATATAGATCTATTAGATTAAAAGAGACACTTGTGAGATGTCAAAATCTTCAAATTATTAGTAAAAAAATAAAATATCTCATTCCTGTGTAATTTTTAAAAAACAGACAGCTAGAAAGGCTAGCCAGGTGTTTTGTGCCTGCTAGTGGTATTGCACACTCGATTTTAATCTCAGTACTCTGGAGGCAGAGGCTGGCAGGTTTCTGTGAGTTTAAGACCAGTCTGGTCCACAGAGTGAGCTCCAGGACAGCCTAGGCTACACAGAGAAACTCTGTCTTAAAAAACTAAAATAAATAAATTAATAAATAATTAATAATAAATGTACTAGAGAACTATTTTGTATCCTATTCACACTAGAATAATGAGATACGCACACACACACATATTCTCCCCCCCCTCTCTCTCTCACACACACACACACACACACACACACACACAGTGTTTCTATTTTAGAAGTATGAGGAAAGACTATGTGCATGTGTTACATGATCCATTAGTTTTACAGCTGGAGCCGTTTCCCACCCCATTCCTCTTAACACATTAAAGTGTCCTCAAGCTGGGAAAGTATACCCTCTAAAGTGAAACTTGAAAACAGTTTCCTTCTTACTTTCTGGAATTTTTCCTATGGTGAATTTCCCTCTGCATGTTAAAAAACAAAGCAAAGCACTCTGTTCTGTATGAGTGTCACACCCTCTGAGCTAGTTTGTGCTCACCTGGAGAAGACCTCAGAGAAGGAGACTATGTAGCAGGGGCTTGCTGGAATTGTTTCCTTCCTGTCTGTGTAACATGTTAAATGTAAAATAATGCAACTAGTTTGGCTTCTGAGTAGTTACCACCTCTAGTGAATCCTCCATGCCTGCAGTAGTCTGCCCTTCTAGCTCTAGGGAGTTTGCTCCCTGTGTAAGTTGTTTACACAGCCATTGCATTCGGAAGAGATGACTGCCTGGAAAGACTCTCAAGAGTGCCTTATAAACACTGTGCCTAAGATTTATAACTTACTCTCCACATGGAGGTTTTCATCTTATAGCTATTATTTTATCCCAAAGATGAGTTTACCTAACTGGGACAAAATAATAATAAATTCAGAATTTTCACCTAGGGAAATACTATGTCAGTAGAATGCTAGGTGTTTTCAAGCTGATTTGGCAGGGTTGTCAATCCTGGGTATCTCTGCTTGCAGCTGGGAGAGATTCTTTGGCAGAGACTAGTCTGTACAAGCTCTAACAATCTGTGGAAATGTATCAGTCGCTGAATACAGCTATGGCAGAGTTTAATGTTTGTTAACTTTATTGTAACTAAGTCAAAGAACTCTGGAGGCAGCATGGGCGGCTGCACCTCTCCCCTGTGAAGCTCTTGTGTGCTCTGTCGGAGATGATAGCAGGGCTGCTGCTGCACTGGAGCCAGGTTCATGCTAGCAGGTCCTCTCCTCTTCATTGCCTGTTGTTCAGGGTGTGCTTATGTAAAGCGAGAACCCGTATTTTAGTTTAAATGATTTTTTAAATAACTATTTTTTTTCTGTTTTGGTACTAATGGATCACCTATGGCCTCTGAACTATGTAAAGGAAATTAAGTCATCACAGAAAATGTTATTGTTATTGGTGTGATTTATGAAGAATGAGCCCTATGGAATCCTGGTGCTATTCTGTCTGTACTTATCCTCATCGATCTCTTTGCTCAAATTATTTTCTGTAAGTTCCATTCAATGTTCTTAGATGTTCAAAACTTTACTGTAACTTAAATAGAGATGTTTAGGAAGGTGGTAGGTGTAACGCTTCTTTCTGCAGCTCTGAGGGGAAGAGGGAGGGGGAGAATGTATCGTGTTCATGTGTGTGCATGGAAGTTAGAAGTCAGCATCCGGTGTATCCGTGCTTGCTCACTGCTAGACTGGTCCAGCACATCCCAGGGGTCCCCCTGATGCCACCTCCTGCACCCAGGAATTTCAGGCTGCTGACGTGAGTGCTGGGGGCCTGAATTCAGGTCCTTATCCTTGGGCAGCAAGTAACTTACAAACCCGGCCGTCTGCCCAGCTCTGCCATTCTTATTTTAGCAAAGAGAACTCTTGGATGAAATAATATAATATGATATGATATGTCTTTGTAATCTTAGCTTTTTTTTTTTTTCAGAAATTAAGTCAAAAGGGACAGTGTAATTACAAGACCCTTGCTTGGTTCATGTATCCTTGGGGACTGGTGTAATAGGTTCAAATTATCTGTAATACACAAAAGAGGGCAAAGCAGTAGTTGGAGATTTAGAAGAGGGCAAGACATCTCCTAGCCAATTAGCCAATTTCTTTCTGACTCTTTGAGATACCTCCCCTTTTTTCCTTTTCTTTTCTTTTCTTTTCTCTTCCCTCTCTCTCTGTCTCTTTCTCTCTCTGTCTGTCTCTGTGTCTTGGTCTCTCTCTATCTCTCCCCCTCCCTTCCTCCCTCTCTCTTTCTAAAGGAAGACAACAATGATGACCTTTAGTCATTGGCATTTATGCTTCATGCATTGAAATCTGAGGAATTCTGTCAGCAAGGTCAGGGACTTCCTGGGGAACAGTTTTTCCTCTAAAATGCAGGATCCGCAACGCCAGCTGTGTAGTCAAATGAAAGCTCTGAAGTATGAAGCTAGCAGCTAGTGGACCTGCTGGGTCTTTAGACCCTGAGCTCCTCCTACCACGTGCTCATTGTGTGTGCTCTTTTGTTTGGTTTAAATACATTGTATTTTTGTACATGTGTGTGTATGTGCATGCTGTGAAAGTCTTCCTGTGACGACTGCTTCATACATAAATGTGAGACCTAAGGCTCACAGGCATCTAATTTCCTGCTCCTTTGCATACTTAGGATATCTTCACTTTATATGCTTTTCTCCCTCCCAAGGAGTCATAGAACTTCTCTCCATTGGCATAGCTCAGAAACAGACATCTTATTTGCTTTAACAGCACAGTAACTAGAAGGCAGAGCAAAGGCAGATCTTGTTTCTGTAAACTGCAATCTTGACTTGAGAAGCATGATATTTCATTGCCTTGTGAATGGGCTCTGGGCCAAGGTGTGTACATGTGCGTCTACTGGTAACTGACTGACAGCTAGCAGCATAGGATGAGAAAAGGCACCTTGCCTTATTCAGTAACCACAGAAAAAGCAGAAATGCTCAGATTCTTATCTTCTTCCCAACTATGATTGGTTGCTGTACAACTCAGCATGTTGGAGAACTTCTTAAGTGTTCTAAAGTTACCTTTGGATTCTACCTTTCCCCTTCAAATTGCAAAATCCAAACCTGAGGATCAGGCCCTCCTCTTCTTCATAGTTAAAAACATGAGACTTATTCTGTCCCTATTCTTGCATCATGCATATATTAGTGAAAACTCTCAGCTGATCCTTTTTAAGGCCAGGTTTATGGGGGTGTAACTCAAATACAGTTAAACTCACCCCTTTGAACCAGTGATTGTATATATGCCTTATTTTCATTTTGTTTTAATTTGTTTTAAACTTTTTTTATTTTTTAAGTTGCAAATTAAAATAAAAAACAAACAAATAAACATAAACCCATAGGCAGAACTTAACCAGACCCAAAGCCTAGACAACTCAGCTTTTATGCAGATGGAGTAGCCATTTAGAATGGAGATTGTGAAGCTTCCCGTTGGATTTTTATATTTTTACTATTAAGTATAATTTGATGCACTTATCTACCACCAAAACTGGACAGACTTAGAACCAGAAGAACAATCAGCATTATGTCCTGTCTCATGTTACACTGTACCCAAGTGTACATTTGTGTATATATTAACATGCATTATAGGTTAGCTTTCATAGATGAGAGAAAATAAATTTCCACCAGTTTCCCTACAAATTTCGTCATTTCATTTTCTTTACAACTGAGTAGTATTTGTATACATATGTATAACAGTACTCATATATAATAGTATTAATATGAATACATATAACATGGCTATTATATACATAAAGAAAATTTAGCATATATACATATGCATACACAAAATTTTCATTATTCACTCAGCTATTAATAGACAACTAGGTTCAGTCCATTTCTTTGCTATAGTAAAAAAGGGCAACAATAAACGTGAGGCGCAGATATATATGCAACCATATAGTTGTGTGACCACCAGCATAAACAAGATGTAAAACATCCCATCATCAACATCATTTCTCAACCCTGACCACTTTATAATCCATTGTTGACATGTCAATTCTCCATTCCTGCCATTTTCCCTTTTACTGAATTTGTAGAATAGAATAGAAATGAAATTATGCAATAGGTGACTTTTAGAGGCTATCCTCTTAGCATGTGCGTTGATGTGCCTGCCAGTGGCTGTGACTCTTCCGTACATTCCTTCACTACGACTACTCCACCAGCAAGAACACTGGTGGCTGGAGAGATGAGTTAGCAGCTAAGAGCGCTTGCCGCTTTTTCAGAGGAACTGGGCTTATTCCCCCATACTCCATCAAAATGTACAATCCTCTGTACCTCTAGTTCCAGGATATCTTCTGGACTTCATAGGCACCAGTCACTCATGTGACACAGGGACATACATGCAAGCAAACACTCATGTACATGAGATATGTAGCAACCCTTTTTTTAAAAAGTCAGTCTTATACCATTTTAACTGAAAAAGTGAAGTGATTTCCTTATCACAGTTTTACTATAGTTCAAATTTAAATGTTTTTTCAACTCTTTCACATATCAATAATCAAAATCTCTGTCACATTGATTGGTTTGGGCTTGTGTCCCTTATCTTAACACAGTTGTTATTTAAGGCTTATTGTTGTTTTATATTCCTGTTTTCTCAGTTTCTTTTTCTATACAAAAAGAAGCCTGGGGCAGTCTTCAGGCCACAGTAGAGGGTCAGTCTGGACTGTAAACTTCTCTTCCAGCCAGACTAAAATAGGTTGTCTTCTCCTTTCACAGTTTTACTTATGTATTATTTTCTTAAAATAAGGCCTGAATTAGGGATCTTGGGATATAGCTAAGCAGTAAAGTATGTGTTTAGTGTGTACAAGACTCTGCATTCCATCTGAAGAACTGCAAGAAGAACAAAATAAATAAATAAAGATGGAATGTATTTGAAGACATTTAATAATTAACTCACAATATAAAATAATTTAAACACGGTATGCTTGTTGTTTGTGACTGTCACGGTGCTGTAGACATCACCTGTGCAGATCCCAGGCTCTGTGGGTTGATTCGTCTATCTCAGTGATTTCAGATGCCCCCCCGCTCCTTCATGAGGCTTTTGCCTTTTTGGCCATTTGGAAAGAAGGACTTTAAGGGAATTTCTTATCAACTTAGAGAATCAAAAATAAGAGCCATGCATTCTGGGTGATAGCTGTAATCACAGCATTAGAAGCTAAGGCAAAGAGACCCTTTCTCCATAAAGAAAAAAGACTTTAATTTAGTTTAGAAATTCAATATAATAATGATGGCTAAACTTGTCCATTAGTAGCTTCTTACAGCTAAATCATCACAGTTTTTTTTTTTTCCAAATTGAATTTATTGAAAGTTTCAGCTGGTGTACTTACTGTATTATAGACTAGTTTAATTTAACTTCCTTCCTAAGAAATGCTTTGTTTTATATGTTCTCCATCACGAAGGACATTTTCATTGATACTTTGTAGAGGGTCATTGTCCAAGGAGGAACATTGGAAGACACCATGTCTATCAGTAGCCCTAAAACAGTGCATGGTTTCTAGTCAGAATCCTTTTTTGATAAGGTGTCAATATCTATGGCTAGTCTCCTACACCGAAGCAGCGTCTAGCTGACCACAAGAGTTGTACGATATCATGTGGGACAATTAGTCTCTTCTGGGGAGCCAGGCTTCCCTGCAGTGCTTTGCCACAGAGGTCTTAGTACAGTGCTCTTGAAGTGCAAACCCACAGAGCTCACTTTGAGGATCTGATCCCATGAAGGTCCCAGGGAAGCAAAATGCAACTGAGATATGGGTAATATTCCCCCCCCCCCTTTAAGCTCTCTACTAATGTTTGTAAACAATCGAAACCCATTAAACTGTTTTTCATCCCTTAATTCTCCTTTGTTCCCATTAAGTGATAATATTATTTTTCCATTTTTTTATTTAATTAATTTATTCAGGTTACATCTCAATTGTTATCCCATCCCTTGTATCCTCCCGTTCCTCCCTTCCTTCCGCTTTCATCCTATTCCCCTCCCCTATGACTGTGACTGAGGGGGACCTCCTCCCCCTATTTTCAAAAGTTTATGAGGGAAAGGAGAAATGGCTCAGTAGTGCTTCTGAGGAGAACCTGAGTTCCATTGACAGCATCCTCATTAGTTCTAGCCACTCTAGCTCCAGGGAATCCAGCAGGTTCTTTTGGATTCTAAGGGCAACACACACACACACACACACACACACACACACACACACACACACACACAATTTTAACACAAAACACATCATTAAAGAAAGTTAGATAAATTTTAACCTATCATATACAATGAAGAAAAAAATTGCCTCTTTGTTGAGCAATCCCAGAAGTCTGTAGAATGTCAGAGTCTCTTTTGTCTCACCCAGAGGATAGCTGTAGGAACTCCACACCCATTGTCCCAGAGTCTCAGAATTCTGAAATAAACATTTTGGAATATAAAATAAAACTCTTTGCCCCCTTTATCACTTTTTGAGTACCATACAGTACTCTTCTCAGCAAAAAAGAAAACCAAACTAAGTAACTGGAAATAAGTAAAACCTTAAGTAAATACTAGTGTGAAGTTGTAGAAAAAAATGGAAATGTAATGACAAGCAAAGCATTGTTATTGAAAGGGTTTGGGGAAAAAGCCTCTTTCAGTTTGCTGGCCCAGTTAGGAAGCTTGGCCTCTGGGAGAAA
This sequence comes from Acomys minous, assembly GCF_964271855.1. Lineage (NCBI taxonomy): Eukaryota > Metazoa > Chordata > Mammalia > Rodentia > Muridae > Acomys > Acomys minous. The sequence goes on from NC_140490.1 coordinate 61,275,031, forward strand.
GCCATACAGCTGCACACAATATAAAGTCAGGTTAACAACATATTTGGTGCGTTTATAACTTCCCTGGGGCATTTTAACATTAAAAATAGTGATTGTTAACCCAGTCCATCTGAACTTACATGTGAGCTTACTTTGCAAGAAATGAGGGGTAACATTTCAGTTCTTTTCTCTATGTTTTATTATTTTTTTAAGAGCTTTTACATTGTATTTTCTTTTTCCCCCTGTTTTTATATTCAGATAGTTAGAGTTGTAGAGTAATTAGATATAAGACTCCCAACGCTAAGCTCCGTAACTTTACTCTTACACAGTATCACATAGATCTTCATAAATATAATAGGTACTTTGCTCCACTAAAAGGTGACCATGGTCTTTATAAATGTGTACTCTAGATTTTTAGATGGCGCACCACAGTTCTGAGAACAGGGAGTGGATGGTCAGCATGGAAGTGCGTCACCTTAGACTCAGTGTGATGAACCCTCAGGACATGCATTGACACCTTGGTGTATTTTGATTGAAGTCACAGAAATATTTCTCATAGCAATGACAGCTACTAACTGTCAAAATGATTGTGGCTATATTTATGAATTTAATTAATAAGACAGTGAATCAGCCCATGGACCATGGCTAAGTCCTACTGTAAAGTGTAACTAATAACGCAAATATGTCTTATCCTTTGTAATGCAGAAAAAGAGAGATGCATTCATGAGGTGTCCAGCTTTCCCCTTGAAGCTGTCAAATCTATACACGGGAGTACGGTATTTTTAGCCTCAAGAGGCATCCTCATAGAAAGAAACTCAGGAGACCTTTGAAAATTAGCTCATACTGTGACTTTAAAATCAACCAGTCATTAGACAGAGTGATAATTTCCAAGATCCAAAGAGCTGAGCTTACTGGAACAGGCATCTACCATAAGCCCAGGCCTAGGGTAAGCATAGGAGAGGCTACTCTCCTACATCCATGCACTGGAAAATGCTGCCAGAGCAATCCTGTAGTTCCCTTATGATGACCTGACCTAAGCTCAGCTCAGAAACCATCTCATTTTCAAAATGCAAAAACAGAAGACCTAGTTGGCTGCACCAGAGTGAGGTTAGGCAAATGTTTCCTTTGTGCTGTGCGTAAGAACCTGTTTTCATCAGACTTTATAAGAAGGTAATGGAGTCAGTAAAGGTATAACAGCCAAGGGTCAAGTATATAGTCTCTATATGTCTGTGCTGCAGCACTGGTCTGAGTGAACTATAAAGATTTTCATTAAGCATCTGTATTCACCAAAATCAATGGGTTAAAAACAGTTAAGATACTATAAACACAGCATCATGTCAGCTCCTATGTTTTTTTCATGGTAAAACTAGCTGTGAAATATAAAACTAACTCCCAGAGACAGTCTTCCAGTTACAGAAAATTTTGGATATCTAAAATGTTAAGATTATCATTGGTCAGCCAGAGGGTGTTGGCATGATTGTGTGGATACTTTGCAGAGACTGGATACACAGACATACAATGTTGTTATGAGTAGGTGTTTATAAATGCAATGCTCCACTTCTCAGGTCCATGTATGCATGTGTTTGTCTTGGATGTATTACATTGTAGTAGTCATTTAAAAAGGGAAGATAGCTGGGCATGGTGATGCACACCTGTAATCCCAGCACTTGGGAGGCAGAGGCAGGTGGATTGCTGTGAGTTAGAGGCCAGCCTGGTCTACAAGTGAGTCCAGGACAGGCAAGGCTACACAGAGAAACCCTGTCTTGAAAAACCAAAAAAGGAAAAAGAAAAAGAAAAAGAAAGGGGGAAGATAGATAATGCTGCGCCTTTAAAGATTGAATATTGAATTTAAAATCTGTGTGCAAATGTTCCTATTTCTATTTTTTTTTTTTTTTTTTTTTTTTTTTTTTGGTTTTTCGAGACAGGGTTTTTCTGTATAGCCTTGGCTGTCCTGGACCCACTTTATAGACCAGGCTGGCCTCGAACTCACAGCGATCCACCTGCCTCTGCCTCCCAAGTGCTGGGATTACAGGTGTGCATCACCACGCCCAGCTTGTTCCTATTTCTAGAAGACTAAATTTATGTGTACTTTTTCTGAAAAAAAAAATGTATCAATTGGCTAGTCAGCCCCCTACTAGTTAGACTGTATTTTTTCCATTTAAATCTGTGACACTATGGAGATGACAAAGCAATTAATCCTGTTTTAACACTCCTGGTGTAGGAGGTCAGTCTTCTGTGAACCCTGAGCTTCTGATTCACTAGAACCGAATGCATCCTGTTTCCTGCTGATGGAGCAAGCCTTGCTGGCCTCTGACGTCTTACTCTACACCTTGTCTTTACTATGGGAGCCTTTCTTCCCTGTAATGGTCCCTGTGACTGTGATTTGCTCCTTGATTCATGCTTTGAGCAATATTGGCTCTGATGTCCAGGAACAAAATGGGGACTTTGCTTTAACATTTTCACCTGTGCTGGTCCTGTGTCTTTCTGGTGGTAGACATTAAGGCACATAGAGCCACCCAAGATGTTGCCAGGCACAAAGTAGAACACCAACTGGCTGCTGGAACAGACATGTGAAACACCAAATTGCCCATGAGTCAGCCATACATGAGCCAGGGAGGAACTGACGGTAGTTAAAGGGTGTACAGGCATCTGCTGTGAATGAGGACTACAGCTTTTTCGCACACCTCAACACTCTGGCCTCTCCACCTTTCCCCTTACTCTAAGAAAAAGAAAAAATAACAGTAGCATGCAGGCATTATTGTGCACCCTCTCTTTCCTTTTCCTAGTCATCTCTGTACTTTAAGAGAGATCACCCTTGGCAAGAAAGTATAGCAAAAGAGACATGCCAGGAAAAACTGATCTGAGACTTCCAGGTCCCCTCTCTCTAAAATTAAATAAATAGGGAAACAAAATGAGGCTGCATTCCCAGACAGAAGGTAGGGGGCTGATTTGAATGTGGATTATAGTACCCATTTGAGCACCATGCAGCCCCCGCTGAAGTGACTGCAAATGTCTCCAGATAAGGCCATGTGTCCTTTTGGAGAAAAGTCTCTAGTAGCTGAGAACTACAGCCGAGAAAGGATGGGCATGGGCAGGTGAATGCTGGAGGATAACACATTTTTTGTCACTAGACTATTGTATTTGGGTGCCTATAACCACAAAATCATAGAATTGAAGTCTGAAATCCTGATTTGTGAATGGTATTTTACCCTTGATTTGTATAAAATAATGCCATTAACACACACACACACACACACACACACACACACACACACACACACACACACGGCAACATCATTGGCTTAAGTATGAAATGATTTGCATTAAATACTACTCTTAAGAAGAACACTATTTCTAGTTTTACACACTGAAATAATTTCTGCCACCGAACTTTCATGTGTGTGAAGTTTTACAACTGAGATATTAATCCTTGAAAAGAGATTTTTATAATGGAAATGCTGACACAACCTTAGTTGCCCCACTCCAAATGGCATCATTATATTCTTCCTCTCTTGACTGTGTCCATGCTCTAAGAACAGAGGTGCCATTGTCTGCCTCTGAATAGTGCTAAAAACCTAAGGTGGAGAAAAATTTTGGCACTGATATCAGAGTAGGGGAAATAACTTTTAAAAAAAATACAACCTGTGTGCATGACTCATTCATTCAACTCAAGGGATTTTCTAAAAGGAATAAGTAGGTTTGATCCATATGGGACTTATATGTTTTGCCACCTATGTGTAAATCAAGCTGATAATAATACTGTTGAGGTACATGTTTCAAATTAACTGAATCTTGACCTGCTTTAAACCTATTGCCCAGTTATGAGTATTCTATTTAGTAAACTAATCACTACTTTATCCAGTCAGTTAGTGTTTGCAATTTTGGTAGGTTCAATAGCTCTAAATTGGTAATCTAGAAATCTGGAAATCATGTTTTCTGTCCTGCTCCAAATAACAGTGCATGAAAACAAACAAACAAACACACACACACACACACACACACACACACACACACACACACACACACACACAAACCACATCATATAATCTTGATCTAAGCTTTTAAAAAAAAAAAAGGCCTGGTTCTTTATGCTAGGTGTCTCAGATATTCTCAGTTTCCTATACACATGTCATGATGAAGAATGAAAGTGAAAGGGATTTTCCCAAGGCAGTACATTTCTCCTCCCTCTCATGAAGACCATACTTCTCTAAATGATAACACATATTCCTGCTGTTTCAATTTCTCAATGCCTTTCTACCTTTCCCAGCAACAGGAAGACAATAACAACTAGCAGGGTAGCTAGTAAAAAAAAATTCAAGAGAAAAATAAAATATTAAATCAAGTATTTAGTATTTAGTATTTAATATTTAGTACTAAATCAAGAGCAATGTAGAAGGAACTTTAGTAAATCTCACTAGTAAAGTAGTGGAGTAAAGCTCAGTGGTTGATCCCAGGAAGGGAAGGAAAGAGGGAGGAGAGGGAGAGAAAGAGAGAAGGATGGAAGCTGGTTGGCTATATCTTTTGAAAAATATATTCTTTAATAATTTTATGTGTGTGTCTGTGCACCACCTGTGTAGTGCCAACAGGCCAGAAGGGGGCATTGAATCTAATGGAACTGGACTTACGGATGGTTATGAGCAGCCCTGTGGGTACTGATTATTCAACCTAGCTCCTCTGGAAGAGCAACTGGTGCTCATAACTTCTAACCCATCTCTCCAGTCCAAAGAACTGTACCATTTAATGAAAGGGAACGCTTGAGGTAAATAAGTGAAATGGTTCTTTTAAATTGGTTTGTTATCTGGCTAGGACAGAAAGTGCTTCACTGTGTAGGATGGAAAGGAGACCAAAGTTCCTATGCATCCTATGACCCTGAGGGGATATAGCTCAGTTGGTAGAGGGCTTACCCAGTGTGTACAAAGCACCAAGTTTGATTCCATACCGCTCCATATTAACCGCCTATATGACTCTTACCTGTAATCCCCAAATCACAAGTTCAAGTCATGCTCCACTGAGGCTAGTGTTGGCCTCTTGAAACTATGTCTGTAAATAGCCAGGATGACACAGAGAAACCCTGTCTCAGAAAAAAAAACAAAACAAACCAAAAATGAAATAAGCAAACAGCAACAACAACAACAACAACAACAAAAAACCCCCACAACTCTTGACTTCAGCCCTTATCAAGAAAACCTCTTATTGCTACAATAAAAGCATTCTAAAGATTTTGACTGAAAAGAAACACTGGGAAGTTTGTATTTGAGCCTAAATTCTCAGCCACATACTATACAGTTGTATTGAGTCTATTTGAAGGGCATTTTGTGAGCCCTTGAAGCTTCCAGAAAAGAAGAAGATAAGAAATATAGACATCTAACTTTCAGTTCTATCTCCATTAGAGCTGTGGTCATATCAGTTATAAGAGAAAGAAAGATGCATGTGGTCCATAGCAAAGTAAAAAGGTGCTAGCCAAGAAAGCATCTCCCTCACATGCCTTTCTGGTGCCCTTAAGGGGAACTGTTAATTAAGGGTGTGTTACCTGCAGAGCAAAGAGACAGTGTTGCCTTGGGTTAGAATCTCCCAGGCTGAAGAGCATGCATTTGTGGCTTGGGGTGTGAGCTCTGCTCAGTTGCCTGCTATTGTCTGCTCATTTGAAAGCATGGTTCTTCCCAAATAAGACATTATTGTGGACATCAAAAGCATTTCATGTTCGGTGGATGCTGCTTCTGTTTCATAGGATTTCTTTTATTGTTTTCTTTGGGGGAACAATGAGATGTGGGGAGCTGTCTCTGCAATCCTAAAGGTTAGATGAGGGCATTGTACACAGTGGGCAAACACTCTGCCAGTGAGTTACTCCCTTGGCCCAACATTACTTGTCTTCTCAGTTCTTTAAAAAAAGAAAAAAAGAAAAAGAAAAAAGAAAAAAAAAGCTCTGTTTCACCTTGAACTGATATCAGCAAACATATAAAACTTTTTCTTGTTGCTATAAAATAACCTGTTTTCTCATTCTTACAACTGACCACATTAATAGTAAGTGAAAGGTTGGAAGACACCCTTAATTCAATTTAATCACTCAGACTTTTTCTTGTTCTTACTGTTTAGAACAGACATGCAGGTTTTCAAAATACCTTAACAAAAATGTCTTCTCTTCCATTTCTTTTCTTCTTTTTCTTCCTTTTTTTTTTTTTTAAGATTTTCCAATGTGTAAGAAGGAGTGATTGATGGAACATCCCTGTCCACAACTCTTCCAATAAATCTCTCAAAGTCCTTAACCTTGTGCAGCCTGCTGGATAGAGCATTTGCTGTTGTTTATAGTCTGTTATCCCTGGGATTGGCTTTCCATGTAATAAAGTACTAAAAATCTCGTCAAGTAGGATCAACTTGGGTGTTCTGCGGTTTGCATGGCGGTGGTTCTGCCTAATTCCCACAGCAGAGAGGGGAGTGTGAGGGAGCATCACATCATGGAGAACAGAAGTCAGTGGGTTGCCAGCTGAGCAAGCCCGCCCTGTGCACAGGTTTGGGTAACAGCAATATTTCTCAAAGGGAGGGCAATGACACCAGCAGGGTTGGTCTTAGGAAGCAGTTGCAGGTCTGGATCCAATAATGTATCATTGCCTGCGTCTGGAATAGATCTCTCGATAAATTGAGTGAACTCTTACCCTGCTGGGAGCTTTCTGCTGTGTGCTCTGTGCTTATTAGCCTCCTAGCCCTCATTTGACCCTGTTCACTTTTTGAATTAATGCATCTCCAATTCCCTAATCTAGCCTTTAAAAAAAAAATCTCATGTTTCTTTGTTTCCACCCAATTTAAGGAAATAGCTGAGGAGTTTTCAACTGTTTACCCAGAGGCAAAATTAACAGGTGCATTCAGGGTTATTGTAAAGCTCATCAAATACCCTGAAGACCTGGCCCATTTCCAGTTTTGATAAACAAGTGAGCATTATAAATTAATTTAAAACTTTCAAAGATAAAAGGCAGTATTTGGTGAGATAACTTTTTTTTTTTAACTATGCACAGGCAGAGGAGCTTCACCGTCACAAGTATTTTGACACTTACGTCCATGGTAATAAGTTTGTAATGAGCACAACTAGGCTAATAGACACGGTCTGGGAATGCATTTATATCCGATAGCAGCTTGGCACAGTAAGAAGTATTCAGGAGGTTGCCATCTGCTTGCTGCTAGCCCGTGCCTCTATTTGGGAATGGCCCCTGGGAGGCCCAGGACCTACAAGAAGGGGAGCAGCACTGAGGTTCACCAGGAGGAAGAGGATGGATCTGACATTCCACACAGGAACACAGAGGGTCACAGATGGGGAAACAAGTGGTGTCTTATGTGCAGGCAAAGTCTTTGGGTACAAAAGCTCTTTAAGACTTAACTTCCTTCTTATGAAAAATGAACTCATATTTTGCAAAGGACACCTACTTTTTCTGAGCAATTCTAGCTCAATGAAAAGGTTTTGAAAAGTTCTTTGTTAGCTAGGGAGAAAAGATTGCAAAACTATGTTATAATAAGCTCAGTGCATGATTTATATAATATAGCAAAGAGCTTCCATCTCATCTATAGCTTATCTTCATATATTAGGGGAATTCTTGTAGTGTACTCTTCAGAATGAGCAGAAAAGATTAGGAAAATCAAATTTAAGGGGAAATAGCAACAATAAGTCTGGGTTTTGTTTTGGCAATGGTTGTTTTATTCTGCATAACTTGAGACATTTACTGAAGATTCGGAAGCTGCTTGAAAAGAGAGACTTCATGAAGTCCTATCAACAAATTTCTGGGTCTAAAAAATAGAATAAATAATAATATAATTTCATTCCTTACCCTTTGTCACTTGCTATATGAAAGGTTGGCACAGACATGACATCAAGTCATTACGTTCTTTCATACATTGTCTGCACATTGCCACACATAACTTGGAGATGTGTGACTATAAAACCATCTAGCCTAAATACTTACATGGCTGATAGTCCTTTATGAGCACCAAGGTTTATATTAGATTTTTTTTCTGAAATTCATCATTTTTTTTTTAATCTATTTTCTAAGTGTAAAGAATCAAACAGAAGCCAGGCTGTGGTGGTACACACCTTTAATCCCAGCACTCAGGAGGCAGAGGCAGGTGGATCTCCATGAGTTTAAAGACAGCCTGGTATGCAAAGTTTGTTTCAGAACAGCCAGGGCTACCCAGAGAAAAACCCTGTCCAAAAAAAAACAACAACAAAAAAAACAAAAACAAAAAACTTCAGTTGACCTTCATTGTACCTGATAGCAAATGATCACTGAGTATTTGCTTAACAATTCAGTCAAAATGTAAGCAATTCACATGAATAAGAGCCATGCTTTACCCTATCCTAATCTAAGCCAGGCAGGTACTCTGTTGGAAGCATAGTGGAGGAAGAGAACTAGAAGAGAGAGTGCTTTCTCAAACTGCATAAAGAAATGACCAAAAGTAGAGAATAGTCAGCGTCAAGACCAGTACATAGGACATCAAAGTCAGAATAAAGTGCTTCCCAATTTAGAGGCAGTGAAGAGTAGGTTCAAGAACTGATGGGCAGAGGCAGAGAGAGCAGGAGAGCTGTGAACAGAGACTACAAGATGTCAAACACATTCAAGCCCCATGCTCTTCCTGGAAGCAATCAATATGAGATGATGAAATGGGAAGAGACATCGGTGCTTGATTCAAAAAATTGAGGCAGAGGTAAGAAGTTCGAGTGTCACCCCACAGTCATCAAGATGCTGTAAAGATTAGACATGGAAAAAAATTGCAGCATTCTTCAAGAAGATTAAACCAAGAGCAGTGCCTGGACCCACCCCTACTCCACCCCTACTCCATTCCTTTTATCTCCAAACCTAGGGACTTTTTCAAGGACACTTCCTCAGAGAAGCACCCACTGCACCAGGTGTGGCTTAGTACCCACTCTAACTATTGCTGTAGTATGTTTACATCTTTTCCATAAATCTTGCCTCATTCTCTCCTCCTTCTAAAGTACTGGCCTTCCCATAGAACTGTGTATTCTTGGAATCGGGACCACATCTGTTCAAACAGCAAGCAGCACAAACTAGAAGGACAGCCTGCATTGCAAATATGTTGTATAAGAATGTACCAAGTAAGCCGGGCGTGGTGGCGCACGCCTTTAATTCCAGGACTCGGGAGGCAGCGGTGGGTGGATCACTGTGAGTTCGAGGCCAGCCTGGTCTACAAAGTGAGTCCAGGACAGCCAAGGCTACAGAGAGACCCTGTCTCGAAAAACCAAAAAAAAAAAAAAAAAAAAAGAAAGAAAGAAAGAAAAAGAATGTACCAAGTAAGTATTAGTGTGTAGAGAAAGGAATGAATTGACAATGAGTCCAGGATTTGAATCCATCCTTACAGGAGGCAGGTGATGCATTGAGAATATTCCTGTCTAAGAAATACATGGGTTGACACATGTTGAACATAAAAGACATCATGCTCTGTACTGGATATGATAAAATTGACATGTTGATTGGGATTATATGGAGAGAGATAATGAAAGTGGAAATCGTGAGAAAGAACTCAGAATATGAGTTGCCTAAGGTAATGTTGTTTAAAGCCACAAGCTAGGGCTGGAGAGATGCCTCAGTGGTTAAGGATGTCTACTCTTACAGAAGGCCAAAGTGTCCAAACTGGGTGGCTGACAACAGCCAGTAACTCTGGCTAAAGAGGGATCCGGTGCCTCTGACCTCCATGGACACCTGTACTTATGTGTACATACCCACGCACATGCAAAATTAAAATAATAAATATAAACAACAAAAACAAAACACCAAGGTATATGGGCTTCTGCTGTGTTGATCTACTGAATCCCAATAATGGAGATTCCACCACAGCTCCTTCACCTGTCTAGCTGTCTTCTAGATGCCTCCAAAAACATTTACCCTCTCTCCAGTGAATGCATGATGATGCTCTGATGTGTATACCTGATGTGCCAAGCATGAATCTATCTGCTCTTCTTATGTGACTTTGTTCTTAGCAAGAGTCCTCTCCACTTGCATTGTTGTTACCACTGTCTTCCTCTTGGGGTAGTAGAGTCCAGTCTGATGAGTTTGATACACCCTGGAAGGCACAGTTGTGAAAGTCCTAAGTGTTTGAAAGTGTATGCAGCCATGTTGTGTGATAGTGTGCTCTTAGTTTCACACACAGACCTCCAGCTCCTCTTTCCACCCAGAATGTTTCCTCATCATGCCTGGCCCAGTCCCCTGCCTTCCTTCCTTATTAAAAGCTCCTCTTCCTCCTCCTCCTCCTCCTCCTCCTCCTCCTCCTCTTCCTCCTCCTCCTCCTCCTTCTTCTTCTTTTCTCCTTCCTCCTCTTCCGCCTCCTCCTCCTTCTTCTTCTTACTTCTTTCTTCTTATTTCTTTCTTCTTCTGTTGTAGGTCCTTTTTGTTTGTTTCTTTGATTTTAGTTTTTATTTTTATGGCAGGGATTCTCTGTGTAGTCTTGTCCTGGAACTCACTCTGTAGACCAAGCCAGCCTTGAACTCCGAGATCCACAGACCTCTGCCTCCTGAGTACTAAGATTAAAAGCATGTGCCACCATGCTCAGCACTAGTTGCATTTTTTTTTAATTCATGAGGGAGATAAAGGTTTGCAGTCATGAATTTTAGAGTATTCAGAGAACTTCTGCTTCCTAAACCATTCCCTCATGACTTTCAACTTAACTTGCCCCTCTTTTCTTTTCTCTTCAAAGAGAAATGTTCAAAAATTTAAATCAACTTATGTCTCGTTTTACTCCACTGTTGTAGTTCTGTTTCTTTTGCTTGGATCTGAGAATTATGTGATGCTATAAATCATGGTGTTTGGCGTATACCCTGATTGCCCATCTTTTCTTATCAAGAAAAATATGGGCAATGGCTTTCCCACTGAATTTATAGTTCTTGCTGTCATGAATATCTGTACAGTCATACTGAAGATAAAGCTTATTGACATGGTGAGAAAAAAGTTGCTTACAATAATTCAAGACTGTGTCTAGCTAGTGAACAGCACAGTTTATGTGCATGTGGTGGTCTCTTTTCCACTGCCTGCTCTGAAAAAGTCAGAAAGGCCCCTGGTGTGAGACAGCAGAGTAAGAGGCTGCCTCGTTTTTAGGTTGACTTTAGCTATTCAACCACTTTCACTGAGGAGGACCCCTGTACAGCCTAGTCTATGGTACAGTAACTTTTCCTCCTTGACTGTTCGTTAATGTAGCTCTTTTGTAACCTAGAAATCCAAAGTCTCACCGTTGAGCTGACAACTGTCTCTGTTGACCTACTGGAAGCTAGCATCTGGGAACATCATCTTATGACATGTCTTCTACTACTCAGACAGACTTCAGCCGTACAAGAGGATCAGCCATTTTGTTAAAACACAGTAGTGTGAGCCTCTGTATCTCATTGCAGCCTTAGAAAAGCAACACATAAAAGTTAACTTCCTTCTAATGTAAGAATACATTAAGGCCTTTGTTGCTTGGGTTTTACTTGTCCTTCCTATTAGCTGATAGCGAGCTGTGTAGGCTGTCTGTCTTCTCTCTTCTATTTGCAGTGGTCCTTGTGGCCGTCGGCCAGCTGGCAGGGACGGTGAGATTCATACTCTTCCTCAGAAGAGCAGGAGGGTCAGGCCTGGCTTTCCCCACAGTCCGTGGTCTTCAGTCTCCCTGGCCAGATGTGGGTCACTCAGCTAGTGAGAGGCGTGGGATTGTTCCCATGCTCCTACACTAGACCTGTAAGCAGTCCCTGGGAGGCCTGAGGATAAAGATGGACACTCAGGATGGGTTTCCTCTTAGAACGGAGGAGATGGAGTGTACCCAGGCCACAGTGACTACAAAAGACTTCTGGGAAGAAGTTTGCATGCTACCTTTTCAAAAATAGTCAGGAGCAGGAAAGGAAACAACCTTAAGTCTATTGTACAGAGAGTTCAGAAGTTTGAAATAGAAAGTTCTCTTGAAGAGAAATATAAGTCTCTGCTGTGGAGAGTGGTTAGAATGGAGATAAGCCTGAGAACAGGCCTGTGTGTGCCACACCCAAATGTGAGCACCACTCCTGGGAGGATTCGGACCAGATAGGAGGAAGTCCCTGAATTAGCACAATGGAAAATTGAGGAAGTGGCATTCACAGCAATCTTGCTAGGTAGCTGCAGGACTTCCTGTGCAGGGGGATAAGAAGGAGTACGGAGGAGGAAGCAAATGATGGGTTAGAACCAGGCCCTAGTCCTCAGGCCACTGAAACTACCTGAGTCAGGTTTTATCTTAGATGTCCCTCCCTCTTTCTCCACACCTTATGCAGGTGCCTATCTCTATACCTGCATGATCATGGAGAACACCCTGTGGCAGTGACATTGCAGCAAAAGAAGGGATACGTACGCAAAACATTAATTTATTTTCTTATTAATAGCTTTACCCTTCCATGTTGGTGGGAATATGTTTAATGATCAATAGAACTTACTTGGAGATATAAAAAGGGTCTCCTTAAAAAAAATAATAATTAGCTCTAACACTGGTTTTTTAAGTAAGAATTGGTGTTTTCAGAAACCTTAGCATTTGACTACTAGCTACTTGCTAATTTTCAAGTTCCGTAGTAAGTTTTGTTTTCGGTTAGAATTTCAAAGAAAGCATACTATTTTCTGGTATCATGTTTCTTAAAATGACTGAAATACAGTTAGTCAGCCTCCTGCCTGCACGAAGTTCACCTTTGAACTAAGGCCAGGCAAGGAACGCCTTGAAATATTTCAGGATGTTCTGAAAGGAGGGGATTATAGGAGATCCGAATCCGTTTCTTTTTAGCACTTCCAGCACATTAGCACTCCCCAAAGACCAGTACTATGACTTAGCAGCCTTGTCTTTTTACTACATAGGGTCTTTTCCCATTATTAAAACTTTACTTACTAAGTAATGCTTGAAAAAGAATTCCAGAGAATTTAAAATGTATTGTTGAGTTTCTGATACCTAAATTTTATATGCTGTTTTCCAGTGTTCTTCCTTGGGGAAACATGAAAGAAAATTGATTCATAAATTTAGTCCCTACTAGTTAGTTGAACTTGAACTACACATGCAGTGTGGTGGGATGGTACAGTTGTCTACCACACCAAAGAATAACTGATGTCCACATCTAGTTTCTTAGATAGGGTTTCAATTGTTATGATAAAGCATAACCATAAGCAACTTGGGGAGGAAAGGGTTTAGTACCACTCCCAAAGCACACTTTCTTCACTGAGGGAAGTCAGAACAGGAATTCATGGCAGGAATCTAGAGGCGGGAACTAAGGCAGAAGCCATAGAAGAATGTAGACTTGTTCTCACGGCTTGCTCAGGTTGGTTTCTCACATGTCCCAGGACCATCTGCCAGAGACGGCACCACCCACAATGAGCTGAACCTTCCTCATTATCTGGGCCCAGGGGTCCCACTCAAACTATGGCACCAGCCAAGGACAATACGTGCAGTAAACTTCGAACCCCTACCCAGATCTAGCCAATGGACAAGACATTCTCCACAGTTGAGTGGAGAGTGGGGTCTGACTTTCATGTGAACTCTGGTGCCCCATTTTTGACCACGTCCTCTGGATAGGGAGGCCTGGTGGCATTCAGAGGAAGGATAGCAGGCCACCAAGAGAGACTTGATACCCTATGAGCATATACGGGGGAAGAGGTCCCCCTCAGTCACAGTCATAGGGGAGGGGAGTAAGGGGATAATGGGAGGGAGGGAGGAATGGGAGTATACAAGGGATGGGATAACAGTTGAGATGTAATATGAATAAATTAATAAAATATATTTTAAAAAAAGAAAAGAAAATGCTCCCACGGGTTTGCCTACAGACCAGCCTTTAGTAGCATTTTCTCAGTTAACATTCTCTCTTCCAAATATATATAGTTTTGTGTTAAGTTGACAAAAAAGCAACCAGAACATGTAAGAAGCATCAGATGGCTACTGTACTATTTTACCCAACCCAAACAACTCACTGAGGGTCCATTCAGGAACACATATTGCCACTGGTTTATAGATTTCTATTTTTTTTTTAATGCTAATTGACTCACGTGCTGGTTTTGGCTTTCTACAGGAAGTAGGCTTTTGGATCAGCTCACCCTCATCACCTAGAACCTCCATTGTCTTCTTTGTGGAAGTGCCACTGACCCAGACAAGCTTTAAAGTAGCCAAAAACTACCATCTGGCTTCAATTTAGCTCAGCTGTGGCCCTTCATTAGCAGTACACACATCATCTTCTCATCCCCCTTTCCTTGTACAACTTTGGGGCTGTAAGGCGTATCAGGATATAGGCTTCTTTCTATTTTTCTGGCTCCAATTCTTTCTCACTTCTTTCTACTTGCAAAAACCTAGTTGACACTTCTTGTTGGTGTATTTGCCATTTTAAAACTGTTTTTATGGCTATTGTGTATATTCCGTGGCTACTTAAAATGTTAATTCTGAAATCATCTAGAGCAGTAGCATCTATAGTCCAAGTAATGATCTGCAGTTCCTTCCAAGTGTGGTACAACATCCAGCGTCCATTTACCTTTTAAAATTGGATATTTCTAGTGAGAGCCTTTACCTCCCCCTCCCTCTGTTGTGATTAAAATTTATTTCTAAAATTTTGGCATGGAAAGCAGACTTACTTTATGTATAGATGTTGTAGGAGTTTTACATGAGAGTAGAAGTAAACAGTTCCTTCCTGGAAATGTTTTTAATGGGACATCCTGATGCCTAGGGAAACTCTAGGTAATTTTAAAAGTATAGCTCCCAAACAAGGAAAAATAGTTCCACAAGCGTCCTTTCATGCCTGAGTTGAAATGGCTTAGGTTCTAAGGCTCCTCACCAGGCTCAGTGGGCTACCCAGAGCCCCCATAGCATCAAGTCTGTTCCACCCTTCCTGCGCTGTAGGCTCCTTATGTGGTCCTCACAGCTGACCTTCCACGGGTGGTGTGTGGACAGCCAGTCAGTGCTTTCGACTTTGCCTAATGGAGCTCCTTGTGGAACAATAGGATTTTATGTTCAGTTCCAGCATTAGCCAGAATAGTGCATATAACTTGGAGTTGACCAGAGTGGTCAGAATGATGGATCTGGGATATACTTGAAGGGATAATTGTACACAACCATTTTAAAAGCTGGTAAATATTTAAGGGTCAGGGGTTAAATGTTAAAGCCACCGCGCTTGGGCACAGCTCCATAAAGTATCAAGAATGACTGCTAATTAAATACAGGGTATATTTCACCAAAGGGAAATAAATCTGACAGCTAACAACCAATACTGGATTACCACCTTATAGAGGTTAGGGATCATGCTAGTAATTGTAGGTGGTTCTCGGTGTTTAACCCAGTACTAATCGAGAGGATGATTGCTTACAGTTACAGATTACCACGCTGCACAAAGTTAGGTCTTGTGAGCCAGAAATAAGTATTACCAAAAGGCTTATATGTCCCCGTCCCCTGGCTCACTTTTTGTTACAGAGCAAATCTCAGAAACAAATGTAGTCAAAGGATATATCCTCTCCCCCATTTTTTTTTCCCTTGAGCTAAACACTCGGTGATTAATAATTGCCAACTGGAGCCTTAGCCAAGTTTGATTTTAAATGAATTAGACTTCCAAACCAGTACAGCAACTTGATGTAACAGAAAAATAGCTTTTAAAAGATCTAAGCATCTCTTTCCTAGTCACACACTTGTCATTATATGTAGGAACTACAGCATTTATGTAGGCTCAGCATTCCTAGAGGGATATGTAATTTGGACGCTACTTTGGATGCCCCACCTCAGAGAAGAAGCTACGAGGAGATACACCTCATGAGCACTAAGTAAACAGAGTAATTGTAATATTTTAATAGCTGTGTTTACATGCAGATCTTGAGATTATTGCTGCATTAGGTGATTTATGGGGCTATATTAAATAAATCACACTTGGGATGCTGTTCCAAAGGATGAGTCACCAAATGCTGTCCTTACCCCCTTCCTCTTTCCTAGGGAGAGAAAGAAACAGAAGGAATCCCTTACTCCCTGTCCCAGCTTTAATGCAGAAATCGTCCTATGTAAATGAGCATCTCAGCGGTTTTTTATATTCTATTTCCTTAAAGAAAACCTGTCAAGCCCTGAACTTCATAGAGATAAATTTATGTTTGTGTGTTGGGGATGGGGGTGGGGAGCCAAAATCATCCCTACTTCTTCAACCAGCTTCTTCAGGCTGCACTGATTGCGGCATAGTATTCATCTGAGGTATTCGCTAAATCAATTAAGTTGTTAGGAATAATTTCAATAATGCTAGTGTTTGAGAGAACTACATGGCAAATAGGGTTCCCCTTAATTAAACTTTTAAATTCAGAGCCTTATCTAAGTCTGGAGCCAACTACTCTGTTTTAAGCCTGTCTATCTGCATTCAGTTAGCTGTAAAAGGGATTTTTTTTTTAAATATGTCTGGCTCTAAGTAATTAGTTTGCAAATTTGTAACATGAGATGTTGGAGGAGCCTTGTTGGAAAGGAGAGCAGAGCCTCCTCCCTTTTCATTTTATTGCCTTTTCCTGAGTCTAGAGGCTTCTCACAAGGAGTAAACATTCCTGTTAAGTTCATTGGTGGGAGGTTTGCACACAATGCCTCCAGATTGGCACCTGCCCGTAACCCTTACTCACTTTTTGCATTGTGTTTATCAATCCCTTCAGAGAACTTGTACGGCAACTGAACCTGGGGTTCTCCTGTCTCCTGTCTTGCTCTCTGTGAGGAGTGAGCCCAAAGTAGCAGGCCCTGTGTAGAGTCAGGGGAAAATGCAAAGCCCCAGTGTGCTGCATTCTGGGCCCCTCCCCATCACTGGGGAGGGAACTCCAGGGCCTGGAAGGTTTCAAGGCCTGAAAGAACTGAGATTTCAGCCTAGCTTTAACACTTTGGATCCTCTTCAGTATTCCACTGAGCTGGTGTCAGTATCTCCTGTCAAAAGTTGAGGTCCTTCCCTTAATCTGTGCTGCTTGGCTCCTACTGAGAATTTCCTTGTATCCTATCTTTTTTTCCCAGACAAGTGTTAATCTTGCTACATTCCTGTCTTTAGAAAAGCCAGATTTGTTTTCAGGGATTGCCCACACTGGTTTTCACTTTGAGTAATACTATTAAACAAATAACAGATTAAGAAGCTAAAGCATCACACTGTACTGGAATCTGAATCTTGAATAAAGTGCAGTATTTGGAGCTCTCAGTTCTGCGTTGGAGAGATAGGTGTACCACCCTTGCATTATGAAAGGCCTTTCTCTTTCACTACGTTGGACATACAAATAGAGTAAGCTTTTGATGCTCTTCTGTTTTCCAGGTTTATCTTAATCTGAACATGTGGTGAACCTACATAAACTAAATGTCTTTTCCCTAAAGTACACTATTTCTACACATTTTAATGTTATTAAGTTTTATTTGTAAAAGACTTAAAATACCACAGTAGAACATTCTGAAAGTTAAACCTGTTGTGAACATAATTGCAAGAGTTAGAGGAAATTGAACAAATAAAATATGAAGACCTCCACTTCCTCTATAGGAATTTTTAGCCTTTTCTCAAACTTTCTCTATTGTAAACTTAAGACAAAGCCTTATCAGCAAGTAGCATAGAGTTGCAGCTGGATTCCATTAAATCCCTCTGTCAAGCTATTCTTCTTCATTACCTTCCTCCTGACAGCGCTTGCTCTGCACAGAAAATGTAACTTTGTGATAGAGATTTATGGAATTCAGGTGTCCTCAGTTCTGAAGGAGAGCCTGGCTTAGAAGAATGAGGGATTTGCAAGAGACCATAGAATTTTGTAAAAGAAAATGGGAATTCTAAAGATGTCAGTGAAGAAACAAAAATCAATGTCACCAGTTCATCAAACACTTTCCCCCAGCCTCTCTGTCAGACACAACTTTTAAAATGAGACTGTTTTTCTGCAAACTGAAATAACTAGTAGATTGCATTTCTGCTTAGGACCTGAGCTGTTGTATATAAACATACACAGCAGCACTTCCCAAGTGTTCTGCAGATTCTGTGAAATCTGACATGTCTTGACCTAGGAACATAATAGAAAATCTATGCAGATACCTGACGAGGAATGCAGATCAGAACTCGGAGGAGCAGTGTGGAGTCCTTTCAGTTTAGTAACACAGTTGTTAAGTTGATGCAACATTCAGGGACCTCAGGCAAGCACTTCTTAAGCCTCTACTATTCTGTCAAATTAGCATTCAGGCTTAAACATTGTTTTCAACAACATAAAAAAAAAACCACTGGGGAAAGAGATTTGAATCTGTTCAGCCTGATAAGACATTGAAATTGTTTTTAAATATATATAAAAAATGAAGCAAATGAAAAACTCTGGCCCTTTTGAACATTAAATTGATAGTGTCATCTTCCTGAGTATAATACATTTTTACCATATTGCCAATTGCTGCTTTAAAGCATTGTCACAATCAAAAATATGTATTAAAAATTTACTCATGAGGCTTCATTATCAACTATTCAAGTATTTCTGTCCCCAAACTATACTTATTATTTAAGTAAATATTTTTTAAATCTAAAAAATTATAAAATAGGCTACCTAGACTAAATGGATACAAATCTAACTTAGTAATTCAAATGTGACTACTAGTAGGCTTTATACCCTCACAGTATCATATCTTCTGATTTGGCGTAGTATTTGTTGTTGCTGCTGCTGTATATTTGTCTGTCTGTCTGTCTGTCTGTCTGTCTGTCTGTCTGTCTCTCTGTCTCTCTGTATGTTAAGACAGGATTTTATACTGTAACTCAGGCTGTCTTGGAACTCATTATATATAACCAGCTTGGCCTAGAATTTATGGAAATCTTCTTGCCTCAGCCTTCTAAGTGCTGGGATTAAGGCATGAGCTACCATATTTGCATGACATATCCCCTTATTTCAACTTTGTTTCACATTATCTTCCATAAAAGCAAAGCAAGATTTTACATAACCACTCCCTACAAGTTAGGATATTGCTTCTACTGCTCTTAGAATGGAAAAATGTAGATCTTTGTCTTGGATTTGTCCCTACCTCAGCCATAGCCATCTCTGCCCCATCCCAGTCCATCTGTTCCTATGTATTCTTCCTCTGGCTGACTCCTCATGTTCTCCAGCCAGTGTAGACCCATGTCCTCACAAAGACTCTCCACCTAGCACTGCTTTGCTGGTTGTTAACTCCAGTGAACACTCAAACCTGGTCTGGTATCCCCTCCCCTTCCCTTTCTCCCTCAGTCTTCCTGTTAAGTCGAAGATACTTCATACCTTTGGCACTCAGGAAGTACATAGAGGCAGGCAGATCTCTGTGAGTTCCAGACCATCCTGGTCTATATGGTCTATAAGGAGAGTTCCAGGTCAGACAGAGTAACATGATATGACTCTGTCTCAAAAATAAATAAATGAGGAGATAGATGGATGATAGATAGACAGTGATAGATAATACATGCTTTTATCTCAAGAATTTTAGGAGCTATCACCTCTTTAAAGGTGTGTGTTGCCTCATGCACTCCTATCAGACCTTTGTAGGAGGTCTTTTTCATGTGAATGAAACTAGAGAGATTCAAAGAAGTTGCCAGAAAAATAGAGGCAACAAATGTCAGGTTCTGTATTTGAACACAGTACTTCTGACTAAAAGCCCTGATATCTTAAACAGGATAAAAATGTTTCTCTGGCTTACTGCAGGACACCTGAGCTCAGGCAGCTATTATGTGGACCCTCAAGATATTACTACAGCATTGAACCCTCTTTGGAGGTGGTGGTGGTCACTGTCTTACTTTCTCCACTTGGTACATAGAGGACTGGTAAAAACTACTTGCAAGAAGATAACAAAAATTCAACACAGGATGCAGCGATGTTTGTGATAGAGATAGATGACAGAGTTAAAGTCCCCAAAATGCTAAGTATGAACTTTACAGCTGCACAGCAGAATCATAGCAAGATTTCAATACCTAAGATCTTTTTCTCAGTTTTTCTTTTCCTTTTTTCCCCCTAGCCATAAGGAGAAAAGCCCATCCCATTAATAGAAAGCTAATGTCTAAATCAATTTTTTAAGTGATATATTATAATGTGGTTTACTTTTTTTTTTTCATTTTAGTTTTTTTCAAGACAGGGTTTCTCTGTGTATTCTTGGCTGTCCTGTATTCAATTTGTAGACCTGTATGTCTTCAAACTCATAGAGATCCACCTGCCTTGCATCTCTGAGTGTTGGGATTATAGGCATATGCCACTGTGGTCAGCTCTATAATGTGGTTTCTCACATCTGTCAAAATGTAAAAGGATATTCATGAAACAGCCCCCTTTCAGAGATTTAAATGGAAATGAAAGTTTGGGGTAATATGCAGGTTGTGTAGTGCCAAATGAAGTAGAATAGGAATTACACTGTGGACTCCTGGTTGCAGAAGGAGGAGGCGCTAATCAGGAGAGATTCCCAAGGACCTGCCTTGTTAATTTTAGAAGTGTCAACCATAGGAATGCAACATCTGGTTTGTAAAAAAAAAAAAAAAAGTAGCTACTTAGGATTATTACATGTGATATAACTCAGTTAATTGTTTCACAATCAGTTTGCTTTAAGAATATTGTTCGGTGTTCAGATTGGAAGTGTGCTGTTGCTTAAACCAAATCTTACAAAAACACAGTAAATAAAGGGTTTTGTTGTGTTTTGTTCCTTAATAAAAGAGGGAGTTGCTGCCTCTCACATAGATGTCATTCACTTAAAAAAAAAAAAAAAAAAAAGATGGATCCCAACTGGAGCCAGTGGACAGAAGATGTGTCATGGTGCCTGGGACATTCAGTAACCCCCAGCACCCTGGGAGCTCAGAGCAGTTGCTCTGAAGCACAGCATGGTAGGTCTGTTTCTGCTCTGCCAGATGGAAATTAGTACCTTAGAATAGCACAGCCTTTATACTGGGAGCATTTTTAATGGGATCTCTATTACATTTCAATGTTTTATACCTTCAGTAGTCCCTTAATGAGACCTTGCACAATACCTTGAATTTCTGTGCTGATTGATGGAAGCACTACAAGGTAGTTTAATTTAAAACTATGTCAAATATTTTGACCCTCAGTTCTCTAACATTCCTGATTTCCATTTTAACTATATGCACGCACGCACATGCACGTGCGTATGCACACACTTTGAGAACGCGCTGTGTTCTGCTGCCTGGCCTGCAAATCACTATGTAGACCTTAGCCTAGACCTTGCTCTGTAGACCCAGTTAGCCTGCCTGAGTGATGGGAGCAAAGGGATGTACTACTAAGCCTGTACTTCTACAGTCACTATACTTCAAAATAGTAATGCTTGCTAAGTATATAAACAAAGATAATTAAATACAAAGTATTTATTTACTTATTATCGATTTTATCCAAGATCTAAGCTCCTCTATGTTGATTCAGTTGTTGTTGGTATGCATACATCTTCCTTTAAGAATAGATAAGGATACTGGCGTTGTTCTCCGGATTCAGTAGAATATATGCATTGTGACTTTCAGAGCAACACATTTCTTGTTTAGGGACTGACTAGAAATAGAGACAAGTTCACCCATAGCTGCAAGTTTTACTTTGTTTACTTAAGGACCAACTAATTTCTGCATCCATAAATTATCTTACCCTCAAATTGTGAAATTTCTTCAACTCAATACCCTTTCATCTGATGAACATTATTCTTTAAACAACCTTGGTTATAGCTTTAAACTTTGCTAGAGAAGTAGGCCATCCAAATTATGTGGGGGCAGGGGGAAGGGGAAGGTAGTTTTGTTTTCTGCACAAAGATTTTTTTCATGAGTCTAGACATTTCTTTCTTGAGTAATTTACCATTTAATTACATTGTGTTATGTTCTCTCAGGAAGGGGAGGTGAAAGGAAGGGAAGGGGGAAAAAAAACTAAACAAAAAGAAGAAGAAAGTTTTTTTTTTTAAGGTGCAGGACATTCAGGATTTAGATTTCACCTTATAAAGTTTTATTACAGTGTCCTCCTCCCCGCTCTGGGCCCTGAAATACTGACTCACTCCTGCCGGTCTCCAAGGACAGATGCTGTTCTCATGTTTTATCCTGACACCTCAGAGATGAGCTTTCCATATGAAGGAAGGGAGGACATTTCGAACGTTCAGTGTTATTCTGGGGCCTCTCCTCTTCTAGGAGTCTCTTATGCATGGAGGTTTGGTAGTGAAGCCCAGTGAGTGGTGACATTTGATCAGTTCCCCTGCTGATTAATGTGCCTCGGGTCCATGCCACTTTTTGCCCCCTTCCAGTGTGTTAGCTATAAAAGAAAAAAAAAAAGTGGCTTTCATAGGCTGTGCTGTCCGGTGGGCTGGGCACAGGGCCAGCGGCGCCAGCAATTTTCCGTCCTTTGTATGAGTGATCAGAGGCCAACCCAAAGCAACTGACAGTGGTTGCACTCAGCGCTGCTAATGATCTTCAGTAGCAGAGGACTTCCTTCCTCCTGTGGCCTCAGTGTTCTGCTAGGGAAATGTGTGATTTGGAAAGCTGCCACAGAGACAGTCTGATAAAGTTCATTGTATGCTTCACACCTCCTGGTCTATAGCAGGCCAGGCTCTGCTCAAAGGGAGAGAATGAAAAGTTCACTTTTAAGTTAAAGGCTTTCTGTAAATCCATGGTAAGTCATCATTCCCCCCAACCCCCGCACCCCCTCCGGGGCCCCCTCCCCCCACTAAGCGTTGTTTACATTCAAGCAACTATCAGAAACCAAATGGTTTTTAAGCCTAAGTAGTGTTTGGCTCTTTCTACCTTCACCTTTTCCTTTATGCTTTTTCATCCTGAATATCCAGTTAGTCCCCAGCAGCTGATGTTACTGTGCAGCAATGCCCATTCAGAAGCCATTCCACCGCTGGCTGCTGAGTGTTTGCTTCTCCTTAAGGCAGGAAAAGTCAAGATGAAACTCAGTGGAACCATTCACCCTCTTTTAGTTTTGGCCCAAATAGATAAGTACTAGTCACTATTTATTACATTTTCCATCTTCCTTGTTACTGTTGATTTGTTGTGGGAAGGATCAGCTGGGACCATGAAGAAACTACGCCTTAGAATTATTTTTAAAAAATCATTGAAGAGATAGAAATGCCGCAAGTAAAAGTTGCTGCAACTGTCCCCAACACCTTATGCTCAGACCACGCAGATCCTAGTGTATACAAGGACCAGTCTGCCACAGATGGGCCATGTGGATTGGCACTGTGCTGACTTGGGCTTCCTATTTTTATACTGATGGATCCTCAGCAGGCTAGAGTGAAACACTGACTTTTACTACCCTGAGTGGCATGACATTCTATAAAGGTGGTTTTTAGCTTACTAGGTGGTGTTTGCCCTAACAGCTGCCTCTGGGTCTTTCCCATCTCCCATAATACTTTAGCTGGGTACTTTACGATCAGACCAAGTGCCCTGACATTAAAACTAGCCTCTGTTTGGCATTTCAAAGCTCATACAGCTACCTCTACTAGGAGGAATTCTTATTTTGATTCCTCATTTTGCTGCAGAAATTGAGAAATGGCCCATTGCTAAGCACTAACTGAAGAGTCCCAAGGCCAAGGCTTTCATGATGGTATCACCCAGTCAAGGGGCTGAGTCAAAGGACTCAGCCACTGGTTTATTCTTTGATCCCAAGAGCATAATATGAAAAAAACCATTCTTTCTGGAGAATCAAACTGAAGTTCCAGAGGCCACTGTGGCCGGTGGTGTGGCTTGGAGGGAAGAAAGCCATCGACTTCTTCTAACCCTATAATGATGATATTGTCCTCTGAGCCCGTCAGGACACAGTTTGCAAGTGGCCGCAACACAGCAACTGCTAGGATACTGTGGAAACATTCAACCTGCTCCGTGTTGGCAAAATAAAGCCAACAGGATTGTGTTTGTGTTTTGTAGAGATTCTTTTGGGGAACAAATTAATATGTATAATATTGCCCTGTCATTTTCTAGGTTTGAGAGAAGGAATGGCATGTTTGTGTAAAGCGCCCCATATGAGAACAGTATCAAGTAAACGATAGCAGCTCTACATTCTTTATCTCTGAAATTCCCTGGTACTTAGTTCTATATCAGTGTCAGACAATATTATTATCTTGCTAATAATTGTCAGGTACAGATTTCTGAAAAGATGCCAAATAAATTTTATAATACTCTGTGTCCTAGGCAAAAATGGCTATATCAAAGATTTTCTGTTAGCTATTTGTTGTTCTTACTTAGTTTAACTGGAGAAGATTTTTTTAATTTTCTTGAGTTGAAAAATACCGGTTTCTTGGGTTTTTTCCTACCCATTTGATGTTCCTCAGTTCTAATTATATAATGATTCACTGTGGTATGCCAGGCACTGCAATTGATTATCATTAGTGTGATTAAATATGTAGATACACATACCTATGTGGACACATTCCCACATGTTTAGAGTGGTGGTTTTCAATGTGGTGCAGTGTGTGCGGATTTTTTTAATGGGAAGAGCCACTTTACCTAAAGGGTAGAGGCTACTAAAACATCTAAACTGCATAAGGTGAAGACTAGGGGTATAGCTCAGTGTTCAGATATTTGCCTAGAATGTGAGAAGCCCTGGTTTAAATCCCTAGCACAAGAAACACACACACATACACACACGCGCACACACACACACACACACACACACACACACACACAGAGTCTAACAGCTTAGAGTGATTTAGTGTAAAATTACAACAGATTCAAGGCTGAAAACCTCTAATCTACAACAAATGCACTAACTGGACCTTTTCCAGATGATGTGTATTATGTATTTACACCATTTCAAATGGTGGCCATTGACCACGTGAAGAATTTGAACACTCCAGATATATATATATATATATATATATATATATATATATATATATACTAAATAATTGGCTTTTTAATTCTATTTTAATTAGCATAGTTTTAAATTTAAAGCTAGATTGAGATTTTTAAAAATGCTTAATGGCTATCATATTGGACAGTGCTGGTTTAAGGGAAAACATTAATTGATTTATCAATAACCACAGTTCCCAGGAAGAGAATTCTTAGAACCAAAGGCTGAGGGAGAATATACACTAGAATACACTCAGGAGTTCCTCCTGCACAGAAAGAAGAGGCCGAGACACCGAGACGGACCACGAGCCTCAGGAAGGGCTGGGAAAAGCTTCTCTAAAACAATATAAAGCTGATGCTTCTTTTTTCAATTTTTATATATTAAGATTATAATATAATTACATACTTTCCCCTGGGGAGTCTTGAACCAAATACCGAAGTATTAAGCATCCTTTGTGCCTCGATCTAAAGTGTCTTAGACTATGATGTGAAATGATTTCTCACTTTTCCAGAAAGGATATTCATTCATTAACTAATAAAATCAGGTGGCACTTAGGAAATGGTTCAGTCAGTAAAGTGCTTGTCATGCAAGAATTAATGACTTTTGATTCACAAAAGTGTTATTTCTAAAAAAAAGCAACTACATATTTAGTAAGCACTTACTATGTATTATGATGTTAAAGGAAGTTTTTTATATCATGGCATATACACGGCATAAAATCATGACTGAGAGGTGAAAGAGGGGAAATGTCTAGTATTCCACTCAGTTCAGAGGATAGAGTAAAATCATTACTGAGAATAAGTAGCTCAGATGTATCGAATATTTAAAAGCATACCAGACGTTTAACATGCTCTGTTCCTAATCACCCCATCCTTACTCTTAACCTCATCTGTCCTCGGAAGAGAGGTCCTAGGTGTGGGCAATTTAAATAGTTTACAAATGGCTGTTTAGGCAGTTCATATTGGATCAGGAATCTATTCCTAATTCAGTACCCACACTTTCAATTCAAATACTTTGCTGTCCTGAGAGCCTCACAGGAGAGACAAACAGAAGGATATAAAGGCATATGACATGTGGGAGTATGGTGCTACTTTTTTGAAACACAGTCGGAATTATGGAATGACAGCATTTTTTAATATTTATTAATATTAAAAAATGCCAGAAGAGGGTTCCAGATTACATTACAGATGGTTGTGAGCCACCATGTCATTGCTGAGAATTGAACTCAGGACCTCTGTAAGAGCAGATAGTGCTCTTAACCACTGAGCCATCTCTCCAGCCCCTGACAGCATGTTTCAAAGGTGTGGATATATGCAACCATGTGAATAGTTGATTGCTGCAGGTTGAAGATCAGGCCAGAGATGGAAGTGAGACGGGACTATATATGAATCCATTAGCCATGCCCACAGCCCCAGCACTTCAGTCCAACAGCATAGAGATGTATTAGATTAGCAGAGTATGTAATACAAATTGCCCTTGGAAAGCAGTGGCTTCCCTAGATAGCGAGTTAGGAGGGAAAAATCACTACATAGCAGAGTTCAGGGGTCCTGAGCTAAAGACGTGGCAATCAATGGAAGCAGATGGGAGTGGTGAGTCAAAGGAAGCTGTTGGACGTAGGGAAGAAAGGAAAATCACATAGTCAAATGGTAACTTCAAACGTGAGACATGGCAGAAGTGGTCCTCTCAGGAAGACAGACAGACAGTAGAACAGCATGCATTTGAAGGACTGTTGGCGCTTAGAACACTCAAGTGAATATGTTTTGATTTGGCTACTACAGATATCATTCTGGAGCTCGACAGATGGCTCAGTGGTTAAGAGCACATGCTGCCCTTGTAGAGGACCTAAGTTCGATTCCCAGCCCGTATATAGCAGCTCACAACTATGTCTAATTCTGGCTCCAAGAGATCTAATACCTTCTTCTAGCCTCCAACTACCTTTGTACTCACATGCATATCTCACACACACACACACACACACACACACACACACACACACATTTTAAGAAATGCCATTTTGGTATGGGAAGGGGGCAAGAATATTAGATTTTTTTGGTTTTGGTTTTGTTGGATTTTTTTTTTATGAGTCAAGCAACTTTCAAAGAAATTTTTGGGTTCTTATTTGAAAATATACACTTACTAATAGGTTTTGACAGATTTCAAGAATCTGATAGGACTACTTGAAGTCTCTCCATTGACTGCATGTGTCTGGGTTAAACATTCTTGAGGCAAACTGAGAGTGGTGGTGGCTGTATGCCCAGGGCTTAGGAGGCTGAGGCAGGAGGATCACCAGCTCTAGGCCAGCCTGACCTACTCTACCTCAAATGAACAAACAAAAAAATCTACAGGCACAAATATTTAAAGACATTAATTCATGAATTTACTAGAAAACAGTGTGTGAAAGGAAAGAGCAACAGGGTCACAAGTTCAGAGAGCTGAAATGATAGATGCCAGGAAGAAGAGATGGTGACTCCTCGGTTGGGCCAGCGTTAGAGAGCAGGCTCTCAGCCAGCAAGGCTGTGATCAGCGGTGCTGGCAGGAAGAGGACTTCCGAAGCGCTGTCGATCTGATGGTAGACTCCTGTTCATATGGACTCCCAGTTCACCCAGAGCTATGTGAAAAGATGCAAGGTTTTAAAACTGGTAGAATTGTTAATGACAAACAAGAGATAATTAGAAATATTATCAGTTTGCTGTTAAAATATATAGTGTCTGTTTCTTTATAGTAATCTCTGACCCAAGGAAAAGATCCACAGTAGTGGTTACCTGCCATACTGCATGAAATTCTAGAGTTAGGTGGTATTTACAACTTTTGCAAGTAGGTAGGTTTTGTTTGTAAATAAGCTTCACAAGGTATTTTACACATTTCTGTATCTATCCTAAATCTTTTTAATGAATTTTAAATTTAAAAGGCACAAGAGGTTATTGAAATTGAGAAGATATTGAAAAACTGGAAATCCTGAAGTACAAATGGCACATTGTAGAATTTTCACCAGGACATAACTACACTGAATTATGTTCACCAATATTTTACAATTTTAAAAAGAAAAACTTATGTCTTCTCCCAGATTTCTCTTTCTAGAGGAAATATTTTAGCATAAGATAAATGTAATACTTTTTATATTTAAGATAATTTTACAAGCCAGGCAGTGGTCATGCAAGCCTTTAATCCCAGTACTCAAGAGGCAGAGGCAGGCAGATCTTTGTGAGTTTGAGGCCAGCCTGGTCTACAGAGTGAGTTCCAGGACAGCCAGAGCTGTTATACTGAGAAACCCATGTCTCAATAAAGAAGATGAGAGAAGGAAGAAGGAGAGAAAGAGAAAGATCTTATAGTATAGACTATTTTAAAAATAGTAATATTTAAGAGGTTAAAATATTTAAAATTCCTCTTACTAAAGTCAAAATAGATATGGTGATCTGACTTCATGTAAGAAAAAACAAGTCTCTGAGAATGTAAATACATTCAAAGTAAACAAGGTGTGTAACACATCCCTGTAATGTTAGCACTTGGGAGACTGAAACAAAAGCATTGCAAATTTGAGATCAGCCAGGGCTACAGTTGGTGTGAACTAAAAGTCAATATAGACGATATATGTTACCTTGCTAAAAAATTTAAAAATAAATAAATTCAAAGATGCTTCTATTTTTAGTTTGTATATTCATCATGGCACTTTAACAGATAATCTTACTTCTTTTCTCTATTTTGCCTGTTGGAACTTTAAATACTAAGCTTTTTATTTTTTTTAATGTAATCTTGCTCATCTAGAATTATCTTAATATTTTTCTCAAGTTAACCTAATGAAACAAAATAAATTATCAAATAAAGCGTGATATGTTTCCACAATTCCTTTTTTCTTAAATTTGTCAAGTTAGTACTTATTTGGGGGTATTTTTAAATGTATTCTCCCATCATTTTTATCTTAAGAAACTTATTTCCTGTGAAAATCATCAGGGCACTGTCAAGACTACCAAGAATATGTGACCTAACCTTTATCCCAGCCTGCTTAGAATGAGTTTCTTAGTGTCTTTGAGCTTTGCCAAGCAATCACATATTTTAGAATGTATCCAGAAAGGGTTGTGTTAAATGATTATATAATATTGATATTTCGAATGGAAAAGTGTAAATTAGGTCAAAAGCTGGTCTTTTCTGAATTCATCCTGCTCCATGGAGAGTGGCACCATTTTATTACACAGTGCTCACTTGGTGAACAAGCAGTCAGTTGTCATGGCAGTCTGCTTCCTGGTAGTTTACACCCCAGAAGCTGAAATCTGAGAACAGCCCTTGAAGGAAAACAAAGAGCTTTACAGTATTTTTTTTTTCTTTTCAGGAAAACACACAGAAGCTAATTTTAGCTTCTTGATCAAATTGACCCAGCCTTTAACCCTGGCAAACATTACCACAACACACTTCCAATAGACAATAGTTTGCATACCAGCATCACACTGGAAACAGATGTGCAAACAGAATGGCCTCTTTTTCCCCTCTAAGGCTGAGCTTGCCACTGCAGTGAAATCTGAAAAGCTGTCCTCCCTAATTGGGGAGCAGACTGGGCTTCTTTCAAATTTCAGACTACAGGCTTTCAAGATTTCTTAAGGAAAAAAAAATTATTATGTCATAGTTATGTTTTGACAGAGTTTTGAAGTACATTTACTAGAGAAACATCTCTATCCTCAGCATGAGTTTTAAAAGGAAAGAAAGAAGAAAATTGTTCGCAGCCGAGCTGTCTGTAAGTGATGGTTACACAGTTTTTACATCAAGGCATTTGGAATGTGGACAATCACTTCTTTTACTTTCTCACTGAGTCTCCTATAGTTTGTATATACCAAGATCTCATTACCAACGGAACGCCAGTCTCCTCCGCACTCCTGTCCATCTTGGCCTGCTAGGGCTTCTTGCCTGAAGCCAGCAGCAGCAGCCCCGGCGGCAGCTCTGCCAGAGCCCTGGGCTACCTAGTGCTAAAACTGGCCTCTCAGCTCTAAAGGAGCCAGGGTGGGGAGGTGGGGGATTCACAGTTTAGGATTGTTTAGCTCAGGCTCTTATTGAGCCTCTGGGAAGACCTGCTGTCTTCTGACATGCTAGGGAGTCTTTTCAGTTTTGCCAGGGGACAAGAAACAAATGTTCCTCTGTTCCTCCAGCAATGAAAAGGAATGATGCCATATCGTTTGCTGCAAAAAATCATTTTCCCCAAGATAGCCTTGCTCTCTGAGATAGCAGTAATTGGGTATAATATATGTATTCAACAAATCTAAGTCATACTAGGTAGATTCTTATAAACACTTTCCGTAAATTTTTGTTGTTGTTGTTGTTTTGCTTTGAATTCCTATATGAAGCAACTTTTCTGTGCTGCACAAGTTAAGGGCAGATGCCCCATTTAAACCCAAGTGTACAGAGCCACTAAGGAACTTTGCATTGCCCTCCGTCCTCATAGGGGTGTAGGCAGACAAATTTTAACTGATGGCTCATGTTGATGAAATAGTGATTTAGGAGGATACATGTTTCAGACTTTCAGAACATTGTGTAAACTTATTTATTAGAATTTTAGATATTAAGTGAATTTATTCTCCAGTGGGCACAAATGAGTTGCTCACCTATAAACATTCCTTTCTCTTCAAAATATCAAGAATATTACTTATCCCTGTAGATGAATTGTTTACCTTAAAATTTAAATAGATTTAGGAGTCATAATTGGAATTACAATACGGCAATATGAAATTTCATATATATGAAACTGTACAAAATAAATAAATCTTGGGATGCTGCAATTATCAATAATTACATATTGAATGCCTTAAACAAAAATACTCAAACTTTGTAAACTACATAAGCAGTCCTTGATGAGATTCACGTAAAAATTTTGCTTCTTATAGTTGCAAATTAATGTCTAATAGCTACCCTTGAACTTTTTGAAGGGAATTTAAACTATTTTCCTGGAATTTTTGTTTGACTGCCAAAGGGCAAAATTCTCACTGAGTTTTGGTTGTGAAATCCAATGCTTTTTGTGTGCATGTTTTTTATTACCAAAGCATTTCTTATCCATATTTTTCTTTTCCTAATAAAACTTTTGTCTTTCTTTCAGTAGCACATAGCAGATAACTCCCCTAAATATTTTCCCCATTTACAATTTCTGCTAAATATATTTCAACACTTTGGGTTTCTTTTCATTAATGCTGAATCAAAGATACACAGCCTATGTACTTAAATCATTAAGAAACATGTACTCATAAAACAATGGTGTTATGATCAAAAAGAGCTTCCATATTTGCTCCAGACAGAAGTTTTTATGTGATACATATATGTATTGTTTCATAGATTACCAATACAAATATTCAAGTTTATAGTATTTCTGCTTAGCATAAAGCATCCTAATCTGTATTTGCCCTCCTTTTTTCCCTGTAATGTTTTCATTATCACAGTGGAGTGATGACATTGTAATCACTACCACATTCACTTCTAGTCTGACTTCATGGGAAGCCTAGTCCCGAATATGGGCGTGAGGAAATGCCCTCTTTACAAGAAATCTCCTCTGCATTACCATCCTGATATGGCAGGTTACAACCTGAGACTTTTCACAAACACTGTTGAGTGCACTGAATAGATGGAGCTTGAGTTTGTGCACAGAATAGCTACAGTAGTTGCACTGTAGAATATTGGGCCTTTCCTGTACTAAGGCTGTTTCTTTTAATAGCTCTGTAAAATAGGTGATTTTAGCCCTAGATTGAAGCATAGAGGGACAAAGTGACTCACAAAAGGCCATGTAAGTAATACATCATTGATCTACTAGTTAAGCCTAGGTTCTCCATCTAACTCCAAGATGAAAAAACAAGAACAAAAACCATGCTACTTATTCGATGTTATGGGTGCATATGTATGTGTTTGCATATATATATATATATATATATATATATATATATATATATATATATATATATATGTACTTGTATTAGTGTTTTTACTACAAATAGCCAGCATTTTGTCTCTCATTTTTGAGAAAGAGAACAATCTTAGTTTGAGAAAAACTCAAGCAATCTGTCATTGATACTCTAATTTTTTAAACCTTTGTCTTGGTAAACATTTTAGTATACCTATGTAGAGTCTGTAGAAATGTTCTACAGAAAGATCCAGAAGACACTTTTGTGTGTGCAGGTATGAATACTTATTGCCATACTTACCCCACAGGTGGGCATGCATTCACATGCATTCAGATGGCACAGTTCTACTTTTCAGTCTGTCGATTTCTGACGTTCTGTGGTGGTAATGAGCTGTATTTTTAAGGCTAACACTGTATTTCTGAAAACTAGTGCATTCAGTCTTGCTTTTCTGTTTTCAGAGTCCTAGCATGGCAGTTTCTTTTGCAGCTTTCTTTTTAAAAACAAAGAAAAAAGCAGTCTGAATTCATCTGTCTAGTGTAATCTCCTGTACGAAGCAGGCTTTCTGTTTTTCCTGCCAACAATACTTGTCACATCTTCCTGAGCTGCAATCACCTGGACACTTTGGGAGAAGCAGGATGAACAAGCTCCCCACAGTCAGACACAAGGTGGCTCTACCCTGGTCACATTAGGAGCTGTTTGACCTCACAAGGACAGAAGCAGTTAACTCATTTGATCTGCTGCAGAGGAAACAGCATACTGAGTGAGCTCTTGTTTGTACTTCTATATGTTTTTATGGTTAATGTTTTCAGTGACCCATGTTATAAAGTAAACCATAACTACTTCTATAAGCATGTTACAGTAGTAAAGCAAACTGTATATTTCTAGGTATTTATATCATTTCACTCAAGCCCTCAGAGTAAAACTTGAGGGGAAAGAAAAAGGTTTCCTCCCAAACATTTCAGTTAGAAACTCAATTTCATACTCTTGGCAGTCTCATGTATAGGTTTTCTTACGTGATTGTTGAATAACATGTTATTACACGGGGGGAAGAATAGTTCTTTTGTTGGCTGTATTACATTTTGTGGTGAAATTGGAGAAAACAAATCATTAAGGAAGTCTATTTTGGTTCAAGACATTACACACTTATGACGAGTCTGTTTTTTAACCTTGCCAAGTTAAAAGAAAATGCAGACCCATTTGTATTAGGACAGGAAAGCATGTTCTAGATTGCAATCTGTCAGTAGCATCGTGTGTTGGGGGTGGGAAGCATATGAACGTGGGTAATGAATGGAGTGTACACACATGCCTGCCAGCTTACATGGAGCCATGCGACTTTTCTTAGTTGTGGTCACTACTAATTTACTAATTACTAATTTTCTACATACTGCTTTAGTAGAAGGAAAAAATGTTTTCTTCATGAAATGTTAAATTCTTTTAACCCGCACTTCGGACCTTGTTTCCCTCTGGCACCTTCCACAGTTTTCTAAACCTCTATTGCTCCCTCTCCTCTGAAATCATTCAAGAATGCCTCACAGTCCACAGACAAAAAGAAAAACTTCCACAACTTAAAAATAAAACAAGCAAGCAAACATCAACTTAAAACTGTTTGTATATTTATAGTTTCAAGCAAATACAAAGGAATGAAAAGAAATATTTAGAGTACAGACATCATTTAGGTGAACATAAGATTGGTTGAAATAAGTAGAGTAAGCTCTTTAACTCAATATAATTCTATAGCCTTTGGTTAACTACCAAAGGAATATTATAGAGTTATTCATAGTAAAATGATAAAAAGTGAAATACATACCAAAATGGTTTACAGTATATTCTGTATCATCAATAACAGCTTACCATAATACATCTCTTGATTATATCTGTATTTTAGAAGAGAATTCTGTCTCAAACCCTACCACTAGACAAAGAGATATTGGCAAGTGATGGTTAGTGGGAGAAAGAGAGTATTTTTGTTTTAGGATTATGGCTTCTCTTAGGTTGCCCATACTCTGGTAAATAGGCCCACACCTGCATCCATACCCATATAGGCAGCTCTATTTAGACATTCTGGACTTAAAAAAATAAATTTAAAGGACATTAAGTTGGAAGTGGGAGTGGAGGGAGTGTTGAGTTGGGGGTCCTAGAGGAGTTTGGGGAGAGAAGTTATTATGATTATAAAACATTGTATTTAGACATAACATTCTCAAAGAATGAAAAAAAATAAGAAACAAGTAGTATAATTGGATACAATATATCTATCTGTGTTGCTTTGTGGAGCCACTGTGGTATAGTGATCAGAATCCTGAGATTTGAAATGAGACAAAATTGGAATGTGTTCTTTGTTTGACATGATCTAAGATAATTAACTAAGCTCGCTGGACCTAGTTTCCGTATCTGAGTCATAAAACTATTGCCTAAGATGTTACAATGATGAAAGAAGACAGCTACTGCTGCTGGTATATGGCAGATCTCACTCAGAGGTTACCCAGGACTTCCATAAGAACAGGGAGGGAGCCTCTTCTGAAAACTGTGCAGATGGATGGATGGATGAATGGATCGATGAATGGGTGGGTGGGTGGATGGATAGATGGATGGATGGATGGATGGATGGATGGATGGATGGATGGATGATTACTGTTTCTCTCACTCCCCTTCCCTCCCAGTTACCAGATCAGGGCCAAGAACACAAGCCCCACTCCCAGTTGCTCAGCTCCCTTAGGTATATCATGAGGAAAACTCTTACCTCCCTTCTTTCCTGCCTCCTTCCCTTTAGTGGTGTAACCCAGAGTTGCCCACATCTTAGGTGTGTACCCTAACATAGACGCTCATCCCTAACTTCTGAGAGTCACATATTTCTTACTGGTAACCACAAGGACTGCTAGCAAGCATGGCTTGTCAAAGTAAGAAATATACTTGGTACCACAAAGGAAGATGTTTTTCACCCAGACTTCTTGTTTTACCTCGTTGCTCTGTGATGTTTCGTTACCCTGTGTTTTGTTGGGAAAGAAATTGGAAACATGAAAACAAAGCTGGAAACCAGACTAAGGTCTTCAACAGGCCAAGGCCATCAAGATGACTGGCATCAGCACAGCCAGCCATTGTAGGGCATGCCGCCCCTGCCCTACTACTGGGGTTTTTTTCTATCTAGAATTAAAAAGAAAAAGAAACAAGGAGAGTTGGAAGGCTCATTCTGTACGAATGGGAATTAGTTTACTTTAAGAATCTCACTTGAGCACTCGTACTGGTTCTTTTTAATAAAAGATGTTTGAAAGTATATGAATCATCACATAGAAAAGCAAATGCAAATCCAAATTCTTTTCTTTTTGTTTTTTCAACGATATGGATTAACCAATTCTCTCAATCTCTGTGTAGAAGGTTAACTCTTAGAGCCACATAGAGCCATTGTCCATGTCCATGTATTAGCTCACATGCAGTCAGAAAACAGGATCATGAACTACCTTCTGTTAGAAGTGGCAGAAAAAGTGAAAGCGCTGATGCTTTCTGCCACAGCTCTTCTTCTACACAAGTGAAGAAGATGCTTGATGTTTTGCTTTGTAAACGCATCACCTACTCTGTTTCATTTGTGCTTCACGCCCTGTTGAAACAAAAAAGAGACATATAGTGTCAGGTCTAAAGTAAGCTGCTGAGCTTCTACAGCAGATGAATTTTTATGGCAAATGATTTATATACATCGGTAAGAAAATATCTTAAATTAAATATTTCCACATACAAAGGAACATCAGGTTTCTGTGTGAAGATGATAAGCTATATTTGTGAGGAACTTAAGACAACAGAATTTATTTCATATTATAGAGGATTTTTTGTAATTGTAGCACATATGTAGAAAGGGATATTTTATAATATAGATTTATTCTTTTAATTTGTGATGTTCTATTGCATTCCTATATTGTCTCCAAATATTGCCTGCTGTTTTTCTTTTGTTTTTTCTACTTTTGATTTAATATAAATACTTTCTTTTCTTAGTATAGATAAATTAAATTCAGAATCCTTCATTCTATCATTTGTAGTTGGAAAAATATAAGGATATTTTAGAAAATTCATGAAATAAACAATAGTAGTTTAATTAGTTTTATATAACAAAGTTTAGAAGAAGAAACATAACACAGTTGCTTCATGCAAGTGAATTTTGCAGAAAATAGTTTGGGGGCCCCAAAACTCTAGTAGAATTTAATTAAATGTGAATGTGTAACTTTAAATTATCATAAGTCAAATATGTGTATCACGCTCTTGTACTCTTATTTCATAAAAGCACAAACTACCTTCAGATGAAATTGTTTTTCTACCTCACAATTCTTTTGAACTACATATATTACATTGCTTCCTCATATTGTCTTAGTTATTTAAGTCTTTATAATATCCCACACATGTTTAAATTGCTCTTTCACCTCATGGCACATCCACAAACATAGAGGATACAGCTTGGGTGGTCCCAAGTGCTCCAAAAGCAGCTGCACTCTTTTTTTCCCCCCTCTGGGTGCTCTTATCTCAGGCATTAAATGTTGAAAACATTGTTAGACTTCTCCTAAGGTCCCAATAGACTTTCAGGCCCCCAGATGTACATGTCCTTTAGGAAGTAGGGGGCAGATTTTGTAGCTGTGGCCCCTGGACTGTGGGATGCTCCTTTCTGTTGCAGAGGTCCTGTTTTGCAGGAGGAGGAATGTTTCCCAGCTCTGCTCACTATATTCCTTCTTTAGACACTCCAGCTTTCCTCGAGCTGTTAGGATAGTGCTGACACTCTGATCTCCCTTACAGCCACACCATCAATCTTGGTTGCTCTAGTTAACATGTCAGAATCTGCTAAGATGAAAATGGAAACAGAAAGGGTGCACAGGCCTCACATTGCCTTGGAGCTCTGCTTCATTCTGGGGTTTCAATGCTGCTTTCATCATACTCGGTTTTATAATTTGCACTTATTTCCCTCTGTGAAACCAAATATTGCTGTTAATGTTAACAATGTGTACTATTCTGTGATTTCCTCCCAATAATTCATTTTGCACTGATAAGACAACAGAATGAAAGATTCTGTACCTAGTTGACTGGTGCTGAGAACACTCTAGGGGTGAGGAAGGTTGTCTTAAACCATACATGCACACCACGAATTACTAGAGCCTTGATTACCGTAGGAAAAGCAGATTGTTTCTTCTCCTTCCGGATGATTGTCAGTGTCTCCTGGGACTGTTGTAATCCTTGGAAAGGAAACCTCTGGAGTGTTCTCTGCATTCTCAGCCATAGCATTATTAGCTATCAAGAACTAATAACTCCCAAGGCTCTGCTTTGGGCATTTTATGATTCTCACTGTCCCCTGGGATACCATGTAAACCTTTCAAAGCAAAAGGAAAGCCCAAACCAGTCTGTACTGTTTCTCAGATGAAGTTAGGGACGGCTTAAGGATAACAGTTTCTCAAGTAGCTGCCTCTGGCTGTTGAGTTCCAGGTTTTACTTCTGCTCTTTTGTCTAAGACAGAACCTTTACAATGATTTGCTTTTTTCCAAGATTCCTGTAATTACTTTTAATCTCATTGCTGAGGCATAGTTGCAAAGACTTATATAAAAGATTTAAAACAGCTATCTCATCCTCATCTTAAACTCAGAGAAATGAATTTACCTAACATATCTTTGCAGCTACTAGCCATCATTCTAAGCAATCTCAATACAGGGAAAAAAAAAAAAAAGGCCTTAAAATCTCTCCTCTAATCTCATGTTGACCTCATCAGCAAGGCCCTACTTCATTTTATCCCCCAAACCATTGCAAATCAGTCTGCAGAGTACTGACTTTGAGGGGAAGGAGAAGGGAAGTGTGAGAGGGAGAGACTGTAAACATCCACAATAATGTAATTGCTGCAGAGATTTATTTAGGTTTTCATGATCCTTCTAATTCAAGGTAAATATACCTAACTCTAACCATTAAATGGTGTCATGATAAAATTACCCACGTCACTGAAGGAATAATGTCTCTGAATTCAATATGATCTTGTCAGTGGACTGCCTGTCTACAAGGTAAGGCCGACCCCTATGTGGCTAAGGAATCCACCTGACTGCTTCTCCCTACACACACACACCTATCTTCCCCCTTCCTATTTCCTTTTCTCATGCCACTTTGATCCAGTCTGTTGCGCCTGTCAAAAGCACTGTTTCTCTGCTTTGTCCCATCTCTCTCTGATTGTCTCACCCACCTGTTTCCCACTGAGATCTTAGATGCCTCTTGCATGCTGCCTGCCAGACCGCAGGGCACACATCTTAACAAGCTGTTACAGCCAGTTCTCTCTTCACAACGTAAGACCCTCCACTGGTAGGGGACAGGGCATGTCCTATTAATTTTCTACACTGTCCTGATGTAGGTGCTGGCATATAACAACTGCTCTGTGTATCTTTGCTGTATAAGAGGAAGAATTTCTGATTGTACTTAAAAACCACTGCGGTGTATAAAAATCACAGTCCCAGATTTATCTTTGGGACAGTGAAATACTGTGTTTACTCTTTGACATTTTCTATGAATATTCTAACTGCAGGGTTTATTTCAATTCTGGGCCCGGTTTCCCCACTTTCAAGCTACCAAGTAAGTTCAGTCATTGTAATACATTCCCACCAAGTTACATAAGTCTTCCCTGTACGGTTGTTCCACCACTTTCCGTCCTTCAGAACACAGCTTCTTCTTAGGGTTCGGCCATTCTTCACCAGCCCCCTTCCTTGCTACGTCCGTCATTTACACATGTGCTTGCCTGGTTCCTGTTATTTGGCCTACAAATCTGTCCTATGTCATCTCCTTTGAGTAATTTATAACCTCTATAAAATCCACAAAGAGGCACTTTTTTACATTTTGAGTAATGGCAAGAAAAAATTGCCCTGGGAATCAAAAATCCAGTGAGTCATAGATTATTTTGTTATTTATGACGAGAGAGTGGTCATTGACAATATTTGGCAATTTTACAGCTATGAACCTAGGCTATTGTGCTTTAGAATGTAATTTATTAAGCAAATAAAAGTTGTACTGGTAATGGGTCCTGTTAAATCTTGGGGAGCATGTGAGCTCCAGGCCAGGACAGCTGTAGAAGTCTCATAGTAGTCACATGCATCTCAGATGTCTGGACACTAATATTTTACACTTACTTCATGGTTTTATTTGTTCAGTCGCCTTTATATTCTTGATTGGATTCTAACCAACCATTTTCATTTACGATGTCATCAACTTTGAGTAGTAAGGAGGAGCCTGAAGAAAATGAAATTAATATATATTTTTAAAAGCCATAAATCCCTCTTTTTTAGATATGACATTTAGTTAATCCAAGCTATAAAGAAATACCAGATGTGTTCGTGGAGAACACTGGTATAAAGGCATCTCAGAGAAAGAAAAAGACAAGAACCGAAAGCTGTTGACTCAGCCAACTGAGGGACATCATAAATACAAAGAGGTAGGGAAATGTAGTTTGTATATGGTTACTTAGATGGCAGCACACGTGCACCAGTACAAGTTTGAATGAGCACACCCAGAATTTTACTTGAAACTTTCACCTATATCACTATGCTGTATACTCGACTTCAGCTTACTTGATGGCATTCCAGCTATCCTTACCTTTCAGTTTGTATGGACAAAGGAAAATCTTGAAATTCTCAACAAAGCGAGTTAATCTTTTCCTAAATAGTAACAGCAGACAGCACTTATTAGTTATCATATGTTTAAAGCCAGAAATTAATTTACTTTGGAATAATTATCCTTCATGGACCCTGAGTGTTAAAGATAATCACAGTTGGAAATGCTCTCAAAAAGTTAAGTCACTGTTCCCCATTTTCTTGTCAGTGACTTAGATGAATGCTTCTTACTACTTTCTTTTCCAAACTGATATTCTAAATTTAAATATACAAGTGGGTGCAATATAATGTCCCACCACCCCATCCTCATATTTATCAGCTCTCTGTGTGTGTATTTCCTTAACAAAGACAAATTCCAGGAACGTGCCTGAGCAAATGGACAAGTTTCTGTTCTGCTAACTTCCTTTATCCTACTTCTCAGGACAAATAGCAGTCCTTATTTGGAAAATGATTGACCTCTTAGCTTTTTCTTATTGACACTTAGTTTTTATATAGTCTAGAAAACCATGTTTTCTACTCATTGTGGCAATATTTTTTAGTCACTGAGCTGTCTATTAACTTTCTTTGTGTTTTCTTCTGATGAACAGTTTTTAGTGTCAAGAAGCCAGTTTTTTTTCTCTCTTTTTTCTTTATGAATTTTCTTATGAAATCCTGGCTTGGCTTGCATTCATGAGAAGCTACTCTGTTTCCTTGAGAAGCTAGAATTTCACTATTGCCTGTGATGTCTGTATGTCTGTGATCTACCTCAGGTTAATTTTATGCATGATGAAGTGGGCCAGCATTCTTTCCAGCCAGTTGTTCTAGAACATGACTAGAAATGTTTTCTCTCTCACCAGTGAGAGACTTTGATCCCTTTGCTCAGTTAAACATTAGAATCAGTACAGGCATGCCAAGCACTATGGTACATACCTGTAATCATAGCACCCATGAGGCTGAGGCAGGAGGATTGTGAGTTACATACGAGCTTAAGCTACATGAGACCCTGCCCTCATGTCTAAAAATAAAAAGAATAGTTACATTTTTGAGGCTCTTTCTTTAGTGCATGACATCTCTTAGTGTACTGTAACAAATCACCAAAAAGAAGGATGAAAAGCAGACACAACCCTTTGTGGAATTTACAATGCCTAGACTTATGTTTAAACCTGAAGCAGGGAGGGAATTGTATAGGAGAATAAAAGTCCAACATTGTAGGTATAAAACTCCAGTCAGTAAATCTCACTGCCTTTGATCTATCCTTGCTATTTGAAGAAATACTGTATCTAAAACAAAGCCATTATAATACTGAAAAGCACTTACATACCAAGTACGTATTCCTCTACCACTCTGCATAATGAGATTTTCTGACCCAAATATTATGCCAATATTTAGATTATCTTTTTATCATTGAGATAGTATATGACAGTAATTTAAGAGGCTGACAATTTGTATATAGACTGAACAAAAGCCACCAGCCAGAAGGACAAATTGCTTACTGATTCCTCAGGTGAGTGGTCAGAATGCTTCTATTTTTGAAAGATCACTTGCTTAAATCAAACCCTATTTATGATAATAAGTGCCAGTGTGATATTAAAGGAACCCCTTTCCTGATTCATAATCATTGCAAAATCTAACCTATGCAGAAATCAATTCATTCTATGTTAATGGTAGATATTAACAGCTATGCTTATATAAAGCTTTAGTTACAAAACAAAATGGGTAGTATTGAACATGAAACCCTAATTTGTCAAATTACAAAGTGCCTATCAAATTCAAGCCTCAATTAAGAAATGGGGGGAGGGGCAGCCCTGTATAGCTGTACATGTATTTGTGTGTATATTTGTGTGTATCCTCATACACCTGTCTGTGTGTACCCATGTTGACAAGGTCTCTCTTGACAGTGGATAGAGTACCTGTACCAAAATTCAGAGTCCTTGATTTACACTGTCAACATGAGCACTATGTAACGGAGGCCAAAGATGAGTTTATAAGAACTTTTAGTAATGTTGGGTATTTTAAGCAGCCTGTAAAAAACAGATATTAATACTTTTTTTTTGGTAGGACTATCTTTCTTTCAAATCTGTGCAACTGCTTTCGTTTGTTTGCTTGCTTTTTGGTTTTTTGAGACAGGGTTTCTCTGTGTATTCTTTCCTGTCCTGGAGCTCAGCTCTGTAAACCAGGTTCGCCTTAAGTTCATAGAAATCCACCTGCCTCTTCCTCCAGAGTACTGGAATTAAAGGCATGTGCCACCCATGGCCTGGCCTCTGCAACTGTTTTTTAGTGTATGATGCACTTTTACTTGAAGTAAAACCATTTACCCAGAGGCATTTTGCATACATTGTGCAGTCATATTATCTGCATTTTTATGTAAATTGTAACTGTCCAGTAGAAAAGCCCAATTGGACACAGCCTTCAGGCTCTATATAAAATTAAGTGAAAAATATAGTTGTCTCAAAATCCCTCCACACTCTAAAATATAATTCAGATAAAAAGCAGTCCTGACTCCAGAAGTCCCAGGGTTATGCTTGGAGAAACACTACCTGGTGCTGTTGGAATACCTACAGGAACTCCATATAGGAGTTGGGCAGAATACCTGTGACTCTGTAAAAACAGCTCATATGTAGAGTCTGACAATACATCAATACAGATTCTTAATATATGCTTCTCAGAAAACTGTCAGCATATCTTAAAACATTTAAATGCATCTAGAATACACAGTAGGAAAAAACCACATAAGTATCAATTCAAAAAATCAATATATAATAAGATCAATTTATAGCATTGGACATCTGAAAGAGCTAAACAAATAAGTTACTTATAGAACTTCACTAATCAAAATACTGGGAAAACTAATAGTGGAATACTCACTCCCACTCAGTACGCTTAGAGCACAACATCTACAGCAGCTACTCAGGGAACATTACACAGAGTTGATTAAAAAGAAAGAAAGAAAAAGAAAGAAAGAAAGAAAGAAAGAAAGAAAGAAAGACAGACAGAAAGAAAAAGAGTTGATTGGACGAGCAGAAGAACCAAAGGACCAGGACATCTGCTGTGAGATAGTGTCTTCTACATATGATGCAGAAATTACACCCATGAAATTTCAGAAATACAGTTACCTAAACAAGACCTACATAGTAGCAATACCAGTTGACATGCCAATGTGGATGAAGGAAATCTCACAAGGCCTTACCCATAAATGCAGACCAACATGCAGCTAATGACTGCTAAGAAAGGGAAATCAATCAAGAGCTTGGATAGGTTATCCAATGCTAAACAAGTACATAGATGAGCAATACAAAATGGGATCAGTTGTGTGTGTGTGTGTGTAACAATAATTAAAGAAGAGATCATGTATGTAAGATGGATGCATAGGAAGAATTGCAGGGGAAGAGGAAGATGGAAATGTTGCAAGTAAAGTACTCAGATATAAAATTCTCA
This sequence comes from Acomys minous, assembly GCF_964271855.1. Classification (NCBI taxonomy): domain Eukaryota; kingdom Metazoa; phylum Chordata; class Mammalia; order Rodentia; family Muridae; genus Acomys; species Acomys minous. The sequence goes on from NC_140490.1 coordinate 61,317,607, forward strand.
AAAAGATTAAATTAAAAAGATAATATAAAGATAGAGCCACAAGTTTTGTGTATTAGAAGACAGACCTATCACCTCACAAATAAGATAAAATGGGGACTCATTAGCCCTTTGTGAGAGCCAATAAGATACCCATCTTCATTTTATTTTGAAATATAAAGCCATTGACCTATTTAGAAGGTTGACTACAGTATGACTGGAGCCTAGCCTAGTGTTCTCTCTCACACAAAGGTTCTAATTTTGTTGAAATATTATTGGAAAACTATTCTGCTGACTTACTGAAGTTCTGTACCATAAAGTTTGACAAAGAATATCTCATCCTGGCAAATGTTAAGGAGGGCCAGGGGAGATGGCTCACTGAGTCAAACCTGACAAGCCAGTTAGATCTCAAGGTCCCACACAAAGAAGGAGAGGGCCGACTCCAGCAAGTTATTCTCTGACCTCCACATAAGTGCTGTGGCACATGTGTTTACCATACATGCATACCTACCTACCTATATGCATGCATACATACATACACACACACACATACATACATACATATATACACATACATACATACACACACATTAAAATTATAATATAATAAAATGTTAAGAAAAATTCCAGTAATATTTATGCTACCATTGGAAATAAACAGATAATAGTAAGCATATTTTTACACTTTAAAACACAAAATAGATAGGCATACTCATGGCATGTAAAAATCAAATTCCATAATTTGAAATGAAAACATGTATGGAGGTAAAAGAGTTTTAGTGCTCTGTGGTAGAACTAGCACCTGTCAGCCTGCGGCAACAGCTTAGAGGAGCAGCATGCTCTGAAGAGCTTATGATCTTATTTGCTAGCAAGATTGGCATAAAGGCTCTCATTTCCACATGATCCTAGAAGCATCTAAGAGGAAAGCAGAGAGTAACAAGTGAAGTGGACGTGTTGAGACCAAATTCTGTGGTCATCAGCCAAGGACTATACGTGCAGTAAACATCGAACCCCTACCCAGATCTAGCCAATGGACAGAACATTCTCCACAGTTGAGTGGAGAGTGGTGTCTGACTTTCACATGAACTCTGGTGCCCCATATTTGACCATGTCCCCTTGATGGGGAGACCTGGTGGCACTCAGAGGAAGGATAGCAGGCTACCAAGAAGAGACTTGATACTCTATGAACATATACAGGAGGAGGAAGTCCCTTCAGTCACAGACATAGGGCAGGGGAGTGGGGGGAAAGCAGGAGGGAGGGAGGAATGAGAGGATACAAGGGATGGGATAACTATTGAGATGTAATATGAATGAATTAATTAAACAATGTTGAATCAGTTCAACAAAACAAAACAAAAACAAACAAACAAATTCTGTGGTCATGCCAAAACTCAGAGTAAGTCAAGGTGATCTTGTTGTGCCCGCCCCCCCCCCCCCCCCAGGTCACTGGGTACATGTGATTTCAGACTGAAGGTCAGTGCGGAGCATGACAAAGGCTTTCACTTGAACCATGTCAGGGTGTGGTAGGTTAAGCCCTCCAAGGAGCATATAAGCACTGGCAAGCTGCAAGAAGAGTTTTACTGTTCTTGCTTCTTGAGAGCAAATGCATTCTGAATCAAATTGACCATAAAGCAGTTACAGAATGAAGACTATAAAAGAGGAGGAAGAAAAGGAACAAGTTCTCTCCAGCCCAGTAGTGGTCTATACTTGGGGAATCTGACTTCTGGTGAAGAGCCCCATTTTACCTACCCTTTCACCGAACCCCCTAGGATTTTGGCAACTCTTTCAAAGTACTCACTCACACTCAGAGACACTAAATGACACCTGTGGGCTAAAAGCAGCAAAAACAATATACTGATGAATCCACTCCCTCAGTTGCAGCACGGCCACTGCGTCCTGCGGCTCAGTGTGTGCAGGGTTGTGTTTTGCTCTTGAATGCCCCTCCACTCGCTCCCACCTCATTTCCCTTCCGTGTAACCGAATCCGCCCAGCAACTGGAGGCCCAAACAATCTTGTTAACTTAAAAGTTTTCCTGCAGATTTATTGACCCAGTAGAGTTAAACAGAGTAAGTGTTGATCAACACCTCACAGGTATTTCTTTAATTATTGGACTGGCATCTCTGGGGCCTAATAAAAATTTGCAGTGAGGGTTAGTAATAAAGTGACTATTATATTTATTTATTTGCGGGGGAGGAAGCATTTTGGTTTTTCTAAAAGAAACCTCTACTTCTTCCCATAAATTGTAGCTGTAGCCTTGATAACACCATGGCTGAACAATAAAGTCTCCAGGGCTGCTCACTGAAAGAGATTAAACTATAATTAAACTACACTATGAATAAAGGAGAGTTGGAAAAAAGAAGGAAAAAACAACTGTGGTTTTCATAAAGCAGAAAAGAAGTACATTGACTTGTGTTTACAGCCGAGAAACTATTTTTTTTTCCTTCTTGACTACAAAACAGTCTTATTTTTAGCCAGCCAAGGTTTTGCAAGAATGCCATATCAGTCCCACAGTTCTGTGCTTTGAAATAATTGCACCAAGCTGGTCCCAAATCAGCAGTAACTGACTGCAAGGCAGGAGGGAAACATTGCTCAAATGCACAGTGCTGATGAAATTTGCCATAACACTATGAATTATGTCGGCTGCCTGTGTGAGGTTCCACATAATGGGAAAAAAGAAGTTAACTAGTTCTTAATTGAACGTACAGCTACATAATATCCTTTTGTTTAGGCTCAAAAATGGATTTTTTTAAACCTCCTTATCAGCGCAGCTATTAAATATTGTGGCTCTCCAGCTATCAGTCTCCGATCAGCACAGTTAGTGCATTTTACCTTCCAAGGAAGTGCACTTTGAGCCAGCTGGAGCACGAGAAATGGAGGAGCTGGAGAAAGTCATAATTGAAACAGGCGACTGCACAGTACAGACAGGAAATAAAAGGAAGACTGGCCCTCCAACGGATTAAATTAGATGTTTCAGATTCAGACAGTATCAGAAAAAAGAAGACTTATGTGAGAGGAGGGGAAAGGTAACAGTGAGTTCATTCAGCTGAGCCCCCTCCTCCTCACACTACACATGTTTTTGCTGGAATCTCACTGCGCTGCCCTGTAGGGCCGCCCCTGTGCTGCCTTGATGCTGCCAAACAACAGTGAGCAGGTCCCTGCCTTAATGTCACACTATCCTCTCCCTCCTGTCTGCCCTCTCCTCTTAAAGGCCTTTGGTGTTCTATTTCCATAAATTAGGCGTGAAATTATGTTGGGCTGAGGATACATGATTTCAGCTGTTTTAGAGTTGGAAAAGAAACTCTTTTAAACCTAAAGCAAAAACATTTTTTAAATATACTTCCTGCCTATTAGTTTGAGATATGCCTGTTATAGATAATGCATGCTTTGTAGGAACTTTCTCCTTTCCTTTTTATCTTATGGAATTCTGTCTTGTCCTTCAGTTCAGATAACATTTATCAAGTACCAACCTTATACAAGACATAAGACTAAGTGGTATCTGCATATTTGTTACACTGAGTACAACAGTGTTAATTTATGTGAACTTCACATTGCAAGAGTTGCATATCAAAGATCTGACAAAGCAGGTTCTATTTTGCATCAGACTAAGCTACTGAAACAGGGCCAGCATTTTCTTGTTTCTCTTTCTTTATGTGGTTCTGTGTCTTTTATGTATGTATGTATGCATGCATGTATGTATGTATGTATGTATGTATGTAAACAAATACAGCCCTTATGTAACAAAATTTGTTGTAAGTATCCAGTTCCAAAGTTTATTGCTGGAAGTGGCTGAGATAGTGCCTTTTAATGTAGGTGTGCATCTCAGCATTGTAGGACCTAGTGCCTTAAATAGGGGAGGGTGAGGAGCAGCAATACACAAGCATCTTGTTCCGAAATGGCTTTGGACACACTGGATGTAGAATTCAATATGCTCAGAAATCTCTTTTTCTGTTGTCTTCTCAAAGCTAATAGCCATACTCCAGAAAGTAGGTGCCTGTGAAGGTAGAGGACTCTTCTTTCCCACTTTCTGTGGCTTTCAGAGAGCGTATAGCACAGTAGTAGAGGAACATGACCTTCTATGGGGGTGGACATGGAGTCCGGCCTTCTCCGATCAGGTGTGATGGCTATTTAGCCTCTTGAATTGAGTCCTGAGAAGATTCCCATGCAGACATCTGCTTCACATACCCTGCCTGCTGATGAGAGTGAAGTGGGCCTGGGACAGCATCATGTGAGTGGGTTCTGCATGGAAAATACTGTGGGTTGCTTCCACTCCCGCTGGACAGCTTTATACAGCTATAAAGCTTTATTGCTGCATTAAGTTCTGTTCAAAGGGTATGAATCTCTGATACTCACGGTCCAAGAAAACTGCTACCAGTTATCTCCTGAGCAGCTACCAGGATCGGCTCCTTGGGCAACAGTAACAACAAAATGTATGTACTGAGCATTATCCAACAAGAGTGCATTTTCATTGTTACAGAACACAGAGCTTAACTTTATCAGCCTAAAGACAAAAAGATGGAAATTCATCCTAAAGCCTGTCATGCATTGCAACTTTACATAGAATACTTCTGTACTCTTGAAAAGTAATTTCAACATAAATCTCAAAGAATGAGAGAATGTTACAGAGAACCCTTGTTTCTAAGCTGTGAACATTATTCTCCCCTCTGGCCAGTATTGAGCCATTCCCGGGAGCACAAGGAAGCAGCTTGCGTCATCACAGTGTCACTTTCAGGAGCAAGGGTGGAGCTGCAGCCACTGGCTGCTGAGATCTGTCACCCTGTAGATGTAAGCCCAGCCATGCACTTGAGGATTTGCAGTCCCCAGAGCTCTCTTCCTCTAGTCTTTCCAAGAGTTACCTCTAATAACAGGATGTTCTTTGGTGGGGTTTGGTCCTTAGATGCCCAGACCTGACTGCATTCAGATTCAGAATTACATCTATTTACTTCATTGCTGTGAAGTGACTGTGTATTTAACCCTCCAGAAGAGCTGTTTTCAATGCAACACACTGATGAAAATAATGATAATAAGAGCCACAGAACTTTGTGCCATTTGCTTGTAAATGGCACCTCCTTTGGGCCTCACAGTGGCCCTCCTGAGAAAAGTTGCTATTCTTAGCCATTTTGCAGATGAGTAAACTGAGACTTAGAAGCTTTGGGAAAAGACCAGTGTTGCTGTGATCTGCATTGCAAGTACAAACCTATAGTTGCTGGAATTCATACCCAGAGTCCCTAGAATCAAAAGATTCATTATTTCTGGGTATCACATTACTTAAACTAGACCTGCTTGACTTGGTGATGAAGACCTTGGTGTTCAGAGATTCTAAGAACAACCACTACATGAGTGGAAAGAAGGTAAAGGCAGCTTCAAGAAGTTGACTCCATTAGCATTCTCCTGGTCTTCACTTTTCAAGAGCTAAACTGGGAATCTCATCCAGGTGTAATTTTTATTCTTAAAAACAAATGTGGGGCATGCATGATATAGCAGAACCCATGGGGAATTTGTAGACTTGAATTAATCTCCAACACATGTAAGTATGGTGACACAGTGATGTTGCTGTCTAGGGAGGGTGTCCTCTCATTACCACATATAGGCAGAGAGCGTTTGAAGGTTTGGTGGTTCTCATCCTGAAGTTTCCACGTTCTTGTCCATTATGGTAATTCACAGTAATTAGTGCATAGACTATGCAGTTCTCCAGAACCATCTTTCTAGAGTCTTTTTCTAGGTATAATCCCTCCCTCTTTACATCTTGCCAGTTTGCCTTATCTGCTTTCCATGGTAGGGTACTGGGGTCAGTCAATTAGCAAAGCAGGTAAAAAGTATCAGCCACCAAGCCTGGAATTTTATCCTCAGAAACCACATGGTGGAAGGAGATAAGTAAATCTGTAAGTTGTCCTCTGATCTCTAACTGTACATGTGCTATGTATGCCAGGTGCATGCACATTAACATACACACATATCCATAAAGTAAAGAAAAATGAAAGTATAGCTCGATCCTAGTTTTCCTGCTGTCTTGGATTGAAGGAGAGTGGCCCCATAGACTCTTGTGTTTAAATACTTGGTCTCCAGGTGGTGAAACTGGGAAGGATTGAGAGATGAGCCCTCATTGGAGGAGATGTGTCACAAGGGACAGGCTTTGAGCTTTCAAATGGTGCACAAAACACTGACCTAACTATGAAGCTTCACCACTACTAACTAGTATTCATAGTGCTGGAAAACATTCTACACATTTCTGGCGAAAAGGAGCAGCTCCTCAGCTAGAAACCCTGCTAGGTACCCTGCCATAAGAGTGGCACAAATGTTATGGGAATGAACAACCACTTTTTAAAATTGGATTTAAGGCCCATTCCATGAGATGGAACCCAGACCTGACCCTGCTAAAGTGATCATGAACCTGAGACTAGATTTGTCATGGGCATGGGCCTATGGGAAAACCTCATACTATTATTTTGCTAAAGAAACATAGCAACAAAATGGCATCTAATGACATCCTGCCATACCCATAGGTTAGTGCCTAGCCCAGGTCACATCAGAGAAGCTTCTTCTTGTGATAGATGGAAATTATCAGAGATCTACAACTGGGCAGGATGCAGTGAGTGAGAGCCTTTGGAGCAGCCATCCCTACATTGGATCTCTTCGTCCCACCCCTCTCCTCAAGGCTAGGGAACTGTGTGAATGAGGAGGTGAAAAGATTGTAAAGGCCGAAGGAAGTGAGTGACTCCAAGGACAGTGTCATCCAGACACAACAGGATTGATGCACACATGAACTCACAGAGAGTGTGCACAAGGACTACAGTGTCCCAACTCTGAGAAGGGGAAGTGGACTTGGGGTCCCACCTCCAACCAAGAAGCCTTTTGCAATTGCTATCCATTGGCAAAGGAAGTCATTTTTCTCCAATGGAGTGTCACTGGTTATATCCACAACAGGGTAGGCCTCATGTACTGGTACTTGGTAATTTTTTTCTTTGTTTGTTTGTTTATTTCATTTGTTTTGTTTTGGAATTTTTTTGTCTTAATGCTTTTTGCTTGTTTTTAATTTTATTTTCACTGGGGGTTTTGTTGGTTTTTTATTTTTTGTTTTTGAGAGAGATAGGGAGAACAAAGTTGTGTGTATAAGGAGGTGGAGAGTATCTGGGAAGAGTTGGGGTGGAGAAAAACATAATCAAAATATATTACATAAAGAAAATGTAATCAGAAAAAAATAATGCAAAAAAGGCTTACACCGTCACCAGTATGCTCTCTGTTTCTGCCTCTTTCTTGTGGATCAAGATGTGAGGTCCTAGCTGCTGTTCAAGCCACCTGCTGCCATGCCTTCACTGTAACATCATAGACTCACATCCTCTAGAACTGTAAGCCCAATTAAACTCTTTTATAAGTTGTTTTGGTCATGGTGTTTTATCAGAGCTATAGAAAAGTAACTAATATGCTGCCTACTTTAAGAAAAAGAAAAGAAAAGAAAAGAAATGTTGCTGGGATAGCGATTTGGCTCAGCAGATAAAGACACTGCTATCAAGCCTGATGGCCTGAGTTTACTCTCTGGGTCCCACATAGTAGAATGAGAGAACTGAGTCCTGCAGTTGTCCTCTGACTTCCACAAACATGCTGTGACATGTGTACAAATATACACATACATACAATAAATAAATGAATAACTTTCGTTTTTGAATACTCTAATCAAAGGTATTATAATTTCAGGACAAAATCAGATCTTAGTTAACTGACTCAGATATTTTAGAGCTAGACCTTAAGTGCCTGACTTAATTTTAAAACACTTCATGCTAAAGTTTAGGCCTTCATAGCTATTCGCAGCCAGCTTTTCGTCTTAGGCACTCACATTTATCGTTAGGGATTAAATTCATGCTAATCACAACATTTTAAAGAGAACCTAGTTTTTACCACATATACATAAAGCAGCATGCTACTATCTGGGAAGCACTGGCCCTAACTGCCCACCCTCCTCTCTGACCACAGTTCCTTCTTCCTGTCACTTTTCTAGCTCCTCTTTGTCCTGAAAGCTAACCCAGGGGTTGGCAGGAATGAAGGTTTAGATATTTCAATTTAGAAGTAAGTGGTGGCCACTAACATGTCTCTGCTGGCTCATGGAGTGTTATCAGTCGGAATACTATGTGTATGACAAAAATAAATAGGTAGTTTCTAGGCTGGTTCTGCTTCTTGCCTGACAAAACTCATGTGACTGCTTTCTGAAGAAGCATATTTTGAAGCAAGCAAAGTGTAGATTTGTGTTGCTACTGATATGTCATAGCCTTTAGTTCACACTCAATTTGTGTGTCAACAAAACTGTTGTTTACTCCCCAAGGGCATCAGCTGCCAAAAGACAAAAAACAAACAGAAAAAAAAAAGCAAAGGGGATAGGGGAGGGGAAGGGGGGAAGCCCTGATAGCAAAGAATGTGCTAACAAACAGAACATTTACAGACCATTCATTTGGAGGGTCCCAAATGCATAACACACTCAAAGAAAGAGAGTGTTAAATATCTGGAGGCTGCTCGGAGGAGGAGTGTTCTGCTGCTTCTAAAGAGACCTCAACACTCTTCAGCACATTCCAGCTCTAGTGTAGCCAGGTACCCTGACATAGGCCAGAGCCCTGCAAAAGAGTTCTGTTTCTGCAGACTTAGGTCTTGCATATGAACAAAAGGCAAAAAGATTGTCTTCATACTTCTTTTAAAATATAGTTGTTATTATAATTACCCATTATTTCACTTCTCATGTGGAAATGAATTTTTTCCATGGAGCTTCTACAGCCCTAAAGCATTTCCCTGAAAACAGAAGTGTCGTGTGTGTGTGTGTGTGTGTGTGTGTGTGTGTGTGTGTGTGTGTGTGTGTGTGTTAGGCAAGGCTGAGCTCCCTCACTATGCAATCACAGTTATTGAAGTTTCTGGAACTACAGAGTGAATATTTGTCTGAAGGTAGCACAGACTGAGTGGAACCAGAGCTGAAATGTGGCAGCATGGTCTTCTTTAACTACTTTGTTCAGAAGCTGCCTGATTCCAGAAGGACTTATGAATGTGTAAAACCAGGAAATAACTGTGACATTCCTAGCATTAGAACCAGAAAAATAAGTTAGAGACAAAATTGAAACAGAAAACTCCAGTGCCCTGGCTGTCACCAGAACATAAGATTCCTGGTCTGTTAGCAAATCTGTCCTGGTGTGTGCTAAGGCATGATCTTCCAATAATGGAGAAGTTTCCACTGCAACCTTCCCTGATAGTCTTTGGAGCCAGTGTCCTGTAGAGCATAAAACTGAGAACCGGACTTCCCAGGTACAGGTACTGGATCTGCAGCTTCTTAGATGTGAAATGCCACGTGTTTGTGCTTCTATTTTTCCTTTTGTAAAGTGAGATAGTAGTACTTTTTTCACAGGATCGTAGTAGAGAGTAACATAGCAATGTATGTGAACTGAATTTAAGAGTGTTCAAAATGCTAGCAGCCAGATGAAGACATGACGATTTCACTGACTTACCTGCTACCGCGTTTGTAACAGACAGATCAAAATATCCCAAGAACATCCTCCAGAAGAAAGTCAGTCTCAGCGTAGTCAAGCCTATCTATGACAGTGTCTGTGGCCAAAACACAGGCGAGCATTCCTGATGCCTTTTCCTCATGGTGAATGACCTGGACTTTTTTGTGCAGGGCTAAACATTAATCATAATCCTCGGCTGTATATAGATTAACACTGCCCTTCCTACATTCTTGAGCAATTTGAATAAACACTTCTCATCAGAGGCAAGAAAACGTTTTTCTGACATGTTATTAGTGAAAGGTTGAAAAATCCCAATGAGCATATCAAATAAACTACAGTTGGAGGGGAAGAAATCTGAGGAAATGCTGAGGAAGGGGAAACCTGGCTCTCTGCTTCCAAGTTTTCTGGTTCTAAAACAAAGGCAGCTTTTGGATGGAAAGTGCACCAAATTAATATTATATGTTAGTTATTTTAATTGAACTAAGATGGTAATCAATTAATTACTATGTCACCATGGAACAAATATATGCAGGAATGTAATATTTCCCAATTGAAATAAACTTGAAGGTTGTGATTTGAGGGACTGTTTTTCCAAGAGAGGCAAATTTCCAAGACTGCATCAAACGTGAAACCCCAAGATGGTTTGATTGCTAAGAGCATGTGGGGAAGAGGTGGAATGTATCTCAATGACTGACCACTTCCCAGCATGCTTGCCTGGTCTGATCACCCCACCCCAGAACAAAAGAAAGAAATGGGCATTCATAAAATTTCAGATGCAGGTGTCCTTGTTTATTTAGATGCTCTGTATCACTTCTTCTCCTCCTCCTCCTTCTCCTCCTCCTCCTCCTCCTTCTTCTTCTTCCTCCTCCTCCTCCTCCTCCTTCTTCTTCCTCTTTTTTTTTTTTTTTTGCTTTTTCGAGACAGGGTTTCTCTGTGTAGCCTTGGCTGTCCTGGACTCATATTGTAGACCAGGCTGGCCTCGAACTCACAGAGATCCGCCTGCTCAGAAGTGCTAGGATTAAAGGTGTGTGCCACCACCACCCAGCTATCACTTCATTTTTATGGCACTGCTGTTCCCAAGGTTTGTCTCAACGAAGTGATTTTGGAGAACATTTTAGCCTGAGAACTGCTCTGTAGAATAGCTGTGAGTATGATCAGGAACAAGGTAGACTGCATCTGTTTACTGTGGAAGTTTGTGTGAGTATCATAAGACAGGGCAGGATCCACTGTGTGGGAACAACATAGAGAACAGAGTTGTTGGCACGTTCCTTCTCATTGACTTCTCCCTACTGTGAGAAGCATGGACTTTTCTGCCTGTCTCCTTGCTTGGGGTTTTGTTGTTAATGTTGTTTGATTGTTTTGGCTTATTTTTTAATGTGAGACAGAGTCCCATTGCATAGTCATGACAGGCTTGAAGTCTCAAAACTCAAAGAGCTCCACCTGCCTCTCCTTCCAGAGTAGTAGAATTAAAAGCATGCCCCTGTGCCTGGCAGAGGCTCCAGTCTCTCTTTAGAGGCATCTGTCACCATTTTCTTTCCATTTCACACTAAACCATTCTCACATAAGCCCACAAAGCCACTTCCATCACTTATCCCCTACCATCTTTTGGGAGCTCCTCATTCTTCTAGACCCAGGTACATCTTGATTTTTAGATAAATATAATAAATAAAGATTTTAGTTCACTTTGGATATCAAACTGTCATACTCTTTTACATTTAAGGCATGAGCAGTTCAGAGAAGCTCTGAGAGATGAGCTATGTTAGCTGAAAGTGTGTATGGTTTAGGAACACTGCACAAAATAAGAACTAAAATCCCGGGTGTCCATTCAGTTGTCAAATGGGGAGGAAACTGATGGTAATCACACCATTTTAAAGTGAGAAGCATCTCTGCACAGAAAGCAACCCAACACTTTCCAGAATGGCTCAAGAACATATGGATATCCTGGAGTTGATATCATTCACTTAACACAGATCAGATTCCTCAAGTTCATAGCTATCTTAAGGTTCTAAGTCAGATACTCATCTTATGAACTCATGTCAAGGATGTGTTTATACCTTCCTAGTTCATATTTACTTAAAAGGGCACTTGTGAGTTTACCCGAGTTTCTTACAACTGTTCTGAAGTCAGATAAAACTCTTAGACTCAGGTTTACTCATGTCTGTATGCCTTGAACTTCCTCATGTTTCCTGAAACCATCTTGAAGTAGATAAACACATTAAATTTATTAAGACTAGTATAGATTAAGGGATACCTGACAATTCCCAGTAAATTTCCCACAATGTTCTCAAAAGATACCTCAGGAAGTCATGAAGAGACACATGAAAGGCCTGGAGGAGAAAGGCCTGAAGGTTGAAGATGTGAGCACTAACAGAAAATGTTGAGGACTGAAAGGATCTTCTAAGAATTTCCTGAGAAATCTGAGCATGCTGATGCATACCTGGAGACCCTAAACATAGGAAGAGGCAGGAGAGTAAGGAGTTGAGGGTCATCTTTGCTACATATAGAGTTCAAGACCCTCCTGGGCTACATGAGAGCCTGTCTGAGAAATAAATAAATAATAATAATAATAAACACAAGGGACCGGACAAATAGCTCACTGGGTAAAGACATTTACTAAGCAAGCCTGTTGACTTGAGTTTGATCCCCAAAACACACATAAAGATTAAAGAAGAGAATTGATTCCACAAAATTGTCTTCTGACCTCCATATACGTACTGTGGCATGTACACACTCAAATACACATTGTTTGTACACATACAATAATAATAAAAGAAAGGTAAAATATTTACATCACAAAGAATTTTATGAAAGAAAATGGAAAATAGAAAATTAGTAAATGAATTTTAAGCAAAATTTCCCAGATTCTGAGTAAATATTATGTTCTTTATTATTAATAAAGATTATGAATCTTGAGATTATAGTAGCTAAGAAATGTCATTACGTGGATGAACACAGATTTCATTTCTAATACATTACTATGAAATTCATCATTAGAATTAAACAAAAAAATCCTAAAATTTCTAGAACTCTCCTATCAGAAAAATGGTCAAGAGGAAATATGGCATTATATCATTGAATAAGAAGCCAATAAAACAAACATTTTAAATTTTGACAATGATTTTTAATCTAAAATTCTAAACTGAGATTGGCAAATATGAATCATTTTAAAAGTAATAATCTCTCTTGAAAAGCTACTAAAACATAAACAACAGTAAAAAATGGAAATATAATGTAAGAAAATATGTAAGTAAAATAACCAGGAATAGCTGAGTCAACTCAGAGAGACGGGAGCTCTGAGAATGACATTAAAGGGATTTCCAAGAGGACAAAAGCTTCAGACCTGGGTCAAACACTCAGTATTAAAAGTAAAGGGGGTTGATATCTCCAAGAAATTACAAATAGTAATAAAATGAGTCTCTGATAGACTTAAGGACAAAGAAGGTTATGTAGAAATATGTTTTATAGCAAATTAGAGGGTATGAGAAAAATGACATAGAGGAAAATTAAAATAAAAAATTTCTACATTACAAAGAGTGATGTTGCCAGGAATAGATTTTTCAAATGAAAAAGAAAAATTGTGATATGCTATGTGGTTTGGTCATAAGTACCACTTAAAAATTAAAACTTGCTGCTCTGAATTTAGGCTTAGCCAAAAAATTATAATTAAAGAGGAAAAGTCCATTTTTAAAGAGAGGGATATATATATATATATATATATATATATATATATATATATATATATATATATATAGCTGTTGTGTAAATATATTGATCAGGAAAAATAGAGATATATCTTTTAGCAAAATTGTGTTACAGGGTACTCTTGAAAGTCCATAAAGTAGAAGCAATGAAAAGGGGATTTCTGGTTTTTATTAAAGCTTGGCCCTATTTACTTTTATGGTGTGTACATGTAATGATTTAGTTAGGTTAAATTTAATTTTAAAACAAATATAACTAGACTGTGATGGCCTTTACTATATTATTATTAATTACCCTGCAATTCTAAACTCAGCTAATACAATATAATGACATAGACAGCAGTAAAGGAAAATAGTTCAACCTTCACCTCTACAAGGATACACATTTTATTCTAGGAAGAATTAATTTATTTTATGAAAAAGAAGAAGTGTTTCTCATTACTGCTGCAATTAATTATCATAAACTTAATGATTAGAAATAACAGCCATTGTGGATTGAATTGTATTTCCCAGTCAAACCCCATTTGGAGATGGAACCTTTAGGAGATCAGTACATTTAAACGAGTTCACAAAGGTGGGGCCTTTGTAATGAGATTAATGGCCTTGTCAGAAGCCTTCAGAGACATTCAAAGACATTCCACTTGAGGATATAAAGGTGGTTACCTACCAAGAAGAGGTTTTTAGTGGAAATCCTCTGTGCTAGCTAGCCGTGTGACCTTGGAATGTTAGCCTGTGAAGCAGTGAAAAACCACCCTTTGGATACCTTCTACTGAGCTATGTAATATTGTCTAGTTTGTTTGGGCAATGTACGTGGGCTAAGAGAAGCACAGAGCCAGGAATATGGTCCAGTAGTAGAGTACTTGCCTACCATGTGATGTCCGGTTTTGACCCCTAGCACCACCAGAATCTCCATCCACCCCTCTACACAGATGAACTCATCAGCTTGCAATTCAATTGGTCTTACAAGCTTACACCAAGCTCTGAAGCAGAGCTGAATGCACTCTGGAGGTTCCAGTGGAGACTATTTCCTGGTCTTTTCAGGCATCATTCAGAGGACATCCTTCACTCTGCTTCAATCATCACTGTGCTTTTTCTGCTTGGGTGACCCTCCTAAGTTTCTTACAGCTCTGGGTGACATTGGGCCCTCTGGGACAACTCATCTCTCCTACTCCGAGTGCTTCCTTACTTGGGCACATGCCCTTTAGCAATGTGAAAAAACATTCTCACTAGTCTGGGGATTAAAGTGCAGAGAAGTTGAGGGTCTATGTTCATCCTACCATAAGAGGTAAAAGGACCGCAGCAGCAGAACCTCTGCCTAGGATTCTTGTCCATACATTGTCCACACATTGAAATTCATTCAAAGCCACATACTTCCCCTTCCCTTAGCCATAACTGGAATTGAAAACCTGGATACCTTAGAACCTATAGAAAACATCACATAAAATTGTCTCCTTTTAAACAGGTAGACAAGCCAATGCTAATAAAGAGTTTAGGCGCCATAGCCAAACAACTAAGTGTGAAAGCCAACTCTACCATTGTTCTGCTCTGGCCTGGACAGGTTTCTCCACCTCCATAAATCCCTCTCTGCTAACTTATAAAAAAGAATTTAAGAGTACCTGTGATGCTAAGTTATTGTCAGTCCGTGCCCAAACACTGACATATTGGATGGCTTCCTTAAAAATGCTAAAACTCCGTCTCAGAAAGGAGGGAGTACTGTTGTTTTTGTTGTTGTTGTTGTTGTTGTTGTTGTTGTTGTTGTTGTTGTTGTTGGCATCATCATCAACATTTGACCTCTTTCCTAGTTCCTAGGAGGGAGAGTAAGTATCTTCTTGGGATTTGTTTTGTATACTCTTACTCATGTAATGGAGATAACCAGGTAGTTTTTGGATCAGGACTGGTTTTGCTGGAAAGATCGACTGTGTCCCTATCTAGTACCATGAAGTCAGCCTACACTTCCAAAGAGTAGGAGAGCTGGCTATCAAGTTCCAACACCCATGACTAGGGAATGCAGTCCTAGTCAGAACTCTGGTCAGGATGTGTAGTGGGATTTACTGATGTCTTTATTGCATAGAACCACACAGGCTGTGGCCTGGATCCTCTCTGGTCCCTGCCTCTGTCTCTCTGCCTCGCGATTCACAGTTTCTTCAGTGCCTGCCCCTGCCTTGCTTGCCAGGGCTTTCCTCATTGCCTGTTGACCTCTATGAATTTAGTGTTCCAACTTGACATCTGGGTGGCTGAAAGAAAGGGCAAGCTTACTGCCAAGGTTCGACAGAGATGGTAGGTTAGAACCTATGCTCCAGCTGCCCCAGGGCCACCTTCTCCTCCTCCACTGTGCTGCCTGCCACTGTCTCAGCCTGAGGCAACAATAAGTGTCTGTACTTAGTTCTCTGTATGTGTTCTGCTTTGGGAACTATGGCAACCACCAAGATCTTAAGGGAAAGGGTTCTTAAGCATGAGTACCACAAGTAAGACATTTCAAGTAATGTTCTCTTTTCTGGAGTCAATCATTTGGAACACCTTTTGAATTTTGAGTTTTACTTTTTTCTGTTCTAGGTCTAAATTCTCTCTGATATCTAGAAAAATATCTTTATACTCCCCAATAAGAATGTTAGGGTGCCTAGGGTTTGTTCTTCCATTTTCTCATATTGTAGTGAGAGACTTTACGTGTTAATATTTGTGCCAAAAAAAAAAGTCAAAGTAGTTAATACAAAAATAAAAATGGGCCACTTAAAGCCAAATTACTATTTTAGGCCCTTCAATAGTGAGCTTTTTAAAGTGAACTTCCGATTTACTCAGCCAGGTCAGAGATCCGATGAGAAGGGGCCTCTCGTGATCCAAGATGGACTTATCGCATGGTTAGCAGCTAGGATTTACATGGAGGCTCATTAAATAAAACAGCAGTGGCAGCTCCCTCCTGCTGAGTACACTTGGAGGTACAGTACCTGAGCTTTCACAGTCCTCGCTGCTCTTTGCTACTTAGTTTTATGCCTTTCCCATTTTTCTGTCTGTGCTTGACATTTTCTGACCTCACAGTACTTTTATTATTATTTTTATTGCTACTATAACAATGATAACTTAAGGGTCTGATTTATATGATAGCAACTTGGCCAGGGGGAGACTAAGGCATGCCCCCGAAAATGTAGTAAATGTTCAAGTCTATTAGCCTTTTGTTTTTATTAAGTGGGAAACTTTCATTTTGTTTTGCCCAAGTGAGTGTGCAGAGTCATGAGTAACTGCACGATTGTGTTTGCTAGTGGATCCATCACTGTGAGTGAGAGAGCAATGGGGAGACTGCAGTGTGCCCTTACTTACTCCAGGCATCATAAAACACCGTAGTCAGTGAGCTCCTACATTGTAGTTCTTTTCTGAAGAATCAGTAATCATTCTTTCCTTTGTTTTTTGTTCTACAGTAGAATTATTTTTAAATTATTATAAATAATAAATGTACAAATTGTTGACATATTGTCTTGATTGTAATAATTCCGCAGTGTAATGTCTCATTTGGAATGTCAGTCGTACTGTCACAATAGAAGCCAGGGTTTGTGAGTGCTATTTTGATCTCCCGCTGATCTCAGTTCATACAAACTGCACTACTTAGCTCAAACCAGGGTATAAAACATCTGGCCAGAGGTAAAGGCAGAATTCAGGTTGCTCATCCCGATAGATGGCTCATGAGCCTGAGAGGCAGAGGTCCTGCTTCTACCCAGGAAGGTTTCACAATGTGACCCCACAGCATGGGCAGGTAATTGGGCATCCCGCTCCCAGAGGTGGAGCCCTGCTCTTGCCCCAGCCTTCTGGTCCTGGTTTCTCACAGGTGTTGGCCCACAGTGGACTAGGGTCCCCGGCATCTCTGTCTAGACTCTGCTTGTTTGAATGCCTGTTGTGGTGGACATTGCCATTTCTATTATTCCAGATAGTAGTCACCAACTTTATAATGGCTGTGATTTAAAGAACTAAATTGAACTTCAGTCTTGCTGCATGTTGAACTTTTTTGTTTGTTTGTTTTGTTCTATATTAAGAGAGCATCATTCTGTGCAGGATATGTGCCCTTAAACTCTCCTAGGTTGTGTATCTTACATGGTTTAAGATCCAAGATATAGATCTTCATTCTCCAGTGTTCAGTCAGCACCGTGACATCATGCAAAAATAGTACTACACAGCTTGAATGTGTGTTTCTCTTTACCACTCTCACATTTGCCATCCCATTCTTGATCAAATACTTTAACTGTCTCACTGAACTACCTCCACTGCCCTCTTACTTCCTGCATTAGTATGTTCATTTAGCTTTGTTTCCAGGAATAAAGGAAAGTTCCAAAGACACTTATGCTGGCAAGATCATAAGAAGTGACTCAAGCCTATGGGCATGGAAAGTTATTTTAGGAAACTGCATGTTAAAGAAAAAAATTATTTTCTGCTATGCCGTAATAGTTTGCCAGATCATTGCTCCTATAGACCAGTCCCATTAAGTGAGTAAAGTTCAGATCTAAACCTCAACACTCTTCCACAGTTATCGCACCATGGTCCCCATATGCCTTCCATTAGTGAAAATACTGGCTGCACACACTATCACCTAGGGTACCAAATCTGAGCCTCATCAACATGAAACTAGGGAGCTTTCTCTCCTTTCTGATGATGCAACATCTAAGAAAGCCAGGATTAAGACACTGGGAACTTCAAGATAAACATGGACTTTTCCTATCTGAGGAAGATGAAAACAGGCTTGTACTCTGTTCAAATTTGCTTTTCTGTTGCTATGATAAACGCCATGACCAAAGGCAAATTTGGGAAGGAAATGGTTTGTTTCATCACACTTGCAGCTCGCAATCCATCATTGAAGGAGTCAGGATGGGAACTCAAGCAGGAACAGCAGTGGGAGCCATGGAAGAAAGGTGCTAATAGGCTTGTTCCAGGATCCCATTCTGCTGCCTGTCATAATTATACAGCCCAGGCCCACCTGCCTGGGCATGGCATGGCTCACGGTAGGCTAGGCCCTCCAATATCAATTAAGAAAATGCCCCCGAAGACATGCTCACAGGACACTGCAGTTCATCAGCTAGGATTCATCTTCCCAGATGGGTCAAGTGATAACTGAGATTAGCTGTCACCAGCTCTGCTTTCTAAAATCCTTGCTCCTTTGGGAAGTTTCCTCAGAAGAATTTCCTGGTGCATATTTAGAACAGAATGGTATTGGCCACTTTCAGTCTTTCTTTTCCCTTTTTGTTCCTTTTCATTAATGGGAAGTGAACTGAACGTCGCTGAGTCCCTAGGGACAGGAAGATTCACAAGTTGAAAGGAACCTGGCCTCTGAATCAGCACAGGGAACACTCTCTTTAAGTACCTAGCTGAGGGGCTAGAGAGCTCACTTAGTGGTTGAGGCCCTGGTGCTCCTGCAGAGGACATGGGTTTGGTTCCTGATACCCACATGGTGGCTCACAGTCATTTGTAGCTCCAGCCCAAAGGAGATCTGATAGCCTCTTCTGACCTTCATAGGCACTACATACATATGTGGTGCATAGACATGTATATAGATAAAAAACATACATATAAATCATAACATAATTAAAATTATATCTGTGTCTCCAGCTGAACCAAGAGCAAGAACAGGGAGTACAAGGTGGGATTGGCTTCAAGCTCCATCACTGTAGCTACAGCTACCTATGGCTTTTGAGCTCTTGAAATAAGGCCAGTCTGACATGGTCTTGTGACATGTAAATGTAAAATATACATTGGATGGTATTTCAAAGACAACCAAAAATAAATAAATAAAGTAAAATATCTCATAATTATATGAATTACAAATTGAAATTATATTTTAGACATACTAAGTTAAATAACATCATACTCATGTTATTTATTTTCTTAATGAGGCTACTAATGTCACATATATAGCTAATGGCATCTCTGGTAGACAGAGTCATGGTAAGGCAGAGATTTCAAGGTTTCTCTGTTACAGTAGGATATAATCTAAGCAAATGAATTGGTTCATTGTATGATCTCACTGACAAATTCTTCTAGAACATGGCTTCTTAAGCTTTTCCCTTCTTGTCCGAGGAACATATTTATGGTCCTTAATACATAGGACTATATAATCAGATGTTGGTATTAATTCATAAAGAAAGTAATTTTAAAATAATTTCTTGATATACATCGAAGTTTACTATATATTAAAGACCAAGGCAAAATTGTATACTAGTGAGACAGACCAACATGAGATGTATTTTACATAAAGAATGAACTCTTGAAGCTTGGCGTGGTGGCACATGCCTTTAATCCCAGCACTCAGGAGAGGCAGGCAGATCTTTGTGAGTTCAAGGCCAGCCTGATCTACAAAGTGAGTATAGAACAACCAGGGCTGTTTTACAAAGACACCCTGTCTTGAAAAACTAGAAAGGAAAAACAACAACAACCTGAATATTTGACACTATAGGACACAGCATTGTCAGTGCTTTTCAGACTTGATTAGTATTCTGACTTTATAATAGTCAGTTACAGGAAAGTACCACTTCCTGTAAAGATATATTATAAAATACCAAAAGCATGTTTGATGAGAGCATTTCAGAAATTACTTGAAATTTTGTCCTAATTCCCAAGCCAAGCCTATTTAACAAATTTTTATAAAAGACAAGTCAATAATTCAAACATTCTAACAGTACAATATAAAGATGTACTGACTTCAGATTTACTTTCTGAAGAATGAGAATAAGAAAAGACAAATCTTTGTTTTTCATAAACCATTTCTATAAAGTGTGCAAATCTGAGCTGGGATGTTCCAGGAAGTGTTCATTGGCACCGAATGGCATGATAGCATACACAGTGCAAAGTGCTCAGTGTGTGTTCAGAACCAAGGCTGCAGGGAAGCTGTATAGTGCAACACAGGGCAGCAGTGCGAGAGTCACCTTGGATTCATTACACATTTGATTTTGAATTGGTTTGATTTTGCTTGTTGAGTGTCCAGAAAACTTTTGATGTTGCTAATACTTTTGTGACCTCCACATTCAGTCACATTACCTCTCATAGAGGTACAATTTCAAAAGTTGACTTACAGCGATACCAGGTCATTCTCTTAGGAACTTATTTTTCTTGGATAAGTTGTCTACAACGCATCTCAGCATAATTTTCTTGTGCTGTTGCTTGTTGTTTGTTGGGTTTGTTGGGTTTTTTGTTTTGTTTTGTTTGTTTGTTTTCTGTTTGTCACACATCACCAAGGAAACTGTGGCCTTTTGGTGTGAATCTGAGCTCAGTAAGAGGTTGGAATAAATTGCATTGTCAGACAGCCTATACCCAGTATTTTCAAATTCTCTCTATTCTGTGTTCTCTGTAATATAATTGCCAGCTTTCTGAAAAGATATATTTATTTTTATCTTATGTATACGAACATTTTGTCTGCATGTGTGTTTGTGTGCCACTTCAGGGCCTGATGCCCATGGAAGCCAGAAGAGGGCCTTGAATCCCCTGGAACTACAGTTACAGATGCTTATGAGCTGCCATGTGGCTGCTGGGAATCAAGCTTGAGTCCTCTGGAAGGAGCAGCCAGTGCTCTTAACCATGAGCCGTCTCTTCAGCCTTCAAACCGCCAACTCTCTAAATAGCCAAGTTATATCTAGTTCCAGGGCATGGTCAATTTCTCCCTAGGAATAGGAATAGTGAATAAAGGCAATATGCATTTTATTACTTTACTCAAATTTTATAATCTAAAGTACAAGTGCACCATCCCCTCCTTTGGCATCTTTGGGATGTTAGAATATTGACTTCCCGGTTTAGTGTTCATCTGGTATCCACAGAGTTGAGCAGAAGCGAGACAAAGCATTGTTTCATCCTCAGGGAGTTTGCAGTCTCTGGGGCTGTGTAAAAAACTAAAACCTCAGCATTTCCATCCCCAGGCACCCTCAGGAGAAAACCCTCACACAGAAAAGACAAGTCACTAGTAAGCTGTTTAGAATTCAGGCTCCCAGTCACTTCCTTTTTGCTCTTTCTGATAGATGTAATAATACCTCACAGGCTTGCCCTGAAGATAGTAAAGTATCTTGTGGGTGTGGGGGGGGGGTGGAGGTTCATCAACCACACTATAGGAATTTAGTAAAAGTGTTTTGTAAGTATTCATGTTATTATGATCTATGTTGCCATCTCACCCTTATTTATCCCTTCCTAATAATTTCTAATATTTGCTTTTGGCAAGTTTTAGACTGAGCAAGCACTAAGATACAGACATGGAGCCTGAAGGCATTTCTGTACAGCATCCCCTGGTGAAGACCTTTCATCCCCATGTGGGTGATGCAAAAAATTGTGTTTGATGTGGTCCCATTTACTCTAAATGTGGATTTTTATTGGTCCTAGCCAATAAAAACCTAAATTTAGAATAATTGTTAGGACCAATAAAAGTCAGGAACTTAAAAGAAACTATTAGGAGATTAAGGTTCTGGGGCTTTTGGTGGCCTCTGATGAGATAGTAAATAAATTTGCTATAAAGTCAAAAATGAAATTTCTTAAAGTTTGAGCTTTACCAAGAGCTAGGAAAAGTGTCTCTCAGAATTCCCCTTGACTAGGTGTGCAGCCTCTGGTGCTTAAAATACATGTTAATTGGGTCTCTGCTAGAATTTTCTTTTGAGCTAAATTGGAGTTGAGGAAGTTAATGAGAGAATCAGGTCAAATCTTGTGTGTGGACTAAAGAGGCAGAGTTCTCTCCCCAAGCCCTTGAAGTTTCAATAGAATTCCATTGAATTAATTTTACTTATAACAAAATCCGTGGTGTTTCAAGGTTGCTTCAAGACTCAGATCCTCTTGATCCAAGCACAACAGCCTGTTGCTGTGCAGTCTGTTGAACTTGGCAGCTCGGCCCAGGGGCTGGGATTCCTGTTTGAAGTTAGCCTATGACACCGTGCTCATCAGTATTTCAGGACAGCTGGGATTCTCTGAAAATCAACTTTTGGGGGGGGGGGCAGGGGGTGGTTAGCTTGAAAGGACTGTGCCAGTCTTAAATTATTATTCCCACAACCTAAAATTGTAAAAAGGCCCCAGGACCATTAAGAATATTTGAATCTGGTGACTCATCTTCCAGTACTAAGTTGAAAGGAAAGGAAGTTCTAACCAGCAGGGTTCATTCCTGAGGAGACTCACAGCAGGATGTTATTCCCTGACAATTCAGTAGGCTGAAATCCTTGAGAAAAAGCCACCAACTGATTTACATGAGGGGGACCAGGGGATGTTATCCTAGGGTAAAAGTTGGCCTGGAACAGTAGAGGGAGCCTGGTGGAGGGTTGGCCTCTAGCCACAGCACAGGATCCACTTGAGATCAAGTGGGCAGTACCTTTAGGGAATAGGTGGGAGGCAGGACAAGGCCAGCCCACAGGACAGACCCAGGCAGCTCTTCCAAGGCCTCAGTAACACGGCACCAGGAACCCACTCGAGAAACAACAGATAACCAGGAAGCGTTATCTGCAGCAACAGAGCCCACACTGAGCTTTGTCACTTGATCCAGAACCTGAGTCAGCACAAGGCACCTCAAAGAAAGACCGTGAACACAGAGGGCCAGGCAGGGCCAGAGAACCCTCGGTAGGAGACCCGCCCCAATCCCCAAACAGGAAACCACCTACTTATCATTGCTTAACAGAGCTCTTTTCTTTCTTTTGCTTTTCTGTGATTGGTTTTGTTTTGTTTTATTTTATGACAAGCTCTCTCTACATACCCCTGTCTGGTCCTGGAACTCACTATGTAGACCAGGCTGGCCTCAAACACAGAAATCCACCTGCCTCTGCTTCCAGAGTGCTGGAATTAAGAGCCTGCACCACCATGCCTATCCAGAAAGCTTTTTCTTGCCCTTTTCTTCTTTCTTTCTTTCTTCCTTCCTATCTTTCTCTCTTTCTTTCTTTCTTAATTTTTTTGAAACAGGGTTTCTCTTTGTAGCCTTGGTTGTCCTGGACTCACTTTGTAGGCGAAGTTGGCCTTGAACTCGCATAGATCCTCCTGCCTCTGGCTTCCTGAGTGCTCTAGAAAGCTTATTCTAGCCAGCAGATTGTTGTGTTCCCTCTCTGGTCCCTGCCTGTTACAAGCCTGTTATTTCCCACTGTGGACAGTGCTTGACACCATGGGAGTTTTACAATGCAGATCACTGTAGTCTCCCTGCAACTCACTTCCCACAGAAGTGCTCCTGTTAAGTTGTAAAGTATCTTGTTCTGGGTTTTTCTGCTTTGTTTTTGAGTTTGATTTCTTGATGTAAGAGTTTAAAACTCATTCATGACAAACAAACAAAAAACAGCTGAGTAAATTGGACTATATCTAAATGTGTAGAACCCTATAAACCTCCTTCTGACTGTACATGTAAAAGATGGCTCAGATTTATTCAGAGTCTACAATTAAGTGATATTTCATCTGAGCGAATGCTAATGCAATGTGACATGGCAAACCCTTCTCCCGGTCTGTCATCCTATCAAATACCTGAACAGGCAAACATGCAACAGGCAGCTTGTGGGAGTGACAATGCTGGCACCAACATATAGGCAGAGGGGAGAAGCAGCCTTCTGTTGTTGTCAAACACGTAACAGGAAGGCTCCATGCTGGCATTCCCCACTTCTTACACTTGGGAGCAGGGAGGAAATAGTTTCCCACCGACAGGCAAAGCTCCTGTGTGCCACGAATAAGCCAACTATTACTGGGACTCTCAGAGAGGGACCCTCTCTGGCCTTCCTCCTCTCAAGCCAATGGTGACACTTCCCAGGAGCCTCAGCACTACCTCTGCCTCTCCGGCATTGTAATGACCATGGCAGTTGTTGCCATTTATTTCATTCATTCTGTAGTTGCCACCATGCTAAACAATGTAACTGAATCCTAACAATAGTCTGAGGCACTGTTTCCTCCTTTCTGTAGGTGATGAAACCAGCATGCAGAAAAGTAAGCAATTTGCCCAAACTTACACGTGTCCAAAGGATTAGAAGTTATTATTTATAAAACAGAGCTTCTATGCTTATATTCACATATGAAGTTATATAATAATAATAATAATAATAATAATAGTCTTTCTTCCATGCCAACAAAAGGAGAGTAAGTTAAACATACTTCTTTTTTGTAAAATTGGCTTCTATCCTTACCTCTCCTAAAGATAGCTACTTTCTTGAGATGGAGACGTGGTTTACCATATCAGAGCACTGGCTGTTCTTCCAGAGTACCAGGGTTCAATTCCTAGCACCCACATGGTGGCTCACACCCACTCATAACTGCAGTTCCAGGGGACCTGACACCTTCTTCTGGCCTCCAGCCTCTGAGGACACCAGAAACACAAGTATGCAGATATACATACAGGCAAAACACCCATACATATAAAATAAAAATAAATATTTTGTGCATGCGTATGTGTGTGTGTGTGTGTGTGTGTGTGTGTGTGTGTGCGCACTTCTTTCTCTATGGCCCCTGGCCTACAAAACATGCTGGAGAGTTTTGTGCACATACTACAGTGAACATTGGAGTAACAGCAGATAGGATGGGCTTGAATGAACCATGAGGACTCCTAGGAAAGGTAATTTTTCAGCGATTTGGGTACCAGACAGGTGTATTTGTTGACTGTGACTCCTCTACAGAGTTTCAAGCAATGAAAATACAAAGAGCTAGTTTAATTAAATCGATGGTCCTTGATAAATTAAAGAAGAAAGTGGACTTGACTAGTTGCATTTTCATTATATGTCTATTAAAAGAAAATTTGGAAAATTTCTCAGCCCCTCTTTACATACTATTCTTCTGGGGCAGGCAGCAAAAGAGCATTTTCTGGAGACCTCCTGTCAGAGACATTCTTTTTTTACACACGTGTATGTATGAGATGAAGATATCTGGAAAGGTCAGGCGCATCATCTCTCACTAGAAAACTGCACACTCAGTCAAGACCTAAATCTTCAGTTCCAGAAGCTTCTCAAATCACTCACAGTCCCAGTTAACCAAAAAGTTACCTTTATCTGTGGCCAGTTTTGAAGATGAGCCAGAGCAAGCAGCTCAGCTGAATCCCAGCTGTTAAGGCCCTGAGAGTGTGAGCTCTAGGCTTAGGGAGGTCATCTGGAAGCCATGGGACACTAGTAACTCCTCAAGCACACTGGTTGTCCTCATCAGGATTCCTTGTCCATGGGATTGCTTAAAAAAGGCTTAGGTCTCCAGAGCTCAGGGAGAAGTTCTGGGGCTCCAGTGCTTACCTTTAAAGTGTCCCAGCAAGTAGCATCTTGGGTTTTCAATAGAAGGTCTAAGGCATGGCCTGTTGGAAAGGCTGCCCTACAACCAGGCTGTGTGTGGTCAGTGCTGACCACCTCTGCTTTCATTTGGAAACATACTGAAGCTCTTGGCCTCTGAGATCCCATGAGCAGCACTACACATACACACACACACACATACACACACACACACACACACACACCACCACCACCACCACCAGCAGCCCATGGAAGCAGTGCCAGTGCTGCAAGGTGACTGGCAGGCCTTGGAAGGGCCAGGCGTTGGCAATAAGAAACCAGAACTGGAAGGGCAACTGGGAGGGGTGTTGAGGTTGGAAAAACATTTGTGACTTTTTTTCTGTCGTGAGAGGGAAAAAAGAAAGAAAGAAAAGAAAACTCAAAGAGCAGATCTGTAAGTCTGGAGCTGGTAGAGCCTAGACCTTCAATGGTCTGGGCTGCGTACGTCAGCAGGCTTTTTCCTGGCTGCCAGGAAGGGAAAGTTCCCTCCAGTGACAGACAAAACTAATGGATTTGGGGCAAGTCTAGGCCTTCAGAGGTTATAGTGAAAATTAATGGAGGGCCACATTAACTGATGTTACTCTAATCCTGCAGTTTGGGGTATTGGGCTGAATTTCTGTTTTAAGGCATGTTTTACAAACTAACCTGCTTTAGATCTTGGCCTGCTCCAGGCTGGAGTGAGCTTTAGGTCAGGAAACCTGGCCCCTCTTGCATCCCACAGTTGCTCAGCCGCCCCTCTGTGTGGTGCCTGCTGGTTCACTCTGCAGCCATCGCCCCTGAACCTTTCACATCAGCTCCTTTATCTTTCATGTGTTATAATAATTGACTTCAATCAGTATTCCATTATCCTAAACAGGCAATTATCCACATTGTCACTTTTGCATTTGCTCTTTTGACCCAGGGGTCACAGAGGCCCTAGTGTAACAGAATCCAGCAAAATTATTCCCTTACCTGTCATATAAATAGTCATCCCAGCAAAATGAGACCCAAGGGGGCTTTTCAAGAGGTGTTGAGAAGGCCAGTCTAACTCGATCCTTTATTCCGCTCTTTAAGGAATGCAGTACTGTTTTGGCACTCTATCAAAATAAAACAAAGTTCCATTTTTCAGCTTCTTTTTTTAATGCATGTACCTCTGAGCTTACAAATGCTTCTTTGTGGTCCTCTTTATTGAAATTTCCATTCAGCTCTTCCATCTGTTAGCTGTGTTTACCTCTATTTCTAGGGAAAGAATTCAGCATTTCACCTTTATTTGGGGTGTAAGGTCATAAAACTGTCTGGATTATTTCAGCTATATTTATGCCAAGCTTAATATTGCTTCTTTAACAGGGTTAGCGCTTTTAATTCTCAGGTTCGTTATTCCCCATGTGCAGGCTGAAGAGAACAGATTGCAGCTTATACTAGGGAAGGCATGTTACTTACGCCCTCTTGTTATTCCTCCACCATCCTCTGAAAACAATGTCCCACAAATGTGAGCTTCACCCAGAGAACACCAAATTAAACTTTAGTTTTGTCTACTGCCTGTGGCTGCCGCTGCCTGTGGCTGCCGAAGGTACTTCATTGCCCATCAGGAGGAGAGGTACGCTAAGCATCATTCTTTATTTCCTAAAAATATTAATGCTCCCATTTCCCCGATTTGGCTCCCTTGTGTCTCAGGAGGCTTCTGAGAGCAGTGGTATAAGAGCACTGTTGAAATGGAAATACTGAGACAGAGCCTCAAGAAAGAGCCTCGGCCTTCAACAATGAAATGAAGGAACACCAGAAGAAATACAGAAATACTATAAAAATAAAAGTACAACCAGCTCTCTTGGTAGCATTTCCCACGTTAAAAACCAAAGAGCCATACCTTCTCTCTGACGGTGTGGGCTTTAAGGACGTGACACATAGCAATGGAGTGCTGAGGGTAGGAGTCAGACCCCTATGTTGAATAGAAACTGCCCTGTGATGTTAGCACAGTGGTGCATCTGACCTCCACTTGGCTTCTCCCGAATCCCAGGGCAACAGTGCCAGCTCTTCAGTGGTGGTATGAGGACTTGGATGTGTGGGAAAGTATGGTACCTGGCACCTGACGGTGCCATCCAGCATCCAGCAGTAGATTCATGCCAAAAGCTGCCAGGTAAGAGATGCCTAGAACCCATTTTGAAAGCTATTCCTTTTCATACTGGTGACACCTTGTCACCTGTGACTCACCACTAGTGTAGCCCTCTTATGTACCAATCATTTCTCCTGCTGCTGAGGTTCAAACCATGTCTCCCAGGACGTGGAAGAAAGCACATCAGTCCTCCCCCATGTATCCCAGGACCTCCTGGGTTCACAGTCTTTTTCTGGCACACTTTTTAAGAGCCAGCGAGATGGGAATAAAGCAGTGCTTTGGCACCCAGGTAGGTGAAAAAGGTCTGAGGCAGAGCCTGAGATGCTAGTATTTGATACTTGAGTGGTCAACAATACTGCACCACTGACCAACATTGTAAGATTCTGTAGATTCTGTGTACAATGTCATGATAACGGGGGGTGTTTTGGGTTAGGTTGCAATTCTTTGTATTTTACTGTAATTTATTTAAAGAAAAACAGCATCTACATCATGACTTTCTAACCTTAAAAGAAATAACAGAAATTTAGTAATTGCTCTCCCAGAAATGATCAAGACAGGTCTGTGTCCAGTGTCCCTAGACTACGACCAGTTCGAGGCTTTGAATGGTCATCGTTTCCAGTGTAGCAAAGGGTAAGAGGACAACATCTCCTAGTCCAGCCATCTACATTAGTCCAGGGTGGTAGCTATGGAGATCCTCAGCAAGCACAGCAAGTCAGGTGGCGGGATGGCCATTGTACCACTCAGAAGACTGAGACCATAAAACCCCACAGACCTTCCAGGTATGCATTTGTTTTCCTTTTAAACTACATAGAAGAGAAACACTTTTTAATAGAACATTTAGAGAAGTCATGAGAAAAAAAATAGCCATACCTTGGGCAAGCCATGTATTGCTCATTTTTTAAAAATCATAGGATGATTTCTTCATCCTGGGGATCTAACGCAGAACTTTGTACATGCTATGCGAACACTAGATTACCCCAGACACAACCCTTCCCTGTATTCAATCTTATTCATTCACTTATTCATTTGGCTTCGTGTGTTTTTAAGTAGCTTTATATGCACAGGCTTCAATAATGTTTGGACCCTGCTAGGCATAAGACCAGGGAAGCTGAACATGTCTGTATGGATATCAGTCACACGGACAATTCAGTTTGTATACTTGAGATAATTTCCGAGCAAGTAGAAGAATTACCATAGTGTAAGTCAACAGATCATAATATTTCAACAGAGCAAAAAGAAAATTCCCTTTTTTTTCTAATACAAGCAGGCATCTACTTTTTGATAGTAGCCACCTTATGTAATAGGTCATGGTTACATGGTGGTTATTATTGGCACTGCCATGGTCCGGGTCCTTCCTCTATCTCCAAAGACAGTGCTGATAGACATGAGATTGAGTTGAGAGTAAAGATGACTCAGAGATCTAACTGGAGTTACTCATAAAACTCCCTACATTGGAGCTGAAGAGATGACTCAGTGGTAAGAACATTGATTTGCTGCTCTTAAAGAGAACAAGGGTCCTATTTCCAGCACCCGCATCACAGCTCACCGTCAGCTGTAACTCTAGCCCCAGGGGCTCTTGGCCTTCTCAGGCACCAGGCATGCAGGGGTGTACATACAAACATGCACTACAAAAAATAAATAAAATTTTAAAATATTGTTTTAAAACACACACACAGAAACAGAATATACTTAAGCTGTTCTATGGATGAATGGGTCAATATGAGGCATCTCCTGTCCCTAGGGAACTTAATACTGCTTTTCTCAATGGTCTTTATAAATTATTATGTGCTTTAACTAAATGGTTATCCTAATACATTAGATCTTTGGGGAAAACCTGTGCTACTTGGTTAGTCTTTTTGTCAACTTAATCCCAGCTGAGGTCAACTAAGAACCTCAGTGAAGAAAATGCCAGTGAGACGGTATATCAAAAGTCGTAAAATCTTCTGATCCACTTAGTGGTGATCCAGGTGCATCGTGTACACATGGAGCTATTCACAGATGGTCTGATGCATCTGTCTAGCAATCCAGGGACAGAAAAGAGGTAGTCCCTTGATACGCACACTCTGTGGAGATGTGCAGTGAGATGAAAGCAACTTACTTATCCCTCCCCTAAAACACTTGTGTTGCTTACAGTTAAAGGATCTGCTTCCCTAATTTAATCAGAGTGCCGGGGTAGAGAATGGTAACTGCAGCATGGAAGGGACTTGTTTGTTGGCTTGACTTTGAAAGTCTTCAGAATAGAAACCAGAGTCTTGCGCACGGTAGCTCAGCAAGCTGTGTATCACGGAGCTAACCTCCTAACCCACTCCGATTTTGCTGCTTTACAAGCGCAAAGGAGAACTTGAGAAGAGAGTCTTGTCCTTTTTCTCTTTGGGTCAAGTCATGTTTATTCTGATGTGAGTTTCTGAATGGGAACTTGCTGCACATATGTTTTCAATGTGACCGTGGCCTGAAACACATCTTTCCTAGCTAATGGTTAGATGGAAGGGCAGAGTGTATGCTCTGGTGCACACGCTTGTCTGTGTCTGCACATTTACACACAGCCATCATTTGAGGATGCTGATAGGCCCTAATCCACTTTAATAATGTAGTGAGAGATTGCATCATGCTTTGTTTTACAAAATATGAAAACTATCTGCAGCTGTGAAGGAATAACCCACATAATTCATCCAAGAGGCTGCCTCTCTTACTTGTGGGATATAGTCCATATCTCATATCAACTCACTGGTGCGGGAAGATCGCATGATAGATGCTGTAAAACAAGCATGTCATTTCCACAGCAGGGGAGGTTAAACCCTGTGACATCTGAGTGATGAGGCACAAGTGAGTTGGAAAGACAGACATATCGCTCCACACCAGATAATATGCTGTCCTTTACTCTGCAGCTATGTTTGTATTAGTGAGACAGTTACGAGAAGAGTTAAAGAATGTGGACATTTTCAGGTTTTGACTTGTCTGTTATAAGATCTTTCCTGTGGTATAGGCAGTGTCCTTTGGGAATTTTTGAAGAAAACAACAAAGGCTATACCATTCTCCTTGCAAGATGTCCTTAACTTGATTTTTCAAATGCTATCCTAGTATTGATTTCATATTGTTTTGTAATTTTTGTGCTCTAAATTGAAGCTACTACTCAGAAATTCAGTTTTTATCCTATATTCCAAAAAATATGTATAGTATAGAATTAGTTAAGCTTTTGACCTAGTGGTAAATATTTGAAGTCTGTGCTCATAAATTGTTAAGGGATCGGATGAGCTTCAAAAACAAGCCTAAACTCTGTGATGTTAAACTCTCTCTGCCTCCCAGGGAGACTGAATTCTTGGCTGTCCCCTCAGTCCCTTGACAGGAATGGAGTAGTTAGAACTCATGTGTCAGGTGCGACTTGAGGAGAACTGAGCCTTCCCTCCAGTAGCAGCCAGAGTGCCCAGTGGATGTACATTTGGTATCTGGCCTGTGCCATAATGAGACACTTACTTTCTTAACACATGGTAAAGCTGGCATAGCATATATGTTAACATTTCCTCTACACACATACACCTGCCCAAGAGGTAGCCCCTTTCTCTATTTGTACCACTCTTTTTATTGTTCCCAGAAACTGAAACTCTTGTGGAACATTTTTATGGAAATTCATACTTTGTGTCTAGCAGTTTGGTATCATTGTGTGCTATGCGTCCTAAGCTTTGGCTAATAATCTTGTCCAAAGACTGGGGATTTACTTGAGGTACTGTTACTTGATTAAATGGTAATGCTTTCCAAGAATATCATAACTTTTGAGAAGACTATGGTTAATCCAGATTGATGAGCTATTTCTCTCACCTAGTTAAGCTTTCTGGAGTTTATAGTAGGAACTGAGTTCTCTGACTGCCTGGAACATACATACAGTGTCTTACACACACACACACACACACACACACACACACACACACACACACACACACACACACACTTTTCGTCTGCAGCTCAGGGCTATCAGGCATTACCATTTACAACGAGAGAGGAATGATACTTTTCGGTGGTCCCAGCTAGAGACTATTAAAAACTCCCCGTGCAATTTTTTATCTTCCATTTCCCTCTGAAAATGTATCCTAGCATGATAAGAAATATCAAATTGGAGTGTGCAGATAATCTGTTCAATGTCCCCTCCCCAAAACTAGCTCTTACAATCTGCAGAAGAGTACAGACAAAACAGTGACTATTCGGGCCTTATGTCATAGATTTCTCTGGACTGTTCTCCTACAGCATCTTCTCCAAAACCTCTGTGTCAGAATGTCTATAAACTATCACCAGTGCTGACTGCACACACAGTGCATGACAGTAGATGTGCAGTACCCCAAATGATGTCCTTGTCCAAGTGTCTACTCAGGCTCTTTTAGTTCATTCTATGACTAAGTGTGATTTACAAAGTGTCTGTCTATCTCTTGGAGGGGTATCCCTGATGCTTACCCACTGAAATTCTCTGAGTAACACCCAGGAAGCTGAAGCTGTCTCCACTTGTGCTACAAAATACTCCATAATCATAAAGAACATTTTGTTTTTGTTTGTTTGTTTGTGTTTTGTTTTGTCTGTGTGTATGTGTGTGTTTTGTTGTTTGCTTTTTGTTTGTTTTTGTTTTTGTCCTTAGCAAATTTCATTCATTGTCTTCTTGTGCTTCATGTTCCCTGTGGCTCTATCTAAAAGTAGCATGTGGTTCTAACTAAGAGTCATATGCTGTAACTATTGGATATTTTGGATATTTGATACAGTTTGGTAGGAGAGTAGCATTAACTTCAAGCTATAGTAACTAATTTTATCTGCTTGTATATGCCACCTACCATTATAGAAACTTTAGATTATTTTCTCATTGTACTTTTAAAAAAGAAAACTAAGGAAGGGGCATTATTATCCTTACTTTACAAGTAAGATGACTTGTCCAGCATCCCTGTCATTAAGTAACAAAGCTGGGGTCCAAGTTTGGATCTGTCCATAGCCTTGATTTTCCTGTGTCTCCTTTGTCCTTTTAGGAAGAACAGACAACAGGTCCCAGCACAGCCATCTTGAGTAGAGTTGAAAGTGAACATGGTGTCTTTGACTGCCTAACACAGCAGTTCTCATCCTGTGGGTCACAGCCCCTCTGGGTCACATATCAGATACTTGCATCATGATTCATAATATCAGGAAAATTCTAGTTATGAAGTAGCAAAGAAAATAATTCTATGCTTGGGGTCACCACAACATGAGGAAATGTTTTAAAGGGCCTCAGCATCAGGAATAGTGCTCTAGTAACTGCTGTGCTCCAGAGTCATTGCACTTTCAGGCTTGGGGGTCTTAGCCTCAAAACAATATAGTGTTTGGGGAAGGGGAAGGAGGTTTTTAAACTATAAAATATAATAAAAATTGCATTTTAAAAGTGGCTTTGTCTTATAAACATGTCACTTTCACTTAATTTTACTTTGCATAGTATATGAAACTAATAAAGGATACTTAAGTAACTTATTTTTCAGAGTTTGAACATGGCTTTAATTGTCTGAAAATGAGGAGGAAAGCCATGTCAGAGTTTATATCAAAGCACACTCTGAGCACCAGGCTGAGAACTCAGGAAGACCCTCTCAGGTAGCACTGTGACAGGCAATTCTGTTTCTCACCAGATCACAATTTTTAAGAAACATTACCAGAATAGTTGACTGGTGGTTTTTGCTTAGTCTGATTAAACGATCTTCTGAGGTCATCAAGGAAACACACTGAGTGATTGCAATTATGTCTCTGACATCTTGCATTCATTTTTCTAGTAGAAATTTTTGCTTTACTACTTAATAGTTGGCTCTCAAAACAGGAAGGCAAGTTGACTTCATAAAACCAACAACTAACATTTACACAGTGAGTTCCCCTGACAAAGCAAGCACTGTTCCACACACTGACTCTTCCCTGTTCTGGAGGTCATGTCTCAGCCTCCAGATCTGTGAGGAAGAAGCTGCTACCCCACAACCACTCTGGGCAGTTCTGTGGACAGAATCTCTGGTTTTAGCCTGTGCCCGTCTTATAGTCAAATCTCTGCTGATGAGATATCCCTTATGCTCCATT
The DNA here is from genome assembly GCF_964271855.1 of Acomys minous. Lineage (NCBI taxonomy): Eukaryota > Metazoa > Chordata > Mammalia > Rodentia > Muridae > Acomys > Acomys minous. The sequence goes on from NC_140490.1 coordinate 61,351,097, forward strand.
GAACCCTCATAGTTTTTAGTACCTTAAGGTCTTCAGCAAAGTCCAGTGGAAATCATGGCTTCATTTCTGTAATTCAAAAATGTATAACACACGGTTTAAAGAGATCAGTCAATCCCATGAAATCTTACACAGGAACATACCCATGTGTGCATTCACACATTCATGTGGTTTTCATGAAAGAATGAATTTATTCTTTCTCCTAGTCTCAAAGGGATCCATGGCATAAGTAAATGTAATAACCACTTTAAAATATAGAGATAACTGTGAAATGCTGGAAGATTTTATTTAGTATTCTTCACAAAAATGAAATCATCAAGAATATAGATTTAACTTGACTGTTATCTGAGTTAATGAATTTTGGTTTGTTAGAGAAGAAAACAAATGAGGTGAGAGCCTCAGCTTCAGTTGTGCTATGGGGTAATGAAGTAATTAATGGCACAATTCTGTGACCAAAGAGTTCGCTGAGTTACACTAGCCATTTTCAAAATACCCATGACGGAGGGAGCAGGAATAACAGTCAACCCCATTCCTCCATTTCCTGGGTTGTTATTTCTACAATGTGTATTTATCTTGTACTTTCTATGGGAAGCAAGTCACCATGGGCTCAAGTACCCCTTTCCTCCCCTAATTTGAGGGAGTTTCTTAACTACTTTTTGGCATTGGACATTCAGGCGGTTTAATTTTATTTACTCACAGCCTAGGCTGTAGCTACAGTACTCAGGCTTTTGGAAGAAAGGTCTATTTCTTTTTTATTTTCACCTACCTGCTTCCAGTATATAGTGTGTGTTGCTGTGTGGTAGTCATTATGGAATGTTAGCGTGGTACACAAAATTTACCAGGTCAAGAGAGAGGGGTTTTCTAGGATCTAGTTGTGCCCGTAGGTAGCTAACTCAATGTATAATATAACTTAAAGTAATTATCATTGCACAATTGCTGTTTACAGAATACAAAATAATCAGAGTAAGACATGTTCCCTCAACCTGTAATACTACATTTTATCTCTTACAGTAGTCAAGCCATAGTGAAAGGAATTCAAAAAATGTTGGGGCTACAGAGATGACATAGCAGTAAAGAATACATGATGCTGTTGCAGGGATTCAAATGCCAGCTTCCGTGTCAAGTGGCGGCCCATGACCACTTGTAACTCCCAATTCCATGGAATCCACTGCTCTTTTCTGGCCTCCATAGGTACCTAGACTCATATGCATATACCTGCTTACATACACACACATATAAAAATACATTTGTTTTTAAATGGAAAAATGTCTAAAACTATACAAAATTGAGAAAACCAAGCATGTCTTTTAGTCTATAAATTATCAGGAGGTAAATAATAGTTATAAATTCAATTTTGACAAGTTCTAAATATTCAAAACAAGCAAAAGAAATTTTTGAATGCCACAACAAGGTTTTTTTTTCAGCCTATTCAAAAAATTATTGTATTCTTCATAGTTTTTCATGTAATGTCTTTATTAATTTTTGAAAAGTTCATACATGCATACAGTGTATTTTGGTCATACTAACTCCCCATTCTTCTCACATTGACCTCCATTTCCTCCTAACCTACTGTCCTCTTTTTTTCCCATAATCTTTTCTTTCCAGTTTGTGTGACCATATAATCATGGCTGTGGGGCCTTTCTTTTGAGGGTGGTTAGCCTACTGGAAAGCAAAGCAAAACATACAGTGAGACAGTAGCTGATAGAAACATCCTTCCATTAAAATGAATAGACAGTACATTAACTTAGTAGATGAAAATCCAAAATACGTACACAGATTTATATTCTTCAACATTTTATCTCTCAGCTCTTGGGGATAGCTGCTACTTCTGAAATTAAAATTTTTTAGAATGCAGAATTGTGAAGCCCAGTTCCAACAAATACATCTACAACACAAACTGCTGCACCTAAGGCTCAGGGATCAAATCAGAAGATGGGTGGAAGGATTTTAAGAACCCGAGGAAGAGTAAGTTTGCTGCATGAGATTGCGTCTCCTAGAAATGTCAGTAGCTATACCCCTGAAGCCAAACCAACATGACTGCCTAGCACGACCCAAACAAGAGTGATACCAGTGGACATAACAAAAACTGCGAGGCCTCTGGAGTGCTAAGGAATGCTGAGAGCAGGAGAGATAGTCTTCCCTGGAGGAAGATGATACCAACTGTTCTCCAATACTATATGTTCGGCCCTAAAAGCATATACACACAACAAACATTATACTGACTTAGTTGTATTTATCTATTTAGGACTACACACAATGAAAGAAAAAGAAGCCATGGATTTGAAAGAGAACAAAGAAGAGTATATGGGAGGACCTAGAGGGAAGAAAAGGAAGAGGAAATGATATAATATTATAATTACCTCCAAAAACTTAAACATACTTTTTTTAATTTTTAGGAGCAAATTATAAAGTCACTAGGTTTAATATATAATATACATATATGTTTATATTGTCATTTTAAATATTTACAATGTATTCTTTCAAATAATTCTGTATTTAACAGAAAGGATTTCTGCATGGCATCTTATGCCTTACTAAACTGACAGTAGCTATTTCTATGTTTACACTCATACGCATGATTAATGACTCATATTATTTTGAAAATTCCTGTTTTGATATTTTTAAGGATATTTAAAATCCAAAGTGCCAAAATGATTTTTTTTAAACCTCTGGCTCTTCTGCTTCATTAAGTAAACATAAATAAGCCATGTACCTATTTTAACACTAGTATATTCACTTTATACCTCTATTACACTGGTGGTTTGGTCACCACTGGTCAATGCATATATCACATGGATGACATTGCAATCAGTGAACTGCCACCGAAAAGTCAAAATATAAACAAGCAGCATTGCTACAGCAGCTTAAAGCTGGGATTAACTTGGATCATCTAGTCTTCTGCTTTTAATGAAATTCCCTGCCTTGTATTCTCATGTTTGGGAGAGAGTCCAAAGTTATCTCATGCTAATTTAGTTAGGCAGTGCCCTCCGGGGATGTCACAGGCTTCCCTGACCTCTCCAGAGGAGATGCAGAGAAGGGATGAGGAGAATTAAACATTCCTAAGAAACTGGAAAGCAGCAGCCCCCAGAGAGCTTGCAAAGAAACTAGCTCCAGACTCAGCTGCCAGAGCCTCCAGTCACCTTTTCAGCACTTCCTTGACGTCTCTCTCAGTCCCATCTGGCTTGACTCAGAGGTCAGCCTGGGGACTAGGGAGAAGAATTCAAGGGAGGTCCAGCTGAGGCACATTCTGTCTTTGTCTTTTGCTGTTATCTGAAATACATTTAAAAAGATGGACAGAGTACACTTAAGTCTTGGCTGTCCTTTGTTCTCTGAATTGGCTTTAGATGAGCTAGTGTTTAAGCTTCACAAATAGGAAGCTCCTTTATTCTTCAGGGCTAGACCTTCAGGGTGTTGTTTGTAGAATATAAGCCACCTATGAGCGATTGCTTCATAATTGCATATGCTGCAGAGAATGTTTTCTCTGCATCTAACAAACTGGGAGAGGGCTCTGGGAAATGTTTCCTGTTCTAAAATCATATTCACTTTTATGGTTTATGTATCCCATATAAAGAATTTTAGAAAAACAGGAAAATGAATATTATTAAATATGGAGTCATACTGTAAATACACCTAAGAAGCCACATTTTGTAAACTGTTCATTTTATTCTCTACTAAACTGTATAAAATCTAGTGTTCACTGAATTGAAACTCTGAGAAGGTAGTGTAGGGTCCTGGCTCAACTTTACATTTGAGTCAGATTCCTTAGGGGAACTAACTTCTCAGGAAATTCCTATAAGGCCAGATTGCTGAAATGTCCCAGCTCTCACCCTTCAGTGCAGCAGGGCATCAGCCAATTTTTAGAGTTTTAATTTTTTATTCCTAATATAACCCTGTTTTTTATTAGCAAAGTAGATGGCAGCGCACACCACATGTAACCAGAAGTTCTGGTGAGGCTGACTGTACTCTATGCGAACGATTTTCTGGAAATTCAAGCTGATTACATCTCAGGAAGAGATCCACGGCAGGCACTAGCTGGACCCATCTCAGATCCTCTGTCTGGTTCTGTGCAAAAGTGAGAAGTCACTTTTCAAAGCAAGACAATTTGTTCAGAAGAAAGTAGAGTTTGAGACATTCTGTGGCTAACCCTGTGACTCTGAAGGTATTCTTTCTTCACCATTTGACCAAGAAGACTTGGTTCCCAAGACAAAAGGTGTGGATTCTGACACTGAGGATGTCCCCACATGGGACAAACACCTCTTAGATGCCCAGTTTCCTCACTGCTAAAGCCCAAACAAACCCACCAGATCTCAAAAGTTCTCCAGTGACACTATGCCCATTAGCGTAAGCTCTTAATTTCTGCTTTCTCTGTCCAAAGAGAGAGAAAGGGAGGAGAGGAAGAGAGACTGAGAGAACCATCACAGTAATCGTCACCATCACAAAGTCAGGCACCCCGGTTTCCTTGAAAAGACAAAATCACTCTCTGCTTCAGACATTCACCTCCCATTTCACATAGCTTTCAAGAAGCAGAGCCACCTAAGCCCAATGAGAGGGGACGTGTGCAGTTCGGGTGGAGGCAAGAAGGTCACCAGGGACTAAGGCGTACTTCAAAGGAGCCAGTCAACAGCTTCCACACCTCAACCTTTGACATTAGAAATGGAGTGCAGGACAGGAAGAAAGGGCTCTGTATGGAATCTTGGAGACGCCTTCCCAATGCCTCTAGCTCTCCTGTTATCTCCAGGCGTTGTCCCCAGGGTGTGAAGGAGTTAAAGCGTGCACCCCCATCAGGGAGTGTCTTTGGGCACCAGAGAGAATCTGGCACAGAACGTGTTTTTATGGAACTGCTTATCAAAAACTAAGCTTCTGCTGTTTCGTTTTGACGGGTAGAAGGGGTGGAAAGCTGGCAGAGGGAGCAGGAAATTTGCCTTGTGTTCCTGCTCAGTGGCCATGTGACCTTGCTGCAGGTCAGACTTCTAAGCATGTCTCAGTTTCTCCATCTGTTAAACAGCGGAGTGAGCCTTACTTGATTTTCTTATAAGAGTATTGGGGGAAGCCTCCGGATTATTCTCAGCAGAGCTACAGCAAAAGAACTCTTAGGAGACTCGGCCCTGCTCTCTCCTGAGTTCAGGCTGCCCAGATGCCCTCTTATCTCTTTGAAAGGATTTTAGACCACAGCCCTCAATGCCTATTAATGGGTTGTATTCCTGCCTAACCTTGTTAACACCATCCTAGCACTAGGAAGAGAGTAGAGGAGCTAAGAGGCCTTCTGCCAAAATAAACAGTAGAGCTTGGAAACACTTAGGCCAAGATAATTAGGAAAATGATGTTGAATAAAGGATGGCATTAGGGGTCTGGTATGCTTACACTGCAGTCTGGTTCCAAACAGCACAGTCTTCAGCTTGTGATCAGTTTTAAAAGGTTTTGTTTGTTTGTTTTGGTTTTGTTTGGTTTAATTTGGTGTCTACCATTTAAGGGATTTAATTTGTTTAAATCTCTTGCTCATTCTTTTGTTTAGATGCTACTTACAGGTCTTTCTTTCCCACTGAGAAGTCAAGGTATAAACATATTTTTGTTAAAATCTAGATTACTGTTAGAATGCTTTTTAACAAAGGCATGCCATCCATCAGCAACCAACACATCTCACCATTGAGAAAATAGGGCTACCCTCTTGGAAATGTCTACCTTTATAATACAAATTTATTTTACACACACACACACACACACACACACTGCCAGGAAGTTGTGCTTTCTTCAAAACTTTACCCTACCCCCCTACCCTACTTATTTTGGGCATGGAGTCAGAAATTCCTAAGGATGAAATGTTAAAGGCCCAGATTCGGTTCTAAAATGCATTTTGAAAGAATTAGCACTCCCCAAAATACTGTTACTATGTTTGGTATGATAACATCCCAGGGAATTATCACATCATATCTTTAGGGTCATTATGGAACACTGATCTCTCAGATAGTAACCCAGGAATTCTCTCCAATAATATTATCATTTATAATAGCAACAACATTTGGTAGATCACAAAGTACTCTCCCTATATTATTGGAAGGGATATCTAAAACCCTGTAGCCTTTGTAAGAAAATCAGAGGTGAAATAAGTGAAGGAACTAGTCTAAAGCAAGAAGCCTACCCAGCCACATACCTAGCTGAGTTCTTTTCTCAACATAGTGGGGAGGCTGACTTTCCGTGCTCATCCAGTTCCCTATAAAAATACAACGTTTGGGTAGACAGACACATCCACCTGCCTCAGCTCTTGTGACTGTGGTCTTCTCAGCTCAAACCTCCTGTACGTATTTTGTTTTGTTTTTTTCCCTGGGGCTTGTTAAGTACACATGGGTGTAAGAGTACATCTGTGTAGAGACCAGAGGTCAACGTTGGGGGTATCTTTGCTTAGGGACCACCCCTGAACCTAGAGCTCACTGTTCTGTTAGATTAGCTACCAGTGAACCCTGGGGATCATCCAGTGTCTGCTCCCACCCCCAGCATGTCCACCATTCCTGCCTCTTCATGTTGATACTAGAAAAAGAGCTCTGGTCCTCATGCCTCTGTGGCAAGTGCTTTACCTAATAAGCCCCCCCCCCCAGACCCACAGTGTTGCTTTGAGTTCATGTTCTTACGTTTCCTCACATAAGTCTTTTCACGAGTGTAAGGAATACCTTCTGCCATGCATAATAGGACATGTGTGATTGTAGAAATGCTTCCCTAGCTGCCTACACTGCTTTTATTGCTGAGAACAAGATTATTTCCAACAAATAAACACAACGTTTTCTTAACTCTTAAACTTCAAAAAGCAGAGCAAGACTAGAACAGTCAGGATAGAGTGCCTCTCCTTTCCTGCAGACCTCTAGAGAACTTCCAATTAGAAGAGGGTTGCAGGGGCAGTACCAGCAGGTGGCGCTGTCTCCTCCTGGTGTGCACCTCTCTGAGCCCTGTGGTAATGGGCAAAGGGCTAGGAGCAAATGGTTAGTCCCATGGTAGTTCTAGCGAAGTTCCAGTCTAACCTTAAGTGGGAGTCACTAACGTGTCCTGCAAACAAAAAAACAAAACAAAAAATAAACGAAAACTGGTTCCCATTGCTTTATAGATCTTGGAGCCACCATGATGCCAACTGGGATGTCCTGTTGTCCCCATTGTTTACCCCCAAAGCAATCCAAAGCAGTCCCTTACCGTACTGGGAGGAATACAATACTTGGGCTTTTTTCCCCCTGCTACTTCTTCTTCTTCTTCTTCTTCTTCTTCTTCTTCTTCTTCTTCTTCTTCTTCTTCTTCTTCTTCTTCTTCTTCTAATTCCTGTTTTTCCTCTGGAGCCCATTACACATAAGGCAATCTATGTGCAACAAATAGAAGGGAAGGAGCAATCATGGTGCTGTCACTTACTATTTGTTTGCTCTCACACTGACCCTGCTGTCCTAATATCTGTGCAACCCAGCCTGATAGCAAGGAGACTGCCCTGCTGCGGATCCTTCTCATAGGGCGGACAGATCACTTCTCTCAGGGAGACTCTGGGGCTTTATTTCTATGTCTCTGGAGACTTGATTTACTGGAAGTTTATCTTTAAGACTTAATAACTGACTCTTCTGCCTATGCCCATTCCTCTTACTCCACTCAGAACCAAACTTATTCTTTGTTATTGTAGCTCAGAGTGTACACTCTAGGGGACGGAACATTGGAGCTAGTCAGTTGGGAAGACACAACTTGGCTTATGTTCTGAGTGTCCCAGATCCGCCTTAGAGTGTCTCAGAGCAGGTCTGGCTGTCCCTCGTCACCCTTGCCTACCTTGTTTCTTTCCTCTTCTGCCTCACACTGACATTTATAGAAACAGTAGGATGTGCAGTGGGATTACCATGCCTGTCCGCTGCTTCACTCGAAGGAGCAGTGAAAGTATGACAGCAGTCTGGAGACATGTACACTACTACTGTCATGGTCAGCTTTTAAAAATACTGATTCTTAATTTTCTACAGTAGTAAGTAGATTCTCTCTGATGCCATTCTTTCATAAAATGATCAACATTCCTTAGGATCTCAAAGCAAATACTAAAATCTAGAGAAATGGAACTAAAATTTAGTTTGAATCCTGACAATTTGAGGTATCTTGAGAACTTTCCTCCAAAGTACAATGCAGTGAAAATACCATGTAGTTCTTTGAGAGTGACAAGTGTGAATGTGCTAGGCACAGAGCATGGGAAGACTGTGCACATCGCCCAGCTCCCCAGGAAGGCTCAGATCACAGTTAGTATCTGCCTTTCATAAACACTACTCAAAGTGTTCTTTCTCTGAAGGTTGGAGGCCGAGAGAATGAAGCACACATCCTCTCCAGGCCAAGAGTTGCGTCATTAGCCCTGTGTGATCAATAAGTACATTGTGGTGGTGATTTCATAGCTGATTAACTGATGTGTCTACAAGCCAACACTTGACTTGAAAGGCTGGTCTGGCTGCTCGCTGTGTGAGCGTGGCCTTTGCTAGCCTGCCTGGCAGCCAGCTCTGAGCTGCGTTGTCCCAACCACAGGCTGGGTACAGCCCTCAGTTTCATCTTGAGTAACCCATCAGCCAGAGCAGCCTTCTGTGAAAGAACGAGCATTTTGTCTTTTCAGTCGGTACCAAAAGACAAGATAATTAGTATTGGGAAAGAGGGAAAAAAAAAGAGCAGAGCTACTTTCAATACTTGATTATGGACATTTCACTTTGATAATTGAAATAAACAGGAATGGCAAGCAATATGTAACAACACAGAAAAGCTAATTTGATAGAAACCATCAGTGCATCTCTGTTGTTGTTGAAAGACAGAATTCCTTGGATTCTCTAAAATTGATTTCCATTGCATTGCCTTTGATTTATGTCAGGATTTTTGAGCTTCATCTTGGGGTTTTTGCATTCTTCTTACTGGCTTTCTGTTTCATTTTTAAGAAAGTAAATATTTTAGTTTTGTCTTTTTTTGTTTTCTGTGCTCCGTTCTTTCCTCACTCTGCCACCCTGGCATCGCTTTTAACATCACCAGTTGTTGGGTAAATAAATCATTGTATACTTGAGGGGGGAAAACTGGCAGGAAAACTGAATGTGTTATAAAGAGTCTTGCTTTTCATTACTAGTGGGATTTCCCAACTGGAGTGTCTCTGTTTTATTTTGCCTCCAGCCAACATCTGATGATCAGAGGTAAAACTCTTTGCAAATACTTTCATGTATTAAAAGAACAATATCTTGACACTCACTGACACAAGCAAAAAAGTAAAACAATAAAAACTTTGTTCATTCACATGAAGTGAATGTTAAAATTTTGTTATATTAACAGAAAAAAATGCTCTTAGATCAGTCTTCAATATTGGCCTAAATTATATTACTTATTATATTATATACTTAATAATTATATACTTATATATACATATAGTTAACACCAAGCAATCATTGATATTGGTCAAACTATTGAAATTTTAGTTACCAAAAACAAAACAAAACAAAACAAAAAAACCACATAGTAACCTCCCAGGGTCTAATAAGTTATAGATTTCTCTAAAGATTCCTTAAAACTAATTTTAGCTCTCTCAAGGTTTTCAAATACTTGAGAACATATTTTGATAATACTAATTTATAACAGGCTTTTTCTAGATTTTGTGTAGTCATGTATGCTTAAATTTTATTTTAAAGTGTTCCCTGTGTATCTTTTAATACTTATATTTGTAGAACAAACTTTTTATTTTGTATTTTAAATATTGGAGAATAAAATAGGCTCTTTTATTCTTTAGTTTTAATTTGTTTTGTGTGGATTTGCCTTTCTTTCTCTCTCTCTCTCTCTCTCTCTCTCTCTCTCTCTCTCTCTCTCGTGTCTGTGTGTGTGTTGAATGATGGATGATGGGTAATCTCTCCTGTGTCACTGTACTCACACATAACTGTGACAGTCAATATTTTCTTAAATATGGATGGCTTCCATTTTTTTCTCTGTTGATCAAAAATGTTGGAAAACCAACATGTAGGAATGTGACACATGAGGAGCACAAGCTAGAGTGAGGCAGTAGAGAAGTTTAACCACCCACATTTGCAGAGCTCATATGCTGATTATAGTGGGCATTTTACAAATTTAGCAAATAAAATTAAAGGAAGAATGATCACAGATATTCTATATAAGTGTATTTTTAAAGTCTGATAGATAAACAGCTTCCAACTAGGCACCATGACTTTTGCAATTGGACTCTCTAGGGATACATCTTTGAAGAGTTTCAGTGAATAAGTCAAATGGGACACAGGGTTGCCAGTTTCTAAAATGGTGGCAATCTTGCTTACTATTGCTGTTATTGTTACACAGAAGTTGTAGGATGGTCACAGACAGGAACACATTGATGAGCAACACCCCTGTTCTCATGCTGGAGCTGCCTCCATGGCAGGGTATACTTGAGTAGCCATTAGGCACATGGCACTTCCCCACTGAATCCCCCTTTCAGCCCAGAGCAGATATATGACTTATCCCTAGACTTTCAAGTCTATAACTCATGCTTGGCCTCTAGCTGTCTTCATCTGAATTTGTTGGCACACAGGACAGAAACCAACTCAACAGAGCAGAAAGAGATTTGTCATAGGAGCCTTGGGATACTTCTCAGGCACAGAAAGTAAGACCTGCTTTGCTCAAGGCTCTGTGCTCTTCCCTTATTCTCCATTCTAACTCCTCTACTCTTACAAGTTTCCTCCTTCCCCTGGGCAAGCCTTCCCTCTGCATCAGTAGGGACCAGACTTCAGCAGCCTCAGTGGACACTGCCCTGTTGGCTTGGCTCAGTATCTATATATTTTAAACTATGATTGCTCTGCACTTACCAGGTCTCCATTCAACCACCAAGAAGGTTAGTTAGTCAGGATGCACGGTGACTGGTCACCTGGTTCAGTGACAGCTGCCTTTGACTCACCTTCAGCTGGAGTGGTGGGTGTGGCTAGTCTTACTTATAGGAGGAAACTAGAAAGGAGCTAGGGCTGCTAGCTCTCCAACCCTAACAGTCTAGGTCTTTTCTAAGTGTCTTAAACCCCAACCCAGGCACAACATCTGCTCCGTTCTCCCCTTCCTGAGATATCTCCAGAGCCTAGCACCTAGCAGGCAGTTAATAAATGTCTCAATTGCTTAGTCTGCTGTCTGGGTCAACCTGCATCAGCTCCTCGCCTTCTCTTATGGTAGGTACTTTCTCTAGGAAATGTGTTACATACAGTACAGCAGAAAGCACTTAAGGGGAGCTGGAGCTCCGGCCCCAGCTCTGCGCTGAGTGGGTGTGTGACTGTAGGCGCACTACTTAATCTCTCTGGTTTCAGTTGCTTCATCTTTAGAATGAGTTGGATTGAATGAGAACATCTCTGAGGCCCCTTCAAGCTATAAAATTCTGTGGCTCTGACTAACTGACTGGGGATTTAACTCACCACACCCTTTGCCATTTATGGATACAAGAGTTTTGTCATGGGGATGGACCAGTCATTCTCCCAAGCTACAAAATTATTGTCATCACCCTTCTCCTGATAATAAATAATTGTTTTTGAGCACTTCCTATGTCATGGGCACAGGAGCAGACACACTTTAGATGTGTTAAAACCCCATAAGATAAGATACTCTCACCGGACTACCTTGCCAACAGTTACCTGTAAGCAGCAGGCTGGAATTGCGTCCCAGGTTACCAGACCCGCCCCAGTAGAGCCCTGGGTATTTTCAGAGCAACACTCCAGCTTTCCCATGAACTTGTTGCATATGCATGCTGCATGCTCTCTGGAGCCACCCAGGCCCTTCAGTTAGACTCTCCTGGAGTAGGGAGAGCCAGCAGTTTGTTTTGGTCTGCCAGACAATTTTGATATATGCCAGTATTTGAGAATTGCTGCCATCTTTATCATATTTCACCAAAACCATAAATGTTCTTTGGGTGTTTGTCACAGGTTTTGTGTGGCAGGAAGCAGGCTATATGCTGTCCTTGCCTCTTTGTGGGCAGATGTTACTGCCAATAAAGGAGAACCTGGATATACTAGTTTACAAGTTCATTACCTTTCCTAGGTTGACATGACGGATGAAATGGGTGCAAAAGTCAGGGAGTGGACATAGTGAATAAAGATGGAGGAGAGACAGGATCATTTCTCCAGATGTGCTTTCCAACTCAAAGCCCTGCAGTCTCCCTGCAAGATGAGCAGGCAGGATCAGGGGCGTGTCTCATATAGTAAGTTAACCTTCTGAAGCCTGCTTTTTCCCTTGTGTTGCCCAGTATGGCATGCCTTCATGTGCCACTGAGATCTTCTGATTTCAGCCATGCTATAAGTGCAAAGATTTATAAAATACCAAAGGTATGTGAAATATCTATTTAGTGTTTATATCAGGGTAAAATACTCATTAAAACTAGCTTCTTCTCTTTTGCATTCAGAAAGCAAAGATAGGAAGAAAGGAAGTTTTAAACCCTTTATATTTAGGCTGACCCTAAATATGGATTAGTAATTTTTATTTGCTAGAAAGGAGAGGCCTATGGCAACACCAGGACCTATTGAAAGGAATTACGTTATAGTCTCAAGGTCAGACCCAGGTGATTTGGACAGGGTTGATCAGTATGGTCATTGAAAGGCAAATGAATCAGGAGAGATTTACATAGCACAGCCAGGAGCTAAGAGCAAGGAGGTAGCCAATCAGGTGCTCATTAAATATAAAGAAACTTCCTCCACCATTCTTAGGGCTTCTCTATTGTCCCTGCTGAGCCAGACACTAATTCTAGAGTGACTTACCAGAGTATTTGAGTGGGAGGGATCAGGTAATTGGAAACACCTGACTGAGGTAGGTGGCAGGGTGTGCTCCAGGAAACAACTACTTCTGGGAAGTATGTTTGTGACAGTAGTGATGTCAGGGCCAAGTTAGAACATATGTCAAATTATACCAATGACCTAAAAGTGAGCTTCTACATCCCAGGTGCCAGTCTTTGAATTATTTTTCCATTATATAAACCAGTGATTGGACAATTTTAGGATATATTAGAACTTTGCATAGAAACTGAAAGTATAGAGGGAGGAGTAGCAGTGCATATCTGTGATGTCATAAGGAGGCAGAGTAGGGCTCTTTCCAGTACCAGGACAGCCTGGGCCTCATAGAGCGTTCCAGGCCATATTGAGACCCTGTCTCAAATACATATAGCTATAGGATTTTACTGCAATACCTAAACATTCTTTCAGCATTAGAGTCTTCCTTTTGTGGTAAGATAAATTCTTCTCGAAATAAGTGTAATAACCCCACTCATCCTGCCCCTCTTTTTTTTGCAGTATGACTTTATATCCATAAGAAGAGAAACTCTATTTCCCCTGTTTGTAGTGGACTGACTATAACCAAAGGCTTGCATAGAAAGTGACAGCAGCGTCCAGCCCTTTAAAGGCCTTTAGGTCTGTTTACCTTCCTGGGAACAGCTACCATGTAAAGTTGCTTAGCGTAGGCTGATAAATGATGGTAGTACAGACTGACCATGAGGAGTCCTGAGTGAGGGTAACACTAAGCACCTTGGTCTGGGAGGGAAGTCATCACCATCCCATAGTCCAGCCTGATCCACACAGCCAGTATCACAGGAATCAAGATGAGCCCTCCAGAAGTTCTGGGAAACAAAAAACCTAAGTCACTATGTTTTAGAATGGTTTAATGCAGCCACAACTGATCACTTTAACATTAATTTTCATTGTTTATTTTTCACTCATTGTTTTTCACTCACATTCTATGCATCACTTTTTAAAGCCAGAAACATTGTAATTGAAAACGCCATAAATATTACTTATAGATTCTTAAACTACATCTGTTAAGGATTATCTCAAATATCTTTATAATTAAGTCTTGTTAATTCCACTGAGTAAGAATAAGACCACTACCACAATTTTGTGAGCAAAATTTGAAACAATTTTTATTAAGTACTGGCCAGGACAATGGACACTGGCCGAGTTTATACCTGGGATTCCCAGAGTATGGCCCTGAATTATACTAGTCAGGGGTTTATAAAGGCAAAATCCATGAGGCTACGTGTTCACAGTCTTTGTCCAATCAGAGACAGTCATACATCCTGACATAGTTCTTGCCTGTGTACTGCCACCAAGCAGGTCCTGTGCAGTTGGGGCAACCAACCTGTTTACTGAAGTGAAAACATGTGGCTTGTTATCTTATGTGAAACCCTAGTGTTCTAGGAAGTTATCTGTCCTTGGGCAAGTAGGGCTTGCAGGTTGGAGGCATTTTTGTTTTACAGATCTCTTTAACCTGAGTAATAGAAATTAAAAACATAACATTAGCCCTTACAATGTTTCTCTAGATATCTATAAAGTATTTTAATTAATATATTTATCAATTCCTTGAGAGTTTTATACAATGTATTTTTATACTAGTCACCTTTAGTATACTCTTTTTTTTTTAATGACGTACTAAGTCCTATTTATGCTGCTTGTATATGCCTAGCTATAGAGTCATACACTGGAACATGGTAGAACTATCAAAGGCCACACCCTTAAAGAAAACCCTCCCTCAGAAACCATCAGTTGCCAGTAATGTCTTCGTCTTCATTAGGGTTAGGGGCTAATGAGCCCTTCCCTGCCCCAGGCTGGAATGTTGACTGGCTGGATCAGTGTGACCACAACTGCTATGAGTTCATTACTGTAGCAGTCCTGCCATGACCAGAAGACACTGGTTCATTTCAGTCTTCCTACCCTCTGGCTCTTACAATCTTTCTACCCTACTGTCCTTGATGATAAAGATGTCTCATTGGTGGCTGAACATTCCGCTGACATTTTCTGCAGTTTGATCAGTTGGAAATGTCTGTACTATCCAACGTCCACTGCACAAAGAAACTTCTCTGATGAGGTATGAAAGCTGTGATAATCTATAAACATAGAGATATGTATTTATATATCTATCTCTACTTAACTAAATAGCATTAGTAGGTGTAACCACCGAGAGAGCTCTGCAACTTTGGATTCTTGGCTATATTTACAGTGCCAGACATATTTCTCCTTCTGTGGAATAGGCATCAGATCCAATCAGAATGTAGCTGGTTACCCCCGTACCATTTGTGCAATATTATACTTATTTTGTTATAATCAATCATTATTGTAGTTCACATGACTCATAGCTGGGTGAGACTATTAATAACATCCCCTTCAGTAGCCTATATAGCACCTTCTGGAACCATGAAAGATAACCAGCATAGAGGAAGTTTCCTGGTTGATACCAGTGTAATTTTTCAATGTCCTGTGACTAAAATCATTGGTGTCTTCAACCATAGGCTCTTACTATCAAGTTCTGATGGCCAATTGAGAGAAATAGGAATAATCTATATTGTTTGGGGAAACTTCAGGATATACCTAACCAACAATTCAAGGTGGGGTATCCCACATCTAACACTGGTCTTTTTATTTGACAACCAACGGCTTCTGGGAGAACTATCTTTTATACATTATTCACAAATTTGATGTAGCTGAGAATGATCTTGAACTCCTGACCCTTCTGCCTCTACTTCTCATGCATTAGAGTTGCAAGTGTGATCCAGAACACATGCTTTAAAATAACAAAGGATAATTCTTTATACACTCATTCACAGTATGTGATGTTGAGCATTATATCCAGTTTGTTATTATTTAGCCTTATCTTCTGAGCCATTATGCTTTAAAAATGAGTATGAGTAAAGAAATATCATATCTAAATGACTAAACTATTTGAATTCAGTATTATTTTCTCCTTAAAACATTCTGAAATGAATAACAACAAAAGCCATATTAAGAAAGAATTAACCAGCTTTATTGTAACAGTAATACGTAACTTGAATTACAAAAATACTATTGAATGTGGGCCGATGGCATTAAATTTAGCAGAACACACACACACACACACACACACACACACACACACACACACA
Source organism: Acomys minous (assembly GCF_964271855.1). NCBI lineage: Eukaryota > Metazoa > Chordata > Mammalia > Rodentia > Muridae > Acomys > Acomys minous. The sequence continues at coordinate 61,366,962 of NC_140490.1, forward strand.
CACACACACACACACACCTGTCCATTAAGTACAATAAAAATATTTTGAAAAAACAAGCTGGTAGTAGTGATCAGGAACACTATGGAAGAGAAAAAAGAAAATAAGAAATTGAAGTCACATGCAGAGCAAAATTTAAATATCACTGAAAACAACCAAGTGAATAGGATGAGGAATTCACATAAAATAACAAGAAAACACAGTCAAAAAGGTAATTAGACAGGAGGTGCTACATACAGAGGTAGAACAAAGAAGATACAATGTATGCAAAATAGGTATGTCTAGAAAAGAAATGGAACAAGTAGAAGAGACCAGATACATTCAGAGTTAAGTGGAGGTAACTAAATGCTGTTGAACTAAGCACACACTTGCGCTGCCAGCTAGAATAATAGACTCTGCTTGCCTGTTGAACATGCACTGATCCCAGAATGATCATCACACATGAGGCTCTTACAGGTTTTGAGAGAGAAAATTAACTACAATCTTAGAATTTGCTAGAATAAAATAGGGTCATAGCTGCTTCCTTTCAGAATACAGTGTCAATGATAAGCCAACAAAAATGGGGAGCGGGAAGTGTACAAAGCTAAGTTATGTTATATTGCTTAGACACTTTTAAGAATATCTTTTTTTGTTGCTATTTGGTTTTTTTATTTGTTTGTTTGCTTATTAACATATATTAATTTTCCCTTTTCTTGAAAAGAGAGTCTTTTCTCAAACACTACATCCTGACTAGTTTTCCCTCCCTCAACTCCTCCCTGTTCCTTCCCACCTTGTCTTCCTTCTAGATCTACTCCCTTTCTGTCTCTCATTAGAAAACAACATGCTTCTAAGAGATAGTAACAAAACATAACAAAATAAAATAATATAATATAAAAGAAGACCATCACATTAAAATTGGGCAAAGCAAACTGACAGAAGGAAAAGGGCCCAGGAAAAGGCACAAGAATCAGAGGCCCACTTACTCACACTCTCAGGAGTCCCATAAAAACACAGAACTGCAGGCTATAACAAATATGCGGAGGAACTAGTGCATGCCCTTGCAGGCCCTGTGCTGGCCGCTTCAGTCTCTGTGAGTTCATATGAGCTTTGCTCAGATGATTCAGGGGGCCTTATTCTCCTGGTGTCCACCATCCCCTCTGGCTCCTGTACTCTGCCTCCTCCTCCTTGGTGTTCCCTGAGCTCTAAGGGGAGAGAAGTTGATGAAGACACCTCATTTAGAGCTGAGTGTTCCAAGGTCAGTCTCTCTCCCTGTCCCTGTCCCTGTCCCTGTCCCTCTCCTTCTCCCTTTCCTTCTCTGTCTCTCCGTCTGTCTGCCTGCCTTCCTGTCTCTCTCTCTCTCTCTCTCTCTCTCTCTCTCTCTCTCTCTCTCTCTCTCTCTCTCTCTCTCTCTCTCTCCCTCCCTCCCTCCCTCTCTCCCTCCCTGTGTGTGTGTGGGGTGTGTGTGTGTGTGTGTGTGTGTGTGTGTGTGTGTGTGTGTCTGTGATATCCAACTGTGTTGGGTTCTGTTTTTTTCCCTTCTGTTGCAGGAGAGAGTTCTCTGATGATGGCTGAATATGGTGCTGATCCATGAGTATAGCAAAATATCATTAGGAGTCATCATTTTATCACTCCTTTTCCTAACCAGTGCTATTTGGTTTTATCCTAGGTCTCTGTGCTGTCTAGTCTCTGGTCCTTGGTCACCCAAACAGTGTTGGGTATAGTTCCATCTCATGGAGTGGATATTAAGTCAAATGAGACATTGTTTGGTTATTCTCACAAGCTTTCTTCCAACATTGCCTGGAGGTCAAAGGTTGTGGCTGGGTTGATGTATATGTTTCTCTTTGGTAACTTGCAGAGTATCTTCCAGTACCAAAGGCACAAGAACGTACTGGTGAAGCTTCAGTGTAGGCACTAGCTCACCCTCTCCATATTCTATGAGTTATGTGGGTGTTGTCTTCAGCAATAGGGCCTTGCTGTCAGTGTGTGGAGACCAGCCCATTGTCTTGGCAACAGGTGGGTTGTTGGGGATGGGCCCCAGTTATTCTCAATTGTACGTAACACAGTCCCAGTACTGTAAGCTTTGGTGACAAAGAGATGGCCTATTTGCCCATTATTTGGAGACTTCATTAGGATCACCTTTATATATTTTAGGACATTGCCACTATACTAGGTGTGCCCGCACCTATCAAATGACCCTTAGTTCTAGCTGTCTCTCCCTGCATTCCTTGATTCTACCTGAGCCCCCTGTTCAGTTTTCCTTACCCCAAGTCTACTCATAAAGTCTGTTCTATTTTCCCCTCTCAAGGAGATTCATGTGCCATGCCACGCCCCACCCCAGTCCCTTCCTCTACACCTAACCTCTCTGTGTCTACGGATTGTAGCTTGGTTATCATTTACTTAAAGGCTAATATTTATTTATAAGTAAATACAAACATATGTATCTTTCAGGGTCTGAGTTACCTTTTTCGGCATGATTTTTTTTCTAGTTCCATTTATTTACCTACATATTTCATTATGCCATTTTTTTAAACTATTACGTAATACATCATTTTGTAAAAGTACCACATTTTCTTTAGCCATTCTTCCTTTAAGAGACATCTAGATTGTTCCCAATTTCTGGCTATTGTGAATAGAACAGCAATGGACATAATTAACCAAGTATCCTTGTGGTATGGTGAAGTATCTTTCAGGTATATGCCCAAGAGTGATTGTCTTAGGGTAACTAATGGGGAAAGGATTTAAGTGCGGCTGGCTTACAGTTTCAGAGGTTTAGTCCATTATCATCACAGCTGGAAGCATGGCAGTGTCCAGGCAGACATGGTGCTGGAGAAGGAGCTAAGAGTTCTATATCTGGATCCACAGGCAGCAGGAAAGAGACAGTGAGACAGTGGCCAGCCTTGGGCATCTGAGACCTCAAAGCCCTCCCACCCCCACCCCTGTGACACACTTCCTCCAACCAGGCCACACCTACACCAATAAGGCCACACCTTCTAGTAGTGCCAGTTCCTATCAGTTTGTGGAACCATATACCATCACAGTGGTATAGCTAGATCTCAAAGGAGATAGGTTCCATCTTTCAGAAGAACTGCCACCCTGATTTCATAGTGGTGGCTGTCTCAGTTTGTACTCCTCCCCCCACCCCCCAACCCCCCCACCCCCCCCATCCCCCCACCCCCGCCACAATGGATGAGTGGTCTCCTTACTCCACATCCTCACCAGCATGAGCTGTCACTTGTGTTGTTGATCTTAGCTATTCTAACAGGTATAAGATCTAATGTCAAGGTGGGTTTGATTTGCAGTTCCTTGAGGATTAAGGATGTTGAACATGTCTTAAAGTGTTCTCAACCATTTGAGTTTCCTCTGTTGAGAGTTCTCTGTTTAGATATGTTCCTCATTTACAAATAGATTATTTGTGGGTTTGAGTATCTAGTTTCTTGAGTTCTTTATATATTTTGGATATTAACTCTCTATCAGATGTGGAATTGATAAAAAAAAAATATTTTCCCATTCTGTAAGATACTGCTTTGTTGAAATGACATTGTCCTTTGCCTTTCAGAAGTTTTTAGTTTCATGAAGTCCCACTTATTAATTGTTGATCTGAAGAATTTCTTATCTATTAGTTCTTCCTAGTTGGTAGCTGTATCTTTAGAATAGCTAAAGGACCATCACTCAGTGGACTTTGTCTACATGCCAGTGGCTTTGCCCATGAATAAACTTAGAGGGCCTTTTTTTTATATATGCTACTTCCTTTTGTTAATACAGTTTTATTTGTCTTAATTGGGTTATTGGATTTTTGTTTCTCCGAAAGGTCGAAGAGCTAGGCATAATGCACATGCTTGCAATTCTAGTACTTGGGGGGTAGAAGTAAGGAAAATCAGGAGTTTATAACTACCTGAAGGTACACATAGTGAGTTTGAGGCCAGCCTGAACTTGATGAGAGCCTATCTTGATACAAAAACAAAGAAATAAGTTGTAGTAGAGGGATTCTCCTGGGCTAATCCTGAAACTCACCTACTTGAGCCTAAGGCTTGGCCTGTCTTACATCCATTGAGGTGTCAACCCAAACTGTAACTACCAGGCTCTCATTAAAAAACAAATAAACAAACAAAAAAACCTACGAAATAACGTCTAAATATAAGGAACACATGAGAGTGGTCCCATGTGCATTTTTTGTTTTTAACTTTTGATTTGTTCAAATCTACACTTTATGGTTTTTGGTTTTTAGTTTTTCAAGACAAGATTTCTCTGTGTAGCCTTGGCTATCCTGGAACTCTATCTGTAGACCAGGCTAGTCTAGTCAGAGAAGCACCTGCTCCTGCCTTCCAAGTGCTGGAGTTAAAGGTGTGCACCACCACTGCCCAGAAAATTCACATTTTAAAAATCATTCTTTTGTTATAGATTTTTGTTTAGTTGGTTGGTTAGTTTGGTTTTTGTTTTTGTTTTTCTTACTAAAGATAAAATTCATGGTCTTGTGCATGGTGGGCAAAATGCTGTGCACTGAGCTATACCTCCAGACTCTATTAGATGATCTGTGTTAGAATTATCGCCTTGATTTTTCTCCTCTGTATAAACCTTGTTTTTATGACAGCTATACATAAGCACAAAACACACCAAGCTTAAAAAAGCTGCAGTCAAATACACATAGTTAAACATCACCTTGATTAACCAATCCTGTTATTCATGGGCGCCGACTCAGTTAATCAGTGTTTGCGGCCTGGATACTGAACTGGAGATTAACGGCAAAGTGGAAGCAATTGTAGAATCCAGATTTTTAAGACAAACACACATCTACCCCAAAAGGCATGCATGGAATCAGTGCAGTCAGTCGTCTGTGGTGATGTACTTTGGGTTTTCTCCTTCACTGGGCCACTGTGAACAGCCAGTAGAGCTGGTAACTTACTAAGCAAGGAAGACTGGCCTCACCAAGGCCTCCAGAACCTCATGTATTCATGAGTACCATTCAAAGAGCTGAGCGTTGTTTTTGTCTGAAACTATTAAATGTAAAATTGTTTTTTATTTCTCTAAGTTAGATTTGTAAAACAGATTAGCTATTTGGTTACAGGAAAGCACATTACAAATATAGTATCTATACTTATTTTAACTTAGCTGTCAAATGTCGATTGTATAGCATCAGAGTTCCCTTAACCTCACAGCTCTTGAATGAAAATAATCTTGAGATGTGAGTTGAAAATTGTATTATTCTCTTGCCATTGAAGGACATTTTCTTGGGGAAGAATCTTGCTCTAGTACATCCCTTAAGTGATTTGCTTTGCTCCCTGTGGGATGGATGAAAAGGCAGGAGACTCTGTGTGTGTGTGTGCATGTGTGTGGGGGCTGGTAATCAAGTCAAGGCTGAAAGTAAGTACGTATCTGAGGAAGTGGCTGAGTCAGTCACATCCTTAAAGGGCACCAAAAGAATGCAGAATGACTCCCGCTTTTCCTCTTTGACTGCTTGAGAGACAGAAGAGAAGGCTGACCTCTAAAACATATAACCTCAAGATTGCTTTTGCTTTCAGAAGCCAAAGTTAGGTGGCGATTTGCTCACAGCCTGTGGCCCATCCTGTTATGGGTCGTGTGGTCCCACATGTGAACAGGAAGGTGAGAATGGGTGAACTCTCGCCTTGGTTGTGCCATCCATCAGAGAACAAATGGAGCAGATCAGTGTGTGCAGCTGAACACAGAGGCGACGGCTGTGTCCTCCTCACACAGGAGCCTTTGTTTCCCGGACATGATCTGGCATTAGGAGGGGATGCACTGCGCCTGGCTTTGTGGCAAATTACTAACCCATTATCACACTAGAACACAGGATCATTTATCTTCTAATCCAGAGTGTCACCTGTTCTTCATTTACCAGTCAATAATCATTAATTATGCTCTGTGGAAATTTAAACAAAGCCCTTTCCCTCTGTTAAAACCAGTAAACTCTTTAGCAATAACAAATAGATCTGGAATTGTATATCCTTTCCCTCCCATTCCCAGACTGGAGTCTGGCACAGTATGAACTGTAGAGGAAATGCCTAGAAATTGATAGGTCAAAGGCCGCAGATAGTCTGATGGAAAGAAACAGCAGACTCTTGGCTCTGGCTCTCATGCAAGCAAGAGGTTCCTGCTGATCTCCATTCCTGCCAGAAACACACCAGTTCTAAGGACCTGGCATTGCCTCATGTAGACAGACCTACAATGACCAGAAGCCATGCTTATCCTTTCATTTCTACTAAGGTTTTGATTCCTTTCACATGAAAAGGAAAAAAAAAAAGAAACCCTACAGTAGATTTGAAGAAGAAATCAGCTGAGTGATCCTGAAATGTCTCTAAAATGTTATTTTTAGGATGGAAATCTGAGTAAAAAACACTTAATTGTATTTACTCTGTTAACATCTAATCCCTTACACAAAAGTTCAAACAGCAATTCCAGCTAGAAACATAATTTTTCCTAAAACTCTAGAAATAGTTTTTAAAAAGCCAAAGTATGTGATGTGTGTGGGGGGGCATGTATATATGTATTATATGTTTTTCCCTTGGCATGCTGCAGGTTTCCGCCCAATCAAGAAAGATAAAGGTTGCCTTAGTGGAAAAGGACACTAAAGAGCAGCTTTGGCCCAGATATGCCACTGGTGCTTTGTGTGGCTGGTTCACAGGAAGCCCAGTGAGACATAAGATCTCATCCCAGTGGCAGGACTGAGGACTCTGGTTCAGAGCATGGGTGCAGAGGTCATCTTTCTGAAACAAATTAGGAGATGGCATACATTCTACAAAATGAGGAGCATGAGCTAGCAGAGCCTACAAGGAGCCCCAGCCCCAGGCCCCTGTTCGAATGCCTATGTCCATTCCAAGTAATTCACCTCTATTCCTTCCTTTGGCCCTCAGTGCTTAATAGTAAGCAGAGCCTCCTAAGCCATGCGGACACCATCTGCTGGCAGCCTGTATTTTAAAAACTGGTCACATTTTATTAGTCATAGTAGTGACAGTATAACATTTAAAAAGTATTCTCACTGACTTTATCTTTTTTCAATTATTTCAATATATTGCTCCAATTTTAATAAGTATTCTCACTGATCTTTTAGTATAAAATGAAACTATAGATATTTCATTAACATGAATAACTCTGACTATTCATATGGGCATGCATGTCCCAGAACGTAGGACAGGCAGGAGGATCATGAATTTGAGGATAGCGTAGTGTGTGTGTGTGTGTGTGTGTGTGTGTGTGTGTGTGTGTGTGTGTATGTGTGTGTAGGGGGGGTATTTTTCCTCACTAAGACAATATCTTCTGCCAGTTTCTTTATAGCGTGTCACTGACTCGAGGTCAAGATTATTTCCACTGTCATACCCAAATGTGCTACAAGGCATGGAAAATTGCCCAAGTTTTGTTTTCCTCAGAACACAAATATGATATAAAGCAGTAGTGAACCAAAGGTATTACCTATAAGAAATAATTTCAAGGGGAAGACTATATACATTTTATTTTGTTAAAGGGTTTGTGCATAAACAAACAAATAACTAAATAGGAATTAAATTCTTGGTGAGATTTTCTGAGAGACGCTGGGCTGGCGCACTGGCTGTGGTAACTAGCCGTAGTTCTTCCAGTGGTGGAGAGAAGAGGCTCCGTGAAGTCGGTCTCTCTAATTTAGGAAGGGTGCTTCGCTAAGCAGTTCTCTGAGGCTGTGTCACACTGAAATGCAGACTCTTTTTTGCCTATTTTTATTCTGAGAAATGGATAATAATAAAGAAGATAAAACTTTACTTTTTTTTTCTTCAGATTTGAGAGCAGGAGCACATTTGCTGGCGATGAAGCCCAGAGCGTGAGCTGTGCACTGAGCTGTATCTTCAGCCTTGCTGTCTTAGAGAAACACAACCACTTTCTTGTCAGACTCCAACTACACCTATTTTTTAAAAGTGTGCGTGTGTGTGTGTGTGCGCGTGTGTGTGTGTGTGTGTGTGTGTGTGTGTGTGTGTGTACATGAGTGCAGCTGTCCATGGAAGATAGAGAGGTCAGATCACTGGAGCAGGGAGTGGGTACTGCCTGATGTGAGAACTGGGAGTCAAGTTCCAATCTTTTAGGACACAGAAAGTAGTATGAAACAACGAGCCATCTCTCCAGCCCCATAATCTGTATCTCGTGTGTGTGTTTGTGTGTGTGTGTGTGTGTGTGTGTGTGTGTGTGTATGAATAGATATGTCTCTGTAACATTAGACACACACACACACACACACACACACACACACACACACACACACACACAGTTGATCTATAATTCTAAGCTATGGAAACTATAGGCCTACCTGCTACTGATAAACAGTTTTCTAAGAAAGTAGAGTTAATTGTGGCAGTTGCTCCCAGTCCATGATTCAAAATTCTGCTTCATTTGTGCCAGCTGTGTTCTTTAACTCTCAATATGTCCATTTCTGTCACAGTATGAAGGTTGAACATTCCATGTTGGCAATTTGTTAAAGTGCTAGTAGTTCCTATTATGTGACTGTTTTTCTGTTAATGTTTTTTGTTTGTTTCTTTCTTTTTTAGTGCTGACCTTTCAACTTCATTGTTGGGCAATGGGATTCTACTTTTTAGGAATTTTAATCTGTTCAGAAGCCCTCTTTCTTGCCTGCTGTTCATAACATGAAGGACAACTCAATAATGCTTTTGGTTATTCTTGAACACTCTTACATATGTAAAGGTTATTCACTGGCCACTGGTCAACCTTTTCCTCTTAAGTTGTGATCTGGAGACCTGCTGTGTAGGGCTCTCCTGCTCCGCTGGAAGTTAAGATTCCTAGAATCCATAACGAAGCCAAGTGTTCACACTCAGGTTTTTCTGATGTGAATTAAACTATGAGAGCCATCTTTAGTAATTAGAACACCTCATTAAGTTCACACCCATTTCTAACTGTACCCTTCTGTATTCAGTTATGTGCTTTGGGAACCTTGCATTCGCACAGTGATCAGAGCATAACTTTCACACAGCTTTGCTTCTTTCTCTCTAGGCCATGTGGCTGATGTTACAGAGTGAGGAGCCGGAGGACTTTGTCATAGCTACTGGGGAAGTTCATAGTGTCCGTGAATTTGTGGAAAAATCATTCATGCACATCGGGAAAACCATTGTGTAAGTACGCCTGCTGGTGGCGTGCTGCTTGCTCACCAGGGGTTTGCTGTTCACGCTCCTCCACATGGTTCTGCGTCCTCTCCCTCTCTCAGCCTCTTAGGAAGCAATGCAGGGGTCTCTTTAGGAGTCTCACATCCAGCTTCAGTTAGGGTGTCAACTCTACATCAGCTTCTAAGCCCCGTCTTCTCAAGATTTACTTTTTTATTTTTAATCTCTTCTTTCATATTTCTTTTATATATTAAAAGTCTGTAATCACCAAAAATCTTCAGAAGAGTTTCAAATATGTTATACTTTTCTTTTCCCTGGGCCATTAACAATAGCCAAGAGCTAAAACTCTGTCATCCTCTACTTGTGTATATCTCTTAAAAATAATGGCGTTCTATCACATAAACATGATAAGCCGTCAGATCCTGGAAACCCAGATTGAAATGTTGCTTCCGTCCAGTCAGCCTTCAGATCCCATCAGCATTCCTGCAGTTGGTGTACGGCTCTTTATAGACGCTTACCTAGTGCAGCATGCACTACACATGCTTGCAACATTGCAAAATTGGTTTTTTTAATATATAAACAATAGTGATAAATCACTGCAAATAATTCTTTTCCAGTTTAACTATAATATACAATTCGATTGCATTTATCACATTCATGGTGCTATATGCCCATTATGACTATCTATTTTCCAAACTTTTCCATCACACTAAACAATAAACACAGTAACTCCTTTACACTCTTCTTCCTTCTAGTACCTGGTAGTTTCTACTGTTGTCCATCTCTGTGAATTAGCTTGTTATATAGCTCTTGGCAGTGTGATCTTTCACATTTGTCCATTGTGGTCTCTCCTTTGTACTTATCATAATGCTTTAAAAATTAATTTATGTGGTAGCATTTCATTTCATTTCTGGTTTTTTGTTTTTGTTTTTGTTTTTGTTTTTAAGACTGACCAATAGCTGAATGTAGTGGTGTCAGCATATAACCCCTGAACTCAGTGAGCTACCAGGAATACTAGGGCGCAAAGCCAGTCTGAGCTACATATCTAACAAGATGCATTTTTGTAAAGACAAAAAGACTTAATAATATTCTATTTTGGGTACGTATCATATTTTCTTAATCCATTCCTCTGTTGCTGGATGAGTTCTTTCTACCTTGTAAGCTATTGCCAATAATACTGATGTGAATATTAATTCATAAATGCCTGTGTCGGTTCAGCCTTCAGTTCTTTTGTGTGTTGTAGTTGGGTTTAGAATTTATGTGTCATATGGCAATATGTTTAATTTTTTAAAGAGAACAAAGATTTTCTTTTTTTTTTCAAAGACATTTTTTGTTCATTTGTTTTTATTTGTTTTTTTTCTGTTTTTTGTTTCTTTTTGTTTTGTTTTTTATTAATTAATGAATTAACTTTATATCCTGGTGGTAGCCCCCTCCCTTTTCTCCTGCCAGTCCCCTCTCCTTCTCCCCCTTCTTCATTCCCCTATTCCTCAGAAATAGGGGGGCCCCCATTCCCACCTACCCCAGCTCATCAAGTCACATCAGGACTGAATGTGTCCTCCTCCCCTGTGGCCTGAAAAGGCAGTCCTGCCAGGAGGAAGTGGTCAAAAAGCTGGCGATAGGGTCCATGTCAGGAAGCGCCCCTGATCCCCTTACTAGAGGATCCACATGAAGCCTGAGATGCCCATCAGCTACATCTGTGTGCGGAGCGTAGGTCCACACATGGTCCTTGGTTGGTGCCTCAGTCTCAGCAAGCCCCTCTGGGCCCTGGTTAGTTGGCTCTGTTGATCTTCTTGTGGGGCTCCTGTCACCTCCAGGTCTTTTTCTCCCCGCTGCCCCACTTTTCCACAGGACTCCCTGTGCATCACCCAGTGTTTGGCTGTGAGTCTCAGCACCTGTTTCAAAACACTACTGGGTGGAGTCTCTCAGAGGACAACTATGCTAGGCTCCTCTCTGAAAGCACAGAAGATTATCCTCAATAGTGTCAGGAGTTGGCTGTCTCCCATGGAGTGGGTCTTGGGTTGGGCCAGGCATTGGCTGGACATTCCCTTAATCTCTGCTCTATCTTTCTTCTTGTACATCTTGTAGACAGGGTAAATTTTGGGTCACATTTTTTTTGTGGGTAGATTGGTATTCCCCTCCCTCTACTAGACTCTTACCTAGTTAGAGGGCATCCTCTTCAGTCTCCATGGCCCCTGATACTAGAAGTCTCTGCTAGAGTCCCCTTCATATCCAGCAGGAGCCTGCCCTGACTTAGATTTCCATCCTGTCACATAGATACCCTCGCCCACAGTTTCTCTTTTCTCTGCAAGCCTTCTGTTCCCCCTTTTCCCCTCTCCCCAGGTCTGATCTCTACCCTCATTTTTCTCTGTGTTCCCTCTCCTACCTTGTTCCCTTTCTTCAGCCACTACTGCTGTCTGTTCTATTTCCCCTCCTGAGTTAGATGTAAACATCCTTCCTTAGGTCTCCTTTGTTACTTATCTTTTTTGAGTATATGCATTGTAGTATGTTTATCCTGTATTATATGACTAAAATCGACTTATAAATGAATACATACCATGTGTGTCTTTCTGGGTCTGAGTTACCTCACTCATGGTGATCTTTTCTAGTTTCACCCATTTGCCTACAGATTTCATGATTTCTTTGTTTCTAATAGCCAAATAGTGTTCCATTGTATAAATGTACCACAGTTTCTTTATCCATTCTTTCAGTTAAAGGGACATTTAGATTGTTTCCAGATTCTGGCTATGAGCAAATGTCCTTGATGTATTGTAGAAACAACTTTTTGAGTATATACTCAGGAGTCGTATAGCTGAGTCTTGAGGTAGAACTATTCCCCAATTTTCTAAGAAAGCGCCACATTGATTTCCACAGTGATTGTGCAAGTTTGCACTCTTATCAGCAATGGAGGAGTATTCCTTTCTCTACATCCTTGCCAGCATGTGCTGTCACTTGAGATTTTGATCTTAGCCGTTCTGACAGGTATAAGATGGAATCTCAGAGTTGTTTTGATTTGCATTTCCCTGATAACTAAGGATGTTGAGCATGTCTTTATGTGCTTCTCAGTCATTCAATATTTCTCTGTTGAGAATTCTCTGTTTAGCTTGGTGCCCCAGTTTTTAAATGGGTTATTTGGTTTGTTTGTATTTAATTTTTTGAGTTCTTTATAAATGTTGGATATTAGCCCTTTGTTGGATGTAGGATTGGTGAAGATGTTTTTCCAGTCTGTAGGCTATTATTTTGTTCTGTTGACAATGACCTTTGTCTTACAGAAGCTTTTCAGTTTCAAGAAGTCCCACTTATTGTTTATCTTAGAGCCTGAGCTTTTGGTTTTCTGTTTAGGAAGTAGTTGCCTGTGCCAGTGCATTCAAGGCTCTTCCCCCACTTTCTCTTCTAATAGATGTAGTATATCTAGGGTTATGTTGAGGACTTTAATTCACTTGAACTTGTACAAGATGATTAAATATGGATGCATTTTTCTACATACAGACATCCAGTTAGATTAACACTGTTTGTTGAAGATGCTTTCTTTTTTCCATTGTATAGTAGAGTTTTGGCTCCTTTGTCAAAAATCAAGTATCCATAAGTGTGTGGGTTTATTTCTGGGTCTTCAATTCGATTACATTGATCATCCAGTCTATTTCTATGCCAAGTTGTGTAGGGATAAAGATAGAGCAGAGATTGAGGGAATGTCCAACCAATGCCTGGCCCAACCTAAGACCCACCCCATTATGAAACCCAGCAGTCATCAAATGAAATAGTAAATTGACACCAGACTACATAGAATTTATTATATTCAGGTTTCAGTCCAATATTAGTAGGTATGTCAAAAAAAAAAGAAAGAAAGAAAACATAAGCACATAATCCATACCCAGAATAGAAATAAAATAATAAGAATAGACTAATGACTAATGAAAATGATACAAACACACAAATACATTGAAATTTTGTTCATTTGTTTTCAGAAAGGCATAGGCACCTTGGAGAGAAAATATTTTTAAAATTAGATGGAACTTCTAGAGATTAAAAAACTAAGCATCTATAAAAAATTTTATTATTGACATTGAGCAAACTTCATACTTGAAAGGATACAAAAAATGTGTAGACACAGAGATAGAAATGTCCCAAAAGAAGCACAGAAAGAAAAGAATTGTTAAGAAGGGGAAAGGAGGCTCCTATGGGCCAGCTACCAAAAAATGTTATTGGGTGTCACTGAAGTCACAGGGGCAAGGAGTATGCACAAAAAGAAGTAAGAATTGTTTAACATATGGATGTTAATCCACCATATAAACAGACTGAAAGAGAAAAACCACATGATCATCTCTTTAGATGCAGAAAAAGCATTTGACAAAATCCAACACCCATTTATGTTTAAAGTTCTGGAGAGATCGGGAATATAAGGCACTTATCTAAACATAATAAAGGCTATTTACAGCAAACCAACAGCCAACATTAAATTAAATGGAGAGATACTCAAGGAAATCCCTCTAAAATCAGGAACCAAACAAGGCTGCCCTCTGTCCCCATATCTCTTCAATATAGTTCTTGAAGTTCTAGCCAGAGCAATAAGACATCAAAAGGAGATCAAGGGGATCCAAATGGGAAAGGAAGAAGTCAAATTATCCCTATTTACAGATGATATGATAGTGTATATAAGTGACCCCCAAAATTCCACCAGAGAACTCCTACAGCTGATAAACACCTTCAGCAAATTGGCAGGATACAAAATAAACTCAAAAAAGTCAGTAGCTTTCCTGTATACAAATGACAAACAGGCAGAGGAAGAAATTAGGAAAACTACTCCCTTCACGATAGCCACAAACAATATAAAATATGTAGGAGTAACTCTAACCAAGCAAGTGAAGGACTTATTTGAAAAAACTTTAAACCTCTGAAGAAAGAGATTGAAGATGACATCAGAAGATGGAGGGATTTACCTTGTCCGTGGATCGGGAGAATCAACATAGCAAAAATGGCCATCTTACCAAAAGCAATTTACAGAATCAATGCAATCCCTATCAAAATACCTATAAAATATTTTGAAGATATTGAAAGATCAATTCTCAAATTCATATGGAGAAATAAATAGCCCAGAATAGCAAAAACAATCCTATACAATAAAAGATCCTCCGGAGGAATCTCCATACCTGATCTCAAGCTGTACTACAGAGCAACAGTAATTAAAACAGCATGGTACTGGCAAAGCAGTAGGCTGGTGGATCAATGGAATCAAATTGAAGACCCAGAGATGAGTCCACACACATTTGCTCACTTGATTTTTGATAAAGAAGCCAAATCTATACAATGGAAAAATGATAGCATCTTCAACAAATGGTGCTTGTCTAACTGGATGTCTACATGTAGAAAAATGCAATTAGACCCCTATTTGTCACCATGCACAAAACTCAAGTCCAAGTGGATTAAAGACCTCAACTTAAAACCAGAGACATTAATTCAGTTAGAGGAAAAAGTGGGGAAGAGCCTTGGACACATAGGCACAAGAGACAACTTCCTGAACAGTACACCAACAGCCTAGGCCTTAGTGTCAACAATTAATAAATGGGACCTCATGAGGCTGAGAAGCTTCTGTAAGGCAGGAGACACTGTCAGTAGAACAAAGTGACAGCCTACAGACTGGGAAAAGATCTTCACCAACCCTTCATCTGACAAAGGTTTAATATCCAAAATATATAAAGAACTCAAGAAATTAAACACCACAAAACCAAACAACCCAATTGCGAAATGGGGCTTGGAACTTAACAGAGAATTCTCAACAGAGAAATATCAAATGGCCGAGAAACACTTAAAGAAATGCTCGTCCTCGTTAGTCATCAGAGAAATGCAAATCAAAACGACACTGAAATTCCATCTTACACCCATCAGAATGGCTAAGATCAAAAACTCAAATGACACCACATGTTGGCGAGGATGTGGAGAGAAAGGAACACTCCTTCACTGCTGGTGGGAATGCAAACTAGTACAACCACTTTGGAAAGCTATCTGGCGCTTTCTCAGAAAAATGGGAATAGGGCTTCTTCAAGACCCAGCTATCCCACTCCTTGGAATATACCCAGAAAATGCCCTACCACACAACAGGGACATATGCTCAACCACGTTTATAGCAGCCTTATTCATAATAGCCAGAACATGGAAACAGCCTAAGTGTCCCTCAGTAGAAGAATGGACTAAGAAACTGTGGTACATTCACACTATGGAATACTACTCAGCTATTAAAAGCAAGGAATTCCAAAAATTTGTGGACAAATGGATTGATCTAGAAATTATCATAATGAGTGAGTTCACCCAGAAGCAAAAAGAGACAAACAGTATATACTCACTTATATCAAAACACTAGTCCAAGGGATACATCCCATGAAAAACTTTACTTACCAAGAAAGTGGGTCAGAGGAGAGGACATCCTATTGAGACTTTAGGCGAGAGTAGCTTGGCAGAATAAGGAAATAGTAGGATCCACAGGGTCCTAGAAACCTACAAGAAGAACTTTATGACAGGCAAATCTGGGTCCTGGGGTCCTCCTCAAATTAAGGCACCAGCCAAGGAGAATATAGGCAGTAAACTTCAAACCCCTACCAAAACCTAGCCAACGAACAGGATATTCTCCACCAAAAGTGAGATCTGACTCTCACATGAACTCTGGTGCCCCTTTTCTGACCACGTCCCCTGGATGGGGAGGCCTGGCAGCACTCAGAGGAAGGATAGCAAGTTACCAAGAAGAGACTCGATATTCTAAGAGCATGTATGGGGGAGGAGGTCTCCCTCAATCACAGACATAGGGGAGGGGAGAAGGGGGGAAGTGGGAGGGAGGGAGAAATGGGAGGAAACAAGGGAAGGGCTAACAATCGAGATGTAATATGAATAAATCAATTTAAAAAAAGAAGTAAGAATCATTTTCCTTCATGATATAATAAAAGTGCATATCTAGGACTTGATAAATCCCAAGCAGAAACAAAGAAAGGTTACTACACCATGTAATCAAAAAAGGGGAAAATGCTAAAAAAAAAAAAAAAAAAAAAAAAAAAAAAAAAAAAAAGCTTACTTTTGTTTGTTTGTTTTGCTTTGCTTTGCCTTTTTTTTTTTTTTTTTTTTTTTTTTTTTTTTTTTTGACCATGAGACAAGTATGTAGCCCAGGTAAGTCTCAAGTTTTCCAAGTAATGGAAGATAACCTTGAACTCCAGTTCCTCTGGCCACTACCTCCAGAGTCCATGGGTTACAGACCTGTGCTGGGGATCAAGCCAACGATCTCATGCATGTTGTTTAACACAATCACAAGATGCAGGGTCTATATATAAAAGTCAATTATAGTTAAGTATAAAAACAACAGACAATTACAACTGAAATAAAAATGCCGCTCACAGGAGATTAGAAAACACGACACTTTCAGAGGTGAATTTTACAACACATGAAATATTTGTGTATTCAGACTTTACAAGACTTTAGCGAACCCTAAATAATGGGAAATACGTCATGTTCTTGGCTTGAAGAACTCACTGTTGAAGTTTACTTTCTCCAAATCAATCAATAGGTTCCATGCAATCCAGTCAAAGCCATGTGGTGTTTTTTAAAAACACAAATAATTAGCATGCTGAGTTTGGCATGGTGGATCACGCCTGCTCTGCTCCTGCTACCAGGGAAGCTGAAGCAACAGGATTGCAAGTGTGAGGGCAGCCTGAGCTACATGGCAAGCAGGAGCTTCAGATGCAAGTGTGAGGGCAGCCTGAGCTACATGGCAAGCAAGAGCTTCAGATGCAAGTGTGAGGGCAGCCTGAGCTACAGAGCAAGCAAGAGCTTCAGATGCAAGTGTTAGGACAGCCTGAGCTACAGAGCAAGCAAGAGCTTCAGATGAAAGAGGAGGGGGTGGGAGGCAACTGTAAATTTCACATGAAAATGCATTGCTTTAGAAAAGGTCGAAACTGCACAACATTTACTGCCACATTCTAAGATTTCTTTAAAGCTTAAACTGTATAGTGTTGTCATGAAGCTACACTCACAGACCAACAGAGTACATGTTTATATGGCCAGCTGAATTCCCACAAAGATGTCAACATAATTTAGTTGGAAGTAGATTGTATTTTCAACAGATGGTGCTGGAACACTGCAGTAATGGTGGGGGATGGGGAAGGGTGAAACTCACCATATACTTCCTACCATAGAAAATGGATCATAGAACTAAATGTTAAGAGACAAAACTAAAACAAGTCCAGATGAAAAATAATAGGAAAGTTTCATAATCTTGGTAGATTTTAAGTGGTTTTGTTACAGAGTTGATGAATTTTTTGAAGTTTATATTTTACTTTTTAATTATGTAGATGTGAATGCAGAGAGTTATGCATATGACTGCAGATGCACCCAGAGTCCAGAAAAGAACATTGGATTTCCTGGAGCAGGAATTACAAGCCTCTGTGAGCATCAGCTATGGGTGCTGGGAGCCAAAGTCAGGTCCTCCACAAGAGCTGAGCATGATCTTAACCACTAGATCTGCAGTGACAGGTGGTTGAAGCCACCATGTGGGTGCTGGGTAGAAACCTGCCATCTTCTGCAGTGCTTTCACCTCTGAGCCAGTTCTCTAGACCTCGCCCCTGTCCCCTACCACCATGCATTTCTGTTTCCCAAATGCTGTAATTAACTTGTACACTTTTGTAGTAAAAAGCATCTTAAATGTATTTTTTATTTGAGGACAGTCTTATCTCCAACTAAGACACTTTCCTGGAAAATGCAAAACAGCTTCCCTTCTGCCCTGGAAACAACATCTGAAGACATTCATCACTGGTCTTCTGTCCTGTAGTCAGTCAGCCTCCCCTTCTCTCTCTCTCTCTCTCTCTCTCTCTCTCTCTCTCTCTCTCTCTCTCTCTCTCTCTCTCTCAAAAAAATTTTTAATTATAATTTATTCTGCTCTTATCTTCCTATTCCCATACTCTCTCCTTTCTTCCACCCTATTCCCTTCCCCTAGATATCTGAGGGGGTGCTTATCCCCCACCGCCTGACCTCAACCTATCAGGTCTCATCAGGATAGCCTGCATTCCCCTTCCCCATGTGTCTGTAGGGCTGCCCAGCCAAGGGGAAGTGATCAAATCTTGGGCACCAGAGTTCATGTCAAAGGCAGTCCTCTGTTCTCCTCCCCCTCCCACATGGAGAATGAGCTGTCCATTGGCAACATCTGAATAAGGGGTCTAGATTCTCTGCTTGTAATGTCCTTCGTTGGTGCAACAATTTGTACAAGCCCCCCTAAGTCCAGATCTCTCTGGTTTGATGGACTTCTTATGGAGCTTCTGACTCCTGGGTCTTTCCATCCTGCAATTCTTCCATACAGCTCTCAGTGCTTTTTCCAGAGTTGAGCTATGAGTCCCACTATCTGTCCCTATCCCCTACTGGGTGGAGTCTCTCAAAGGACATCTATGTTGGGCTAATATCCACTTATAAGTGAGTATATACCATGCGTGTCTTTCTGGGTCTGGGTTACCTCACTCAGGATGATCTTTTCTAGTTCCATCCATTTGCCTGCAAATTTCAAAATTTCCTTGTTTTTGATAGCTGAATAGTATTCCATTATGTAAATGTACCACAGTTTCTTATATCAAGTCTTCAGCTGAGGGACACCTAGGTTGTTTGCAGAGTCTGGCTATTACACGTAAAACTACTATGAACAAAGTTGAGCAAATGTCCTTGTTATGTGAGGCACTAAGGTCAACAATTAATAAATGGGACCTCATGAAACTGAAAAGCTTCTGTAAGGCAAAGGACACTGTCAACAGAACAAAACAACAGCCTACAGACTGATAAAAGTTCTTCGCCACCCCTGCATCCAACAGAGAGCTAATATCCAAAATATATAAAGAACTCAAGAAATTAAACACCACCAAACCAAATAATCCAATTAAAAAATGGAGTACAGAGCTAAACAGAGAATTCTCAACTGAGGAATACTGAATGGCTAAGAAACACTTAAGAAATGTTCAATGTCCTTAGTCATCAGAGAAATGTAAATAAAAAGCACTCTGAGATTCCATCTTACACCCATCAGAATGGCAAAGAACAAAAACTCAAGTGACAGCGCATGCTGACACGGATGTGGAGAAAGGGAAACACTCCTTCATTGCTGGTGGGAGTGAAAACTTGCACATCACTGTGGAAATCAATCTGGTGCATTCTCAGAAACTTGGGAATAGTGCTACCTCAAGTTTCAGCTATACCACTCCTGGGCATGTACCCAAAAGATGTTCCACTGTACAATAGTGCTCATCTCTTGACATTATGTTGTCTTTCTCAAATCAGGAAGTTATTCTAAGGTCTAGCCTATTGAGAAAATACTATGCATGTCAAGACACTCAGAGAACTACCAGAACATATTCAAAAGTCAAAGAACTGTTTAACTTAGTTTTACCAGAATCTTTTAAGCTTGGTTTTATGTTTATAGTTTTTGTTTGTTTATGTGTTTGTTTTTTTGTTTGTTTTACTGATTAGTGTTGGATACAGGACCCAGCACCTTTTGTATGCAGCATTCACACTCTACCCCCAAGCATAATCTTCAGATTTATACTAAAATCCTATACAAGCAGCAGTATCCACTGAGGACCAGCCTGTCATTCATGTGACTCCTTACCATCCTCCTGGGATGATTCTTGACAGTACTGGCTTCTCCTCTGCAGAGAAAGCCTGGTATGATAGCATAATCAGTGTCCATAGTATTTGCTAGAAATGCCTAGCACTGAGCTCTTTCAAATGTGTTATTAACCACTATTTTCTAGTGTTTCACGTAATAGACCAAAATAGACCAACTTTTAATGGTATGCTAAACATTGACTTTGACTGTTCATAGCTCTTTGGTGAAATCCAAAGCTTCATCACCTTTTTTTCAAAAAAGGAGAATGGATATGAGGTGTTCTTTTAAAATGAGTCTCCTGAGTTGCAGCATGTCACGCTGGTGTCTTGCCATTTTGACAGTGTGTATCCTCCACCTACTTCAAGCTTTTCTGCTTATAAATGGGGTCAAGAGTCTAGAAACACATTCTCACAACATACGTTCTTCAAGCAGGAGAAAAATCTCACATCTGACCTCACATGAAAAGTCACATTGAACACAGCTACCCTGAAAATATTGTTGAAAATTGCCATCACATTGTGTGGTGAGATGATTCAACAGGTAAAGGCACTTGTGGCCAAACCTGACTGCATGATTTCAGTTCCTGAGGACTCAAGTGATAGAAGGAAGAACGGCTTCTGAAAATATCATCTCACTTCCATATGGATGCTCTCCATGTACATACATAATAAAACTTGTCAGGCTATGGGTATAAGATGTAAATGAAAAATAAATGAGCTTTTCATTGAGACTGTAGTCTTATCCTGTTACATGCATTACTTTATATACAAATAAATAGTCTAGAATCCCTCCAAAGAAGTGCCTAAAATTCTAGTCTCAGGCATTACAGATAAGTGATATTTAACCTGTATTTTGCCCAAATTATATAAACTTATTTCTCCGGGCCACATAACAAAACCATGCTATCTACAACTTATTTTTCATTGTTTGTTTTTTCAGTCTTCTTCCTCTGGGCCTTCCTGGGCCCTGTGCATTAGCATAGCAATCTCAGGGAGAGCAGAGGCTATGGCATCTGTTTGAATCCAGCCCTCTGCGAGCCATAGCTGGGGAGCAGTGTCCATATAGTTTTTAAAAATCTAGGCAAAACTAGATAAAGAAGGCACACTAGGGTCTGAACAAATCTTAAATGGCTCTCTTGCACAATTGGAGAAACATGCTTTTATAAGACTTCAGGAATGCAGTTGTCTACCCTAATCTGCAATGTCAATTTCTGAGTTTTGCTTAATGACAGTCAATTTCAATCTGAAATGTTAAGTGAAAATTCCACACATAGACGATTCAAAAGCATAAGTAGCATTATGAAATCGCACTCAGTTTATAGCCTGCCAAGACACAGCTCATCTCTTTGTCCAGTGTATTTGCACTTTCTATGCTCCCCACCATCTAGTTGTAGAGAGCTTCCACTGGTTATGAGATTAACTGCCATGTTCACTAACTCTTTTCTTTCTGGCTCTAAAACTCAAGAGTGGTAATGTTGGCAATTTTATTATAGAATACCATTATATGTGTTCTATTGTATTCAATAGTAGTCAACCTCCTGTGGCATCTAACAACCCTAGTCATAGGGGTGTGTGTGTGTGTGTAGGACAAAGTAGTATTCTGAGTTCAGTGTACTCCATGGCTGTAAGCTTCTTCAGCAGTCTTATAGTGTGTCCCCAAAGGTTAGGGGGACTGCTATACATACGTCTTTCTCCAAGGATACTTAATTTATCTCATGGCCTAGTCAGTTGCATTCACAAGCACTGACTCCTATCTATCTGCTCACATGTGGTGTAATACTGTGGCTGCAAGCCACGGCTAGTGCCACTTTTCTGGGCTGGAATCCCAAGATGATGACTTTCTAGGGCAGCTATTTTTCCTCCCTGTCTTTGTTCTCCCAGCTGTAATACAGTGCTACTAAGTGTCTACCTCAGAGATGAGGTAAAGAGGGAACAGGTTAACAGCATCAGTCTATGCCCAACCAAGCTTAAGCTCGACTACTAATGACTGGATGGTGACTGAAAAGGACAGTTGCACCTTGTAATCATCTAGAGACTAGTTTACTTTGCCAAACTGTGGGGCTGGATCCCAGGCTTTGTCCTGTAGTAAGGGAGGAAGTCTATGATGGACAGCTCCAGCGAGAGTCAGTAGTTAGGGAACAACAGGGCTGGGGTGGTGGTAGTGAGAGCAGAACTGTCTCCAGCAGAAAGGTGCCAGGTAGACAGGAGCTGCATGTGCACACAGGCTAGTTCCAGCACTAGGGACTATTTGAGTGAGGAGAAAAATCTAGGCAAGAGGTTCAGTGTGATTCCTTCCCATCAAGAGTAGAAGAGCCAGGATTTGACTGCACAGTTTTTGATTCAGGTGGCATGGCTAGTGGGCTATACCTAAGCACTGGTAGGTATGCACTTTTCTAACATTTAAGGCCCTGGGTTGGATACTTATGACCATGTGCATGCATGTGTGTGCACGCGCACACATACTCACACACACACACACACACACACACACACACGCACCCTCACATACACATGCAAATGCATATACACATATACATGTCCATGAATGCTCACACACCTATGTACACACACTTATATACACACTCATGCACATATAAATGTGTACACATATATACCACACACTCATATACAGACACACATACATGCATGCTCATGTACACACCCACCACATATTCATATATGCACATACATGTGCACACAGATATGCACAAGCATACACATGCACCTACATAATACCCCACATACTCATATACATATATATATATATACATATACGCACATGTATACACCACATACTCACACACATACATACATACGTACGTACGTACACTTACACATATACATACACAGCCAGCACAGAGGCACTCTGATTTACTTGTTCTTTTCATCCTTCTTGGCCATATACCTTGATAATCTTGTAGAGTACATCTGAGTCTTTCAAAGACTTAGCAGTGGTACTGACAGACAGGGCAGCAGTGCTGCTCCTTACACACATCTGGGACAGGGAGCCCCAAAGGAACATAAAGAGAACAAAGAAACTACACATGCTTTGGAGGTTTTCAAGAGCCAGAATTCCGGTGATATAAAGTAAGACCTAAAGGTGTTTATGAAGGACATTTTTTTCCTTAGAAGTTTAATTTTAATTGCTTTTACTAGAAGCAAGTCCCCTAAACCTCAGTGTCTCTCCCAAACTGCTCAGCTCCTCCCTGCCTTTTTGGATCTCCAGTTAGAAGGAGTTAACAGTACCAGCAGCATCTGTCTCATAGCCTCAGTGCTCACAGCAGCTGCCATCGTAAGCATTCTATAAATATTTAATTAAACACAAATGGGTGTTCCTCAAAGCCAGCCTGGGCCAGGGGTCCTACCAGCATTGCTCGTCATTACTCTACTTTCTCTAGGTTCATGATTAGCATGATTCACTCTGGCGAGATTGGAGGAAGCCACCATGCTGCCTCCCTAGAGGCTATGCAAGCTTCCTGCTGTAAAGAAGAGTTATTCAGCTTGAGGCATGGAGGAGGAGGAATGGGATTGACTCACAAGATAGAATCAGCAGGATTTGAGACGACACAGGGTAACAACCAGAGGTCCCAGCTTCTTCAGAGCTGCCACTAACTGAAAAGCCTTTGTCGTCAGCGTTTGCCTTCTGTGCCTCCCGTGCTTATAGTTCGCTTAGAGTCTAGAATCTTTCTTCAGCCTCATTGTACATGACTCTTCCTTATCAGACACAACAATCAATATCTGGAACACCGTTATTTTAACTGTTTGAAGATCTGTTGTCTCTTCCCAGTTATTTTACTGTTTTTTTTGGAAATACATATGGTAATGTTCACTGAAAAGTCTTCACAAATATGTGCATCTGGATTAATTACTTATTTGATTGCTGTGACAAATTACCTGGCAGAAATAAAGAAGGGAGGATTTGTTTGAGTGCATAGTTTCAAAGGGTTCTGGCCATGCCCGTTTGGGCTGTGTGCTTGGTAAGAACATTTGTACAGCAGAAGCGGGTGGGAGAGGACAGCTGTTAGCTCAGTGCTGAGCCAGAAAGCGGAGAACAGGGCAGGAAGTGACCAGCACAGCACCTAAGTCACCCATGTAGACTCAACCTCCTTAAATTTCCTGAACCTCCCAAAGTAATGCTTCCAGCTGGGGAGCAAGCATTCAGAACATAATCCTGTAGGGGTGTGATGTAAGCCATACCACCATCCATACATTTAGACTTACACACATACTACTACTGGAGTAATTTTTGTTTTAAACTTATGAGAAAACATGACATTAATTTGAGTTTGAGTTACTAAAATGTATTCTGGTAAAATTAATGATGCTTATGTTTTCATGCAGACACTTGTATTGAGAACCTTATGGAAATACCTACTGCTTCTAGGTGTATTGGGGGTGCATAATAGGGGCTCTGTTTACTGTTTTTTGGTTTTGTTTTGTTTTTTACTTTCATATCAATCTATTACTAAGTGATGGGGAAAGGGAACACTTTGCTTCTGCAACTGAGATGATAGGATAAAAAGCAAATACTTGACTGGTTTTCTGTTGTTAATTTTTGTTTGTTAGTTTGTTATTGGTTTTGTCTGTTTTTAGAAAAATTGTGAGAATATTCTGTAGCATGTGAAAACCAACATCTGCTAATGGGGATAAAGATGTACTCAATTTAGATTGCCAGGAAAAAAAAAAAAAAACAGGGACAAAGTCATACATTTAAAAAGAAATCCATTTCTCAAATCCTCCTAAGTTAAGAAGTTATATTGTTGTGTGCTTGTACATTTGAGACAATGTTTCTTGTAGACAGAACTTGTAGACACTGTCCTGTAGAAGCAGGGCCTGGGGGTGTGCAAGGATGTGTACAGAAGCAGGCCAATGCATGAAGGTTCCAGGAGCAAGTCTAGTGCCCTTGTGTCCAGTTTGCTAATGTGAGACATTCCCATATTTACTGAGCCTGACTGTTCATTGGCATTTTAAAGAGCAAATCCTTTCAGCCATTAGTTATTAATGAACAGTGTGCTTTCACCACTGGCTTTCAAAGGCTCTGCCTAAGGCTGTTAGGAGACTCACTGTGGTTCTGCACCTCCTTGGGTGGCTTTTAGGCCATCCAGCTTCCACTACCTCAGCACCTTTGCTCTGTCCTGTCCCATTGTGTTGAGTGTAGGACTACATGACAAAAATCCAGTCCATCTCACTGAGCATCACCCAGAAACTGCTGTTAGAACTAGAAACTATCCCTATGTAAATTACCAGGTGTGAGAGTTCTAAAGGTTCTCTATGGAGACTCAGGCCTCCAAAAGTGTCTGGTCTACTTAGCTTCCGTGTAAACTTAAAGCTGTCATTTAAAGCAGTTCCCAGCCCTCCTCCCCACCTTCCTCTTTCCTCTTCTGCCTCTCCCCTGCTGTCCTGTCTCCTCCCATTGGAGTCTACACTGTACTGTTTATTTCTAAACTCTTCTTAAGTTACTTGCAGTTTTAACTCATTAAAATGTGATACAGTCTTTGGATCACTGGTGCTTCTAAGGTTTGGTTTGAGCCTTAGATGGTAATGGATGCTCTGCACAAGCAACCCTAATTCTAGTCTACAGTTGCTTTAGTTCATTAGGTAGCAGATCAGTTCTGGCATTTAACCAAGCATCTAGTAGGCCCTGAATAACAGCTATACACCTGACTCCCAGCACATACCTACCACATCTAGTACTCAGTGACTATGTCCTCCTTGCCCTCCTCACTTTCTCTCAAGGACAAACTCATCAAAGAGAATCAGACATTTTTGTCCTTGATAATTGGGTGACCACATAATTTATAACTATGAACATGTCGATGTGGCTTTTTGTAAATGCCCACACCAATCCTGAAGTCAGGGGAACATGATCAAGACGAAGGGCAGGTGTGCAAGATAGACTGAATCCAACCCTTCCCCAAATGGGAGATGAGCACAGTAGCTGAGATGAGGGAAAGCAGCCTAAGTGAGGGAGTCACATGAAAAATGCACCGCAGCATGTGCAGTCAACTACGTGTTTGCCAGGGAAGCTGGTGAGCTGGGTGGACCAGCTTGACTACATGGGCATATAAAGAGCTACCAGCTCCTACAACCCCTCTTTCCCCAGCTACTGCCCACACATCTCTCAGCTCTTAGCTCAGATATCTTCCTTTGCCAACACCCTCATTTCTCCCAGCTCTGCCAGGGGCCTCTTCTGGGCCTTGACAGTGCGCTGTCTGTCTCCTGACATCATTCACACAGGAGACTGTGTGCCAGTCAACTCTAAGATTCTGAAAGACAGATCACAGGCCTAGTACCTGGCTCAGCAGAGTGACAGGAGCACAGATTTGTACAGACCTGAGGAAGACAGATGTGTATAGAAGTCACTAAAGGCCAGTGCCGTGGCTGAGAGCATTCCTCCTCCTTGCCTTGTAGTAAGACTGACATTTTGCTTTTTCTTGTAAAGCATAATAACTCCACCTATACCCTTTGGTGTGGGTAGTAACACCCCAGCTGAATGACAGAAAACAAGTAGAGTGAAGCAAACAACCAGAGCAAGTTTAGCAGTCCTGCGAATTCAATACAAAAGCACTCAGAATTCTCTCACTGCCCGTTTCAGATGAGGAGAATCATCCCAGAGATCTTGTTCTTTTCATCTCTTGCCCTTCTTACTGTAGGGATCACTACTTTTTTGCATATACTGGGTCAATGTATTTCCTGGAGATAGATCGTAATAAACACAGGTGATTTGAAAGTAGAGTTTCCTCTGTAATAGTATCTCATTCATACTGATAGAGATTGAGGAAAAGATGGTCCACCTTCGCTAAAAATGTTGAGTATGACCTGTGTTCTCTCTCCCTCCCTCCCTCCCTCCCTCCCTCCCTCTTTCTCTCTCTATCTCTCTTTCTCTGTCTGTCTGTCTGTCTGTCTGTCTGTCTGTCTGTCTCTGTCTCTCTCTCTCTCTCACACACACACATACATACACACACACACACACACACACACACACACACACACACAGAGAGAGAGAGAGAGAGAGAGAGAAAGAGAGAGAGAGTTACCTTTGTCATAGAGCACCAGCCCCATCCTCTCATGCCAGCCATTGGAAAAAAGGCACTTGAGTCTAAATTGATGGTCCCTTCCCAAGTCCTGGCCTTGTTCACTAGGTTACAGCACCCTTTACCCTTGTGGCTCCCATATATCACTCAACCCTCAGAACTTCTTTCTGCCATTTAACCAATTACAGATGCCTGACAGCTTGCAGGATTTAACAGTTGACATTCCTAAGGACCTGTTACAACCCCTGCAGGATAACTGTTAACTGTGAGGAAGCACCTTGTATATTCAGGCTGATTTAAATTTTACATTTTGTCATTGTTGTTCACTAACTACAACATAAACAGCTCTTGCTTCCAGAATCTCTTATGTGAAATTATGGTGATTAATGTCATGGGAGGACTCGAAGGAGGCACAAGGAAAGCTGTTCTGTTTCAGCAGCAATAGGAAAGGATGTATGTGGCTGTTAAGCTGATATCTGCACCGTGCCAAGTACACAAGTACTGTCTTCTACCATCAGGGGCAGGAGCATGGCTATATCTGGTCTCTTGAGCATGAGTTACATCTCTCCTCTCTTCTCTCCTGACCTTTGAGAGTCAAGCTTTCCCTCTTTTTTTTAAACCCAGGATACTGGGCCTGCATTCCTCTAACCCACACTGCCCTTCTTCCCCCTTGCTCTGCACTTTGACAATTACCTAGCTTTGACTAGGCTACCTAGGCCTGAGTCCCTCTTCTGCTTCCTTTCAAAACCTCATCATCCTATGCCAACAGTGTTTTTATATTCTTCTTCATATCTGGCCATCAGCATAAGACATTGCTGATGCCTCTCTCTATTAGATCTTTGAGGTCACACCATTGCACTGCCTCTCACAGGACGCTCCTCCTCAGTCTTCTCACAACTCAGCTGCCTGCCGCCTGCAAGACATTTCTTAGGTGCTACAGCTACCAAAATGTTGATGCCTCCAAAGGCTGTAGCCTTCTCTGTGTCAAAGGCAAAGTGACAAGAGACTTAAGTGGGAGTCAGATTGTTAAGGAAGGCATGAGACAGAAAGCCTGTGCCTGGATAGGTGAGGATGAATTCTATCATAGATCATTCCAGGATGTCTTCGTCTTCCGTACAAAAAGGGCTGCCAGGAACAGCTTGCCTATCATGATCCAAGACTTGTCAAACTTATTATTTGTTTGTGGTTTTCTTACTTCAACTTATAAATTGTTAGTTGTTTTTGTTTTGTTTTGTTTTGTTTTTAAGCACATGTCTTAATGTCCATTCCTTCTACAAGAATTACCTCAGGCCACATCATTCTCTTCCCCTCCATCTCTATCTCCCCAGCCACCCCCATGTGTTGTGTTACTGGGGAACTCTCTTAGCTCTTTGTGTTGGAACTGTGTCCTTCTCTTCTCTGGTAAATTGTCTTGATGTGATGCAAGGTAATTATTTACTCGGTTCTACATTTCTTGTGCCTTCTCACTCAGCTGGCTAGCTTGTCCTGAATGCCTGTGCTTCTAACTGACTTGTGATTCTGGGTCTTGGTTTTTCTCTTCCAGGCATTATCTATAGTCTTTTCTTGTCCAACATGACAGCACTGCTCTCTTTTCCTACACATGCCCCAAACCTCAATTTTCTTATTACTCTATTATTATATTTAAATTTTTGTTAGCTCAAATATTCTGTTTTCATGACTGAAACTTTCAGAAAAAAATTGACGACGTTTGCTTTTATGAACAATTACCATTTATTGAGCATATCTCCTTTAGATGTATTTTGTCCTTTTGGTTCATTTTCTATGTGTTAATCACTAACTTCACCCTAAAACTTGCCATAGCTTTCTAAATCACCTATCAAGGTTTTCAGATAACTTGTGTTAGCCTGTGGGTCATGTTTTTCGCCATAGTCTTCATCACACACATATAATGGACTGACTCCCAGCTTTTCTCTCAAGTTGGAACCCCTATTTGTTGACAAGATTTTCAAAACTCTAGGTATATCTCAAAATATCCTTTAGTTGTCCTCAGAATTAGCACAATGCACTCATTATGTTTCCAGAGTCTGTTGCCTTTGTATTTGCAGGATTAAGCTGAGAAGCCATTGGACTCCCAGCTTTGTCTCTTCTTTCTGAAAGGTGGCTGTCATTTCCCTTGGTCCCATTACTCTGAAACTCCATGTCAGATGGGTCTAGACCCACCTATGAAGTGGCCACTTTCTGCCTACAAATGCATGTGTTTCTGCTCTGATCAATTTTTTTAATTTATCTTAAGATAATTCACTTTGTTCCATTTTTTCTGTATTCTCTTCCTATTATTCCTATTATACTGATCTCCTGAGCAGTCTTCAAATTCTCTTAACATCCTTCTTCCTTAAGACAATTCACCATGCTCCATTTTTTTTTTCTGGAAATCTATTATACTGATACGTGTTCACTCTTGATTCTTTTTTTTAATTTTTGTCTTTTCATGTCTATATCTTTGTGTACTATTTTCTAGGAGATCTCTTCAACATTTGTCTTCAAAAATCTTTTCAATTTTGAGTTCATTGTTTTCTTATTAAAGTTCTAAAATTTATTGTGTTTCAAGTTGTCCTTTTCTGAAATATAGTAGTTTGTACTATATCTTTGCTATCTTTACTGTATCTCTGAGGATATGGATGACAGTATACCTGAAAGTGTCATTTTGTTTTATTCTCTTTTATGTGTTCTACTTCCTCCAAGGACTTTTTGTTTCTTTGTTTTGTTGTTGTTTCTTGTCTTGGTTTGTTGCTTAGCCTTTCTCAAAATATGTGGCTTTTCTCACTTATCTGGTCTGGTAATCTTTGGTTTTCTATTATATTTTAAAATAGGGCCTAAGAAGTGAATTGGGGGGTTTTGAAGACATAGTTAGAACTTACCTATAGCTGTCTGTGTCACTATGAGGTGACCTGACAAGGCCATTAAGGTATAAAGTCTCTAATGCCCAAGGGACACCTCCCAGTCTACTCTCAGGAAGGAAGTAGATCTGACTGCCACCTGCTGGAATATGGACAAGGATCTCAGCCCTCAACATTCACTAAATTTCCTCAGTTTTCAGTGATTAGACCCTATCCTTCCCTGGACCTGTGGCCTTCTGCACCAGGCTGGGTGAGGCAGTTACCTATTGAAGAAGAAGAAAGGGAGGTGCGGGCTAGCTGCATTCCCTGGGCATGCTGGGGATTCTGCAAATGGAAACAGGGTTTATTCTCAGGTGGCCCAGTGTGGCTTCTGCTGAATCTTCAACACTCCTTTGGCTTCTAGCTTCCAAACGTGGATTCTTCTAGCCATTTCCCTGTTCTTTCAGACCTCATGAATTTACTGATTTTGAAAGGAACCTGAGGTCGAACTGAAGTGTGCATGCCACCATCCCTCTTCAGATGCTGGCCAGTCTTCCAGGATCCTTCTGTGTCATTTCCTGAACTAGGCACTGACTCCTCCTCCTTCCTGTCTGAGGATTAAATATTGAGTTGTGGGACTTTTCAGTTACTAGGAGAAGTGTCACCTCTCAAGCCATCAGGTGTAGTAGTCCTAAAATTGATGTTTTTGGTTGGCTTTGCTCTTGTTACCTCAGCAGGGCTCCTGGTTGAGTAGATTTTCTTTTCTTATTGTGCTGGGGATAGAACCCAGGACATTGAACATAAATTGCAAGTGCTGTTCCCTTGAGCCACTAGAAATTCCTGGTCTCATAAGTTAATAGTTTGTTGATGTCTATTATTTAGCATTTATTATATATAATTCTATAATAATGGGTTTCATTGTGGCATTTTTATACCCAGGTATGGTTTATTTTTGTTATATTCAGCTGCATTTTCTTTTTTCTCTGACACTCCCATTGACCCCCTTCCCCTTCTGATCTAGTCTCTCCTATTTTGATGTCTGATGTGTGTGTGTGTGTGTGTGAGAGAGAGAGAGAGAGAGAGAGAGAGAGAGAGAGAGAGAGAGAGAGAGAGAGAGAAAGATCAAATGGTTTTCATTAGAGCTGCATATAGGAACATGGACGAGGGTTTGTTTATAGGAGAATGGGTACCTTGCCAGTAACTTTACCACTGAAGACTATATTTCTTGAATAAATTTTAATAGGACCTTGTCTTCTTTGTTTGAATGATTCTGTGCTTTCTGTTTTTTTCTAAGGCTTGTTAGAAACTGACAATTTAGTTTTAAAATTGAATTATACCAGATCCCTGCCTAAGGAGCTGCCAATCTAAATTAGTGGGTAGTAATTCCGGTTAATTACCTGAATCCTTTAGTCCTTGTCAAGACATGGTCATTTCATTGACACTGAAGCTCTGCTTTGAGTTACAGCCTTCCTTGTTGGGACAAGTTATCTATTACCATTCATGTGTTAACACAAGTGTTTCTTGTATTGTAACTGAATGATTTTGGCCCTCAGCTGAAACTTTTGCTTACTGCCCTCCTGCCTGCAGATCTAGTACAGGTGAGAAGGTGGTTTCTTTGAACTCATTTTGTCCTGACCCATTTCAAGGTTCCATTTGATTCCTTAGTGTGGATTAATCACTTATGGAGTGCAAGACTGTTTTGACTATAGTCAACAGCAAGATGGGAGTACAGAAGACAGTGTTCAGAAAGCCACAAGAAAGGCTTATTTGGTGCCCAGACCCAAAAGTACCAAAGTAACATTAACCCAAGTCTGCCCTCAGGCTTGCATTTAATAAGCCCCTGAGGTGGGGAGTAGCCTCCTTCAACCTTTCCCCTTTTGGCTAGTGCTACAAATCTCAGATATTTGCTGTGGTAACAAACCAACCAGGAAAGACAGACGGTTCTAAATTCTTGTCAATAGCAATCAGCTATAAATAAGAATGAAATGCTGGCCAGCAAGATGGATCATCCAGAAAGGGTGCTTGCCTTCCCACCTATTGGCCTGAGTTTTATCTCCAGAATCCACATGGTGGAAGCAGAGAACAAACTCTCAAAAGTTGTCTCCTGATTTCACAGGAGTGCATGTCACGCCCTGCCCCCCCCCCCAACACACACACACACACACACACATAAATAAATAAATGTGAAAAGAATAAAATGTTTTCTTTCATGACCATAAAAGATGCCCATGGCCAGAGCCATTGAATCACAGGAGCAGCTCTGATCTTGACTGTTTTTTCTGCTCTTGAGAAAATGGTGAGTTTAACAGACTCAAAGGGTGATTTGGAAGAAAAGATGGAGATGTGAAAGAAATAGAGCCAGGGGAAGATGAACTAAAAGAAGGAAGAGTAGGAAGGAAGACTGTTTAGCATAGTGTGTGTGAACTATAATAATTAGAGTATTTACACTCTGACTCTTCACAAACAACCTTGCAGTCTTTCGGGCTGAAGGTTTCTAGCTGGCCTCATTTCCTTCTGTGCCCAAATAGAAATCTGTCTGGGGGCTATACCAAGGCTTTATGAGCGTGTGTGTGTGTACGTGCGTGCATGCGCACATATGTATGTGTGTGGTTAATATGTTGTACACATGTGTGTTTTGTGTGTGTGGTATGAGGTAAGGGAGCATTGTGTATGTGTGTTGTGTGCACTGTGTGTGAAATCTATGTGTATAAATTAAGCCAGTTTGCCTGTCATAGACCAAATGCTTAGCTACAAATGTTGTGAAGGTTGTTTCTGTTAGCCCTTTGGCTCAACTGGAGATGCTTTCATGGAGGTACCTGTTAGAACTGTGTCTCTTCCTACAGTATGAAATGAAGGCAAAAATATAGTTAAAAGATGCCTAGAAAATAAAGCATGTTCTTTTGGGTATTGAAAGTCTAATCAGTGAGAAGATTCTACTAAAGCAATCGATTTTATAGTTAGATTCTGAGTTCCCCCAAATTATGACAACTGCTTATCCTCTTTTGCAGTAGATATTAATGTCAGAGTGTAGGGGGTATTCCATGAGAGATAGTGAGGGTTGTCAGTACTTTGGGCCATTTCATTGCAAGATATATTCTTGCCCAAAACACCTTCTCACTGTCTGGATGTGAATTTTCCAAACAAATTGCTTTGAAAATTTCTGTTTTATAATACTTGTCAGACTATCTACCCATCATTAAAAAGTTAAGGCTAATTAGTAGAATACCAAATGTTTCTGTTTTAGTTGATCAAGATAAAATTCATGGGAAATGACTGCTTCAGAATTTAATGTTCATTTTCAGAGGCATCTGTGACATAGCAACCATTGAATGTTCTGTTTCCCCCTTTGGTCCTTTTTGTGACTGATGTGGGGAGCACACAGAACTGTCCTGTGTTCAGTCCCGGCTGATAAAGCAAACTCATTCTAGGGATAAGCACTGAAGCCAAATGTTAGTTTCTTTTCCTTCCTTGCCAAAAATATTTTTTGTAAAAAAACTCAAACTGCATACTGTATTCTTTTATTGGGATATTAGATTATAGAAATCCCAAGGTCAACAGTAAATCAAGAACTTTCTCTGTGTTCTCTTTTCAGAGATGAGGGGGTCACTATATTGCCCTTGAATTTAAGGTCTCCTGATTCAGGACCCAGCCTCCCAAGTAGCTAGAATTACAGATGTGCAGAACCAGGCTCAACTCTAGCTTTTCTATTCATTCAAGAATATAAAGTAGATAAATAGAGTTTCCCATGA
Organism: Acomys minous; assembly: GCF_964271855.1. Lineage (NCBI taxonomy): Eukaryota > Metazoa > Chordata > Mammalia > Rodentia > Muridae > Acomys > Acomys minous. Next base: position 61,400,258 of record NC_140490.1, read on the forward strand.
GAAGCTTCCCTTGAAGCCTCGCAGCCTCATATGTGTCCTTCCCAGTGTACCCTGGAGGGTCATAGTGGATCCTGCTGTTGTCAACTGCAGATGTTTAGTGAGTTGAGCTCAGTCTAAGAACAGCCCAGCCAAGTCAGGGGAGGACAGGAAATGAACAACTAGTTGTATGCTGTGGAGAGGCCTCATCATCTGTGATGAGGTCATGAGGCCTCCTTCACAAGTCCACAATGCAGGGATGAACACCAGAGCCAGCAAGATATAGAACTGATCACCAAATAGGGTGCACTGGATTCATACTAATTATGCCTAAAATGTTAAAGAAAAGACAAATAAAGTAGGAGATAAATGACAATAGTTAATTCATAATTATTGAATACAAAGAATAAATAACTTTTAAAATTACAAAAAAATATTTGAGATTCCTGACAGTTACCCAATTCCTTTCCCCCCCCCCACTAATCTATTTATGTCTAAAGTCTCAGTTTTGAATTTATCTTGATATTCTTTAAAAGGAAGCAGAGGGGGTAGTGGTGAAACTTCCTTTCAAACAAATACAGAAAGTTTTGAAAGCCACAATTGCTCTAATAACAAGCTTGAGGGCGGACCTGCCCCTGCTGCTAATGTGCTTATGCCCTCCTGCAGGGAAAAGACAGACAAGCCTTCCTGAGCATCACAGTGTGGCCACATGCTACCAGGCAATTAAGAGTTGATTGTTTGTCTTCTTTGCAGGTGGGAAGGAAAGAATGAAAACGAAGTGGGCAGATGTAAAGAGACCGGCAAGGTTCACGTGACTGTGGATCTGAAATACTACCGACCAACTGAAGTGGTAAGGACTCCTTCACCACCCAGCGCGTAGCCACACTTGGCCAGCTGGCTGGGAAAATGCCTTCCTGGAATGCTTGCTGCCAACCTTCAAAGCTCTCTAATACGCCTCTCTGGCATACTCCACCGGGCACTTCCCAAAGGAGAACACAGAGAATTAAGTTTGAGATACCATTCTCACCACAAAAATCCATTGTTTTATAAAGGAAAACAAGAGTAAAACACACCCAGGAAAATACCTATTCCAGAAATGGAGATCACAGCTTGGACAGGTCTCATCACATTGGTCTGGTCTGTGGAAGTATCCCTGATACCCACAAGATGTCTACTTTACCAAGCTCTAGACCTGCAGAGTTTCTAGGGACAGAGGCCATTTTACCAACACACTCTCACGCAGATATCCACCAACATGCTTATGCACAAAGTCACGTGCACACAAGTCATATGTGTGTACTGTAAGGCTGAGAGCTGAGCTCACTGCCTTTTTTGTGGATCCTTTTCTAGCCAATACGCTGCTCCCACTAACACGTCTCTCTTGTCTCTGTAATTACCTTTGCACACTCTAGGACAGTGGTCCTCAACCTTCCTATTGCTGCGACGCTTTAGTATAGTTCTTCATGTTTTGGTGGCCACCCCACACACCAGAAGCTTACTTTCATTGTTACTTCATAACTGTAATTTTGCTACTGTTATGAATTATAATGTAAATATCTGTGTTTTCCAATGGTCTTAGGCGACCCCTTATGAAAGGGTCATTTGACCCCAAAAGGGGTCGTGACCCAAAGGTTGAGAAACACTACTCTAGGACCTGTCATAATCATTTGTTTTCATATTTTTCTTTCTTTACTAGACTCTAAATTCTTTGAGGATAGGGACTTTGGGGAGAGGGGGAGGGAAAGGACAAAGGTGGAACAAGATAGTTATTTAATAGTGACTGACAGGTAAGTGGACAGATACACTTCCAAATATATAAAGTTCCATATTAAGAAATAATTTAGGGGTCAGAGAAATGGCCCAGTGGATAAAGGTACTTGCTGCCAAGGCTAATAACTGAATTTGATCCCCAGAATTCACATGGTGGAAGGAGAGAACCAGCTCCTGAAAGATGTCCTCTACACTCCACAGGCATGCATTAGACAATGTGCATATACAGACACACAATAAATTTTTTAAAAAGAGAAATAGGCTGTTAGTGTCTATAGCGTATCCTGTTAGCACACAACATCTTCCTTTTCTAAGTTTATATAAAATGTGTAGCTTGCTATTACTGCTTTGACATGATCCATATTCATTATCATGACAAAAGTAAAGGTGTTTATAATAAATGTCTAAAAATAATGGAAAGCAGTGTCTTCAGAGAGAAAAGGTCAGGGTGTTGTACAGTGAGTGGCTACGGAACAGCACCTTTAGTATCTGTTTTCTCTGGGTTGTGAACCAAATTCTAGTGTGTCATACAACCTTCAGAGACTGGGAAAAGCCAGTGACAGTTGAAAGTGAAATGGGTGGTCATTTGCCATCTTTTGAAATGTGTTGTTTTATCCCCCACCCCAAAGCTATGCTCAGTGTGTGCCTCTTACATAGAAAAAGAAATCTATACAGAGGAAGAGAGCAGTGGCTTGGGAGAGGTAGGGTGGTGCAGTTCTGCATTGTCCCCTGACAGGGCGTGGCCAGGCTTTGACACAGAGAGTGATTGTTCTCAGCTAATGGTGAGTGGGTGTGCCCAGGAGAGGATGTGCCTGTCCCTGAGGGAGGAAGATACTAGCTATGCTGCCACTGACACAGCAAGGGCCTCCTCTAGAGCCTCAGCCCTCTGCCACTTGTTCTTCTGCCCAGGAAGGGCTGCAAGAGCATCATTTCTCTGAAACATTTTACAAGTCATGTCTAGGGACAAATTTCTCTTCTCACAAATACAGGCACTCACTTCAGAGTGGAAACTTTACCATGCCAGCAAAGTCTTGTGTTCTTACAACAGCTTGAAAATGGCTCTTTCTCTGATACCAAAATAGTTTCAAAAGCAAGGAAGTCATTAAGAATGCCTGTCCATCCTTCTAATTTAGGCAAGGTGTGGGATTGATAAGGACCCAGAACAAAAGAATGTGTAGAACAGGAAGAGGACCCTCTGACTAACAAGACTGTTCTTGAATCACCGACCCCCTTTCCTGCCCCCACCGCGTGCCCCCATCCCATCCTTTGTTCATTCAAATGCTGTCATCATACCTGTTCTGCAGCTCTGTTGACACCAGCATTGTGTGAACATAGAGTGGTGTCTGATTTCATGTGCGTGCCTGCTGCCCCTTTTCCCTTGGCTGGCTCTCTCCGCAGATTCCCTGTACTACCAGATTATAGGTCCTGCACTGTATTCCGTCTTGTTAAGCCTCTGGGCTTCGTTCGCTTCATTCACCACACTTCACCCTAGTGTTCAGTTGGGCATGCTTTTCTTGCATAGTGAAACTAAACTTTTAACCCCATTCCTCTGAGCCAGTTCTCTGAAACTTGGATCAACCTGAAGTGACAGGCATTCTGTGGAGTTGCCTCCAGGGTGACAGTGTTCTTCCAGTTGAAAAGTGACTATATTATAAACAAGCTTTTTGTCAGCCATAGGAGTCATTTTCTTTGAGTCCTGAGAAGCTCTGGGTCTCTCATAGGCCAGCAGCTAGACCGAGCAGAGACGCAGGAAGTGAGCAGACTCTGGGAAGGAAAGGAAGAACATTGCTTCTTCTATCCAAACACAATCCTTTCCTCCTCAGACTCTTCCTCTATCCTGCATGCCCCAGAGGCTTCTTCTTAGGGTTTTTGGGATGCTTTTCACAAGTTAGCAAACTTGTGAATGTTTGTTTTCATCAGCTTTGGCCATCTGTCCCCCAAGGTCTTCATCTTGTCCGGGTACTCAAAGCCAAAGCATAGCCTAGGGGTGGGGGTACAGCACAGTGATAGATTCTTGTCTAGCATTCACAAGAACATACATTCAATTACTGTACCCCCAAAATAATTAACTAATATTTTAATGTATTCATTCATTTGATTTTTTAAAAGCATATACTCTTATATTCTTATAAGGAATTGGTCCCAGAATGACCAACAAAGAAATAACATAAAGAAAAATTTAAAAACAAAAAAGAAGTAATAAGGACACACATACATATCATACATCAGAACAGTGGTATCTTAAAGAAAGACAAACAGAAAACAGAGTCTTCCATTGTTTTTCTAAATTAGCTGTGGCCTGGTCTTAAGAAGGCCTGTTCCTTAGCAATGTGGGATATTAGCCTGAGACCACTGGTGAGGCCATATAGGACACAGATAGATCCATGTGTGCCAGTGATGACTCTCCTCACTGACTGCAATGCCATAACGCATTAAGCCTTGCTTCTGTGTTAGCATTAAGGGTATGAAAGGCTTTTCTTCTGGAACACAGACTTCAACTTGAGATTAGAGCTGAATGAAGCCACATCTTTCAGTATTCCACCTGTAAGTGCCTATGGCTCCTCTGGGTGCTGAGGAGTTTTGAGACCTCAGAAAGCATAAGCTGGGGAATTAAGCTGTCCACTTCCCATTGCCCCTGAGTTCCAGAGGATTTGGTGATGGCAATACTGAAACCTGACTTCTGTGATAGGACACTTGGGCAGGATGACAGACAGTCTACATGTGCCAAGGCCCATTTTCCATCCCTAGACCTATACATCAAAACAAAATAAAACATTGCTGTCTTCTGTATAATCTCCTTATATGTACTCAGTAATATACAGATTTATTACATAACATCCTCATTTCTGGTTTTTTAAATTTTTTTATGTATGGGTGTTTTGCCTAAATGTATGTGTACCACATGGTGCCAGTGGAGGTCAGAAGACAAGGAAGACAAGGAAGAATCCCTTGGGACAGGAATTATAGTCAGTTATGAGCTGCCGTATGAGTGCTAGGAGTCAAACCCAGGTCTTTTGGAAGAATAGCAAACACTCTTAACTACAAAACCATCTCGGCAACCCCAATGTATTGATTTATGGGAGAAAATAATATTGTATGTAAATGTGGGCTTTCAGCCAGACTGTCCGCATTTAGCACTTGTCAGTTACTAGATGTATATGTAACCTTAGGCAAGTTACTTACTTAATTTCTCAGTGCTCTGTTTCTTTACTGTTAAAAATAGGAATAATTAGAGAATTTCTTTCAAAGAATTATTTGAGGATGAAAACAGTTGGTTATAGTATCTGACAAACAACAAATATCTAATACCATTCCTGCATTCATTTCTTACTTATTCATTTCCTAAATATTTGCCCCACATGCCTAGACCCTGATAATGCAATAGTAAACAAGACTGACCCACCCCCAAAGAATGCAGTAGATGTACAGATGTCATCAGTCTCTGAACTCCAGACCTGAGAAAAGGAGACTGCTGCAATCAAAAAACTGTAAGAATGTAGCAAGGGTCATCGAGGCTCCAATTATATTAAGTGTGTATATTAAGTCATGCATTTATATATCAAGGCTTGTTCTCTCTTGGTTTTCATCCTTTCTTTTTTTTTTCTTAATGTTCAGGAGCTGGTCAATGGTATAGACGTATCAAAGAAATACAAATATTGATATTAACCTGATACAGACCCACAAAGATGTCTTCCTTTTCTTTGAAAATGTTTAAGCTGAAAAATTCCAAAAGGAGAGATTAATCTAGTATCCGTCCTCTTGTGCCACATTTTTAACCACATCAGTGCATGAAAAAGAAAAAAAGTATCTTGCTTTGTTTTCAGTGAAGCAAGCTAAAATCCATTTTTCTTTTTTCTTTTTTCTTTCATTTCTACACATAACTTTAGAAAATCAGGAAAAGGATCAAAAAACAAGTATTTTTCTTAAAAAAAAGAAAAGAAAAGAAAAGAAAAAAACCTTGGCTTGAACTCTATCTAACATTTATTAGCGTTTTTCTCTTACACTATCATTAGTCGTCCACATTCATTTTTCTTTTCATTGTGTTTTTATGTCCTTGGTTATTATTATTTTTGTTTTATTTGGACATCTTAAATTAATCTCTAATTACTATAGGTATTGGTGGGGGTAGGGGGTGGGGGGACAGACCATGGGTTAACACATAGAACTGAGAAGGCAGTTACTTCAAAGAAGCCCAGGAGGCCAGCTGAAAAGGTCCTCCAGTGACAGCATGTGGCCTGTTCCTAATCAAATTACCATATGCTTGTTGGGCTGTCCCCTCTGCCCCCCATAAACTTTTCCTAATATTTTTCTGTAAATGATGTTAAGCTAAATGGCCTATAATTGCTTGCTCTATCTCACAGCCTTGTTTAGAATAATGGTGTGTAACGCTTTCCAGGCCTCAGGAATCCGATCTGTCATCAGAGGACGTGTGTAAGTAGCAGTTCAAGCGTCCTCCACTCTGTCTCTAAGTACCTAGGGTAAAAAGCTCTGTGTTCACCCTGCTGGCCTTTTGTCCGGAATCTCCCCTTCCCTCCACCGCTGTTCTCACCACCTTCTCACACTTGGCTCTTAGGGCAGGAAATGAGATCCCTCTGTGCTATCCCTCGCTCCAGTCCTGGTGGTGGTCAGCCCATGACTCAGGTCCTGATCCTGTGACCTTAAAGTTCTCATGCCCCCCTCCACTCCTGCTTGCTTTTGTTCCTCGGTTTGACTGGTGAGAGCTGAGGTCAGAGGAGGCATAGAGTCCTGATTATGGGCTAGGGCGTCTCTTCCGGCACTGCACTGCTGGACCTGTAAAAGACTTTAGGCTGCTGGTTCTGGAAGGTCCTTTGCAGTTTTAACATCCTGCCACGTTCTACTTTCACAAATACACGACCATGGTGGTTGGAATACTGTCAGTAGTGCCCGATCATAATTCTTCCTCTTCTGAATTATTCTCTGGACTTCTCACTACTTGATTTTATAAATAGTTTATATCTCTAAATCACTGTTTATTTTTTTTAAGCCTCCCTCTTAGGCTCCTCATTCTAATCTTTTTATCCTTCCTTAATCACATTGCCCTTTCCTGCCCCTTTCCTTCCTTGGACTTAGAAAGAGCTTTAAATTTCAGTCTCTTCAGTTGATTCTCAGATATTCCACTGTGTGTTTTCTATACTTCATAAAATCGCATCGAAAACCCTTGGGGCATATACCTTTCCTGCCGAAGCCTGTGGCCACTCCCTGGCAGCTGGCCCCCTGGAGAGCAATTCATAGCTAATGAAATAGCGATTATAAGTGTATACTGAGCATAGTGTCTTCAGCCTTTCTCCTGCCTCTTGTATATTTTTTCTTTTTTTTTAAAGATTTATTTATTAATGCATATACAGTTCTCTACCTGCAGACCAGAAGAGGGAATCAGATTACATAGATGGTTGTGAGCCACCATGTGGCTGCTGGGAACTGAACTCAGGACCTCTGGAAGAGCAGGCAGTGTCCTTAACCTTTGAGCCATCTCTCCAGCCCCTTGTTTATTTTTCTTAAAATATCATTAAGGACTCAAAAATCTATCTATACAACTATATAAATTCTATTACTTAAATTTTTGTTTTGATTTATCCTTCTTGTCAGTACATTTTATGCTTTGCACCAAAAGAGAACTCCTCTGGAATCTGTCCCTTCTCAAAAAAAAAAAAAAATCCAGGTAATGATTCCCTTCATTTATAATCCTAATACTGACTACTTCACCTCTAAAAAATAATCTCCAAAATGTGCTTTTGCATCTACCTATTTACTGCAGGGAGAACAGTTAGCCTGAGCTCAGCTCATGCTTAGACTAGCTCTGACATTATGCAGCCTCTCCATTGCGGGGACAAACACCTGTAAGAAACAATTTACAGCAGGGGAGGTTTATTTTTGTCTCATGGCTTCAGTCCATAACTGGCTTACTCTGCTGTTTCTTGGCTTGTGGTGGATAAAGCAAAGCGCTATGGCAAAAGGGTGAACTAGAGCAGAGCTGCTCTCTATATAGTTGCCAAGCAGAGAGGAAAGGAAAGGAAGAGAGGGCAGAAAGGGTGGGGACAAGTTGTGTCACAAGTGATCTGCTTCCCCTAACTAGCCCCTACCTCCCAATAATGCCGTGAATCTATCGGTGAGCTTATCAATTGTTTAGATTGAAGACCTCCAGATCCAATAAGCTCTCGATGACTAAATCATCCAGTTTAGTACCAAGCCTTGCAACAAAAGCCGTTTGAAGGACCCTTCATATGCCAGCCATAGCTTGTTAATCACCAAGAGTGTTGCAGTTTCCTATGGGAGGTCCATCTGTGGCCAGGTGATTGTTTGTACCATCTTTCTCATTCCAGCAATTATTCTGAAATTCAAACACACAGACCATTTTCTAGTCTTTAAAATCAGCTATGTTCTTTCTGTTCTGCCAAGCCACATTTACCCTCCAAAATAGCTTAAAAACAACAACCAAAGCACCCTCCATTCATAGAGGACTTAGAAGAGGTATTGCTTGCAGTATTGAAATTGTCTACAGTGTTGAAATAATTCTTCTCTTATCCTGTCTGCCTTATGATTCCAATAAGGAAATCTTCTGCTGCTGCCGCTTCTCCTTCTCCTCCTCCTCCTCCTCCTCTTCTTTTCTTCTTCTTCTTTCTTCTCTTCCTCCTCCCTCTCCTCCTCCCCTCTTTCTTCTTCCTTTCTCCTCCTTTTGGTTTGTTGTTGTTGTTTTTTTAGAGGCAGGCTTTCTCTGTGTAGCCTTAGCTGTCCTGGAACTCACTCTGTAAACCAGGCTGGCCGTGAACTCAGAGAACTGCCTGCCTCTGCCTCCTTAGTGCTAGAATCAAAGGTGTATGCCACCAGTGTGTGTCACTGCTGCCACCTCCACTACTGCAACCACCACCACCCTAACCCACCCTGGCTAAAGTACTTATTCTTTACAAAGTGTAATTTCTTCATTGCATATTCCTTTGGAGACAGTTTTATTTAATATTCATTTGTTTATGTGTGTGGGTGTTTTGTTTACATGTGCATCTGCACACCAAAAGAAGGCATGATACCCCATGGGATTACAGTGATAGATGGGTAGGAGCCGGCATATGGAAGCTGGGAATTGAAGTCAGGACCTCTGGAAGAGGAGCCAGTGCTCTTAACTCCTGAGCCATCTCTCCGGGCCCAATTTGGAAACAGTTTTGCTCTCCAGTACCAACTATCCTAATTCTACTAAATGCAGCCTATGTATCTCCTCTGGGGTCGACCCTACTCATGTTCTGGATGCTTTCTCTTGTCTTAACTCCTTGAATCTTTGTCTTGTGTGTCTGGTGTCTTCATTTGCTGTTACATCTACAAGCAAAGTTGACGTGTCATCTGGCTTATTTGCCATAAAGGTCTAATATGAAACATCAACAAATGATTATTCCTTGGCATAGCTTTGATCTGCCTCCTAGACAAGAGTGTTCAACGTGTGATTCCATTGACCTTTGTTCTGGGGTAAGCATCGTTCTTGATAGCAAAATTGAGTTTGTGTACTGTGTCCTACAGGGATAGATAGCTGGTGTCCTGGCTGAGTCCAGTGTGCCCTGCTTCATGAACACTGGTGCGAGAACGCTAGACTAAAAGCCTAGCATGGACTAAACACAAGTAGAATTCAGGGAATAAAACACGTCCTAGGTGTTTGTGTTCACTGAAGGAATCTGGTAGATTTTTAAAGACATTTTTAAATTGTGTATGTATCCTGAATGCCCTTGGAAGCCAGAAGACAGCACTGGGTCCCTTGGGACTAGAGTTATAGGTATCTATGAGCTGCCATGTGGGTGCTGGAAATCAAAACGTGATCTGCTGGAAGAGTAATCAGCACTATTAGCCATTGAGCCATCTCTTCAGTCTCCCCTGTAGATGTTTTAAATACCATTCTGATTTATCTTCACTTTCTCCCTATCATATCAACATATAAAAATACAATATGTTATATATAATTGAATGACGTCTTAGAGATCCAGTGGAAATGGTGTTATTGAATTCCTATCATGGAAACTACTTCCAATTGGTAACTCCTGAAGCCAAACAGCAGAGGCTACAGAGTTGAAGGGAAGATAAACAAGCCTTTCACTGACACAGAGCAATGGAGGTGAGAAAAGCAGGCCATTGCAAAGATAAGGTTATGAGCCTAGAGGTCACATGGAACAGCAACACATAGGGAAACAGCCTGAGCAGAGAGTCACCAGCACCAGAGGAAGGGGGAGTGGGGAGCATCCCAGATAAGAGGTCAAGGAGAAGACTGACTTGCAGGGAGCGTAGCTTTGTCACATTCATGGCACCTTGGGGATATTCATGTGGCAAGAACAAGGAGGCAGACTGGACTGGAGGCCTAGGGCAAAAGGAAGAAGGTCAGGATGAGGGCCAGATATGCAAGAGGCAGGACTGGAAGCCATGAGATGAACTCCCTTAAAAAGCATTTCTGGAATATGGGGAAAGAAGAGTATATACATGGAGTTAGTCTCAAATCCAGGCAGATCTGAAGTCCAGGAAGGGAGTCTAAGAAAGTCATCTTGAAATAGTAGCTGAAGAATTCTCGGAGTTAGGCCAGGCATGGTGGTGCACACCTTTAATCCTGCGCTCAAGAAGCAAGGCAGGTGGATCTCTGTGACTTTGAAGCCAGTCGGTCTCCTTAGCAAGTTCCAGGGCAGCCAGGGCTATGTAGAGAGACCTTGTCCCAAAAAGAACCCAGTCAATACAACGCGACACACACACACACACACACACACACACACACACACACACACACACACACACACAAGCATTTGCATCCCAGATCCATAGGCCCAAACAAAATTGTCTCCCACTCTCTGTGTTCAGGTTCAAGGGCTAAGCCAAAGGGTTTCTGATTGCTGGTAGACAGGGACAGTAACCTAGCTCAGGCAAGCTGAGTTCCAGAAGTAAGCAGCTGCCTTCCTATTGTTTACCTGGTCTAGAGGTTGGGTTGAGAATGTTTTAGAGTTCTGAAAATAAAAGGGCTGTATAGATAATAGCATCTTGTGCTCCGGATTATATTTTTCATTAGTATACTTGTTAATAACTTTCTTCCTTGCCAGCATGTACTCTTGGGATGTCAGTAGTTATTAAAAGGCACATTCTGGAATTTGATCTTCAACTCAGGAGATTTTCTTTTAAGTACTTGTTTTGTTCATAGACAGCACAGTACAGAAAACAATCAATAACCACTCAGTACTGAGATCTGTGCTGCTTGATTCAGGGGTAACAAGAGGATCATGGGAAAGGTTGGAGCATGCTAGGCTGTTAAACTCTTCTGACTCTGCCTAGGCTGTATATTACTGTAAATAGTACCGAAATCATGTTGTTCTGCTGCTCCTATAGTCTCATTGTCCCTATCAGGTAAAAGCAGTCAGCTAGGACACTTAGCCAACATGTACTTCAGTATTTAACTTACAACCGTTCCTTTCACTTATGGCTCATCAGTGTTCCAAAACTGTGTCTGTGTTTGTTGCTTATACCTTAAGGATGCCCTTTCAGTAATCCAAAACCTGGTTTTAATTTCCTGTTGCTGCTATAACAAGTTCTCAAGGACGTCTAAGCTCTATTAGCTTGAACCCCAGTTGTTGTTTTACAGAGGGAGGTAAGAAATCCATAACAAGGCTTAAGTCAGGCTGTTGGAAGGGTCACATTCCTTCTGGAAGCTCAACGGAAGGCTTCTGTTGCCAAGATGAGCAAGTTCACTACTAGGACAATTAGTTGTTGTTGTTTTTGTTGGTATTGTTGTTTTGTTGTTGTTGCTATTGTTGTTATTCAGAACGCCTATCAGAAATCACTTTGAAGAGGAAGTCAGGACACTGACATTGGCTCCTTGTCCACCGACTGATTCATAATATCCACTTTCACACCATAGGAATGGTAACAGACTTTCATGAGGGTCAAAGCCCCAGGACCAATTCCTAATGAGTGAGAATTTGAAAGGTTTGGTGACTTTTCTATCTAAAGAGAGTTGTAAGTCAGGAAAGGAAAGGAAGGCTGCTTCTAGTTGGATAGGAGGTTCCATTATTATATACCAGCAGTTAGACACATGCTGCCAGGAAACCTATAAAAGGAGGCTGGCCACCACATCACCCCACCCATCCTTGCCTAACCTCCTGCCTGGCCTGAAATAAGTCCCTCTGTCCACACCTCTGGCCAATATGGCCTTCTTTCATTTATACTTTCCTCTCTTTCTATATTTCTTTCCTCATTTTTTCTTCTTCTGTTCTTTCCTTCTCTCCAGCTCATGGTGAGTCTTAAAGCCAGCCATATGACTTTCTTATGCTGCACTTGCCATAGCCACTTCTGAAGTCAGCAGCCTGTCTTCTGATAACTGCCATCTGACCCTGATGTGTTCAAATCCCAGAGAACGTCCCCTCACTTGTTCCATTAAGTTAGTTAAACACTTTTGTGTTTGAAACCGATTCTTAAACAGTTCCCAGCTGTTCTAGAAATTCAAAGGCAGAGTGAAAAGGAGCTTCATTGCATGAGGGGACTGTTTATATCATACACATGAGTCTTTAATAGTCCTCTCAAGAAAACCATGCTAAAGACTCTTTGAATTTTCTTTTTTATATATTTCAGTGTCATTATAAGAAGTTTCCCTCTCTTACAGGGATTTTGTTGAGAACAAATATGATTTTAGGAGAAAGTGTTTCTTAGGGATCTTAGAAAGACAGTTTGCATTTTAAATCTGGATTGTTTTTATTCTGCTTTAAAAATAGGTGAGACCAAAGTGTTCTTAATTTCATTGTCTGTGGAACTTGGGGTCTACATAAATTTTCTCTGAGACAAGTTGATAAGAGTTATTTATTTCTGAATAAGTATTCATTTTAGATCATTATAAAGTACTATAATCCCTTACTGGGATTATATTTTAAAGAAAATATAGTGATAAGTTGAATATACCTTATTTTCTTATATTATAATATCTAATGTATGTCTCTAGACCTCTTTTCCCCAATATTCAAACTTCAGTAGATCTTCTAAAAAGCTCCTGATCTCCCTTACTTTAGTTTTCTCCCTGTGACATAGCAATGGAAATAATCCTGTGACCTCAGTGGATCTCAGTAGAAATTGGTGAATTCCTAACTTTGAGGTACTGCACAAATGTCAACCCCTGGTAAAGCTCAGGCAAAGTCAGCTGATCCCTTGCTGGAGTGCTTGCCCCATCATAGTAAGATGTGTCATTTCCTCCTGGGGAGAGAATGGATTGATAGCCTTGATGAGAGAATGTGTGCACATCAACAGAGAGCCACTCTCATGGTTTCCAGCCCAGCATCACCAAAGCCACTCATTATATTAAATTATAATGAAACTCTAAATAGCATAAGAATAAAATTCTGGCTTTTCTATTTGAAACTCTTTAGTAAAATGACTGTGGAAGTTCTTTCCAAGCGTGTGTGTGTGTGTGTGTGTGTGTGTGTGTGTGTGTGTGTGTGTGTGTGTGTGTGTGTGTTTTCTTTCCAAGCTTACACACACACATACACGCACACACACACACATATATATATATATATGTATATATGTATATATATGCCTTTAAAATATTCTGATTCTATCTTCCTTTCTTTTTCCCTATAATTCATCTCTGGTAGTTCCTTTATTTTGTGACCCTTACCTTCTAGCAATTTGCAGATGTTGCCTTAATTTTTTTTCATATATCCTAAAATTCTGGCCTTTATAAATATTTTTCCTTCAACCAATTATTGTACTTTTCTCTTTAATTTCTTCCAGTCATCTTACACAAGCTTAACAGAGCTGAGTTGATTCTTGGCTCTTCATAGAAAGAGCTAGTGATAGCAATAGTGAAGCCAGCCCTACCCAATAATTTCATCAGAGTAAGGTGCCTCTGCACCCACAGTATGAGGACACTCTGTGAACAGTCTGATAATGTCTTTGAAGATTAAGAGTACTTTATCCATAACATTATATGTACAAAAGGCACCTCAGGTCACTCCTATCCAAATAAAGTATCTTCCTAAAAATGTTAATTAACAGTAAAAGTAAGAAGAAATAACCCTGTTGGATCTACTAAATAGATGAATGGAGGGGATATGGGTCAAAACAGTTAGTGGTTTTCCTTTTGGTTTTTGGTGCTCCGTGCTACCAGGTATCTGATTTACATACCATGTGTTAGTATGTGAGCATGGGGCATAGAGAAGTCCATCGATCCAACCCTGTTTTCCTGTTGGTGAGATGAAATACAGTCTTGGTGAATCAGCACCTCCTACTTGTCTTAAAAGTGGGATGGTTACTTATGCCAATGCATTGTCTCTCATTCAGCTGGTGAGGAGGGGAGTGGGAGGTAGCCACAGGGAGGAGACTCTGAACAAACAGCACAAGCCCTGGATCCCAGTGTGGGTGGGTGGTGGGTGCCCGGAGCAACCAGGGTGCCCAGTTGTCACATGTGGTGCTGAGCAACCAGTAAGTGATTCCAGAAAGGAGGTGAAAAGATAACATAGGAATCCACTGGATAAGTAGGCCATTCCAGCCCATACAGAGAGCAGCAGCTAAGGGGCGTTTCCAATCCTGATTTCATTTAACTCATGGGAAAAGACTAATGCCTGCCCTATTATTCAGGTTTGTCTGCAAAATATAACATAGAGTTAGTTGCTTATCCATTGAGAGTGCTCACATTGAGTCTACCGTGGTTCTTCCAGCTGCTCAATCTCATGTCAGTGGCTGGCTCTGTCTAGTCGATGCTTACAGAGTTAGGTTTTTGGAGAAGCATAAATTCAATGGTGTAGTTTTCAAACAGCTTTTTACAAAACATATCGTCTCTGTGCCCCAATTCAATGTTGAACATTTGTGAGACTTTCTGATTTGTATTACTTTCTCTTTGCCCCTACTCCAACGAAATAATATTTATATTGCTCAGCTACCAACCTCTGTTGAAATCTAAGCCAGACAAAAACTTTTGCTTACTACACGTAGTCTCTTTTCCTTTTCTGCCTCTGTTTCTGTCTCTCTGTCTCTCTGTCTCTCTCTGTCTCTCTGTCTCTCTCTGTCTCTCTGTCTCTGTCTCTCTCTCTGTCTCTCTCTGTGTGTGTGTGTGTGTGGCTATTTTTCTGAAAGAACTCAACTCTTCTTTCTTTCCTTTCTCCATCTTTATATTTTTATCAGCCAATTTAATTTTATTTTTGAATCCCTTTGGGGCCAACATGAGTTGGTGATAATCACCATTTATTATGCATATTCTATCTGTTTGAGTAACAGTTTGCACCCCAACTTTGCTAGGAAAGTATGTTAAGATTGTGTTTTTTTATTTATTTACTTATTTATGTGGACCATGAAAATAATGTTGGTTTATTCATCTGAAATACACAATGAAAAATACTTTGGTCAAAATAATTAGGGACTGAGATGGAAGGCAGCATTGCAAAGTTCTGTGTTTGGTTATCTGTGTCTTCAGCTTTATATATCATCTCAGTTTCTCCAGTATCCAGGTTAAGAATGATCATTCTAAACTTCATAAAACCAGAAGGGGGTTAAACTGGTGTTTATAAAATGTGTTTTGAACTGATGTAATTTCTATCTAAGAAAAGAACTCCTCAAAGGAGTCTGGATTAATCTGCCTAAATTACCCATCATCTCTGTCAGAAAGCTTCAGATCTCTGATCTTGTTTTCTCTCTCGATCCTTAAGTCTGTTTCTGAGTGTTAGAGAGGGTTAAAGAGGATGTCACTGTCATGGAGTCATAAATAGGGAAGACGTGTCAGGCATTAGTTAAAGCTCAGGTGTGGACTTAGACAAGGTTTGCAGGGTGTGTTCTATTGACTGTGCAGCAAAGCAAGCGTCAGGTAGCCAGCATGTCTTGTCATCCACAAATGCTTACAGTGGCATTTTCCATGTCAGAAAAGGCCCCTTTCCATAGCTCATCCCGTGTAACCAACAGAGACTTGAGTCTACACTTCCCTGAAGCTGGCTGAAAAGATGGCCCTCCAGAAGTTTGCCAAGTCACTTCCAATGCAAGAAGGGGAGTAACAAGGAGCTTGGTGCCTGGGAGGCAGATAGACTGATAGTGTAGAGATAAACAAGGTGGATCCACAGCCCATACCTAACTTACTATGTGTGACGAAGACTGAGGGATACTCCAACACTTCCGGCCACATGCACAGCAAGTTCAGTGTCAACAGGGCAAGATGGGTTTCTCTTTTATTTCCCACCAGAGTGTTTCACTGTGACTTAACTATTATAAATATAGTCTCAGTGTTTTCCATGAGTTCTTGGAAAATTACCCAGACACATTTCTCCTCAGGCAATACTACCAAATTAAGTAGAGTTACTGTCTTATTTTGTAAAGGGTCACCACTTTGGCTCATGATTCTTAAGGTGGTCTCTCAGACTCAGGCTGAAAGCTGCTAAGATCACACTTTGCCAGGATTTGTACTCACACCAGTAAGGAGTAACTTTGACAACCCAAGATCACAAAAGTCTGAGCATCATTCCCTTGATCTGCATTCAGAGCAATGGAGACGGCTTGGTTGTCCCTGACCCTTTCAGTTACATTAACTTCATTAAAAATATGATTTTAAAAGTATTCTGTCTGGAGGACGTGCTCACAATTCAGCCTTGTGTATCCAACAGTAGCGGTTTTGCATTCCTTTTAGTCCCCCATGCTTAGAAAATTCAATTGCAGAGCTACACCTGGCCTCTCTCTTCTTCAGGCCCAAGGTTTTACTTTATCTTTGTCTTAGAATACCCTTTCATTGACTGCCATGTTTGTAAGTATATCTCTGCTAATCTAACTTATCCATGTATCACCTCTGGTCTGTGGCCAGCCCTTCTCAAGTTTGTAGTTAAATTTTCTACAGGATCATATAGCTGCAATAGAAAAGCTTGATGTGGTCTCTTTCTGATGGAACAGAAGGCCCCGCCCAATAGAACTTGCCTATTGGACCTCTCTTCCTGTTACTGAATCAATTTCCACTCAAAACTAAACTGATGGTCTCATCATAGATGTTCACAAGCAGTCTTGGTTCTCCTCCCCAGACCCACTCAGAGTCCAAGTGCTTTGCAGCTAAGGAGGAGCTCAGGGAACTAGCATGTTTTGCACATTTGTGTAGGGCACTCTCTGGTAAAGACACATGCAGTGGCCCCACATAATCCTCTGATAGCCTGAAGCACTATTAGACTGACACACAGGCCAGATTTATACCACAGCAGGTGAAGAACAGGTGGCCAATAGGCGTCTAAGTCTACATGTATTCCGTAGATATGCATAGAAAAGAAAATCAGGAATCAGCTGGCTATTTATTGAGGCATCATCTGTGAGGCCGATGGACTGTTTAGCAAGCCATTAAGTAGACCTCCTGGGTCATTTGGCCAGCCTGTGGTGAAGCTTCTTGAGAATGTGCTTGGGCTCCTCCCATCCAGTAGATAGAAGACTAGAAGCTGTGCATTCTGAGACAAAGGCAAGGTGACAAGCAGGGTGCAGATGTGCAGCCCTCCTAAAGATCCTTGATGAGCCGTGATTCTTGGGATATATCCAACTTTAACAGGAGCCCTCGTTTCAGAGACTCAGGCAGAGGAAGAGTAATTTTTGAGACCTGGAATCATTTGTATGGCGTGTACTTGTTTGGTTTGGTGTTTATTGCAATCTTTTTATATATGGGTGCCATTTTTATTGACCACTTCCAGAAATGAATGTTCATCTAAGCCAGAGCTGCTGCATGAGGTGCTGACTTGCACAAGGCATGCTAACTCTCAGTTCTTAGGCTTCACCTCAGCTGAGCCAGACAGAGTTGCAGCCAGAGAGAGGAGGCCATTTCTCGCTCCCCAAATCTCAAGTGCCTATTTGATATACTTTTTAAAGATTTATTATTTTATTCTGTATATATGAATATTTTGTGTGTGTATGTGTCTTTGCACCATATGAGTGCATGCCTAGTGCCCATGGAGTTCAGAAGCAGGTGTCAGATCCCCTAGAACTAAAGTTGCAGTTGGTTGTGAGCTACCATGTTGTTACAGGATCTTTGATCCCATTGTGAACCCCAAGATTGTGAACTGTAAAACCGTATCTTGTCTAGTGTGGTTCAGCACTAACACACATCTTTAATCCATGAACTTTCTGTTTATTGTAAGCAGGTGGCTATGGTCTCGTTCAGCCAGCCCTAGCACACACCTTTAATCCAAGAGATAAGGCACAGGGTGTAATAAAGTTAACCCTAGGTCAAGAGCCAGAGCAACAAACCAGCTGACAGGGATTAAAGAGTAGGAGGGACTTTCAGTTGAAGGATATTTAAGACAGCATGGATAAAACAGGGCTTTTGAGCTTTGAGCTAGCAAGCTCTTTTGCTTTTAGTTGTTTTTTTGTTTTGTTTTATTTTGTTTTTGTTTTTTGTTTTGTTTTTCCTCCTGCGACGTCAGCTGAGCTAGTGAGCTTTTTGGGCTTTTTCCTCTGAGACAGGAGCTGAGTAGGAAGGTCAGCTGAGTGCTTTCTCTGCCTCTATGAGCTACCAAGTTTTCACCCCAGCACCTGGCTCCTGAGTCTTTATTGGTAAACTTAAACAATTTGGGATTTACTTTCTTTAAAACAACATTTTGGTGTGGGGTTATTGGGGATCAAATTTGGGCTCTGCAAGTCCTCTTAATCTCTAAGCCATCTCTCAAGCCCCTCAACCTCCTATTTGGAAACCTCTTGGAAATCTCTCAGTTCCAACTCTAAATCCTATTCAGAGCCTTTTTTAAATTTTGTTTTGTTTGTTTTGTTTTTTTCTTGGTCATCTCCTCTCCTTTTCCTGTCTCATGTGAACTCACTAACTGTGTTCATTCCAGAAAATCAAGTTCTTGCTTTAGAAAATAGAGAGGCTAAGGCCTCGGCCATGTCACTTGTCAGTTCTTTTGGGATGATCAGCTAAAAATAAGAGTTAAATGAAACTGTCTCCGTGGCTCCTGAAAACAGGCAGTAAAGACCCTTGTAGAGCTGGTGGCTTGTGCCATGGTTTGAGGGCATGGCTTCATTCTCCCACCTCCTGCAGCATGGAGCCTCCCCCTGATTCCTATCTCTGACCTAGGAGCATGGCCTTTACTGTCTTCATTTCAGATGAGGAAACTGGCCCAACAAAGGCAAAGGACTTCCTCAGGGATGTACTGTGTGACACAGTCATTTGCCTAACTATCCTTCTCTATCCCCCCCCCCCCCATCCCCTTCTTCCAGGACCATGTTATTTGGGCTGTCTTAAATCTTTGTTCTTCTTCTACCCTTTAGGCCTTCAGGAATACTCTCTCCCTGCCACCACCCCTCTCTCACTCTTATGGCTAGGACCTCATAGCACTGAGGACACAGGTGCTGCTTTCCTACTTCTTTAAAGACTGAAACTACAAATCATCTTCAGACCTAACTTGTCACGACTGCCTGTGGAGCTGGAGATCCCAGCTGGCCATGTGTTTTCTGCCAGAAGCACAGGCTCCAAGCCTAGAGCCTCTGAAGAATTTTCTGAGATGGGAAGTGTCAAGGTCCAACAATGGCTCTTTGTCTTTTCTGTGTGTGACTGACACATTCTCTTACTGAGCAGAGCTACTTCTGAGTTACTTTGAGAGGAAAGCCCAGGGCCAGTGAGATGGTTCACAGATAAAGTGATTGCCACCAAGCCCAACAACTTCTGACCTCCATATGGGGGCCATGGTGTGTGTGTTGGGGGGTGTGCACATGTGTATGTGTGTGTGTGTGTGTGTGTGTGTGTGTGTGTGTGTATGTGTGTACACACTCAAATAAATAAATAAGTAAATAAAATGTAATTTTTTTTAAGTGTAAAAAAATTTAAATAGAGACAAACCGATCTGTGGAACGTAGAATATGACCATGTGGCCACTACACACACTGGTCCTCTGAGTTTCCAGTGCCTAAGAGGTATGATTAAGGTCCACTCGTTGCCAGTGTCTTTCTTTAAGGTGCCCTAGGGATTTCTAGCATAGATCCAGAGCTTTCAATGTAAAAGAATATTCTAGGCCTGGGGATAATGTAGGGTTCAGTGATAGAGCACTTGCCCAGCATGCTTACAGCCCTGGGCTCCCTGATCCCTTGCAGTGCCAAGAACCAAAACAAAACAAAAGGAATAGTCATCTGGTGAGGCTACAGTAGACACAGTTTGAAGAAAGCCCGAACACACTTTCCCACATTCTAAATCGCTACCCCGCTGTGACCTGATATTATGGCCTCGTCTCAGGTGCTGCCTTCAGCTCAACTGTTGTTAATATCCTCTTTGATGGCAGTGACTTGTTTATCTGTGTGCAGAGGAGACTCAGACCCACTCATGTGGCGTGTTCATCTGTGAGTCTATTCCAGGATTGACAGGGCCCCAGGAGGATTCTGATTGCAAGCCCACTGCACCATTCCTCCCTTTACCCTCATTTGCCCTTTAGTTTCTCTAAACACGCTTCACTGCTTGAAGGGAATGCTGCCTTCAAGAGGGGTGATACCTCAAGTGTCAGGAAAGTTAAAGACTCCTCGTTGTTTCTCTCCCTAGCTTTGAGATTCATAAAGATAGCATGTTGGCTTTTTTTTTTTTTTACATGCATTTCTAAAAAAGGTGAATAAATAAATGTGGCCAGTAAGGGACGTCTATTACAAGAACAAATTTAGAACTTGAAAGCCTTTTTCTTCTAGGAAGCTTGTTTTAATGATATTAGTACCACAGTACTTCCAATGAAAATCTTTTTAAATAACATATCTAAAATAAGGACAAAGACTTTTTACCTGTACTTAGTATACATTATTTTCCATATAAGTATATGTTCAAAGTTCCATATCTGAATACTGATGCCATATGTCATTCTGGAAAAGTACAGACAGCAAGAGCAGGAAACCAGAAAGATATGTTCCCAACATATTACCGCAAGCCTGTGCAAGGGCTTCCCTAGGAGAAAAAAACCATGTGGCCACATCTTTCCAGCACCTTTCTTAGACACAGTAAGCGTGACTACACTCTGGGGCAGGGCCTTTGACACAACTGTCCTCTACTTCCATCTCTCATTTTGTGTCTCTTTAATCTGTCACTAAGCCTTCCCTAATAAGAAGTATTTTTAAGACATGTGTAAATAGGTGGATAGACAGATAAATATTTGTTTAAAATCAGAATCTTTCTTTTTACCCAGTTTTTACCTTAAACTTCACGACTTGATTTTGTTTCTCTAAAGTCACATAAGTGTGGTTAACAGAGACATGGTTCTGGTGGGTACTGTGAGATGTAATTTTAATTCCCTTCTATTCCTAACCAATAATAATATTGAAATTTTGAGTAAACAACATTTGAGAGGTACTGAAACCCAAGATCCACTTAAATGCTAAAATGCTACCCTGTTATCCACAAACCACCAGTTGTAAGTGGTTCCATGCCCAGTTCAGTTGACAGCGAGCGAATTCGGAAAGTTACAAGCTAGGAACCAGTAAGAGATGCCAAATGCCTCCTTGCCTTCCCCTAAAGTATTGGCATGAGGTTTTTTTCTTTAAAGTAATTTCCTTTGATTTTTGAGATCTGTTGGACAACATGATGTCCAGCCACAGGGGTCAGTAAGCATAATACTTCCCTTTTAGTGCTAATGTGCTGGGTGAAGAAGGAGGTATAACAGATATGCACACAAAATTGTGTGAGAGAGCCTGTAGACAGGTGGGGCATCATGGTCACACACATCCCTCAGTAGCCCTACAGGAGAAGCCTATTCCTACAGAACCGTCAAGTGTCTGTGATGCTTAGAAGATAGGCCTCCAAGAAGGTCCCCCTGTCTTTTTGTGTTTTCCATACGTTACTGGCAAATGCAAATCACTTTCAAAACACAAAATCCTTTAGTGAGAACTCATGCTGTTCTTAACAGTTTGTTAGTCTGTCTTCCACAAGCTCCAGGTTAGAAGAAACAGGCCAGAACATCTGAGTGCATCCCTTGCCTCTCCTTTCCTTCATCATTCCTCCCTCTAACCTGAACCTTGACCTTTTGCCTGTTTGTCACTCAAACCCATTGCCCTTGCCTCTCATTTTTGCACCAGCCTCCAACTCTGACTTGACCTCTGCCCCAAACCCTTCTCAGACTCATAAGCCTAATGCTGCCAACATACCCACAGAACTGACTCTGTTCTCCATTGCCCCATACCCGCAGATGTGCTGTGCTTTCGGTCACTGGCTGTAGCTGAGGATGATCTGCCGCCTCCCAGGACCTCAGTTCCATCATCATTTCTATCCTTATTTCCAGCCCCTCTCCTGCAATTTCCCAGGTGTGAGATAAGCAGTTTGGTCCCATGCAACTTGTGCTTATAGCTTCATGCCTTCTGTAGTCCTTAACCGTGATTCCAAGGTTCTTAAGAGTAACAAATATTTTCTTATCGCTCACTTGTTTACTGAATTTCTGACACAGGACTCTATTCATTGGCTGGTTTTCGTTACTGTTTCGTTTTGAAACAGGGTTTCCCTTTGTATCTTTTATTGGCCTCAAATTCACTATATAGACCAGGCTAGCCTCAAACTCATTCATATATATTTCTGCCTCTCTGCCTCCAAGTGCAGGGATTAAAAGCATGTGCCCCTACTCCTGGCAGCTATCTTTTTATTGTTCCATGCTTAAGTATGCATGCTTCTTGCTGAAGGACTGACTATAGGTTTGATTTTAAGGTATCACCAAGCCACTGGTGGGTTGTTAAAATGGGACTAGGGTAAACATAAATTAATCACCTAGATATTGAAAGTGGAAGGGGGGACCTAGTTAGATGTAGCCTAGGGCTAGTGTAGGCCAAAAATGTAGATGCACGTGGGCACATTCCCTCCACCGGCTTCACTGGACACCTGAACTTTTTGTAGCCTCAGTACTGCCGTTCTAAATGTTCCAGACATTTTTACATGGAGCCTGACATGGCGGCAGGGGTGAGAGAGTGGAGGAGGGGATTTTTAAGCTGTGTATATGTTGGAACATGCTTTTCTACATGCCTGGCATGTGGCAAACTATTAACGCCTACCAGTGGAATTAAACTTTAATACTCAATGGAGTTCTTCAGTGTTCTTCAGTGGAGGTTAGTATTCTATATAGGAGCAGTACCTCATCATCCAGTCACAGAAGTAAGGACAGAGAAAACATCTTTATGGGATGAGCCTAGCATTTGAACTATGTGTCAGTGAGTCTAAAGCCACTTCATGACCCAGGTTCTAAAGGGACCCTTTAGGTCAAACATAGGTACAAATTCAGTAGACCAAGAACTGTCATAATCAGGTATCTAGAATAATAGTCCCAAAGCAAGCCCCAGCAGGCAGGGACTATGCTAAAGTTAATCACTTCCTCCTTGTTCATTTTTCTCTTCAGACATTGAGAACAACTATGAAAGATCCAATACGCTGCATTTACTGAGCATATATTGCATCCTAGGCACTGTGTGTGTGTGTGTGTGTGTCCTCTTCTGGGGTGTGCCTCTGATTTCCTGAAGTTTCTGTTTAGTCGTGCACCTTTTGTCTTCTTTCTCCAATGGGCGATCTTAACTCAGACTGGACCCAGCTTCCTTCTGCAGAGCTCACTCTCTCCTGCCTTCTCCACTCCTGGAACTACATTCCCTTCTGCCTTGCACGTGCAGCCTGCGTTGTTTCGCCAGCCTCCATCATTCTTCCCAGTGCTGTACCTCCTCCCTACCAGGCAGGGCTTTCCTTTCAGCGTGTGATTCTTCTGTTCTTATCTGGGGCTAGCCCTGCCTTCTATGGCCTCCGTTCTCTTTTGGATCATGCTCTCGTGTTTATAGCCAGCATCATTCAGTTCGATCCTGGAAGACAGTGTTGTGGGGTTGGTGAGTGCTGTCATCAGTATTAATCTTGTTCCCTTAGCAAAAATGGCAATTTGTTGCATCAAGAACTGCATCTTGTTTTACTGTTGTGTTTTCCACAGTCCCTTGCAATACAGCAGAGAACTGACACCTGATGAAGTCTGTAAGTGATAATCCTAAGAAAACCAGACTGCCCAGACTTTCAGAAACCTGTTTCTGGCATGTGAGGACTGTATCTTTCAATTCATTTTTAAAAGCCCATATCAAAGGTGGGGGAAAGAGGAGGACAGCTGTACTGAGGAGCACCAGGAAAATCCTTGGTTCTGCAATGGTCTGAATGTTCACTGTGACCCACCCAAGTGCTTACTGAGGTTCCCCAGAATGTACATAAACCTTAGGCTATTCCCACAGCATTGTGACGCTCAAGAGCAGGCCATGTCCTTTGTCTGCACCCTGCCCATGTAGGCTGGTGGGAATGCTGAGAACAGTGGCCAACGTGCTGCCCCACAACCTCACTGTAGAGCGGGGAAGGACATTTCTGTGCATATATAAAATACTGGGGGGGGCCGTGTTTTTATTTTTTAAAATGTATATGGGCTGTGAATTGGACTCAAGATCTTTGTGCATACTAAGCATCCACTCTATCATTACCCTATACCCTCAGCTTACAAAATAGTTTTTAATAAAATTCCACTCAGAACAGAAAAGACAATTTCCAAAAGTGACTTTAATTTATTTATTTATGTTTTTTTTTTCCTGTAATGAACATCTCCATATGAGCTTTCGGCTCCTTTGGAGTGACAGAGCATATCTGGATATACTGTATTACCATATTCAGGAGAGGAACTGGTGAAGATTTAGGGGAAAAAAGGTGAACTCAGTAAGAATATTTACAAACTGATAACTAAAGCATTTGATTTCCCAGGGGAAGTAAGTGAGACAGAGGCAGGGAAAGGGAGACAGGCTATGAAGTGAACCTCCCTGTGCCTGTGTGCTCCCCCCTCCAGCTCTGTCATTTCCCAGGGCATTGCCTAAGTAGGGATCCCACTCCACGCACACCAGCCACCTTGTGCTTAAGAGAGAGTTGAGCATCTTCACTCAAGGTGTGTGACTGCATCTGCATCTCCACGAGGGCGGCAATTGGCACTTGAGCTCCTCCTTGCATGTATGGGCTTCAATCCAACTGCATTAAGAAATCTTCCTTGGATAGTAATCTGGAGCACAAAAACCTGCAGTCATAAATCAACACAATGGATTGTCTCTCAGTGTAGACTAGGGCAGAGTTGTCCCTGAGATAAAGCCAATTCCCCAGGCAGGATGGAAACTAGCTCTTTGTACCTCAGTGTTCTCGCCCAAAGCCCCTTAGCACTTAAGTTGAATGCCTGTTAAAAAAAAAAAAATTAGCCCAGAAGTGTTTAAGGTTCCTCAGCATCCACCAGCATACCCAGATGCAGGTGGAATCTGCTGGGCTCTTGGGTGGGCAAGGGTTTCTAATAAAGTGTGAGGTAGAGAGCACATACTCTTGAAAGGCTCAGTCTTGGCTCTGCCAATGTTGCTGTGTTTCTTTAAGCCTTACTCTGGCTCCAAAATCAAGCCATGTGGAGAGGCCCTGTTGCTCACAAGACTTCTTATATTTGCCAATGAGTGAGGCGGGGAGGAGGGTGAGCGGAATGGAACCTGATTTACAGAAAGTCGGCCTGTGCTATTGTCATCAGTGTCAGGTTTTTCTTAGAAATAGGCCAGTTTGACCATGAGCTGTTATGGCTCCTTGCTTCAGAGTCTATCTGGTCTGGAAGGGTTGTTCGGGATGCAGGTCTTCTCCTTCTGTGTAATGTCTCTAACATCCAGCAGCCAGCTTGACAAAAGTCAGCTTGAAGACATATTGGAAAACCGGTTCCTCTTTATTTATATACAGTATGAAAATAAGAACTCCACTCGAGGGGGCCTGAGATTTGATGACAAAATAAAATACAGTAAATTAGTTCATTTTAATTCTGTGATTGACAAAAACACTCATGTGTCAACAATAGGAATATGTATCCATTAAAATTGTGCAGACTTGTATCTTAGTGTGGGCTCTTTGGAGAGATGGTAAGTACTGTTGAGACAGGTGGGCCTTCCCTCCTGAAAGTGTGCAACCAGGCTGCAAAGGAAGATGAGACAGATACACAGCAGGGAAGGTCAGAGAACTTTGTGTATACAATGAAATAGTCAAAAAATGCAGCTGCAGTTTTAAAATAATAAATATACATTATATAACAAATAGAGTCAGTTGGCTGATATAATTCACCTCACCAAAAGTCCAGTTTGCACCTTTGAAAATGGAGAGAAAGAACGACAGATGCAGGATCTAGCAGGCATAGGGTGGTAAACATGGTACAGACAGACCTCCAGCAGTTGCACAGGGGGTTACCTGATGCTTCTTCAGCAGCCTTCTGAGGAGTAGCACGTCTCTGGGCCACAGTATTGGCCCCAGCCTGAGCTACGGTTTTGTATACTTTGCCATTCTGATTTATGAATGTGGTAAATTACCACTGACCCCTCTTGACTCCTACCTTCAATCAATTCTCTTTCAAAGCACAGTCAGAGTCTCAGATTTCCAAAAAGAAATCTGAGCTGGATCTTTGAATCCTACATTTCTGTGCCTGATAGAGTGTTGCTCGGGTTGGCATGATAGCCCCAGGAGAGACAAGGGACCTCACAATGTATAGCTCTTTTGCCCCCAACTCCCCGCCATTTCTGTCCATCCTGTGTACGGTACCTCATCACACAACACAGCTCAAGCATGCATTAAGCCAGAAACATGCACCATTGTCCTATGTACTCATGTTCCCCTCAGTGTATTCCCTCATACTGAGTAGGTGATCTCAAATCCCACCTCTCCTGGGCAGCCCCAGGTATTTAGAGTACAGTGTGGATGCCTCCTTGAGTGGCTTCTGACTCTGCCATTGTAGCGTTGATGACCACCAAGGGTAAACTCGTGGTTTGGATTCTGTGACGCCTGCTGCAGGCTCTCCCTCTCCCTGTGCCTTAAAAGGGTACAGGAGGCCATTTGAGTTGAGCCTAAATTCAGTTTTTCGTGATGCGTTTTGTGACTATAAAAATGGAATCAAGGGACTGCAGTTTTTCAGTAAGCAGAATAATGCCGTCCAGACAAAAATGGAAGCCCCCCATAAAAGTAGTTGAATACACATGTGAGAAGTTTTTTAAATAATAACTTTTAAATTTTCATTATACAAATAAGTTTCATTTCAGAACTGCTTCTTTTCTTGATGGCTCTGTCATTATTAGCCATGCAGTAGCTTCTTCCCAAAAGTCTGAGTAGAGGAAGAAAATGGACAGGTGGGGGCTGCTCCACGCTTCTAGGGCTCATGTGTTTAGGGGCAGGGCCCCCATAGGAAGTGTGCTAAATCATCTGACTTTAATAGATTTCTTACAGAAGCATATGTGACCTGGTGTAAGACCCTACCTGGTGGCCTCAGGCCTGCTGCCTCTGTGCATGAGGAAGTTAATATGCCAGAGCCACACCAGGGAGGAAACTGGACCTATTAGGTACTACACCAGGTCTCTGTGGTGAACAGACCAGTGTCCCCACCCTGCAGACATCTCCACCCTAGTCTGAGAGCTCCGATGTTGCCTTGCATGGCCAAGACAGTAGACAGCTTCGCTGTGGGATCTTGTGAAGGACCTCAGGCCCAGGAAATGGCTGTGGATATTCAGGTGACCCTGGCTATAATGCAACTGCATCCCTTTGTCCAATTTCACTTCCTCCGCTTTCGGTTAATTATAACCCAAACGTATCAAATGGAAAATTGGAGAAATATACCACAGATAACTTACAGTACATTGTCAGCACTGTTCTGTTGCGTTGTTGGGTTTATGGTTCTCTGACGGTGTCAGTGTGTAAGCAGAGTTATATCATAATCCAGGTGTAATCCCAACATCTAAAAGTTAGAGGCAGGAACATCACGAATTTAAGGACAGCATATGCTGAGAGCATGCCTCAGAAAACAAAGTAGAAATGAAAGCAAGCTTTGTCACAGACACACGTGAGTAGGAAAAGCTTAGAAAGTATAGGGCTCATTTAAATCCACAGCTTCTGGCATCCGTTGAGGCCTTTGAACTTGTATGTCCGAAACTACAGGGACCCTTTATGAAATGGCCAAGAGAGTCAAGTCAGAGAAGGTAAGAAGCATTCAGAATCACTGGTCCCAGTGACACGAAGAGGTGCTATGAAATGGGCAGCCTCGTGAAACGGAGGAGAGAACAGATTCTCCTAGAGCCTTCCTTGGGCCAGTCCTACCCACACCCATAGCTAACACTAAGAGCCCACAGTCTCAATAACCTATAGGGCTGGCAGTCCTCGTAAGATATTCCTGCCCACTCCTTGCCAGCATTGCTGCTAGCTCATTTCAGCAGGTACCTCGGGTTGTCCCAGCCTTCCTCCCACAGGTCTCTCTAGCTGCTTTTCTCTTTCTCCACCCTCATGTTCTCTGTTATTCTTCCTTTTTAAAAATATTGTGTGTGTGTGTGTGTGTGTGTGTGTGTGTGTGTGTGTGTGTGTGTGCCTGAGTGTGTGCATGTGTACCACGTGTGTGCACAGAGGCCAGAAGATGTTGATTCCCTGGAATTAGCACCACAAGCAGTTTGAGCCACGTGGTGTGGGAGCTAAGAGCCAAGCTCAGGTCTTCTGCACAAGCAGCAAGTGCCACTGAGCTATCTCTCCAGCTCCTCTTTAATGTTCTTATCTTCTCTCCGGCTCCTTAGCCATCCTGAAACACTGACGTTTTCCTCTCCACCCCCTTTCTTCTCTGACCAGTTACTAGATATATTACCACACTCAACCATTCAACTGTTTAACCAGTCTAAGCATATACTGTTGATTCTGTACACAGACTAGGAGGTCAAGCAGACAACCAGAGGCTATCGCACATTTCTACCTTCGTAACATTTCTTGAGAGAGATAGGAAGGGAGGGAGGGAGGGAGGAAGGGGTAGCTTTCTTACTGAGACCTACATCTTGCTTCTTAGGCTGGACTCTCCAGAGATCTATCTTTCCCTGACTTTCTAGTGCTGGGACTACAAGTATGTACCACGCTGCCAGCTGTTTTTAAACATGGGTGCTGGGGATCCAAACTCAGGCTTTTGTGCTTGTATGCCAAGCACTGCACTGACTGAGTTGTCTTCCTTCTGTCTAACTTTGTAACATTTCTAATAATTGAGCTACTCCTTTTATTTCCAAGTAAGTTATCATCAGTATTAGATATTATTAGCTGTCTACATGAACATGTATGTAGAACCTTCATGGCTACATGTCCAGAATACTTTTGAGATCTCGTTTGGCATATATATAATACTAAAACCCAATGTATCTGTTCCTTCCCAAGGAAATACATATCTCTACCAACAAAGGGAAAAGAAAAAGGAAAGGAAGTGGGGAAGGAAGAAACCAGACCCAGAGTGTCCTAACAGGCATATCCAACTGCTGAGCTCTCTCTAGACGTGTGCCGTCATGCGTACAAGAGTCACGGCTCAGGCTCCACTACCACCTGTCTTGGTGCCAGAGTCCTGACTTAGAGCAGAAGCCTGAGCAAGCTATCTGCACAACTTCTCCTATCCCTGTTCATGTCTTTAAAGTCCCCAGGGACGAAAGGACGCCACCACAGGATGCTTCATTCCTCCTGGAAGCAGAAGGCATGCCCCGCTGAGCTTACACGCACTAAAGGAGAGGCCATTCCTCATGTCCCTGTCGATGTGTTTTCAGTGCATAAGTCCAGGGCCCTTCAGAGAAACCAGCTTGCATTGAAAAGATTTGGGTTCCAACTTCCTAGGTGTCACTGCTCATTCCAGGCCTCATCTCCAGGAATATTTCACATGCATATCCTGTATAAACACTGCAGTGTGTATAGATGTGTCTCTATATACACAGAACTAAAGTATACATTAGCCAAGATAAACCACTTGCCAAAGCTTTAATCTCCCCAGGAGGGAGCAAGCCAAGCACTGGCTGAAGAAGGAACTAGAAGAAGCCCCTCTTCCCTTTCTGTCTCCCCTCTTAGATCACATGCATAAATAATGTTCACATGTGGCCGCAGACAATGTAACATTCATGACTTACCCCCTGAAGATGCCTTTATTGTGGGTATGTTACTTTCTGTAGACATTTTACATCTGATACTCCCTAAGTCATACTGGATTCCTAGGGAAGAAGCTGGCCAGAATATACTAGTTGTTTTCTGCAAGCAATGGGTCTGAGCAACCAAACTAGAAACCATGAATGTGGGTGGAGGAAGTTGCCTTATCAATGGCTGTGGATTCCATTCTACTTGGCTGCTCTGATTTGTACCTCCACTCCGCGTCGTTATCTTCTGAACTTGAACAACCCATATGGCCACAGCCTTTGCATCACGCACCTCCCAACCCCTGCTCTCCTAATGATTTAGGTGATGCTTCTGTAGTTGGCTGGGCCACAAACAGTAGTCAGTCTTCCACATCACCTCTCCTGTGACATTGGGTGATAAGCTGATCTAGAAGCTTCATTGTTTTTAATCCCAGTAAATGACCTCCAAGGAAAGTTTTATTTTAAAAAATTGGCTCACTGAAAAAAAATATGAATCAGTCCCTACTTTACATGTAAGGGATAGAATATTTGCAAATGACAAAAGAATTCTTACTTGAAGCAGCATCGTCCTCCATAGTACATGAAGATAATCTATATTCCAGAAACATTAATTACCCTTATGAAGCAGAGCTAACTTTACCATACTCAACCTAAGTAGGAATCTAGAAAAGCAATTGTTAAGAATTAGAAATTTAAGAACATATTCCTACCACTCCTGAAGAAGACCCAGCTTTGGTGCCCAGTGCCCACATGGCAGATCATAACCACACTTAACTCCAGTTCCCTCTTTGGACCTCTGAGGGCTCCAGG
This sequence comes from Acomys minous, assembly GCF_964271855.1. NCBI lineage: Eukaryota > Metazoa > Chordata > Mammalia > Rodentia > Muridae > Acomys > Acomys minous. The sequence continues at coordinate 61,430,678 of NC_140490.1, forward strand.
CATGCATATGGTGCACATACACACATGTAGACAAATCATCCATACACAGAAAACAAAATAAATCTTCTTGAAAACAAGAAAATAGGCCACTTTTCTTAAGACCTCACAACACGTGTGTTCATAGAACATTCATGGCATATTGTTCATTCGCTAGATCTAGGGCAGAAGAGAAATTCTGTTCAGCAATATCCAGGCCTCTTAACTCTTAGGACACTTGCACAAGTGCATATGTGCACACACAGAGATTGCTGTGCTGTATCAAATGCTTGGCACAAACATTTACTTGTTGTGTGACTTTTTACACATCAACCTTCACTATGAGGCTAAATTTCTACTTATACAAAATACAGAATGTAGTGCCTATCTTTGAGGGTTTTTCAATAATTATCAATAGATTAATGATAATAATAATGGTGCATAATAGACATTTAGTAAATAACATTATAACACTTCATTGACTTTCGTATGCAAATGTTCTCTTTTGAACAATCCTAAAATTGATAATGATAAATGATAAAATGCTGATAATGCCTACTCTACTATATCATGGTTTAATGGACAGTACCTCCCTTCTTGGGGTAAATAATAAAATAATATTACCCCCAAAAGTTGGTGGCAGTTAAGAGTTGAATAAATAGAGATTACTTTCCTGCCCTGTCATTTGAGAAGGTACCATACACTTAAGTGATGATGATGGTGTGCTGTTATTCTAATACCTGTATGTATGTGTGTGTATACTCAAGATATTTTCTTTCATGCATTAAGCAGTACAAGGAGTAGGAACACAGGCTTTGTAATCTGACAAACCAGGTTTCTACCCTCAATCCTGTTGGTAGGTGTATAATCTTGTTCAAGTTATATGGCCTTATAAGTATTTGCTTTATAAAGTTGTTCTAACAAACTGACATAGCATATGTAAAGCAGCCTCATTAAGAGGTGAGGTAGCAAGCACATGCTCAGTAAATCAGAGGGACACAGACTAGTAAGCATGCTTGCTAGCAAGACAATATTATCCTTTGCCACTTAATTTAATTCTCCTGAAAGAAACAAAAGTAATCCAAAGTCAACCCTTGCCAAATTGATGATCACATTGAGTGCTAGCCAATGTTAAGGTAAAATGAGTGACAGAGACTGAGTTTATGTACTGCTTGAAGGAGACAGAACAAACAGTACAAAATATGAGAGAACATTGGTTTCCATCGATTACCTGTTGGACTTCATATCATAGGGTCTCTTAAAAAATGTAGAACAAGTGAGGCCCTTCATTTGCCTCAGCCCCACTGCGAGAGGTCTAAGATGCACCATGGGGTAAGAGTCAGGCAGTCAGCAGATCTCCTAGGTTGAGAGGGCAGAGGAAAAGTTCAAGAAGGAAAACAAGGAGAAGGAGACAAGCAAGACAAATCTGAATAAAGTGCTTTGGCTGAACAGTTGCCAAACTCTGCAGACCCTCTCACTTCTATGGAGGATGCAGATTAGCATGGGAATGTAAGGACCAGTCTGAGGCTGAGGAGAACCACCCAGAGGGACTACAAGACAGCACTGTGTGCACAAGATGCTGGTGATGCTGCCTGATCCTACTAGCCAGACTGGAAAAGCTAGGGTCATGCATAGAAGGATGAGCTGGGTAGTAAGGGTCATAGTTTATAAATCCTCCATAGTAAGGATTTATAATATAGGCTGGCTACAGCCCTTTACCTTCTTAATACATCATGAAAAGAAGCACCAAAAGGACCTAGCTTTCAAATAACTCTACTGTTTCCCAAAACTAAGTTCAAGAATACAGAAAAGCAAAAATATCTTCCACCCTATATATGACAAAATTCATAATTTAAAATATCTAACCAGAAAACACTATGCTTAGTCAGATACGGTGGCAGATTCTTGTAATCCCAAGACTTTGGAAGCAGAGCAAAGTATTACTATGTGTTCAAGGTCAGCTTTGTCTACGCAGTGAGTACCAGGATAGCCAGGGATATCTCAAAAAAGAGTACTGCCCAAAAGAAAATTACTATACAAAAAAGTAGGAAACACATTCTTTATTAAATGGGAAAACAACCAATCAACTGATCTAAAAGTGATCCAGATGTTAGAATGAGCAGTTCAAGTATGTTGAACTGGTTTTCAGGAACCCAAATGTGTATGTTAAAGTCATTAGAAAGAAGAAAGAACTTACAACTGGCAGAAAACATCTGTAAGATGGCAGTCAGGGCATATTAAACAGTGCAAAGGAAAAAACTAGTGAATTAGTGACAGAATGACGTCTGGGGAGCAACTCCTGGTACCCTTAATGTGCATATAGTTACAGTACCTAAAAAATATGGGGCACAAAAAAATAAGATATTTTAAGAAATAATGGCCATGGTTTTTCCAAATTTTATGAAAAGTATAAACACAAAGATCCAAGAAGAAAAATGGAAGAAGAAGAAGAAAAAAAAAACTTAAACCCAAGCAACATGAAGAAAACTGCCTTATGATCAAGCAGCACAAATGAGACACTAAAAAGAAATACTAAAGGTAGCCAGGTTGAAAAGATCCAATACTCAACATATAAACTCCAATGAGAAAGAGGACTCTTTAATGCATGTAGCAATATACCTGAGCAAAGACGATGAGCAGAACAAACTTGAGATTACTGTAACTATGCCATCTAACACTGGTACACTGAGCTACACCTCAGTTTCTAGAGCTGATTTTCAGTGTGATTTGCAGACTCACCATTAAAGCAATTTCCAAGGAGTTAGTAAATAAATATCTGGAACCAAGACTGGCATAACCTCAGGCTTTCAAGATGATTTCACAGTTCATTTGTATATGTAAGTATGCACGCAGTTTTATTTTATGTAACAAGAGCAGTCTTATTATTTGTGGTCAGGCTTTGAATATACCTACAAGTATTTCAACTTCGTCTCTATTCTGTTGAAAGCTAATTTGAATGTTCATTTAAGATTAAGCCAAGTATACAGTCCATTTGTGTAAAGAAAATCATGGCTCTTCTTCACTAGAACTTTTAGGTAACATGTATGAAGTGCCCGCTTGATTGATTCTGCTTTATAGATGAACTAGGCTCCAGGAGCTCAAGCTGCTAGATAGTCAAGTCGGATTTATGAATGACAGAATGGCAACTTGGGCAAAAACCCTGAGAAGGGAAATCAGAGGTGACAGAAGCAGAGGGAAAAGGCTTGTGTCATGCTATGACTGCACCCAGGGAGCTTTGGGTTCACTTCTCAGGGATGCCCACAAGATAACCGCCCTGAATACCCAGTCGCTTATATTTAGCTTTGCATTTCAATTCTGTCTGGGTTGTAATTCAGGGGGAGTGTCCCTCAATTTCTCCATTGCTAAATGACATTAGTCATAAGGCATATGTCGTTCAGAAAATAAAGTTACTTTATAATAGCCAGTGAAAGCTTTCAGGTATTCATTGAGAGGTAGTTTTAAAGGCCTGCACTTAAGTAATTTTATGAGCTCTCTTGGCTCAGCTTGTAGTATTGGGCGTGGACAACGTGAAATGGTGAAGAGGATCAAGCAGTCCTGAGCCCTTCTGTGATCATGTCTAATCAGGAATGAAAGATGGCTGCCCCACAGGCCACTCCTTCTCTCTCTCCACAGGCTAAAATGTGTCTGGCACAACAATAGCTTTAGTAGCACTTGCTTGGTTCATGCAAGGCCCTGGGTTCATCTTAGCCCCCTTCTCCAAACCCACACATACAAACCGGTTTTAGATGGCATAGTCTCAGTACTTTTGCATTTGTTCTGCTTCTGTTTCAAAGCTGTGCTCTTTCTCAGGCCACAACCCCTTTGGGGATTGAATGACCCTTCCACAGGGGTCGCCTAAGACCATTAGAAAACACAGGTATTTACATTTTGATTCAGAACACAATTATACTTATGAAGTAGCCATGAATGTAATTTTCTGGTAGTGGTACTGTATTAAAGGGTGGTGGCAGTGTTAGGAAGATTGAGAACCACTGCTTTAAAGAGTTCTGCTCCTTATTGACGTTCATATGGTGAGTACTGACAGAAAGGCCAAAAAACTTGCCTGTCCACTAGGCGGTTGGAGTTAATGGTGACATAAAAGTTATAACTGCAACCTTTCTAGTAAGACCATGGTCTAAGATGTAATTTATACACACATAATACACATTCTCTAATGTGCTTCATGCTGTCTCCCAGGTAAATGGCAGTGTTTTAACTTCTTGTCATTTATATTATTTCCTACCAAAACTTGTGTAAATATGTGGAGAAGTGACTTGTTTTCCTGAAAAAACTCTATTTCTTGAAAAAAATGCCATATGCTGCCAAAGGTACCACAGTAAGCCTGTTTTTGTTGTTGTTGGGTTTTTGTTTTGTTTTTTACATTATTATTCTATTTTACTTTATTGAGGTTTCTTATATCTCTTTCTTCTTTCTCTACCCCAGTCCCTTCCAACAGCCCAACACCAGGTAGGAGAGAAAGAAGACGAATGGGGAGAAGGGGCCTAGGTCTCTTGGCTACTTCCTGCTGGCTAGGGTCGTGGGTTCTTTGGGGCAAGTCCGATCTTTCTTTCAAGATATCTCTCACTTCTTCTCATCAAACTGTATCAACAACTACCAAAAGCAGCAGCTTTCTTCTTTCTCCGCAACTCCACCCCTACCCCACCCCAACCCCACCCACACCCCTGCTCTGACATTCATTCCCTCTCAGAGTCCTCAGAATTAGACTTTCTGCAGCTGGAAAAGATCACATCCCTCTCAGAGCTTGCCCGGGGCAAAATAGTCAGCTGCTGTGGCAATCTGAAGCAGTCCATATCCCACACCTGGGATTAAAACAAAAACGTGTATACATAGCTGACCTAAGTTTTTATTTATTTATTTTTTTAAGATTTATTTATTATGTATAGAGTTTTGCCTGCATGTACTCCTGAAGGCCCAAAGAGGGCACTAGATCTCATTATAGATGGTTGGGAGCCACCATGTGGTTGCTGGGAATTGATCTCAGGACCTTGGAAGAACAGGCAGTGCTCTTAACCTCTGAGCCCCGCCCCCAGAACTGAGTTTTTAAAAACACCAAAACTTCCGCTACATACCGCCTCAGAAATCTACACATATCCTAAGAGTATCAGTGGCTGTGTTTATAGAATTTTGACTTCTTCATATCTTTATGCCTAATAAGACTGTACAAATGATATCACTAAACTGTAGATGAAGTGTGAGGTGCTCTGCCAGCCTCTGTCCAGGAGGGGATGGTCAACAGGCTCTGTGGACTTGTGGCTCAGCAGCCGCCTGTGTGCTTTGAGTAGGGGAGGTTTCAGTAAGGATTCACGTAGGTGCCGTGGGAAACAAACTTAGATGGTACGGGAAACTGAGGTACTTGATTGCTGGAGATAGATGCAAGGGAGACCGAGCTCAAGATTTGTAGATAGGCTGGTGCTGGCTCACCTCTGCACTGTGGGGTAGGACAAACCTTGCAGCTGTCTCAGAGACTGTCAGACATGATGCACTAGCAGGTTCCTAGAACATGTGACTGCCTTCTTTTGAACCTGAGGCAACCCAGTGTCCTCTTCCTCTGTGTAATTCTCTTAAAGTTATCCACCAGGAAACTCTACTCTCTTTTTTTAGAAACAAACCGAGAACCCAGGCTTTTCATTCCTCCTCCTCCTCCAGTCTTGCCAGGAGGAGCTGCCATCCCATTTGCCAGGAGCCTCCTCACTGCCAGCCTGCCTTCTAACAGCTCATTCTTAAGGCAGTGGCCAGAACAGGAGACCTTAATGCCCCTTGCTGCAGACCATCTTGGCTTCCTGTCTCTCCCAGAAGAGTCCCAGAGAAGTTAGTATTGTCAAGGCTACCTAGACCCCAGGACTGAACTGAGCCTAGCTCCTGCCCTCTCACCTGACTGGCCTCTCTCCACCCACTCTGACCCTTCCACTTGCCTCAGGGCACTGACATGGTTTCCTCCAAAAAGCTGGAGGCAGTGCTGCTTCTCACAGCTCAGAAGGCTCAATGGGACACTCTCCCTGTGTCACACCTGCACCCACCAAGGACATCTCCCTTCCAGGAGGATGTCTGGACCCTACATGTCAACACCTTGTCTACTGTGTTCCTAAGGTCTGTGTTATTTCCTTGGATACAGTGGTGCTTCACCCATCCAGTGTTAGCACTGACCCTACACACTATTGCAAAAGAGACCTGGAATGCAGTGGGAAGAGTTCAGAGCTGAAATTCACAACACCTGTGCTTTACTTCAAGCCCTGACCTTGATACTTAGCACCTGTCTGACCTTAGATAACATCAAGACCTAGTATGTAGATGTATTCCTCCCTGAAGATGGAGCCTTGGCCAATTCTGGCACAAAAATGCATTGAGCTATGAAAGGCAGGTCTGTTGGCGTATGCTAGTAACTGTTCATCACTTGGGGAATAGGTACGACTTGATAGCATGAGCTGCTTAGTTTTCTGTTGTGGAGGAATTTCCTGCCTGGGAGAAGGTTAGGGATATACACAAGGTGCTTCTGGAGCCTGCAAGTGGGGCAGCCTCCATCATGGAGAACACTGTAGCTATGCTACTAAAACTTGGGGCATAGCTCCTGTCCTGAACATAATTCCAACTTTTAATCTTTCTTTATTTAAATATTTCAGATGGAGAAAATGAAGTGTCTTAATATTCAACAGGTGGCACTGCACATAGCTCTAAAATTAGATTTAAGTTCTGCCAATTTCAGTAATCTGAAAATATAATATTTTTCTATTATAAAAATATAACTTCATTTATTTTTTATTATTATGTATACAGTGCTCTACCTGCATGTACATCTGCAGGCCAGAGGAGGGCATCAGATCACATTATAGATGGTTGTGAGCCACCATGTGGTTGCTGGGAATTGAACTCAGGACCTCTGAGGAGCAGTCAGTGCTCTTAACCGCTGAGCCATCTCTCCTGCCCATTATAACTTTATTAAATCTTTGAAAAGTTCACTCATGCATGCAATGTGGCAGTTTCAGTTTTTGTTTTGCTTTATTTTAAGATGAGGTCTCTACATAGCCCTGGCTGTCTTGGAACTCACTACATAGACCAGGCTAACCTCAAACTCACAGACATCCACCTGCCTCTGCCTCTGCCTCCCAAGTGCTGAGATTAAAGGTGTGTGCCATGGCACCCAGCTCGTAATCACATTTTTAAAAAAGTGTTTAATGCATCCTGGGATGATAACATTCATTTATTCTTTTCCTTTACTTTTCCAGTACTTCAGGATGACCCTGGCAGTGCCAGCCTGGAAACACTGGTCAGATTGATGTCAGAGGGGCCTGTGTCAGCATGTTGTGGTCTTACCTGGAGCTACTGTAGCAAACATGCCAAAGTGCTTTTCTTACTGAGAAGGAGGGGGTCATTGGCACTAGTCTAGCCACTAGTTTTATGACACAAATGCAAAGCAACACGGAAGATTTGTTTGTCTACAACCTTTATGAGCAGATACCTTATTAAGTAGCTGCATGTGTACATAGAGTTAATGTGTCTCATCGTGGAGCAGGAGGAAGTTTCGTGTCTTCCGGAGTAGAAGGGAAAACATTTTGCAGAGGAAGAGAGACAGAGTGTCACAGAGCCTGTTGACACTCACTCATCAGCCTCTACTCTAGAAGCCTTCCCAGCTGATCTTCTAGCAAGAGCATTGTAATTAAGCGGCCACACACTTGCTTCTGGGTGTGGGCTTCCCTGATTGCATACTTCAGCACAGATTACAAATATTTGGCAGGATTCCTCCCTCTGTGGGAACTAGACAAGTCATAACGCCATGAGCACTCTCCACTATTGTGCAGGAAGGAGACAGCGTCATCTCGGGTTTCAGAGTGCAGAGCCTGAGAAACTCAGCTCAGCCCTCAGCTTGCAGCTCCTGCCTGCAGCCAGGAAAGGCTTGGTAATAAGAGTGACTGACGCCTCTTCCCCTGCCACCTCCACACAATACCAAAGCAAACCAGAACTCTCCAGAGAGTTTCCAGTATAGATTGGCTTTGTGGATTAAAAAACGGCTACATCCTCTGCCTTAAGGCATTGTCACTGGGCATGAGAGAGAAATCTAGGTTCATTTCTATCCCTGTGCCAAAGAAGAGTTCAGTTCGTGGCACTCAGCAACATGCTGAAGATTTACGCAGACTGTCATTGCTTATTAGCACTAAAGAAATCACCAAAGCCAAGAGATGTTGATGGGAATGGCCATATTCTCTCCTTTTGAGGTTTAGTGTATAAAATTCCCACCCAGCCCTTCCAGGTCCTTTTCATGTCCTCTTTATGGCCCTCCCCGGTAATTGTCGCACCTTCAATCCACTGCCATTGCAGGTCAAAGAGTGGTTACCTGTGCACCATAGCATGAACACACACACACACACACACACACACACACACACACACACACACACACACACAAATATGAGGGAATAATATCTAAAGGCTTCATTTAAGTCTGGAAATGTCAGCACTTGTAATGTCAACATAAAGGAGATAAAGAAGATACTTTCAAATAACATTTTACTACATTTTAATAAAGAGAAATTTGTTTTTACTTAATTAAAATCACTTAGCAAACGAAGACCCACATTGTATAACTGAACCCAAAGAGTAATAACACTTGGCATTTATATATCTCCCTTTAAGTGTCTGGGGGTGGGGCTTAAAGATGATAATTAGGTCTCATGACCTTACTTTGGATGAGAGTTATTTTTGCTTTTAGGAAAGTTTTGTGTCTGAAGTGTTTGCAGGACATAAGCAGTATATAGACCTAAGAGCAATGTGGCTTTAGTAAGAGGTGATTTTTAACCCAGATAGGCACCACCTGTGAGCACAGTGACCACCATCTAGAAGATGACTGGCAATTTTCCAAGTAAATTCACTTGGTACCAGGTACAGTAGTTGATTTAATCCCCAGCTCTTTGGATGTAACTAACTTAAAATGAAATCACCCACTTCTAGTGCACACTTTGGAGTTTAGCAATGTTATATTTGCCTGACCTCATTGCACACTCGCTCCTGTCCTCACCACTGTGACGTAGAGCACTTCCGACACAGAAAGTCCTTCTTCCCTCTCTGAAGCAGTGTCCCCAGTTCAGCCCCCTGGGAATGCCATAGGGATGAGATATTTTGTCCTGTGTCTTCCATCTTTCATGTGGCATCATTTCTTTGAGAATCACCGTGCACTTATACTGTATGGTTAGATGCTATTTGCCCACTCACGCCCTGAAGGTTTGGGGGGCTCTTTTCTTTTGGGATCTGAATGTTCATCATTCCTCTGGTGTAAGTGCTTGGGTATGGGGCTGTTGATTTGCACATCCAGGAAGGATATTTGTAAATTGGTAAGGAGAGTCTGCCAAACATTTCCCAAATTGGCTCTGCCTTTTCTCACTGCCACCAGCAGCATGGGCTCTTCACCTGCCCTGAATCCTAGTGTCAACAACTCATTACCTCAGGAGTCATCATGACAGCACTGCGGAGTTCAGTCCTGTTGCTAGCTCTCCCAGGAGGAAGTTAAAGAATATTGACTAATGTGAAATGCCTAGCTAAGGTAAGTCAGTTTTACTAATGTCACTTCAGTGTAGAACATTTTTATTGATAATCTAGAGGATTAGATATAACTTGATTAGTTACATACATGTAAAAAGCGAAGACCCTACTAACCTCATTTCAGGAAGTGTAGGTTCAAATCTGAATATACACAAAGGAACCAAAGAGTTTGGAGATAGGAAAAACAAAATAGCTCTCCTATCTTCAGTGTAATCATGTCATTTCTATAAGATCACAGACCTTCTTCCTTAAAAGCAATTAAAATAAACAATCACATACTAACTCCTGAATTTAGGGAAAAACATCCGGCACTAGAGCCAGGATACCTGGGCTTCTGATGCCAACAAACTTCCTGCATTATGTTCTAGTGTGAGAGGTGTAAGACAGAGTTCCCTAAGTTTTGACCCCAGTGGATGTGTGGTATGGTATGGTATAGGAGCCAGTGCAGAAGCCACAGGAAGCTGCTCCAGGCAGATCCAAGCACTGTCACTCCAACAGGGCCACATGTGCATGTGTATGTGGGTATTTCTTCCTTTTGGGGATCCATGCAGAGCCCCATGTTGGGGAGCTCCAGGACCAACTTGGACAATAGAGAAGCTTCCTTTGATTAAATTAAGTGCCCACAAATTTCACACACATACTCCGTAGTTCCGATTTTGTTTCTGTAAAGCAAGCCTTTCAACACTGGGCCCACACTTCCTGGTTGACTTGTCTGCTGCCTGGCCTGGGTCAGAGATTAACAGCTGGCAAAGTGACTACAGCAGCCAAAGGGCACCCAGCAGAATCTCTTCAGTGTTCCTATGCTTGACCAGCAGTGCCAGCAGTGAGCCAACAGCTAAGTAGTGTGGAGCACGGGGAAGGTGCCGGCTGGCAATTGCTTGGCTCTAAGTACTACCACCATTCTGCTAAAGGTGTGGCGTGGTGCAGAGTGTGAAAAGGTCTGTTGGACAGAATTCTTGTCCTCTTTGCTTCATGTTTGTTTGTCCTAGAGTAAAATTGTAGACGTGGGCCAGGAAGATGACTTACCAAGTAAAGATACTTAGAACCAGGCCTGATGAACTGAGTTCAATCCCTGGGGCCCACATGTTGCAGGGTAGGAAACAAAAACTGATTCCCGCAAGTTGTTCTTTCCTGTGCACTGGTGCGCGCGCACACACACACACACACACACACACACACACACACACACACACACACACAAATAAATGAAATTTTTAAAACCCTTAAGAAAAGACAAATTATAAACTAAAATTAATTAATTTCATCAAATTACAGTTACATCTACTTGAGAAGTTAAGATATAAGTTTTTAGCAAACATAAAAGATTTGGTAAAAAAGAACATTAAACTTGAATGAAAAAAATACAAAAGCTGAGAAACTTGTAGGTGAAAGGGCCATGGCTTGGAGACAGACAGTCTCATAATGTTTCTATACAGACATGCTAACTGACTGACTGGTTGGCTGGCTGGTTAGTTGGTTGGTTGATTGGTATATTTGTTTTTAGAAATTTATAGCATCTTCTGTATTTACCGTAAAGGGCAGTATTGTGATGGCTCAGATCAGAAAACCTGGTAGAATTTTACTTTCCTTCTATACCCTGGTTTGCTGCAGAACTTGATGCAACCTATTATCTGTTGTCTGCCTCTCTGGCAATAACAGTCCCCTCCTGTGTCCCCTTGCTGCTACCCAGGCCTCTTTACCTCCTGTGTCCCCTTGCTGCTACCCAGGCCTCTTTACCCCCTGTGTCCCCTTGCTGCTACCCAGGCCTCTTTACCCCCTGTGTCCCCTTGCTGCTACCCAGGCCTCTTTACCTGGCACACACTCTGCTTTCCAGCTTTATCCCAAGATCTTCCATTGTTTCTAACAACTTCAGTTCTAAACCCTGAAGGCTGCTTTATTCCTGCGTCACCTTTGGGTCTGGGTGCAAAAACACAGCAGATTGAAAATTAAGTAAGTTACCCAGACTTGTGACAGGATTTACAATGTGATGTTATACAACCCAATCAGGCAGAAGCTTTTGCCACAGTCTAACAGGTACCAGCATGACTGGGTGTTAGGAGATTGCTAAGAGGCAGACGCTCAGACACAGTCCCCTCCTGCATGGACACACTCATTCCCATCACATATGTATGCGTGAGAACTGTGTGCGTGTGTGTGTGTGTGTGTGTGTGTGTGTGTGTGTGTGTGTTAAGTATGGTTGTTGTTCCTTCTCATTATAAGGAGTCATCAGGGTGTGTTGAATATCAGCAGACCAAGAATTAAATTATCTACGAACTCCACATGCGACTTTTCTTTAGAAAACATCCAGGGTAATTGATCATGACATGAGTCCTGTGCAGGGGTCACTCCATCAGTGTCAGAAGCAACAGACTCTCCAGCTATCTTCCTGGCACCAGGTACTGGTGTAATCACACATCCATGTGGGCTTTCTGAAGTTTGCCCGATAACTTAAGAAAGACGTAGTTATTAGAGAAGCCAGGTGTGGTTCTGACATGAATGCATGCCACCACTGATACCTTGCCACTAGAGCTCCTTTGTTTAACATGGCAAGGATCTGAGTAGTGTGACATTGCTTGAGATGGGTCACCTTCCAAGAGAGCTGGTCCCGAAGGCAGGTATCAGGCACAGGGCAGAATAGGAAATGATCTCTAACCCGAGGGTTACATCGTATAGTACTAAAAAGATGGAAGGTCTGAGAGGGAACGTAGCGAGCCAGGTACAGGGTACTGATAGTTGTGATTGGGACATTAGGGCATTTAGATCCTGGTACACTTCAGACCATATTCGCTGACACCTGCCCACCCTCTCTGCCCAATAACTGTACTGTCAAAACCATGTCTTATCTTCTTGGAAGACCCCAGAAGGAGGCAGATTGATGAAGGGTGCAAAGACAGGGCATAGCTTCCAAGAAATGCTTCTTCATTGGAAGTTGCCTCTGATGTTAAATGTAGTATATTTTCCGAGGCAGCAGGATCTCCTCTTTGTGACTAACTAAAAACACAATCTACAATGTAGGCATAATTTCAGCATACAACACTGACCCTAATGTGTGAAATTACAGACTAGCTGAAATTAATGATCAGTGTAGCAGGATTTTGTGCAGTGTGACTATGGGTTGTCCATGCTATGTCATCTAAGAACAATATATTCTATTGTCAATCTTTTATTTTGTTTTCTTTCTTTTTTTTCCCCTCTCTTGTCTCCAGGAGACCAATTAATTGTTCAAAGGTAATATACAGAGGAGATTTCAAGAGCATTTACTTTGGCACAGTCTGTGCCCCTTTGTGGTCTGGCTAGAATTTGTTTTGTAATGACGGTTCCAGTTGGACTGGAATCCCTTTGAAGTCCCTGCAGTTTGCTGTTGTGAGAGCTCCAGATATTATTTGACTGCAATAAAACATTTTCTGTGTGTTATCAAAATAGGGTGCACATTGAACTCACAGAGACTGAATTCCCTTTGGAGGTACCCACCATGATCAGGGCCTGCAACACAAAAATGTGTGCATTTCTCTCCATCCACTTAGAGTATAATCCTCATGGGGAGCCTTCGTGGATCTGAGCCTCCCCCGAGGTCAGTCCCAGCCAGACTGGGAGCAGAGAACAAATAGGAAGAGTGGCTTTAGCCGGGGCACTCACCTTGCCTGGTAATTATGAGAGAGTCTCATGCCAGTTGTTCTAAAGGTTCGGCTTCTCTTGCATCAGCTGACCTAAATTATTTAACGATGTTGTCACCTCTAAATAAATATAGTCATTGTCCTGATCTCTATTTATATTTTAAAACTCTTTCCCATCCACCTCCACAGCCGGGAACAATCCATTACCACAGTAGAATAGGATGTCAGAGGCCTGTGCTCACCAGTTTAGAGCCAGAGCTAACGTGGGGCTTAACACAAGCTGCTGCTTCCATGGGCACAGGTGCTCTCACACAGAAGTGTTTGAGAAACAACATCTTAAGCTTTCCACACAAGAGTCACATCAAAATGCTGCCTTCCTTTATCGGCACAGTGCGGTAGAATAATTTGTATCTGTGTGTGCATGTGGGTGTGGGCCTTGGGTCACATAAATGTTCTGAGAAGTGTCACTTCTGTTCTTCCACTGTGTGGGGTCTAGTGATTGCGCTCAAATCATCAGTGTTGGCAGCAAGCATCTTTACCCGCTGAGCCATCTAGCCAGCCTGCGTTTAGGGTTATTAATGATAGGTTCCATGTAATCAAAAGAAATACCTGAAAAAATATTTTGACACAGAGAAATCCCTCCTTATAGGAATTATAAAGGCATCATATGGAAAAATCAGAAGACCCATTTTCATTCTTCATCTGAAGCTGAAGTTAAAATCTTGTGTATAATCCTATTTTCTGTTCCACCCCTGTCTTGTCTATTACTTTGGATTCACAGCAAAATGATGCCTTCCTTTACTGGCACAGCGAATCAGAAAGAGAGCAAGTTGTATGTATGTGTGCATGTCCAAGTTGCGTTAAGTTAAGGACAAAATGATACTGGAAGTCCTCTGAGCATGCTTTAGGTTTCAGTCTGACATATGTGAAGACAGGACGCCATTCCCTCTACCCTCAGCAAAAGAAGAGACAACTCAAAGTCAACAACCTTTCAGGAGACACTAGAAAAATCAAGGTTGCAGAGCAAACCACTGCCCCCACCCCCAGGCAAAGAATTAGATCTTACTAAAGGCAGAAGCCGCTGATGAAGTCAGAAGGAGCAGGAGCCTTGGAAAGCCAGAGACAATGGCTGTGGGCCCCGTGGACTAAGTCTCCGAAGGTTGGGCCTACACGTGCACCAGTTTTCCTTCTTACCAGTTTCTCAAGGTAAAGATTAATGGAGGGGGGGGGGGAAATCTTGTACTTTTAGCCAGAAGAGAAGGACAGGAACCATTTTTTAAAAAACAGCCAGAACTCCTTCTTAACAAGAGCTTTCCTTGAAGGAGAGCTCCTCCACAGCCTAACTGATCTGACAGAAGGCAGACATCAGCCTCAGCCTCAACCTTATTCCAGACTCTGATGAAGAAAAGGAGGCAAGCAAAGCAAAGACACTAAGAACATGTAACCTGTGTCAGGGATGCATCCAGCACTACACAGCCTACCTCCTGACCTCACTCTAACCCACCTGCTTACCTCAGTGTCTTATTAAAATATATTTTATTAATTTATTCATATTACATCTTAATTGTTATCCCATTCCTTGAATCCTCCCATTCCTCCCTCTCTCCTGCTTTCCCCCTACTCCCCTGCCCTATGGCTGTGACTGAGGGGGACCTCCTCCCCCTGTATATGCTCATAGGGTATCAAGTCCCTTCTTTGTAGCCTGCTGTCCTTCCTCTGAGTGCCACCAGGTCTCCCCATCCTAAGTGTACCTCAGTGGAAGAATGGATAAAGAAACTGTGGTACATTTTCACTATGGAATACTGTTCAACTATTAAAAACAAGGAATTCCCAAAATCTGTGGACACATGGATGGAACTAGAAATGATCATAATGAGTGAGTTAACCCAGAAGCAGAAAGAGTCAAATGGTATATACTCATTGATATCTGGACACTAGCCCAAGGGGCATGTCCCATGAAAGTCTTCACTTACCAGGAAAGTGGGACAAAGGGGAGGACATCCTATTGGGACTCTAGGTGAGAGAACCAAGGGAGAATGGGGAAATAGAAGGACCCAGAGGGTCCTAGATACCTCAGTGTCTTAATCCAAATACATCATTCCAGCTTGCAACTATGGGCCATGCTGAAAGGTAGTAACCATGGTGTGAAGAGGCAAAGCAAGAATCAGGAACAGATTCACCTAGAAAAGAATCCTCAAATCTGGACTAAGTGCTATGTGAAATGAGGGGCAGGGTCATTGTGTAAGAACAGGTGGGTGATGTAGGCAGAAAGGTGGGAACTCAGAGAGCTAGCATCAGAAAGGGGTATCAGAAATAAAGAACACTGCAGCAAAAGCAAGAAAGGCTCTAGGTGGGCTCATAAGGACCCCAGACACTGAAGAAAATAGAGACTGAAGGCTCGCGAGTAGAAACTTCTAGTATTTCTAGGAAAACATATGAAGAAACAGAACAACAACAAAAATTTGAGAGAATAGAATATTTGCAAAAGATTTAATACATGCACAGTAGAAATACCAGACTGAGCAAAGAAGGAAATGGGAGAAATAATGAAAGGAAAAGGTAGCTGAGATATTTTCAACTATATATTGTCTATAAGAAATATACTTTATTTTTATTTTTTAAACTTATTTGTTTTTATATTCATGTATCTTTAATAATCTGAAGATTTGATCAATTTCTATTTGACTAAAATTCTTTTCTAAACAGGTACAGTGTTAGATTTGAAAATTTGGGGGGATATTAAGAAGTGAAAATTTTATGAACAATGTTGACATGTTTGGCCATCAAATGAACCCTAAAAAAATTTAGAAGACTAGAAATCAGTTGATCTATGCTATCAGACAACCATGGAATAAAACTAAAAATCAGTACAAAAAATACACTGGATAGTTTTAAAAGTTTGTTGATTAAATAACATGATCAAAGGATTATCAAGAGAGATAATCAGTTCCTACAATATTTTAGATGAAACTAATCAGAACGTGTGAGGTATTGCAAAAGCAACAGGTCATACTCTGTCAAAAGTCACGTAGGACATAGATTATTTGGATAAGCCTGTATTTATAAAAGACATTGAATTGAGAATGAATGGCCTTCCAAAATAGAAAGCAACAGGCTAAGTGGCTTCCCTGCTGAATTCTGCCAAGTGTTTAAACAAGAAATTGTACCCATTCTCTTCCATCTCTCCCAGAAAATAGAAACAATGGGAAACTTCCTAAGTCATTGTAACCTAGTACTAAACCAAAGAAAGAAAGAAAAAAATTTAACCACTATCGTAAACATAGGTGAAAAACTTTCAAACTGAATCCAGCAAATCAAGTACAACTATTATATAAGAAAAGATTTATATTACATAACATAGCAGAGTTTTCAGTTATATAAGCCCTCACTGGAAAAAATCAGTGTAAAACATTACATCAGTAGGTTAAACAAGAAAAATCATATGCAAAGAGAATTAATCATACTTTTTTAAGTCTCAGCCTGGTTAGGAATATAGGATACCTCCCTTAACATCGTGAAGAGTATCTACAAAAACAGAGCTAACACTCGCCACCAAGCCTGAGTTCAATGGCCGGAATGCACTTGGTGGAAGGAGAGAACAGATTCCCACACTTGTCCTCTGACCTCCCCATGCATGCACATGCGCACACACAGTAATGTAGAAAAGTTAAGTGCAAATGTAAAAAGATGAAAAATTGGAATAAATAAATAAATAAATAAATAGGCAAGGGTGTCCCTTTTTACCACTAGTATTCAACATTTGCAGTGGAAGTCATTTGGAGTAAACATCATACAGACTGGGATGGAAGAAATAAGTCTGTCTCTATTCACAGATGGCACAATGGTCTATATAGGAAACCTTAAAGAATAGAAAAAGTTCTTGGAATGTATAGAGAATTTTAACAAAGTTGCAGGATACAGGGTTAAGGAATAAACATTATTTGTTTTTCTGTATTCTAAGAATGAACAAGTGCAATTTAAAATTTAAAACATCATTTATGTTAACACTATAAATGGAGAAATATTTATTTTAAGTTGGAGTATGTATAAGGTATATAAGAGGAAATATACACTGCTCTAATGGATGACCTAAATAAAAGAAGAGACATTCTATGATAATGATAGAAAAACTCAGTGTTGATAATATATTGTTGAGACTTTTCCAAAATTGAGCTATAGATTTAATTAAGTCCCAATCAAATTCCTCAGAATAACTTGTAGATAGTAATAACTGATAACAGTTTAAATAGAAAGGTGTAAGTCCCAAAATACTTAACACAGTAGTCAAGAGCAAAGTCAGAAATTGACACTCCCTGACGTTAAGACATCATAAAACTAAAATGATCAGGACAGATTGACACTGGTAAAAACCAAAGATAAAGAATCATTAGAAAATTAGATTCATACAGATCAACTCAGCTGAACTTTGACAAAGGAGGGAAGGTCACTCAAATAAGAAAAGAGTAGGCAGCCATCTGAATGAGCTGTACTGGACTGGTTGGTCATTGACAGGCAAATGATGAATACACACACAGCCCTTGTGTTGTTTACAAAACCAACTGAAAGTGTCTCATAAATCTAGTCATAAAATGTGCAACTACAAAGCTTATAGGAGATAAGACAGAAGCAAAATCTTGGTGCCTGGATTTTGCTGGTGAATTTTCTAATTAAAAAGCAAAAAAAAAAAAAAAAAAAAAAAAAAAACACTGTTCTTGAGAGAAAGGGTGAGAAATGGAAAGTCATTGAATTCAAAACTCCATAATACTTAATACCAACAAATTTGGGGGAAGATTGGGACAGTAAGAACTCTCATTCACTGCTGTTGACAAATGCAAAATGGGGCAACTACTTTATTGAAAAGCTAAATGTTTTATCATCCAAGATACAAATGTGCCAATAGACAGATGCCCAATTATGTTAAAACCAATCTTCACATAAGGACCTACACATGTAACTTTATGTAAAAGTATAGAAACTTTACTTAAAATTGACAAGTACTGAAATCACGAGGGCCCCTTCTATGACTGGGTGGATAAACTGTTCCTACATGGAATGCAGTCCATTGATAAGCAAATAAGATCAGGGCAAGGACATGGCAGCACAGCCTAGCACGCAATCCTAGCACATTGGAAGCACAGACATAAGGATCTCAAGTTTGAAGCCAACATGGACTACATGGCAATACAGTTTCTCTCTCTCTCTCTCTCTCTCTCTCTCTCTCTCTCTCTCTCTCTCTCTCTCTCTCTCTCTGTGTGTGTGTGTGTGTGTGTGTGTCTCTATCTCTCTGTCTCTTTCTCTCTCACACACACACACACATGCACACACACATGCACACACACACATGCACCAATCTAGTTTCTTATTATTAAGTATAATGTTACCTAAAGCTGTTTTGTTAATCATTTTTCAAGTTTGCTGAGAATATTTTTAAAGTTATAGATGAGTCAAATGCTTTATGTACATTGTTTGTTCACATCATGTTTTAGACTACTGATATGATGTGTTGTATTAATTGACTGTCAACTACTGGAAAAGAAGAAGAAACCACTGGGGAACATTAAATGCATATTACTGAGAGAAGCTAGTCTAAGAAGGCTGTATACTGTGTGATGCCAACTGTATGACGTAACAAGACTAGAGACGATGAAGAACTAAAGATTGCCTGGATCCAGCGGAGGGAGGGCAAGATGAGCAAGCAGAGCACAGTGCTATTTGAGGCAGTGGGACATAATATCATATATCAAAACTCTAGGAACTGTGCAATACAGAGTGAACCCATACAAGCTATGGACTTGGTTAAAAGAATGCATCAAGACTGCTTCAGCAATGTCACAAACATACCAGAGTACAAAATGTTAATTATAGGAGCTGTGCTGGGACAAAGGCGAGGGAATGCGTTCCATGTGGCTGTTCTACTGTGTAGATGTGTATCTCTGTGTATGTGGGAGCATGTATCACAGCACCTGTGTAGAGGTGAGGGAAAGCTTTGTAGTCAGTTCTTTCCCACCACCTCTAAGACAGTTCTGGGCATCAAACTGAGGTCGCCAGGCTTACATGGCAGTCACTGTCACTGAATCATCTTGCCAGCCCTCTGTTCTTTCTATGTAATTTTTTTTATAAAGCTAAAATTTTACATTTCCCTTTTAAAAACAATTAAGCACTGTACTAAGATAAATGAGGAGAGCTCACAAAGAGAAAGAATCGTGACAGTGAAATAGCAGGACAGGGAGAATGGATCTCATGAGACCATTTGGCATCATCATTTCTGGGGACTCGGGCATGTGCGGGTGTGTAGAGGCCTCATGCCAAGGCTTAGCAGACTGGATGGTCTGAGAGAGAGAAAATAGTCTGTGTTAGTGGAACCGGAGAGTCCCCGCCTTGCCGAATCCCAAATTTCATTTGTTTTCACCAAAGTTCAAGGCGGTGGTAGGTCCGCTTGATCTTCTGCCAGTTGCAGCTGACTGATGAATGGCTCACTCTGTGATGCATGTAAAAACATGGCCTGAGGAATTGGGTGGTACTTAGGAATCCCTGCTGAAATGGGGTTACTGGGTAAGCAGAGCAGGCAGTGTTGTCTTTCCTTATACACACAGAATGGATAGAAGGAATCTTCTGCAGCCCCGTGGCAACTCCAACGTCTAACCAGCAGAGCACAGAAAGCGTCATGGGGCATAAGAGAGCACCATGAAGCTGGCCACATAAACTGTAAAAGCATGGGCCCGAGATGTGTGCCCCCAGTGCTCAGAAGCTCTAGAGGTGCCAAAATGCAGAAAGGGTTCCTGCCTTCTGAGAGTGTGCTGCCTCGCCTGCTGGCAATGAACTCCTTCCCCTCTCTAAGCCCAAGTGCCCTCTCTGATCGTATTTTTGGGGCTCCTTATCTCACAGCATCAGATTTAGTTAACTAAAGAGATCATCTGTGCATGAGTGTACTGTGTCCAAAATGGTAGGCAGATACGCTATTTTATATAATATCAGACTTTAAAACATTAACAATAACCTTACAGACCATCAAATTCATTGGCTCTAAATTGCCAAGTGGTACTGATTTTGCTTGATAGAAATGGCCATTAGCAATCAATAGGTTCTTTTCATTCCTTTCTTAATTACTAATATTCTTAAACCATACATTAAATTCACACAGTGTCAGTGTCTGTCTGTCTGTCTGTCTGTCTGTCTGTCTGTCTGTCTCTCTCTCTCTCTCTCTCCCTCTCTCTCTCTCTCTCTCTCTCTCTCACACACACACACAGTGGTTCTCCTATGCAGGTCAAAGGTGATTTATGGGAATGTGTTCTCTCCTTCCACCATATGGGTCCCTGGTACTCTAACTCAGGTCTTTTCATTCCTTTCTTAATTACTAATATTCTCAAACCATACATTAAATTCACACAGTGTCAGTGTCTCTCTCTCTCTCTCTCTCTCTCTCTCTCTCTCTCTCTCTCTCTCTCTGTGTGTGTGTGTGTGTGTGTGTGTGTACACTTCCTGGAGTGTAAAGGTCTAGAGAATAAGTTTTACAAACTATAGGCACAGAGCTATTTAAGACAGAGTTGTAGGTACGGGCCTGGATGGCAAGTACTTTCAAATACCAGCATAAAGTAAGCTGAGTATCATAGCCAGGAGAAACTGTTCGCAAGTTAAAGCCTAAAGACAAAGGCGCAGGCCCTTCACTGTGGCAATTTTGCTGATGAAGGCTCATGATAAGTGACCAGGTGGCAGGTCAATGTACTTGCCACATCTGTCTTAATGTTTGCTCTATAGTCCCGGGTGAGAGTGTTACGGCTGGTATGATCAATACACTCCTTTTTTAAAAATATAAGTTGGTATATTCATAGGTGTCCTTGTTTGTCAGCACAAAGAAATTATAGGTATGTGCCTCCGGTTGTGCTGATAGATGGTGGTGGTTGGCTTGGGTAAACCAGAGGTGCCATTCTTTCTTGGCACTCCTGGTTAAAATGGAGTAACGTGGGTCACAGCTATTATATATATCCAGTAACCCAAAGCAGGGCCGGCGTGTTCTCCCCATCAGCCATTATGAAATGCCACTTTTACACTTTACCTGGAGGATGGATGTTGTGGCAGAGGCTGTCTGGCATGGAATTGGAATTACCACTGCTGCAGAAACTATACAGAACACTGCTTATGTTCCTGCCTGCCCACCCACACCCTCACAAGTTGCCTACAAACTGTCTTCTAGTACAGCCATCCACCTTTCTCTTCCCTTTTGTCACTTTCTCTTCTTTTCCACCCTATTTTTGTCCCTGCAGTTCACGCTCCTTTGCTTCCCAGTTCCCCCTTATCTTTTGTTGTCCTACTTAACCTGTCATTCATGCCTCACCATTTGGCCACTGATCCCTTTTATTATCTGAGAAAACCTAGTATAACAATGGCTTTGAGTTAGTTAATACTATGCAAATTAGCCCACACACACCATTGTCAAGCCAGAACATGGTCATATGGAGGGCTCTAATGCAGAAAAACCTTTGTTTCTGTACAAATATAATGAGGAATGTATGATGTTAGATATGTATCCTTGTCAATTGTTCTCATTGATCATATACCAGTTTAGGAATTGGCATAATGTTTGACAGCAATAATTCAGTACTTTCATATAGTTCTTTGTGGATTACACTTCCATATATTTGGGCTGACATGCCCTTCATCAGTACCCTCTAATAGTAGGTTGGTGGGTGGTGGTAGTGTTCCTGGCCTGATTCCAGGGGAAGGCATTCACTTTCTGGTCGCTGTGGTGCTTCACATAGAGGCTCCACAAGAAAGCTGCCTGCACTTGCTTGCTTACTCCAAGCAGAACATGAGTAAAAGCAGCCTTTTAAGCACATGTGCCAACATGCATATGTCTGTAACCTCCATACAGAGTGACAAGCCTGCCTGCCATCAGGCTCAGGCAGGCTGGCAACTCTGTTGGTCACAAGTTGCTGAGAAAGGTAAGCTCAGCGTTGGTTGATTGACACCTTGGAGCAGTCATGATGCTTGGAGGGGGGGGGTCTTCACAAGTTCCTGTGGTTTTGCAGGGGAGCAGATCTTTGCCTTATGAACCCCACCCCATGCTCCATCACTCCATCACTGCTGAGAGGTGAGCAGCATGGAAATGAGCTGCGTGGTCTAGAATTTCAAAAAGCCCTGTAGCTATGTGGTGACAGCAGAGCTCTGAGCAAGAGCCCGCCCGGCAGGGAGAGAGGAAGAAGAACAACTTGTAAGAGGCGTGGCTCATTGCATCCCTCCTCAAGAGCAAGAGTCTTCATGTTTTCAGAGTGAAGATGCATTGTTTTAAGATGTACTAGGTACTTACCCCAGGCATTGGTTTGACCTGTAGATGACTTCAGCTTTTGGAATTGTGGAATGCAGAATGAAAACTAAAAATATAGCTGTAGACAAAAGACACAAGAGATAGTTATCTCCTGTACTAGTGAACTATTATTTCCCCTAAGAAAACTATGCTTGCAGGATAAATTCATTAGCTGCTCCTTATTCTGAATGTCTTCTGTATCATACCACCTAAAAGATATCTGGAATTTTTTTTTTAATATAAGTTATCTCACTTATTCCAGTCTAAAGAAACAAACTTTATTTAAAAGTGTTTGTTGAAAACATCCTTGGCTGGGATTGTGAAGACCTGGATTTCATCCTCAGAACCCATGGGAAAAAATCTAGGCCCAGAACTGGTGAGGCATAGGCAGGCAAGTTCCTGGAGTTCACTGTCCAGGCAGCCTGGCTTAATGGATGTGGTCCACACCAAGTGAAAGAGCTTGTTCCCAAAAGAAAGTTGAAGGCACCTAAGGAATGACACCCTAAGCTGACCTCTGGCCTCCACACTGCAGATATGTACCTGTATGCTAGTGCAAGCTTGTTGTGCTTATATGTGCTTCTGTGTGCTCATGCGTACCTATGCACCAACAGATACTCACAAAAAGAGGGGGGTAAGGGGGAGAGACAGAAGGAAGGAAGGAAGAAAATAAAAGAAACCTATCATGTGCAAAGCCCTGGGTTCTATTCCCTCCACCCCACCCCACCAAAAAAAAAAAGGTTTTATTGCTATGCCTTAAAAATAGAAATCCCACATTCCAGCTTGAATTACCATTCAGTAGAAAAGCTTTTATCTTCTTACCAGAAAATCTGTATGTGCAGTGTTCTCAATGTTAGCTTACTGGAAACAGTATTTTTCAGATAGGTACTATATATGTCTGTAATGTAAGCATTCAGGGGGTTTCAGGTACCAGGCCAGCCTAGGCTATACAGCAAGATCCTATGTCAAATGAAAACACTTAAATTTGAAATAGCTCTTTCAAATCAAGGCAAGAAAAATATCATTAATTTATTATTCCTGAAAGGCATGGGTAGTGCCTGTGGTCAGGGCATCCTTTCCTTCCTCATCTCTAGAACACCTACTTGTGCCAGCTGGCAAAAGCCCCAATCCTTCCCTAGGCCATTTTAGGCTGCCCAGTCCTATCCTGATTTGAACCACCACACAGATCTTATTTGATTCTTCCAGGAGACAGGGGCTTATTCAAGATCACCTCTTTTCTGGCATCAAAGGTGTGTTTCTGAAGCCCACCAGCCTCCACCCCACCATCTTCAATCCCGCAGAGGCCTCTGTGTGCTTTTCCACCCCACAACCACTATAAAGCAGTTGACAGTTCTTGATGTCATAGCTTCAATTACACATGAAGGCTTTAGAGCTCCCTGAAAGCGCTGCAGAATGCCAGGTCCTCATTTTCAGTTCTCATGGAAATAGGACAGTGTGCATGTGTATTTTTTTTTATTCACAAAGTGCATTTTTTTCTCTAAACAAA
The DNA here is from genome assembly GCF_964271855.1 of Acomys minous. NCBI lineage: Eukaryota > Metazoa > Chordata > Mammalia > Rodentia > Muridae > Acomys > Acomys minous. The sequence continues at coordinate 61,454,622 of NC_140490.1, forward strand.
TGATTCAGATGCTTATTGAATCAGAGTGTACCAGAGTCAGAAACAGCCTTAGCACTAATCAGTTATAAGGTCCATCAAGAAAAACTTGTGTAATGATGTCATGGAATCAGCACTGCAAGTCAGAAAGAGCCGCTAAATTAGCCAGGCGGTGGTGGCGCACGCCTTTAACCCAGCACTCGGGAGGCAGAGGCGGGCGGATCGCTGTGAGTTCGAGGCCAGCCTGGTCTACAAAGCGAGTCCAGGACAGCCCAGGCTACACAGAGAAACCCTGTCTCAAAAAAACGAAAAAAAGAAAATGAACTCTAAATTAACAGAGGCAAGGAGGCCTAGCCCCGGAGAGGTCCTGAGCTTGCCAGAGTCCACCCACCCTGGTAGCCATATCTCACTTAGCCCAGATTGTCCTTGAGCCCAGCCTCATGAGTGTTAGTGTTACAAGTATGTGCAACTACACCTAATTTACAGTCAGGCAGAAAGACACTGACAATTGCTTAGACCTCAGTATTCCATGTTAAGGCTGCGAAAAGTTGTTCACAAATTATAACTATATGGACCTGAGTTAGAATTATCTCTCAAATCCGTGTTTCTTACTGATTCCAGTGTGTTTGAGGTTTAACAGTCCCTCTTGGCAACTCACTGGCTTGGTTTTTTGGATTCCTTTTTTGTTTTTCTTTGGTCTTTTTGTTTTTTTGTGTTTTGGTTTGGTTGCTCGCACGTGATGATTTTGAGACAGGGTCTCACTGTGTAGTCTTGGCTATCCTGAAATTTACTTTGTAGACTAGGCTGTTCTTGAACTCACAGAGATCTCCCTGGCTCTGCCTCCCTAGTGCTGGGATTAAAAGTATGTGCTATCACCTATATTTATTTCTATTATAAACAAGCATACACAATATACTGAGTCCAATTATTGCTCTTATTTATATGAACTTAGAACTGACATTTTAGTATTGGGGTCTCATCCAAGAAGAAGAAAAGAAAAGAAGAAGAGGAGGAGGAAGAAAAGGAAGAAGAGGAGGAGGAAGAGGAGAAAGAAGGGGAGAAGGAGGAGAAGAAGAAAAAGAAAAGAAGGGGAAGAGGAGGAGGAAGAAGAGAGGAGGAGGAGGAAAAAAACTGGTTGCTATCCATCAGCCACCATTGATTGCCTATATCTAGGTGTTCAACTGATGATGAAGCCGTGTGGTCTCTGCAGGTCTTGTGCCAGCAGCCATAGTTCTGAAAATTCATAGATATAATATCCCTGTCATGCCCAGAAGAAACTGTCATACAACAGTAGTCCTGGCCCTTAGGCTCTCTCGGTCTTCCTGCTCATTGTTCCTGTATTCTCTGAGACTTAGGTGTAGGGATTGTGTTATAGATGTCCCTTTGGTGGCTGGTGAACGGTTGTCTCCACTTTGTTCTTTGAGACTGGGTCTCTTACTAAACCTCAAGTTCACCAGTTTACAAGACTGTCTGGTCTATGAGCCTCTGGGATCCTGTCTTCACCTTCCAATGATGAAACTATAAGCATTCAAGGCCACAACCAGCTTTTTAATGGGTGCTTGGAATCCAAGCTTAATTTATTAATTTATAAATCAACATATTCTAAAATTTTTACAGAACATCTAAGTATCTTTTACTTAAAAAGTCCTATGGTAAAGCTCAGTGGTAAAAAGCTAACCTAGACTTAGTGCACATTACCAAAGAGAAAAAAAAAAAAAAACAAATAAGTACGCAGCCACTCACTGCCTTCCTCCACCCCTGAGCATGTATATGGACCAGGCACCACAAAAAGCCAGTCCCATGCAATGTGGGGGAAGTATAATGACTTTAATTCAGATGCATAGAGTTCCTGTCTTTCGTTACAAAAAAGCTTTATAAGGACTGAGTATGTCTCATCCCTCTAAATGTCCCAATTACATTTTTAACAGCTACCTTAGAGTACACATTAGAGAAATAAGAAAGTAATTAAAAATGTATTTTTTTAAAATGAAAAAGTGTTTCGGACCACCTTCTACTCACTTGTAGGCTGCCATTACGCCAACTAGTCCCCAGAAAGAACTGTCACCATCAATTTTTCATTTTTAAAGGATTCTAATTCTTTCAGCATGTTCATATGGTTTTATAAAGCCCCAGATGCCCAGCAAATCCCCTTGGTGTTGTAAGACAAGATTGCTGTTAAAAAATGTTTAGGCTTAGTCAGCTTCTTCTTGCTGCTGACTGCATGAGGGGCTCTGGGAAATGGTGTTTATACTAAGCTCAAATTGATAGGGCAAGTTTAATGCAATTGGGTCAAAGGTACAACTGCTTAGCTGGTCTCATCAACCACTCAGGTTTCGGCATGGGTTTATAAGGAGAGGTCTGTAATGATAACATCTGGCTGCTTGAGTTTGACTGTGTTTTGCCTGCCATGATTGAAGGGAATTTAATGGTGAGGAGGGGGAAACCTAGGGCAATTTCATTCTTGAGTTATGGTTCCAGATAGGAAAGGCAAAACAGCAGACTTTGATCCACCCAGTTCTGGCCATGTAGCAGTTTGTCGATGAGATTTGTTTCTTCCAGCTCCACCTCCTCCTTAAAGACAGCCGGCCATCTCTGCTAGGACAGAAGCAGGGCTGTTGTGGGTATAACTGCACCAAGCTCTTGTTTGCCTTCCTCAAACTCCTCTTTCATGCTAGCTATGTTGCTGAGCTCCATCTCATTGCTCTTTAGGGATGCCAAGGTTTCAGTAGAAGTCACAGCATGGCTCCCCGGGATGCTCTATAAATCTCATTGACCAGCTGTGAGAGGTGTAATACGCAATGCTAGACAGAAGATGAATAGATGGTGTCTTGCTAAGTTCATGTTGTCAAGGAAAAGAAGCTTAGAAGTTAGCTCCCAATCTCCACCACCATTCCCATTAGCTTACTTACAGCCAGGGATACAAGGACACCGTGGCCTCAAGAACGAAAAACATAAATAAATAGGTCATAAATCTTCTCTAGATGTTTAAAGAATTCTGTACTTTACCTGTGAGTCATTGGGTGTCTGCATAACTTTTTAAGTCTGCAAGAACATTCTTGTAAAATAAGGAAATAGACAAATATCTTCGCTACTGTTTTTGTCACTGTGACCACAGTACCCAATAGAAACAGTTTGAAGGAGGAAGGATTTATTTGGGTTCACAGTTTCAGACCAAGGCTGGAAAAACAGAGTAGGGCAGTTTATTTCATTGAGTCAGGCATATGGTAGAGACTGTCCACATCAAAGCCCTGCTTTTAACCATTTATCACTGCCAGCAAGTCCTCACCTCCTGACGGCTCCGGCTTTCCAGAATAGCTCCACCAACTAGAGAACATGCGTTTGCAAAATGAACCTGTGAGGGACTTCAGATTCTAACCCTAACAGCATGCAAAGAGGACCCAGTTCCCTAATTCTGAGAGTGGAATGTGTGTATCACAGACAGGACAGAAAGCCCAGCCTGCTTGACCATCATGTGAAATAAAAATGGCACTGAAGTTGTGGGGACCTTGAGATAAACATTGGATGTGCTGTCTAGTATCTAACAATTTTCTGCCCGTTGATGACTCACAAGGCATTTGTTCTTATACCTATTGCAAAGGACAGGTGCTCAGTCTAAATGCCAACTCCGTACTTGTCCCAGTGGCTAGGAGAGACAATAGTGATATCTGTGGACGCCCTCCATAAGTTTGAAGCCCGACTTGCATGGTGTCAGTGCATCTGCTCCATTGACAGTCCAGGTGACTAGATCCTGTTAGCACATAATAGACCATTAACTCCTCCAAGACAGCATAATTGTAAATGTTGTTCCCATATGGAAACAGTCTCCCTATTGTAGTCTCAAACTAACTGGACATATGCATACCAAACAGATCTATTAAGATGCTGTTTACATGAGGCATATTCAGGGACATATGGCAGTAGGGACTTTTTTACAGAGACAAGAATGACAAAATATTACCATTTATCTGTCTGTCTGCCTATGATAAAAATCAGAAGGTTTGGAGGAGAGGTGAGTGAGGGATGAGACAGGATAGGGGAAAGAAGTAGGGGACAAATAATAACAAAGAATAATTACACGTATGGAAATGTCATAATGGAACCAATTATTTTATTTTTTAAAAAAACTGAAATTGAAAAAGAAGTAACTCAGTTAATTTTACATAGGTGACTTATCAATTTAGTTCTGAAATGTTACTTATTCTTTTTCCCCAAACCAGCTTAAAGGATCTTCAGAAACTTTTACAGGGTAAGAATCTACTCAGTAAAAAAACAGTAAGGGTTCGCTTTGGCCTTGAGATTATTTATCATCATGGTTTTCCTTGACCCTCAAGGTTCTTGCTTCAGCTGCTTGCTCCTCTAATACCCGACAGTCCTGTGTGGCAAAGCTCGTGTGCGCGAGCATGCGCGTGCATGCGTGCGCATGCGTGTGTGTGTGTGTGTGCGCGCGCGCGCGCGCGCGCGCTTGAGTGCGTGTGTGGGGGCAGGTGTTCTTGCATGACTTTCTCTTCCATGAGAACTGACATGAGTGAGAAGAGTGGCTGTGTTTGTAAGTGAGGCACTCACTACAGCTTTAGCCCACGTAAGAAGGAATCTGCAGGCAGGCAAGATGGCACAATAGATTAAGGTGCTTGCTGCCAAGCCTGATGATCTTTAGGACTCAAATGGTAACATAAAGAACAGACTCCTGCAAGTGGTCCTCTGACTTTAACATCTATGTCCACATGCCCACTCACCCTCCCTGCCCCTCCCACACACACAGTAAAAACAACAACAAAACAGTGATCTACTCTGCCATATTAGAACAGGGAGCATTTGAGCCTTGTGTAAATTACTCCCTCTGCAACCATGGTTTCAGGCTCACAATTGCATTGGGGGATGCTAATATTTAATGTTTAAACATAATATTTAATTTGGAAGATCCTAGTTATTTTTTAGCAATAAAGGCATCATGGGCAGGAAGATTTTCCTGATCTTATTGGTAGCAAAGGTATAAGACAGTAAAAACATTTTTTAAATGAAGTTAAAATTGTCTTGAATATAGAATTAGCATATTTTACTTCAGTAGTATGTGTCACACGTACCCCATGACCCATGTGCTGTGTAAATATATATATATATATATATATATATATATATATATATATATATATATATATATACACACATATATATATATGCATACATACACACACACACAGTTGGCTTTGCACATCTCTAACACCCTCCGACAGGCCTGATTCATGAAACAAGCAGCTGGCAGTTTATCTTTGACTGCTGTATAAAGTTATGCATGTGTTTAATGGCATAAAATGAATAATCACCATGACTTTAGATAACACTGAATTTAAGAATAAAATACTAATTTAAGTGTAGAGGAGAGACAGTCCTTTGCTAGTGTACCAGCCAACAAAGCCTTAGGTGGCATTCTTAAGTGCTTGCCAACATTCTGAAAGGTAGTAATGAGCATCAGACAGGGTGTTTCAGGACACTTTGCTGGTGTGAGGGGGCTTCCCTTCATCTCAGTGGTGGTCACATAGTGTTGCTGCAGTAGGCAATGGGATGGAGAAGGATACATGTTTGCCTTGTTTATACCATGCAAACAATGGCTACAGCCCTAAAACCCAGAATTTGGATACATTCAGGGTTATGTTGCTGTCATTCAAGTGCCACCTTGGGAAGCTGCAGGAATGAGAGAGGAGCTTGCTTTGCAGTGTTGTCCTAGAAGAGGTGATATTTCAACCTCTTTTGAAGGTTCTTTGGGCAATTTCCCTTGAGTCAGTCAGAACAGGAGGCAGCAGGGTGGGGGTGTTAGTGCTAAACTGCTAGACCCTGAAGTTTAGGCTGAAGCAGCCAAGTGCCTCTGGAGCCAGCACCCTCAGCCCACTTCCTAGTGCTCCAAATGCAGACTTCTCACAACCTCCTCCTTGGCCAGGGTTTCCCAGCAAAGATTTCAAAGATGTTGGAGCTGAAATTCTCTCCCTTCATTTCTGTGAGATGTGAAGTCACACTGTCTGATCACAGATATCCTATCTGCGCAGTAAGTTCATTGTACTTATTGTCGTTGTCCTGGAACTAGCCTTGTAGACCAGGCTGGCCTTGAACTTAGAGATCTCCCTGCCTCTGCTGGGATCAAAGTTTCCTTCCACCATGCCCAGCTTTGTGCAGTGAACTATGAACACAAATGCTTTAGGTCTGACATTTCCCTAAAGGACATGAGAGAACAGAACAGCCATTTTTGAAAAGAAGGCATTAAAAGCTTTCTTACAATATCCAGGAAAGAGGGAAATAGGAAGATTTTAGTAAGAGAAATGGAAGTCAGTATATCCTCTTTCTGACAGTTTCTTCAGGGGGGCTTTATACAATCTTTGTATCTGAATCTTCCCTCTTTCCTTTATTCACAAACCTCTCTTTCCAGAGTAGCCAGTGGCCCTCCAATCTGGCCAGAGTGTGCATTGCTAGTAACAACCCTGTGCTGCCTGCCCCTTAGTAACCGACAGAGGAACACTGGGATAAAAAGTCTAGGCATTTATCTGGTCAGGACAAAATAAATATGTTACCATAAACCAGTTGTGACGTCACTGTCCACCTCACTACTCCTTGAATATTTCACTGAGTTATACGCAGAGTGTTAGACTAGTCCTAAGAGTGAACACACTAAAGAGCTAGTGATACAGACACCCCTATCCCTCCTACAGCTCTGCCAGGCTCTGTCCTCAGACCAACAGTGGTGATTCTAAAGGAAATTTTAACCCTCTAAATGCCAGGTTGTCAATCGCCCACAACCACAGCTGCCTACAACTACTTCCAACTCCAAACCTCCCAACTCTCTCTCCCTGTCTCCAAGAGCATGATCCATGACACCTAGAGTTGATTCTAATGCTATGTGAGCATTGGTCACGTCACTTCCCAAGTCTAATAGGAGGCTTTGGTGCCATTTGTCTGGTGGAGCAATTGCCAAGCACCTGCTATGCAGAAGGTACCCATGGTGCTACCTCTGCTTTCCCTCTCCTGCTCTCCCCAGGGCCCTTCCAGCCACCCAGGTCACCATCCCGACCCCCATCACCTGCTTCTTTGTGCCCAGCTCACATTGCTCATGTTATGACAGCCACTCACTGGACCACCAACCAATACATTAACCTGTGATTGGAGTAATTTACTTACGACTATTCCGCCTTACCCAGTCACTTCCCAGATATTAGTAACATTTGACTTTGGGTTTCCAGTAGGAATGCTGAGGCACAAACAGATCACAGCTTGGATGCAGAGGTAGTTTACTGACACATGTACTGTCTCTTACGATACTCATGACAATTCTTCAAGGTTGAAATAAGGCTGAGGTAGAGTGGGACAAGGCTTGCCAGCACCCGAGGACTTGCCGAGTCCCACAGCATGCCAGTGAGTGTCCTGCCTGTGGCTACAGGCTCACCTGTTCTGGGCAGCTGAGCAAGTGAGCCTGCTGACCCCTCCATCACACAACCCTGTGTGCAGTGGATCAGGTGCTTCTAATTTACATTCCCAGACCCACTCTGGGTTTGTTGTGTGGCCCCAAGCAAGCCACTTAACCTGTCTGCTTCCTTATATGTCAAATAGAGATAATAATACTTAACGACATCACAGGGGTGTAGTGTATATTAATTAATTAATGTTTGTAAAGGGCTTTGAAGACGCGGAGCTGCCTAAGTGTTTAAGTATTCTGATGATAGTCCTTGCTTATGATTAGAGCCTTCCCAAGTTCCTGGACCATCACTCACTGATTACAACCAGGATCTAATAGCACCTGCTGTGCAATCCACACAGGGCTCTACAGCATTACCCCTGAGAATTAAACCTAAATGGATTTATAATTTGAAAAAGATGTTGTTCAGCCTGTGCCCAAACTCTGAACCAGTTATGGGGCTTGCTAGCAATTTTCCAGAAGCCAGGAGGACTGCATAGAGGCATTGGCTGTAAATGGTGTTCGCTATAATTGCTTTCATCTTTTATGTGGTGCTACTCAGATAGAGATTGAAAACTGCTTGCTGGGACTTGTGGCCTCCTCAGGCCATATCTCAAGGTCACAGTGGGGGGAAATGGAGGCCATATGGTGTGACCAGCACTGATTTATATACAAATACATGAAATATGCTAGAAAGAATGGAAGTCCTTCATGTGCTTGTCTTCTAGGCAGTTCTCTGAAAGATTCCAGGTGCTCAGTGTGAATAATCTTGGCCACTCCTCCTGTGTGGCCACATCTGTCTTGAAAAGGCTTCAGAGCAGGGTTGGGTTTGGATTTTAGGTGTACAGCAACATGGTCTATAATGCTGTACCACCCATATTTCTCAAAGCAAGTAAGTGCTTTGCATTCAGGTATAGATAGTTAGCGATCAGAGTAAAAAAGGTATCCATTCCCAAATGTTCCTAGAGTTTGTGCTATTACTCATGCAGTCTAGGAGAGGAGCAGAATAAAAGGCCTCCCAGAACTGGCACATCTGATCACACTTTGTCTTATGACCCTGACCAAAGACGTGGTCCTCAGACATCCTTCTCAGTGATGTGAGTTTTCATTCCGATCCCGCAGGACTAGGGTGCTGTGTATATTAGTTAATGTTTATAAAGGGCTTTAGAGACTCAGTGCTGCCTGAGTTTAAGTATTTACTTCCTGGTGGAGGTCCCTCTCATTGGTTCCCTCCTGCCTTGCTGGAGAAATGCATATGGACAATATTATGCTGTTTCATGAAGCTAAAATACTTTCTCAGTTCCTCCTAGTACTTCAGTTGCTCTTGGATATTTGATGTTTTAAACCTAATGATGTTATGAAAGCTACTCTTGAAGACTTTATGTCAAGAATTCATTATCATTGAGGCCTAAAAGGACGGTTCAGTGGGTAAAGTTGCTTGCCCCAGAATCCAGAAAAAGACAACCAACTTCGCACGTGTTCATACACACACACACACACACACACACACACACACACACACACACACACATGCACACACATGCACACACATGCACACACACGATTTTGAAATAAATAATAAAAATAATTGAAACTGTGGGATCGTAAGGATCCTGCAACAGCTGCAGTCCTAGTTTTACCTTGAAGGGCTTTTTCCAGTGTCATTAGGACCTTTCGAATGTAATACACTGATAGATGGCTTGTGGAGGCCAACTCTGTGCCTATCATCCCGTGGTGATTAGCAGAGGCTTGCCTTCCTGGCAATCCCCATCAAGGAGCTAGAGCTCATGCATGAACAGTCAGGCACATCATTTTCTTCAGGGTGCTTAGGCTCCTGCTTTGAGATGGGGAGCAATGTGACACATGGGCAGAGCTTACAGCCAAGCTGATTTGCTCCAAATTGGCCCAGGCCAGACAGACTCTCTCTCTCTCATAGGGCACCACTGAGTACCCAATTTAAAGACTTCCTTTTCTCAGCAACATGTTAAATATTTAGGAAAATGAATTGGGTTTTAAATTTGTGGGTTTTTTTTATTTTGTTTTGTTTTATTTTGTTTTGTTTTGTTTTGTTTTGTTTTGTTTTGTAACAGGGTTTCTCTGTGTAGCCTTGGCTGTACTGGAGTCCCTCTGTAGACCAGGCTGACCTCGAACTCACAGTAATCCACCTGCCTCTGCCTCCCAAGTGCTGGGATTAAAGGTGTGCACCACCTTTCCCAGCTTTGTTCGATTTTTAAATGAAAATGTAGGTTATATAACAATTATAATGATCTTTTTGCTAGAAGCTGAAGTTTTTTGCAAGTGATTGTTACTGTTGCTGTTGCTGTTGTTGTTGTAGTACCCTGGAGTTTAAAATATGTCTACTACCTTACATCCATTTGTTGTGACTAAAACCTTTGTTGGATGGAGGGGATCAAAGAGGGAGGAACCGACTCTTGTCACTAATAACACCTCCCCTTTGAACACCCTTTGGCTTCAGCCATCTTGTTACCATTTTCTCGCTTTCTATCTACCCTATGTCTCCCTTCTCTGCCTTCGTAGACACGCTGAATGTGGTTCATGGGTACAACACCTAATCATGTTTAGAGCTAAGTACCAGTCTCCAGTGGAAAGGAATGACAAACTGTGATGTTCAGGATTTCACCCTCACAAGAAAGCCATAGCCCAAGCGATAATTAGTTACAACCCTTTGCTCAAGGATCTTATTGGGATGGGTGTTCTAAGATTAACCTACTACAAATCTTACTAGGATAAATGTTCTAAAATTAACTTACAAAGATTACAAAAAGTTACCAAAGGCCATCAAATTGCACGGTTGACTGTATGATCTGTGTTACAATATAAAACATGCAACAAATGAAGTCAGAGAGAAATCAGAAAATCTTAAGTTTTCCCGGTGTAGAATCTCCTGCAGTCCTTCCAACCCAGCTGTGATCATTCCCAGCCTCCTAGGCTGACACAGGAATGCTCACTAATCTCTACAGCCAGGATCTGATTTGCCCCCAGGAGTGAGGAACTCCTTAATAGCTCACCATGTGGCCCTTCACGCCCTCAGAAAGCTCTTTTTAAAGGATGTTTGGGTTTTCTATTCAACTAAAACCCACCGTGTGCTGTCTGTATTTACCTTCCCCAGACTAGCCCATCCCTTCCCCTTGCCTGACCTACCTGGGGACCTGCACCTCCCTGCTCCTCGGACAGTTTGGTTGGTTGCTTTTGTTTTCAAGACCACGTTTCTCTGTGTAACCCTGCCTGTCCTGGAACTCACTCTGTAGACCAGGCTAGCCTCAAATTCAGAGATCCACCTGCCCCTGCCTCCCACATGCTGAGATCAAAGGCATGTGCCACCACTGTCCAGCTTCCTTGGGTGTTTTTAACCAGTTAGACAGAACTTGTGCAAGCAGTTTCATGCCTCAAGATGCTCCAAGCCTGGTGCGTGGGTGCCTCATATCTGAGAGAAATTCTGAGCTACATAAAGCCAAGCATTTTGGTTTTGCTTCTGTGTTTGTATGTAGTGCTACAAGTTGAACCTATGCCAAATACATATTCTACCACTGAAATATATTCCCAGACCTAAAAAAAAAAAAAAAAACCTTTTTCTTAAAGAGCAGTTGTTATTGCTGCTCATGTTCAGTAGATGAGTATATCGTGAACAGGTGGGTGTTGGATGGAACCAGGGAGCTCACCATCCTGCTTACCCATCTAACCCGTCCCATGATGCATATGCCATGTCTCCTCCCCTTTTTGCAGGCACCTGTGTGTCTGGGCTCTGCTGAGTAGAGCCGGGGCTCTGTGACCAGCAGCAGTTGGTAGGACTCTGAACTTTAGTGAACAGTTGAATGAAATATGACTTTACACGTGGTAGTTTCAGCTTGGAAACAGTATCATTAAAGAAGCAACTGTGAGATTAAAAAAAAAAACAGCATTTCATTCAGACCCCTACATGGAAATAGCGCCATATACACTTTCATCATGAAGGAGCATAGTCTGTATAAAGTTAGTTCACAATGGACTGTATAACCAGAAGAGAGGCAAATAACCCTGAGAGTCTTCATTTAGGATTCAGGGGCACGTTTTCTAGATAATCATTCTGAAATTTATCCACACACACAGCCCTCCAAGTCCTCACCCTGAGTCATTCCGTGAGAATGCTCCAAAATTGCAGGCCCCAGCAGTGGTGAGGCAGGACTGAGGAGTAGCCCAGCCTTTTTAACTCTGCTGTCTCCAGAACTCACCACTAACTGAAAAAAAGGAGGAGAGGTGTTAGGGATTGGGGGAAGGGTCTAGAATTCCTTTTGTTACAGGGTTTTTTCCTTTAGACGTAATGAAAAAAAATTAACGGACAAGAATTTTCTTAACTCTCCCAGGAGAAAGACGGAGGGAGGGATAGGAATGTGTGAGCGCAGCCTGCCCTGGCTGTCATTTGGGATAGAAATGCCTTACCTCCCTCACCATGTGCTGAAGGAATTCTGAGGACAGGAAATCTGGTCTCGCTTCACAAACCTGGGCAGTGAAAAGCCGTGTGAATACCAGTTAATAAATGCCTAAGTCTGTTTTTAACAGCGGAGGGTATCAGTGTCCTGCTTGAAAGCATTCCTAAGCTAGTCAATGTTATAAAATAATAGGGAAAAACTGACATCTTTATTGTGGCGTAAGTTACTATACAGCAGTTATCTCCTAGCTCATCTGGTTTTTATGATCCCTGAGGTAGCTGTCATGCAGATTCCACCAGCCATACTATCCACAAGCCCAGCTTCTCATTTCAGCACCTGCCTAAGTGCATAAGCACCGCACTCAGTGCCGAGACTAATAGGCTGCTGCGTGCGCGCGGACACACACACACACACACACACACACACACACACACACACACACACACACACACACACACCCCTGCACTATATCCTTCTCACTCTCAGCTCTGGGAAACATCCATGAAGCAGATACTCTGTTCTGCCCTTGAGAGCGAGTATGATGGACTTCATGCTCATCAGAAATCTGGTGGCTTCAAAGATCTCTGTGAGAGTTTCCTGGTCAGACACCACGAGTCACTCAAGAGACCCAGACTCCCAGGTAACTGCCATCCATCCTGTTAGAAGCAAACCTTCTTAGGTGTCCCCTCACTAAGGGCCTCTATGCAGCAGAAGGGGGCTGGGGCTCTGGGAGATGCTTTACCTGTGCCTCCTATTCCACACACACACACACACACACACACACACACACACACACACACACACACACACGGTTTCCAGCATGGGCCAGTGGGAGACCACACTTCAGTCTCTCCTACTGAGTCCAGTAGGTCACTGTAAAGATTGCTTCCTTAACGGCCTCTTCAGCCCTGCTCCAACAGTGTGTGTGGTGTACATTCAGTGCTTTTGCTCATGGAATCTCTCATTTGTACAGTGTGCATCCAGGAACCCGACCTAGATCTGGAAAAGTGAGCTTGCACTCCAACTACCAAACTGTTCCCTCTTACCGCCTATAGTGGTTCACTGTTTGTAAAGCTGTTTGCAAATGACTCCCCTTCTGAGTCTGAGTTCATGATTTGTGGTAGTAAATCTAGCTGGGGATAAAGTTAAAGAAAATAATAAAACTTTAAACTTTTTTCATAATGAATAAATTAAGGGAAGAGTTGAGCTATAATTTAGCAAGCGAAATAATACGTAATTCTAGAATTTACAACTCCTCTGACTTGTACACTTGTACAGTTCTTTTGTTACTGAGCCTTGCGTGTCTCAGCACACACCTCCAAAACTCTAGTAACTCCACTTTTGTGTTTAAAACTCAAAGAATTAAAAGCAGAGAGTCCAAAGCAGATATTTGTAATCATTATTTATACTTGTATAACTATTCACACTTAAAACAGCTCGTATGTCCATCCATGACAGAATGGGTAAAGAGAACATGGTGCCTAGTATACAGTGGAACAGGAGCCAGATTTAAAGCCTACAGAGAACGCTGACACGGGTCACATGGATGAATCTTGGGAAGGTTATGTTAAATGAGATAAGCCAGTCACGTATCGACTCAACTCCTATGACATCCCTAGAATACACAGATTCAAAGGGACAGAGTAGAGTGGCAGGGCTTCTCAGAGACTGGAGAGAAGGGAACAGGGAGGGAACGCTTTACAGTTACATAGTTTCACTTCTATAAGAGGAAAAGAACTCTGTGGAAAGATGGTATTGATGGTTTAAAAGTAGTGATTGTGTGCTTAAGGCCATTTCTCTGTGCACTTAAAGATGACAATGGTGAATTTTATGTTGGATGTACTTTCTACCATTGGTATCTATCACACTGATGGCTATCTCAAGGGAGATCAATAAACTGAATTTTATAAAAGCAAATATATAGAAATGAATACTTGGATTTTTCCCATTTAAAAATGTTTATTTTATTTTTAATTGTAAGTGCAGAGTAGGGGTATGTGCCCATGAGTGCAAGCATCTGCAAAGGCCTGAAGAGAATGTCAGACCTCTTGGAGCTGTAATTGCATGTGGCTATGAGCTGCCCAATATGAATGCTAGAACCCATACTTGGGTCCTCTGGAAGATCAGTGTATGCTCTTAACTGCTGAGACATTACTCCAGCTCCATGACTATTTTTTTTTAATTTCTAAGGCTAGTCATATGCATATATTCCCCATTTTTAACTGAAAAAACTTATTTATATAAAATATTTATAGCTTTGGCATAGGTTGAAATCCCATAATTTTAATTAAATATTTTTATTTTATGTGTAGGGAATTTTGCCTCCATATATATCTGTGTACTACTTGTTAGCCCAGTACCCATGGAGATGAGAGGATGGCATTAGATCTCCCAGGACTGGAGTTACAGTCCAGCTACAGTGTGCTCCCATGCGAGTGCTAGGACATGAACCCAGGTTCTTTGAAGAGTAGTCAGCACTCTTCACTACTGTGCCATCTCTTCAGCTCCGAAGACCTATATTTTTTTTTGCATAAAATAAGGACAAACATTATGACTGCTGTATACATTTCCAGATGGAATAAGCCAGTTTGTTACATGTCCATGGTGTAACTTGTATGTTAATGATAGTGTTCTCAGACGCCGGGTCACATCTTCATGTCATGTGCTTTCTACTGCCCATGGTGTAGATGCAGCAATTAAGAGACAGTGTTCACTTGATCAAAGTTACAGAGGCAGTAGATAGAGGGACTGGCAGGACCCAGCTCAGCTCTAGCACAATGTCCGCCAAGATGCTGGGGTTTTGTTTTGTTTTGTTTTGTTTCTGTTTCATTTCTTGAAGAACTGCCATCCTGTTGGGCATAGTTACTGTACAACTTCCATTCTCAACAGCAGCACAAAGATTCTTATTTCCCCATCATTGCCAACTCTTGCTGGTTGTTGTTGTTGTTGTTGTTGTTGTTGTTGTTGTTGTTGTTGTTTTGATGGTAGCTATCCTATGATGTATAAAACGGCATCTCACTGTGGTGTTTGGATTTGGGTTTTCCTAATGAGTAGCAACATTGAACATGTTTTCCTGTCCTTATTGTCATCTGCATTTTTTTTAGAGAAATGGCTATTCCAAGACGTTTGCCCATTTTTAATAGGGTTGTTCTGTTCCATCAAATTGCAGGGGTTCATAATATATTGAAGATATGATTTTCAAAGGTTTCCTCTCATTTTCTAGGTTGCTTTCATTCTATTGACTGTTCTGACATAGTTAGTCCACAATATGTACTTAACTTGTTGTCCACAGACTCTTGAGGGTATACCCAAGGAATAATTGCTAATATCAGTTCTATGAAGCTTCCTTGTCCTGATTACTTTAAAAGGGTTTATAATTTGAGGTCTTATATGTAGATTTTTATCACTTTGACTTTACCTCTGGTGTAAGGTACATGTCTACCTTCATCCCAGCTGACCTTTTTCCCACTGAATGGCACTGTGCCCTGATCTAAACCAGGGACTCCATCTGTGATAGTTTAACAGGCTCTCTATTCTGTCCATGTCTGTCTTGTCCATCTGTCTGTCTGCCAATGCTGCCATATTTCTATTGCTTTGTCTTTTAAATAAGTTTTGAAATCACTATGTCTGAGGCCTTCAACTTTGTTCTATTTTTCTTAAGGCATTGTTACTGCTTAGATTCCCTTGGGAATTTAGATGGATTCTACTTATTTCCAGGGGTTTAGATAGGGATGTGCTGATCCATTGATCACCTCTGCTGTGAGCCCCCTACTCCCACAGTAGTAAGCCTTTTTATCCATGAATACGTGATGTCTTTGCATTTGTATTTGTCTCTTACATGTGTTTTTAACATCCTATTATAAGTATAGCACCACTGCTGTTCATGTAAAAAAAAGGTAGTATTTGCATTATAGCCGCTACTTTCCAAAACATTCAGTCTACCTGGACCTCTGTGTGACACTGCACTTGTGATGGCCAAGAGATCCAGATAACTGTCACCATTCGGATCTAGTGCTTGAGGCCTAGCCACCAACTTTACTGGTAGAAATACATAGTATGCTCAAGTTCCTGGGTTGAGTTGCCACCACTGTGAAACATGCAAGGCCGTATTTGCTCTTAAAGGAGAATGGTATACCTGCTAAATGCCAAGCCTAGCTTTCATCTCATGAAGGGTCCAAGAAAACCACAAGCAGTCTTCCTCCTACAACAGCCAGAACTCCCCAGGCCATGGCTGCATTGTTGGCATCTCTCCAATTCACCCATCCATTCTCTTTTGGTTTTGTCTAGTAAGAACTGTCATTGTTCTTCACAGCTTTTTATCAACAGACAACTTTTTAAAAGGTTTTTCTGTGTGCTTGCTGATCAAATTGGAAGGAAAACTGGTGGGGAAATCTGGTAGCATCGATAGTGCTGCCTGGTTAGTAATCAGCTGTGGCATGGCTCATGCCTTGGTTTTAGATGAGTACCACTCTAACAGGCTGCCTGATAGGGCGCAGAGTACTGAGCTGCTTAAAGAAATGAATTGGTGGGGCTGGAGAGATGGCTCGGTGGTTAAGAGCACTGTCTGCTCTTCCAAAGGACCCAGGTTCAGTTCCTACCACCCACATTGCAGCCCACAACTGTCTGTAATTCCAGTTCCAAGAGACCTGACACCCCCACACCAATGCATATAAAATAAAATTAAATAAATCAATTTTTTAAAGAAATGAATTGGCATAGAACTCTTGTCTAGATCTCTTGGCACATATCCTGGTCAAGAAAGGTCTGATATAGCTCTGTTCATAACAGATGTTTCCAGCATTTGCCAGGCTTGTAGCTTTTAGTAGGTTCTGCCATTGTTGAGAACAGGCTGCAGAGACAGGTGAGGAAGAGAAGGGTTTCATCTCAAAAAAGCATTGCTAGCAGAGGCCTCAGGTATTAAACTCAACTTTGCTACTTTCTAGGTGAAGTAAGTAAGACCCAGAGAATCTGTGAATGGCCCACGGTTGGCCAGATACCTGGTCCCGTGGGAAATTTCCAAGGGAGAAGAATAGATTTACTATGTAGGAAACAGGCTGTAAAGTTCCATTCTGCTACATTCAAGGTGCTCTGTCAAGTAGATTTAGTAAATTATTTGTCATTCAGCACCAAGTTTACTTCCTGTGAGTACACAGCAAAACTACTCAAAAAACAGAGCACCAATGGCCAGAAAGAGTTAATGTGACACAAAGCCATGAAACCAGACTATGGCAGCTGTTTGCATTGCAACCTGAAACCCCACATGCAAAGAATATTTTAAGGAAAGTATCATAGCCACCTTCTTTAAAATAAGAACTTTTACTTTCATAGTTTAACTTTTTCCTTAACAATAATCTCTCAGGTTCTAGGTAGTGTCACACTCACATCCACTGTTTAATGAAATAAAGCAAAGTGCAAAGTACAGACAGGAGTTGAGGAGTTGCTGCTTTTTAGATTCATTATCAATAAGTCCTTTACAACAGTCAGCAGAAAAGCCAATCAGCATAGTGGCTTTACAGTGAGAATGGTAAAATACAGCTATTTACAAAGGGGATTTTATTTAAAATTATTCATAAATACATTTCATTTTTTGGGAGTTGTAATTAGCTAACCGACCTATGAGTTGAAATATTATGAAACTTAACATATATGACAGTTATCTTTGTGTTTTATTGAGGTAGGAGAAACTATGCTTTTCCTTGTTTACAGAAAAACTTGATTGTTAATTCCTATCATGTGTTCAAAGCTATGCCTTATAGTGAAAGCAAATCACAAGGGCCCGGCAGAACCTGTGCTGTCTTGGTCCTTCTCACTCAGATTGTATGACACGGATGTCAGTTGTAGCACTGAGTTATGCTTCATGTGGCAGCCCTAGGAGCAATGTAAAAATACTCGAATCTCCTGTGCTACCAAATAAGCGGGTAACTCAGATTGCAGGACACTGGAAAAGAAGGTTCCTTCCTACTGTAGTCAGTGTCGAATGCCCAGGTATGAAATTCCATACAGCCTATCAACCCTGAAACTGTCATACAGCATCACAGTGCTTACGTTGCTGCTTCCAAGAACCACAGTGGGAGATCTTGAAAAGAAGGTGCCACAACCACTACCCAGATCATGGAGCTGTAGGCCACATAACCACAAGAAAAGAACGTGTGTAGGGACTCTTTTTAGGAAGCACAGGCCTAGCTCTGAGTGCATAATAAATAAGACAGAAGGCTCTTCCTTTGGAGCTCCTGCAGTTTAGACCACAATGAAGGTAAGCCCACAAGTGGGAAGCCAGGTAGGTCGCTTAGGCTCCAGTCCTCTAGGAGATGGTAGCATCAGGCTATCCCTGTAGAGACAGAGCTGTGATGGTGGGTGGAGGTGGAGAGAGTCCAACAGTGCATCCCTCCACACCCTGGCCTAAGACTTTAAGACTTGGCCCAAACAACCCCTCCTCAAGGACTCCCGTCTCCTACAGAACATCCGTACTCTGCACTACATTGCCCTCTCAGTCTGTTCAGCCACTGCTCATTACGCTGGACTACTGTTGTTAACATGTATCTGATCCCTGCTCTGCACATCTGGAAATACTATTCTTGATGCTTTTTACCCTCAGCCTGGTGAAGACACTATTTCTGAAGTTTTGTTTGGATTGTTGTTTCTAAAGAGTAGATGAAATGCTGCTTGAGTTCCCATCTCTACATACGTCTAGAAACCCATGTCTCTCCAGACCCTGAGATCTGCCTGACTCCACTCAGGCTCTGCCCTTGCTCTGTACCTGCCGCCTTTCCATTTCCCATGTTGCACACACAAGGGGAGACCTCTAGAAGGTGAAAGGTTTGGCCAAGGGGTTACATGTCAGCTATTAGCCCATTTTAACAGCGTGTGCTGACTGGGCAGGCCTATTCACGAAGTTCCCTGTTCGAGGTTTCTTCCTCTACCACCTGCCCAGCTTCCTGACCAGCTCTTGCCACCTTTGCTTGGAGTAATTGAGAACATTCTTCCTTAAACTCCTGCCCAGCCAAACCAGAGGGGGCACAAGACCTAACTAACCTCTCCAGCCCAAGGGAGCCAGCAAGATGGCCACCTGAGGGTGGCTGAGACCAACAGGCTCCACAGACCTTTTTTTAAAAAAATAATTTATTGAGATTACATCCCGATTGTTATACCCTCACTTATATCTCCCCCCCCCCTTGCCCTGTTCCCCTCTCTTAGACCTCTGACAGAAAGGGACCACCTCCCCCACCATATGACCACAGCATATCAGGTCGCAGACTTCTTTTTCCATCTTTTATTATGTTTTTTAAACATACACATTTATATTATTACACATGAATAAAATAAACTATATACAGCACAAAGAACCATGAGATAATCAGGAGTTATATAAATGTTACATTCATAGTGATTTGTCTATTTATATTTGGCAAACTTGAAGTAAATATCTTCCCTGTCTTGTTGGGTCTAAATTTCTGAATGAAAATCAATATCTATCATATCTCATCTCTATTAACTTAAAACATCTGTCTTGATCTAATAACATCTTACCCCCTAACCATCTAAGCTTAATTGCAAGACTAAGTATTTGTTCTTCAATCTCATCAGAGACTTGAGAAGGAATAAAACTTAAATACCTGCATGAACTGGAAGTGCAGATTAGCAGCTTCTAAAATGAAAAAAAAAATGACTGAGATAGTTTACTGCCTGAACAGTCACCCAACACTCTATATATATAATGTTGGAGCATCATCTTCAGCCTTCTAGCCCAATATATTTGACAGACATATTTGCCAGGCAGGAACTATTGAGGA
Source organism: Acomys minous (assembly GCF_964271855.1). Lineage (NCBI taxonomy): Eukaryota > Metazoa > Chordata > Mammalia > Rodentia > Muridae > Acomys > Acomys minous. The sequence continues at coordinate 61,474,250 of NC_140490.1, forward strand.
CTACTTACCCTGTCTTTGTATAGTTCAGCCATCAACTCTGCCTGCATCTAAGCTTGCCCATTTTTAGGCAGAATTCTGTCTGTGGCAGAAACGAGGACATTTTGGCCAGTGGCTGCTTTGCCGCATTTGAAGCCAACTCCATAAGGAGGTTCTTTGCTGCTCATCATCTTCTTTGAGGCAGGCTGGGTGTTGCCAGGAGTTAACTTGTCTTGTTGTCAAAGAACCTTTAGAATAATAAAAAAAAAAAAACATCTTTAACTGCCATATTCTGTAGGTCTCTGAGGCTTTTGAAGACCTTATTTAACTATTTTACCTTATATATCTATAGAATCACATCTATGTGTTAGACCTAGCATATATATTCTTGTGATAAAATTAGTCTTGTATTTGAAATGACTGTGATTTGCATCAATACACAAAATTCTATACCAATGAATTAAAATAACCTTATTTGTGAGTAACAATTAAAGCCTTGAGTTGAGAAGATTCAATAATCTACCTTTTGTTCTATCCTCCCTCTACATTTCTGTATCCTACTTTCTTTTCAGCTCCTATCTCCTTACCTATGAAATAAAGATAAAGGAAAAGAGAGACGCCCCTGAGTCCCACCTAGTTTTCTCTCTGTATAAGACCAATAATAACTTATAACCAACTCCTGATGAAAATAAGCATCTGTAGACCAAAAGAGCAAACAAAAACTTACCCAACTCCCCTTAGAGGGAATGGGATGTTGTTCTCTTAAGGTTTCTTCAGGCTGAGTTAGGGTGAATAATACCTTTGAAGGGTCCAAAAAATTGGGGTAATGGTGAAGCAAACCAGGGAGCATTTGTGATCCAGTTTCTAAATGTTGAGAAATCCAGGCTTAACAGTAGTCCTGTGTGTGACAGTCTGAAATGCTGGACCAATTGGGATTGGAAACTTTCTACAATGCTGTCCTGGAAGCTGTCCTGTTCTGATGGGTAACAGCAACTGAGGCACCTGGGGCTGGAACATGAAGGATGCAGGATGTCAGTATCCAGCATGCTGAAGAGGAATGAATCCTTCAGGTTTTATCCAGACTCAGTGTCTGGTTCTTCTGTTCTAAAAACATAATTTCTCACAAACATTATACAGTTCTAACATTATAATTGTATGGTGTGTGCGGGATGCACAGAGCAATTAAGGCTAGTTCTCTGCTCATTGTATGAGCAGAAGTAAGACATCTGCAAATCTTCCTTCATGCCATTCTAAGAATGGCGTCTAATAATAAGTCACAGAGAATCTGTGACCAACATGAAGGCCTATCTATGCATAGACATTCCTGTCTCAGCCAGTCTCAGAGCTATTCCCATGTAGTGTGATTAATAATATAAATTACCTGCTTGTTCTGCAGTTTGAATTCTTTACATCCCAATTGCAGCCCCCTCCCTCATCCCCTCCTAATCCCACCCCCCAATCATCTCCTTATGCCATCCCCTCCCTCTCTCCCTTTCCCTCCCTCCCCTAGTCCATAGAAAGCTGAGACATTTTCCCCTAACGTCTTGACCTCAGCTTTCCAGTGTCCTCTGTACTACCTGTAGCCTCTTCCTCTTTTGCCTGGCAAGGCTATCCTGCAAGGGGGGGAAGTGAACAACATTAGGAGGCCTGAATCTCAGGCCTGTTTTGAAGCCACACTGCCCCCACTGCAGTTGGCCAGCTGTGTCAAGCTCCTAGAACCTGGAATGCACAGATATTAATGCTGCTCCAGTGAGTGTATTCCAGAGGTTGGAGCCCTCAGCAGTGCTACCTCCTGATTAACCCACCCCATAAGGAATGCAGAGTATAGTGTGAAAGGAACTGAAAATAAGCCTGGGAAAGAAGTTTGGGACGCAGTTGTGAGAAGCATTAAAGTCAGGATAAAAGCACCAATTGTATTTGCCAGGAAATCCAGGTTCCTGGGTCGATAATCAGAAAGACTAAGAGATAGGCAAGATCTCAGACAGTCGGGACCTCAGGCAGGGGTGTGGGTGTGAAAGAGAACATAGTGTTGCTGTGTGAGCACCCGAGGGATTGGGCCACCGTGAGAACAAGGGGAGAAGAAATAGAGGTCCGAGTGCTGAAGATGCTGAGAAAGGATGATAACAAGATACAAGAGGAGCTAAAGTTGGCCACGGTTTTAAGACTAGGTGTTGGGTGTGGGCATAAATGGTAACAAGGCATTAGGGGAAAGAGCTAGTGTGGTTGGTAAGAGGAAACACTGTCATCAGCTTTAATCCTGTCATCCCTGTATCTAGTCAGCAAATCACAGTTAAGCACCTGCTGTGCATCAGACCTGCCTGAGGGTAGAGGGTCACAAACCAGGACAGCTGTGGCTTCACAGACTTTACAATCTGGGCTGGCCAATGACCAAGCAGCAAGTAAGTGACCAGATGATTTCCAACACTACAAAAGCCTTCTGAAGATGAAGAGCCACTATGAGAGGAATGGAGTTGCCTTCAACAGGCCCCTGTAGACACTGGGACTCTGGGATGCCATGTCTTTGAATGCAGCTGGGAGCCAACAAAAGAATGCAGAGCTGGCACTGGGAGAAGGAGGCTAAAGGTAGAGATGGTGATGTTCCCAGGAGACATAACAGCTGAAGCCACTGATAGAAAGGAGTCTCTGTGAGACTTTCCAACAGCCAGGAGTAGAGCTGTGGCCTTGGAAAATAAGTGAAAAGGGGGAGCAGTGAGGGAACTGGGGACTCCAGTCAAAACAACTTAAGACATACTGAGAAGGCAGAGATCTTAGGGATCACAAGCTGCTTGGGATCTCGGACAAGGAGGCTTAGTAACAAGCCGGTGCCCACTTGCAGAGTGACGGAAGCTGCTCAGTGATTTCTAGAGCTGTTGCTTACAGGAAGTGGAGCCAGACACCACCAGGAAAATCACGGTACACTCTGCCCTCCCGAGTTCTCAGTCACTTTGGGGAAACAGAACGAAGGCAGGAGAAGGCAGTGGAATATTAATATCACTGCTTGTCCCCACCTATAAGCTGTGACAGAACAAGGCTTCACCTTCTCCCAGGGGCCTGGAAGAGTTTCACAGAAAAGCAGCTTTAGCTGCCTTGAGCCTTTACTCTGTGGATATCGGTAAATGCCTTAGCTCCCGGGGCTGCTCCTCCTCAGGGGACATGGAGCCTCAAAATTCCTAACTGGGACACTGGGGTAAAATCAGTAATGTATATATAAAAGGGTTCGGGTCCTATCACCACACAGGAAATTCTCAGAGATTGATTCCAGCATGAAGTTTACCTCTTAGAATAGGGAGAGTGTAAACAAGGAACCTGGGAAGCATAGGTAAAAATGCAAGATAGTCAGAAAATGCAAAGGATAAGTAGTGGCAGTGTCCCCAAGTCCATCAGCAGCCTAGCTTAGCTGGCCCGTGTCATCTATCAGGCCTGTTTGCAAAAAAACAAAGGCAGCAAGGCTGGGGCTATGTTGGGGCAGATCTAGGTTCAATCAGGCAGCAAGGTAGCAGCTGCTCAGAGGCCCGGAGGCACCCAGCACAGTAGTGGCTACCAGAACCAAGTGGCCACAGGCCATAGCCAGTCTACCTGTACTCTCAGGTGTGATGAGGACCTTCCTAGCAGCTCTATAGGAGGAAAGAGTGTCCAACTGGAGGTTGCATCCAGACAGGAGTTGGGCTAAGGAGCAGGCAACCTGATGCCTACCCCAGGGATGAGCCTTAGGGGCTCCTGGGTGGGAGCCTGGGGAGAACTAGCCCTTGAAGCTCCATTTCCCAAGAGTGTTATCCTCACCTCCAGTCAATATTTTTAAAGAATTTCAAAAGCCCAATTTTCTTATATATGTTCAAGGAGACCAATAGAGGAGTGAGCAATGTAGGAGTTCCTACTTCTAGGGACTGGGCAAGAGGCTTTGGTGTGACGGAGGGACTAAGCTGTGGTAAGGTCTCCATTGGCACCTGAACACATGGATTTCATTTTATTTTTTATTTTATATTACGTGTTTTATGTCTGTGCATGATGTGCATGCCTAATGCCCAAATAGGCCAGAAGAGGGTGTCAGATCCTCTGGGATGGGAATTAAATGGCCATGAGCCAGTAGGTGGGTGCTGGGAATTGAACCCCAGGTACTCTGAAAGAACAACCAATACTTTCAATCCTAAGCCACCTTTCAAGCACTGGATTTCATTGTAAACAGGAATCTTTTTTTTTTCCCCCTACAATGTCTGGATCAAATGGGAGCTCTATCTTTAGCTTTTTGAAAAACCTCCATTCTGGTCTCCATAATGTCTGTCCTAGTTTGCACTTTCACTAGCAGTAAAATAAGGGTTGCTTTTTCTCCACCTGCTCACCAGCGTTCATCATTTCTTAGTGAGAGAAACTGTGCCTAGATGGAATGGAAACTCTGAGTACTTTAATTTGCATTTTCCTGATATTTAAGGATGTTGAACACTTTTTAAAATATTGGCCATTTCCTTTTCTTCTCTGGATAACTGTACCATTTCATTAACCATTTTGTTAGTTAGCAGTTTTGGGGTTTCTGTGTCCAGCTTTTGCACATCTTTGCCTATTTTAGATATTAGCCCCCTAGCTGGAGTATAGCTTGCAAGATGTTCTGCAATCCATAGTCAGCCTGCCTACTCTGCTGATAGTGTTGTGTGAGGTGAAGAGCCTTTTAAATTTCATGTCATGCTGTCTGTCGGTTTTGGAGGCTCCCTCCTTGCCTCCATCATGTTTCCCGTTTCCCTTTAGGATTATCAGTATTTCTGAATCTTGTTGTTTCATTTAGTTCTTTGAGAAAGGGTCTTCTTACTATGCATCTCTGGCTAGCCTGGAACTCACTACATACCAGGCTAGCCTTGACCTCACAGAGACATCCCTGCCTCTGCCTCAGAGTGTTTGGGTTAAAAGTATATGCCACCACACTTGACTCGTATTTCAGATTTGAAGCTAAGATCTTTTCTTTGAGTCAATTATTGTGCAGGGTGAGAAACATGAATTTAATTTCATTCTTCTGCAGGTATATACTCAGTTCTGCCAGCAATTTTTATTGACTCTGCTGCCTTTTTCCCATATATGTTCTGTATAGACTATGGAGCTAGAAAGGAGACTGTGAGAGGAGAAAAGATGTTGAGACATGAGAGCAAAAAAGACTGCTGGAGTAGAAGAGTGTTAGGGGATAGAAGGAAATGGGGAAGGAAGGTCTCAACAAAAACACATTTTGTTTTTAAATACCCATAATGAGAGAAGCTGGACAAAGTGATGCCTGCATTTAATCTCAAAACTTGAGAGGTAGAAGTAGGTAGATCTCTGTGAGTTTGAGACCAGCCTGGTCTACGTAGCAAGTTTCAGGCCAGCAAGAGCTACATAGTCAGACCTTATCTCAGGAAAACGAAAAAAAAAAAACCATAACGAAACCTAATACATTGAATACTTATTTAAATAAATGTATAAATAATACATGATAAGTTAAAATAAAGTCACACACCAAAATTAACCAGACCCAAAGTCTATATTACTTAGTGAATTTTTATACAGTTAGGATAAGTATGTTTTTATTTATCTGTAAGGCTTTTTTATAATAAAGTTCATAACATCTAAAAATAAAAAAAATTGTAATAAAATTGTAAAAAAATAATTAAAACTTAAGACACAAAGGGGGATGTAGGCGACAGAAGAAAACTGTCCAAAGAAACAAGCCCTGAGTTATTGGCTGCTGAAGTGTGATGCACAGGGTTGCTCACCTACCTGGAAGGGTATGGACTGCTCTCAACTCACCTTCTGTGCTTACTGAGAAGCTCATCTTTGCCCATCGGGAAGCTGAGTCACCTGGTAAGGAACAAAGTGGTCCTTCAGGTTCTGCCACTGCCAGGGTCCACCAGGTCTTTTCTGTGCCAGACACCACTCTGACCTTCTGAGAAGTATTTCCTTCCTATAACAAAAGATAAATCTTTTTCTTGAAAGACCTGCTCTGTCAGTGACCTGGGTGTGATCTCTCGTGGCCCTTTCTGCATTCCATCAATTAGCTGAGCATATTCCCCTCGTTTCCTGTTGCTAAAGTGCTGACACGAAATGGCTTGTCCCTGAGGAGCATCACCCCCTGACTTGTGCCCCTAAGGAATTGTGGGATACATAGAAATGAGTGAGAGTTGGGTGAGCCCTATGACTCCTCAGTTCTGCCAGGAGCTGGAATTAATTCCTGACACAAAGAGAACTGTCTTAGGGCCCAGGGCCTCATAAAGTGAGTCCAGCCAGGAGCATTCCTCAGATTGGCACCCAGGACCAGCTACAGGCCCAATATGACAAGCATCTGGAGAAAGACATTTACTCCAAGATCTTTAGGGAGAAAAGTTCATTTGATAGGTTTCTGTTTGCTTGCTTTTTGTCTTGATTTACTTGGTGTGTGTGCGTGTGCGTGTATGCGTGGACGTGCTTACCGATGTGTATATGTGTCTATGTAGGCCAAAAGTTGTATCAGGCATCTTCCTCTGTGGCTCTCTACTTTGTTTTTTGAGACAGTCTCTCCCTGAGCCTGGAACTCACTGACTCTAACGGCCTATCCATCTGTGTCTGGGGATCTTAACTCTGGCCTTCAAGCTTGTGTTCCAAGCGCCTTTCCCACTGAGCCATTCCTTAGCCTATGTTTTCATTCATTTTTTTGAGACAGAATCTCCCTATACGGCTATGTGAACTGGGCTGGCATCCAGCTCTCCATCTTCCTGCCTCAGCCTCCTAAGTGTTGGGAAGGCAGGCATCTAGCACCACACCCAAGCCACAGATCTTTCTTGGCAAAGCCATAAATCATGCCTTACCCTGCAGTTAGCATCACCCATAACAGCTTCCTCATTAGAGGAAGCTGAAGCACTCTGAAACTCCAGGCTTCTGATTATCAGTCCTCACATTCCAGGGGCCTGGCCCAAGGGGCTTCCTCCCTCCGTGCGTGTCTGCAGTTCTTCCATGGCAGTTCTACAGTCCTGTCAGCCAAGACTCTGCTTCCTCTTCACCTCGGTAGCATACCTCATCACCATTGTTTAGTTTTTCCTTCCAATACTTAGTCCTACATAATTTCTTCTTGCTTGTGGACTGGCATTACTGTCATACGGGGCATGAGCCACCTGCTGGCTAAATGGGTCAGTGCCATAGGGCACTGTATGCAAAGAAGACTGGACCACAGCATGAGACAGCCCACCCCAAGGCTCATAACAATTATTCTGAGTACATGGTTGCCTAGAGACAATCCCTGTCTCACTTGGCTTCCTATGGGGGATATGTAGCAGGGAGGGAGGTGGGAAGGGGTATGTGCATGGGAGATACCTGAGGCTATCAGTAGAGACATGGGGTGGGGATATGACTGTGTGTGTGGCCTCACACTGTGGCAAGTACTTAGCAAGTCATGTCTATGCTGTGAAACAGGTAGTGGAACAAATGAGATAAATCTACAGTGAAGTGTAAATCCAGAATTTCAGCCAAAGTCTCTTTGACCCCAAATTCAGCAGGCTTTTATGGTGTTTAAGGAAAAAGAGGGTTCCAACTTATGGGGAAGGGGAAGCTTCAGCTTGCTAGAACTTCAGGGCTTACATAGGGAGACATTTGAAGGCAACATCACAGAACCAGCATGGAAGTCCCGAGTGTCCTTGTTAGTTTGATTCTCTTGGCTCTAGTAAAGCCATAAAGATATATGCATAGAGTAGCTGCTATTTGAGTATCTGCCCGTATCAGCTATTTGTGTTATCTTGCATCTTTATCATCAGCAGATATTGTATTATAGGCCCATTGAGGGTCAGGTCATCCAGAAAATACTAGAAAGAGCTGGAATTCTGCTCAGAAAGATTTGGCAGCCAAGTTCAGGCTGAGCTTAGTACTAATTGCTGAGCATCTGAGGTCCACCCCTAGCAAGAGTGGAAAGCTCCATGCTACCCTATACCACCCCCAGTCCTTATAGAGGTTCCTAAAATGTTCTCAGACCCCTGTGTGGGCCTTGAATTACCTTCCTGTACTTAGATACCTTACCTTTGCTCCTTTTCTCCTGACCCATGCTCATTCCTCACTACCCTCTTGAGAACTAGAAAACACTGTCTGAGTCCCCTCACTGTGTATCCTTCGTCTGCGTACCCTTTCTCTGTTTTCCACAAAGGGACCTTAACCCTGGGGCTTTCCCAGGGGGAGTTCTTGACAGGTTATCCCGTGTTTATTTGTACATGTGCTTCAATAGGTAGGGTGCTGGACACAGTACTGTGATCACTAACTACAGTGTCTATTTCCCTTACTCCTCATGTACCTCTTCAAGTTGCAGCCTTGGTTTTCTTGCCAGAGTCGTGCTGGCTCTATCACCCTTGCCCTGAGCAAGATTCGTGTAACTTATTACCATCTGCTTGATAGTGTCCATCATTGGCTTTGAGCTCCTTGATTATCACATCTAAAGCCACTGAGTGCATAATGAATGATGGAGGATGAATGTTGTGAATGCCACCCGGATTCAGTGAGAAAATAGATTGGGAGGTCCTTCGTGGTCGCTGTTGCTATCTCCATAGGGTAGTGATATTTTGAGGCAACCCTTCTGAACCTGAATTCTCAGTAGCCAAGCTTAAAAGTCAAGATGCTTTGGCTGAAGCAGTCTCCAGACCTGCTCTACTACCACTTAGGACACAAACCCTGGCAATGCAGTCTCCTTCATTCTGTAGACCCTGAAAACTGTACAGGTCTGCATCCTCAAGAGCAATTTATTTCTGTTAGGAATTGTCGTGGTTCAAGATCATAGCCATTCCTGATGCAGTCAGATCCCAAGCATTTCCCGAGCCCTTTTAGTTCTCTGGCCAAGCAGTTCTTAGTAGTCCTAGAAAGACAGCAGTTCCTTGGAGAATCTTTGTCTCAGAGTCTAGTTCTTCTGGGGAAAGTCCACTGGGAGCATCTTAGCCTTACAGGACCAGGAGCTGAGACATACACTTCATTCATTTTAAATATTAAGATCAAGATCATACAGCTTTCTTAGGCACCATCACTACTCCTGAGAGCCGTGTGAGGCTCTCAGCTACCCTGACCTTCCTGCCTGGGTTTATCTGTAAAGCACATCATATGCATTAGAAACAGGAGGCTCCTGCTTGGTCATTTTGTCAACTGACTAAGAAAGAATCACTATAAAGGGATCCCATCCTTGAATGCAGAGCTTGTGCTGTAAGGAACTCATTTGCCCCTTTATGTCCTCTAACATTTGGCAGGGAGATATCTCTGTTCCATTATCTCTTAGACCCCTTTGTCACTAGTATGCTGCTCGGGAAATACTCTGGGTGAAATGTCTTGAGGTGAAAGGGTCTAGCTGAAGATCTGTGTCCTAAAGACAAATCTATAGCTTAGTGTCTCTGCAGTAGAGGTCCTGGATGGCGTACGAGAGGTCCTCAGATCATCCCCAGAGATCAGATCTTTGGTACAGTACAGGGTGTATGGCAGCCATGATCCTCAGAGATGGCAGTGGATTATGTAACAAGGCATGCTTTTTTTATATACTCCCATAGTCAATAATTTCTCACATCTGGACCAAGCTGTCATTTCCAAAGCATATTCACATACACTGAAGTGCTGTTTTCATTAAGCTGGAAGACTGTGATCCCAACTTATTTGGTCTGTGGACAGGAAGCCGCACTCCATCACAGGCTGTCACTTAGATCAGACCCTCGGCCTTGTCAGCAAGGCCAGCACTGAGGGCAAACAAAGCACCTGCCAAAGGCGACTGTGCAGGGTGTCACACTTGGAGTCCCCACCAAAGCTTTCATCAAAGCCAGCCTGATTATTTTCCACTGCATTTTCCTGAAAGGATGTTATGATTTTCTAGATGTTTGGTGGCTGGCGATAAATCAGGCTTTTATGATGTCATGTGAAAGGCCACCTCTCGGACTTCCTCTGGCTGCAAGTGGAGAATAAAAGTAGGACGTGTTGGTAGAGCACAGAAGACACAGCTTAGCTTAACCCTTTCTTCACTTGTCCACCAGCTCTGGTCACAAAAGAAGGCGAGTCTTCCTTTCACATGAGTAGCCAGGATTCATGAGCAATGGCATCCTATCAAGTGCCTGCCATGGAGTGTGACAGAAAGAGTTACCAGCAGATTAATAAAAATAACCTTAAGAGAGCCTTGTCTTGTAATGTTAGAAGTAAGAAGTTGCCTTGAATCAGAGATATTCATAAAGCTAGTGAGGCTATAATGGAATGTATCATATAGTTAAATTTATAAATACCTTTGCTCTCAAAGCCAGCATCCTTATTCCCCTCATCCACAGCCCACCAAGCCATAATTTTTTGTGTGTGTGTTCTACTTCCCCAGTTATCCTTCCATGGCCACACTCCACTACCACTGTCATCTGGGAGCCTCATTTTCCCCCATATGGCTTGGACACCCTAACTGATCTACTCTCTTGTTCTTGACTCTTGTGAGCTAGGAGAGCATACACAGATGTCTCTGAAAACCTCTCATGATTAAACTCTCCAGGATCCAGAGCAAAGCCCAGACTCCCTGCTATCAGTGCCAGGATGGTAAAGGACTGCTTCTCTGGCCTTTCAGAGATACACATGCTCACACAAACACATACATGGTATGTGAAAACCCTTTAAAGGAAACTGGTTCCCAGTGATGTGTTCCACCCTAAGAGCTGGTCAGAGAGAAGTCTCCTCAGGAAGCTAGGGGTGTTCAGGGTTCCAGCTTTCCAGTATCCAGATGGAAAGTGAAGGACAGAGGCCTCTCAATTAGCCTTCAGAGGCTCTTGCTGTCCTCCTTTGGCCAAAAGAGGGGCAGCCTTGCTAACGCACTCTAGTGAGCATCTGAGCACAACAGCTAGGTGCCTGGCCTCCCGGAGCCATCTGGGTATCAGGCTGAATCCTCACTGCAGTAGCCCTGACCTGGTTTCTACAGTACAGATCATATACCCAGATCAAGGGCTACTGACTGTAAGAAGCAGAGGATCATGCATAGAGTTTAGTACAGAGAGAAGAATAAACTCTTCCATAAACCAGTATCAACAGTTAGAAGTCAGTGACATTTTGAAAATCACGTTGCCTCCATCCCCCTCCAAAAAAAATTTCAGGCTTCTACTTAAATCATTTAAATCAGCTAGCTTTTTAAAGTATGGCCCACAGGCTCCTAATCTAAGGGACAGTCAGGTGTGCTTCAGAGAATAAAGTGTTGGCCTGGGATCCATGACGAGTCTTGTTAACCTTGCCTGGCCTCACCATGGGCTGCCTTTCCCTTGTTTGTGTGTCCACAATCAGTGGCTTAGTCTGTTTACCTCAGAATTGAAGTCCTGCTCACTAATGTACTTCCTACCAGTGGTGTCCCCAAAGAGAGCTCTTACCCAGATCTTTATGTGACAGGTTTCTTCTTCTTCTTCTTCTTCTTCTTCTTCTTCTTCTTCTTCTTCTTCTTCTTCTTCTTCTTCTTCTTCTTCTTCTTCTTCTTCTAAGACTTATTCATTCATTTATTTATTATGTATGCAGTGCTCTATCTGCACATACACCTACAGGTCAGAAGAGGACATCTGATCACACTATAGATGGTTGTGAGCCACCATGTGGTTTCTGAGCATTGAACTCAGGACCTCTGGAGGAGCCGTCAGTGCCCTTAACTCTGAGCCGTCTCTCCAGCCCGACAGGTTTCTTCTTACCATTCGGATCTCTGATTAAATGTTACTCTTTAGAATGTCCCTTAGCCATCACGGTTGTCCCAGTACTGTCAAACCCACACATCTACAGCCTTTTCACTACAGTCCCCATTAGCTGATCTCCTCCTCATGTCTCTACTCACCTCTTGTCATGTCTCCAGCTCAGGACAGGTGCCATGCCTTACCTTATCTACAGTTGCCTCCTCGATGCCTGACGGAATCAGTATCTGGCAACAGAGCACAAGGTTGTAGAATGTGTGCAATACTTGGAGTCTGGGTGCCTCTAGGATAGAATGCTCAGTTTGATCTTCAGCACTTCAGGGGACAGGGGCGGGGGTCTGGTAGTTGTTTATTGTAGCCTTGAACTTTTAACAACCATCCTGTAGCATAGATGGTGTTTATCTGTTTTATAGATTTAGAACCTAATACTCAAGAGATGCTCAGAAATAGCTAAGTTAACTGTCCAAGTTCCCGCCAGTGATACCTCTGTGTCCTTAGTAATAACTAACAATGTTTGTTGAGGTCAAGTTTCTAGTGATTCACAGATGTTAACTGCAGTTGGACCAGTTCTGACACATGTACACATGTGTGGGCTCCTGCAACTTGCTTCTGTCTACCTAGGGAACGTTCATTTAATCTCCCCAAAGATCTTCCTCTGCTTCTTGCCTCTCAGCATCCTCCCCTTGGCCACTGTTCTTGCTTCCATTACCATTGCTAAGTTTGCTCTAATGTGACATTCATTGAGTTACAGAGTGGCTGCATTTTTGTGCCAACCTCTATCCAGCATCGGCATGTATCAATATCCTCACATGTTGATACATTATTTAGAAATCTCTTTGCCTGTCATACTAATGCAGCATAAATATACTATTTTCTTCAGAGGGCTTAGTCCTTTCTTTTTAAATTTTATTTTATTAATTTATTTAAATCACATCTCAATGGTTATCCCCTCCCTTGTATCCTCCCATTCCTCCCTCTCTCCCATTTTCCCCTTACTCCCCTCCCCTATGACTGTGACTGAGAGGGACTTCCTCCCCCTATATATGCTCATAGGGTATCAAGTCTCTTCTTGGTAGCCTGCTATCTTTCCTCTGAGTGCTACCAGGTCTCCCCATTCAGGGGACATGGTCAAATAGTCCTTTCAACACTGTAACTGCTAGATCAAGAACCAGAAATGCTGCCTCTAATCCAAGTCCCTGCCACTAGATGGCTTCATGACATCTGCCTGAAATGCCTCTACTGATGGGCAGAGGAATTCTGTTCTTCCTATGGAAAAAGGAAAGGAAGAGTAACATGTAGCCATGCAGTACAGGTCCCTACAGCCAGATAATATTTTTTTAGCCAAGATGGTGGAAAATAAAACTGAGGAAAACCTAAGGATCTGTATTAATGTTCATCTTTCCTTGTGCTCCTCAAGAAACTCACAAATGCCGGGTGTTGTTTTAGTTTTTCCTCAAGAGTTCCTGGCTGGAAGAAGTACCCAAAATGCAGGGTGTGGTGTGGTAGTTGCCCTAGTTTATGCAGCTAGCCCTCAAGTGTCACAGGAGTCACTAGGGAAGTGATGCTGAAACATGCAGATATAGCCCTCTTAAGTCATTTCCATTTAGCTTGGGGAAAGAGCTAGGAGGAGGCGAAGCATGGATAGATAGGGACTTTACTGAAGAGAGAATTCTTGGAATAGAGGAGCTTAATATGCTATGTAAGTTGAGAAACACTCAAAGGAAAACTACCCCATTTGTATTGTAAGGAGAACTGTATTAGTTACAATGTTCTTTTGTGTCTGTATTTCAGAATAAGGCTTTTCTCTAATATGATAGATTGCCTAACAAACAAGGAGGAAGCAAGCTTAAAGAAAATGTCCTTTTCCTTGTGCATCGCAGGATGGCCCATGGCCTAAGCTGCCTTCCTGGATAAGAGGGCACAGGCTCAAGATTAGAGGGCTAACAGAGATTGGCTTTTAGCTCCAAGACACTTCGTAGAGCACTTTCATCTCTAGGAAGGCCTCTGAAGCAGATACAGAATCTCCTGAGTTGCATCTTGAGTGTGGCTGTCTTCAAGTTTAATTAGCTGAACTCTGCAAAGTGCTTTGAGGGCAGAAAGCGCTAAGTGGCAAAAGAAATGCAGCCTGCATCTTATGTCCAGAACGCCACTGGCCAATTATGTCACAACAGTCCCTAATCGGTCCACTTAAAGGTGCTTTATCTCCTTTCCTCGGGCTTTATGCCACCTCCTACTAGCATGGGCAAATCTTTACACCCCAGATCCAGTTATTAACAGTAGCCAGTAATTTTCAAAGAAGATGGTGCTGACTTTGAAGCCTGGAATGCTGAGGTCACTAACAATCTTATCTCCCTGTCATTAAGTGGCCCTTACTTTTTAAGTGTGAGTCACCACCACCACCCGAGTTAGCTGGTTAGGATGAACTTCAGTGAAGGAATTAGGGCCAGAGGTCTCCAGTTATAGTAAATCATTCAATTCACTTTCCTTGCACTGATGCTACTGTAAGCACTAGGCTCCAAAACCCCATGCTCACAGGAAAAAGGAAGTTTATTCCATGATTACAGGTATAGACCCAGAACAGTTACAGAGGTGTCATAAATCTGTAGGTTGCAAGGTGACCTCCTGAAAGTCTTACCTGCGACCTGTTAGACATTTAGCTGTGAGCATGCACATCTCCAGGCTACTAGACATGGCTCCTGAAATACTTTCCACTGAATGCTTGCTCACTCAGAGTGGGCCTGATGGAATGGGCTAAGCCTGGGTCCCACACACTCATACAGGCTGAAAAGAGTGCTCCTGGCTTGGTTTCTGTTTCTGTGCCCCAGTCAAAGCTCTGTATTAGCTGGGTGATGGGTAAAGCACAGAGAAAATTCCAAGCACTAAGGGAGAAGCTACAGTTTGGTCAATGTATGTGCTGTGGTATGTGTGATTCAGTCCTCAGAGGAGAATGGACCTCTGCCCATGTCTCTTGCATGTTGGCCTGAGAAAACTTCCTCAAGACTCATTAACACTCTAAAGGGAAAATAATAATCCAAGAGCCCGTAATTCCCCCCAACACAGTCAGCCCTCAGCATCCTCAGAGGATTGGTTCCCAGATCCCCTTCTGACACCAAAGTCCTCAAAGATCCCTGTATAAGATGATTAGCAGGCGGAAGCCTGTCCTTCTGAACTCAGTGAATCGTCCTAGGAAACTCTATGCCTAACACAGCATGGCTGCTGTCAGCAGGTGCTGTGATCACTAGACAGCAGTGACAAACAGAATCTGCACACATTCAGTACTGGTGTCTACTTTTCTGTTATCCTCGATCAGTGGCTGCATGAGGCTGTGTTTGCAAAGACCAGAGATTTGAAGGACCAGTCATAAATATTTTGTCTGTGTAACTTGTAGAGCCTTTTTCACCTAGCTCTATTTCTCTACTTATGCTAACTATATTTTTAAAAATATAATGAAAAAAGTGTGTGTGTGTGTGTGTGTGTGTGTGTGTGTGTGTGTGTGTGTGTGTGTGTGAGATATACTGATGGGTAGGCACACTGGGAAAAAGACAGAGCCTCATTCACGTTCCAGAAAGTTCTAGAAATAGGTAGCCTCTTTTATCAGTGTGTGAAGCCCACATGTAAATGGTCGTTTCTTTCCCTTTGTCTAGTACCTCTTAGTAGCTGCTGTGTAGTTTCTCACAGGAAAGTGGCATGAGTGAAAGGACCACAGGACTTTAAATCTCTTGTGAGAGAAGGTAGCATCCAGAAGAACAAGCAGCATGACGGGCAGGGCCTTAAGGGAGCCCACCAGTAGAGTGCACAGTGGTAAGTGTTGAGCTCTAAGCAGTGGCTTTAGTCTAAGGCCATGTGGGATGACTACCCAGAGCCAGTGGCCTGGAGTGGCCTTGTGCAGAGGCTGGGAACAGCTTTTGCAGTGTTACACTCTGGAATCGTGCTTCGTGAGGCTGGCCAAGCACTGTATCAGTTTAGCTCTGAGGCACTCTGTCAGCCTTGCTGGGTGGACAGTCCCCTGAGCCCGCTTCCTGAACAGACTAGGCAACCTGCTGTTTTCTCCTTGTCTCTTATCGCCCCTTGTCATTAAAGGAGAGGCCTGGCGTCAGCTTCCAGGGGAGGAGAGGGAACTGCCCAGCCTGCTCCTCACTGCACTGCCCTGAGGTTAGCTCTCTCCCTGGATAGAATTAAGCCATGGATAAACTGCAGCACAGGAGGGCAAAAACTACACAGGTAGCCAAAAGGCAGGCTGCTGCCGGAGAGTGGGGAGGTGGGGACCTTCAGGCTTCTTCCTCACTTCCCCTCCATGCTGCACTCCCTGTCTAGAGTGTTGACTGGGGTGTGTAGGGCAACTTCAAAGGCTTCCCCGAAGTTCTGTTGTGTTGTTTTGTTTTTAACAGTTCTGTGTTTCCCAAGGGGAGCTTGCCTCCTCACTCATTAGCATAAAGTCAGATGGAGGACCGACTCATTGACATTCTTCTTTTCCCTAGGAACCTGAGCTAGTTTTCAATTTCGCTTTTCCAAGAAAAGCAGGAGGGGAAATGAGTATTTTTGTGCCACTCCATGTCTTAAATTCCTGAAGATGTTTAGCCAAGGTTTCCATCAGGCTACGTTCTCCTTAGTCACATCCCTGTCTGCGCACCTTCTTGTTTATGGCGCTCAAAGTCAATTTCTTCCAATATGTACATTAGAAATTTAACAACATCCTGCCAAGAGCTCTTACACTCTTAAAGTCTCTCTGCCTCACCAGATGTTCCTGCAAACCTTACCACAAACCTGCTGAGGAAACCCAACCCAACTTGTAATTCAATCTAAATGTTATAATTTTCCCAAATCAAACTTAGAAAAAAAAAAAAGGAGAAAAAGAAATGAGGGAGGGCTTGAGCTTGGAGTTACCCTACATGATCCAGTTTCGTCCCTAGCTTCCCTACTGTGATTTTAAGAAAGTGGATGAGGGTTTACTGAAGGGACTTAATTTGTATAAGAACAATCAAAATCACATTAGGGGAAGAAAAGTAACCTGTGTGGCTGAAAGGTGTCTTGTTATCTTGACAGCAGTGCACAGGGAACGCAGAGATCTTCCCCCAAAATGGCCTCTAATTAGAGCAGACAATAACTGGCAGGGTGAGCCTTCCTTCTCTGGATTCTGTTAACTGCTGTGGGCTCAGGAATTGGCCTAATGACTCCCCCCTCCCCCCTGCACTCGGCCTGGCGCTTTATCTATCCACTATAACAAGACCAAGGGCCACGAAAGCCTGAGATTTCATGGCAGCAAAATATGCCCTTCTCTCAGACTGATGTTTGTAGCTCTGTGAAAGCCACCGTGATTGGTTGTTCCAGCTGCAGTACAACTCCTAGGGCTGAGCCCGCTGGGTCTGCGGACAGAGCATATCTGTTGAGTTTCACTGTTCCTCATGCTGTTTGGCTGCTGTAAAATGCTTAGTTAAGCCTAATTGAATTTGACAACAATAAATTACACATTGAAATGGTATAGTTCACCTAAGGAACAGCAGTGAAAATGGCAAAGACACCAGAAGCCAAATTTAGGAAATGTCATATTCACGTTTAAATGCTTTAAATTTTTCTCAAAGTTTTGTCCACTGTTTTTTGTTTGTTTGTTTGGTTGGTTGGTTGGTTTGGGTTGGGTTGGGTTGGGTTGGGTTTTTTTTTTTTCCCAGAAAAGCTCCAGACCACCCAGGTAATAGTTTCTAGAAACTCTATATAAATCATCACTTTAATTCCAGTTTTCCTCTGTTGTCATATGGTGGCTGTAAGCCTACAGAGAACCAAATAATTCAAGTGTAAATTCATTCTTTTCATTTGTCCTTAGGAGTTTCTTGGCCCTATTGGAAGCATTTTATGCAAGGTCAAATGTCTTTAAAGACTTAAGTATAAAAGGAGTGCATACCCTGGCTTTCTCCCACATTGCCTGTGAGTACAGCAACTCCTCGCTTCCCTGTAGGAGTCCAGCTCCCAACCCTGACTTCTCTGCAAATCAGAGGAAGTGATGCTTAGAGGAGCATTTCCTGTCGGCCCTCCTGTCCAGTACTGTGTGCCTTCACATGCAGGCCTTGTCATGTGTCATGTCACCCTGAAGTGTGCCTGAGCCTAGAATTTGCAAATGAAATGGGACTAGATCCCATGATAGATCTCAATATCTCTCTTCTTCCCCCCCCTTCTCTCTTTCTCTCTTCTCCATCTTTTTGACAGTTTCTCTGTGTAATCCTGGCTGGACTGGAACTCAATCTGTAGACAGGCTGGCCTTGAACTCAGAAATCTTCCTGCCTCTGCTTCCTGGTTGCTAGGATTAAAGGTGTGTACTACCTACCTATCTCCTATCCCAATTTAGTAAGATGTTTCTTTATGACAGTAAAGTACAAAGCAAGCTGAGTTGATGGAGACAAAGGCAAGCTCAGTGCCTAGGCAGGGGAAAGAATGCTGATGAGAGAGAGATCTTCACTAGCCTGTGTATTAACTCAGTGGCAACTGGCAAGAAGAGCCACTGCTTTGTTCTGATAGGACCTCATGCTCTTCCTACCCAAGGCCTCTTGATCTAATTAAATCTCAGGGAGATAGAGCTTTGGCAGAAGGCTACGGAGGCTGTGAGGCTGCAGTCTTAAGAGCCAGGCTCAAAACTAAATTGGGAAGTTTAGCGGGGCCCGTCTCTAGTTTCAATGAAATACTTTTACAGTGTATGTTAGTAGTGTCTGTTGCTAAGCTTTTGAAAACCATTTTTTTTCCTTAATTGTAGTTGCCTTGTTGTTTTTATATTATGAGCTACTTGTAGAAAAATACAGGAAACATAATTACAATACAAAGCTCCCTTTCCCAAGCCTACTGCGATCATTTGAAACCAAACTGGGTTTTAGGGCTTTTTTTTTTTTAACTGTATGTTCACAGCCATGAATTGCATCCACGCTGTGCTGGTTGATTTACAGCTGGTGGTATGTGATTCAGCAGTAGCCATGTTCTCCTGAAGCTATTGTAGGAGTGAGGGGAAGGCCAGGCAGACACTGTTTCACGGTTGCAAACTATGCAGCTTCCTCTGGGGAAAAAGAAGGAATATCTTTGTGTGACTTTTACTCTAATAGAGAAGCACTGTAAAAGTACGTACAAGCTTGTTTAGGGAGAGTAAAGAGAAATAAATTACTTGGTTTGTTTTTCCACTTACATAGGCAGCTCCAGGTAGCACCGTGCTAAAAATGCTAATTACTAATTCTTATATCCTACCTTTCCTGGGGAGTCTGGAAATGGGCTTTTAGGACAGCAGAAATAACTTGCTTCACTCTGGTTAACACTCTGGGGAGGAAGTGGGTACTTTAGCATATTGTGAAATGCAAAGCCTTTGGGAATTTGATTTATTCAAGCCTAAAAAGCAGTGATGGATGGTTGAGACCAAGAGTCCCTGAATGTCCTCTGCTAGAGTAAAGAGTCCGGCAGGGAAATGCAATCCAGACCACCTCTGCCTGGAAGGTGCAGGTGAGCACCTTGAGGCTTGTACCTAGCCGCTGCCCCATGGCCCCCACCTCCCCACCTATCTGAAATGCAGAGCACAGTGCCTTGCCTGCCATGTTCAGGGCAATCAAGAGCAGGGCAGGCCTTCTTCTGCAGCTTGGTTTTCTGCGGCTGTCACTCAGAGTAGCTGGATCATCTGTTGGACAGTGTACAGCTAAAACAGAGTATCGTAATGTAAGGACAGCCGTTCTTCCTGCCACATCCCCAGCCCCTGGCTATGTTGTCTCAGCATGTGCACCACTGGGTACAGGCATATGAACAGACCTAACTGACTTTTCCTGCTTTCTTTTTTCTTTCTTCCCTCCTTCCCTTCCTTCCTTCTCTTTCAACTCTTGAGATTCCCAGTAGTCTTGAGTCTTTTGAGTGATGCAGGATTTCCATCTCTTCTGTTTCTGGCTTGTTTGTTGCCGTCTTCCTTCCACAAGGACACCTCATATATGAATGAACATGAGCTTCTCTTGCTATAGAATTCTCCGGGCCCTGAGTACCTTCGTGTTTCCCTTCCCCAAAAAGTCAGAGCTGAGCTGGAGACTTGACCTCAGCGGTATAGGTTGATAAGGCCCAGTCTCCTACAAAAGTCAACCTGGAAGGAGCAATCAGAGGTGAAAGAAGCTACAGAAAGGGTCTGGGCTGACAGAGTTGCGTGGCCTCAGATGCACAGGGTTTCAAAAGGAGGTTTGTGTGTTTGCCCTATGAGTTGAGAAAGAATCCCCCCCCCCCCCATTTTCTAAGGAAGAAAGAGAACAGTAGAACAGACCCTCTACTGTGGCTAGGAAAAGGAGGTTTCGGTTTAGGAGCATGTGGGTGCGCTGCTAGCTGGCAGAGAGAACTGTCCTCACCTTAGCCGAGCTGGAGGTGAGCTGGCCATTGCTGCAAGCTCTGCTCTCACAGGCAGGCCACAGTGCGGTTCCCTGCAGGCTGTCTCAAAAGCCGGAGACTGGAGTCCGGGATCCTCTGCTCAGAATCCAGGAGGGATACTCAGGTGCCAGGGGCTGGGCAAGAGCTATAGACCTGGTGACCAGACCTGGGGAAGGGTGGGTTCTAGGGAAGTGACCCAGCCAGTGTGCCGGGGTCCTGTGAGTTGAGGACCTGGAATTGCGGTTCTGAAGTGGAGCTCCGTGTCTTGGAGGAGCGGACATGATTTACCCCTGGCCTTTGCCGCGAAAGTGCAGTAATTCGAAACAGTTCTCACAGTAGCTCTCTTGACAACTTAATATCTTTTAAAAAAAAAAAAAAGTCACTAGGACGAAGTGCCCTCAGGGGGTGGGGCATGCATGAGTTGGAGATGTCTCACTTGTGAGGTCCTAGTTTAAACCTCGGTACTGACTGGATGGACTGTACCTGGTGAGACAGAGTGGGAAAGTTGTGCATACAGAGCTCCTGGTGCCCACCTCATCTGCCCTCTCTCCTCTCTCCGCAGGACTTTCTGCAGGGAGACTGCTCCAAGGCTCAGCAGAAACTGAACTGGAAGCCCCGCGTTGGCTTTGATGTAAGTTTTGTCTCCAAGGCAGGGTCTCACAGTGCCTAGCTGTGAGCTCTTACTGGAGGGCTATGGGCCTTGCAAGGAGGTGTTGTGGGAGAGGGTGGCAGAAACCCCACCCTCACTGCCCACTCTGGATCTGGGGTCTGTCTCAGGAGCTGGTGAGAGAGATGGTGCAGGCCGACGTGGAGCTCATGAGGACCAACCCTAACGCCTGAGCGCTTCTGCAGAGACTCCTGAGGCATGGCAACTGTGCAAAGCCAGTGAAACAGAGTCCAGCCACTTCTGTGACCATCGACCTCCTGTGTTGTCCCCAAATCTAGAGTGGACCACAGAGGTTTGTAGACCCCAGGACAAGACACTCCAGAGCTAAGGCTGCTTTGCTTTGGTCAAAGCCTCCTCTGGATGGTTTTTTGGGAAATCAAGAAGTTTTAATCACATATTCACTTTACTTGAAATTATGTTATTAGACAACTTAAATTTTGGAGTCTTGAGATTGTTTTTCTCTTTTCTTATTAAATGACATTTCTATAAACCAGCACTAATGGAGTTATCTGTGGATGTTTTCTCTAGGTTATAATGTAGGCAATTTATGGCCCCAAATAATACCCAAATCCACAGCTGGGGATGAAATAGTCCTTGGTTCCTTTGGGAAAGCCCCTGCTGAGAAGCCCCCTAGCCTGAGCTGCCTTCCACGGAACACCCGGCTAAGTCTCTGCCTTGGACTTAACTATCCCCTGCTAAACTGAAGCACTTATACCCCTTCTGGTCTCTGCTGATTTTAGTTAGAACATCCAAATTCTCACCCTTTCAGGGAAAAAAAAAAAAAAAAAGAGGCTCATGAAACAGGGGCTAAGAGACTTTGATGGTAAGTAAATATTGGTGGAGGATTCCACATGAAAGCCCCTAGGCTACACAGAAGCCCCCTAACCTAAGCAGCTTCTAGCATCTAGAGTCTTTCTCACGGTATGTACTTCCAGCCTCTCCCCATTAGTACTGGGTCCCTTTTAAACGGAATTTTGACTTACCAAGTCAGTCCACTTGCACCCAGTGCCTGACATATACCAGGCATTGTGCTGATGCTCCCACCACATCAGCACTAATTAGAAGTTAAGACAAAGAGACTCAGAACTCAGGATCTGCTTCGCTGAGTACTGGAATCATGACCACAGGCCTGCAGTCCTGGGCTGTGGACTGTGCAGCTACATCTGAGCATAAGTGTACAGAACACCCCCAGAGAGCCAGCGAGGGTCTGCTTTGCAGGTATACGCTCTCGGATAAAATAGTCTTCTGGCCCAGAACAAATTAGGTCAGGACTCTTCTCCCCCTCGCTCCCCCTCCAAGCAAAATAAAATAAAACTTCAGCGAGTGGCATTCCAGTCTTAGCACATGCATGAGACCGAGGGTGAACTATTTCCGAATGTCTTCACAGGCAGGTTTATGATCTGGGGGAGGACTGGGGCTCCGGGGGGCTCTCCATGGAGCTCTCAGTGCTGGGAGAGCATGCTGGCCCAGGCAGCCTCAGCCCCATGGAGCAGCCAGGCTGGCCCACCCGGTTCTCAGAAGCCACCCCAAGAGGAGCCTGCTGTTTTGGTTCCCAAATGGGATGCTGCTAATTGGAAGCAGATGGTCTCTGGGAGGTGGGGGCTTGCAGGACTGGGCAGGATGGGGGGCGCACACACACACAGGCTCTATCACACATGGGCACACATTGTCACCCATAACCTCAAACACACATCGACTCACACGGATTCACTCACAAACACGACATCTCACACACTATCACAAATTCTTGCTAACAGCACCCAGAAGAAGTCTATTGTCCCATCACACGTACACTCAGGTCTCACAGCTAATCACATGTCCCTTGGCCTTGACCCTGATGAACAAGCCCTCCTTCTCTTCTGATCACCTAAGTCCCTCAATCATCACCCAGGAGAAGCCACTGCAAAGACCTGCAGGCCGGCAGAGGCTGTTTAGTTCAACGTTTTGTGGCTTTCTAGCCCAAAGCCATAATGAGCTCCTTGGGGAGGACCAGAAGAAACCCTCCCTGGGCAGGGGTTCTGTAGGACTCGGGTGAAGCCGTGGACATAGCCAGGGGCCTCTGAGGGAAGAAGTCTTTCTACTTACAGCTTGTCACTGTCCACGCTCTCTCAGCCACAGATGGGGGAGCCTTTGGATTCTTGATGGTGTGTGTTTAAAAGGAGAAAAATACAGCAGTTGCACTCCAGAACTTAACTTCCTGTGCTGAAAGAATGTCATGCAGCTATCCTCAAGACCCAATTAAAGGGTTTCTTCTTAAATCTTGCCTTAATTTCAGTAATTTTTTGTGCACCATTCACATTTTTTTCAGCTCTGCAAACACTGGGTATATATTTCAGGTACTATAACACCTCTCCTAGCCTGATATTGTAAAAACCAAGAGAGTTAAGGCATTAGTACCTCTCAGTTATGTCAGAGGCAAGCCCACATTTGTTCGTCAGAGAAAGGTCAAGCTCTTGGTTCTAGGGGCACCACTAGCTTAGTACCCTTCAAACCTGTCTGTTCTGTATCTGCTGATCTTTGTCTTTAGTTAAAAAACAACAACAGTAACAGTGAACTAGACCTGGCAACTCTGCCGCTGTGTAAGGAACAGGCTCAGAGTTGAGACTGCCAATCTGAAGGGAAGGTTGGGAGGACCAGAAGGAGCCCTCAGCTAACTGGAGGTGTGTGAGCTAAGGGGCAGACCCAGTACAATTGCTTTGAGCGTCTCCTCATTTGCTTTAATCACTCTCACCAAAGCCATCCTCCGAACTCCACAGACGATAGGCTATCTTCCCTGTGTTGTTCAAAACTAGAAGCAGGAAGCAGCACTTCAATTTTTCATTTTAAAATAATGACCTATGTGCTGGGAATATGTCTCAGTGTGGAAGCCTTGTCTAGAAGATAGGCAACGGATTTCATACAAAACACCACACACACACACACACACACACACACACACACACACACACACACAAATACTTAAATATATCACTTAAAAACAACTTTTAGGTCCCACAACAAAAGGGAAATGAAGCACCCAGGCACCTTCTTCGTGTTTGGGAATTAAAACCTGACAGTCTATTAGTTGTGTTCTGATGAGTTCAACTTTTACTTTTTTCATGCCTTCCAGGGTCTTTGCTGCAGCCTTGATTGCTCAGCAGACAGCACAGGTTTTACACAAAGATTGTGTGTTCCTGTGTGCTTGTCTTACAAAGAGATCAACATGTCCCGACATGACTTCCGTAACATGACTTCCGTAACTCCAAAAATTGGGAGGTTTTCCTCATAAAGAACACTGAAAAATTTCACAAGTAGCAATAACATCTGAGACACATTGCTGTCCTGAAAGCTAGGCCACCTCTGCCTTCCCACGGTCCACGGTATTTTCTGAGTGCACTGGAGACCAAGCCTATGCTGGGAGTAGGACGTAGCCAGCCAGGCTACCTTGTGTCCTGAGGTCCATGCTTCCCTAGGCCTCCCGTGTGCTCATCTGGGCTCCCGGAGCAAGCATTCAGGGGTGCCTGGCCATGGCCACTAGACCTAAAGCCTTTTGCTGTCTTTACAGAGGGATGCTGTGCCCTTCCCCTTACCCCTCCCCCTCTACCCCTCCTACCCTACAGGTTCCTTCCTCCTAATATATCCAGAGTGGATTCTCTCAGATTCCCAGGAACTTTCCAAGGTTCCACCCTACCCTCGCTCAAGACCTTTATTTTCCTCCACCGAAGGGGCTGCTCTGCAAACAACCTGGTCTCTGGGCCTGACCCCTTGCCCTGTGGCCTAATCCCCAGTCCCTGCCCATCTTTCAGGGTCAAGGGATCATACCCTGCCAGCCGATGCAGTCTCAGCTGCCCCTCTGGCCCCTGAATTCCTGAGACAAGGTGCCTAACTAGAATGTGCAACCACTTGTTTGCTGGTGAAGAACACCTGCTGATACCGAAGGCTGGTCTAACTCCCTGCCACCACTGCCAATCACCTCGCCTCAATGAGTCTCTTAGTTTCTTAGCTTTGGCCTTGAAGAGGGAGGGGAGTGCAACACTAGGCCATCCGACCAAAAAGGTTCCTGGGGATGCGTCTGTCCAGCCTCACCTACCACCCATCCTTACCCCCCATAGCCAACCAAAAGCCCAGCAGAGGAGAGGTCGTGAAAAAGTACAGTCCTTCTAAAGAAAAAGAGTCCTGACTGCTAAAATGTGCTCTGTTCTGGACACCAAAAAGAACCATAGCCTCCTGGTCAAAGACACAAAATCTGGGAGGCTGGGAAAGCCAACTGAAAACCCAGGCTACACCAAACAGAATGCTCCAAAGGAGGCACTGGGCCCAGGCTGGCCACAGAGGAAGCTGCACAGCCCGAGGTCGGACTGCAGTGGCGGGCCACGGGCAAGGCAATGTATATTTGGAAGGGGTCAGGACCTCAGCTGGAGTCTGGCTTTTTATGGCTAGGAAGCTGACTGGGAAGGGCCTTCTGGCTTTCCTGTTGTGCCACTTTATCCGTCTCCCCCCCCCCCAACACACACACACACACACACACACACACACACACAACCCGTCCCCCTCCCCCATCCCTCCTGGCAGCAGCAGCTTGGGGAGCAAGGTTGCCCCAGGCATAGGGGGAGGCCTTTTCCCAGCCATCAAGATCCAGGGACCTCTCAGGGTAAGTGACCATGTTCGGTGGGCGGGTGGGGCCTACCCTGGAACCAGCGGACAAATACAGGAAATGCCACATTCTCCCACTGTCACCAAATGCATTTGCTGTAAATCACTTTCCTGCACCTCCCAGATAGTCTGAATGCTGAGTGGGTCAAGGAGATGGCGTAGAGAGTCCCCTGGGGTCCAGGGGCTGTCAATGTCTGACCTAGTTTTGTCAGAAAATTGAGCACCAACCTGCCGTTCACAAGATGGGCTTCTCCGAGGCTCTTTGCAGGACGCTTGAGAGGAAACGTTTCCTTGCTCTCTCTTGCCGTAACTAGTGAGACCGTTCTAGGTGGTATAAAAGTCATCTTTACTAAGGTAGCAGCAAAGAAGCCTCTGTCTCTTAGAGCATTGCTGCGCTGTGGCTGTGGCTTCTGGGACGCCACAAAAAAAATCCCCTGAACAGAGAACTTGGGGGGGGGGGCGGTAAGGGGGGCGCGACGACTGAGCCTAACTTTGGGAACTACTGCTCAAGTGGGCCTCCCTGGGCAAGCCTGCCAAGGCTCTGAGCAGCTTTGGAGCAAGCGCTGATTTTGCCCAACTCGGAGGTCAGTTTCATGGCTCCTCTGCCCGCAGTTTCTTAAAGAATTCGATCTCCACACTGAAACCTGTACTAAGGTATCCCTGATGGCTTGCAGGCCTGCAGCCACCAAGGATCCCTCCACAGCAGGGAAACAATGGCCCGGTTTTGTTGTTGGCTTTTTGTTTTGTTTTGTTTTGTTTGTTTTTTCATAATGACCAAAATTCGGAGGCCTTGAAAATTAAGGCGCTAAACGCGTTGGTTTCCCTGCATTTACCCTAGGGGTAGAAAACAGGAGGACATCTCTCTCTTTTCCTTTAAATCATCCCCAAAGCCCTCTAAACACTTCCATTCCCCCAAAGCATCCCCCCCAACCAAGATCTCCCTTTAATGTTTTATGCTTCTTTAGGGTAAACCGCCAGGCCTCCCCTGCCCAGCCCTGACTATCCACCCACTGCTGGCCCTGAGCTCACAAATTGCTCTTCCATGACCACTCATGGAAGCTCTGTTCGCAGTGGAAGCTATGGTCACTTAGGGCAAAGGACTGCCTTCCCTTCTCAGGAAGCACCTACAAGGGCAGCTGGAAGAAGCTGGAAAACCTGAAGGTACCACCAGACCATCTACAGGCACAGAGGCCCTTGGGCAGTATAGCGCAGAAAGATGTTCTTTTTTTTCGGGAAGACAGGAAGAGGCTATCTTGAGAGCACCGAACCTGCAGAAGGGCCCCCAATGACTTTGTGGGGGTACTCTCAAAACTCAGGCCAGGGGTTCTAAGCTTGAAACAATGCCAAGCCCAGGCCCAATCTCATGCCTGGCCGACCTCCCCTCTCAGGGACAGCTACAGCCCTCATGTATGTGGAAAGAAATCCCAGATCCTACTGCATCGCCTATAATACGCTCAATATGCTACAAATTTAAAACCAGTGAAGGAAAAAATCAAGTAAATAACAAAAAACTAATATAAAACAGAGTTTCTTTGGAGGCAAGGTAAGATGGAAGAAGAGGCAACAAAAGTCTGAAGTTGAGCTCTCTGGGCCTTATTTTGGTTTCCAATAAGATGGACACGGTACATTTTGTTCAATTTTCCACCCCTAATCAGGTTGAGAACCTTGAATGGGTTTTGGAGCTGGAACGCATTTAATTGGGTATTGTCCCTCTCTAACCTGACTCAGAAGGACACAGCACCTGCCCGTCCTGCTTCCTCTGGCCCTGGCTCTATCCTGTACCCAGCCACTAACTAGGGTCACATCCAGCTGCCCCTCAGTGCCCCTCCCCAGAAGTCTTAGTGGAGAGTGAGCAATGGGGCCACAAGGGATGGTGCCGGCTGGGAGTGAGGGCATCCCGTCCAGAAACCCTTTGGGAACCCCAAGATTCTCTTTGGGGAAAAAAGGAAGACAAGAGGCTAGTGACATAAATACATAGAATCCAACGGTGTAGAGAAAAGGTGCTGCCGAAATAAAGGGGTGAGGAATTGGGCCCAGAGAAGCTCCAGCTGTGATTGTAGAGCCCAAATAGCAAGGGAGAGAGAGAGAGAGAGAGAGAGAGAGAGAGAGGGGGGGGGGGAATGTGTGTGTGTGTGTGTGTGTGTGTGTGTGTGTGTGTGTGTGTGTGTGTTGGAGGAAAAGCTTTGGGCCATATTATCAATCCAGACAGGAGAATCCAGGGCACTAGGATTTCTGAAACTGGCAAATTTCTGCGGGTTTTCCTTCCTGCTGAATGTCCATCCACATTATCTGAATACATCACGTCTCCCTTCCTCGGAGCTCTTGAGCCTTTGGAACCCTCTTCTCTGCTCCTGGTCCTAAAGCAAGGGAATGAGACCTCTGGAGTATCCTTTGGTCCCTTCCTCCCCAAGCCCTAATCTTTCTGACTGCCCCACCACATCAGACTGCCCCGCCTAGCCAGCTTTATTACTTAGCTATCATCAATCTTACCCCTAACAGGCTATTTGTTTATGTGCGGGTGGGAAGAGTTAATGGCTTCACGAACCAGTCATAAAAGGAGTAGACAGGAGTCAAAAAATGAAGGACCTATAATACCACTCAATATTATAAGGTGGGGAAAGGGGAGAGTGGGAGCCTGGTCCTCCAACTAGTCTTTCTCCAATGCTGCTCTCGCAACCTCGGAGGACACAGCATGGGTACCTAAGGCCTCGGGTGTAAGGTTGTCTCTTGGCTTTCCAGGGCTGTCTGGCCAGGTGGCCTGAACCAGCAGGATTTTATACCACTTTGAACAAAACAAATGGCCCTCCACCTTAAAGACAGAGACTCCCAGCACCCTTGGTAACCAGGGTGGGAGGAAAAAAGGTGCTGTGTTCTTCACCTTTCAAAGTTAAGGGAAGCCCAAAAGGGCTGTAAGACACTCTTTGTGGCAGAAAGCAGCCAAGAGCTTACACAGGGCCAGGGCCGACAAACACAATTGAGCCTTACTGCTCTGCAAGCATCATATTATTCATGACACAAACTGCATGGAATGATAAATTGCAAAGTGCATGGTTGTTTGCATGCAGCCTGTAGAAAAGGGTCTGCAAGCTATACTACCCCCAGAAAACAGCACGTGTTCCTACCACATGTGCAACATGCCAAATGCAAGATTTTACATACCACGCTGGCCTTTGCCCATGAACTGCGGACAAAAATAATTATGCTCTGCTTCTCCTTTTGGGACAAAATACTATCCTAACGATTTCCACAGGGACAACTTACAAAATGAGGGGACTCATCACCTGGGTCCTGCATGTCACCAGAAGGCTAATTTCCAAACGTGGGGCTATCAATTAACTATCAAGCAGTTTTTCTTACGAGACTTTACAGAAAAACTGCAAATCAACCATACAAGCCACTAAGGAATAAGTCACTCCAGGTCAAAAAAGAAAAGCAGACATAGTTTCCTTCTCTTAAATTAAATATGAGGGTTTGGAAACAAATGTATAGACAACAGAAACATTACCCATGCGTGTTTTTGTTTTTAAAACCACGAGTAGCCCTTTCCTTCAATTCAAACATGACTCAACTACTACTGAGGCAACTATTACTGAAATAACAATGTATGTATAACACAAACACCTTCCTTGATACACACATCTCTCATTCTTAATTTTTCAAACCTGCAAACAAAAGAGGAAGCTCTCCTCCTGGCAGCATGGAAACACCACGAGGAGCTCCAGCAGAGCTCCAGCAAGGGGGTTCCTCAGGAGCCACAAGCTCACACTAGAAACCCACACCTCTAGCTGCCTAGTCCAGAAAAGAAGGAGCAAGGAGCACAGACAGAACACCACACTTGGGATCAGGATGTTCTTTACGTAGCTGCATCCCTGGACGATCACTACTGCAAGGGCAACAGAGCTCAAGGATAGCCAGGTTCCCCTGGGTTGCCTAGGCCAGGGCCCTGGGCCTAGACGTCCTTGTGGCTCCAAGGCCTCATGGAGTAGCTATGGAGGGTCTCAGGCACTTAGACCCGAATGTGCACACCCCCACCCTACCTACTCAGCCCGGGCCTCAGGCATCTTTGGCCCAAGTAATCCATGTCCCTGTCACAACACAAGCATTTGGTCGCAGCTTGCTGGCGAGGCGGCCTGGAGCAGATCGGTGAGCCCAGGCCTTGGCTGGCCAGCGCAGCTGGGCTCCGTGAGCTTGCCGAGGCTGCGGGGCTTGCTGTCACCGTGAGCAATGGAGTGCCTGTGACCTTTCCTCCCAGCCTGGGCTCCTAAACACAAGTAAGTCTGCAAAACAAAGGCGGCAAGCAAGGAGGAGACAGGAGCTACTACGAGGCCGGCCCACGCTAGCCACAGCCTCAGGGTGAGGAAGGGAGCGGGCGCTGCGGGTGCCGGGCGCCCAAGGCCCTCGAGGGCTACTCTGCCACCGCCGCGACCCTGTCCCCCAAGGTCCGCTTTGGCCCCTGACCTTCTTTCCTGGCGCAATCTTCTGGGCACTCCGACCCCACTATGATTAACCCATGCAACTCAAGCCAGGGAATGGTGGGAGGTGTCTCCTTTGGACGCCGTTTGTTCCGCAGACAACTTATTTCGGGACGAGGCCGCGGGGACCCGAGCGGGAACCCGAGGGCGGCGGCGGCGGCTGCAGCGGCGGCAGCGGAGGCAGCGGTGGGGCGGGGGCGCGCGGGGGAGGAGGAAGCCGCTGCGAACGCAAACAGAAGCCGGCCGCCGCAGCGGGTAATTACAGCTCATTAGCTCAGGAGCCTTCCCGGCCTGGAGCGGCGTCCTGGAGGCCGGCGTCGGGGCTGGACGCCACTCCGAAATGCACCGCCGCCGCCGGGAGAGGCCCCTTTGGAAAGCCAGAGGCCGACCGCGGTTCTCCGCTCGCCACCCCTTGTCCAAACAGTTGAAACAGACGTCCTGAGAACCGGCCTGCCATGGGTCGACCAACCTGTCGGAGGGGACAGGGCCACTGGTCACCTGCTCAGGTCTCCCGCAGGCCTAGACAATGCAGCTCAAACCACCACACAGAGTACACAAACCCCAGCTCCACGCTGGACTCCCCAAAGTAGAGTTGGCTCCAACTCCTAGAGATTAGTAATAGACTCTCCCTGCTCCCTTCCCACCCCATCCCCCTAAAGGAGTAACCTGGGGGTGGGGGGAGGTGACAGCCGAGGCACTTGGGGCTAGGATAGCCCAGAAAACACTTAAAGCCGCCGTGAGGCCAACCCCGGCCGGCCTGCCCGGAGGAGACGCCCTGCCAGCGCCAGAACTTCCCTGGCTATTATGTTACGGCTCTGAGCAGCGGGAACCGAGCGAATCAGAGGCCACGTAACGCAGTTTTTGACTGAAATTAGAGTGTATTTATTTGCAGCAATCCTTTAACAATGATCAAATTTTGACAACAAGCAACAGCAATTATTGCTTAAGTGTTGCCTCTAGGTAGGAGCGGCAGATAGGAACCTGCTTTATCTCAAAAACAAACTGAAGGCCTGAACGTCTGTAATCAAACCGCCATCTCCCCAAGTCTGATTGACAGGGCAGATCACCCTAAGATAATGAATTTATTACATTTCCTGGGTTATTTACAAAAGGGGGGAAGGGCCGATCCGGATTGCCCCCTAGGTTTAACTGTAAATTAACAAGAAAAATTGGTTTGAAAAGAAACCACCCTAATGTTCCTTCTGCTCTCTTCTTCCTTCTGGTTACTGCTGTAAATCCTCTTCAAAATTAATTGCTCTACAAACATATCTTCTAAAAGTTTCCCCACGATTAAATATCCACTTCCAACCCACAGTATATTTATATTTTTAAAAAAATTAATCCTTCTGTGTGATACATGAAGGATTGTAACTGTGAGTGAGTTATATAATATATTTTAAAACTAGTTTATTTCTTCTCCTACAAAGGAATGAAATTAACAGAAAAAACATCTATTCTGCGTCTGGCTCACAGCTATGTATAATACTCATTGCAATCTATGTGGGACATGAAAGCCAATACCCATTTGTGGGCATCTTGAGGCACATTTGCATCTCTGCGCACAGGTACCACTGTGGTAACACTATTGCTGATTCATGGACTTAAAAATTGCTAAATCATGTTCTGTAGTTACTGAAGAAAAGTATTTGTTCATATGCCAACTCATATCTGTTTAGGAAATTGTCTTTTTAATAGCCACAAAGCAAGTTGACTATATAGTATGTTTTGCAAAAAAAAAAAAATGCCATAGGGGGAAAATCTACTAAACAATTAAAAAAATGCCTTTAGCGAAATTTGATGTGAACTAGAGGAGGTTTTCTCCACATTTCAGAGATCTGGCAGAGGTCTCCTACAATTTCCTCTCTGAAAACTTTTCTTTATACTAAAGCTGTATTAAAGTACCCAGACATATAGGTCTTATTCAAACTGAATGGCAATTTATTAATAAACAAACAATGGATATGATCAACAAAAAGGATGATAGAATGAGATTAATACAGTTTCCCTTTTTATAATGAGAGAAAAGGCACATTTTAAAGTTTCAGGCAATTTAACTTTAAAAGCTTTTGGAACACTTTCTGGTGTTTGGTCCGTAACATCCAACTACAAATTAAAAATAAATTACTATATTGCAATTTACATTTAAAAACAAGTCCATGAATAAAAAGAAAGCAATTTTCATAAACAGGGACTTTCCCCCTTCTTTCGACATAGGATAAAATATCTTACAGGTGAGAGGCAAGGCAGAGGCAGAGGGGCAAGACGAAGGAGCAGGAAGGCGGTCTCTGAACGCAAGAAGAAACTTACGTGGTATCTGGAGTAAACTGTCCTTTAATAAACCATGATTTTGCTGTCTGTACAAAAGAGTTTACGGTTTCGCTTACTTAGATAAGGCAAAGTGGAGGAGGCGCTGCGTTAATCTTTTAGAAAAATAGATTTTCTTTGAGCTGGTGAATTGAATTTCGGGAGAGATTCTGTTCTCTGGTGTGGTGAATCTTCTCAGTTTTAATTTGTTTTATGGTTTTTAGTTTCGATTTTATATTGCTGGGTTCTTTTACTGCTCCTGCTCTGGGTTTCCATTCCGTCCAGCTCTGAGGGTGTCAAGGATGGGGTCAGAATTTGCTACAGTCATAGACGAAAGCCCCCGACGTGCGATACAGAGACTGGCTGGCAGGAAAAGCCATTTGGCAACTACTATTCCCATTCACCGGAGAGTTGTTCAAGCCGATCCTCTGCGACTCGAACATCTCCCGCACCGAGTGGAAGTTCTGCTGTTGGCCAGGGTAGCCCGCGGCTGCAGCGGCCGCCGCTGCGCTCGCCAAGTGACCCAGGTCTCCACCTGCCTGGTTCAGGTACCATGAGGTGAGCCGGCCTTGGTGGGACGCGGGGTGGTGGCTAGCCTCCTGGCCGCCCCCTCCGTGACTCAGGGACGAAGAGCTGCTGCTGGTAGCAGGGGGCAGTGAGTAGTCAGGCAGGGGGTCGTCCACCGCTGCGCTGCCTGAGCCTCCTGCCGGGCCCTGCAAGTGACCGCCGCGCTCGCCCGCCGCGTACAGGCTCATGGCCTGCAGGTTGCAGTGGTAGGTGCCGGCACCCCCGTTACCCCCCGCGCTGCTGCCGCCGCCGCCGCCGCCACCTCCGCCACCGCCGCCCGAACTGCCCGCACTGGAGCTCTGGCTGCAGGGGGAGCTGTAGAGGGAGCTCTGGCCAGGCGAGTAAGCTCCCAGCGCCAACGAGGGAGCGATGCCCGCTCGAGAGGACGCTGCCGCCGAGGCCAGGAGGCCGGAACCAAGTTCCGCGGCCGAGCCCTGCGGCGACCCCCGCAGCGACGTCATGATGTTGTCCACGCTGAAGCCCTGGCTGTGATGCGGCGGCGGCGCGGGCTGTGGCGGCGGCGCGGGTTCTGCACCGTCCAGGCTCAGCGGCCGCGCCGACGGCAGGCTGCCCGGGGGGCTGCTCCCGCTCGACAGGCTGCTGCTGCTACTGTCGGGACTCTCGATTTTAGGCACTGTGGCGGCGCTACCGCTGCCTAGGGCGGCAGCCGGGGACAAGGGCTGGGGCGGCGAGGGACACGTACCGTTCTCTGTCTTGATGTCCTGGATGCGCACGGGCGGCGGCTGAGGCCCGGGAGCAGACCCCTCAGCCTGCTCCGGGGGCGCGGACGTGGGCTGGCGGCCGGCCTGTGTCGCTGGCGGTTCCTGGAGGTGCAGCCGGCCCTTCTCCTCCTTGTCCTTCACCGCGTCCTTCTTCTTGAAGCGCCGCCGCCGCCTCAGGAAGCTTCCATTCTCGAACATATTGTAGGAGTCCGGGTCTAGCGTCCAGTAGCTGCCCTTGCCTGGCTTCTTGTCGTCGCGGGGCACCTTGACGAAGCACTCGTTGAGTGAGAGGTTATGCCGGATGCTGTTCTGCCAGCCCTGCTTATTGTCCCGGTAGAAGGGGAAGCGGTCCATGATGAACTGGTAGATGCCATTCAGGGTGATCTTCTTGTCCGGAGCATTCTGGATGGCCATGGTGATAAGAGCGATGTAGCTGTAGGGCGGCTTCACCATGTCCTTGGGCTGCGGCTGCGGCGTGTAAGGCCCGTAGGCGCGCGCCATGCTGCCGGGGTACTGCTCAGCGTGAGCAGGGTGCGAGTACACGCTCATAGGGGCCGGCATGGCGGTGTAGCCGCCCCCGGCCGCCGCTGCGGCCGCGCGGTAGTAGCTCTGCTCGCCGCCGAGGTAGGGAACCACTCCCAGGGAGTTGGGGCTGGACACGGAGTAGCGCGCCTGCATGGCCCCGGCTCACCGCCGCCAGGCGCTGCTCGCCGACCCCCACCCTCGCTCGGGCCGGGCCGCGCCGCACCGGCCGCCGAGTCCGAGTCCGAGTCCGGGCCGCGCCGAGCTGCTATGGGCCCCGCCGCGCTGCGTCTGTCCGGGCCGCAGCTGCCTCCTTGTGCTCGGGGCCGCTCGGCCTCTCCCTGGGCTCGCCTGGCGCCTCGCACCCCCCTCAGTTCCCGCGCAGGCAGAGCGAGGGAGGGTCGCTGCACCGGGAGAGGACCGGTCGAGGACGCCGCAAGTCGCCTCGGAGGAACTCTCAGAGCAACTTTCAGGCACAGTCGGAGCGAAAACGGGACGAAAGTTAAAAAAAAAAAAAATCCAAAAAAAAAAAAAAAAAAAAGGCGCCCTGCTTGCCACACTGCCTGCGCCTTCCAGGAGACACTGCTCGGGGCTGCTGGCTAAGGCGGCCAAATAACCAGGGGCGGGGGCAGCGCGCCGGCCGCCTTCCCGGGCCCCCGCGTCACCTTTTCTCAGTCTCTTGCGCCGGCCGCTTAAGGAAGCATTGGGAAAACTTCTGAACTTTTGAGCATCCGTCACCCAGGCGAGGACTTTTTTACGCAGTTACATTTTTTTCCGGGCAGCGGAGCCCCGCCCCTCCACGGAGGCGGTAGCCAATGGGAGGCGAGAGCCGCCTGTGAATGAGCCAGAGGCCGAGCCCTGCCGGCCCGCTCCTGGCGGCTGGAGGACCGCGGGGCTGACCACACGCGCGCCGGCTGCCCGGGCCCCGGCGCCCGCGCCCCAGCCCGCAGCCCGCGGTCGATCCTCCCACTCACTGCCAGACGCTGCCCCTCACTCTCTGCCATTCTCCGGGACTCCCATTGTTCCTGCAGATTCTCCGAGTCCTCAGCGGCCCCAGAACCCTTCCCGTGTCCACTGTTCCCAGGCCACCACAGAGTCCTCGATTCTTCTCGCACAGGATCCGCCTCAACTCTTAGCTTATCTTGGCGTCTCCAACGCCGGGGTTTCTCCGGCCTTCTTAGCCTTCCGCCTATCCCTTGGCCTCTCTTTTCCGAACATCCCTTTCCCTGCTATCACCGGTCACATCGACATCCTATCCATCCTCCACCAGCAGGTTCCCCAGTTCGGCTCTAGGTTACCAAGGCTCAGTCACAGCCGCCGGGTTCCAGTGGGGACAAAGGTTGTGTCGCGGTGCCACTCCCTAGTCGCAGTAAGCGGAGGGGATAAAAACCTGGAACTTCAGACATTTGTTAAGCTCATAGACTGTGTAGGCCACATTGAGGATGACAGGGTTCACAGGCGTTCCAGGACTTAAAGGAGCCGGATGGTTCGGGCTAAGAGGACTCCAGAAGTTTCTTCAAAAAAAAAAAAAAAAACCCAAAAAACAAAAACAAAAAACCTACGCGTTTCCCCTCCGTCCTACCCAGCACATTTTGGTTCAAGGGGCCAGTTAGATTCAAAGGTGCTCGGCGAAATTAGTAGTTGCGATGATGAAAACAGCTATATAAATATGCCCGAGACCTTAAGGCTTCCCCAAGCCCCTTTCCACCTCTACCCATTCTGGGACAGCTGTCATAAAGAGATAGTGTGTTGGGGGAAATGTCCAGAATTGCAGTTCAAAGATTCTGAAGAAATAAAACCCTGAATGATCCTTGATTATTCCTAAGGTCTGCAGCCTCAAGGAGACTAGAATGGGATGGGGAGAGATGGGAGGAAAAAAATGGAGCATCTGAGAGGATCGGCCTCTATAGGACTGCAAAGCAACCCTGCATTTCAGCGGCAGGTCCTGGGGAAACAAATACGGCACAGAGTGGACACCACCAGGTCGTTTACTAGAAGCTGGGGGAATGATGGTTTTGCGAGCCTGTGAAGAAGTGTTTGTGGCTCCCTTTACACTTCAATTCCTCCCGATTTCTGGTAATCTTTAACTTTAGGACTTGTTGGCAGTCTCTTTTGGCTTGCCGGCTTGAATCTCCCCCCCTTCCTCTCTCTCTCTCTCTACACACACACACACACACACACACTTTCACACACGATTGCAGCTCCCTTGGTAGATAAAGATGCTGATTTATGTAGTAGACACAGCTCTGTGATGTTTGAGCATACATATATACATACATACATACATACATACATATATACATACATACACACGCATGTAATTTCAAAATGGGCATTTATATAAAAGGAAGAGGAAGACCTAGCTTTCTAGAATTCACACACATACACACGTGGGGGGGGGAGGAGAGAGAGAGGGAGAGAGAGAGAGATGCATCCTAGCCTCTAGCACAACTTGGGCTCACTTGAGACCTTGTTCCCAAATGTTTATAAGACCAAGACACTCTTGGATTGGGAGAAGTACCAGATTTGTCAGCGGGAGGTTTAGCAGCTGATTCTAAAGATACATGGATGTGGAGAGAGTACGATGTAAGTTAAGTCCCAAGCCTTAACAAGTAAATTCGTGCTGCCTCCTAGCCTAGCACACCTATGGCCACCAGCTCCCGGCGCTGTGGCTTTAAGTCCCGGGTCGGGCCCTAGGTGGGGTACAATTAGAAATTCTCCTCTATGCTTTGGTATTTGGTCCTTAAAACCTGTGTGCGCACAACCAGCTGTGCGAGAGGATGAACTAGCTTTTAGCAACTTCGCAGCTTTTAGCAACTTGTTTGTTTTCCGAATGTGGGGTTTCCACATTCCAGCGGGCGGGGTTCTGCAATAGACATTGTGCTGCGCTGCCCTGCCCCAATCCCCGGTGGCTCCCCAACCCCCAGACCAGAGAAGTGTAAACAGTTTGTTCTGTAAACAGCAAATCGAACAGCAGCGATGTTTTCTGTTGCCCTCCCGGCTTTGGGTATAAATTTTGCCATTGTGAAATTCGTATTTGGCATGCGCGCGGGGAGGTGGGGGGGGGCTCAGTTTTACAAAGATCAACTTTCCATGGTTTGGCTCTGGATAATCGCCAGGAAAAGATATTTGCATTTGGTTTTTATATGCTTACTCGGAAGCAAACCTCCAGTGAACGGTTTGATTGTATTTCAAGCACTCACTGTTTTATTGTTGTTACTGGCTGTTGTTTGAGCATGAAGATACGTCTTTGGGGGGGGGGGATACAGGCCACAGTTTTCATTTTCGTGTTGAAATTTTGGGTACCCTTTTCTGTTGCTCCAAGGGTGATCATTCTGCCGCCTACCACCGGTGATTGACTGGAAGAAATACCGCAGGACCCCTTGGGCATCTTTTTTGACACCTTGGGTACTGGCAGCTTGAAACCCCCGCAGGCGACAGCAGTAATGAATGTTTGGTGAAATGGTGGCTGGGCGCAGCCGACCTTCTTTCCCTTTCCTGACCCTCCAGGAGAGGTTACAATTCTCTGGGCCCACCGAAGGGATCTTAGCTTTGAGAAGGGGGCATGACGTCACGATAACGGTTAAAAATGAGGCCTCTGTGGACTCCTCCTGCACAAAAGCACCGGGAAGCGGGCTGTGGCGAGAGCTCCTGGAATGCCCGGATTGGGGACGCGGTGACACCACAGGAATGGGGGGAGTGGGGCCCAGGGCCAGCAACACCGAGGCGGGGTCACCAGAACCTGGAAACGCTATTTTCCGGCTTCTAGTTAAGGGAGTAAGGATTGGACTGGGAGTCGAGTGCAGAAATTCACTCCCGCAGACTGTGAAGCGGACCCACTTTGTGTTCCCTCCAGGCCCTACTCAGTCCAGGCCTACGATTCATCTGCCCGTTTGAGGGAGTTTAACTCTCCTGGTTCGGAGTTTAGTCCTGGAACCCCACGAGTTGCTATCAAGGGTCAAAACTAGTCCCGAAGTTGAGAGAAGGGACAACTCTGCACGGCTTCCCAAGGGCTTGGGTCAGTAGAGGGGGGCGTCCCCCGCTGGAAGACGAACGAAGTGGGACCTCGACAACAGACAATTGTCCCAGCAGTGCCTATGGGAAACTTCGCAAGAGGCTACCACGATAGACTAGTAGGGCAAAGTCCTAGTCTTTCAACTATTTAGAGAATGCCTTTAGTTCTCCATTTGGCCTTTTTCCTCGCCCGAAGCCCGCGGGAGGGGAGGATGTCCTGGGGTCAAAGCCCGTTAGTCGTTATCAAACCACCAAGCAAACCATCAGGCGACAAGTAGAGTTTGTCGTCCGTGTGACTTTTCACCAGCGGGAGGAGGCATGCGGTGGGGGGGTCGGGACGGACAAGCACCTGGGTGGCTGTTTCTTCGGGCTGATCCACTTCTCCCACAGGAGGCTTGAGAACAGTACGTTTTTAACGAGGCCCCTCTAACTCAGCTCCTTCCTTGAAAAATTCCTACAAACAAAACAAAACACAAACACAGACAAAACACAAGCAAACAAACCCGAAAACAGCGTATGTCTTTTGATTACTTAAAATACAAAATCATTACGTTGCTTATCTGTATTAATCGGATAGTCGCCCATTTTTAGATGTGGCCCTTCGCGGGAAGTTTGTATGAGATAATTTAATATCATTTCCCAAGTCCTCAAGGTTAGTCTTCCTGGCCTCTCTAATTACTTACAGGGATAGAGAGAGCCAACACCTGCTCTTTAACCCCTGGGGTGGACCCATTTGTCACCCCTCCGCAGGAAAGCTCCACTCTTCCCAGAGAGGTCCCCCGGTTGAGAGCGGAATTGAGCCATAAGGTGGCCACAGAGAACGGGAGTGATTGAATTTTTAACTTTGGACCTGGTCACAAAAGAGTTCGGCTTTTCTTTGTCTAGGAAGAAGTAGATGAAGAGCCAAACTGTCCCCTTAAAAAAAAAAAAACCGTAAAGAATAACAAAATTTGTAAAGGGGCGGGCGGTGGGGAAAGGGTGGATTGTGTATGCGGGCATAAGCCAGCGCCTTGGTTCCTCGTGATCTAGAGTCCCTAAAGACTCATGGTTGCAGCCAACTTTAGGGCTGGGAAGGTAGGTAGGGGACCCTTCATTTCCCAACCTCCGCACATCGTGGGTGATGTGTAAAAAGCAAGCAGGTCCCCCAGACCCGGAAGACTTGCACTGCCAGAGACTACTGGGCTCAAGCTGGTGTCGGCTGTCGAGCAGTGGGGCTAAGGCCAGCTCCTTCCCGAGGATGCAGAGGACAGTTTGCGCTCCAGCACCTACACCCTTGGGCCATAGGTGGTGGAGGACATGCTAAGTTCAGAGGAGCAGACCTGCAACCGATTCTGGATGCCCAGGCCAATGAAGAAGATCGCTGCACTTTGCAGACCGAGGGCTGGTCCCAGGTCACCTGCACAGAACCAAGGGACCAAGGCTACAGCGAGTCTTTCTTCCTGACTCCCAGGGCGCCCTTCGCAAGTGCCCCTAGGCAGCCTGCAGTGCCAGCTGGCCGGAGTTCTGGGACGCTCCCCATAGTGGACCCCCGCTGCAACCTGGGCCAGCAACTGCGGGGGACCTAGAGCGTACAGCAAGAAGCCGTCGGCCTCACAGTCCTCGTTTTCGGGGACAGGAGGGCACCCGAGGGGCCTTGGGCTAAAAACTTCAAAGCAGGGTAACAATATCCAACACTTCTTAAAGTACAACACAAAAAGTTAGCAATTGGCGAGGCAAGGCGAGCTTCGTCGAGGTCTTATGATCCCAGACGACGGGAGATGGAAGTGGTGGCGCGGGGAGCCGCAGCCCCTTTTCTGTGTGCTTTCTCTATCCCGGAGGCAAAGGCATGGAGGGAACCCGTGAAAACCCGGGGCCATGGGGCAGCCCGGGGCCGAGCTCCCCGGCTGGGCATTCCGATCTCCACAGGCATTTTCTCGCTTTGGTAGTTGCGAGCGCGGGCCCCCAACAATGCGAGCTCCGAGCGCCCCCTGCCGCCCGAGGCTTCACCTCCGCGTTGCCTCTGTAATCTCCCGAGCCCCAGAGGCCGACCGAGGACGGTCCCTTCCCTTCCCGAGCCTCTAGGGGAGCCTCTCGGGGAAGCGGCTTGGCCAAGGACCTTGCGGCTAGAAGGAAGTCCCGTTGGGCTCTAGCTCCTTGTTTTCGCGGGCAGCAACTTTCACTTCCCCAGAGACCTCGCAGGACTAGTCCCACCTCGGAGAGCATCTCCCCAGGCAAGGATCTGGGATGTTCCTCCTAGAGCCGGAAGTGACCCGAGATTGGGGCTTTCAGCCACAGGCTGCACATTCCTTCCAGGAGGCCCCTTTAAATTGATGTACACATTGCAGAAAAAGCAAAGCCGCTTCACCGAGTGAATTACTTTCTGGGAGATGCCAAGGAATGCATTTACTGGCCGCCAGGTCTGCCAATAAAAGTTGCAAATCAAGACTGCTGGTTTCCAGGAAAATGTACTTCTGTTTTAAAAACACTCCTTGGTCTTAATTACCAAAAACTAAACCTGCAAAGAACCGGTTTAAAGAACAGGACTAGTGAGTGGCAGTGATGGTGGCTGCTGGTGAGGTCTCACACCCCCGCACGCATTTACACACCCGAACTCACCGCGTGAGAACTCACCATGCACACCTACGGCCTTACCAATGCAGAGGCGCGCCAGTATTTACATATACTGCCGACACAGACACAGGCTCCGCGCTGGCATCTGAGGAGGTATGCATTGGGATTAGTGTGTGCTGTTTAGTTTGGAAGTGAAGCTGTAAGAAAAGACAAACTACAGCAAATACAGAAGCAAGTGGCCACAGAATATTAGAAAGAAAGAAATGTGCGCAGAGAAAGGAGACACTTGCTTTATAGTACTTAGCTATGGCTTCCACAACAAATACCACACCGACAGTTGACCAGGTTTAAACTTCAAAACAGGGTAACAATATCCAAAGCTGATTCTGTCTCTGTCTCTGTCTCTGTCTCTGTCTCTGTCTCTGTCTGTCTGTCTCTGTCTGTCTGTCTCTGTCTCTGTCTCTCTCCCTCCCTCCCTCCCTCCCTCCCTCCCTCCCTCCCTCCCTCCCTCCCTCTCTCTCTCTCTCTCTCTCTCTCTCTCTCTCTCTCTCTCTCTCTCTCTCTCTCTCTCTCTCTCTCTCCCTCTCCCCCCTCAGGGCCTATAGCTGAGCCCTAGCTGTAACCACCCTGAATTGCATCCCTAACTGACCTCTTCCCCCAGACTACTTTTAGGAAACGTCTCCTTTTGTTTGAGGCCACAAAGACCCCAGATGGAATTTAAGAATCTCTCCACTCATGGAATGAAGCAGCCATTTTTCTTCTCCAAAGCTTGGTTTAGGGCAGGACTCTAATGCTAATGAAAGGTGAGTCTGTTTGATAGGCTGGGTCCCTCTTCTTAAGCACAGACTCTAAGAAGCACACTAACAAGGATACTTAAGATGCTTGGAGCACTTATGTTGTCATCCTGCCAAGTGTTACAAATAAGCACTCCATTTACCCCTCACAAGGCCCTGACATTGATGCTATTATCTGCATCTTACGCCTGAGAAAAGGGAAGCTTAAAGAGAATAAATAATCTGCTAACAGGATACATATCTTCCCGGTTTGACTCACTGTGTCTCGTGGACATTAACACACCACCAGTAAATAGTTTATGTGCCAACAAGAGAGGGAAATTTAAATTATCAAATGGTCCATATAGCAATTTTTACTTTATTTCAGAAGTCAAGATTTAGGGGTTTTCAGATTAACTATATTCTAGTACGGTTAATCAACATGGATGAGGAGCCATGATTTCCCCCCTGTGGTGTGATTCTAGCAGATGTGCAAATAACAGATGCCATTTTGGGGACTTTTCTGTGAGGCTGAATTTGAATAACTGTGGGAGGAAGTGTGTCAGCACTTACCATACTGTGTGTGTGAAATGTGCTGGGCTTAGGCGGGCTAGTTTATCTGCACACGTACCATGATTTCAGAGCCACTCACACTGGACACATGAGCCAGACTCAGATAAATGCTACAAAGTAAAAGTGTCTTTATGGGTAAGCATTTCTTTATATTAGGGACCGAACCCAGGACGGCACATGTTTGGCACGTGTCCTACCGCTAGGTTTCCTAGGCCTGCTTTGAATTCAAGTATCTCCTGCCTCAGCTTCCTGAGCCTAGGTGAATAAATGAAAATCCTGCTAGCAGTTGTATGTTCTCCCTCCTTGGAAGCTGTTTGGTGGCCTTTCCTATTTAGTTTCCTCAAGGTTGTTCCTCCAGCGAGCACAGTAAAAGAACAAAGGAGACTCCTATCCCAGCCCTCTTACTCCCAGCCCCTGAGTTCAGGGACTGACCAGACAGGACCTAAGGGGAAGGTTTGGAGCATTCTACTCAATCCTTACTACAAAACTCAAGCCAAGGGGGTTGGGCGGGCATGACCTGCAAAAGCTATGGCTATCTCTAGGACCTCATGACATGATGATCCTCCCCCTCCCACAAACACACATGCACACAAGTCTTCAGAGTCAGACTGTTGAAACTGAGGCTTGGAAGAGCAAGTTGGCGCACCACAAAGCAGGGATCCTACTCAGTATTGGCAAAGTCTTAACCCAGCCTTGCTACACCTTATCAAGCCCCTCAAGCTGAAATCCCACCAAGGCTCTAGTGTGGGGATCTCGCAGGTGAAGATCTTGGGTTGATGGGGGGAAGAGTAGAAAGGAGCGGAGCAGAGAGTGGAGAAAGGTGCACAGGAGAGACGGCGAGGCAAGGGTTCAAGGCCTCTCCTCTACTGATCAGCTGGGGTTTGGCCTGGGTCTAGAAGCTTGAGCCAAAGGCCAACAGTGGGGTGAAAGGACCCGGGGCAGAGGGACTCTAAGACCTCAGCGAGGTCCATGACCCATTGCAATGCCTGAGTGTTTCTCCACCATCCAGCCAAAAGGACAGCAGGGGCTCTACTTTCCCATGGACAAACGTATGTGTCAGAGGGTTTAGGGTCTACAATGACGCCCAGGGGTTCTAATAGAGCCCCGTGAGCCCCAGTCTTGAGCTGGCGTATTTCTTCACTACTGACCAGTACAGGTTGTGGTCACTACCAGGCCAGACTCCCAGAGGTGTCCCCAGGCAGGGCCTTGCCTATTACTGTGACAGTCTGGGACTGCCCTGCTTCTCTTCAAGACCAGCAGGCTGGCATCTGACTGCCTTTGTCTGCCACAGCTCAGAGGAAGGTCCCTTTGCAGGCGGCTGCTGTGTTCACAGAGGCCACAGGCACGCCCTCGGAACTCTTTGCAGGACCTGTGTTTAGTCTACCTCACTGACGTCCTTCCTGAACAGATGGGAAAAGGAAAGGAGTCTCTTAGCTACTCTGCCTCCCAGTACCCCCTACCCATCCATCATTTTCTCACTTGCCCGTCGTGGGATGGCAAACTCCTGGCTGACTGTTGGGCAGAGTGGGGGCTGGGTCACCAGGGAGCGGCCAGGCCGGCTGGGTGCTCTTTCCCTCCTTCCTTCAACACAAAGGTTTACATTATTGGCTACCCCTGTGATGAAATAGACACCAGATTAGATAACGCTAAACATGCTTTCATAAGGTGCCAGGAAGGCCCACGGGACGAGATCCTTCAATTTGCCA
This sequence comes from Acomys minous, assembly GCF_964271855.1. Taxonomy (NCBI): domain Eukaryota; kingdom Metazoa; phylum Chordata; class Mammalia; order Rodentia; family Muridae; genus Acomys; species Acomys minous. The sequence goes on from NC_140490.1 coordinate 61,517,716, forward strand.
GAGTGCATGCTACTACTCCATGTGTTTTCAGGTGACTGTCTCCTTTCACAAGTAGACCACGGAGAGAGAGGCACACTGTGACTGCCTAGGGAGAAGCCCACCGTTGCCCAAAGCCAGAAAAATTACTCACCCAAAAGGAGCGAGTTGCCATGAGCGTCTGACTTCTGGGAGCTGGTCTGGCAAGCCCGAATGTTTTGCTTCTGTGTGTGGCAATTCCACACAGTGCCGGCTGCTCTGAGACACACAACATAGTAGTTTTCATTGTTTGTCTTTATGAGTATTTGCTATCAAAGATTATTTGTTAGACCTATTTGTTTTAGTAAGGAACGTGTCCAAAGGCAGGCTGACGAGGCGCTGGGAAATGTTTTGGCAGTGGGCAGGGAAGGCCTGTGGAGCCAGCCCTCCTCAGAGGAAGGCTGGGACACTCACACGTTTTGTTTAGTGTCAGTGCATTGTCTACTGTGTGCTGGAAGCAAGCTAGTTTTTTAGTAAACACCACTGTCATCTATGCCAACAGCTTCCCTCCCCCCACCACAGCCCCCCCCCCAGAATGGGCTCATAGATTCGCTCAGGTTCCATACTGCACTGTTCACTTGTCTTTTCAGCTTGTCTGTGGATATTTTAAGAGATTTGGGCTGAATATACTTTAGTGGTAGAGATGTGTGAGGCCCTCCCTGGATTCTGATTCAATCACCAGTATGTGTGTGTGTGTGTGTGTGTGTGTGTGTGTGTGTGTGTGTGTTTGATATGATATTCTATGCACTGAGGAATCCATATGCAGGCAAGAAAAGTACATTGAGAATTTAAAAAAAAATAAATTCCTTGGGCTAAGGTTTATCCAATGGTAAAATCTCTTGCCTAGCTTGTGTAAGGCCCTGGGTTCCATATGTAACACCATAAAAAAGAAAAGAAAAGAAAATCATGATGGCTAGTGCCTTGTGATAACCAGATTTTACTTGTAAATGGCAGTCGAAAAGGAAATCTGTATCGCCCACTTTTCCTGAGATGAGTTTGGCCAATTTTTGTTTCCCTGGCGATAGATGTTTTCCCCTTCCTCATTTCTTCCTTTCTTGCCGGCTTGCACATCAGCGTCCTGATGCTATCTCTATAGCCTTGCCGATTTCCAGGAGAGTCAGTTATCAGATGGTGTTGACAGTCTGTTGTAAATCTCGTAAAAGAAGAGTTGGAGCTCATTTTGCAGCTCTGCCAGACATGTTCCAAGAAAGCATTTAGAACCCAGAAAGCAGATCCAAGCGTCATTAGATGCAGGTCAAGTGCTGGCATCAGAAGTCCTTGGCAACGCCTTCCCATCTACCCTCCAAGCAAATAGCATGTCTATATTTGGGGGGAAAGAATGTTGGGTAAGTAATGTTCTCTTCAAAAACTGTATGAGTTCTGAGCCGTTCGCCCAAATGTTCATCTTCATACATTTCAATTTTAGTACATCTTGATACATTTAGTTAGGTAGGTTTTAATAAACATCCCTCATTGTGCCCCATTTCCAACTGTTTACTACCATCAAAAAATCCTGCTAAGCTAACCAAGGACAATACAAGTAGTGAACATCAAACCCCTACTCTGATCTAGCCAAATGGACAGGACATTCTCCACAGTTATGTGGAGAGCGGGGACTGACTCTGACATGAACTCTGGTGTCCCATATTTGACCACCTCCCCTTGGTGGAGAGGCCTGGTGGCACTCAGAGAAAGAATAAGCAGGCTACCAATATGAGACTTGATAACCTATGACCATATAGTAGGGGAGAAGGAGCCCCCCCCCCCCGCCCTTGGTCATAGACATAAGGGAGGGGAATAGGGTGAAAGCAGGAGGGAGGGAGGGAGGAATGGGAGGATGCAAGTGATGGGATAACAATTGAGATGTAATCTGAATAAATTAATAAAAAAAATCCTGCTAAGCAGCTGTGGAGCTGTGGAAGGTGAGAAGGAAGACGGGGCTAGAAAGATCAAGGGTGGTCCCAACACGGTGTATACGCACCAAAGTATCTCATACAAGTAGTGCTGATATTTTTTTATGCATTGTATTGAATAAAACAAGATAGAATAAGATCTGTTTCTGAAGGAAACATGATGGGTACCTTTTAATTTTTTTCATTAACTAATTTATTTAATTTTGTGTGTGCATTTGTAGAGGTCAGAGAACAACTTTCTGGAGGTGTTGTCTCCTATCATGTGGGTCCTGAGGATGCCACTTTAGCTCATGAGGTTTGGCAGCAGGCACCTTTACGTAGATGTCCCATCTTGCTGGCCTGGGTGATTTGGGACACCAGTTTCTCATGGAGAATGAGGAGGTCGGTAATTCTCTCATAGTTTGCATGGTTTTGTTAGTGAACTTCTGAGGCAGAATCTGAAAGGCCTGATTTAAGGTCTCCTAGGTAGGAGTCCCTAGGACTGGGCACAGGAGGACACAGGGTGCCCTCCCCATTAACTGAATTACTTTCCTGGCATAGTAGGGGGGCTATTGTTCAAGCTTGACCCCTCATCTTTCTTTGCTTTTGAGGGGCTAGGAATTGAATCCAGGACCCTACACTTTGTCCCTGGAACAGCCTTCCCCTCCTCCCTCCCCCTCCACCCCCCTACCCCACCCCCACCCCCATTTTCAAAAGCTACATGATGTCTCTGGAACAGTCAGTGCAAATTGTTTTAATAGCAAGGCTTTTGGTCACTGATTATCACTCTGGGAAGGAAAGGAGACATGGGCAGGTAGCCACCGAGCCGCTCCAACAAGATCCCTGCCCAGTGTCTCTGTGACTGTGATCTAAGCATGGGACTCAGGGTGGCCCTTGCCGTCAGAAACTGGTGGCACACCAGGCAATCAGCAGATCTGTGGTCCCTAGCTGCCTTTGGAACTCCGGCTCATACATGGCAGGCCTGTGATGATGTAGGGGGCCCACGGTCCGGTCCTCTCATCCAGTAAAGTGTGGAGTTTGATGCCATGACTTCGAGGCTCCATCCTAAAGGCGCTCGCTCCCTCTTGGGGAGAAGTGTGGGTGTTCTTTAGGAATAGTTTCCATCTGGGCACAAAGCTCTAAGAGCCTGGTCCAATTTCTGCCCACATAGAGCACATACTGTGAAAGGCCATTTTCCTTTCTGAAGCAGATCCAAAATAATACACACAGTGCAGTGCAGGCAAGACGCCTGTGGGGAAAGTAGCTTGCCCCAGTAATCTTAAGGGAACAAAGTGGTAGGCTGATCAGGCCAAACCTGACAGGAAATTAGCCCTTCTCCAATTAAAGCACAAGTGGTAGTGACAGTGAGCTGTCCCAGAGGCTTAGGTTACCTATGGATGAACATAGCATTTTTATTCTTTCTACTACCAGGCCCTGGTGGCCACGTAGGCACAAGGCCCTGCAGGAAGTACTTAGCTGAGCCTCAGTTTACATTGATAGGTGCGCCTTACTGAAATCCTCAAAGAGGGAACTCATGATAGAGTCTCAGAGGAGAACCTTCAAGATACTCCTGAAAAGAGAAATTGTAAAGATAAGGAATTTTAAAATAAAGATCATGATGAATGAGAAAAGGTTCTATGGCGTTCCAATTAGGCACTGAAATTTACTAGAAGCAAAGCAGCTGTGTAAGGCTGGGAACTTAATCCTTTACGCATCCCTGTGGCTGCTCAGCTCTGTAAATGCACATAAGTTACCAAGACGCGTGGTACCCTCGTCTACCGTAATGTGGACGGCACACAAGTGAGAGACTGTTCCCTTCTTGTTGTGTTGTAGAATGGAACTCAAAGACCTCAAAGCACACTAAACAAGTGCTGGGTCTTGGAGCTAATTCCCAGCCACACATATGAAACTTTTTTTTCTATTAACAACAACAACAACAACAACCAAAAACAAACAAACAAACAAACAAACTTGAAGCCGACTACATGTGCATTAAACAAAAACATTACCTTTCTGGGACTGGCAGAACAGAGGACACACACTTTGCCCAGTGTGGACTCTGGGCTGCTGCTAGGTTCATTTAGGCAAAAACTGTCAAAACAGAAATCTCAGTGACCCTCTGGGTAGAGGCATGATGCTTTCGCCCCTGGAAAGACTGCTCTGCTGTGCGTTGGTGTTGGTTGTTGATTACAAAGTAGGCAGATGGAATTTGGAGACCGATTGCAACTTGAGACACAAGATCCTCGTCCAGAGCTTTCCAGAAAGTCCCTCAAGAACAAGGGAGTGAGGGCTGGAAAGAGAAAGAAGCCAGTGTTAGTGGGGGAAGGAGAGGTGTGAACTGCCTGAAGTAAGGCGGTGAGAGGAAGAGATAAACCCGCCTAAAGCTCCTACAGCTAGAAGGAAAGCCTTGCTTACCCCCAACACCAGGCATTGGGTTTCACAGAAAGCCCTTTATCTCCCTGGGGTCTGATGTTATCACAGCTTGAAAACTGGTAAATCGCTTATATAACATTTGCTGATTCACAAAATGAAGGTGCAGTGAATTAACCTAATGTGAGAGGGGCTAGGCGCAAGCTGCTGGGACTATGGACTTCTTCTGTCATTTGCAGGAATATTATCTGTTGGAAAGCATGGCAGCGGGAAAGGGGGGTTGGGGCTGTGGTAGAAGAAGGGGCCAGCCCAGGGAGGCTGTTTGCCTAGGCTGTTCTGGTTTCTCTCTCTCTCTCTCTCTCTCTCTCTCTCTCTCTGTGCCTCTGTCTCTCTCCCTCTGTGTGTGTGTGTGTGTGTGTGTGTGTGTGTGTGTGTGTCCATCCTTGAGCCTGCAGCAGAATTGACTCTAGCTTCCTCAGTGGAAGAATTTTCATGCGGTCTTGTCTTTTGGCAAGCTGGTTGATGGAAGGAAGAGCCAGGGTTCTTGTATGTGTCCATCTTAAGTTGAAGAATTGTTCTAAGACTAGGAAAAGGATGACGAATCAAGAAGTTTGCTGTGTTCAGTGGCAGCCAACATGACTTCTATAGCCCTTTAGCATTTACAACGGAAAAGTCTTAAACAAACAAACAAAAAAATTGCAGCTAATTTTCAACACACAGAATGTAACCAGCGTTGTCTGATTAGCATTCTGTGTTGCATGCGCAGTTGCTGTAAATTTTGTTGTCAGGAGGTTTTCTACATGGTGTGTCTGCTTATTGTTCCAAACGAACTAACTATACTAGGACTTCAGTGTGAAAGACAGGAACCAGCAATCGACGGAAGTGATTTCCCACCTTTCCATTTCAAGCCCCCCCTTTTTTCCCTTCTCTTCTGCGCCCCCACCCTCACCCCCCCCCCCCCGCCCGTCCCAGGAATTCAGGCGGTGGGTCCTTATTCACCGACCATCGACGGGAAATGAGATGGAGTTCTGGTGTCATCTAGTGGCAACACAGGAGCTGTGCACCTAGAAAACTCGGGAAAAGTGCAAGCAGTTTTCACACCTGGAGTTGGCTTGGTAACCCCTTGTGTGCTTCATGGCTGTTTGCAAGCCAAGTTTTCCCTTTGGGTCTATTGTGGCAACCATGCTTCCCGGGCTTAAGGTTGGATCCCCAGAGAGAGTCTAGCCATCAAAATAGCTAAACACTGTAGTATCCAATTGAGATCTACTTTAACGGCTTGCTTCTCCAAGGTGAGAAAAAAAAAGTTCCAAAAGAATCCTCATCCTGGGGCCTAGAGAGATATCTCAGAGGCTAAAGGTGCCGCCTGCTCTTCCAGGGGTCCTGAGTTCAATTCCCAGCAACCACATGGTGGCTCATAACTATCTCTGATGTTATCTGATGCTCACTTCTGCAGATAAAGCACTTACATACAATAAATAAAATAAATAAATCTTTTAAAAAAAGATTTATTTCTTAAAAAAAAGAATCCCCATCCTTCAAGTTTGGGTTTCAGCTCGGCAGACTTGCAGCCTTCCAGAAGCATCCGGGCTCATTTGCCCACTTCATGGGGAGAGTCTCCAGCAAGGAAACTTTGCCTCCTTCCTGGTCTGTTTAAGTGCTGCTGAGGCCAAAAGAGCAGATACAAGAAAGCTTCTGTCTGGGCTAACCTGTGCTCCTAGACATTTCTTTTTAGGAAGTTAGTTTCTGTGCCTTTATCCAGGTTTTTAAAAAAAAATTTATTTAAGATTTCATTATTTTTATTTTATGTGTATGAGTGTTTTTTTTCTATGTGTATGTAAGTGCACCACATGCATGCAGGTGCCTGGGAAGATCATAAGGCAACAGATCCCCTCGAGTTGGGGTACAGGTGGTTGGTTATGAACCACTTTGTGGGTGCTGTGAATCCAAGTTCGGTCCCTCCGCAAGAGCACCACGTAAGCTTAACCCCTGAGTCATCTCTCTATCTATCCCCAGCCCCAGGTAGTTTTCAAAGACAATAAAATAAAAATAACTTTAAAAAGCATGAACACACACACACACACACACACACACACACACACACACACACACACACACACAATCTGCATTCACCCCCAGGAGTCACAGAAACACCATAAGCAGCCCTCTGCTATAGAGGCAACAACAGGGAAACAAATGCCAATGGAGTCGGGAAACGCTTCCTTTTCTGGCAAGCTAGTCCCAGACGTCTGTTTCTGCTGTGGCTGGAACTCCAAAGGAAGGCAGGGCACCTTCCAGCCCTCGCCACAGCCACAGCCACAGCCCTCTCCCCACAATTTTCTCTCCTGAGCAGAAGTTACTGCCAGTCCTGCCCTGCAGCAGGGAACTCAGGACGCACTCCAAGCACTCACCTATGACTCGGTAGGCAGGCACCCGGATCTGAGTTTTCTTGAGTTTGGCACATGCTCTCCACAAACTGGCCTGGTGAGCCCAGTCACACAGTGAACACTGGGCATCTTTCGGGTGGATGCAGCATGTGCAGGGATTCCAGAAAAACTCACCCAAGGAGCAAAAGCTCCTCCTTAGCCCCATGAAGCCAAGGAGCCTGGGTTTGCATCTGTTTTCCTCTCAGTCATGGAGTATTTGCACAAGCCTAGCAAACCTCTTGTGAATGACTTCACTCCTCACAAACACCCTGCCCAGCCTTCAAAATCGCCCAGGGATCTTTACATCAGTTCAAAGGAAAAATGTGTTATTTCAATCTACTAATGTATCTCTTTAGAGCTCCAGACTTATCACGTCATGTAATATGCATGCTGCACCTGGGGGTTGGGAATGCTGTGTGTGTGTGTGTGTGTGTGTGTGTGTGTGTGTGTGTGTTGTGCTGTGCGTGCTATGGATTTTCCAGGGAGTATACTTAGAAACCACGCTGACTTGGCTGTACCTTTCTGTTTTCAGGCTAGACACATATGCTTCTCTTCTTTCTTTTTTTTTTTTAAAAGACCGTGTAAGATCAGTGCTGCTGGCATGTTTTATTTCTGTCTCTGTGCATGCAGGAATAGGGAGACATGCCAAGGGAGATGGAAGCATGGAAGTCATTTTTTACCTACCAGGGGCTGCTTTGGCACCTGCAGAATGCCAGGCTGGACAAACTGCAGTAGTAGAAGGTTTTCCCACGATTAGGTCATTTCGATTAGACAACACTGATGTTGTTGTCTTTGCCATGCTCAACCAATAGCTGTGAGTGAGTGACACAGCTGAGATAAACACATGACATATGGATGTGGGTGTCATTAAAGACCAGCTAGAGCCGTGGTTCTCAACCTTCCTAATTCTGTGACCCTTTTATACAGTTCCTTATGTTGTGGTCACCCCCAACCATAAAACTATTTCATTGTCATTTTGCCACTGTTATGATTCCCACTGTAAATATCTGATATACAGGATATCTGATATGTGACCCCCTCCAAAGGGGTTGTGACCCACAGGTTGAGAGCTACTGAACTGGAGTGATATTTATTTATTTATTTATTATTTTTAGACAGAGCCACATGTAGTTCAGGCTGGCCTTGAACTTTCAATATAACTGAGGAGGACCTTGAACTCCTGATCCTCCTGCCCCTACTTAGTGTTGAGACTGTACGTGTAAGCTGCCTTAGCCAATTTCTAGCCAGAATCATTAGAGAAAAGGGTGAAATGACAGTGTGAAAAATATTCTGTGCAGTGACTTGAAGTTCCATGTGTGCAGCCTCTTCTCTGGAAGGGATGTGTTCCAAGCCAAGCATCCTGGAAAATGAAGATAAAGTAAACTCTGTGTGTGTTGTTTCTTCCTGTGTGTGCATTCTTATGATAAATATTATAAACTATAAATGAACAATACCATCTATAATCAAGAGTATTTATAATCGTGTGTATATATATTATAATATAATATAGCATGATATAATATAATATAATATAATATAATATACAATGTAAAGGCTCATGCCTTTAGTCCCAGCTCTAGAGAAGCAGAGACAGGCTGCTCTCTGAGGTTGAAGCCAGCCTAGTCTATAGAGCGAGTTCCAGGACAGCCAGAGATACACAGAAAACGCTTTTGAAAAGCCAAAAGCAAGCAAGCAACCAACCAACCAACAAAAAATATTTAAAATGTAGGAGCTAGGAGCTGGAGAGATGGCTCTGTGGTTAAGGCCACTGACAGCTTTTCTGGAGGACTCAGGCTTAATTCCCAGCACGCAGATGGTTGCTGCTATCAACCAACTGCCTGTAAGTCAAGTCCAGCTATGGGGATCTGACGCCCTCTTGTGGCCTCCTCAGGCATCAGCCATGCATGCTGTACACAGACCTAGATGCAGACCAAACACACAAATGTATAAAAAACCAAATGAAGAAAGTCAAGGCAGGAACTAGCAGGTAGGAAGTGAAGCAGAAGTCACAGAGGAATCCTGCTTACTGCACGACTCACGAGCTGTTTCCTTCTCTCCTTTTTTTTTTTTTTTTTTTTTGCTTGATTATTTTTCTGTTTTTAAGACAGGGTCTCATTATGAAGCTATTGGCTGTCCAGGAACTCACTATGTAGACCAGACTGGCTTCAAACTTGCAAAGATCCATCTGCCTCTGCTTCCTAGGCACCGTGACTAAAGGCATTGCTTGCTTTCTTATATACCCCAGGACCACCAACCTGCCCATGGATGACACCACCCACAGTGGCCCGGGGCCCTCTCACATCAATCATTAATCAAGAAAATGCAGTACAGACTTTCCTACTGGCAATATAATAAAATCATTTTCTCAACTGAGGCTCCAGACTACTAGTTTGTGTCTAGTTACAAACAACTAACCAGGGAAGACCCTCTCCTGACAGTACACTTAACAACCTCGGATCCCCACTTGCACTAGGCTGTGCACACAACCCCCTTAGAACAGTGGAAGTAGTTCCTCTTCCTAACACTTGCCAAAAAACTCCCTTTTCATAGACAGTTCCTAGTCAAACAGACCTCAGAACATATCCGGGTTTAGAAGGCAGGAGGCCAATTTGGCTTAGACTGGTTTTGGGTGCATGTGCAATAAGTCCCACTGTGTCCTCTGAGCGAACTTTAATGGGGAATCCCCTATTTTACCACCTTCTGCCCATGCATAATTGGGCATTGATATGATTAAAATCAGATGCGTCACGGGAAGGGACACGTACAATGAGCAAAGGCTTACTTCCATGATCCAAACCATCGATCAAAATAAGAGAACTACCCGCCCCCAAACCCCCCCTCTTTCACCCCATAAACAGGAGCCAGAGCACAATTGGGGCCCGTGAGTACTCTCAGCGCTGTGGTCTGCTGTCCCTCACCATTGTGAATTTCTTTCTGACCTGTGCCTACCCTTTACTTTTGAAATCAAGATTTTTTTTTCTTTTTCTCTTTGACTTTACACCATATGTGGACTTATTTTACTTGAATAAGACGCCAAGAACCTGGATCACCAGTTACAAACGGAAAGGAGCAAATATAGGCCCCTTCCCAATCCGAGGCCACACTTTCCACAGCTTCAGTGTCCCTCAGACAACTGTGTTCTGAAAAAATTATGTCGAAATTTCCAGGAAGAAGCAAGTTACAATACGTTCTTATAACTAGTCTCTTGTAATATTGGCCTTGTTTCTTAGTGTGTCTAATTTGCATGTTAGGCCATCCCCACATAGGCACAGTTTGGTACTAGCTGCACTCTCAGGGATCTGGGAAGATTTGAGGTGCATCCCCAGGGACAAGAGGAACCTCATCACAGAATAGCTGTTCCAAGGAGAAGTACTGAGTTCTGCTCCTTCAAGCATCTGCTCACATTTTCATCAGCCAATCAGAGTGTAACCTTGTCCAGCGGGGTTTCACTTGAAGATTCCATCTTTGAGACATGCCATTTGCTCACAGCCATGGAACTCAGCTGCAAGTCTATAAGTCATGTCTGAATGACATTCATCTTCTTTTGTCACCCTTGGGATAGACTATAAGGAATTGCTGACGCTAAGCATTGGGTGTTGTTGTTGTTTAAACCGCAGTGGTGCTGGCCCTCTTGATACAGGTTCTATAACACACTAGTCTTTCTGTAGGCTCAACCTCCCCGTGTGCTCACAAACATCAGACAGGCTTCAGGCGTATGGGTGGGGGCTGTCGAAAGCAGAGACGGCCCAATGATAAGTGTGCGGGGTGAAAATAGGACCCAAGGCAGTCTGGGTCTGAAAGCCGAAGGGGGATGAGGCAGGGTGTGGGCTAGTTCACCTGGGGTCACCCTGACAGCCTTCACTGTCCTGTGACATGTCTATAACCAACTGTGAAAACAGAAGAAACTTCTGTTTGGGAGGTAAGAGATACATTTTAGTGAATAAAGGACTTGTTAAAAAAACGTGAACAATGAAAACCGACAACATATTGGTAATGCCAAACATGCCTTTTGAAGGCTGGCTGATCGTTGGTAATGGGTATCTACGTGTCATTCAATTTTATATCTTATTTAATTTTATATCTTTTAAAAAATTCACCGCATTTTTATAGGTTTTGCTATAAAGATGTGTTTTTGAAATAGCTCTTGTCCCATCTCATCCTTGAAGAGTGGCGCCTCTTAGCTTCCCTCCTGCAGGTCTGGGCATGGCTGGTCCTAGTTTTAAGCCTCATTAACTAGTTACAATGGCAGGGGTTGGGGATGTCCTCAGGATGAGAATCTCGTCCTTAAAGAACTGTAAAGGTGAGTGTATCCAATGTACTAGGGGTTAGTAGCTCCAGCGTTTCCACCCTTTGAGAATATATTGGTAAGATATTTTAAGTAAGAGATCTTTCCAGAATCGTTTTCACATTTTTGTACTAGGAAAAATGTATTGAGAATTTTTTTTATTTAACTGAGGTTGTGAAAGCTTCCAGTTTATGGCACCTTCGCCTAGAGTGACTTCTGTAAAATCCCAGAAAGAGCTGTGTTGGAGCTTAAACATGGCCTCTTCAGAGCAAAGTGGACCTTCTGCCAGTGGCATAGCCTTTCTCAGGGAAATACATGATAAAGCTCACCCGGTACCACCCAGAAGGAATCATGGGATGACTTAAGGTGACGGGCATCTGAAGGGACAGAGCATATTTTGGCTTATGTTATTCGAGGTTCCAGTCCTCGCGCGTTTTGGAACTGTGATGAGGCAGTGTGATGGAGAAAAGCCACTCACTCAGTAGCAAAGAAGAAAAGAGAGGGAGGCGGTAGGTTCCTGGTACTTCCTTTGAGAGTATGTCTGCCCATAGTGCCATTCTGAGGACCACATAGGCCTTCAAGGTCATTTGAGACCCAATACAAAAACTGCCTGTGTTAGGGCACCGCCAGTGGGGTGTGGACTGGATCGTGGCTCCCACAGAGAGATGCAGAGGGCCATGCTGGGCCACAGTTCTATGGAAATTGGACACTTCTCTGACCTCATCTGGGGCGACCGCACTGAGCCTCCTTCTGTTCTTCCAGAGAATGGCTTCCTGGTTCTGGGGCGGTTTTACAAGAGGCTCATCAAGAGCCGCTGAGCAAAGCTATGCTTGGCCTGGGTCATGCTAAGCGCTGAGTTGCTGAGCTGCCACAATTAGGGACTCACCGTGACTTCCCTTTGATCTTGTTTTTCATGGCATCGATAATCATCTCAACCTCAGTTACCAAAAGCAAATATTTGGAGAGGTGCCTTGGCTGAAATGTACCTGTCTTTGAACCCCATTGAGCCGAAGTGGGATGGATACCAAGTTTGTAGCTTCTGGCCTCGCTCTCACGTCTACTTTTCCTCAGTAGACAGCATAATATGCAGAAGGAACATATGATAACATGCTTAACAACAGCTCTGAAGTAGACTTTCTTGAGGGAAGTCTCCATTTAAAATGTAAATATTTTAATTAATTACTTGAGAATTTCATACAATGTATTTTATCGCTCCTACTCCTCCCAGATCCATCCCTCTACCCTCTAAACTCCCTGTCCTAGCATGTAGGATTTACACTGAAGCACAGCAGACCTACTAAGGCATCATGCCCTTAAAGAAAACTAGGGGAGAGTCCCTTTTAGGAAACCTTATGTTAGGAATTGCCTGAAGATCAGTCTGATCTACACAATGAGACCCTGTCTACACACACACACACACACACACACACACACACACACACACACACACACACACACACACACACACAAATCATGGACACGTACACACATACTCACATGCATGAAAATATTATTTTGTTTTTTCTTTTCTTTTTTCTTTTTTCTTCTCTCTCTCTCTCTCTCTCTCTCTCTCTCTCTCTCTCTCTCTCTCTCCTTTCCTGTCTTTCTTTCTTTCTTTCTAAATTTCTTTCTCCTGAGACAAAGTATCTATGCCTAGAATTCTTAGACCAGGCTAGCCTCAAAATCACAGAAATTCCCCTGCTTGCCTGCCTCTGCTTACCCAGTGCTGGGATTAAAGGCATGTTCCATGACCCCTGGTGCTCAGAGATTCTTAATGTTCCTCTTTTAGTCTGTGAAATGTGAGACCCTGTTTCAGTCATCTCTGTACCTGAAAAACTACGATAGCATTGTTATCAAACGTCTAGTGTGGGCTGGAGAAATGGCTCAACAGTTAAAAAGCACTGTCTGCTCTTCCAGAGGTTCTGAGTTCAGTTCCCGGCAACCACACTGTGGCTCACAACTATCTTTCATGTGACCTAATGCCTTCTCATCTGGCATGCAGGTGTACATGCAGACAGAGCACTCACATACATACAATAAATAAATAAGTCTTTTCAAAATGTCTAGTGAGTGCCAGGCCCTGTGCTAGGGACTCAGGGGCCTTGTGAGTGAGAGCAAGCTTTCACCCCTGTCCCCACTGGAACAAAGGGTTTGCACGTTGTAGGGACAGCGATGGCTGCTACTCTCCATATCTGCTCTGAGACAGATGCTGTGTACAGCAACTGTGATTTTCAAGCAGTGTTTGCAACATAGAGGTTTTTGGGGTTTTGTAAATTTTTTTGGTCTTGTTTTTGTTTTCAAGGAACTGACTCTAATTGTTGGGGATTAGATGAAATTGTAAGCCCCTAGTGGCAGGGTCACCCCACAGCAGCATTATGGGAAATTCAGCTCCTGTAACCATTGTGCGGGGAGGCTTCTGAGTCTTTCTTACTTTCGCCTTTTGATGTTTTAGTATTTTGTCTTGCATGTATTTGTGTGCGCCGTGTGCATTCTTGGTGCTCTTGGTGATGTCAGATCTCCCAGCACTGGAGTTGCAGGCAGTTATGAGCCTCTGTGTGAGTGCCGGGAGCGAGTCCTGTGCAAGAGAAGCGAGCGCTCTCCATCCCGAGCCAGCTCTCCACCCAGAATCTCTTTCTTACTTATCATTGTCTTCTTGGTACTCAGAACAGATGGTAGATGTTTGTTAAACAAATGATGCTGACCTAAAGAGCAAATGGTAGTCACCTCCTCAGTAAAAACAGAATAGCCATGGGGTCACTTTTGTCACTTGGGGAAGGGGTGACACATGCAAAGCGAAGTATAAAAATGAGAGCCTATAGCAGGCACCTTCTCGCTCTGCGTGCGTAGTTTGACATCTCTCATAGTTTGTCATCACAGAGTACCTGGATGGCCCCACTTTACAGTCTTGGAGACGTTCTGAGACTTAAGGATCTAAGCATGGACCGTGTAACACACTCCTAACTATGTTGTCATTTTGTAGGAAGAGTGACACAGGGGAGCGCGTGTGGAAAGGACTCTTGCATACGGCTTTCCCTGTAGAGTCTGTTTGCATTGTATTTACACAAAGGTCACTTCACTTAAGCTCATATACGTCTTCATGGGACATAATGTTACAGCCACCAAGCCAGGTGGGCCAAGTCAGCTGACTGCAAAGAACTAAGCCTGAGTGAAGACAGAGATCAGGTTCCCACTGAGATCAGGAGCAGACAAACTGGGGTTCCTCCACTCCCTGATAATTTATTCACTCGCTCATAACTCCCTGGCTTTTTTTTTTTTTCTAAAACCTTTCTGGTCTGAAGCTGGGTCATGTTTGCCTACAGGTAAATGTCCCTATAGATTTTCCCCCCAGAATAATAAAGCCTTTCTTGAGTTGATGAAAAAATAATCTTCACTTGAGTTGATGGCTTCAGATGATCATGAATTCAAAGCCTGGCTTATTAACGAAGATACATATGTACATACATACATACATACATACATACGTACGTACATACATACATACATACATACATACGTACATACATTCTCTCTCTCTCTCTCTCTCTCTCTCTCTCTCTCTCTCTCTCACACACACACACACACACACACACACATACACACACACACACACACACTCAGTGTGTGCACACTTGCATGCTCATACAGACTCACCCAAAACAACGTGCGCATCAGATCCCTAACACAACTCACCTCTCCACACTCTCCCATGTGGACACACTTTGACGAGAGCCCACACTTCTCAGTTTGGCCACACAAACTGTGAGGAAGGGCCATTCCTCTGGGGGCCAGTAGATGATGGTTGTGTGGTTCTCTGAGGCAGGAGGCTGGGAAGTCTGAGGGGCTAGGCTCTGTTTGCCTGTGGTACTTTCTCACACCAACGAAGAACTCTTCCAGGTTCTGACAGGGAGGGATGTTAAGTGGGAGAAAGAGCTGGAAGGACACGGTGGCGCTGTGGAAGTTGGGCCCCATGCCACAGCTCTGCTGTTACTGGCGGAGATGGACTCAGAGTGAGGGTGCCCTATCTTATCACTGGGGACCTGTGCTTCATCCTGGTGACTATCAGTGACCTTTGGAGGCAAAAGGAAGGATGAAGGCATATAATTTGCTTGGATAGGCAGTCGCTCCTCTCTGTCACCTCCACCACTGACACCTTCGGGCCCATGGGAGTTACTGCTGAGCACTACAAGGCTGAGAATGGCTGCTGTCCCTAGTGTCTTGGAGAGCTGGGTGCTGCTTTGATGAACTAAAGTCACCAAGGGCTCTGATTTTGGAGGGCCACCACCAAAGATGCCGCTCCTTCTTTTCTTATTTTTCTTCCCCCTTTTATAACCTCTTCAGAGGGACCCTGAACGACAAACACTAACATTGCTGATTTGGGAAAAACTGGTCTCTAATTTAAAAAAATCAATTAAATGTTTTATTGCCCTGTGTGGCTTT
This sequence comes from Acomys minous, assembly GCF_964271855.1. NCBI lineage: Eukaryota > Metazoa > Chordata > Mammalia > Rodentia > Muridae > Acomys > Acomys minous. The sequence continues at coordinate 61,533,138 of NC_140490.1, forward strand.
ATTGTGCAAAAGGAAAACAGAATAACTTAAGTCACAGGAGGAATAAAGGAAAAAAAAAAAGGAAGATAAATTGAAGGACAAAATTCAATGTTCAGGGCAATGTTCAGGCAATCCCAGCCATGTGATGCTGGAACAGCAGGGTGAGTCCCTGAGGGGCCTCAAATGGTCTAACCTTCCAGAGACTCCTCAACTGATCTGGGCTCTGACTGGGAGTGGACCATGGAGAGGATGGCTTAACCTAGAGCTGACTGGGGAAGAGCCAATCCTGCGGGTCTTTCACAGCCGTGTTTTTGGAAGGCTCTGCTTGGCAGCCAGTCAGCCGCAGAAGCCCTGACTGAATGGTCAGGTGTGTGATGTGGACTTCACCACACACTTACACAGATCCTTTCTCCTGGAGCCAACCTGTGACCCCGTGGCACCCTGATAAAAGCACCTCCTTTTGTGTAAGGATTGTCCCTTATGTGGAGGATGTGCTGCATTTAATTTTTGTTCTATTTGAAGTTCTGGGTCTGTATCTTACTAGAAACATGAGGTCTTGAGGTGGGGAGACACAGCTTCTGTCAGCTTCTCTCTCCAGTGTCACCTGTCACCTGTCTGGAAGGAGAGTGATCCAGAGACACAGTCTGATGGGCAACTGAGTTCTGCAGAGTCTGGGAGAGGGCAGGAGGGTTCCCACAGCTGCTGGCGCTCACCAATGCCTCGTAGGCACTGGAGACACACAGAGATGTCTTTCTCAACAACAGAATTGGAGTCAGCACGCGCGCGCAGCTGTCTGCATGTGGGTGGCGCAGAGGGTGTGGATATGTTTTGGGTCGGTTTTTTTCGGGTGAGTCTCCGGTGGCGCAATGCTTACCTCCTCCCTTAGTGGACCACAGCCAACTCTCCTGCACTGTTGATTTTCTCACCTCCATTTTTGTTTATGAATGATCTGGAAAGGTGATTTCATTTGTGTGAGATGAAGATAACTCGGAGGCATTTGGGAGAAATGTGGTGCTGTTTCCACAAGCAAGCTCAAGTGACAAAGTCAGTAGGATACCACGGGAAAAAACCCCATGTTTTTCAGGCCTGAGTTTCTGAGCACACCTCTCCCCAACTTGGGACCACCTGCCCAGGAGAAGCATAGGCTGAGCTCTCCCACATAAAGTATTAATCAAGAAAATGTGGGCAGTGGTGGCACGTACCTTTAATCCCAGCTCGCAGGAAGCAGACACGGGAGGATCTCGGACTTTGAGGCCTGCCTGGTCTACGGAGAAAGAGTTTCAGAACAGCCAGGGCTAGACAGAGAGAGACCCTACCTCAAAAAACAAACAACAACAACAACAAAAATAGTAGTAGTAGTAATAGTAGTAGTAGTAATAGTAGTAGTAGTAATGATGATGACAACAACAACAATAACAACAAAAACAACAACAATAATAAATAATTCCTTATTTAAAAGTCAGAAAACACTTTTGAAGACTTCCTTTAAAATATATTTTCTCATCTTGAAAGGCAAAACACAAATGTGGCTTAAATCTGAAAAAGACAAAACAAGGTAGATGTTGAGATGACTTTCCCTTAGTTCAACAGCACCCCAAGTAGAATATTTTGATCAGTATTGTAAGGGGTGGGGAAGATGCACGTCTTTCATTATTGAAATAAACATTTAAAAAAATACTTCAATTATTTGTATGCATATATGAATTTCTCAAAGAATGAATAAAATTATTAAAAGTAAATAAATAGTAAAAATTCCAAATTTCCTTCATTTCACAACTGATACAACCAACCTTGGTTTTTCACTTAACATTGAATCCTGTGGCTGTCTCCTGTGTATATAAAGAACTTCATTTTTTTTTTTAAAGCTGCCAGGGTTCCATGGTGTGGAAATGCCAAGGCTTATTTACAAACTCCCTACAGACCAATGGTTCTCACCCTTTGTCATGCTGCGACCCTTTAATACAACTCCTCAAGTGGTGGTGACCCCTCAACCATAAAATTATTTCATTGCTACTTCATAACTGTCATTTTGCTACTGTTGTGAATTGTGATGTAAACGTAGCGTATCTGATATACAACCCCTGTACAGCGGCAATCACAGGGTGAGAACTGCTGCAACAGACAGATTCTTACACTGTTGTTGTTTTGTTTGTTTTGTTTTGTTTTCTGTAACAATGACTCAGTAGATGCCTTAGTTACTTTCTCTTGCTGTGATAAGACACCATGGCAAGTCAAGGAAACATACAGAAGAATTAGTTTAATTGAGGCTTAACAGGTTCAGGTGGTTAAAGGCCATGGCCATCATGGTGTGGGGCATGGCAGCAAGCAGGTAAGAACGGCACTTGGGACATAGCTGAGAGCTTACATTTGGTCCACAAGCATGAGTGGGGGGGGGGGAGGAGAGAGACACAGAGACAGAGAGAGAGAGACAAAGACAGAGAGACAAAGACAGTGAGAGAGACAGAGAGAGAGACAGAGACACACACACAGAGACAGAGAGAGACAGACACACAGAGACACAGAAAGAACTACCTGAAAATATCATGGGCTTTCAAAACTTCAGATTCTACCCCCAGTAGCACACCTTCTCCAACAAGCCTATACCCCCTAATCCTTTCCAAACAGTTCCACAGACTGGGACCAAGAACTCAAACATATGAGCCTACGGGAGTCACTACCTTCAAACCCCCACAGTAGGCTGTGCTGGACCTATGTCATCATACAGATGATAAATCTCCGGAAGTAAGATGACTGGGCCAAAGGGTAAATGCACTGATAGTGACAGTTATAAAATCCCTCTGTTCTGTGATGCTCACATTCACCACTTCACCGTTTCGTCAGGGTTGATAACAATGTAAAGATTCTGAGACCACAGCCTTGCCAGCCTTGCATTCACAAGATTTGGGATTTTTAAATTTTTCTTTTATTTTTTTTAACAATCTGATAAATAATAATTGCAGTTATTTTGGTGTAGTGGTATAATATATACTTCTTTTGGATGACATTGGACTTTTTTTATGAGCTGTCTCTTCCTTTTCTCATTTCCCACTAACTTACTAAAGCTTTACTTTTGGATCTACAGAAGTTCATCTGTATTTATATAGTAGGACTCTATGTTATCAGTTCCATTTTCTGTTTGCTTGTTTTTGTTTTTTGAGATGGGGTTTCTCCATTTAGCCTTGGCTGTCCTTGAACTTACTCTGTAGACCAGGCTGGCCTCAAACTCTGAGATCTGCCTACCTACCTCTGCCTTCCAAGTGCTGGGATTACAGGTGTGCACCTCTGCCACCCAGATGAGTTCCATTTTTAAAAAATCAGTCTATCATTTTTTTTTCCTTTGTTGATGGTGTATTTTTCAAAGTTCTGTTATGAATAAGTAGGCCATTGTAAAGATCTATATACTGGCCCTGACTTCATTACTGGAGTTGCAGGTTTTCCTTGTCTCTGGTGTGAGCATGTGTGAGTTCCTGAACATTTAGTGGCAATATCTAGGCAACTGATGGACCCTTGCCCCCTCTTCTTTGTGTTTGGAAGGGAGGGGCACATGTGCTGTGGAACGCACAGAGAGATCAGAGGACAACCTTGCGTGTTGACCCTCACCTTCATCTTATTTTGAGGTAGGGTCCCTTTTCTCTACTGAGTATGCCAGGACAGCTGGCCGGTGAGCATCAAGGATTCTCCTGTCTCTGCCTCCTTTCTCCTTCCTTGTAAGACTGTTGGTATTGCAGATGTATGCTAATGTGCCCTGCTTTTATGTGGGTTCTTGGGATTTGAACTCAGATCCTCATGCTTGTGTGGCAGGCACTTTACCCACTGACCCATTTCTTTAGACCCAAGATCTCTTTGTACTGTGGGAATTTCAACACAATTTCTAAAAAATGCACAACTTTCTCACACAATCAGGTTATCCTACTTAGAAAAATCAAAGCAATTTTGCGATATCATTTACTATTTGTATCATGTGGTTTCGTCCCACATAGACGTAAAATGTTTATATGTTTACTTTAACCAATCTCTCAGTTTTTCTAAACTTTAAGTTTTGTTTGTACAGACAAAAATCTCATTGTGTACACTGGCTGCCTGACTCAAACTTCCTAGTACTGGGATTTATAAACATATACTAACATGCCTAACTCAAAGTGTGTGTGTGTGTGTGTGTGTGTGTGACAGAGAGAGAGAGAGAGAGAGAGAGAGAGAGAGAGAGAGAGAGAGAGAGAGAGAGGTGTTCTGGGGTGTGTGTGTAGTTGTTGCAATTGTGGTTCTGGGGTGTGTTGTTGTTGTGGTGGTGGTGGTAGTGGTTGCTAATGGCTACCAGTTTTTTGCACCTGAGTTTAAAGTTCTCCTATTCTGAGTGTGGTGGTTTGAGTAAGAATGGCCCTCATAGGCTCATAGACTTGAATGTTTGGTGACCAGGGAGTGGCACTCTAAGGAAGTGTGGCCTTGTTGGAGGAAGTGTGTCACTGGGGGATGGAATTTGAGGTTTCAGAAGCCCAAACCAGGCCCAGCGCCTTATTCTCTTCCTGCTGCCTGTTGGTCAGGATGTGGAACTCTCAGCTGTCTCCCCAGCACCATGTCTGCCTGCACGCTGCCATGCTTCCTGCCCTGATGGTGATAATTGGCTAAACCTCTGAAACTGTAAGCAGGTCGCAATTGAACACTTGATTTTATCAGAGTTGCTGTGGTCACGGTGTCTCTTCACAGCAATAGAAAACTGACTAAGACCCTAAGTTACAGAAGAGTGATCTCTTGAAAACGTCTGGCATTTTTTTATGCTCTTATTTTTACACTTAAATCTGTGCTACCTTTGGAGTTCATTTTGGCATCTTCTATGACAGATCCAGTTTTTTCTTCCAAATGATTCCTGACTATACCAGACATGTATTTAAAGTGCGCATTAAAGCTGGGTATGGTGATGTGTGCCTTTTATTGTGTCTTGAGAATTTCTCAAGACCAGAAATCTGAGGCCAGTTTGAGCAATATAGCAAGAACTAACCTAAGAAAGACTCCAGGCTGAAATGCTAATTATCCTGGTGTTAGCTGTTACTCATCACATGCATTACATATCACAATACAATAATCAAATTATTATTGGCTACCAAAATACACACAATTAATATGTGCCAGCGGAAAGTCACAGGCTTTGAAAAGGCCTAAATCTGACTACACAGATTTAAGATTATGGTTTACTATGCTCATCTCTCTCGGTTTTTTCCCCTTTTCTTTTTCTGAAGTTATTTTTATCTTATTCTATATGTTTGGGTGTTTTTGCCTGCGTGTATATCTGTGTGCCAGGTGCCCACGGATGCCAGAAGAGGCAATCCAGTCTTTGGAACTGGAGGTTCAGATGGTAGTGAGCCCTATGTGGTTCTAGGAATTGTACCCAGGTTGTTTTGAGGCAGAGTCTCACTATGTAGCCCTGGGCATCCTGAAACTCAGTATGTAGACCAAGCTTGCCTGGAACTCAAGGAGTTCTGACTGCCTCTGCTTCCCAAGGGCTGGGATTAGAGGCGTGGACCACTATACCCAGCCCTCTCACCTTACATACTAATTTGACTATTTGTGGCCTTTTTCTGTTTTCAGAGGGTCTGTATTTCCTTGCGCTTTAGCTGAATATTCCAAGTATACACGAAACATCTTTGGGCTAATGGTCTTTTTACATTTTTCAGTAGTTTCTTGGCTCACCTTCCTTTTTTTCATATAAACCTTAGAATAGTCTTATTCTAGAAACCCTCCTTTTTAAATCTTACATGGAAACTGTGCCTAATTCAATTAACTTAGGCTTGTCATCCTTTGCCGTTGTGTCTTCCTGACAAAAACATTACAGGCTTGTCCTCCATTTTAAGCCTCAAGCGAACTATTTAGGACCTAATACCACACAGAGAGACACATCTCATTTTGCTACTATTTTTAAAAGGCTCCTTGAAAGGAGTGTTATTTGTATGGTCAATGTAAAAATAAAATCTTAGAGGACAGAGAGAGCTTCTACAAAGTGTGCAGTTTATTTGGAAACAGCAGAGCAATTCTGTGGAGACTCAGGCAGCAGAGTGAAAATGTGCATTTTAAGGAGGCAAGAAGGAGGAAGATCACACCAGGTCCTTTGAAACAATAATCCTTGGCCAGAAGGATTGATAATGATGCCATGGTGGCCTCTGTGCCAGGTGGGACTCTGGCAGCCCTTTGTGACAGTTATTTATGAGGCAATCATTCCTGAGCACCCTGGGTAGCCCATGCTGTTTACTCTTTTGTTGCCTCTGTTAGCATCAAGTCAGCTCTACGCTTTGATTACGATGTTCTCGCAGCGTATGTGAGCTGTGGACTTCTATACTTAATTTATATCTCATACTGAGACGCTGCATTTATATATCCCACAGCACTGCACAGACATCTGGCTGAAGGAGCGTGGAGCTAGAATTCAGCGTGCATTTCCTCAGCCATGCCCAGAGATCTGAGAACATCAACCTGAAGGACATTTTTGTTGTTGTTGTTGTTGTGAGGAGGAGAAGGGTCTCGTGCGCTGTGTTTTCAGATGCTGATTTCAGTGCCCTGATAACCACAGGCATTGTTATGAATGTTGAACCCTCTCCTGTATCCATGTGATGTAAGGAATGTTCCCCCAAATTATCCCTGATTGGTCGATAAGGATGCTGAAGCCTGTCCCTGGGCAGAAGAGAGGTAGGACTTAGGTTCCCGGGCCTGGGGTTGAGAGACCACTAGAGAGGAGAAGATGGAGCTGGAAAGAAGGAGGAAGAAGCTCGGGTGGCTGCATGGGATGGACTAGGGGTACGAGGTCAAGGGAGGAGCACCATGAGGACAGGCGGATGCAGAAACTGCTCAGGAGACATCAGGTTGGCAAGTGATTGGCTTTTATATGGGTTCACAGGGTAGTAGGATTAGAATAACTCAGAATCTGCCCAGCATAGTGCCTACACTTTATTAATAAATCATAGTCTCTCTCTGTCAATCATTGGGGAACTAGCTGCTTAAAGAAAACTGCTGCTGTATTAATCTCCAGTATTAATTAATATATACAGAATAATTAATTCCTTATACAATTTAAATTGAGCAAAGGCATGGTGAAGGTAAATGTTGATTTTACATCTATCTCCTTAGAGCCTCCTCTTTAATTTTTACACATCCAGTGTCTAACCGATCAGCTGTAACATCCGCTACAATGTTAGGCAGTAGTGATGGTGGTGCACACCCTTGTTTTATTGTAGACTGGTCCATGCTAGAATTTCCTTTTTAAAATTTTATTTCTCTTACAGGTCATCATCTGGAATCTAAAAGGGGGTTGGTAGCCTCACACCTCTGGTACACATAGCCTCTCTCTTGGGCTGGCTTCACTTAGTCTCTACTTTTTATTGTTGGAAATTGCATAGTTTTGGTATTTTTAATATTCTGGTGCCTCTGTACAACTTACACTTTACCCTCACGGCTTCACTCAATGGTCCACAGGGAAAATGGCCCCACCACACACTGTCTGGTCTCATGCCAGTCCGGAACTTCAGTGGGAGCTTCTAAAACACCACAGGGATAGCAACCAAACACTGCACAACAAATGACAAGAAGACCAGGCACAAACCTTCACATCAAGGCTGGAGGTAGAAAAGGTTCCCAAGAGTAACTTAAAGAGTCAGAGACACACCGCATTCCTACTGCTCGGAGTCCCACAAAAACCCCAAGCTAAACAACCATAACACATATGCAGATGACCTAGTGCGGACCCATGCAGGCTCTGTGATTGCCTCTTCAGTCTCTGTGAGCCCCGATGAGCCCTGCTTAGTTAATTCTGTGGGCTGTGTTCATGTGGTGTCCTTGACCCCTCTGGTTCCTATAATCCATCCTCTAACTTTTCTAAGGGATTCTGCAAGCTCCACCTAATGTTTGCCTGTGGATCTCTGCCTGTGCTTCCATCAGCTTCTGGAGGAATCCTCTCTGATGACAGTTGGTTTAGGTGCCAACCTGTAGACTCAATTTTCTTAACCAAAATATGTTATTAACAACTTAGTGACTGAGCCTACGTCAATTATAACCCAATTAACCAAAACAGTAGGAAATGAGGATTAATGAACACAATAACAAAACCTTAAGGATATCAGTTCCAAGCAATGATTCTCAGGTCGTGAGCCGCAGGATTTCTTCCACTGGAACCTGGGGTAACCAGACCCCAGAGCCTCAGCAGGAGCCAGAGTTCTGAAGCCTTCCCTCGAGCGGTTTTCTCTAGGAGCATCTTGAAGGGCAGCAATGAGCAGCCAAATCTATCCCAAGTCTCCAATCCGCCTTGCCGCCAGTTCTGGGCTCATTTATATATCTCCTCCCAGAGTCTGTTCATGGGATCTTTTCAGCTGGCAGCAATTAAGCTCCTGCAGAGGTGGTTGCTCTTCTAGTGAATTAACATCATCTGTTCTCTCACCAGACCATTCCAATCCCACACTTGGGATCCTAAAGAACAGGTTTCTCTCCTTCACCAACCTATGAGTATAGCAGAATATCATGATTGGCTTTTTTATTTATTTATATTTTTTGCCAGTGTTTAATTCTACCCTAGATCTCTGGGTCATCCAGCTTCTGGTTCTTGACCCACCAAGTAGTGTCAGGCACAAGTTCCTTCTCATGGTGTGGGTCCCAAGTTAGACCAGCCATTGCTTAGCTGCTCCCAGAGGTCATGAGCCACATTACAGCAGCACATGCAGGGCAAGTTCTAGGAATCTGACTTCCTCTACAGGAGCTGTTATGGCCTCTGGTACCTTCATTGCGGAATCTTGGAAATATTTCCTAAGGTGTGGATTTTTTTCTTTGAGGAAGGATCCCATTCAGTGGCATTCTTAACTCAAGCTTTCTTCTTTCAAATACATTTGTATTTTCACGAGCTGGGGCCTTTGATGGATGGGGCCTTGCCCTCTGGACTGTTTCTATTGTCCCAGTGCAGAGCACAAGGTTTCTGTCTTTGAGACTATTTCTATACGTAGTCCTGGTTGTCCTCGAACTCACAGAGACCAGCTTGCTCCTGTTTCGTGAGTTCTGGGATTAAGGGAGTGAGCTAACATATACAACTGCAAGGTTTCTCTACATGGCACAAATCCCCTTAGCAATTTCAAGCACTTTCTCTGCACACACCAGTATCATCTGAAGCTCACTCTTGGCCTCCTTTATTTACCAAATTGTACATTTATCACTAATTTTTGCTCTCTTTCACTGTAGATTTGGCTAAGAGCAGTGACTTGTAACCATGGCACAGCTTGGGTAATATGCTATGTTGAAACTTCCTTTGCCAAACAACTCAGTCTTTTGCTTTTGAGTTCAACGTCACCTAAAATTTCAGTACATAGATATGATAGAGCTGGTTTTTTTTTTTTTTGCCAGAATGTAGCACAAATGGTTTGTGATAGTGTCCTTATTTCCCGCTAAGCCATTGTAAGCTAGAATCCTACTGTCTGCATTTTTCTCTGTATCTCATCTTCCAAACTTCTACCAGAAAGGCCCATTAAACTCGGATTATAGTGTCTTAGGATTTTCTAGCTCACATCTCTAAATTCTTCTGCACGTAAACTAGTTCTGCTGACCTATGAGCCATGGTCAGGTATAATACAGCAACCCCACTCCTTGTTACATTTTTCACGTTAGTAATTTTCCCTGATACTATGAGAAAATACCTAATAGAAGCAACTCAAAGGCAGAAGGACTTCCTTTGGCTCACACTTTAAGAATGGGTCTAGCCCATCACCCAGGGAAGGCACAGCAGTGGGAATGGGAGGCAGCTGGTTGCATTGCACTCACAGGCATGGAAGCAGAGGTGAGTGCTAGAGCTATGCTTTCTCCTTTTTCATTCCTTTGTTCATTCCAGGACACCAGCACATGGAACAGTGTTTCTCACATTCAAGGAAACTGTGACTGCAGAGGCTGTCTCATTATCAAAGTCTCCGGAGATTTCTTCAGTTGAAGATGAATTATGAGTCTTTAAACTGTTCAAACTGTACCAAAAATTCAGTCACTCACTCCCCCTTCCCCTTTGAGATAGACTTCAAGAAAATGGCAAGGCACGCGCCAGTATCTTTCTGTACCTGTTTTTATTTAATTCTCAAATTTAGATCTCGTGGTCTGGTATGTGTTGCATTAGTCCTAAGAGGCTGTGAAGGAGCTGGGGACATAGGAGGGCAAGGTAAAAGAGGCCTGTCATGACCTCCTCAGCAGCTGTGGGTTCTCTAGGCCTCGTGACTCCTCACGTTCCGGGGAGCCTTTCACACCTCAAGCCCACCACTCCTCATCCTGGCATCCTCCTTGACTATGGATGTTGATGGAACAGGTCATGGGGAATTACAGCACGAGAGAGGAGGGAAAGGGGACACGAGAGAGGACGGGAGAGATGAGTTAAAGAGAGGGCTAAACACATCTCCCTGTTCCTCAGCTCTCTTCTCTGTCCCAGAGACTACATTCTTCTGTGCTGTCACCCAAATAGCGCCTCGTCCCTGACAGATGACTTAGCTAATTCTGGTCCAAGGAGGCCACCAACCAAGGGCTCTGGCTGATTAAATGTATCTGTGGCTCTTTGGCCACAAGCTTTGGTGAGGGAGGTTTGTAGCTGCTTAGGTCCAACTCCTTCTTCCTGGGGGAGATCTTGTCATTATTTTTAGGTTCTGCTGCCCTCGCTCAGTATTTAATGTCACTGACCTCTCCACCGCTCCAGCCTTCACAGCCTGTAACTCAGCTTTGCGGTTCCCTTCTGGACAGTTTCCAAGGTGTCAATGTTCCTCTGAACTTGGGGTGCTCCACACTGTCTGCGGTCTTCTTATGGGGCTGAACCAAGGTTATGGTCTGCAGAATAAAGGAAGCCTTGTTCCTTCTCAGGCCACAGTGTTTTGCTTCTTTGTATGCGCTGTGTGTGTCATTTTCCCCCCTCAAGTCCTGTTAGTAGCTGTATGATATCATGTATTTAGAAGACCTGGCGGTTCATTGATACACATGGACCTTTGCCCTAGACGTGCTGGCCCTTCATCACTTTCCCATTGTTTCATTAACCTCTAATGTGCTGGCCTCTCTTCCTGTGGTGCTTTGATGTGTTGTGCTCTTGTCCTTTCTGCATAGTCATGTCTTACAATGGTCATTTTTCAATTTGGGATGATGCATTTTAGGCCAAGATTTCTTCTTCTTTCAGGACTACCTAGTATCAGTCTGGAGAAAACTGTCATGGCAGTCAGAGTTCAGATGACTCTCTCTCTCTCTCTCTCTCTCTCTCTCTCTCTCTCTCTCTCTCTCCCTCGTCATGTGAGGCAGGGCTGCCTGCTATCACCATTTTCAATTTCTTTTCAAGCTTTTCTGTTCATTTCTCCGAGATATTATCTGACCACTTTTCTGCCTCTTGACAATTTCAAGGTGAAATCAAACTGCCTCTGAGCTGGAACTCTGATGTGTGTACATGTGAGGTCAATCTTAGGGTCAGGCTTCTAAAGTCAGAAGAGGTGTGAGCTGCCTACAGTCATGGTTAGTGGCTAGTGAACTAGACCGGGACAAGCATTCATGGCCGTTTGTCCAAACAGCTATTAACGGTTCATTGACTCTGGATAGAAATGAACCCACCAGGCATCTTCTTTCAATGTCTCATTCTCAATTTATGGAGAGGGAATTCATATGGTTTTTCCTGTAGATGGTCACTAAGCTTAAATTCATCATACCTAGCCCAGCCTTTGTGGAAAGGATTGTGGTCAAAATCTGACTCACTCATCAATGAATTTATGGTCTGTGCAGAGACCATGTAAGAAATGGAAAGAATTATGACCAGCTTGTGACAACAGCAGGATTTATTTGGTATGAGATGGGTACCATGGGGTGGAGTGGGGAGGACCTCCACATGTTTCTGGACACAGGGCTTTTGCAACTGCAAAATTTTGGACATGCAGCATTATTGATTTTGGAGAGATGGTGGGGTACCCTACTCCATAACCCGTTATTCTTGGATGGGTAATAAATTCCAGCAAAAAAAAAAAAAAAAGAAAAATAAGAATAAAGAAAACAGAATGGTGGAATCTTCTTACACTTGTCCCACAGTGTCCCATCCCAAAACTCTCTCCTTGTCTCATTAATTTTACCATGAGGTTCCTTTGTTGGAGTTTTTCTATATCCACAATAAAACCTGAGTGTCAAATGTTACCAATAGGGTTTAAAGTCAGGATGCTCTGCACCCAATCAGTGAGGATTGTTGATTCTAGCCCTAGACTGCCCTGGGCAAGACGTCTTTTGTGTTTATCCCTCTCTGTCTTCAAGACTTCTTGTTCCGTCTTTCTAGGGACATGAGCAGAACCCAAGGTTCTCTTCGTCCTTTGCACGGCTATTTCTTACACTTCAAAGACCACTCTGTGAAAACATAACATTGGGTCTTGTTAATGTTTCCAAGTGTCTGACAGGAAAACTCAATTTTATGACCAAGTGTTCCTCTTGCTTTGGTGACCATTTTCAGATATTCTCCCTTATTTGGGACTTGGATCCTTGTAAGCAGGGTTGTGTCCTGAGGAAGGGACTGCCTTGTGCCACTGTCACAGACAGGGCATGCAGCTTTGCTACAGTCACCGGCCAAGGCTGCACAAGCCATGCAGGGTCTTGTTGGCCAGAAGTGGGTGGGGCTTCAGCAACTGGGAAGACATGGACACCACCAACATAGCTTCAATTCAGAGCCCTGGCTGTGAGCCTGCGGATCTGAGCAGTGAGTGTCGTGAAGGGACAATGACTGTCCTCTCTTTCTAGGTTGGGTTTGCCAATGTGGACACCATTGGAGAGCCCTGGGCATACCCTTGGGTCTTCCACTCACTCTTTGCCTGGTGTGTGTGTGTGTGTGTGTGTGTGTGTGTGTGTGTGCGCGTGCATGTGTGTGTGTATGTGTGTGCGTGTGGGTATGTATGTGTGTGTGTGCACCTGTGTGTGTATGTGTGTGTGCATGTGTGTGTTTGTGTGTGTGTGTGCGTGTGTGTATGTATGTGTGTGTGCATGTGCCTGTGTGTGTATGTGTGTGTGCATGTGTGTGTTTGTGTGTGCGTGCGCCTGTGTGTGTATGTGTGTGTGCATGTGTATGTGTGTGTGTGTGCATGCGTGCGTGCGTGCGTGCGTGCGTGTGTGCAAAGAATGCATTTTAAATAGCATCCTCTGAGGATTATGAAGCACATTCAAAAGTTTGGCATCTCAATTGCTTTGAACTGTAAATGTATTCCATTTGTTCCAGTCAGGGTTCTAAAGCCCAGAAGCTTCTGGAAGCCTGCTTTGGTATCTGCAGTGAGTAGTGGGTGCTCTTCCCTACATGCCAGGACCTCTCAGACTCAGTAGATTATTGCTATGTGGGGTGTTGGTCCAGTTCAGGCTTATCTGCGGGGGGGCTGGGGAGGCACAGAAAACCACACTGAGTGAAGCCTTTGAGTGGTGGCCACTAACTCTATTCTTCTAGGGGGGAAAGGTAGAAATGTAATGTTAGACTATAGCTGCTGCTTAAGCTACACTATGTCCCCCAGCCTCCCCACTTTCACAGATACACACAGGCGATCAATGGGGACATTGTCTGCAAATCCCTAACAGACTCCCAGGTACCTGGAGAAGCGACTTTACATCAAAGTGGGCATTGGCGGCCACATGGCCTGGTCCTCACCTTCTTCTTGGCCTCTTGCCCAGGAATCAGAGAACCTGGCTACAAGCTTGTGCTCTGGAACCTTCTGCATGGTCACAAACAAAAAAGAAGGAACTTCTTATACCACATCTGCCACATGGGCCCTTATTTCCTCTCCTGGCAGTTTCCTGTCATGCTGCCCAACTCTGGTGTGGGACCCAAACTCTCCTCAACCCCTGCCACACTGTTGTTTGTCTGTGGCACTAACAAACTTTTAAAATAAACTTCATTGCAATGACAGTTCACCCAGTGTCCCTCTTGAACTGCCAATCCAAGACCTTTTAGAAACAGATGGCAGGTGATACCAGCAGGAGTGAAGTGCTCGCTTAGTATGGCGAGGTCCCAGAAGAACTAGTAACAACAGACAGCTCTGAAAGCAGATGAGACCATCTGAGGTCTGGGGTCTGTTTGCTTCCTTGTGGTTTTCCCTTGAATGCCTCCCTGGTGCCAACAACAGACAGTGCATCAGCTGCTCTTTCTGGGTTACAGGGAGGGTTTTGTTGTTGTTGTTGTTTGGACATAGTGCTGGGGATAGAACACAGAACTTCAGACAGGCTAGGAAAATGCTGAGCTTTGCCCCTAGTCCAAGTAAGTGAGAGTTGAGTCACCCTCGGCACTCAGCAATCCACTGAGTCGTGACTGAGTCTGAGAGGTGACGGTCTCTCTTGCCAACAACTCTTTTGTTTATTTCCAGGACGGGTTGTTCTGGAAGACACTGCACAGAGCAATCTTGGCGAAATGCACATTAAAAGCCCCCGCCCCCACCCCGCCCCCACCCCCACCCCCGTGCTTGCTCTTACAATGAGAGCATGGTAGAATTGAAGAACTGGGAGTGCATCAAGTGAGAGTGAAATTCTAAGTGCAAGCATACCGTAGCTCTCATTAGGTAAATCCCAAGCAGTGGCATACTGTCATGAGGTTGCTTAGTGATGGGCCGTGTTCCAACAATGCTGTGGTCCCGAGTTTTCATTGTGCCAGCCAGCACCGGAGCATACTTACGCAAAGCCTCTGGTACACCTGTGCACACCCAGGCCGTCACTTGTTGGCTATGAACCTAAATACACACTGCTGTACTGAGCTCCGTGAGCAACTGCGTCGGGATTCTAGGTGTGTACGCATGCGCGCACCGTCGTCCAATCTTCTCCATGCGGTGCCGGCTACGGCTGCAGAGGTCATCACAGAAGTTACCAGTGTGAGAATCTCTCTGCGTTCATCACGGAAGGATTCCACTTCCTGCCTGCAGAGCTCTCTGCCTAACACAGCGATGTCACTATCCCTGTTTGTGCCTTTGACTCCTCTGTGGTAGAGTGGACCCTTAGCTAGGGAACTCCAACATAGCAGCATTCCAGGACTTTTTCACAGTACCTCTAAGTTCCTCCATCCCCAGGCCTTGACCCCCCTCAGCACTGTGGGTCATACCAAAAAAAAAAAAAAAAATTAAAAAACAAAAGTTTGAATTTCCTTTCCCACTGGGGCCAGAAGTTCAGTGAAAGCAGAGCTGGCAGGCGCCCACTGGCAACCTCCTCACTGGACCTCACCCACCTCCCACCCTGAAGGCTTGTCACAAAGCCTGTTGAAATCAGCATCATACGGTCTCAACATTGTGGGGAGCCACAGCCACTTTCCCAGATGAACAAGGGCAGCCTTTCTTTCCCAGTGGGGCTGACTGGAGACGGTGCAGGCTCGCCCCTCCCCCTCCCCCTGCCCTGACACTGGCTGAGGTCTGGGTGTGAAGAAACCAAAATAGAGCATGTAGGTTTACTGTCTTGGGAAAGAGAACCTTCTGGAATCCTTGCTTTGTGCAAAGGAGCCAATGTAGACTGAAACTCTCAGGCTGTGGCTTGGTGGCCGGTGGGTGTGTTAGCACCGAGGCTGGCCCAGTGCTGCTGGGGATGCTCTCTTGTTTTAACTCTTCTGACTAGGAAGGTATACCTGACTCTTCTTTCCCAGGTAGAAGTGGCATCTCCTGAGAGGCCCACTAAAGGCTCTTTCTTCTTTCTTCTTGTTTGCTGCTCATAGCTCGGAACTGCCAGGAACTGTCAGCCTCTGGATTTTCTATAAACCAGACTTGTGCTTTTAAACCCCTCTCAGGGGAGCAAAGAGCCACAGTCTACATTAGCTGTCAGGTGACAAGGCTGGGTGGTTGACAAAGAGCCTGGGAACTGGGAGGCTGTAAGTTTTATTGTCCCAACTCTACTCTGTCAGCAAAGCCCTCTAGGGCTGTTAAGGGCCTGGGTTCCCACACCTACCCACACCTACAGAGCGGGTGGGAGGGAGGTCCAGGAGGGGTCGCAGCCCCAGAGGCCATCCTTGGCTCCAGGCTCCTGTGTGGTCGGCCAACCCCAGGGCAAACCCAGGGCAGTAACACAGCTCTGCCCTGAGAAGCTGGGGTGGGGGTGGAGGGGGGAGGGGGGGAGTTTCTTGTGGAGATGCAATCTAGGAGGGAGGACTCTGAGGAAGGGGCCTTTATTGGTTTATTGGGCTGCTGACCTGGGACCATGATTAACACTTCAACATGCAGGAGGGAGAGTGACCCAGTGAGTGCAAATCTGAGTCAGTCTCTTGAAGTTTCCAGTTACTTAACAGACTCCAAGCAGCAGCGGTGCTGTGGGAAAGGAGGCCTGTGTCGTGTGTGTGTGTGTGTGTGTGTGTGTGTGTGTGTGTGTGTGTGTGTGTGTGTGCTGGATGGAACCTAGGGCCATCAGATAGAAGAATCCACTTATTCCTAATGGGAATTTTCACAAGACAGTTGGCACTGTGGCCATTTGGCCATGATGGGAAAGTCAGGCTTAGTTAGTTCACCTACCAGGGCTGCTGGCCAGACGCAGAGCCGGCTGGGGTTCAAGGCAGAGAGCATTTCGATTTTAACCTGGATGGCTGGGGACATCTGGGGGAGGCAGGGACTCTGTGATGGTAGAGGAAACATCCGAGTGGGGCTTACTTACTCACGGTTACTCAGGACTGTAGATGAGCTAAAATTGGGGCAGCTGAGGAACCTCTTTGCTGTGGAACTGTGTTGCACAGAGGTCCATGGAAACATCCAGAAATAAGCACTTCATACATGGCATATTGTTCTGAATAGTGTGACGAAGTCTTGTCTGCTGGCTTCATCCTTTCCAGGACCTAATCAATTTTTTTAAAATTAAATTTTAGTTTATATGCAATGTGCTTTCTGCGTGTGTGTGTGTGTGTGTGTGTGTGTGTGTGTGTGTGTGTGTGTGTGCCAGTGCCCTGGGGAGGCCAGAAGAGGCAGTGGCATCCCCTGGAACTGGAGATACAGGGGTATGTGAGTTGTCCGGTGTGAGTGCTGGGAACCTGCGTCCTCTGCAAGAACAGTAAGTACCCTAGCGGCCCTCCACCACCCAGTCAGCCTTTCGTCCAGTTTGCCCATGTTGAGCATATCAGCCCCCAGTCACAGGTTCCTGTCAGGTCCTCCAGATCCTTCTCTCCCCCACCCCCCACCAAAGGAGCCATTTCCTCACTGCTGTCAGAAGAGACAAAGAGTTATCTGTGGTGCTTTTTAGCATACCAAAGCTGGTGATGGTCTCCTGGCCCACTCAGTGCCCACTCAGTGCAACAAATACCTGTGGCTCTTCTCACCCTGGCAGAATCCTAAGCTTCTTCATGTTCATGGCTTCCCTCTCCAGTTCCTCACTCCTTTGTAGCCCTGCCATTTCAGCTATGCGCTTTCTCTCTCTTTTTTTTTTAAATAAATATTTTTATTTAATTTTAAATTTATGTGCATCGGTATGAGGGTGTCAGATCTTAGAGTTACAGACAGGTGTGACCTGACATGTGGGTGCTGGGATTTGAACCCGGGTCCTTTGGAAGAGCAGGCAGTTCTTTTAACCACTGAGCCATCTCTCCAGCCCCCGCGCACTCTCTCTTTTATCTTCCTCTCTGCCTTGTCTCTTTTGGTCTCCTTCGCCCTCACTCTCTTTCTCTGCCCTGTCCCCATGGCCCCATCTAGTCTGCTGGCAATGTTCAGTTTACCACTTTTGCTCTCTGCTCTGGATTCTTCTAGATGCCGCAGGCTGTCCTCTCCCTCATGTCTACAATAAAAACCTTCCCCTCAACCATACCTTCAAATGGTCACGTTTATACTTCTGGTGCCGAAACTTCTGGGTGGGGCATAAATGGGCCCCTTGCCAAAGGGGTCTGGTTTTTCTTAATCTAATCCAGCTGCTGATCGGACTCTCCTGAGGTTTGTATAGACCACTTGTGTCTGCACCCACAATATCCGACTACAAATTCTGTAGAGTCCGTCTCCCTCCGCCACTTCTTCCCTCTGCCTGCTATGTTTCTCCTCCGTGACTCAGGGCATCTCTTGGTCAGTCTGGTTCCTGGAGCCTGCTACGCCTTCCTGGATGCAGGTCACATAGAAAGGCTCTCTCTCCCTCCATCTGTTCTCTCCCACCTTCTCTCTGCCACCCCTGCTCCCTCCTGGGGTTTCCCCCACCTCCCCCAGGAGTTGACTTCTCTTGTCTCTTTGGCTCACCTGAGCCTACTGCTCCAAAGCTTCCTTATGCCCTATGAGCCTCCATGATATTGGAAGCCTTCCCCTCAGTGATCCTGTTGTCCCGACTCTCCCCTTCCCCCGCCCCCAGCTCCTTTTTGGAGCTTACTGGAACCTTCCCTTTGGAGGAGTTCCTGTCTGTAACTCTTTCTCTTTTCTCTTCATATTCAGAGATTTTTCATAAAGCCTTGCTATCAATACAGCTCAATGACCACAAAAAAGGCACACTAGATTTTCAAATTCTTGAAGATTGTACCAACTTCTGCCACTGTACAAGCAAATGATCCCAGCAGTCTTTTATCTCTACACCTTTTCTACTTCCCACTCTTAAATCTCTATGTGTGTGTGTGTGTTTCCCTAAACAACAATCAAACAGAAAAAAAAACCTGTCAAGACTATTATGTAAACTGTCTTTAAAAATTAGTAAGTTCATTCATTGGGTATGGTTAAAATCTGTAACAAAGAACTTAGCTTTAAAAAATGCCACAAAAGGTTCATAGTTTAAAAGTTGACAAGTAGGTAATCTTAATTTGTTATAGCATACTATATATGTGATTTAACTCTTGCTTAGACAAATAGATCTGCTACAGCATACTGTATTTGTAACTTGGCTTTAACTATTGTTTAAAGGAAAAAAAGTTTTGTGTGCCTGATGGCTCACCTAGACGTAAATAGCAAGCATATAGCTTGCCTCTATCTTGGCTAATGGGAGCAACCATGTGGCTGGCAGCCATCTTTACTAAAGCTAAAGAGAGCACATGTGGTGTAACGTGACCACCATCGAGATGACCACGTGGTAAAAGCCATCTTGAGGCAACACTCATAAAACTTCTTACACCTACCCACTCCTCTGCTTATCACTGTGTGATTAAAGAGGCAACAGCAGTTCTCTACGATATTTTGGATTAGGGTTTTGTTTTGTATGATGATTTCTGTCCTGAGAGAAAAAAAAATTTAGATAAGGAACAACATATGTTGATTAAGAAGGTATATTTGATAAATAAGATTTACAAATTCCTAAGTATACCGACGTGGCGAGAAACTGACTCGGAGATATATGCCTAATCACTTATGTCTCTGTTAACTGTGCTCAACATCAGGCTTCTCAAAATTTTAGATCAGAAACAGCATATGTTAGATAAATAAGGTTTATAAATTCCTAAGTTCTGTTCAGGCTAACGGTAACTGACTTGAAGGCATATGTCTAACCTCTTTGTCTTTGCTGACTTTGTTAAGCTTTAGCTGCTGGAATAAACTGAGTCACATAAGCAGCTGATATTTTGTAACATGTTATCATGTTATCAATGGTGCACTATGAAAGGATGAGGACACTAAGGTTCCAAGTCCTTACCATGGACCGCATTTATGGTTTAAGGTTTTATTTTGATGCTAAAAGAGCTTCAGTTACATCAAGCCAAAAATTTAAGGCCCAAACTTAACACATAAAACCACAACATCCTAATCTTGTAAAAACTACTAACTTATTGTAAACTGTTAAAAATAATTAAGACATGCATTTTAATGGCCAGTCACCTTCTAAACGATCAAATCCTTTAATGTGTTCAGAACTCGGCTCATGGTCATTGGCTACTATTGTCATAGTCACAAGCTGAAAAGCTTTGAATTTCTTTTGTTTGTTTTCTAAGAATATACTTAAAAGTGCTTCCCACTGCGCTGCAAATGTCTTTGTCCAAGCTCTCCGTATCTGTCCAGTCCTCTGGACGGAGGAAAGAGTGTTCATGCTTTCAGTCCAGAATCGTTGTTTTTGGGTCCCTGAGCTTTTGCTATGACTCAAAATTAAGTCTTCTCCAACTTACAGACACTTGCTAACTGCTTTTTCTACAGAGAGGATTTCAGTGCAGATTACAGACAGTGGAAATGTTAATATGTCTCAAACTTTTATCTTTTTAAAAATAAACTTAAAAATAAAACATGCAATTTTTAGGGAGTCACAGGTCAAAGAGACTCCAGACAAGTTCTCTGGTCAATTAACTGCTTCAGCCCCCCAGCCTGCAGGTGAGCTTTCTGTTTCCTCTTGTTTTGGGGTCCTTCCCTCCCTGTAACTACAAGGACCCCAGGAATGGAAGCTTAAAGTTTATACCCAAGGTAAAGATTTCTCCATAAGCTCTTTAAGTTTACCTTCTCTCCCTAGTCTCTGTCTGTCCCAGCAGATTTCCAATCAACTGTAGACTGCAAACTGATCCAAAACTGCTTGCAGCACGCCAGCCTCCTGTGGTCCTTCAGAATCAGTGGCCTGAGCCCCTGCTGTGGACCAGCATTCCAGCCTGCTCCAAATGGTCTGCACTTCACTAGCCCCAGGTGGTTTCAGAGAACCTAGGCAGTGAGCAAAACAGATGCCCCAAGCCTGTACTGTTGAGGTGTCATAGTGACCATGTTCCAAATGTTATCATTAAGAGTGAGATGCCATGCAACTGATATACAGAGAGATTTGTGTGGGGGGAGGGAAGGGGAGAGGAGTTAAGGCCTGAATGGGTCAGGGTGAGTAGGGAGAGACAGAGACAGTGGGAGAGACAAAGAAAGGGAAAGGGGGTGCCCTTTAGAGAGAACAAGAGAGGGGGGGTGTGGCTCTGCTGCTTGGTCCTTTTGTTTGTTTTTGTTTTGTTTTGTTTTTCAAGACAGGGTTTCTCTGTGTAGCCTTGGCTGTCCTGGACTCAATCTGTAGACCAGGCTGGCCTCGAACTCACAGAGCTCCTTCTGCCTCTGCCTCCCCAGGTGCTGGGATTATAAGCATGTGCCACTGTACCTCTGGCACACACCTGGTGGCAGGTAACAGATGATGATGTCAGGTTGCTATGCAACTTAGAGGCAGATCAGATTGGCTAGCAGGCTAGCAGATCGACATGTGAACTAATGCCAATAACTTATTTTCCTTTTTTATATATTTTTATTTAAAAATTTTAAACATGTCTTTTTATACATGAGCTTTATGTCTTTTATACATGATCATGTCTTTTCCCTTACCCCAACTATGCTCTCTGCCTCCCCCCTACCCCGTGTCTTTCTCATTTTTTCTCTTTCAAAAACCCTCCACAAAAACACAAAAATAAAAATCAGAATGAAAAACAACAACAACAAAAGATGGGAAAAAAAAAAGTAAAAACAAAACAAAATTTAACAGTCCACAAAAAGCACCCCTTGGAGTTCATTTTGTGTTGACCAACTACGTCTGGGAATGGGGTCTGTCCTGCAGTCTGGCGGATACACCCACTGATACTCCATTGGAGAAAACTGATTTCCTCTCAGTCAGCAGGTATCAATTACAAATAGCTCCTTGGTTGCGGGTGGGTCCCTGTGTCCAGTTCTCCATTTCAGTGCTGGGAGCTCATCTGGCTTGAACCTGTTCAGGGCACATACATGCTGCCCTGGCCTCTGTGAGTTCAAATGTGCGTAAATCCTGTTGTACCTGAATACAAGTTTCCTTGGAGTCAACCATCACCGTTGGCTCTTACAGTCTTTCTACCTCCTCTACTTCTGTGAGCCTTGGGGGACATCAGAGCATTCATTGCTAACTGCCATGTCTCCATCAAACCAACAACTTATTTGTGTAATGGTGGTCCCAAGGCACAAGAGTGCTGATCTGGGCATCACAGCTGCCAAAGAGAAGCCAGGACATTTTTTTCTTAACTAAAAAAGGTCGAAGTTCAATAAGACATTGAGAGATAGCTTACATTTATATTGTTGTTTTAAATTATAGGCCATTGTTATAACTGTCCTATTTAGTGTGCAATTGCTCGTAAGCTTCATCTTAGACACATGCATGGATGGATAGCACTTCCTGAAGAGCTCAGCTATATCTGTAGCTTCCAGGGCCCACTGGAGGTTTAGGAACGTAACCCTGTACAGTTGGGATAATGTTACCACGTTGCTTTGCCTTGACTTAAAGCAGTGAGAAGTGCATCATAGAGACAGGCCGCAGGCGGTGCCTATGGCTCCCATTGCCCCCAGGGGTCTCAGAGTTGTACAGCTCCTGGCTATTGGCAGCCTGTATGGTGTGGGGTGTCTGCCAGTGTGGAGGAAGATTGAGCCGTGTGCTTGCTTCCTGCCTCATATATTTCCAGCCACATCTACACCAGAAACAGCAGATACTACCTTACAAGGTAATTAGCCTGCTTGTCACGAATCCTGAGGCTGAAGTTCTTGTGAATAGAGCTGGTGCTAGGCTGCCACCCTCTACGGAGCGGGAGTTTCCCTATGAAGCCTGCTAGGGGCTTTCCAAGTGAGCAGGCTTGGTCCTGCCTTGCCCTGTGCCTGTGAGGAGGCCGGCTTTTCACCCAGAGGTTGCATCCTGGCAGCCTGGCGGGTCAGATTTCTTCCGCAGACAAGTTTGGTTGGATCTACTTAGTCATTATTTTAAAAACCCTGTACTTGAGTTTCTAGCTTCTGTTCCAAACCTCAGACTATCAGACAGCGCTGCACCTGCACTCCACGTGACAGTCACTGTGGGAAGCCCCTACCAGCCTGGGAGAGGGATCCACACATCTGCAGATACCATCAGACAGGAAGTGGGTGTGAGCCCTAGCTGGTACAATTCCTGCTCTGCTCACCTTTACCTCTGAGCTGATTCCACCCACCTGTTTGAAACTAACCTCCACTTCAATATCTTTGTTGCTGTTGTTGTTGCAATGCTGGGCTGGGAACCCAGGGCCTCAGATATGCCTTTACTACTGAGCTTCACCCCAGGCCTGCATTTTAAAATAACACCTTTGTTTTGATTCTTTCTTTATAAAGCTCAGTTATAATTTACTGTCGACACCATTCCACCCTGAGGGGGGGGGACATACAGTGTGGCTGTCCTGTTGTGAGTGGGCAAACTGCCCCATAGCACACCACTCATTCGTCCTTTGTTGAGTGTGTGACTGTTGGTTCAGGGACGTTTAGGAGCTTTGGGGCTGAGTACCATATCTGACTGTGATGATCACAACCAGATAAATGCTACTGTTAGAGGAAGGTCCAACTGTGTTTGCAAGTGTTGATTTCAGTGCCATGGGCATTGTTACGAATGTTGAACTATCTCCTGCTACCATGTAATGATAAGGAATGTTCTCCAAATATCCCTGATTGGCTGATAAAGATGCTGAAGCCTATCACTAGGTAAGAGTTTTAGGTGCCCAGGCTTGGAGTCAAGAGAGGGGAAGAAAGTAGAAGAGGTAGCAGGAGGAGAGGAAGAGAGAGAGAGAGAGAGAGAGAGAGAGAGAGAGAGAGAGAGAGAGAGAGAGAGAGAGAGAACATGTGCCTGTAAGACCAGACTGATGGAGCACAGCCACCCAGGAGCCATCAGATTGGCAAATGATTGGCTTTTATGTGGGTTTTAAAGATACCGGGATTGGAATAGTTCAGAATCTGCCCATCATAGTGATTACAGCTTAATAATAAATCATAGTCTCTCTGGGTCAGTCCTTGGGGAACTAGCTTGTTAAAGAAAACTGCTGCTGTAATATTTTACCTTATTAATTAACTTAGAAGGGATAATAAATTATCTTTCTACACTCTACCTTGTGAGATGCCTCAGCCCCTACCCCACCAGACCCTCTTTTGGGATCTAAACCTTTTGGAACTGTCATTCAGGGATGGCCTGAGGCCACGTGGGATAACTGCTCTAGCTCACTGCACCCTGGGCTGGGGATTCCCGGCATGGTGGCAAGTGCTCCTGGATATTCCAGCATTGCGTAATGTTCTTGTAATTTCCACCTGCCAATAAAGATACAGAAGAGAAGGCAATAAGTTGGAGAACAGAACTGCTATAATTTAAATGTGCCCCCCCCCAAGCTCACATGCTAGAAATGTAGCTCTCAAGTTTATATGTGGGAAGGAGGCATCCGTGGGGTATCTAGGGTGACATGGAGTTCATGTAGGAGGTGCCCAACACAGGATTGGTACCTTGTAAGAGGAGCAGAGATCTGAGTTTCTCTAAAACATATCAAGATAGGATTATATATGAACTAGGAACACGGAACACAGACTACAATGGATAGCTTCTAAGAAAAAAACGGCACAATGGCTAATGGAACCGTGGCCTCTGGGGACGAAATAAGCACTGTCTTAGTTTCTTAGGGGTTCTGTTGCTGTGAAGAGACACCATGACCACAGCAACTCTTACAAAGGATACAATTTAACTGGGGCTGGCTTACAGTTCAGAGGTTTAGTCCATTATCACCATGGTGAGAAACATGGCGGCATGCAGGCAGACATGGTGCTGGAGAGGTATCTGAGAGTTCTACATCTGGATCCACAGGCAGCAGAAAGAGACAGTGAGCCACTGGCCTGGATTGACCTTCTGAACCCTCAAAGCAAAACCCCCAGTGACACACCTGTTCCAACAAGGTCACACCTCTTTTTATTCAAACCACCACAAGCACCATTTTTAGGGAGGTGAGGGTGTTGAGACAAGGTCTCTCTGTGTAGCCTTGGCTGTCCTGGAACTCATTCTGTAGACAAGGCTAGCCTCAAACTTGGAGATCCACCTGCCTCTGCCTCCTAAGCACTGGGATTAAAAGTGTGCACTACCACCACCTGGCACCATTTTTAATTAAATAAGTGATAATGGTCACACGTTTAAGGATGTCACATGTTAGTATTCTCTAAAGAAATAGACCTGATAGGATGAATATATTCACTAAAATGTGTATTTATTATAAATCAAGAGGAGATTTATTTGAGCAGGTGGCAGGGTACAGTCCAACAGTGGCTGTCTCACCCTGGAGAGGATGAGGAAGGCCTCAGCAACAGAGTAGATGGGCTCATGAGTGGAGGTGAGGGCCAGCAGGCAAAAATCAGTTTCCCTCTTCTATGTCTTTTCGTGGTGACTGTTTCCAGAAGGCACTGCCCACATTTAGGGTGGGTCTTCCTGCTCCCAATAATCTGACCGAGAAAATCCTTCACAGGAGTGCCCAGCAGCTTATATTTGAGTTGATTTCAGATGCAGTCAAGTGAACAACCAAAATTAGCTGTCTCAGATATCAAGCTGATATGAACCAGGCTGAATAAATCAGTATCCATGGCAACATCCATGTAGTGTGCCTCTGTGCACTGAGGGGCTAGAACACTGGAGTGCCCTTACAGTACTTCCCTACATCCCTTGCACCTGGAGTTCCTTGATGACTTGGTCTCATTTCTCAATTGCATCAGTCAGTCCCTTGCACTATAACAAATCTCTGAGATAACCAACTTATACAATGGAGATTTTCAGATAATAGACTGGCCTGTAGTGTGCCAGTATGCCACAGCAGGGAGATGCAGGAAAGGAAGCTGCTTGTGATGAACATGAGAAAGAAAGGATGGGAGACAACCCTTCTTCATAGACATTCCTCTAATAGATCCTATCTCCGATTGTATTTCCACATCCTCTCAATAGCACCAAGATTTAGACTAATTTGTTTTTAAACAATCAAAATCTGGCATGGGCCTTGCAGGGTCCCTTGAAGGGCAAGCCATGGCCGCACTACTACAAGAGTAGAGAGGGGAATGTCTAATGTCTGCTGGCAAGCATCTCTGCTGGTGTCTGGCTTCTTCGGGAGAGCATGAGACATGGTGCGGCTGGTGACTGCATCTCTTTGTTGGCTTCGTGGGGGCATTGAAAGCACAGCCTGCAGACGTCATCTGCTTGGTGATGCAACAACCATCAGGCAGGGCTGGTGTTGGAGCATCAGCATTGACAGCCACTTTCTAATCATGGATGTTTCAGCCTATGCCAGTGAGCTGCCAGGTGCCTCATTCTGGTTAGGGCTATGATGCCGGGGCAAGATGTGGTGGCCGTGTCACGGCCCACTTGTTGACACCTGCTGAATTAGAGAAGAGGCGACAGTGTGGTGAGTTCTTCAGTGCAGCGCTGGGTGGTGGCCTCAAAGGATCTGTCTGGAATCTGACTCTTCAGTCTTTCCCGGTGTCTGAAAACCATTTCATATCCTGCCACAAATCTCTGTCTGCTTAAACTTACTCTACTGACTCAGTGCTCTTTGCAGAGAAACCTGAGTGATAGGCCACACAGTCTCTTCACTATCCCTGTCCTTACATTGACTTCACTGCCCGCAGACTAAGGCCCTACTCATGGATCTACAGTAGCTTATCCATGCCTCATGGCCAAGCCTCAGGCTTTCCCTTCTTAAAAAAATCAACTTGAGAGCCAGGAGTAATGGTGCACACCTTTCATTTCAGCACTTGGGGAAGCAGAGGCAGGCAGATAGCTGTGAGTTCGAGGCCAGCCTGGTCTGCAAAGCAAGTCCAGAACAGGCAAGGCTACACAGAGAGATCCTGGCTTGAAACCCCCACCCCGCAAAAAACAAACAAACAAACAAATAAACAAACAAAAACAACTTGAGATTTACCCTCCACAAAACCATTAAATGGCTTCAAACACGCATCCCATTTTTTCTGAAGCTGCAGACTAGATAGACCTTCAGCAACAATTCTGGACCCTGAGGACACTCATCAGCTGCAGAATAGGATGCAGACATCTCCCCTGGGAAGTTAAGCCTTGACCCTTGCCAGGCAGATGGAGACATAAGAATGCAGGGCTTTTTTTTGTTTGTTTGTTTTGTTTTGTTTTGTTTTGGTTTGGTTTTTCAAGACAGGATTTCTCTGTGTAGCCTTGGCTGTCCTGGACTCACTTTGTAGTCCAGGCTGGCCTCGAACTCATGGAGATCCACCTGCTTCTGCCTCCCAAGTGCTGGGATTAGAGGCAGGTGCCATTACCGCCCTGCTAAAAATGCAGGTTTAAGGCCAAGATGGTGACAGATATGAATACAGACTTCTGTGGTCTTTTAAACAATTTCTTTCATCTGTTTTTCTCTTTTGCTCTGTCCTTAAGCACTTGGATAGTAGTGTATCACATCAAATGAGAAGTCTCACTCAGGTATAAATAGCATCCAAATCCCTGAGCAAAACACTTCCTCTCTTTAGGAGGCCTCTGCCTCCAGGGTGCTGAATCCTCCACAGTGCACAGGTTCCTAAGAGTCTGGAGGTGCCAGAGCACCCCTGTGACTGAGTGCTGGCACTGCTCCCTGCTCCTGGGCTGCCATGGGTATCTTTGATCCATTTCTTAGCTATAGCTTGTGCTTCTGGTCTAGAGTACTGGGTATTAGAACAAAGAAACAAACTCACAGGGCATTTTGCAAATGATAATAATAATGATGATGATGATGATGATGGTGATAATGACAATCAAATGAACCGTGGTCATTCAAACAAACATCATGTGTAATCCCCTAAATACATAAAAGTGGCGTGGTAGGACATCTTAGTCTTATCGTGGTGTAAGCAGATGACGCTGAAAACTGTTCCCCTCATGGTAGGAAAACTGAGAATGTGGGAAAGAGGTGAGACCCAACATCCCATTCAAGACACATGCGCGATTACCACACTTCTTCAGCTAGGCTCCACCTCCCTCTAGCACCACAGGCTGGGAGCCAAACCTTCAACACAGAGGTCTTTTGGAAACACTTAACCCAAATTGCTGTTACTACACACACACACACACACACACACACACACACACACAGAGAGAGAGAGAGAGAGAGAGAGAGAGAGAGAGAGAGAGAGACAGAGACAGAGACAGAGACAGAGACAGAGAGGGAGGGAGGGAGGGAGGGAGAGAGAGAGTCTCATGAGGAATCAACTAAACATTAAAAGAACATGAGTTATATTTGGGCCATAAATTACAGGGCTTCATTTTGTGTCACGGTAAACATTTTGTCACTGGCTTTCTGGTCATCTCGTCAATACTGAAGCGTGGAAGAGCCCCAGAGCATCTTCACTTGAGAATTCTCAAGAAAAGCCCTTGGACACAAAATCTGGCAAAGCCCATAAACCTGGTACATCAAAGGAACCAACCATCCTGAAGTTAGCCTCCTAAAAGACATTGTAAAAACAAATGGTGGGTGTCAGAAAGCCAGCAGTTTCCCACTCCTTCTACAATTTCATCTTCAGTTAGAAAAGACAAATCCTGAAAATCCAGTGTTTGGAAGGCATGAATATGCAAAAATCACATGCCACCCAGGAGGTCCCTTTTGTGCTGACTTAAAGAAAAGGTTGAGATACATTGCTAACATCCTGTTTTGAAAAGGATTTAAAGGAGAAAAAAAAGAAAAAAAAAAAGATGCTGGGAGCCCAACCCCTGGCAGAGTTCATGCTCAGCTTGTGTGAAGTCTTAGGTTCCTTCCCCATTAAAAAGCATGTGGGCCCGCACCGGCACATGCATGCCAATAAGCTATGGTCCTCAACTGCAAGTTAAATGTGGTGACAAGCACAGCGTGCACAGCTGTTATCTAAAGAGCGTGAGCATATACTCTTTTGAACCCTTTTTTGTGGGTTTTTTTGCCTGGCTTGGGGTGCATGCCTTTAATCCCCGAACTCAGACAGATCTCTGTGAGTTCAAGGCCAGTATGATCTAGACGTTGAGTTCCATGCTAGGGCCATGTAAAAACACCCTGTCTCAGAAAGAAACAAACAAAACACTCTTTTTCCAACATTTTTGAAGAAAAAATTTTCCACTTCCTGCCATCAGGCACCTAGGATATTTTCCTAAACAACTGTACCCTTTTATGGCCAGGTGGCAGGCTCAGTGTGGCGGCTGTGACTGGAGAATAGGAAGGACCTGCGCTCTCACCTTGCTGTGCGTGAGGGACACACCTCACAAGGACCAGGCACGGTTGCCACTTGCTTTCAGCTTGTGTGGTGAGCTAGACTCTCACGGCACACCTTCTACGTTCTCAGAGCCTGTCCTGCAGTGCCTGTGTTGTCTTTACAACGCACACAGGGTCCCTAAAATTAACAACAGGAGAATGTTCTGTACGGAGTACATGCACTATCACACAAATTATCGTAAGACCTGAGGTTAAACTGTAAGCCCCATCACTCCAAGGACCAGGTAACTTCTGGAGCACCGGGAGCTGGAGTGCCTAAAAAATAGCAAAGCCACATGGGAAAAAAATTTGTCCTTAAATAGCCCTTACAGCATGACTCACATCTCATTACCACTCATCTGGGAATTCCCGGGAGTGGTCCTGACCAAAGTCCATCCTGGTCAGTATTTAATTAAAACTTGCTTCAAATTTGTGGCACTGGTTTTTCTCTTGCGAATCTCAGGATTAACACTATCTCACAAAAGTCCTAGGAGGTTGAGATGCTACTATCCCCACTGTCCTCCTGAGCACATGGAGCTTAAAGGCAAAGGAGACAGTGCCAAAGTAAATGTGTAAAAAGGTCCAACTCAGATCGATCCGGTGCTAGCACCCTGGGGATTCCACGCCATGTTGTTGCCTTTTAACAGTGTCATCAGCTGATGGATTAGAAGCACTAACCATCTAATTTCAATCAGCATCCAGAAAAGATGAGAACGGCCATGAAATCAAATGTTGACATTCTAAAATGAAAAAGGCTATAGAATTCACTTCATCTGTGAGAATTTTCTGCAACAATCTATCTCTAAAAACTCCCCAGGAACTTAGAAATTAAGGCTACACATCAACTGAACTCAATAAAAAAAAAACTGCAGCATTTGACGTGGAGAGATGGCCCAACAGTTAAGAACATTGGTTGCTCTTCTTGGGGACCAAGGTTTGCTTTGCACCACCCATGTGGCTGCTTACAACCACCTGTAACTCCAGCTCTAGGTGACCACTCTGGAAACCAGGCATACACAGACATACATGCAAACAAAACACCCTACATATTAAAAACAAAACCAACCACACAAACAAAAAGACCTGTAGCATTTGACTCATTAAACTAGGTAAGACTGTCACGTAATTTTAAAGCCTCCTCTGAAAATGAAAAATAGGGGCCTATTGTTTAAGCCTTACATTGCTATGTAACAAAAGGTTTCCCAGCTCAGATCAACCCTGGCAAGAAAACTGCACTTTCTCTTCCTCATCAGGATAATTTACTGAAAGGAAAAACCTAAACTTCAAAGAGAAAAATAGTTTAAACAAATGTAAGAATGGAGACTGAGTCAATAACAGCAGCGGCAACAACAACTTTCCCAGATAACAGAAGTCCAAGCCTAGATGGACTGACGGCTGAATTTTAGCAGACCAGTAAAGAAGAATTAACACCAATCCTTCTCAAATTATCCCACTAAATAGAAAAGGAAGGCATGCTTCCAAACTCTCTTAAGAGCCAGGATTAGCCTGATATGAAAACTGCGTAGAGACACAAAGTGAGAGAGGAAGAGAGAGGGACAGGGAGAGGGACAGGGAGAGGGACAGGGAGAGGGACAGGGAGAGGGACAGGGAGAGGGACAGGGAGAGGGACAGGGAGAGGGACAGGGAGAGGGACAGGGAGAGGGACTGGGAGAGGGACTGGGAGAGGGACAGGGAGAGGGACAGGGAGAGGGACAGGGAGAGGGACAGGGAGAGGGACAGGGAGAGGGACAGGGAGAGGGACTGGGAGAGGGTGGGAAGGGTGAAGGGTGGGGGTAGGGGTGGGGGTGGGGAGCCTGATTTATAGACCAATCTCCCTGGTGAACACAGATGCAAAAATTCTCAGTAAAATACTGCAAACTGAATTTAGTATCACATCAAAAGCATCCCTCATGGAGATCGAGTTGACCTCAGCTCAGAGATCCAAGGATGCAAATGCATAGACATAGTAATCTCCTAAGTGGACTCAAGGGCCGAAATCTCATAAGCTCAAGGAAGGTTTTTTTGCAGACTCCAACATCCCTTCTTGAGGAAAATCCTGAAGAGATTAGGAATGGAGGGGACATGTCTCAACATAAGAAAGGTTGTAAACAGCCAGCTTATAGCCAACATCGTACTCAACAGAGAAAAACTCAAAGTATTAATGCTAAAATTAGTAAAAAAAAAAAAAAAATGAGGAGTCCACTCTTTCCTATCTTATTTAATATTGTGCCTAAAGTCATAGCCAGAGCAATAAGACAGGTAAGAAAAACTAAAAGGGATACAAATAAGAAAGGTGTCACAGTATCCTTGTTTGGTGACATAATTCTGTACATGAGACACTAAAGCACTGGTTCTCAACCCTCCTAACACAGTGACTCTTAATACAGTTCCTCATGTTGTGGTAACTCCCAACCATAAAATTATTTTTGTTGCTACTTCATAGCTATAATTTGCTGCTGTTAAGAATTGTAATGTAAATATCTGATGTGCAGGATATCTGAGATGTGACCACCAAGGGGTCGTGACCCACACAATGAGAACCACTGCCCTAAAGACTCCACCAAAACCTCTTATAACTGATACATACTTTCATCAAAGTAACAAGATAAAAACTAACATGTAGAAAACAGCAGTCTCTTTATAAATCAGTAACTAACAAGCTAAGGAGGAAATCCAGGAGACAATCCTATCCACAATTGTTTCAAAGTAAAATAAAATGAAACAAAACACCTTGGAATAACCTAATCAAGGAAGTGAAATACCTCTACAATGAAAAGTTCAAAGTGCCAAAGGAAGAAACTGAGGGTGTATAGTCTACAACATGTAATAAAGGTAAAGAGTCTTGGGGGCTGGACTGAGGGTTGGTCCAATAAAAGCTAGGAAGAGGGAGGAAGAATGTGTTAGATATGACAGGAAAAAAAATGGCACATGGCCCTCATTTTCTTATGATTTGGGGTCAAAGGCTGGATGCCACAACATCTTTTTTTGTTTGTTTGTTTTTTGTTTTTATTTGTTTTGTCTTAATGATAGTAGAGATCAAACTTCTTTTTTTCCCCTTTTGCTGAAAATAGATTTTCTTTCCTCATATAATTTACCCTCATTACAGTTTCCTCTCCCTCTGCACCTCCCAGTTTTCCCCACATCCACTCCCATCCAGATCCACTCCCTTTCTGTCTCTCATTAGAAAACAAGGAGACTTCCAAGGGATAATAATAAAATATAGCAGAATAAAATGTAGTAAAACGAAACAAAAACTATCACATTGGAGTTGTACAAGACAGACAAACAAAAGGAAGAGAGCCCAGGAGAATGAGAGGCCTACTGCGTCACACACTTAGCCACCTCAAAACACCACTAAACTGGAAGCCATAACAGATATGCAGGAGACTTTGTGCAGCCCCTGTGCATGCTGCTTCAGTCTGTGTGAGGCTGCGTGGGCTTTGCTCATGTTTAGAGGGCCTTATCTTCTTGGTGTCCTCTATCTCCTCTGGCTTTTATGCTCTTTCTGCCTTCTCTTCCTTTGGGGTTCCCTGTGCTCTGAGGTGTGTGTGTGTGTGTGTGTGTGTGTGTGTGTGTGTGTGTGTGTGTGAGGGTGGAGGACAGGAGAGTGACATCCTATTTAGGGCTGAGTTTTCCAAGGTCTCTCACTCTCTGCACACTGTCGTGGGTCTCTGTATTTGTCCCCATCTGCTGAAGGAGGCAGATTCTCTAATGATGGCTGAGCAAGGCACTCACCTATGAGTATAACAGAATGACATTAGGACTCATTTATTTTATGTTCCTTTGGTGGAACATTAGTATTGGTTTTACCCTTGGTCCCTGGTCTACCTAACCTCTGGTTCTTGGTCATACAAGTAGTGTCAAGTATGTATTCCATCTTATGGGGTGGGCCTTCAATCAGATATTGGTTGGTTACTTCCACAAGCTTTACCACCATTACCTACCATATTTTCCAGGCAAGAGACCATTATTAGATCACAGAATTTGCAGCTGTGTTTATGTTTTGCTTTTGATAGTGGGCCAAGTACCTTCATGTACCAAAGACGCTAGAGTCTAGAGGTGAAGGCTCTATGTAGGCACCAGCTTGACTTCTCCATGTTCAATGGGTTGTGTAGGTATTCTCTTCAGCAATAGGCCCTTGCCGTCAATTTCTAGAAAGCAAACTATAGTCTTGGCAACAGCCTGTATTATTTAAGAATTCCCATGAAACCCCTTTGGCCAACAACTCAATTAGATGTAATCCAATGCTGGTACTGGAAGTTTCATTTGGTGAAAAGAAATGGGGAGTTGGGACTCTTTCTCTACCCCATTATTTGGCAATTTCGTTTAGATCACCTTCATATATTTATTTATTTTAGGAAGCTTCTACCATATTAAGTTTCTATTCTACCTCTTAAATGACTCTTAACTTTAGCTGTCCCTCACCATATTCCCTCCTACAAACCTGTGTCCCCTCCTCTTCCCCCTTGATCACCCTCTATTCAGCCTTCCATCCATCCATAGCTATCTATCCTATTTCCCTTTCCTAAGAAGAGCTATCTGTACCACCACCACCCCCAGCTCCTTACTCTCATATACCTAATCTCTATGGTTCTATGGATGGCAGCTTAGTTATCATTAACTTAACAGCTAATATCAACATATAAATAAATAAATATCTTATTCGTCTTTCTGGGTCTAGGATACCTTACTCAGGATGATTTTTTTCCTAGTTCCATCTATTTGCCTGAAAATTATTGATGTCATTAAAAAAAAAAAAAACAAATGACAGAGTGATACTCATTGTGTAAATGTATCAGATTTTCATATAATGGCATTTGGGGTCTCATTTTCTTAAGATTTGTGGGCCAAAGGATGGATGCCCCAATATCCTTTTTTTTTTTAATTTTGCTTCAATACAGTCAATCAAACTTCTGTTCTCATGCATAGTAGGCAAACATTCTATCACTGAACCACACACAGCCGTCATCCTCTCTTTGCTGTTATTGTTTCCTTTCTCCCCTCTGCTGTTGAGATGCTTCATCTGACCATTCCTGGGGGCCTATTTCTTGGTCTTTCTTGTATGAAGATGCTGCAGACTTCTTCTAATTTTAACAATTGGATGTTCATCCTCAACTGTGATATTTCTTCAAGGCTTCCACAACTACTGCCAGCATCCTGGTCTGCCATAGACCCTTCAAACACTATTAAATCTGCTTTGGTAGAGGTAGCAAAAATGCTTACCCCAAACAAACCTTATCTGGCCGCTTCTCTAAATTGGCTGAGTGACAAATCAGAAAATGTATCAGTGTGAACACTCACATGGAGCACCTTAGTCTAAATGAAGTGCTATGAGCCATTACCAGCAGTATGCTAGGAACAGAAAGGTAAGCATGCTCTAGATCATCCCTGGTCATGACAGTTAAGCTGAGCAGGTCCTTCAATTCTTGTCCAGTAACACTGGGCTCTGGAAGACTTCCAAGTACCAAGGTCTGTGTTCTGACTATTGAGTTAATAAAACAATAGAATCAATGTGGTAGGGCAGCACATGCTCACTGAGTGAGTGGGGAATGGTCCCTTGAAGCTGAAATTATTGAGGAGATGTTCAGACTGGCAGAGTATACTGCTGCACTTCCAGGTATTGGCTGTATGTTTTCACTGAGAAAGAGAAAGGGCATGTACCAGGTTGAGGCACACATATCAGACGTCAAGAGCATAGAAACAGCCATACTTGAGGCTCTCAGCTGTCTGGTGGGTGGTAAACTCTACTTATCCACCAATAAGCATGCATGCTCCTCAGGTGCCAACACGGAAATTAGGAATAAGAGGAATCAGCATTCCAATATCTCTCATAACATCTGTAATGCATTCAGAGAAGTAGTGCTACCTCTCTGTGTTTTGTTGTTGTGGTTGTTTTATGTTTTTTTATTTGTTTGTCATTTGTTTGTTTGTTTTTCAGTGTTGGGCATGGAGTATAGACTATCTAGTCAGTAGGCAAGGGTTTTGCCACTGAATCGCAGCCAGTCTTTGCATTGCTTTTGACTAAGTCTGTAGAGTGAAGGCCTCCCACTCACCTCATAGTTCATACTTCTCAGTCAAGGGATGACTGTGAGTATTCTGTGCTTGAGATATTTCTCTAAGAGCAGAAAACTTAGTGCCTAGAAAATGTTCTGCACTCAGAATTGTGGGATATGTTTGTAGACTCAAAAGAGTTTATGATGAGGACTTGAGTTCAAACCTAGATGGCAGAGTTCAAATAACTGTTGTGTCACTTTAGGCTGTAGAACGTCAGTCTTCCATCTTTGGATGCCAATGAGACCTTTGTACTTTAAACTTGTTAGAAAGCTTAGTTCTCTTTGTGCTAATTAGTTTTTGTCAACTTGACACAACCTAGAAGCATTTGAAAAAAAAGGTACCATAATTGGAAAAAATGCCTCCAACAGATTGGCCCATAGGGCCATTCAGGCCTTTGGGGCTTTCCCTGGGCAGGAGGTCCTGTGTTGTATATGAAGCAAACTAAGTGAGCCGTGGAGAGCAAGCCAGTAAGCAGTGATCCTCCTCAGCATTTGCTTCAGTTCCTGACTGCAGTTTCCTGCCTTGAACTTCTGCTTTGGTTTCCTTCAGTGATGAACTGTAATCTGTTAGATTAAATACTCTCTCTTCCTTCAAGTTGGTTTGGCCATGGTGCTTATCACAGCAATAGAAAGCAAACAAAGACAGAAATTGGTACCAGGGGTGGAGTATTGTTGTGTGTGTGACATGGCCATGTTATTTTGGGAAGGACTGTGAGACTGTTTGGAACTTGGGGCTAAAAAGGCTTTTGAGTGCTTGGAGCTTAGTAAATTGTTCTGTATGAACTTGGATAATATTTCTGAGAGGCACTGATGATGGAGACCTGATTTGTTAAGTTTTAGAGGCAGACAAAGACTCTATCAGGACTGTTGGGGTGATAATTGAATCAACAATCCATAGTTTCTAGTCAGCTGGGACTAAAGAAATAGCTGTAATTAACAAGCAATCAGTACCACTAAAATAAACCTTTGCTTTATTAGGACAGCCAACACTGGTTAAATTCCTAGGTTAGGTATCCATGCATCTACTTTTCAATTCTGTGGAGTTGCTTTTCTGGAGATTTTATGTAAGGCTTACAATACATGGTCACCTATACCTTCATTCTCGTAATGTAGAATTTTCAAGATTCATCTTGTATTTATGCTTGAAAAGTTTGCTCCTCTTTCCTTTCTGTAACCCAAACATGAATATGAATTAACTTTTTTTTTCCAATTTTCTTTGTTTCCTGTGACTAAAGACTATAGAGGATTAAAATATTTTCTAGCTTACATCATCATTGCATTGGTTACTGTCATGTACAACTAATGAAAGCCACATCAAAGTTAAAAATTGGTAAGCTATTGTGGTCCTGATATAGGAGAAATTTTGTTTTGGAAGTACAAGCATTCCTTACCAGGATTTTCCTAGGACTTCCCTTCCAAAGATGCCTCAAAATGACACCAGGGGTGAAGGTATTAACACTGGCTGCTCCTCCACATCTCCCCTTTCCTTGTCAACTTGGAGCACTGTTCCTAAAGCAAGCCCCTTCTTAACAGAGAGGCCCAAGCCCAGGCAGGTGAACCGTGCCAGGGTGTAAGGCCCTGTTGGTAGCTATTTTGGGCCTTTGAGTAGCCCTAAACCACTGAATAAATCTGAGTAAGTATTGCTTTACTTTATAAAGTGTGCACTAAAGCACACCCTTTAAGCAAGCAGACACAGGTGAGAGAACAGATTTCTTTGGAATCATCTGTTCCTCACTTGGATACAGGAGTTTAGGAGCCACTGAGTTAGTAGATCTTTGCTTTCTGCCCCTTTAGGTCTGCCTGGCAGCCCTCCCAGCATCAGTCTGGTGTCTGTCAGGGTTCACTTACCAGACAGAATCCACTCTCAGTAGCTGGAGCAGAAAGGAATGTGCTGTGAGGTATTATGAGACTTCGGGGACATGCTGGGGAAGGAGAGCAAACAGGTGCTTCCTGGCTCCTCTAAGGTATGCTGGGAGTCCCATGCAGGTGGAACATGTGACCCTCCTCTGGTTAGAGAGCCACCTGGCCATTTGGAAAGTTGTTTTACAATGCGGCTTCAGCCCATGGTGCTGTCACCACCAGCCAGATGGTCTTTCTATTGCTGGTCCTTGTGTATAGTAGGCACACTATAAAAGGATCAGTATTGACAGACATGGAGTACCTCATATCCTAACACCCATATGGAAGGTCACCCAGCAAGTGTGGAGACCACATTTTCTCAAGGCTTCTGAGAAGGCTCTAAAGCTTATCTGGGTTATGGTAGCCTAGTAAGGGAGGAGGAGGAACGTAGGTGGGTGAATGCTGCCTGTCTTGCTGTGGCTTTGGGGGAAAACCCAGTCTTATGAAGGAGGGAATGCCATTCCTCAGGGCTCAGCAGGAAGCCAGCCACAGCAGGTTCGGTGTGCCCATCTTCACGCATTGGGGAAGACTTGGTGCCTCTGTGCACAAAGCACGGCTCTGGGGAGACCCAGAGCTGAACCTCAGTGTTTGCCGGACGGCTTCCGGGCCACTTCAAGTACGTGTTCTCATCCCCTCCCATCTCCAAAGGACTTTCTGGGGAACCTCCCACTTCCTCAAAGGCTGTCAGCACTGCGGGGCAGAGTTTTTGCAGGTTTTCCATCACACAAGTGGAGACAATGGTATCCAAGAAACAGAAAGTGCTTGATAAACAGACTGTTTCCACTTCACCGTGATTCAAGCTGGGACGTTTCAGCTTGGCACACTCTGACGCATACCCTGAAAGGCCTTCCCTGGACTAGCTATATGCAGTCTAGTCCCCTATGATGATGCCGAGCAGCCAGTGGGCAGCAGCTCCACTCAGCCCTGCAATCTTCAGGAGAAGCAACTGACCCTGATACTCCGGGCTATCAGGCTTGCATGTGTGGAAGGCGGGGGTGTTAAACACGTTCTTGGCTTGAGACATTTTTCCATTAGCCATGGCCTTATCTAGATATGGTTACAAGTTTGCAGGAGCATAGAGACTGAATTAATTGATAAAACTGTGGGCACATAAGAGAAGACTTGTTGGCCTATCTATGGTGACATTTTTCTAATGTCTGAGTGACAGGGTGCTAACCCAGCATGGTGTCAGTGCAGTGAACAAGATATTCAGATTCCTGGACTATGTGTGCTAACAGAGAGCTGTAAGCATGGTATGGACCCAGCTCAGGGAATAGTTTATGTGTGTTGAGGGCTGAACAGCTAGAGGAGTGGGGTACCCAAGCCCTTTGGTGCCCAGCCAGAGTTCATCAAGAGCCCAATATACCTGACATGGAGCTGCAGGAGTTGGTGTTTGCCCAGCTGGATTTTGGTTTAGCTTTGCTGTGATTGTTTTATGCCTCAATTCTTCCCTTTTGGAAGAAGAATGTTTACTTTGTGCCATATGTTGGAAGTTTGTAACATTTTTTAAAGAGACTTTGGACTACTTAAAGTGTTGGAATTATTAAAGGCCATAGGGACTTTTAAAGTTGATCTGAATGCATTTACATTATAGCATGGTTATGAGTCCGTATGGACAAGAGGTGGAGGGTTGTGGCTCAAAAGTGATGTATTTGGGTGTCAGGTTGACAAAGGGTGGAGTTTTAGTAGCTAGTGTTAACTGTCAGCTTGACAGGATCTAGAATATTCTGGGAGATGGCTCCCTGGGTATGCCTATAGGGATGATGTTAGTTGATTTGGGATCCACTGTGGGCAGCATCATTCCCTAGGCAGGGGATCCTGGGCTGTATAAAGTAGAAAAAGAGAGCTGAACATTGCATGCAGACATTCGTCACCCTGCTTTTGATTGCAGAAGCAATGTGACCAGCTGCCTGATGTCCCTGTCATGGCGGACTGTCACCTGCACCGTGATCTGGAATAAACCTGTCCCCTTACTGTGCTTTTGTCAGAATTCTTTATCACAGTTACAAGAAAAGAAACTAAGACTCTCAGGCTGCCTTGTAACTCAAAGCACTCCTTCTTCCTCGGCCTCCAAAGTCCTGAGATTACTGGGAACTTGACCCACCATGCCTGCCTCTGATGGGTTCTTTTGAACAAGTCCGAGAGAAGAAACCAGTGTGCCTATAACCTTAACACACCATTTACTTCTGACACCAAAGTGATAGCCTTGAGTTTCCCTGTGGCTTTAAAATGACACCTTCCATGCTTGTCCTATGAGGGTCACTTTGTATGAGATACTGCAGTAAGAACTTAAGGCGCCATGGTCCTTGAAAGCCACTGTTATTTACAAAGATGCTGAATTTCAAACATGAAGCATCTCCTACAAGGCCACTGAAGTAGACCCCAGCTTACTCAGCACCAAGTTGACCCTAAGAAATGCAGGGGTCTTGGGTTCTGAACCACATCTGGAGTAGCCTGGCTTATTTAGTGCAGATGGCGGGCCTCACCTGTCCCATACACACAAGGGCCTGTGCTTCCTAGCATTGCTGGGAGCTGGAGCCATGTGCCTGATTTGGCAGTGTTCTGGGAAATGACTGCTGTCCTGTGCAGGCAGGGGCATGTTGATGCTGGTATCAGCCTCTCTTCCTCCTGTGGTGGCCAAAGAGAATGTGTGCCCCTGATCCTGTGGCCATACCATGGGATACAATCATTGCCTCAGAATCTGGTGATGGCATGGAGAAGACATCCTTGGCAATCTGGGGTGGGTGCAGTGTGAACAGGAACGGGCCTAAGCTTCTCCAGGCAGTGGGACTACCATATTTTATTTTTGTTGCCCCGGAATAACCCAAGTTATCTTGGTAGTGAACTTGGTCAATTCTTCTTAATCTTCTATACCTTCGTTTCATCCCCCATAAACCAAGACAGTGATAGCCTTCTGTCAGGAGAGTGGGGTTGGTTACAGGAGATGAAGGGGAGCAGTTCATCATGGGTAGAGCATCTCCTAGGACCACTGAGCTTAGAAATGCAGCCACAAGAAGACCAAGAGAATCAACTAACCTGGATCCATGAGGGCTTACAGAGACTGAAACACCCACCAAAGAGCATGCAAGGACTGGACCTAAGGCCCTCAAGACCCAGTTTAATCTTCATGGGGATCCCCTAGCAAGTTGAGTGGGTGCTATCTATGACATGGACTCTGTTCCCTGCTTTTGATCACTTCCCCCTAACAGGACTGCCTTTCCTGAGTGGATGAGGATGAGCTCAGCCATTTTGTGACTTGATGTGCTGGGGTGGGTTGGTGGGGGGACTCCCCTTTTCTGAGGAGAAGGGGAGGGGGGTAGGGAGAAGATGGTAGGAGAGAGGGGATAGGAAAAGGGGGGATGCAATTGGGACATAAAGTGAATATATAAATTAAAAATAAATTACAAGAAAAGAAAAGAAAAGAAATGCAACATGCCGTGAAACCAGTTCCCTGCACGGCACAGCATTGTGCTATCAACCCTTGACACTATTACAGACTTGGTGACAAAGAATCAGAATTAGACATGTCAAGTGCTCCCTCTGGCTTTGGGCTGGGATTTTTCTAAGTCTTTTTATTTTTTATTTATTTTTTAATTAAAAATATTTTATATGCATTGGTGTTTTGCCTGCATATGTGTCTAGGAATGACCGTCAGATCCTCTGGAACTGGAGTTACAGATAGATGTGAGCTGCCATGTAAGTGCTGGAGATTAAACTCAGGACCTCTGTAAGGGCAGCCAGTGCTCTTAACAGCTGAGCCATCTCTCTAGCCCTTATTTTTATTTTTATTTTTATTTTTTTGGTTTTTCAAGATAGGGTTTTTCTGTGTAGCCTTGGCTGTCCTAGACTCACTTTGTAAACCAGGCTGGCCTCAAACTCACAGCGATCCGCTTATCTCTACCTCCAAGCGCTGGGATTAAAGGTGTGTACCACCACGCCCGGCTTTTCTAAGTCTTTATGACTGATCAATCCCATGCCATCTGGAGAAAGGTTAAGGGCTTCACTAGGTGAACCTAGCTTTTCCCTGCCCTCCCGGCCCTGCACTTCAGTGCTTGTGACACAGAACATGGCAGTTGTGGACAGTTCCACACACAGGCTGTGTGTTATTTGATAGAGCCTGCATAGTAGTCTAAGAGAGAAGATGTCCCAGCGTTTCACTCTCTCCTTCTAGAACACAAAAGAGAATTATCTTCTTTTTCTAGAAGTTAGTGGCTGTGGCAGATTACTTCTCCAGGGACCTGGTGAGGAACCAAATGGTTTTTCTTGGTGGCATAAAATTGAAGACTTGTGTGGAAACGGAGGTGACGCCGGTTGTGAGGAGGCCATCGTTGTGAGGCCGACAGCTGAGATGAACAAGCCTCCTCCCGCTTGATAGGTGTGCACATGGATATTTTTTATTAATTTGTTCGTATTACATCTTGATTGTTAGCCCTTCCCCTGTTTCCTCCCATTCTTCCCTCCCTCCCACTTCCCCCCTTCTCCCCTCCCCTATGTCTGTGATTGAGGGAGACCTCCTCCCCCTATATATGCTCTAAGAATATCGAGTCTCTTCTTGGGAACTTGCTATCCTTCCTCTGAGTGCCGCCAGGCCTCCCCATCCAGGGGATGGTGCACATGGATTTTCATTGTTAGTTTGAATCATGACGCTTACTGAGGGGAGGCAAAGTATCAACCGTAAACCTCCAGACTAGGCTTCAGGTGCTGCTGAAGGAAATGCACACTTGGTCTCCTAGCTTCCACGTTCTCATAATAGTGGCAGGAAATTAACTAGATTTTTCTCTCAGCCTCTGATTTAATATTTCACCCTTGTCTCTCATCCATCTGTCCACTCACCCTCCCATCTACTCTCCCATACCCTTTTCTCTCTTTCTTCCCGTCTATAATCATCTATGTATTAGTCTATAGCCAGCTATCTGCCCCTAGGAACCAAATTGTAATGTTTTCATAAAGCCCAACTCTAAGGCTCCATTCGGTACTGTATATACATGTCTGAAAGAAGGAAGTAGAGATGGGGGTGATGCCTGCAGGAAAATGCTTGCTATG
The DNA here is from genome assembly GCF_964271855.1 of Acomys minous. Classification (NCBI taxonomy): domain Eukaryota; kingdom Metazoa; phylum Chordata; class Mammalia; order Rodentia; family Muridae; genus Acomys; species Acomys minous. Next base: position 61,574,907 of record NC_140490.1, read on the forward strand.
TAAGCATTAAGACTGAGTTTGGATCCACAACACACATGTAAGAGCTGAGCATACATGACACATGACTGTAAACCCTACACTTAGCCAAGGGTATGGCAAGACAGAATATTTTTATAGCTCACGGGCCAACTATCATAGTAAAAAAAATAAGCTGGAACAATATAAAGAAGTAGCCAACACTGACCTCTACATACATATACACACATGCTCACCTGCATGCATGCATACATATCATATCATACACACACATACATATACACACATGCTCACCTGCATGCATGCATACATACATATCATATCATATATACACACACATATACACACATGCTCACCTGCATGCATGCATACATACATATCATATCATATACACACACACATATACACACATGCTCACCTGCATGCATGCATACATACATATCATATCATACACACACACACATACACACACACACACACACACACACACACACACACACTGTTGTGCATGCCACATTTTGACAGGGACGTTTTTCCTTAGATGCCATCATTGTTGAGATGAAGAGTCAAACCTTTCTACTCTGAAAAGTTCCTTTCTTTCTATGGCAGTCCTCACTTTGATTTCATTTTATGCATAGGGAGAAATAACAAACTCTTAAATCTGAGTCAGGCAGCTGGAAAAGGCATCTAGGCAAATACGTCTCAATCACAGTGTTTCTCCTCAGTTTACATCAATTTACCTGCATCATCAAAAAGAAACTTCCTCTTACTGGAAACTCTCTTCCTGATAAACGGGGAGAAAGTGGAAGAAACCTGCAGAAAACATCACAGCCAAGTGACATGGCAACCTTGTGGCGAGAGGCTCCATCTAAAAGAGAGACACACAAGTAAACAAGATTAAGATTTATGGGAGAGACACTCATCGTGAAAACAAAGACTGCTGGGAACTCGGGGCTACAGCTCGGTAAGAAGTCTGGCCAGGAAGGCACAGGTCCATCCTGCAGAAGCGACAAAGGGCTCCAGGCTGCTGCATCTGGGGTGTGGAGGAATCCCTAGACACAGGGAGTTTTGCTGTCCTTATCAGGTAATTGAGTGTGTTTTACTTGGGGCAGCAGCTGGGGAAGACGGGAGGTTGCTGGAAAGCTGGTCAGATCCCTGACATGAGAAGTGTCAATAAACTCTCCCAAGTGGTTACTCGGATTTCTTTGGTTTACAGTGAGCTCCAGTGCAGTGAAAGAAAATTCTCAGTAAAATCAACTTGACTTAAAAGTGTTCCTTTTTGCCGTTGGGTTCAGGTAGAGGCGTTCTGGACTGGTGTGGCCAACGTCTTATGTCAGTAGAGAAGCCAAAGCTTCCATCTACCCCCCCCCCTCCCGATCCCACACCCTCAACGCATTGCTTCCGTCTTCAGGGCGGCTGCATGGAGCTCCTGTCAGTGGGTATGTTTTCCAGCAAAGAAAGGAGCCATGCAAAAGCAAATGGATTTGCTACCCAATAGAATTAGCTTTTGTTAAGAAACCTTTCAGGAAGTCCTACCTAGACACTTTCAGTGCTAGAGTGCAGGGCCAGTAAGTGGTTGTACATGAGGTCAAGAAAGGCCTGTATTGATTGGACATGTTGCCCTCTTCAAGCAAAACTTGAGTCCTTCTAGAAATAGAAAAGGAAAGGGCAGTATAAGACAACTAAGTACATTTGCCACATTATTTTTGACACTCATGGTTTATGAGATGGCCACGTATCACAGCTGTTCACAAACTACGGCTCACACTAAGTCACCTGAGGACATCACCAATTCTAATACCTCAAATAATAAGAAAGAAACTGTTTTCAAGCAGTTGTGATACGCCGCCACTTCAGAAGTGTGTTCTCTCACCTTCCAGATTCATGGGCTATCAGTAACTGTCAATGATGAAATCCAGAAAAGGGGCACATTGATTTTAAGCGCATTTTCTTCACTGCTTTGTTTTATTAATGTGCTCTTTGCCTCTCTGGGAATGACAGGCCCCAGGCGCCTGGAGCTCTGTGGAATTCACTTCTACATGTTCTTGTGGGCTACAGTGACCTGCAGAGGAGGTCTCAGTGTTCCCCCCAAGGACAGAGTCAGAAATAAAATACTGTGCGTTTTTGGGGACTGGACCAGGTTTTCCATTTCTTCCGACTACTACTGAGCTTTCCGAGGAACCTGATACATCTGGGAAGTTGTGATCATATGATGGAGAGCTGAGAAACAGAGTGTTCCCTGCTGTGTGCAAATGCCGTCTCGTGACCTTGTAGGAGCACCCATGCCTGCTGCTTCTCCTCTCCCCTTCCAGATTGTTTGTGCTCTGACTTGCAGGTCACAACCCGGATCCATCGGACAGTTGAAGAATATAAGAAGTGCAGTTATTAAAAGCTGTCATGTGGACAGGTAAGTGTGTCTGATCAAAGGAGCTGCAGGCTTGCCTTGATGCCCAGGCATTGTACTATCGTGGCTGTAATGTAGTCATCTTACCCTTCGTTCCTGCCCACAGAGGCTCTCGGCCACTTACTTCCTTGAATGAGCATTAGTCATGTGTCAGTGAGAGACCCCAGATTCCTGGAGGGTGGACCCAGCTGAGCCTGGCATCACCAACTCTGGAAGATCCAGCCTTTCTGTTTCAGGAGGGGAGGATGACCTGAAGCAGGAAGTCACTGGAAGATGTGTTAAGCCTGCATCTCCTTGCAGACAGTGTGTTCATACTGGATGGTTCCTTGCTGTGGATTCGGCTGATGGAGACAGCAAGGCAGGGGTTTCATGAACAAGAGGAAATGATTCCCAGGACTACAGACATGGGAGTTTAACATGCCTCCCTGCTGCTTTCTCTGCTTTCAGACCCTCTTTATACCCTAGATGCACAAACTAAACGACACATCCTGCTTTCAGGGCTGGGTGTATACAGGAGAGCCAAGAGCCTGGCTCTTCTTTTCCCTGTGCCTGTTTATTGCATTCATAAATTAGGATAATCCCTGATAAATATGACACATTATTTATTTATTTATTTGGTTTAAGTGTCTTGCTCTTTCATGGAGTGGATAAAAAGAGGCAATTCTCTAAAGCTGTGACCATGGAGTATAATTTAAAAAACAAAGCGAAACTTGGTGGTGACCAAGACCTTAATCCTAATCCACAGCCGATCTGGATGTGGTAGATCTCAAAATCGTTTGTCCCCGTGTACAGTGGAGTGTGGGCTGAGCAAACAAAAGCAGGTACTTGTGATGGAGACCCGCTATTCCTATTGCTAGTGAGTCTGCACCCTGGCTCCATGCTGAGCACTCACCACCATCTCAGGGGTCCCTCTACCTCTGGGCCCCAGTGTAAATGTTGTCACTGTCCCACAATGCCCAGTGCAAGGCTCTGTCTGAAGAAACACTTCTTTCCGCAATTTCCTGGGCTGCTTGCCTCTGCCTCAGCTCACTTGACCACCCAAGCGCCTGGAATCATGCCTTGGCAACCTAGAGGGAAGGCTTGGGACAATTTTGAGGTCTCTGTTATTTTTGTAAATGGCACTGTTGGTATTAAGAGGAGAGCCAAATTATTTCACTTCTTCCTTTTATAGGCGAACCTTCATTTCTTCCAGACTAGATGTCGTCTCTCATTTCTTTTCCTCTCTTTCTTTCTATCCCTCTATCCCTTTGGGGAAGGAGTAATACTGGAGATTTAACCCAGAATCTCAGACACACTAGGCAGAGCACACTACCCCAGCCCTCTTGGAAATTGTTCTTTTCAAGAGTGTAGTTTATTTGGCAGTCAGCTGTGCTTGAGTTTGTCGAGTTTTGAGTGGTGTGTGGGTAGCTTCCCAGGCCACCCTGGCTCTGCCCCCGGTGTTGAAGATATTGATTCCCTTTAGTTTGGGGCCTGACCTCTGACCCAGATGTTTCTGACATTGTTGCATACCAATGACAGGTAGAAATCCCAAAATTCATAAAAGCCAGCAGGAAATCAGCCTATGGGCCCTTCCTCTGGCTTGCACATTGGATGGAAGGAGTTGGTTTCCGTTTGAATGAGGCACCTGAAAACGCAGGGTCCTATTGTGTCAAAGATTTATGTTGCTGAGGGAGGCAAAAGAATTTCAAGAGCCCAGTGCTGGCCTATTTTGAAGTTTCCAAAGAACGCTGGGTCTTTGTGTGGTTTCTATGTATATGTAGGCAGTGGCCCAGCAAAAGGCTAGAAATGTGGGTCCATGAGTTACATGAACGGGGCCTTTGCCAGCCTAGTGACACAGCAACTCTGGAAGATAAAGCAAGAAAACTGCAAGTTCCATGCCAGTAACAGAGTGAGTTCAAGGCCAGCCTGCACAACTCAGGGAGACCTTGTCTCAAAATGAAAGTTAAAAATGGACCAAGGACACAGTTTAGTAGAAGAGTGCATGCCTTGAATATAGAAGGTGCAGTTCAGTGCTTAGTACCGAGGGGGAAAAGAAGCAGAGCCATGAAAGATCAGTGCAGAGAGCTCAGCTGCAGAGGAATCAGGAGGAAGCTAACCTTGAGAGGTGACAGTCACGGATCTTGATGGTTCCTAGCTGCTCTTAGCTTCCTTAGGTGTGTTTGTTTTGTTTTCAGTTTATAAGGAAAGTTTTACAGTGTCTCACAATGAGCAGTAGAAAGACCAGAAAGTATAGGAGAAATTAAAAAAAATAATGCAGACCTAATGGATTATATTTCTGGAATTCTAAGTGAACAGGCTAAATGTCTGATAAGCAGTAATAGCTGCCAGCCTTGGATTGAATTCCTACCCTGTTATTCCAAACATCAACTTTAAAAAAAACTAAGGTGTATTTATTGTAGAATGTTTGTTTAAAAAAACCCACATCCCATGTTCCCTCAAATTGTCAAATAGAGTCACTGTTCATGGTTTAGTATTTTTCTTTTCCAGCTTTTTTCTGCTACTGATGATGCCCACATGGCTGTGGTCCTGTAGCTCTTGTTCTCAGAGTGGGCACTGATCTCTAGCCTGTGTGAGCCTTCTCCCTCAGGCTGGCATAATGACCGAAGAAAAAAATGTGAGCTAGTCATTACTAAACAGCACACACATGGACTGTGAAAGACTGTAGAATTTGTCCCCTCAAAACATAACCTCTGGTATAATACCTTCAAACTGAGGAGCCAAACCTGCAGGAAGAGCCACAGGGCCTCCAGACAGGGATTATCTTGGGAGGAATATCCAAGATGTTTCTCACTCTTGGAAAACCACCCAAGTCAGGAAGCTAGTAGCTCTGCCCGTGTTCACACTTTTATCAGAAAGTGTTTAAGGAGGTAGAAACACAACTGTGCAGATATGAATTAAGAGTTGTGGTGTGTGTGTTTGTGAGTACATGAATGTGTGTGTGTGTGTGTGTGTGTGTGTGTGTGTGTGTGTGTACCTTTGTGTACATCTGTGTGTGTGTGTGTACATATGTATGTTTGGGTGCACATGGACAAACTGTGGAGTCAGGTCTCACCTTCAACCATATAGGTCCTGGGGACCAAACTCAGAATGTCAGGCTTGACAGCAAGCTCCTTTACCCATCGGGCCATCTCCCAGGCCCTTAACCTTGTTTTCAGTCAATGTCACAGCAAGACACCTCTGCCTATCTACCATGGCCATTGTACTGTACTTACATTAATTAAGTGCATGAAATTATATTGTCAGTTAAAGTAATAATGTTATTTTTCGTGAGAGGCCACAACAGTGCCAGGAAACAAGAGTCTCAAGGCATTCGAATTGACCAATGCCAGTGATCATAAGAAGGTGTCTCTGATGAATACTGTTCTTGGGGATTAGCAAGACAGAGTGGGACCAGCTAAGTGGTCAAGTGACAAATAACTGGTATCTATTCGGAACCCATGTATCTTTAACACTTGGATTTTCTCTCTGAAAGCAAGGTCTTCATTAGAGAGAGACAGGAGCACACCTCAAAGTCCCACACTTGGGAGGCTGAGGCAGAAAAACGGAAAGTTTGAGGTCACCATGAGACTTTGTCCCGAAGTCTTCATTAAAATATCAGGAAGGAGAACTCTATTGCAATCATGGACTGTGTTATAAAACAAAATCTTAACCACTCAATGTTACTAATAAAGACTCAGGAGCCAGATGCAGGGATGAAAGCCTGCTAGCTCAGAGAGGCGGAGAAAGCACCCCGCCAATCTTTCTACTTGGTCAACAACCCAGAAGAAAAAACCTCCTTCCTATGCGGTTCATGTCTCAGAAAGAAAAAGCCCCTTGTCCTTCTCCATGCTGTGTTAAATACCCTTCAACTCAATGCCCCTCCTTTCTACTTCCTGTGTGTCTCTTTATCCAACCTCTGGACTTCCTCTCACTCTCTCTGTTTCTTTCCCCATGTTCACTTACTGTCAATCAGTTGTTTGCTCCGCCTCTTGATCTACAATTAACTTTATTTAATCCTATTTACAGAAAATTCTTGGATTAAAGATGTGTGCTAGGGCTGAGCCACACCATAGGCACTTGTTTACAGTGAACAGAAATCTAGAATCAAAGACTGAGCCACACCACAATTCGAATCAGGAGTTTACAGTTCACAGTCTCATGGGGGTTCACAATGGGATCAAATATCCTGCAACAATCAAGTAGATTATTTCTCCCCACAAAGGCAAGGATGGATCACTAAAAGGAAATGTACATATTAGTAATTGTAAGAGAAAAATTGTTTGGTTGCTGTACAGATTCTAAACAAGTTTTCAAAAAGTGTTATTCAGTATGGAACTGTTCACACTGTTAAGAGAAATGAGCCAGGCACAGAAAAACAAGGACCGCATGTTCTGTTTCATACATGGATAAAACAAAGTCCATCCAAATGTCTACAGTATGCACCAGTAGCTGGAGAAGGCAGGAAAGGACCAAGGTGGGACGACTGACCCAAAACAATTGCATAGAAGGAATCAGTTCCAGTGCCTACAATTCAGGGGGTAACAAAAGTGTGCAGTAATCTACTATATACTTTATGAAGAATTGCCAGACTTAGCACATGTTGTGATGGTAAGGCAGAAATATTCATTAGTGTATTTTGATCAGCACACTTACATACCACATTGTAACCAACAAAACCCACATGTATATGTACCTGTGAATTAAAACAGAAAATGTTTAAGGAGGTGGAAATGCTGACTAGCCCAAGGTGATCATCATGCACTGTTACCATGTGTTAAACTAGCACATTGTACCCTGTAACTGCACACAACTAGGTGGGGTGGAGGATTTCAAACACGCACAAACCCCAACAACGTGGAGTAATGGAACCCCTACACTGCTTCACCTGTGGCTGTGCTTGTGCTTATAGGCCTGCCCATGCCTCTCTTCTTATCTGAGATGTCTATCAAATCCCACACATCAAATCACTTTGTCCATAACTATTTTCATATACATTTCTTAAAGATGAGGATTTTGTGGAACAAGCATGAGGCCCCTGGATTTATAGTGAGACTAGTTCTGGGTAAACCTGTGCTAAGTTGGAAATGCATTCATTGCACCCATCTTGTGTACATCAAAGCTTAGCCATAGAATGTTTTGGAGTGGCTGTCCTGTCCCCATACCATCCCAGGCTTACTGGGAGCTGTGTTTAGCCACTGCTGCCTAGCATGGTGAGGGAGGATTATACCACATCGATAGCCTGGCTAACGGTCCAATTCACAGTCAGAGGTCACTTTCTACTGACTGCATATCATCTGTGCATCTGTACATCCTTAAAATAATCCAGTATCCATATACATATGAATATCACAGGTAATTATTGATATCAAGTTAACATGAGTTAGGATCCAAATAATCCCATGCCTTGCAATGGAATGATGTTTCTTACATTTCCTTTAACCTAAAGTTCTTTCTCTTTTATCCCATTGGACTTTACTTGGGAAGGAATCTGGCTGTGTGCATTGCAGCTTTCCAAAGCCTGGGTCTAAGTGTTTCCCTGTGATAAGGTGCCAGGGGTATCCAGCCTGTGATACATGCATGTTTCAGTCTCAACAGCATTATGCATGCAAATAAGGAAACACATGAAGTATTTACTTCAAAGAAAGGCGTGAAACATATACTTTCACAAACACCATGTGATGCTGTAACTGAAGTGTTCCTTACAGGCTCATATGCTAATGGAGGAAGTTAGGTGCTGGTGTCCTTCAGGGACTTTTGAGCCTCAGTTCCTGCTCTTTCTGACAACCACAGGCATGACATAAACAGGTCTCCTCACCAGGCATGCCCTCCAGTCTGAACTGTGTTGACATATTCCAAAACTACAGGTTCAAGGGACCATAGACTGAAACCTCCATGACTGTGAGCCAAAATACACCTTCACCCCTTTAATTTGCTTACTTGAAGCATAGTGTCAGAAAGCTGCTTGACACAGCTGTTCTAGAAAAGGGTCAATACAACCATGAAAAAGAAATTAAGTGGTGAAATGTTACATGTGCACTGTCTGCTATCTCTTCTCTCCCTAAAGGATCCTCTGCAGGTTTTCTGGGGGAACTGGAGGCAATAAAATATTTTGGTAAGGTAGCTGGACTTAAAATTTCTGCAGAAGAAAACCTGTTAGCCTAAGACAATGAGACAAATATTCTAGGCACAGGAACAGGAACAATAAAAATACTGCATGGGAATAAAAACAGGAATGGACAAAAACCTGCATGAAAATACACTACAATTTTATTGAAGGAATACAAGAGGATTTAACTAAAATCAAATAATGAAAAATAGAAACCATACAAAAAACTCCAGAATTAACCCCCAAATACTTTGTTATTGTTTAAGATTAATGCTAAAGTTTACATTGAAAAATAAAGGAGGCAAAAATATACAAAAGCTCTACAATAAAAGCAAAACCGAAGATGGGTGGGACTATCTGTGCCTGTGTTGAGCACACATGAGACTGTATGATGCAAACTGTCGTGTGATTTGAGAGACTGCTCAGAAAAACAATCTAGAGAGTTCTGAATCATCCAGTTGCATATCAGGATTTGGTAAATAGGATGAAAGTTGAATTTTAAATTATTAGAAAATGTGATGTCTGGAAAAATTGAGTTAGGTTTTAAGTTTATATCCACATTGAGGGGGTGTTAGGATATAAATTAAATAGAAAGATGCAACAGAACTGATATGGAGAGATTTATCTGGGGAGAAGGGAAGTGGAGAGGAGCTAGGACCTGAGTAGGCCATGGGGGTAGAGAGACAGAGAGGGAGAGGGAGAAGGGGAGTAGAGGGAGAGTTGGGGAAAGGGAGGGAGGGAGAGAGAGAGAGAGAGAGAGAGAGAGAGAGAGAGAGAGAGAGAGAGAGAGAAAGAAAGAGAGAGAGAGAGGAGAGAGAGAGAGAGAGAGAGAGAGAGAGAGAGAGAGAGAGAGAGAGAGAGAGAGAGAGAGAGAGAGAGAGAGAAGGGGGACTTCCTTAGAGAAAGTGCAAGACTAAGAGACAAAGTAAAAGAGAGACAAGATGGAAGCTTAGCTCCTTTATAGTCTGGTACACCTGGCGGCAGCAGGTGATGATGTCATAGATTGATAAGCAACCTAGAGGCAGCCACTTATATGACAACAATGAGTTAAACAAATAGTGTTGAAGTAAGGGTCTTTCCCAAGTAAGAATTCAGAAAAAAAGAAAATAAAAGAACTGTGTGAAATAAAAACAAAGCCTTTCTTCAAACAAGAAGGGCTCTCAAACACAAATCACAAGCAAAAGACAAGTGGTGAAGACACAGGAACTCACATCACACACTGCTACTCTTGCTGTATAAAGGGGTCTTGCAAATAAAGAACAACTCAGTAGGAGCTGGGCAAAGTAGGTGAAATGAAAGACAAATAATAAGAATTAGTGGCTCTCAAACATAAAAAAGTATGCAGCTTCATAGAGAAAGTTCCAGTCCAAATGCTCATCAGCTCAGAAAAAAATTGCACTGCCTGTGTTTAGAAGGGCAAGTGGTACTAAGTGGTTAGCTTGAGCGTAAACTAGCAGTGTCCATGCAGAGCATATAGACAATTCCTAATAAAAAATGCATGCTTTCCAACTCAGCAACCCTGCGTTAGAGATACATCTTGCAGACATACCCTTACAAGAATATGCAACATTAGTTGTGATAGCAGAAAACTGTCAACATCTTAAACATCTATCCATATTTTGGGGGGAGGGCTAAATATATTGTGGTAAACACACAGGAGGAAATAGCACACAGGCATGAAAAAGAAACAAAGAAGCTTCAAACATACCAACATTTAATGAACTCCAAGATAACATAACAAGTAGTATGGTGCTGCCATGCCCCTAATAGAAGGTGTTCCTTATTAGTTATTTTGCTTACTGCTGTGAACAGATACCTGAGAGAAACAGCTGAAGGAAAGAAATGTTTGTATGGGCTCAAAGTTTAACGGAAGCAGTTCACGATGGCAAGAAATAGATGGTGGTGGGACTAGTTCTCAGCAGTGGCAGGGAAAGCATGTGATGCCCACACACCTGGTGATAGTCAGGAAGCAGGGTACAGGCTTGAAGAAAGGTAGAGTTATACCCCTGGATGGTGACCTACCTTCAAAAGCCATGCCTCCCATCTCAGTAGTTACAATCCTCCCAACATACACCACTAGCTGATAGCCAAGTGTTCAGACATTGGCCTCTGGGAGACGTTTAATATTCAAACCATGGCGTTCTATCCCAGAGCTCCATAGCTTAATGGTCATCTCAGAATAAAGCCTGCATTCAGTCAAACTTCTAAACTTCTCATTGTCTTCAAATTTTCAGTATTGTTTGTAAGTCTGAAGTCACTTCTGAGATTCAAGGCAACCTCTTAACTGTGAGCCTTGGTAAAATAAAAATTAAAAAAAAAAAAAAACAAGTCACATACTTGCAATATTCCATGGTACAGGGCAACTATTTTTCTTTATTTTTATTAATTTTTTCATTTTTTACATATATTTATATTATTACACATATATACAATAAATTACTTACAAGAAGAAGAACCATGAAACAATCAGGAATTATATAAATGTTACATTCTTAGTGTTTTGGCTATTTGTATTTGGCAGCCTTGAAGAAAACATCTTTCCAATCTTGGTGTGTCTAAAATTCTGAATGTAAATCAATATCTATCATATCTCGTCATTATCAACTTAAAACATCTATCTAGACCTAAAAACATCTTAACCCCTAAATTACTAAGTTTAATTGTAAAACTAAACTATCTTATCTTCAACCCCATCAGAGACTTGAGAAGGAATAAAATTGATTACCTGAGCATACAGGGGGTACAGGTTATCAGCTTCCAAAATGAGAAGATGACAGAGATGGTTTGATGCCTGAGCAGTTACCCAAAACTCTCTATTTGTTGGCGCATTTTCTTCAGCCTCCTGGCCCCATATATCTGACAGACATATTTGTGAGGCAGGAACTATTGGGGACTTGCTTACCCTGTCTTGGCAGTTTGGCCATTGACTCTGCCTGCATCCCAGCTTGCAGGGCAATTATTTTCATTCCAAATGGAAGAATAGGGCTTCAGCAAGGAAAGGTGGGACCAAAGCAAAGTTAAAACCTAACAGGACATGTACAGAATCCAAGGCTTATGGTGCCACCCGCAACACAAATGGGCTTTCTCTAGAGCTGGTTGCATTTAATACTTTCACTTTCTTTGGCAGACATTCTCCAATTCCAGCATCTCCAACATGTTTGGGACTTTATTGTGATTCAGACTTCACCTTCAGAGCGTAACACATTGGCCATTCAAGTTCTTTTTCCGAAAAACCAAAACAGCTACATGTAGCCTGGCCTTATCACCTTTTTCTGGAACCTTGATATAAGCCTTGGCGACCTATAACTCTTGTATTCTGCTGCCTGCAAAGCCAACATAATGAGGACAATATCAGGTCTGCTGCCAGTCTGGATGTAGTCAGGCCTTCTGTGACATCAAGTGCCAACATGGCTGACCCCAGGACAATATTTCTCTAGGCAATCCTGTTCAGTCAGGGAACTTTGGATGCAGACATCTCAGGGAAGGCACTCTACTTTCTAATGAATTTGCAGTTTTACACACGTTTTTCTCCCCAACATATTTTTATTGATATTTGATTACTTGGGAATTTCACAACATGTACCCTTACCACACTCGTTTCCAGCCCTCCTAATTCAGTACGTCACTCCTTGTGACCTTCTCCAAAAGGAGGAGGAGGAGGAACAGGAGGAGGAGGAGGAGGAGGAGGAAGTGGAGGAAGAAGAGGAAGAGGAGGAAGGGATGAAAACCCAAATCAAAACAAAACAAAAATGTATTTAATTTGTGTTGTTCATATACTCACTGAAGCATGGTCAAACTCCCAGTGGCCCTAAAAATCGGCAAGCTTAGATGCAGGCCGACTTGACGGTCAAACTCTGCCAAGGCAGGGTAAGCAAGTCCTCAATAGTTTCTGCCTCGTGAATAAATCTGGCAGAAATATTAGGCCAGAAGGCCAAAGATGGGGCTCCAACATTATAGAAAGTGTTGGGTGACTGCTCAGGCAGTAAACTATCTCAGCCATTTTTTTTTTCACTTTGGAAGCTGCTAACCTGCACTACCGGTTCACTCAGGCATTTAAGTTTTATTCCTTCTCAAGTCTCTGAAGCGGCAGCGTTGGGGGGGGGGGGAGGGGGGGGGATGAAGACCAGATAGTTTAATTTTACAATCAAGTTTAGTTGGTTAGGGGATAAGGTCTTTTTAGATCAAGATAAAGGATTTAAGTTAATAGAGATGAGATATGATAGATATTGAATTTCACTCCGAAATTTAGACCCAACAAGAAAGGAAAGATGTTTACTTCAAGTTTGACAAATACAAATAGCCAAATCAGTATGAATGGGACATTTATATAACTCAGGATTGTCTCATGGGTCTCCCTGCTGTATGTAGTTTGTTTTATGCATCTGTAATAAAATAAATGTATATGTTAAGAAAATAAGTTGGGAAGATTTAAAATGTCTTTGTGAAATGTTGTAATTTGGTGGATAGCTAGATAAGCTTGTAGCAAGGGCACTGCACACAGAAACAATGTGAGAAAATAAATAATAGAATGTGAAAAAAACCAAACAAATTCCCAGTGGCCATCCCTTTAAAGAAAACTAAGCCCTTCCCTACCTGCACCCCTACCAGAAGTCATTAGTTGTGGAGAGCTATGCTTTGGCATCTTTATCCCAAGTTTTAAGAGTTCTCTTTGTTGGCTTTCTGTCTGTTACTTTGTTGGGGGGTGAGAGTGGGATGGAGTGAGGGTAAGAGTTGTCACAGAAGTCTTCTGTGTCCCTCTTTCTCAGCTGTGAGTCTGCAGTCATCTATACCCTTATAAAGCAAATTTCCTTGCCCTTTACAGTCTACAGGAACATGGATCATGGACTTCCACTGGTTTCTGGCAACAGCACAGACCATGGGCCTCCATGGCCCATGTTACCACCAAAGGCTATGCTGATGTCCATGGTCTGTGAGGTCTGTGGGCCAAGATACTGCCAAAGGCCATGTCTGGGTCCATAGTCCATGCTGCCACAGAGAGCCAATGATGGGGTCTATGTTCCTGCTGCAGCCAGGTCATGTTGATTTCCATGGTCTGTGTTACCACCAAAGGCCTGGCGGATGTCCATGGTCAGTGCTGCCATACAAAGCCATGTTGATGTCTGTGGACCAGGCTGCCCCCAGGGACCATATTAGTGTCTGTGTTGCTCCAGAGGCTATGTTGATGTCCTTGGCCTCTCTTGTCACTAGGGCTATAATGGTATCCATGCTCCATGTTGCAGCAAGGAGCCATATTGTCCTATGGTCTGTACTGCCACCAGCAGCCATGCTGAGGTCCGTGGCAGGCGCTAATCTCTTCAACTGTCTTGTTCTTTATATGAATTTGCTTTGTCCACCTTGTCACTACCTTAACCAGGCTCGTGCTCCCAACTGTGTGCTTTTCACTTCTTTCTGCAGAGCACTTTCCTTTCCATTCTCACTATACATATACATATGACTAAGTTAATCTAGCAGTATCCAGGCAAAGCACTTTTTATACTATTCTGTCATGGAATTCCTTTGACCAAGCAAATTTGCTCACCACTTTTTAAATCATCTTTACTCAAACTCTGAGTGTAGCCAGAGTTTTTGCCAGAATATAGCATGGATGTCTTCTATCCCAACTGTTACTAGCGTCCTTATTCCCCTCTGAAACCTCATGAGTTCTCCACGTTTATACTGTCATTCTGATTTTTCTAAACTTCCCCTAAAATGGCCCAGTAAGCTCTACTTACAGCATTGTAATGCTGTGGTAGCCTATGTTATCATTAAAAAAGTGATGGCACACAACCACTATGCTATGGAGAGATTTATTTGGAAAGAAGGGAAGTGGAGAGGAGTTGGAACCTGAGTGGGCCAATGAAGAAAGAGAGAGAGAGAGAGAGAGAGAGAGAGAGAGAGAGAGAGAGAGAGAGAGAGAGACCCTTAGAGAAAATGTGAGAGAGAAGCACAAGGGTAAGAGACAAAATAGGAGAGAGAGACAAGGAGGTATGTTGGCCTTTATTTATAGTCTGGCACATACCTGGTGGCAGGTGATGATGTCATAGGTTGCTAAGCAACCTAGAGGCAGGCTGCTTATATGCTGACAGCCTACAAGTCCAAACTCTTCCACCTCACCCTTGCAAACCATTTCTAAAGGCTCATGAACCACATGATCAAGTTCATCCCAACAATAGCTACATTTCTTCCTCTTTTTTATTAAAGATGTATTTATTTATTTTATGTATATGAGAGCTCTATTTGCATGTACACCTACATGCCAGAAGAGGGCATCAGATCACATTATAGATGGTTGTGAGCCACCATGTGGTTGCTGAGAATTGAACTCAGGACCTCTGGAAGAGCAGTCAGTGCTCTTAACCTCTGAGCCATCTCTCCAGCCCAGCTCCACTTTGTTGATTTTCTGTATTGGTTCCTATCCTTTCCTTAAGAAAGGAAAGCTTGATTTTGGCTCATGGTATAGAGAACGCAGCTATGGCATTGAGGCTCTCTTCTGTCTATGAATGGGTGCATCTTATGGCGGCCAGACAAGCAGACTGCTTGGGCTAGAAGAAAGACCAAATTACAATCCTAATGACTCATGCCCAGTGAATTACCTCCATAAGCCATGCCTCCTACCCACAACTTATCAAAACAGCTCTACCAGCTCAGGCCAGGTGTTCAAACACACGAGACTATAGGGGCATTTTATACCCCATCTCTCACTTCCTCTCTCTTTCTTTCCCTTCCTCCATCTCTCCCTTGCTTTCCTTCTACTTCTCACCACACAGGCCCCATAGAAACTGTGCAGAGTATGGGGAACACATATTAGTAGTATTACATAATACAGTAGAATAAAGCTATGACAGAGCATAAGCAGACAGTGATCTGAGTATTTCGATGGGGCTGGAATTTAAATAAATTCAAGCCAGGTAGAAAAGATGGTTTTCTTATGACATCCAAAGCTTGCTACTGCTTGGGTCCAGTAGCTTCACAGTAGCAGGTTGTCACAAATGGGTGATTCCAGCAGAGCCACTTGGGGTGGTGTGACTGTCCTGCTGGGCCCAGGGACTGTTTCCAGTTGATGTGAGAAGGAAATCTCCTAGCTTTATTATCTGTGTTCCAGTTGCTACCCCTATTTGCTACTGACCAACAAGAGCCAGTGTTTGGCTCTGTAAATCCAGGGCTGTCCATTCACCCAACACCCCAGGAACCAGTGCCCTGCGCTGAGGATAACAGATGAGAACTGCTCCTTTCTTCAAGGATTGGTTTAGTGGGAGAGAGACACAGGTATGCGGAAATAAGCAATATGAGAGACTGTTGTGCTGGAGGGACATGCCTGGCCCTGAGCAGGAACTTCTAAGAGATCAAAAATGCTGATGGTCCCCAGGTAGAAATATCCATGGAGGAGAATGCAATGACTTTCTCTGAAAGAGCTGTTTCTTGACTGAATAAAGAGATTAGAGTATGCAGATCGACAACACACAAGAAGAAATTTCCACGTACTCCCGGAACCCCAATCATTGCGAGTGTGACACACGACCCTCCTGTGAGCCCTGCCCTGCCCTTTCTTTCTCTCTCCTCTTTGTGTGTGGTACTAAGTTTCAAACTCAGGGCCTCATGCATTCCAGGTTGAAAACTGTCTGGATCTTAGCATCATTGCCTCACACACTCCTTCGCTACCTCAGAAATGTAGAGAGCCAAACACACAGTCTATCCCGAAAGCCAACAGTTAGTCTAGAGAGGCTCCCTTCTCACCCCCGGGCATTCTTGGCTTTGAAGCCAGAGCTGGGGAGGTAAGATGAAGGTGCAGCCAGAGGCTATATTTAAAATGCATGGAGTTCAGGAGGGGGAAAAAAGACAAAGCAAAACAAAACTCCCAAAAGCCCAACTCAAAACAAAGCCTTCACTAGACATCAGGTTTTCCAAATGCAGCAGGGAGCATTAAAAATCAAACTGAGCAGAATGCAATTGGAGATGGCCTTAAATAATGCATGTATATAATATGTAATAATGTATGTAATAGGTAATATATGTGTAAGAACGTCATCTTAGAATCTAGCTACTGTTCAGGTCATGCTACATGCCCCAGCCTCCCACCCCTCAACCCCAGCTACTGAGAGGACCCTACTGATACACTCTCTTTGTGTCACTAGCTAACAGACTCCCTAGGCAAAGGGTATCTCACCTGGGAAAGTGAGTGTACATCAAAGCGGGTATTAGGGTTCCACTTCCTACTCCCCCCACTGCTTCCCTGACTCCTTTCTGTGGATCAGAGCATGGCTACAGACTAGTTCTATAAAAACCACCCTCATGCTCAGAAAGTTCTAAGAAGAGACATTCACTTCTGCCATGCGTACTATAACTTATTTCTTCAGCACTTCTCTGATGTTTGTCTCTGAGCCCCAACCATTAGTATCTATCTGTCTGTCTTCTGTCTGTCTGTCAGCATTAATCATTCTTCTAACAAATTCCATACCACCCAAAATTGTCTCAGTGTTTACTCTTGAGCTCCCCACTCAGACCTTTTAGTGGGTATGCAATATTACTGGCTACTTAGTAATTATTCACACGTGGCTCACAAGTCAAGAGTGGAGTCCATCAGCAGAGGGGAAGCAAAGGTGGAAACTGAGGCAGGCACTGAAGTAGAGGCCATGAGCACACACTTCTGACCCACTTGATTCTCATGTTCAGTCTACTTTCTTAGACCACCCATCACTGCTTGTTCCAAGGGACACTGCCTATAGTGGGCTGCCCACCCCCCACATCAGTCATTAAGTAAGAAAATGATCCACAGGCTTGCCTACAGGCTGATAGAACAGGAACATTTTCTCTGTTGAAGTTCTTCTTCATATAACTCCAGTGTCTATCAAGTTGGAGAAGAAAATAACCCAAAAACAACCTAATCAGGACAACTGACCACTTAGCAACTTGTCACACAATTACTATTAAATCATAAACTTTCCTTTTCTGCTTATGTCCATGATCCCATGTTAATATCAACATCACAATATACTTTATTCCAAATTTAAGAGTTCCACAGTCTAAATACTCAAACACTTTAAAAGTTCTGTCTTTTTAAGATTCGAAGTCTCTTAACAGTAGGTGCCTGTAAAATCAAAGTAAGTTTCATACTTTCTTTTCCAATAGAGAAGAACCAGGGCACAGTTACAATCAAAGTAAAACCCAAGTCATCTCAGAAGTGTAAATAACTCCATATTTAATGCCTGCAACTCAAGAGCTCCTGGGCTCAAAGGGCTTAGACAGCTCCTTGTCCAGACTCTAGCCACAGTCCTGTAGCTCATCTCAAGGACTCAGATCAGCTCTGCTCTACAGATATTGCTGCCTTTGGTGGTCGTTGCATGGTACTACTACCTCCAATGTTCTGGAGTCTCCATGGCACCTGAGGTTGCACCTTCATCAATGGTCTCTTCTAGTCTTTCTTCAGGGGTTCCGAATCTGTCACACAGCGTCAAACCTTAGTTGCTCGCCACAACCCCTTCATGCCTTCAAAACAAGTACCACAGATAAGTGATGATTATTTCTCCTTAATTACAGCTAATTTCTCAGCTCCAGCATCATTGTCCCAGCCAGCACAGGCTCTACTTTGTGGTTCTGGTCTCTTGTTGATCACGGATGATTCTTTAGCTCCAGCTGAACAGACACTACAAAGTCTTATTTCAAACATGCCATACAAAGTGTCCTAATACAGTCTTTAGGAATCTCAAACTTCCCTTCAAAACTTCACTAGCTAGGCCTTCATCATCTGCGCTTTTATTCAGTATTATTTCCCAACTTCTCAGAAAATTAAGCTCTAGGAACTCCATGACTTTTTTCAGTCAAAAGCTGAAAACACTTCTACAATTTTCCTCAAAAGAGCATGGCCAGGTCTGTCACAGCAGTACTCTACAAGTCTGGTACCAATTCCTGCCTTACTTAGGTTTTACTGCTGTGATAAACCACTATGACCAAAAGCAACCTGGAGAGGAAAGGGTTTATCTCAGTTTACAGTTTATAGTCCACCAAGGAGAGAAGTCAAAGCAGGAACCCAGGGCAGGAACTGAAGCAGAGACTACAGAAAAATGCTTACTGGCTTGATCCTCATGGCTTGCTCAGTTGGCTTCTGTATGCCCATGGGTGGCAACACCCCCAGTATGCCAGGCTCTCCTACATAATCATTAATCCAGGGAATTCCTCCACAGACTTGCCTGCATGGCAATCTGTTGGGGGCATTTTCTTTTATTGAGGTTCCCTCTCCTTAGATAACTCTAGCTGTGTTAAGTTGATAACAACAACAACAGCAGCAGCAACAACAACCTCCTAATCAGGAAATTCCTTATCATCATTTCTAAATGGTATAGCATGTTATATAGTATATATAGTATATATAGTGTGTGTATATATATGTATATATATATCCATGTGTTTAGCATTTACATTGTGCCCAGTCTTACATGTCATCCAGAGATGATTTAAAGTGGATGAGTGCAGGTTCTGTGTAAGCACTGTGTCATTCCATAAAGCATGTGAGTTGCTTAAGGATCTTGTTGTCCTGGGGTACTCTGGAAGTGAATCCTTGCAGCTCCCAAGGGCCCACTTTATATTTTAGAAAACACAACCATGATGTTTAGTGGGAAAAGTAGAAGAGAGTGTCTATGCCCAAAGCAAAATGTGTCAAAGACAAAGAGAGTCTCAGGGACTTTGTGACCCCTGATTTTTAAGGGGAGAGCTTCTTTATACAGAGAGAATGTGAGTGGTGCCTAAACTGATCCCCCAAATCACAATGACCTCTGGGCATGTGAATAGCTTCCGGAGAACTTTCTGAGGGTGAAACCCCAAAGTCTTGGTCTTTTTCTGCATGGCTGGTGGTTAAACCACAGCGCTATACCCAGAGACCAGCTGGGGCCTTGTGGTCATAAATAGAAGAAGGGGCTGCTGACAAACGGTTTCCTACCTTGGGACCTGCCATTCAGGAGTCATGTGGGCCCCGCTTGAGCTGCAGGGCTTGGCCTAGTGAACTGGCTTCTAGATGCCTTCAGGGGAAAGGAAACACTCAAGTTTCACTGAAGGAGAGTATGCAGAGGGGGCAGGGCAGGAAAAGAGGGAAGAATGATCCTTTTCAGGGCAGACACATGCAGACTGGCCCTGAGTCAGCCGGCTTCCAAAAGACCCATGTGGCCCAATAATATTTAAAGCTGTGAACACACTCAAAGCTACACTTTACAGACAACCAATGCAATGGTGTTCCCATCCTCCACACGGGAGTGCCCACTGCCTCTAGAAGCTTCTCACGTGTGTGCACAGGTAAAGACGTGTGCATGAGTGTGTATATTGTGCCCCCACAATAGCACACACATTCACATGCTATGTCACTCATGAGCTTCTGTCTTCTGTTAGAGTGCCCCATGGTTGTAATTGGTCTGAGGTGCTGTGGGCAGAAGGCTGCCTTGAGAGCCACAGCATACGCAGGGTCTGAGCAGGGTGACAAGCTCACATTCCCCTTTTTATCCTGTTCGTAAAGGAAGACCATTGCTCCTTTAGAAGCCGTTGTACAGTGTGAGCCTGGCCTGGGGTAGAACTATTCATGTCCAACCTACCCATCCTCCCTCCCTCTCTCCCTCCCTCCTTCCCTTTACCCCTCCTTCCTTCTTTCTTTCCTTTTCCATTGCTGGCTACACCCAGGTTCTCAGCATACCTGGCAAGTGATGACCACCGCGCGACACTTGGCTCTTGCATTTTTCTCAGCATTGCTTCTGAGCAGGCTGGATTTCAGAGGCCAAAGATGAGCTTGTTGCTATTCTTCTGGTTCACTCTTCCCACTCTGAGCTTATCCGGGTGTGCATTCCACATGACACCCTAGAGAGGAAAGGCCATGAGGCATCTGCCTCCCACAAGGCTGCCCCTAGTAGACCCAGCTTGCCCTGGGCCAGGGGGAAAGCTCCATAAATCTACCATTTGAACCTCAGTCCTGGAAGACTTCATCCACCTCATAAAAACCACAGCCTAATTAATGGCTGTGCTGATCCAGGCAGACTGGCAGTGTGGGAGGGGGCCTGCTAGCTCATCCTGTCTATCTGAAGAGGAGACTGTAGATCTGGGAGCCAGAGGCTCACTCTGAGGGATCTGAAGGCAGTACAGGCTTAAGTCTGCATCCTTCTTTGTAGTGACGGGATCAAGGGAGCAAGACAACTGTTGTAGGCATGGCCTCCCTAAATATAGTCCTAGAAAATCTGCAGTAAGGGACAGACAGTCCTTTCTGTATTTGGGAAGCTCAGGGGTATCCTTGACTCACATCAGCATCTTTTTTTTTTTTTTTTTTTTTTTGGTGGGAGACAAGGTCTTTCTTATTGTGTAACCCAGCTACCTGCATATAGCAATCCTCCTGTCTGATCATCCCCAGTACTGGGAGGTCAGCCCTTGCGTTGTACCAAGAAGGGATCCAAGGCTGTAATAATTTTCAGGACTCCAAGGGACCAGAAAGCAGGCCTGAGATCCAGGTGTCTTCAACCCATGGCACTTTCTCCTTCTTCTCACACAGGCCCTAAGGTCAGGGCAGTTCTGATGTCTAAGGAATTCTCTGATGCCTCTGCAGCATGTGACTTCCAAAGTTTGGACACCCTTGTTCTGCCTTGGCAATGCTAAGTGACGACCAAGAGGCAATGGGTTAAGTTCATGCATCCTACTGCTTACCCACTGCAGGCTCCCTGCTTGTCAGCCCCTAAGGTCACAGTCCTGGCAGCACCAGCAAACTGTGCAGCCCAAGAAGCTGATGTTCTCTTCTGGAGAGAGTCCAAAAGAGCCCTGAGACAGGAGATGTAACATACACCCTAGATCTTGGGCATTATGTAATACAAAAGGGTCCTGAGCATGAATGGTCACCCTTTGCCATATGTGTTTCTCTAAAATTGGTACAGGTAAGAATTAGCCATCTTTGATGCCTTCATGCTAAAATTATATAACACATAACATAATTGTTTTCATCTTAAATTTTTTTGGGAAAACCGGCATTGGGAAATTCACAGTGTGGTGTTTCCATCACTGCCACCCATCTCCAAGGCGATTTCTGGGTTCAGAACGGAAATGATTCCCAGTGCCCTTTGTCCCATCCCTGGTGCCTACCATTCAGCTCTGTCTGGGTCTGGTGACAGCTATACAATAGTCTCAAGCTCTGTACTCCATTCCTACTTTGAAGCCTTGTAATGGAATTTTAATCCAGCAACATGGCTGCTTCAGCAAGGGATCCCATCCAAAGACCTTCTAGTCTATGTGATCCAGCTGTAATGAAGACATGGCCTGGATTACACTATGATCTGTCTGGAATACAGACATGCCCTTAGTACACATCCTTTAATCCCAAACAAGGTAAGGTAAGGTTAGTTTGTAGAAGGAAGCACCCATGTTTGAAAATGATGTCTAACTGAGGGGCAGACAAAGTGATGAATTAGAGAAAGATTTGACAGAATGAGTCAGCGATAAGATACGCCCAACTCACTCAAGAATAGACAGGAAAGAGAAACTACTTAAGATCAGAGAGATAGTAAGGTAGAGAAGACAGTGGAGAGTTCAATAGAGGACGGTTCAGGAGAGTCAACTACAGTTCAGTCAGTTAAGTACAGTACAATTCAGGTAGTTGGTGCAGTTCGGTTCATGGAGTTCAGTTGAGTTAGTACAGTTTGGTGTATTTCCATTCATGGAGTTAAGAAACAGAGCAATTCAGGAGAAGTTTAGAGAAGCCAATTTGAATCAATCAGCGCAGAGGGGAGTTTTGAGCCAAAACAGCTGAGTTAAACCAGCCAGCCAGAGTTCAGAAAGAATTAGAAAGGGTGAGCTTATTGAGTAGTTAAGTCTCAGAGGATGAAAATATTCTAGGCCTAGATTAGATTATGTGGAGGCTAGAGGCTTCCAGAACTGGGCCTAGATTAGCAGATGGAGGCAGTAAGCCTCCAAGATAACAATTAAATCAGGTAATAAAAGTTACAGATACAAAGTCCTAACACCCAAGGTGATGGTCTGAGTTGTGGTGTGGCTTTTGGGAAGGTTATTAGAGGCTGTGACAATTTGAGTGTTCCACCCTCACCACTTGGTTCCAGTTGGTAGCCCTGTTTGTTGGATGATGTCCCTGGAGGGGCAGGCTTTGAGAGGCTAAAGATCTTCCATTTCCAGTTTGCTCTCTCTCTCTGTCTGTTTTGTTCTCATGGTTGAGATTTGAGCTTTCAGCTTTCTGTTCCTGAGCTGCTGCCTGCTGCTTGCTCCCACGATTCCCTGCTCTGATGGACTTTTATCCCCCTGGAACTACAAACCCAAATGGACTCTTCTTTCTATTAGTTGTGCTGGTCATAGTGTCTCATCACAGCAAAAGAAAAAGTAATAAATACAGAAGTAGAGCCTTGATGAGTGCCCTTATAAAAGAGACCCACTGTCTCTTCTGTTACATGAGGCTACAATGAAAAGATGGCCATTTTTGAACCAGGAAGAGAACCTCACCTCTGTCAATGGTTTAACACTGACCTCTAACCTTCAGAAAATACACACTGTGCCTTTATGAGACAAACTTTTACTGTTTACAAGCCACCTGGCTCGTGGTGTTGTATTAATGCCACTCTGACCACAGTGGCAACCAGTTGACTGTATAAACTAGCCTTACAAAATGGATCCTCCTGTAACTGGCTCATTCACTGGCTAGCATTCTTGAGGCTCCTCCTTGCTGTAGCACGGCTGCCTTGGTTTTTTAAACTGCCTGTTCTGAAGACTGTCACCTCCATCCTCCACCACAGTGCCGGACCACCGGTGGCTAGCTGGCTGCTGGCAAGGGATGGCCGAGTGCTGTTGTTCCTGGTGCAGCTGCACTGACCTTTTTGGTAGGCTCTGGCTCAGCACCAGGTTTCCGGTGCTTTGGGGCTGACTCATAACCAATCACAATTTTTTTCTCTGTATCCACACAGGAAGAAATTGAGGCCAGGACATGTGAAAGGAGTTGCTTGTCCTAGGGTTGTCCCAACTTGAATGAACATGGTAGATGTTTTAAGTCCTCATCAGAGGACTGGTCTCTAGTTCCAGGTCACTATATAATTTAAACTGGGACACCTTTTGAAATGAAATGAGGTTATCAATGAATCCTGGAGCATCAGGAAAGAATGACACAGCCTTGGGCAAACTGGGATGGATGGGTTCTGCTTCAATACTCACCCCCTCCTACAAAGGCCCAAGTTCTTTCCTGATGCTCCAAGTTCCTTCAAACTGGACAATAGCCAGCAGCCTCCAGTACACCCGAGGACCAACACCACCTCAGCCACAGTGCTCACTTAGACTAGTGTGTCTGTCTGGTACTGACAGTCAAGGTTACCGTATGGTTCACCACCTCTACAGGGGCTGTGTCTTTTAGTCTTTGGGTCTGCAAATAGCCTTCTTGAATTCTGGCTGAGCACTTTGTGTTGTCTCAAAAGAGAGAGTTAAAAATGAGCCCCATAACTAGACGAGGTGAACGGAGGGAGCCATGCCTTATCAGTTGCCTGTACCAAGTCTTTTTGCCTCCTCCCTTTCATCAATCTGGTGGAGGACTCGTGCTGCAGTGATTGATACTCAGCATTGAGTAGCTTTCTGGACCTTCTGTTACAGAAGAAGCCAAACTTAATTAGCTCACTCCCGCCTGGCTGATCTTGTCCCCCTAGTCTCCCTCCACCCCACCCCCACCCATATCATACTGTTCCTCGTATTCTGTATTTTTTAAAAATTCATTTTATGTTGTTATTTTACACAAGTGTATATCTGTGCATGTGTGTGTGTCTATATGTGTTTGTGTGTGTGTGTATGTGTCTTTTTCTCTGTGTGTGTATGTATGTATGTGTGTTTGTATTTGTGGGTGTGTCTGTGCGTGTGTGTGTGTGTGTGTGTGTGTGTGTGTGTGTGTGTGTGTGTGTGTGTCTATGTGCCTGTGTACCAAATGAGTGCAGGTGCAAGTGACCAGAAGAGGGCATCAATTCCTTAGAGCTGGGCTTACACACTGTCCTGAGCCTCCTGATATGGGGACTGGGAACCGAGCCTGGGTTCTCTGCAAGAGAAACCCTGCCTCCTCATTGGCACTGCTCTTGGCATTCCCTTCATTCCGAATCCTGCATCCTCACTGCCCATGTGCTGGTGTCCACCCAAGAGCCTCTTGGGTGTGCTAGTGCTTTGTGGAGCAGAGGCCTCAGCTAGAGAGTGGCACCTCATGTTACTTTGAAAAAGTTTTCTTGCAACATTAACTTTCGAGTAACACAGGCTCTCTTGTGTGCGTGCTGGAGACTGTCAGCTTGCAGTTAGGGCTCAATAAATCCTGTGGCCTTAAGTTGTTCTCTGGGGTATTGCCGCCCACCTCATAAAACTATTACTTAATTAAGTTGACACAGTACAATTGGCAGCCTTTGCTTCTGGCCAGAGCTCCAGACCTGAGTGTGACCATGTGCTCTGGCTGGTGGGCCCCTTATACAGAGGCAGAGGGGAGTTTCTTGGCCAGACTGAAGAACTCCCCTCGAGGGTCATAGGAAAACTGCGTCTTCAGAGGGATTCTCCTGTGCAGTCAAAACTCAGGGCTCAGGGGCCTCTGGAGAGCTTGTTTTTGACCAGGTGTGGTTTAGGCATATAATGGAATTAAAATTAAGTAATGAAGAAAAGCCACTTTTCATGGGGAAAATGACAGTTCAGTACTTGGTTAGAAATTCTCTATAAAATAGATCGAATAACCCTTATCCCACATACTGGGGACGAGAGTGTTTCTGATTTGGGCTTTTCTCCCCAGATTTGGAATAATTTACATGCACATATTGCAATGTGTTGGCAACAAGAGCCAAATTTAAACACAAATTTCATTTATGTTTTATATACACCTTGTAGACATAGCCTGCAGGTAAGTTTATACAATATCTTAAATTATTTTGTGCATGACACAAAGTTTTACGACGTGGAATTTTCCACTTGGGCTGTCATTTCAGCCCTCAAAAAGTTTGGGATTTCGGAGCATTTCAAAGTTGGAGTTGGGAAACTCAAAAAGCCCACTCAACCTGTATATTCTTTGTTTCCATGGAGTTTTGAGCAAAGCAAACTCTACCATTCGGGTCTCGGTGGGTTCAGGTACCAGCCACAGCTTCTGACTCTAGGGCAGGCAGTAAGTGGCAGCAACGAAGGCCAGCAGCGTCAGATGACAACTTTCAAACCTCAAGCAGAAGAAGGTGCTATGTGCTTCATACAAGTACAATTTGAGATAAGTACAGACAACGCAATGCTGCCAAGGGACTGGCGCTGAGTCAGGGGATCAATCAAGCCAAATTCCAACTGATCGTGACCACCTCAGTTCATGCAGTAGATAATTATTTTCTGACAATCGACACTCAAGCCCGTTTGAAACTACAACCGCATAGCTGAATGCATAAAAAGAGGGTTACTTCTGCTTGTATTCTATAGACATTCTTAACGTCCGTGAGGGTAATACAGGATGCTCTAAGTAAACAAAAGATAAATAAACAAAAAAAGGAATGTACAGTAGGAAGAACAAGTGATTTGGAGGCAAATATGACGGACTGTACTCCTGTGCCTGCTGAGGCTGCTGGTCATGTGGCGTTAAAGTAATTTCCTCTGCACTCCTCATTCCGTCAATTCCAAAAGTGCCTGCTACCCCCTGCCTTGGCAGTATTTAGACTAAGCAGCACCTAGAACCCTTCCGCTATCCGCTCAACACTTGTGGCACAAAAATCTATTTGCCAATGACTTAAAATTTTATATTTTAATTTAATTTAAAAAAATTTAAAAGTATTTGGCCAAGTGGTGGCTGCATATGCCTTTAATCCTCTCGCTATGGAGGCAGAGGCAGGTGGATCTCTGTGAGTTCGAGGCCAGCCTGGTCTACCGTGCAAGTTCCAGGATAGCCAGGGCTACACAGAGAAACACTGTCTCAAAAGAAAAAAAACAATATTTTGTAAAGTATTTTTAAAGCTTTACTTTATGTGTATAAATGTTCTCCCTGAATGTAAATCTGCATGCCACTTGCATGCCTGGGACCTGCGGAGGCCGGAAGAAGACATGCGATCTTCAGGAACTAGAGTACAGGTGCTTGTGAGCCACCATTGGGTGCTGGAAAAGCAATTTTATTCTTAATTACGTGTGTGTGTGTGTGTGTGTGTGTGTGTGTGTCTGTGTGTGTGTCTGTGTCTGTGTGTGTCTGTATCTCTATGTGTGTCTGTGTGTCTCTCTGTGTGTGTTCTGTGTGTATGTGTATGTGTGTGTGTGTGTCTGTCTCCATGTCTGTGTTTCTGTGTGTATGTCTCTGTGTGTGTATGTGTCTGTATGTGTGTCAGTGTGTATGTGTATGTGTGTGTGTGTGTCTCTGTGTGTGTCTGTGTGTATGTGTGTGTGTGTCTCTGTATGTGTCTGTGTGTCTGTGTGTGTGTGTCTGTGTGTGTGTCTGTGTGTATGTGTGTGTGTGTCTCTCTGTATGTGTGTGTGTGTGTGTGTGTGTGTGTGTGTATGTGAATGCAGTGCCCGCAAGGCCAGAAAGCAGCAGTATATCCCCCACAGCTGTAGTCACAGATGATTGGGTCCCACCCAAGGTGAGTGCTAGGAAATGAAACAAGTCCTCTGCTGGGCCGTCTCCCTGGCCCTGTCGGTGCAGTGGGTATTCCTTTCCCCTCATCTCCTGGGTGGAGACAGACCCTCTCTTCTAGCCATGTTCTCTGTTGCACTTGAAGGCCTGAGGTGCATGGGCAGGGGAGAAACGTTGTCTTCGGGCAGTGGCTCTGTAGCTGTTCTGTTGAGACACATAACTCCCCTCTAGTTCTCTGAATGGCAACCACCATGAGATGTGGCAATTAATGGCATCCTGGAGCAGGCATCTGGGTGAGGAAGCTTGTCTTGAAGAGTCCTGGGGGTATGGCCCTGTTGCCTTCAGCCATGGAGGGCTGGAGGAAGTAGCTCTCAGGCCCACTATCAGTGCATAGCAGGCTATACACCAGGCACCGCTCTCATGCAGCATTGTGCAAAGTAAGCGAAGATCCCCCAGACACCACGAGCAAACCCTTCTCTCTCAGCCCTCACATCTGCGGAAGGTGGCAGGGAAGAGACGACCACTGAGGTCTGAGTGGCTGGAACCCATCGCTGCCTATTTGCTGTCAGGCACAAAGGAGGAGCTCTGCACCCCCACTCTGCCCCGCTTTCCTCCATCCCCTCACCGAGTCAAGCCAAGAAGGCGGAAGGGTCACACAGCACAGGAACCTATGGAAGGGTAGGTGGTGGTCCAGATATATGTTTCCAGAATTCTGCTCAGAGAACTATTCTCAGAGAAGACTCAGTGTGGATGACCTAGAAAATCCTGGGCCAGGATTCCTAGAAAGACAGAGGAGCCAAGAAGACCCAGTCCTCAGCAAAACTGTCATTTAGTTAGTGGGAATTAATTTAAGAGAAAAAGGCAACGTGATGACCATATTTCCCTACAGCACTGTCTCACTGTGAGATTCAAGCTAGCCTGGCTTGGGCTGGCCACATCTGTCCTCCACAACCCTCAAAGGCTCTAGTGAAAGAATACGGTGGAGGTGTTGGAAGCAGAACGGGGAGCAGAGAGGGGTAAAGGGTTGGTATCATTATGATTAGATTGGAGGAGACAGTTCTAACTCCTATGGCATGGCAGGGCAAGGACAGACAGACCACACCAACTTGCTACATATTTGAAGGCAATAGCTAGTGGGACTGTGAAGGCTGTCAACAGAGAGGCACGATCAAGGCTTGCAGTGGGCTTGCTGAAGGCCTGGGTCCCAAGCTCATGCTTTGCCCTCCAAGCACATGTAGAATTGCTAAGAGTTCGTTAATGTTTCCAAGACCACGTAGCAAAGGAAGAGCTGTTATTCAAGAAAGTCTATGACGATGTGGGGAAAAAGAGCAAGACTTCACAGTATTGCAGCTGTGGCCGGCTCTAAACCTCTCTCTCTAGCTCTGAGCTGGTAAAACAAATCTCCGCAAACTCTGATCTAGACGTTTGGATCTCTCGTCCCCAAAAAGCCTTTCCTGAGGCTGTCATGTCACAGGCCATGGGACAACAGGACAAGAACACTGAGCCCAAACTCCCTGTTGTCCTTTGTTGGTAGGACATAACTCCCGATAAAAAGGACAAGCTAGCTGATCAGTCAGCACTGTCCCTTTCTGGACCAGTGGGGCATCACTCTAGGATGTGGGATCAGCCACAGAGAACCCACTGGAGGACCCAGTCACATTCAAGGGGGGGTTATGCACAACCTCTGACCAAATGCAAGCTAAACAAAATTATTCTGACCCAGAAAAAAAATCAAGGGCAATTTGGGTGCAGAAAGTCACTCACAGTTTTCTGCGAACACAAAGGCCAGGATACACCTTTTTATGCAGAACAACCTGGGAGCTGCTAATACCGATGGTATGTGGGGCAGAGCCACAAACGCACACCACGAAGGCAGGATCTAGGCTGCCCTCAGAGGCCCAATGTCAACCGGAGAAAATGGAACCGGCTGAGAGCTTACGCTGTTTGGGGCTGGCAGTGCAGGGCTGAAATTCTAGCTACTTAGCAGACAACTAACCAGACACTCTAGTGAGACCAATAAAAAGTAAAAATGGGGTTGGGAATATAGCTTAGTATCCGTGAGGCTCTAGGTTCAATTCCCAGTGCTAAGGGTGGGAGGGAGGGAGGGATCAGGAAAGACCAAGCTTGTCTTGGCTTTCATCACTCAGCCCTTTTGGCCTTCTCCTTTGGCCCATTTTTATCTTGCTCTGCATATCCTGATATGCATGATTCATTATAGAGGTACTTATTCCACTAACAAAGGAATCAGGGAGCTGCTAAGCACTGCCTGGACACCACACACTGTTCTAGGCTCTAGGGACACATGACCAAACAAAATAAGCAATACCCCGACTTTCGGTCCTCACATTCTGGTTAAGAGAACTAGCTATTAAACAAGAGAAATCAGTGAAGTCAGCGTCTGTTATATGCTGATGCCTGGTAGCCAGTAAAATGAAGGTGATGGAGCCGGGAGCCATGAGTATGTCTTTGAATACAGCTCTGGGAGGTGAGGAACGAGCAAGGTAATATGTTGGAGAAGAGACTCAATGGCAGGAGCAGCATGTGCAAAGGCTCTGAAGAGGGACCATGCTGAGAAGAGGCAAGACGAGGACAGAATGGCTGGACAGACAGAGGGAGAACCCCAGTAAAAGAGGAGGTGGGGCTGCTAGGATCAAGCCATAAGGCTTTGTGGACCATCATAGGGTGGTGGTTAGCTTTTGTAGTGCGGATGATTGAGAAGCCAATGTAAGTGTGCTTGAGCGCTGCAGTGACATGATCTAATTAGCCACCTTACCAGGTGGGTAGCTTTGGTGGCTGTGTGGAGCTTAGGTCAAAAGGAACACAAAGCCAGACCGACCAGCTGGAAGACTTCTGCAATGAATGGTTCAGGAGACAGGAGGAGACAAGCGCTGACCCGGCAGTGTGCTGGCAGTATGTGGACCACTTTGAAGGTGGACCAGACGGGATTTGCATGAGGACTGGCTGAGTCCCATAGCAGAGCCGGAGGGCACTGTTCTCAGACACTGAAGTTGTCTATTCAAAGGCTCCTCCCTTGTTAGAGAGACCGCAGAGAAACTTCACTAAAATAGGAAAGCCTGAGCAGCAAGACTGTTTAAAATGCAAAGCCTGGAGAGGGAGGAGTCTCGTGTTCCTGGCCACTCTGAAGCAGCCCAGGGAACTTGGTTACAGCATCCTGGGTAAGTCCTGGACATCTGTTGTATCCATTTTGTTTTTGTTTTGGGTTTTGTTTTTGTTTTGTGTTTTAGACAGGGTTTCTCTGTGGAATAGGCCTGGCTGTCCTGGAACTCTCTTTGTAGACCAGACAGGCCTCGAACTCACAGCGATCCGCCTACCTCTGCCTCCCAAGTGCTGGGATTAAGGGCATGTGTCACCATGCCCAGCCTCTATTCAATCTGAGTGAAAGCAAACTGATGAAGGAAACTGGGTGTGTTCTAGTCTGTGCCCAGCTGTGTTCCTGTACTCAAGCTTGGCTAGGAGGCTAAGGAGACGTCTCAGCACGGAGAGTGGACACAAGGACTTTCCAGGACTTCTCTGCCCTTTCTGCTCAAGGCTGTCATCAGACAAAGAGCTCGCTCACGCTCATGCACTGCAGGTGTTGGGGCAGTGCACCAGCGTGGGCTAATGTTGCCCCCTGCTGTCCTAGCTTTGCCTGGGCCCTTGTAGTTCTTAGGGTTTCAAATCTGAACCCTAAAAGGCACAAAACCCTAGTACTTCCTGATTCAGCGAGGCTTGATGTCCGGGAAGGACATACACAGTAGTTAGCGTCCTGTTTTTACATTTCTGGCTCTCTAGTTTAGCTAGTGCTTTTAACTTGTGCTGCACATTAACACTCCGGTGGACTAGCTTCCTACAGCCAGCAGAGCTGACATCCTTGCAGTATGGTAGCAGTATGTGGACACCGTGCACACACAC
Organism: Acomys minous; assembly: GCF_964271855.1. Taxonomy (NCBI): domain Eukaryota; kingdom Metazoa; phylum Chordata; class Mammalia; order Rodentia; family Muridae; genus Acomys; species Acomys minous. The sequence goes on from NC_140490.1 coordinate 61,605,831, forward strand.
ATGTGCACACACACACACATGTGCACACACACATGGACTATTGACCCTCACAGTGTCTCCTTGACATGCCTAAGCCGAGTTCCCACTACATCTCACTATTCCTTCGAGACTTGTCTGCCGGTGGAGGGGTGCTGTAGTGGTCCTCAGGAGGGGTCTTTCTCATAAGCCTCAGTGACAATTTAATTGCATGGTTTTGGTGGTCGGACAGGATCAGACCACTCTGTCTCTGCCCTGTGAAACTTGAGGCACCGACACTTTCTGATAAGTAGAAAGTGGAGAATTTGGTGGCCAATGGCCTTGTGAAGAAAACCACTCATGCCCTTTTACAGGTCAGTTGAGACCCTCCTTGGATGCCATCCTCAGTGCTGGCTGGGACATGCTGGTTCATGGGCACCACATCCTTCAGATGAGGGGCTGGAAGGGGTTGATGGAAAAGACAAGGGCCCAGGCGGCAGGGCTTCTGCGCGCTCTCAGTCCCGACCATCTGCTCTTTCTCTTTCTTTGCTGTATTACAGTTGGAACAGTTCTTCCTTGGTGGTTTCTTTGGGCAAATTGTCCTTTAGGTGGATGGGCCTGTGTTTGTTTAATGACATCATTTTTGTTTGATCAAGGCTATTCTGCATAATATGTTTTCCCATGGAATTCATTTTCTTGTATCTGAAACTTGAAGTGAATTCTGTACTGTCGAGATGAATTTACATTACAAAATTGGGGAAAGGGCCTCCTGGGTGCTTTAGGCATCTTTGAGTCTATCTGCCATTGCGGTTCCTGGGATTGCCAGACCCCTAGCTGTAGCCTAGGTGCCCTGTGATTGCCAGGCAGGTCTTGGGCTGGAAAAAATACTTTCAGAATCTGGCCAGAGAAGTTTTGCAGAGCCAAATAGAAATTTTCTTTTTAAACAGTGTTTGCTGATTTTGGCAAACTTTCCCTCCTAACACTTAGTACATGTACAAATAATAGAATGAGCTGGGACAGGAGAACAAGTGTTTCCTGGTGATACAGTAAGACTTTATTGTTTTTGCTATGACAAGAGGCAACCCAGTGTTTGGCTCACCAAGTGTTGTTTTAGTAGCATGTTTTCCACGCATGAATCAGTGGTGCAGAGACGGGTGTTGTGTGGCAGTGGGGAATGCACTCAAATCGTCTTTGAGAAGTGAGATAACATATATATATATATATGTGTGTGTGTGTGTGTGTGTGTGTGTGTGTGTGTGTGTGTGTATGTGTGTGTGTACATATATATGCATATACATATATATATATATATATATATATATATATATATATATATATATATATATACATATATATATATCAGTCAGGCTATTTGTGGCTGTACAAAGGAAAGTGGAGAAAAGAGATTGCTGTAAATACTCAAAAAGCAAATACACACAAATTGTTTTATTGGGGCGATAAATTTAAATTTAAATTTAAAGCAAAACAGGAAGACACAGAATCTTGTTATTGGGAGCCAGTGAGGGTGTTTCATCTCATAGACAGCAGTGGATGGAGTATCTCATCATCATGGGCTCAACTGAGGTTAGTGGCTGTGTAAAGGTGCAGAAAAACCTTAGAAAAAAAAGGCAAAGTCGGGAGAACTGTCAAAATATTGGGAAGATTTGCAGCGATGCCACAGATGTGAAGCTAGCCTTGCCTATGTCCTCCATAAAAGGGAATCTTTAGGAATTATTTATGAGAAATACAGATTCTAAGACTGGGTCTGGAGACTTTGAGTCTTGGCTAGTTACTGTTTAAAAGTGTTTTTACCCATTTCTTTGAACTGGGAGCATAAAGTGATGGTTTAAACTTGATCTGTGTGTCTTGTCAGCATGTACGTCTGCGTACAACAAACATGCAGTACACAAGTGCATTGAATTCCCAGGAACTAGAGTCACGGATAGTTGAGATCTACCATGTAGGTTCTGGGAGCCAAACCCTGGCTCTCAGCAAGAGCAGCAAATGCTCTTAGCCCCTGAGTTATCTCTCCAGCCTATGGTTTCCATTTTTAAAGTAAATTTAGACTCACAGAGAAAAGCTGCAGAAGCAAAAAGAGAAAATACCTGTGAACTTGTTACCCAGCTTGTCCTAATGCTGACACGTGGCCATCTGTATCACAAGAATCAAAAGCAGGGAATTAACGTCAGTAAAAATGACTGTGCTCTTTCCTGTTGCCCTAGTCTCTCTTCTGTTGCTGTGATAAAACACCTTGACAAAAGCAACTTAAGAGGGAAAGAGCTTGTTTCAGTTCACAGTCCCAGGTTCCCGTCCATCATTTGGGGAAAGTCACAGTGACAGAAGCTTGAGGGAGCTGGTCACACTGCACACACAGTCAAGAAATAGAGAATGACCAATATGTGTGTGCGTATGTTCAGCTTGTTTCCTCCAGTTTATACTGTCCATGGATCCCTCCCTAGGGAATGGCGCCGCCCACAAGCAAGAAGGATTTTCTCACATCAACTAACGTAATCAACATAACTCCCCACAGGCACACCCAGAGGTCGGCCTCACAGAGGATCCTAGATTCTGTCAAGCTGACAATGCTAACCATTGCAACCCATTCCTTGTCAGTTTGACACCAAAACACATCACATTTAAGCCATAATCTTCTATGTCTTGTCCCCATTGTCACATGACCATGTTATAATGCAAATGCATTGAGCCCAACTTTAAAACTTGCCATAGCCCTTAACAATTCCAAACACTTTAAATAGTCCAAAGTCTCTTAACTGTGAGCTTCTTCCTATAAAACAACAACCACAACAAACAACTTATACATCTCTAATAAACAATGGCACAGAACAAGCATTTTTGTCCCTGAGTGGAAGAACTGAGACACAATTACAACAAAGTAAAACTAAGATTCGGAAAGGTAAACACTAAATCTTGCTATTCCATGTCCAGTACGTTGGGTTCATGACGTAATGTTGACTTAGATTTGCTGTCTATCTGCTGCTTCTAACTGCGGTTTATTGTTTTTGCTTCTGCTTGGTATACTATTCAAATCCAAGTGCAGCTGCTTAGGTCATTCTTTGGACCATACAGAACATACAAGAAGAAAACTGATTGCTTTCCTCCATTCAGAGAACCGGACCCTCCTCCAACCCCTGAATAAGCACTGTGTATTTGTAAAACTATCAAGCTTTTTTGCGTAATGGTCAAATGATTGTCTTAAGGCAGTGGAGAGAGAAACATTGCTTGTTGGTAAAAAAAGAAAAAAAAAAAAAAAAAGACTGCCTGGCAGTGTAAACAGAGGCTTGAAGTTGTCAGATAGGTTTCCAGTCCTGCTGACTCTTCCACAGTCCAAGAAGACATTTATAGAGCCATAAATTCACATCCTTTAATGTGGTTTAAAAACTCTCAAGGTGGTACTAGTGCATCATAAAAGTCTACATTAAACAGCTCCAGTGCTTCTGAGACAAAAAACAACAACAAGTTTAGGATTAAATTGAAACGTAAGTTGTAGAATCTTAAAAAGTGTAAATTCTAGTAGTACCATCTTTCACTTTGTTGAATATGTGTCTTTCTTGTGTTTCGTTATCTTTCTCAATACGAACATCTGCCTATGTCATAAGCTTCCCTCTTGCAGGATCTTCATGAATGAGGCCAGGGCTTGTTATTGCTAAGTCCAGGTAAATGTAAAGCTCACATAAGAGAGAGCACCTGAGGGTAACATGCACACATAAGCTGCCAACTTGGTTATTTAGCACTAAGAACACAATGACCCGTTTGCATCCACAGGGAGTTAGTTCCTCACAGCCACCAAATGCACACTAATGCACACTGTGAATGTGTGTCTTCACACGCAAATGCGTGCCCGTGCATGTGCGTGTGTGTGTGTGTGTGTGTGTGTGTGTGTGTGTGTGTGTGTGTGTGCGTGTGCGTGTGCGTTTGTGTGTTTGTGTGTGTGTGTGTGTTAAGTTATGACACTTGGAGTGAAAAATGCTTTCCCCAAGAGCCTTTAGATTTGAGCCTGTAACATGAAGTAACTACAGGAACTATAAAAGTAAAGGGGGACCCATGTGGGGAATGTAGGGGAGCTGTAGAGAGGGGGCTCAAGTCCATTTTATCCAGCGGCCAAGTATTTGCATGGACCCTCCTACAGACTGTCTCCAGATGCTAAGCCACGCCCACTAGAGTATAAATGCCAAGCAGATGGTCATCAGAGTGCAGCTTAGGGGAAATGATAAGGAGGCCACTCACTAGGCAATGATGCACTTTTTCTTCTTCAAATGCCTTTTCCCTAATTACTTTTTAGATTTGCAGACAAATGGATGGATTTCAACATGGCGTCTTCATCTGAAATGTTTCTGCTTTTTTGTTGTTGTTGTTGTCTGTGCTTTAGGATGCTCTATACTTGACCTGTCCTTAAGAGGTTTTCTTCCCTTCTCATGGTCCCCTTTGTGACACACACACACACACACACACACACACACACACACACACATATAAATAGACACAAATGCATGATGTTTTTTTTGTTTAATTTTTAAAAGCCACAAGAGAATTTATATGTTGAAAAAATTCTATTAACGAAAAGTGTCTCAGAATAAATGAAGATACAAAACTACAGGGTAAAAATTGAAGTGTGAAGGACAGTCCAATGGACAAGACCTCACCCATGCGTGTAGCTTCTTGAGAAGGTGTCCACTGGGCAAAAAAGAAGATTCTTTGATGAGGGGGGTGAGAGCTACACTTATTGGTGGGTACAAGGACAAGTACGGACGCAGCTAAATCCTGGTGTTGGAATGGGTCTGGAGTATGTTTTCCTTTAGGGGCCACAATCTCGCCAGCCTTGGAGAACTGTCTGATTTTACAGTACCAGGCATGGATTCCCTCCTATTGAGTGGGTCTTTAATCCCATTACACAGGTGTTCGTTATGCCCAAGAAATAAATGCCACTATTGCACCTTTGCGGGTAGCTCACTGGACTTGCTGTTACCTGTGGTTGCTAGGTGCTCTAACTGGTAGGGTAATTGATTGACTTCCCCCGTGGCAGCTGGCGAAACACCTTTGGAAGCTCTGAGAGGTGCTTCAGAACTAGGGTCTTACACTTAAGTTCTAGGATGCAGGCCAGGGTGAGGGTAACAGCCCATATGACGTAGGGAGTCTGTTTGACTCCGCTGACTAATGACTCAAAGGGAGATTTTTCATGCCTGCTACTAGAGTTTTTGTCAAATCATCTATGGCTCTTGGGGGAAGCATTGTCACTCCAAGGGGCATAACTTCACACATACACACACACATACACACACACACACACACACACACACACACATTTACCGGTGTGCACACACACATGTACCCATGCGCACGCACACACTCACACTCACATTCACAATGTGCATTTTAGATAAATATTAAGTGTTTACCTGTGACTTTCTCAAATATCCTTTAGTGTTATTTATCCCTCCCCTTCCTAGTTACACCCCCTCCCCCTTCAAAGCACCTGTGTCCTACCAGCCCCTCTCCGCAGCTCCCTCTCAGTCCCCACCTGGGTCCCCGTTTACTTTCATAGTTTCTGTAGTTACTCCATGTTATAGGCTCGAATCTAAAGATTAGGAATTAGGAATCATAAATAAGAGAAAATAAGCAGTGTTTGCCTTTCTGGGAAAATACACAACTTTAAACCTAGGTTCTGTGTGAGAAGACACAAAAGGAATCTGCACTTCTCGCAAAGCTTATTTCCGCTTCACAACGGCTTCCAGTCGTAGCCATTTCCTCGCTGAGGCCATGATTTTTGTTTTTCTGTATAGTAACATAAAATTCCAACGTGTTTGTGCACCACATTTTCTTTTCCCCTTTACCTGTTGATGGCCATTTAAGCTGGTTCCATTTCCTGACTCCTGTGGATAGTGCACAGATACTCTTGGGGGTACGAGTGTCTCTGTAGAGTGTTGACTTAGAGCCCTTTGGGTATATACCCAAGAATAGGACAGCCACATCATATGGTAGTTCTATTTTCAGCCTTTATGGCTGTCTCTTTGATCTATGGTTGGCTGAATCTGAGGCTCCAGGAAGCTGCCTGTGGAGAAAATGTAATTTTGAGGGTGGTCTTTATTCCTGGAGGCTCTCTTGCTTCTTGCTTCTAAGGAAAAGATTATGGAGGAGAGAAAATAAAAACTACATATTAACGGAAGCCATTTTGGAAGTCAGATCTGTCCACTACCTATTGTTTCTATCTTCCTGTCTTCATAAAGAAACATCAGGACCCAAACTGCTCCCATCAGCACCCCACCCCCAATCCTGCGGACCCAGCACCCTATGAGTTACTGGCGGTGACATTACCTAGGGAAGAACAAGGACTGAAAGGCAAGCTCTTACCTACCTGAACAAAGGGGATCCTGCCTGGCTGGACGGGAATAAAGCATAGTCTCTCCTGCTGTTGATCACAAAGCCTGAGACCACAGTAGACAAAGCAGAACTAAGGGCAGAATCAGAGTGTCACTTCTCTTGGCAAAACCTGATGGCATGGAGAAAGCATAGCAGGACCTCAAGTTCAGAGGCAGCAGGGCATCTGGGGATGGCTGCCAATTGAAAATGACCATGGTAGGGAGGAGGCTGGGGGAGGTGGCTAACAGATGAAGCAGAGCTTTAAAAAATAAAAATAAAAAGAGCTGGTGACTAGATATCATAGCACTCAAAGGACCAATGCAGAGGAATTGGAAATCAAGGCCAGCATGGGTTGTACAGTGAAATCTTGTCTCAAAAATAAAAGAAAGGAAATAGGAAGGAAAGAGGAAGGAAAGGGGAAGGAGGGGAGGGAAGGGGAGAGGAGAGGAGAAGAGGAGTAGGAGGAGTGGGGGAAAAGAGGAGAAGGAAGAGGAGGAGAAGCCAGGTGTCTGTGCATTCAGTTTTCTGACATAACCGCTCTCTGGACCTTTGCTCCAAAACAAAGCTGCTGCTCCAGAACTTGAGGCTCACCTGGATGTCAGTCTGAGCCATGGCACAAAGCTAAGACAGTTCCTTGCTGGTGCTTTTCTTGTCCTTTCTTAACTGGATGCAGCCTCCGTTTGCCAGGCTGTGGCTGAGACTAGAACACAGGCTCTGGGGAGGTAACTGTTAGCCCCACATGTTGATGCGCTGTCGCCACTACAGCCCGGGCCAGCGTCACAGTCACTGTCGATAATAAATATTTGCAGAGCTGCTAAATGACGCATGAGCTCCTTGATGGGGCACTGCCTGCCCTGCTTTTCAGTATTTGGCACATGGGATTCTCATCCAACTCAACCGTCTGAGTACTGAAGCCAAGCTCATAGAGAAACACACACACACACACACACACACACACACACACACACACACTACAGATTTGTCTTAGTGCCTAAAAAGCTTCCCTTCTCCCACAATTACCTTAGAAATAAATCAGACTCCAGCTTCTTTAACCAGATGTCATCTTGCCTGTGAAGTTTTTCTGACTCTCATCGTTGTGGGAAGTGGACATGAGTGTTTCCATTGTATCCTGGGAAGAGCTGGCAAGCTATGCTCATAACTCAGTTGTATTCTTGCCCTTGTCTATTACCTCACTCTAGTTTTGGAATATTGGGAATTTTGGCAAGAATATGCAATGTATTATTCTTCAATACATGTTCCCTGAGCCTTGAGGGGAAAATCTGACAGAGACAGCCTGTTTAGGACTGAGCATTCCAAGGTATCTAACTCTTTGTACACTGACTATCTGTGGGTCTCTGTATTTGCTTCTATCTACAGCAGGAAGAAGCGTCTCTGATGGCTGAACAATTGCTGACCTATGAGTAGAGCTGAATGACGTGAGGAGTCATTTCTTCACTCCATTCCCTTAGCAGAACAGTAGTATTTGGTTTTGCCTTAGGTCCTTGGCCTATTTCATCCCAGGTTCTTGGCCATCTGTGCAGTATTAGGCAAGGGCTGCGTATCACAGAGTGAGCCTTAAGTCAAATCAAATATTGGTTGGTTAGTGCCACAGTGTATGCACCACTACTACACCAGTGTATCTTGCATTCGGTTCTCCATTGTTGACGGCAGGATTTGTAGCTGTGCTGGTGTTATCTTTCTCCTCTGGTAGTGTGCAGAGCACTTCCAGTACTGTGAACACTAGTCAGCAAAGGGACTCAGCCTGACTATTTATTCATTTGTTTTGTTTTGTTTTGTTTTGTTTTGAGACAGGGTTTCTCTGTGTAGCCTGGATGTCCTGGACTAGCTTTGTGGATCCCGCTGGCCTTGAACTTAAACTCATAGCGATCCACCCTCATCTGCCTCCCAAGTGCGGATTCTTTTATACCATCCAGGAACACAAGTGGGCTGGGCCCTTCCACATCAATCATTAATCAGGAGAACTCCTTATTCTAGCCAGGATAGCCATCCTCTTACTCCACATATGACTGACAAAAGTTTTTTGGTGGCATTAGCTGGTCTAGATAGTTTAAGACTCACATGTCAGTGGGGTTGTGTTCGTGTCACATTTCATAAGGGAACAGAAACATCTATCTAACCTCAGATAGGACGTTAGTGGAGTGATGAATTGATGAATTTATGGGGCTACTTAAAAAAAGAACTTAAGTGAGGGATTACAGGATCATAGCTCTCAAATGCAGTTGCATCACAGGCATGGCTCACCCAGCGTGATTGGTGACTCATGCAAGCTGTGCCAGCCAAGACTCCCCAGCTAGAGGCAGCCTTCCACTCACTGTACACTTCAGCAGCCCCCAAGCTAGGTACAGCTGGTGGTGGGAAGAAAATGTGGCAACTGGAATCTCAGTTGAGAGTCTGATGGCCCTCCCCATTTCTCCTAAGGGAACATCAGACGTTGTTCCCATCAGACATTGCCAGAGACCTTGGTGCTGTTGCAGTTCTTTTGTTCACTTCATTGCCATGTGGCCCAGGTTACTCTGTCGGCCACCACAGCAACTCTGACTCATCAGGGCCATTCATTATGTCGCACCTGGGAGAAATTGCTTGACAACAGCAGACCTGAAGGCTGAAGAGTAGTATATGTACAACCCGCCACAGCATGGGGAGAGCTTGGGTTCATAGATGGTGGCTTGGGGGTTCTTGTTATAGAGTTTGTGATCCTGGGAAAAAGACCACAGACTCAATGCAATTCTAATTAAAAGACTTATTGATTATTTTCTAGCAGGACAGACTGAATTTAAGATTGCTGTGAAGGAGGGTAGGGGGAAAGAAGGATTTTTTAAAGGGGAAAACTACTCGAAGACTCCTAATATCTATGTATGCAAGCAAAAACTGTCCTGTTCTGCCAAGTTAAGTGATTAAGGCAAATCAAAATAACCTTTGGGTATCTGTGCAAGCAAGTTACAGAAGCAAAAAAAGCAGTTAGTCATATCATAGAAGTCGGTGGTCATGAATGTACATTTTTTGGGGGCGGGGGTCACTGAGTGGGCTGCTGGGAGTTTATGTCTCAGGAACTGGAGTCAGAGACTAATGGCTTGTGGGTACCATGATGAACACCTCCCCTAAAATGAAGCTTCTTAGCCATAGCATTTTAAGAGCGAGTGTTCTAGCAAGCAAATGGAATACCACATGGCTATTTTTGATCTAACAGTAGAATGAGCCGATTTTCTCCTTACTCCATTGAGGGTCCCACCTCTCGTTATGAAGAAGGACAAAAGCTCTTTGGCTCTATTCCTCATCTGCTCTGTTTGGCACGCCAAGAGGTCATGAGAGATATTCCCATGCTGGGTGTGTCCAGACTGTTTACACATTTTCTCGACCAATGAACAGGCTAAAACAAACAAACAAACAAGCAAACAAAGCAAAAAACAACAACAACAAAAAACTGAACTGTCAGTTCTCAAGAGGTGAAATGTAAAAGTTCAATAAATACTTTTAAAAACTGTCTGGCATCCTTAACTCTCAGGGAAAGGCAGCTTAAAACTACTTAGAGATTTTTATCTCACCTTAGTCACAATAGCCCTTAGCAAGACAACAAATAACAAATTCTAAGAATATGGGGGAAAGGATCATTGTATTATTTTGTAACTGGGATACATAAGGCCATTTTCATGCAAGTATATAATGCACTTTGAGCATACACCCCCAGTAACCATTACTCTCCCCCACTTCTTCACCCATCTTTTCTTAGTCCCCTTTGTTCAACACACTTTCATGTCATCTGTGCATATATGACCTCATTAGCTTCAGGTATCAAGTTGAGACACTTGAGAAAAGAGGACCTTGATTGAGGAATTATACCTTTCAGATTGGCCTGTGGGCTTGTCTGTCTTAATTGATGATTGATGTTGGCGGTAGGTGGTATCTTCCCTGGGCAGGTGCAGGTGGTCCTGGCTTATATCAGAAGCCCTGATGAGAAAGCTATGGACAACAGGCCAGGGAGTAACATTCTTCCATGGCCTATGCTTCAGTTACAGCCTCCAGGTTCCTGCCTTGAGTCTCTGTTCTGTCTTCCTTTGATGATGGGCTGTAACCCGTAAGCCAAAATAAAACCATCTCCCCAATTTGGCTTCAATCAGTGTTTCATCACAGCAGCAGAAAGCCGACTAGGACAATGGATGGATTTATGTGACTGCATAAAACCTAGGGACGCACAGATGTCAGAAAAGATACAATACTTATATTTCTGAAATTCACTTACCTTACTTAATATGGTTGTCTCCAGTTCCATCCATTTCCTGCAAATGTCATAAGTCCACTCTTCGTGACTGAAAATATCATATATATTATTTATATGTGTGTATTATGTACCACATATACCTAGTCACCTGCTGATAGACAGCTAAGTTGTTTCCATAACTTAGTTCTTATGAATAGTACTGAAATAAAAATTGACATACAAGTATATCTCTGTTATATATTAATTTAGAATCTTTCAGGTATATACAGGAGTGGTGAAGATGGATCATATGGTAGGTTTACTTTTAGTTTTTTGAGGAAACTCCATACTGATCTGCATAGTGGCCATATTGGTCCACATGATTACCAGCAGTATATAAGGCTCTTGGCTGTCCATTTCCTTACCAACATTTGTTATTTGTTTTTCTTAATGATTATCATTCTGACCGAGGCAAGATGAGATATCAATGTCATTTTAAACTGCATTTCTCTTATTACTAGTGAAATTAGACTTTCCCCCATATTTGTTGGCCAATTTACTTTTTTTTTTTTTTTAACATTTCTCATTTCATTAGCCCATTCATTAACCGGATTGTTTGATTTCTTGTTATCTAGTGTTGCAAGTTATCTACGTATTGTAAATACTAACCCATGTCAGGCGTATAGTTACCCTGACATGATAATGCATCTCTAAAGCCAAAAGAAAAGAAGAATGTGATCCACTCTGGGCAAATGTGAGTGACCTTTTCTCCTAACAGAGTCAGGTTGACCCACATACCATGTTCCAATGGGGTTAAGAATTTCACCAAGCTTTTATAGTAGCAAACAAACAAACAAACAAACAAAAAACCAAAGTCATAAACAACATTCTTCTCAAATACAGCTGAGGGCCCATCGGGTAAGAAGGTAGTTACAGCAAACCAGAAAATTTCAGAGGCCTCAGGTTCTGTCTGATGTCATCCTTCACTTTTCACAAGGATGCTACGTCACACATAACATGGTAGGAGACAGGCAGTAAAAGGCTGGGTAGGCTGAGGAAGATGGCCCCAACAGTTTTGCTTATGCCTGCAGCTTTCCAACTTCTGCTCAATTACTTAACTTCCAGTCACTCAACCTTATTGCCTCTTCTTCTCAGGAACTTAGGTGAACACTAGCAATGACTTCCTCCCATTCTGTAGGCTGTCTCTTGACCGGATTAATTGTTTCCTTCCCTGTACAGAAACTTTTTAATTTCATGAGGTCCAATTTGTCAGTTGTTGGCCTGGTTTCCTGAGGAACTAAAATCTTGAGAATTGTATCTTGATGTGTTTACCTTACTTTTTCCTCTGTCAACTTCAGATCTTACAGCAAAGCCTTTTATCAGTTTGTCTTTTTTACAATGTGTACTTTCTGTATCTTTGTCAACAACCGCATTGCTGTAGCTGCATTGGCCCTTATGTGGGTGTTCTGTTCCATCCCACTGAGCAATGTGTCTGCTGAGCTAGTACCGTAGTTTTTACTCTGTAGTTTTTCCTTCTTTTTAAAAAAGATTTATTAGCCGGGGGTGGTGGCGCATGCCTTTAATCCCAGCACTTGGGAGGCAGAGGCAGGCGGATCACTGTGAGTTCGAGGCCAGCCTGGTCTACAAAGAAAGTCCAGGACAGTCAAAGCTACACAGAGAGATCCTGTCTCAAAATACCAAAAAAGAAAAAAAAAAGTAAAAAAGATTTATTTATTATATTTATTATTTATACAATGTTCTGCCTGCATGTATACCTCAATGCCAGAAGGGGGCACCAGATCTCATTACAGATGGTTGTGAGACACCAATGTGGTTGCTGAGAAGTGAACTCAGGACCTTTGAAAGAGCTCACACAGCGCCCTTAACCTCTGAGCCATCTCTCCAGCCCTGTAGTATTTCTTAAAGTCAGGTGTGCTGCTCCCCCAGCACTGTGCCTTTTGCTCAGGATTGCTTTGGCTGAGTTGTGATATAGTCCACCCATTTGTATCTCTTCAGCCAGGCTGGTTTTTGTCAAAGGGTTTTTATACCTCTATAGATATGATCATATGATTCTGTTTTTTAATCATTTATGTGATATGTTATATGTACTGATTTTCATTTGGCAAAAGATCTCTGAATCTTCAGAATGAAGTCACCTTGGTCATGATAAATGAATGATACTTTTGATGTGCTCTTTGCCAGTGTTTTATTTAGACATTTTGAATCTGTGTTCACTGGGAAGCTTGGCCTATAATTCTGTGAGTGTGTGTGTGTGTGTGTGTGTGTGTGTGTGTGTGTGTATGTGTGTGTGTGTGTGTTGTGTATAGTGCTAATACTGGCTCTATGAAAAGAGTCTGAGCTGGGCCTGGTGGTGCACGCCTTTAATCCCAGCACTCAGGAGGCAGAGGCAGGAGGATCGCTGTGAGTTCGAGGCCAGCCTGGTCTACCGAGTGAGTCCAGGACAGCCAAGGCTACACCGGGAAACCCTGTCTCGAAAAACAAAAACAAAAAACAAAACAAACAAACAAAAAACAAAAACAAACAAACAAACAAACAAAAAACCGAAAGAGTCTGGTGTGTCATTTTTATTTTATGGAATAGATTGAGGAATACTGGTATTCATTCTGTTTTAAAGGTCTGGGAGGACTCAGCAGTGAGTTCATTTGTGCCTGTCCACTTTTTAGCTGGAAGATTTTGTTTTGCTTTATAATTGCTATTTCAATCTTCTTGCTCATTATAGAGCTGTTTAAAGTGTTTATCTCATCTTGGCTTTATTTTTTGATCAACTATGAGCCTAGAATTTTGTCTGTTTATTTTAGATTTTCCAGTTTGCTGGAATGTTTTTAATAATTTTCTTAATTCCTTTCTAAAATTCACTTGTGTCTGTTGTAACACCTTCCTTTTCATCTCTATGTTCTGTTAATCTGGTTTTTCTCTTTCTTTTGGTCAGTTAGCTAAGGATTCACCAATCCTGTTTGTCTTTCCAAAAAGTCCAGTCTTCATTTCATTGATTCTTTATGTTTGTGTTTATTTTCTCTTCATTAATTTCTGGTATGTTTCTGTATACTGCTTGTGGGTTTGGCTTATTCTAAAATGTATCATTGAGTTATTTGAGATTTCTCCGATTTTTTTTAGGAACTTGTAGCAGTGGATTTTCCAAAAGATAATCCTATGATTTCTTGGTGGAATGGAAATTAAAGAGTCATTAGAAAGCTAACAATTGTGTAAATGTGTATGTGGTTTTTTGCATGTGTGTACATATATGTTTATGTGCATGTGTGTGTTTGTATTTGTGTACCTTTGCATGTGTTTGTGTGTGTGTGTGCTTCTGCTTGTGTGTTTATGTGTGTGTTTCTGTGTATGTGTGTATATGTTTGTGTATGTTTGCATGCATGTTTGTGCATGTGTGTCTTCACCTGTGTATCCCTACATGTGTGTTGTGTATGCACATATATTTGCATATATGTGTATCTGTGTATGCAGATATATTTGCATATGTGTGTATCTGTGTTTATGTGTGTTTGTATGTGCTTATGAGTGTTTGTGTGCACATTTTTGTATTTGCACACTTGTATGTGTGCATGCATGTGTGTTTGTGTGTGCACATGCATGACAAACTAAGACAGCAACAATGATAGAGGAGAAAGACCTCTTAGGGATAAGAGGATCATGGAATAATACTAGTGATAGGAAAGTAAAAAGCAAGGTCTGTTAGTGAGGAGGAAAAGAACTATTTTTCCACCAAGGGGCTTTACATGGTAGTAGAATCCCTCTTTTGTCTCTAGGACAAATAATTGAAGGTGACATAAGTGGAGAGTGTATTGTATAAAAAGAAAACATATGCCAGGGCTGGTAGTGCATACCTTTAATCCCAGCACTTGGGAGTCACAGTCAGGCCAATCTCTATGAGTTTGAGGCCAGCCTCGTGTATGTAATGAGTTCCACCAAACCATCTAGGGCTACATTGTGAGGCCATATCTAAAAGAAGGGGTGGTGGAAGAGAATATAAAAGAAAGAGAAAATAAAAAAGCAGTTGTTGAAAATTTGAATCAAGGGTTGGCTCTGCAGTTAAGAGCCAACTTGTTGCTCTTGTAAAGGGCCTGGGCTCAGTATCTAGCGCACACATGGAGCCTCATAGCCACTTGTTAAGTCCAGTGCTGAGGAACCTGACATCATCTTCTGATCTCTGAGGCCCCCAGGCATACATGTGGTACACAGACACATAAACATGGCTATAATAGATGGGCTCCTGGGGAGGCATTAAGACCCTTGCTTTGGCTTGCCAAAAAATGCCTGCTATTTGACTTCTAGGCCATTCCTGTCTTCAAGCACTCACAGTTATGCAGTTCCAGACTTCAGCTTTTCTTCAGATAAACTCTGAGATTCGAGATCTTCTCATGAGCGCATGCAGGAGAACATGCTTGTAATTCCTTCTAGAACATTCTGGGGTGTGTGTATATGCATCCCCTGGGAAGAGGACACCTTAACTCTAAACATGGTTTTCCTTACTTTCTAGTAGCAAGTGTCAGGCTTCCATGTACCTTGGTTTTTCACCTGGAAAAAAAAATTTGTTTGTTTGTTTTTTTAAGATAAAATCTTTGCCATGTGATAAAGCAAACATATCCAGAGGAGGCAGCCAAACAGCAGCAGCCATCCATCGAGTTTAGGAAAAAATCCTTGATTACGAGGTATAACTAGGTTCCATTCATGTCCCATCCAGTCAGAGCTGACCCGGGACAGTGGACTAGAGGGTGGTGACTTTCAGTCCCTTTCCCACAATGGATGTCAAAAAAACATAGTTTGGGGTTTGATATATGGCTCAGTGGTAGATCACCTGTCTTCTGTGCTTGAGGTCATAAGTTCAATCCCAGCACTGAAAGAAGAAACTAGAACACTGCAACCTAGTACAAATCTTACATGTTACCAGAGCAAACATTTTACAAAGCAGCAACTTACTTCAGCTCTGATGTCCTATGGATCTTCCCTGAAATATCTAACCACAGTCTCTGCCATGACTTTTATTTTTTACCTCATTACAAACTGCTAACCCAAGCCTAGTGTGTTAGCTGCAAAGAGACACCATGACAAGGCAACTCATAAGGGCCTTGTTTACCATTTCAGAGGATGAGTCCTTGACTATCATGGTGGGGAGTGCGGCCGTAGGCAGGCAGGCAGGGCCCTGGAGTGATCCACAAGCAGAAGGGAGGGAGGGAAGGAGGGAGGGAAGGGGGAGAGAGAGAGAGAGAGAGAGAGAGAGAGAGAGAGAGAGAGAGAGAAACTGGGTCTGGTGTGGGGTTCTGAAACCTCAAAGCCTGCCTCCAATGACACACCTCCAACAAGGCCATATCTCCTAATCTTTCCCAAAACAGTTACATCAACTAGGGACTAAGCCAGCAAACACATGAGTCTGGGGGTGGGGCAGTCTCATTCAAACCACCACATCTACTAAATTAATTTTGTGATACACAAGTGGGATAAGAGCCCAAGTTCGAAATTCTGATGTCAATTCTAAAATTTAGGCATAGTTTAGCCCCACTGTACAGATGGGAAAATCAAGGCTTTGATAAATTGTCATTTTTCATTATTATTTAAAGAAATGAGATCCAAGAAGCTGAGACTTCAGTGTGTGTGTGTGTGTGTGTGTGTGTGTGTGTGTGTGTGTTGGGGTGCATTCATTAATTATGAATTATGGTCATACCATCTCTGTGTGCCAGACGTTGCTATTGTACGGATATAGACATCTGTGACAGACCCAGCCTCTTCTCATGGATCTCCCAATCGGAGAGGCAAGAGCCAGCTCAACTCATACTTTTTCCTCAGCATTCCCTGGGTATTGAGTCTGGAAACTTGAACTTCATTTATAGAACATGGAGGAGAGATTTTAACAAGCTAGCATCCTGGTGGATGTGCCTGGGTTTTCATAAAACAAAGCATGTTTTCTGTGGCTTAAATATGTCCCCCAGGGTTCATGTACCAGAAGTCTTAGCCCCCTGTCCATGCAACCATACTGGGAAGTGTGACCTATAGGACACCTTCCACCATAGTGGGACATATATAGTAAGGAGTCCTTCTCTAGACTTGGCCCCTTTGTCTTCAAAGCAATAGGCTTTAGGACTCAAAGACTAAACCTCTGTCCTACAGATAAATAGTCTCGGGCATTACGATACAGCAATTCACAATAAACTAGCAAATATTCATCTCGACCAGCTCCAGTGCCCTTGTCAACACTCTAGAAGCCATAGCATGGTCAAGAAGAGATGGCCACTCTTTGTCTACTGGGACCTATTATTTGGTGTCTCCGGAGCTCGGAGGTCAGTAACCAAATGGTAGCTCTTTCTATTAACCGAAAGGAGCTGGAGGCCTCTGAGTGTGAGGTTATGTAAAGGTGTGACCACTGGGGGCACCAACAGCACATTGTCTGCTGTGGCCCATCAAGAAGAGCCATGATGGAAGGAGCTGGTTTTTCTAGGAACATAATGGCCATAACAATGGGCACCAGGCTTGGTCAGTACTCTCTATAATCCACACAGCAGCCTAAAGAAGGAATAACGAGCCCTAATTTAATGATGAAGAAATAAATTATAGTGACTATAGTCACCCATTTACATCCATGGAGTCTGCTTCTTTGAATTCAACCAGCAATGGTTTGGGGGGGTGGAAAGGTGTATCTGTAATGAACATTAACACACTTCTCTTTCTGGTCATTATTTTCCTCAACAATACATACAGTATAGCAACTATTTGCTCAGATTTTGCATTGCATTGCTCAGGGTCCCATAGGCAGCCAAAAGCAGAGGTAGGACTGGAGCCAGTGGGAGGGAGTTGAGACTGATCCCAAGAAATGAGATGTGTGTGAGGAGGGTGACTTTTGGTTGGGAGACCCCAGGAAGAAGGTGGGTCTCTACAGGTCCTAAGCAGCCCTTGCCCCCCAGGCCCTGACTCTGTTGCCTTGGGCTTTTGCTCCCAGTTTGGGGATGGCTATAAGGGAGCCCATTTGGGACAGCTTGAGTAGGTGAATTTAGAGTGGTCTATGCCAGTGTGCACACAGGCCCTGCTTGCTTGCAAACACAAGTTCTTACTCATTCCAACCTTCTCTTGGCCCAAGCAGATTTTTTTATTCTTTCTCCCAAGGTCTGACTTCTACTCACAAAAATACACTGGTGAGGACCCTCAGCCCTGCAGCCCACAGGAAGGACTTCCTGTTTTCCTGAAGATTTTGCCTCAGACAGACTTCATACCAGCCTCCTGGGGTTGGGGGGATACCCAGGGAGTTAGTTTTTATCTGTGGTGAGACTTTCCTGCTTAGGCTCTGGGCTGGGAGGGTGGTCTAGAGACATGGGGGTGGGGAAGGGATGGGTGACTGGGCCTGACTCCCAGCTGTGCTCCTTGCATGGCCTGAGTTGGTCATTTCCCCCTGACTTGCAATGCCACTGATGTTTGGGACCATGCGCATAGAGAACCCCCTATAAAATGTACATGCCAAAAGCACATTGATGTATAAGCGCCCTTTTATTTCTACATCAAAGTGTTACATGAAAGCAACACTTTATCCTTGGGGAGACCACAAAAATAGAAGCAAGGGCCTTTTCCCATGTCCCACAGATAGTTGGCTTTGCCAGCGCCTTGCTAGGAAATGGTCATTTCAGATTCGAGTCTGCACTTCTTGGCCCTTTATCAAACTAAGAAGATTAATTTGAGAATTCATCCATTATGCCCAGCAAGAACCACTGGTTTAGGTCTTAGACAAAGGCCTCTCAAGTTTCCCAGAGGAGGACCAATGGTATGCAAATGGAGCGCCCCCCATACTTAATGCAATGTATTTATTCAGCCAGGGACTTGGGGAATATACAACTGAAGCTGGAAAACAAGATGATGAAGAGTATCACATATCAATCTGGTTACTAAAAGGGAGGTTGGAGTTCAGCCTCCTCTGGACACCATGCAGCTTTCTCAAGAGCTCCAGTAATCCAAAGGCTCTGTGGCCAAAGCCTTGAGATAAGATCAGCCTTAGATCTGACTGTGAAAGCAAGAGAGGGTTTTGACTTGGTAAGGCTTGAAGAGGCTCCACCATTGTCTTGTCAGTCGATGACAGTGCTCAGATGGACAGACTTGGAAATTTGCCTTCAGCATCCAAAGAGATATATAAATTTAGGAACCTGCTACTGTGAAAGTTGTCGTTGGTGTGGATCTGGGTAGATCTGAATTTATATAAACAGGCAGGCTTTCAGGGTCCTCGACTCATGTTATGGGCTCAGTTGTGTCCCCTGACTCGAGATCCTGTGGATATGGCAACCTTAATATCTCAGAATGTGACAGAATTAGGGAAGCAATTACTCTTAAAGAGGCAATTAAGGTTATCTGTGACTGTTGGGGTGGATCCTGATCCAGTCTGATTGGTGTCCTTGGAAAAAGAGATGTGGAAGAGAGAGAGAAAAGAGAGAGAGAGAGAGAGAGAGAGAGAGAGAGAGAGAGAGAGAGAGAGAGAGGAGGGAGGGAGAAAGAGAGAGTGAATATCACATAAGGACACAAGGAGCAAATGCTATCTCAGGACCAGGAGAAGCCAGTCCTGCCTAAGCCTTGATTTTTGACTTCTGACTTCAGAACCGTGAGGAGACTGTACTCATTAAACACCAACTCCCTTTCCCTTCCTCCCCCAGTACCAGGCAACTCACATTTCACACCCTGTTTCTATCAACTTTGACCCAGTTGTGTAAGCCCCTGGATCTTGATATTATGTGTGGTAGCCCTAACAACCAATGCACTCCGAAATGAAAATGTGACCCCACTGATGAGTTACGATAATGAACCGGGTGTTCTGAAGTTACCTTGACAACCAGTCCTTAGGCTCTAAAGAGATGGCTCAGTCAGTAAAGTGCCTGGAAGACAAGCACAGGGATCTGAGACTAGATTTCTCAGCACCCATGTATAAGTCAGGTGCAGCAGCAGCATCTATAAACCAGTGCTGGCGTGTGCAGGGAAAGGCGAAGGGCAGCTCTCCAGGTCTCAATGGCTAGCTATTCCAGCTACCCACGAACGTCCATCTCAGTGAGACTCCATTTCCAAAATGAATGTGGAGCTCATACATGTGCGCGCGTGCACACACACAAACACACACACACACACACACACACACACACACACACACATGGGCACGGGCACATCCACATGTACTATCATGTGCACATATATGCATAAAAGAATAAGAAATTAGGAAGGGCTGTAGAGCCTTACTTAGCATATAAGAGGCCCAAAATATAGTCTCCAGCATCAAAAATAAGCAAATACACTAATTCACTAATCCGAATGCATGAATGTAAAAAGTTTCCTTCCTCCCACTTGCCTGTCACCCAGGTAGCCACCTCCAGGAGTGGGGATGAGAGAAGGCCTGAGGTAACGGCCTGGGCAGAGAGGAGCTCGAGATCAGCATGGCCAGTGGGCACCAGACCCTAACAAGTCTCAACCTGATCACACAGATTCAAGTAGGAAAGGGAAGTTGCTCTTTTGGGGTTTTTTGTTTGTTTGTTTGTTTGTTTTTGTTTTTTGTTTGTTTGTTTGTTTTTTACAGAACATTGAATCTGTTTCTCAAGCCTCATGCTTAGAACTTATAAAAAAAAAATCGTCTCACTTAGCAGTGGGACTAAGACCAGGCTTTTCTGATTTTTTTTTCTTTTATGCTTTAAAATGGTATGAAATCATTTTAAGTCCTCGGTTCAGTTATACTAAATGCATCCACAATGGTGTGTGCACATGACCAGCATCCATCCTCCTCTTTGTGTTTTGTAAGACTGAGAATTTGTACCAAACACTAACTTCCAATTCTTTCTTACTCCACCCTGGAAACACCTGTCTCTATGGACCGTGGGAACTTCAGGTATCTTGCATAAACGGGATCACACATCTGTCCTTTTATGGCTCGCTTATTTCACTTAGTGAACCATCTCAATGTTCATTCATGGTTGTGATAGCTAACTTTTTGTTTGTGTGATAAAAACCAGAAAGAGATGACTCAAGAGAGGAAAAAACTGTGTGGGTTTAAGGTTTGAAGGTTTAAGGCTATGGCTGGCTTTGTTTCCCCTAGGCTGTGGAGAAGCAGAACTTTGTGGTAGATAAAGTTAGAGGAACAAAGTCACTCACCTCATGGTGGCTAGGATACATACAGAGACAGGAAAGATCCAGACAAGGTTTCCCACAACACATCTCCAGTGAGCTACTTTCTCCAAGCAGGCCCCACCTCCTCAATGACATCACCATATGAGTTCATCAAGGCATTAATCTCCTGACGAGGTCAGAGCTCGCAGGATCCAGGGATTTCTCAATGGCTGGATCCTTCAACACATGAGCCTTTGGAGGTGAGCAGTTCATAGTCAAACTGTAACAATGCTGTAGAGTATGTAAGAATTTTCTTACTTTGCAAGGGTGAATAAGATTCTATTTTTTATATATGCCACATTTTGTTTGTCCTTTAATACATATATAGATACAAGTTGCAACTACTGTTTAGCTGTCACAAACAATGCTGCTATAAGCATGGGTATACAAACATCTATTTGATCATCTGCTTTTAATAATCATGCATAACAAGCCCAGAAATTTTATTGCTGCAACATATTGTATTGTATGTTTAACTTTTTGCGGAGTCTCCATGTAATTTCCCATAGTGAGTGGAACATTTTACTTTCCTACCAGCAATAGACAGAGTCTCCAATGTTTCTCCATATTTTGTCAACATTTATTATGTCCTGCTTTTGACTTTATAATAAGCTTATTGCATCTTAATCAGTGTGCCAAAGGTTTTACAGTGGTGACAGCACTGTTCAGAGTGCAATTGTATTAAGGAAATCCTTCTGTCCTGCACCCAAGGTCTTTTCCACCAAATGGACATCAATTCTGGGTTACAAAACCATGTTGGTCACAATCAAGGACATGTCTCTAGCAGTCCATAACATAAGCCCCAGGTCCTGGTCTTATCAGGAGTATCATACAGAAAAGAGTCTGCTCCTCCATCTTAAGAACAGCTCCAGGGAGTAAGTACCTCACAGTCCTTGATACCGTCTCAGTGTTAGGGATCGTGTCCCCTCTCTGGCTATGCTCTAATTTTATTCCAGATCATTCTTGTAACAATGTGGCCTTTGAATGGACCACATGGGTAGGTTTTCCAAAAGGGAGGAAGAGGGGTGTCTTGAGGTAATCTTGTACTTCTTTGAGAATTGGGCTCCCTGTAGGTTGGGTGATCTGTTAGTTGGTATCTGATTTAAGCAATACAGGTGAGCAAAGTAGGGATTCTAGTGTCAGATGGAGCAATTTCATAAATGAGCAAGTGAAATAGCATTTCCCTGTTGACAGGGAACGCCTACAATGGTGCATCCCCTTTTCTTTATTATTATCTTTATCGGTACATTTATTTGTTCACTTCTCTCTGGAGCGTTCCCTAATTTGACCAACAAATAGTCCAGGTGTCCTTATTTCAGGTGCCATTCACCTCAGCCTCCACAGCTTAGTACTGGAAATCAGACTAGGGCAATGAGGGAATGAAGACAGACAGACAGACAGACAGACAGACAGACAGACAGACAGACAGAGGTACAGAGGTACATAAAGGCTGACAGTAGGTGGACTGTACTCATTTCCTAAGTACAGAATGGAAGGGAGGGTTAGCTAAGCTCTGAAGGAAGTCTCTGTGGGAAAGCAGTGTTGGGTTACAGTCATCTGGGAGGAAGAAGCTGTGGTTACTAATTGTTGCATACATACCCAACCTTTCTCAAACATTCATGTTTGGGCCTGAGGCAGGCTTTGCCATCCCTCTGAACCTCACTTCTGGGGACAGTTTTGCCACTCCCATGGGTCTGAGACACTGGTGTCTTTGACACCTATCAACCTGAATCTCCATCAACACTGACCTTTTAATATCACCATAATTTCATCTGTTGCATAATGTCATAGAGTTGGAACCATAAAATCTATTTTAATTTTCAAAAGTGACGTATCCTACCATCTTGGCCTCTTTTTTTCCCTTTGATGTTTGCTTCATTCTAGGAAGAGCTCCTTGCCTTTTATCACTGAGATGGCAGCAGCAGTAGTGTGGATTAAAAATACATCAATCCCTAGGGAAAGAAGAGTCCGGTTTTAAGAAAAAGGATTTTGTTCCGGAAAAACAAGGACACAAAGAAGAGAATGGGAGCCAACCTGCCAAGAGGGGGTAGTGGTCAGGTCCAAGAACTTCATCTCAGACTTGGGCATGGAAACTCCGATCAATGTTGCTTCCCAGTCCTGTGCCCTTGGGAGGTCCTGAATGCCTGTGCTGCCAAGGAAGCCTCCTGAGGGATCATTTCATTTGTTTGGACCCCAGATGAGCTTGTCATAAGTGCAAATGGTAGATATGTGTAAGCATACACCGAATATCACCTGAAGCACAGCAGCCTGGGAAATAGAACTTAAATGCCAAGATGGGGGAAATGGATAATGAATGACGAAACTGACAAATACCCAATGCTGTCTGATTGCAAATGTTCCTGATGATGGTTGAGGGTCTTCATTTAGACCATGGATTAAGAGAACAGTCAGAAATCACCAACCTCCCTGGAAGCTAGGAAGTCACAATAAAGTGTCAATCACTTCAAGAATAGGGTATATAGCAACTTGGATGAGTCTTAACTCTGTGAGACTTAATGATAATTACTTTTGTAAAGAAAACATTTATGTCTTACTTTATATTTAACCCAAATTCCTCCAAGTGCACCTTAGTTAGATTACTACAAGCCCTGTTCTGATTTCTACAAATACACCACCTTACGGTATCTCCCTATGACTGCAATTGCCACTATCTTCACAATCACCCTCACCAACAACCGCCATCATCATACTGGCTGAAAACACTTTTGTATACATTTTATAGAAATTATGGTGTGTGTGTGTGTGTGTGTAGGAGTATTTGCATATGAGTGCAAGATCCTTTGGTAATTGTGAGCCACCTGACATGAGTATTGGGAACTGAACTTGTGAACTCTGCATAAGCAAGATGTGCTCTTAATTGCTGAGCCATATCTCTAGCCCATCATGCACTTTTAATATGAGCTATCTCACTACATACATACATACATACATACATACATACATATATAATACATATCGATTCTTTATATTTAATAAAGACCTTTCTAAAATATAGTGTACACACAATAAAATGTTCTCATTATAAGGGTAGAATTCAATGTAATTTTAAATAAATTCCCAGTTGTGCAACTAGCCCTGCCATCCAGCTCTAGAGAATTTCCAGTACCCATTTGTGTTTTCTCAATTCTACAAGTAGTTGGTCATCTTCCTGACTCTGCAGACATCACAGTACAGCCTGTGTTAGTGATCTTTCTGTAAGGGATAACCCACAAAGAAGAGATTTAGTTTAGCTCACAGCTTGAGAGGCTCCTGTCCATGGTCAGTGAGCTACATTACTTTGCCTGAGGCAGCACATTTCTGTGGTGCTGTGCCACTAAGCAAACTCACCGCATGGGTGGGAAAAAGGAATTCCACAGCGCCCTTCAAGTAGATTCCTACAGTGACTGAGGACCTCCTAGTAGGTCCAATCTTACAAAAACACAGCCATCTCCAAGAAGAGGTTTACTGTGGACCAAGGGTTAAACATGGGCCCTGAAGGACACCTAACATTTTAATTATAACATAAGATCATGTAGTGTGTAATTTCCTGTTTTACTTTTTTTTTTTACTTAGAACTATGTATCTGAGACTCATTTATATTTGTTACTTTTTTCCTCTTAAAAACAGAGATTGATTTATTTAGTGTGACCATGGAGGCCAAAAAAGAATATTGCACCTACTGAAACTAGAGTTACCACATTTGTGAGCAGCCCAGTATGGGTCCTCTGTAATAGCAGTGTGCTTTTCATCACCGAGCCATCTTTCAAGCCCTGTATATTTATCACCTTTATGCCACTGTGGTAATATACCCGAGGGAAATAAAAAAAGGAATGAAAGCTTTATTTGGGCTCACAGTTTCAGAGGACTTCAGTCGATCACAGCAGTGAAGAGATGGCAGAGTTCATGGCAGCGGAGGTATGTGAGAGCGGCTCTTCACATCACAGAGGTCCTAGAAGCAGAAGGTTCTGGGTCCAAGGCCCAAACTATAGCCTTTGATGGTCCATCCCTAGTGGCCTACTTCAATCAGGGTCACCGTCTTAACTGTTCTGTAGCTTCACGAAACAGCGCCACCAACTGGAGAACAAGTATTTAAAACTGGAACCATCTGGAGACGGTTGAGATTCATCCCGAGCAGTGGTGTGCTGTGGCTCCGTGCCAGCGGTCCCATTTGTACAGTACAGATACGCTGGAGCTTGCGAGATTCTTCATCGGTTCATTAGCCATTTCTCTTGTGAAGCATCTTCTAGAATATTGTCCTGGTTTTAACTTGGGTCTTTTATTGTAGGGTTCTTTTCTTTATGTTGACAGAAGTGCTTCATTAGAAGTATTTCTCCCAATAATTCCCACACCCTGTGGCTGTTATTCCGTTTTCTTTGTATGTCCTTTAAAGAGCAAACCTTGTCAATTTTGATAAAGTCCAATTTGCCAAAACATTTCTTGCCACTGAACTTTTTTGTTTGAGACGTGGTCTCACTCTGTAGCTCAGACTGGCCTGGAAATAACTATGTAGCCCACGCATGTCGGTACCAAGCATAATAATCCTCCCGCCTCAGCCTCTAGATTGTTGGGATTACAGGCATGAATCAGCATGCTAGCTTTCGTTTGAATGTTTGATGTCACATTGCAAGAACAGTTGCCTAGCTCAAGGAAAGACAGGGTTTCTTACAGTATTTTTTATAGAATTCCCACAGTTTTTGCTACAGTGACGCACTTCAAGTTGTAGGCATGAAGAGCTGGCCCTGAGGACATGAGAGAACAAGTGCTGACCCTGCCCCTTGCCATTTGTGGCGCCGAGCTGGCTGGGTCAGGGCTGGAGAGCGCACCCTGGTGGCGCAGGCTCAGGAGAGCTAGTGGGCTGACCAACTCAGCCACTCCCCGCGCCCCTCCCTCACCACCCAGGGCTCAAATTGAGGGCTTTGAACTAGCCCACCCCAGCATCTACCCATCTGTGATCTGCTGGAGCTCGGGAAAGAGCCTGTCCCGCAGATCCAAAGCAGCAGGATCTTCACGACACAGGACCACAACAGGATATCTGAGAGGCATCCCCATGAGGATCCAGTACAGACAATGAAGCATAAGGCAGAGGCTTCAGAATAAACCAGTGACTCATTGCAATGAACATTTCCAAGCAAAGATGTGTGGACAAAAGGGTATACTGTGGGACACACTGTGACATGCTACAGCTTTCATGACAAGATTTTTTTCTATATTATTTTATTTTCTGTTGGGTGAAAGGTTGCAAGGGCAGAGGGCAGGTTATGAAGGGATGGAGAGATGAGAAGAGTTGAGGTGCATGTTGTGAAATTCACAAAGAATCAATAAAAAGTTTTTTTTTTTTTTTAAGATGTAGGCACGAGCAGGAAGTTTCTGAAAAGGTCCTTAACAACCTCAAAAAAAAAATGACAAGTGGGATTATATGAAGTTAAAAAGTGAATATACAGCAAAGGACTATCAGCAATGTGACTATATAAGCTAGACAGTGGGGGAAACTCTTTGCCAATTGTTTGCCAGTAAGATGTTAATGCTGACCACCAAAAACAAGGGCTGTCCCAAACTGCCACTAGCCGGCCAGATACTGTCTTTTAGGTAACTCTCCCCCTACTCAGAATTTCTAAAAAGCAACTGATTTTGAGCCAAAGGCAGAATACAGCTGGAGAAAAGCAACACAAGATGAGACGTAGCCACATCAATTTATGGGAATTTCCCCGTGGGATGCTCCTTCTCGCTCCACATGGGTGAGAGAGCCTAACAACTAAGGTGGAACTCTTGCTGGCCTAAGTGTCAGGGTCATAATGTGGAGGCCACAGTGTCTACAGGTCAAGGTGAAGAGGGTCTCTCTTGAGGAAAATACACAGGAATTAATTGCCTATTTGAATAAGGCTCTGCATTTATCACAAGAATATAACCCACTCTAGATACACTTAATCATTTGCAGTATCAAAGGAGGAAAATATAAACCATGGCAAATGGAAGAATCAGTCTATCAATCAAATTTGAATATTATCAAAATTAGCAAATAATTAAGTTTAAAAGGATTTGAAGGAGTGTGTGTGTGTGTGTGTGTGTGTGTGTGTGTGTGTGTGTAAATGCAGAATATTTTAGGAAAGATATAGAAACTTCAAAATAACAGACAAATTAATTTCCCAGATTGAGAGTTAATATCTAAAGCCTAGAAAAATGAACAATTCAGAAAAGATAATATTGGCCTAAAATACTAATGATCTTTATATAGAAATTATCCAAACTGGTGAACTAGCCATGAGGCTAGACATTATATCTTATGAAGAAAAGTTGTATACTTGGCTTGTGAATCTAGTGGCTGGAAAGTCCTAACAATATGCCATTGGTGCCAAAGCCTTCATGGTATGTCACAGCATGGTGGAGAAACAGAAAAGGACAGGATAGTAGGCACAATTAGCTGAGGTTGTGGGGTGACCTTACTTAGAACAACAGGTTCTCAAGGGAACCAAATTAGCCACAGGCCTCAGAACGCACCACTGAGATTAATTAGTTAATGCATCCAGGAGAACAGAGCACATGACCAAATCCAGACCCACTGAGCTCTACTTATTAAAGGTCCCACCACCCCACGGAGCCATCCTGGGGACCAAGCCTCCAGCACACGAGCCCCTGTGGAGGGGGGCAGACCTTATTTGGACTGCAGTGAGAGAGGAGTTACTTCTGCATTGATAGAGTTGCCCAGTAAAGCATTACAGTATGCTTCAAGGTGGGAGAGAGAATCCAGCAAGACATTAGTAGGACTCAGCTTCACAGAGACAGGCCCCGTGTTTCTGAATCCCTGCTGTGGGCCTAGAACATGGTCTGCATGCAGTCATTACAGGTTAGATGAACGAATGAGACTGGCTCCCTGCATAGCCATAGACTGTGTGAGAGAGGGCCTTACTCTGTAGCCTAGGCTGGCTTCAAAGATGCTGTCCCTCTGCCATAGCTCCCCCAGGTCCTGAGGTCATACGTGTGCACCACCATGTCTGTCCCTAATAGAAGACATTTTTTGTGTTTTGACAATTCTGGCTCCAGGACAACAGTCATTGTCTAAAGTCCTGTTGATGGAGGAGTAGATGGTCTAAGAGATTGTACTTACCATGTAGAGATTCTAGAAAGTTCCCTCCATGAAAATTTGCAACATTAGTTTTCCTCCTCCTTTTTCTTTCCCCATCTTTCCTTAAAGTGGACAGGGAAAAGTAACTGTAGCCATGGCTTCTTTTCAGTATGTAGGCCTTGATGTGTTTGCATTCTGAGTTGCTTTTTTCTTTTTGAGAATGAACACAAATTTCAGCTCAGAATGAAACTCATTTAAATTGCTTCAAGCTGGTCACTGACTCCTTAAGCTGTGCCCACTCTCCAGGTAGTTTTCTCTTTGGATCCAATGGCCTGAACTATAAATTTTAAAACAAATTGGAAGGTTCTTGCCAGTTAAGTTTTTTTGGGATCAGAGATTTGCATTATATCCACACACGCTACAATTATGCTGAGGTAAAAGCTGAGAGAAAAGATTAAAGAGATCAAATTATGGAAGTAACTGATTTGGAAAGAAGTCAAATGGAAGATTGAAGGCCCTAGTGGCTGTGCCGAGGATTAAGAAACATAAGTGATTTTGGCTCCTTAACTTGCTTTGAAAACCACACAAAATCGTTTTTCCATTTTCCTAGGGCTTGGAATCTGTATGCTCAGAATAACTTCAAACAGATGTGTCTGATTTCAAATGTTCTCCCAAAAGACCACATAGGCTCCTCTGTAGGGTAAAGGGACATATAAACTCCCAGACACAAAACTCTTGTGTGACAGTGCCATTTATCTAACTCCACTCTAGGTTGGGCGGCAGTCAAAGCCAAACCAAGTTGGCAACAAATGTCCTGAAAACGTACGCTGACTTAAAACATGAAATTAAACGTGGTGATCCAAAGAAGTCATACAACTCCGGGAAAGAGGAGGAGGAGCCTGATCGGAAATCTCCAGGCTTTGTCTGTTTAATTTGATATTTAACTCTGCAGTTGTCTTTTGAGGACTCCCCTTTTTCTGAGGCAGAGTCTCACTGTGTAGAACTGGGTAGCCTTTAACTAGTTTTGTAGACCCAGCTGGCCTCAGGCTCACTGAATGCTGAGATTAAAGGTATGTGCCATTACACACAGCTCTGTTGGGAATCTTTGTAAGGAGAGTCTGATATGTCATTGTGTCTCATTCTAATGTCAGCTACTATTGACAATGTTACCACAAAAGTTTATATTTTCATCACCAGCACCATTGCCATGACAACAAACATTGTCATTATCACTATCACCACTACCATCACCATGAGCACCACTAACATTGCTGCCACTATTGCCAGTACCAGCACCGTTGCTTCCTCCATCACCATCATCAGCACCTCTACCTCTACCATTGCCTTTACCAGGACCATCACCATTATCAAAAGTGAAAGACAGATATCTTAAGTTAAAAGTTGAACAAAATGTTAGGCAACACTTATCCATCTTGGGCTTATACTGAACAATCTTCTTAAGAAGATTAAAACCCCAAACTTAGAAGCCATTGGTTATGAATCCTTCCAAACAAGACCTCCTCCTGTTGTGGATTATGTGTCTGAGTCAGGTCCCAGTTCAGCCAAACCCTCACTTGATGAATGGTCTTCATGATGATGAATGGGTGAATGATGCTTTCGGCTGACGTTCCCTGCACTTTTGTCTAGCTGTACCCGTTCGTTGTCTTCACATCACTCTCTGCTAGGTGAGTGGGCACAGCTCGGTGCCTTCTCTGCTGACACTAAGCCTTTCTTCTTTCTCTTGAATATTTTCAGAAGTCTTACTTCAAGACATGGATGTTGTTGTTGTTGTTGTTGTTGTTGTTGTTGTTAAAATTTCAGCAATCATGATTAAGGTCCAGTGAAGGACACACTTAGTGACAAAGAAATCCCACTCCAGACATAGTTTTACTTCAGCATGCAAGAAGGGGCGTCTGGTGCCGTGTTTAGGTTCCCTATCCCCCTCCACACATGGGCTTCCTTTCCTTATTTTGTTACTGTGACAACCAGGATAACAGAACCCAGGTCCTCCTGCATGGTGTGTAAATGGCTAACACTGAGCTATGCTTCTAGCTCTATCTCTTTTTTGGTATGGGTAATTTTTCTGGCAGGCAATTTTGTTGTTGTTGTTGTTGTTGGATCATTTTTTTGAGACTGTCTCTCTGTACAGCCCTGGTCATCCTGAAACTTGATATGTAGCCCAGCCCAGGCTGGCCTCAAACTCAGAGATCCACTTGCTTCTGCTTTTCCAGATTCTAGGATTAAAGGTGTGCTGCACCCCACCCCACCATGACAGGCAATTATTAATATGTGTAAGCTTATGTAATGCTCTCATAAATATAAGGTACATAAGCACCTTGCCCAGTGGCTGGCGGACACGTACACAGTGCCGGAGGAATCTTCTAACACCCCAGCTCAGAGACCTGGGCTAGCACTGTACTGGCACTACAGCTAGTATTATAGGCGGAATTTCCACCGTTTGCACATGACTCTGAAACTCAGCTCTTCAACAGTGTTCCCTGTGGTGGTACACCACACCCCTCTGCTGTTTCTTTTCTAGTCCTCTTTGGGAGAATGGGGATGAAAAGACATCCCATAGGTTTGAAATAAAATCGAATTAAACTCAAGGGACTGGACCTGGAATCTTGAACTAGCGCAAGATAGTACTGGCCATTCACAAGAGCCAGCTGTAGAGAAAATAGATAACTGGAAATTCCATGAGCAGCAATTAATGCTCTCTCTCATTACCCTCTGTATACACATACATGCGCGTGTGTTCACGCGTTCATGCGCACACACACACCACATACACCCACATATGCATGCAGCTCTACACCTACCTCTCATTTCCACAGGGCTTGCTTTTTTTCTCTTTACCCTCTTGTGATTTCTGTTGATACTATTGGGGTAGGCTGAGCAACACCTACTTCTCAGAGGGACACTTTGGACCAGTCCTGAGTAGACAGTGGTGATCTTCAGCTTCGTGGGAGTTGGTGGCCTCACATGAGATAGAAGCATTCCTCTGAAGTCCCTAAGGAGATGCTTTTGTCCTAGTTTGCTTGTCTGTTGCCGTGACAAACACTCTGACCAAAAGGAACTTGAGAAAGGTAAAGGTTTATGTGGCTTACACTTCCAGGTCACAGTCCATCATTGAGTGAAGTCAGGACAGGAACTCAGGACACAGACTGAAGGCAGGAACCTGGAGACAGAAACCATGGCAAAAAGCTGCTTGCTGCCTCTCTCAACTGTGCTTACTAGATTTAGTATATAGCCTAAGACAATCCGCCAAAAAAAGAGCACCTCCCCCAGTGGGCTCAGCCCTCCTACATCTAGGCAATCCCTCACAGACATGCCTGCAGGCCAACCTAATCTAGGCAGTTCCTCAGCTGAGCCCTCTCAGATGACTTCAGGCTAGATCAAATTGAAAGTTGGTATTGGCTAGGTCACCTGTCTTCACATATGGCCCCTGCTGAAAGGATCTTGGGCAGCTTTATAGATTCATGATTATTTAGCCACTTAGCTTATTTATATTTTTATCAGGACGTTCTGAAGCTTGGATTTTGAAATACTTATAAACTCAAAATCATTCTGAGACTCCTGGGTAGTCCTCTCCATCTTCTTCCATGTCTCTTCACAGTGAAATCTTATATAAGTGAGGAATAATATCAAGTCCAGAAAACTGATATTAGTCTAATATTGTTAGTAGCCGATAGGCTTTAGGTCGAGTCCACTAGCCTTTAGCTGCACTCATGAGTATGTGCTTGTGTATAACTGTGTTATTTTATGCTATGTACATATTTGTCTAACTACTGTCACAACCAAGTTTCAAGTTATTTTTCCACACGGAATGGCTCTCTCATGTTCACTGCCTACAGCCCCATCTACCACACACTACTCCCATCCCCCTATCCCAGTCCCGTAGGCAATGATTAACTTCTTCTCCACCTTATAATTCTATAATTTTGAGAATTTTATATCAACATGTTCTGATAATACACAACATTCCAATATTGGAGTTTTCACTCAACAAAGTACACAAAACCTATTCCAGTAATTACAAGTATCAGTAATTTGTACTCTTTATCGCTGAGAAGAATGCTATTGTATATAGATATGCCATACTTTGATAAATCACCTTTTAGAGGACACTTCACTTTCTCTAGATTTTGGTTATAAATAAAGCTATTAATTTTGATTTCCTTGGGATAAATGCAAAGGAGGACAGCTGCCCTGTGTTGGTGAGAGGGTTGGCTTTGTATTAAACTGGAAAACTGACTTCCATCATTGGTTTGGCATTCTTTCACTCCTTAAAAAGGGTGTATGAGAGATGCCCTGCCCTCTGTTTTCTTGCCTGCAGCTGATATTATGATTTTTGTTTCAGATACTCTAGCTGTGACACAGTGGCATCTTATTTAGCTCTGACCAACAAATCTCATCTTGGAATAAGAACCAGAAGTTCTTCAGGAAACTTCCAGAATTCCAGAGACCAGATTGGGACTCTTGAGGTACGTACCTTGTGCTGAATGGTGAAAAAATAATGGAGATCAGTTTTGCAGGGTTTTCTAAAGTAGAACCAAAGAGATGAAAAAAAAATGAAACCTGTGGGTTGCTAGGACAATTGACACTGATCACCTGGGAATGAAGAATCAGCAGTGATTAAAAAGTGACTAGCAGGGCATGGTAGCACATAGTAACCTTTAATCCAGCACTGGGGTAGCAGAGGGAGACAGATCTCTGAGTTTGAAGCCAGCCTGGTCTACTTAGTGAGTTTGGGGACAGCAAAGGCTATGTTGAGAAACTCTATCTCAAAAGTAGGGAGGAGGGGGGGGCACCAGGCTAGGAAATATTTCCTCAGGGTCATTCTGAGGAAAAAAATAAAAGCTATGGTACAGAAGGAGCTGTACTTAGTGCTGGCAGATGAACTTTTTAATGTGTAAGGGTCTCCTAGGTGATTCTGATTTAAAAGCATAAAGAAGTCAAAGAGAGTGGTTGAGGCTTGGCACGGCAAGAAACCATTGGTGAAAATGTAGCCTCAGCCTGAGGATTGAAGGGGTTAACACCTGCTACCAGGTGGTAGGGTTAGAGTCTCTGAGAGAGTCTAGGAGAAGCTATTTATTGGTGAAGGTTCCCCCAGTGTTTTGAAGATGCTGGTACCATGGATGACCACCAAGGACAGCAGCAGCTATCGAGTAGAACCAGCCTCAGCCTGTGAGATGAGCTGTGTGTGCTGTGATTGGCAGATTCCAACAGGAACCCAAAAGATCATGAGTGAATCCCAGATATCCATCACTGAGTTTTATACTGTGAAACTTCGGTCTTGCTTTGATATGATTGTAACTGTACCCTGCCTCTTCCTTTTTGACATAAATATGTAACCTACTTTTCATTTTACAGGAGCCCACAGTTTAGAGACTTTGGGCATTTTAAGGAGACTGAAGTTTTCAAGTATTTGAACTTTTGAAGGCTGTGGAGATTTTAAAGGTTGAGACATTTCACATTTGATATTGATATCAATATGAGGCCTTGGAGATGAACAAAAAGGGAATGGTTATATTGAGTAGTGATGGGTTTGTGTGTCATATTAACAGTGGTTAATTATCCTGGTTGAGCTTTTTTGTCAACTTGACAGGAGGGGATCTCAACTGAAAGATGCCTCCATCAGATTTGCCTGAGGCAAGCCTGTGGGAATTTATCACGGTTGGTGATTGATGTGGCAGGGTCTAGCCCACCTTGGGCAGGTATCCTGGGGTATATAAAAGTGAAAGAAAACTGAGAAAGCCCGGGGGGAAGCAAGCCAGTAAAGCAGTGGAAGTCCTGCCCTGGATTCCTTCAGTGATGAAGGGTGACACAAGAAAGGTAAGCTGAAAAAAAAATCCTTCCCTCCCCAAGTTGCTTTTTATCATGACGTTTTAGCACAGCAATAGGAGCCCTAACTAAGACAGACCCATTAATGAAGAATAAATACTACAACTGAAGTTTGGTACACTGTGAAATGTAATGTGCTGATCTTAGTAACTCTGAAATGTGAGGACAGCACTGACATAGAAAAATGTCCATACTGTGCAGACACATTTAAGAGAGAGGTTCATGGACGTTCAAGGGATGTGCCCAAGGTTGCTTTTGGTGATAGAACAGAGCTTACATCAGTCTTGGATTGTTTGGGTTTTAGAAGAAACCAGTATGTTCCTTCTGCTCTTTAGTGTTGTGTGGTCTTATATATACTGGCCAAATAACTTGGGTTATTTATGGAGCTCTTTCTTTGTGGTATTAATGGTTGAACCTAGAACCCCATGCATGCTAGTCATGTGCGTCACCATTGAGCTACGTCTCCAATCCTCTTCTCACTCTATTTTGAGACATGGTCTTACTAAATTGCCCCGGCTAGCCCAGGTAGGCCTGGAACATATAATCCTCTTGGCTCAGCCTCTAGAGTAGTTGGCATTACAGGCCTGTGTCACTGTATTCAGCTCACTGGAAGCTTCTTGACCATTATAGAGGGCCTGGAGAGATAGACCAACAGTTACAAATATGTACTGCTTTTGAAGAGGACCTGTGTTCACTTCCAAGGACCCACATTGGGTAGCTTGCAACTGACTATAAATACAATTCCAGGGAACCTGGCCTCCTGGCCTCCTCAGGCACCTGTCACACAGAAATAGACATGCAAACACAGACAAAGAAATCTTAATTAAAAATGAATTATAGAATTACCATATTATTCTAGTTTGTGTCTCTGTTACTGTGATAAAACACCATGAGCAAAAGCAACTTAGGGGAGGAAAAAAGCTTAGTTCTTCCTACAGATTAAAGTCTGTTATCAAGAAAATTGGGAGCAGGAGCTCAAGCAGAAACCCAGAGGCAGGAATGGGTGCAGAGCCCATGAAGAGACAGACACTGCTCACTGGCTTGCTCCTGACTCACATTCAGCTCCTTTCATATCTTTAGCACAGGTCCACCTGCCTGGAGATGTAGCAATGCCTCATGGGCCAGCTCTCCTACATCAACTGGCAATCAATAAAATGCCCTATGTATGTGCCCAGAAGCCAATCTGAGGGAGGCAAATCCTCACTTAAGGTGTCCTCTCCCGGGGTGTGCTAAGGTAATAACCATAATTAGCCATCACAAGTCTGTTTTTTGTCAATCTGACACATAAGCATATCATGTATGGTTAACATATATTAACCCATAACCTGTTAGGCTGCTATAGTTAAGCAGAATTACATGGGTCCTCTCGCCTACTCCAATGATACATGTGTCTGTTTTTGTTCTGGCACCACTCTGTTTTTATTACTATGGCTCTGTGGTATAATTTGAAATTAAAGATGGTGACAGCTTCAGCAGTATTATTTGGGGGGGGGGAGGATTGCTTTGACTATCTGTAGTTTTTTTGTGTGTGTGTGCTTTCATATAAAATTTTAGATAGTTTTTTTTTTAAGGTCTGTGAAAGATTCTGGTATTTTGGTATTTTGATTGAGATTGCATTGACTCTGTGGATTGCTTTTGGTAGAGTAGCCATTTTATATTAATCCTACCGATCCATGAGCATAGGAGATCTTTTCATTTTTTGGCGTCCTGTTCATTTTTTTTTTTTTTTACAAAATTTTATTCTTTAATTACAGAGGTCTTTTCTTTCCTTGGTTATTTTTAAATTTGCTTTTGTGGCTACTATGAATGGACTGTTCTTACTGACTTTTTAGTATACTTATAATTGATATATAAGGTTGCTTTTTATTCATGTGTTTTAGTTTTGTATCCTGACACTTTGTTCAAAAATATTTATCTACTCTAAGAGGGTGTGTGTGTGTGTGTGTGTGTGTGTGTGTGTGTGTGTGTGTGTGATTCTTTTGGATTGTTCATGTATAGGGTTACTTTGACTTCTTCTTGTCCTATGTGTGTCCTTTTTATTTTCATTTCTTGTCTTATTGCTCTAGCTAAGATTTCAAGTACTATACTAAATATGAGGAAATAGTGGACACTCTGATTTTATTTCTAATATTAATGGGAACACTTTGAGTTTTTCTCCATCACAATGCTGGCTACAGATTTGTTGTATGTAGATTTCTTAATGTTCAGGTATGTTCCCTCCATTCCTGGCCTCTCCATGACTTTTAACATGAAAGAATATCAGATTTAGTCAAAGTCTTTTCTGTATCTAATGATATGACCATGTGATTTTTTTTCTTTGAGCCCATATGATGGATAATATTTATTGGTTTGCATATTTGAAGCATCTTTACATCTCTAAAATGAAGCCAACTTGGTAATGATGAATACATTTTTAAATATGATTTTGGATCCAATTTGCCAGTATTTATTGAGAATTTTTGCATCTATATTCAGTGGGGAGATCAGTCTTTAATTTTCTTTTATGCTACTGTTCTATCTTTTTCTGGTTTTGGTATTAGGGTAATACTGATTCTTTAAAAAGAACTTGGAAGCATTTTTTCCTTTTCTACTTAATTAAGTAATTCCTAAGGTGCAATTATAGAATTAATAAACAGAGGTTCTCTACCCTCCCTCTCCCCGCCCCCCCCTCTTCATCGCTCTGTTTTCCTTTCCCCCTTTCCTCTTATGTCTGGCTTTGTTTTGTTTTTGTCTCCAGAAT
Source organism: Acomys minous (assembly GCF_964271855.1). Classification (NCBI taxonomy): domain Eukaryota; kingdom Metazoa; phylum Chordata; class Mammalia; order Rodentia; family Muridae; genus Acomys; species Acomys minous. Next base: position 61,642,170 of record NC_140490.1, read on the forward strand.
TGTTGTCTCAGACTGGACTGAAATGCAGATGAAATCCCACTGGGCCTGAGAAGAGAAAGGGGCACACAGAGGAGGCATTGTAAATCAAGTAGCAGGAAGCATCTGAAGAGAAAACTCTGTAAAGCATAGCTTTACCTAAATAAGGGCCAATAATTGGAAAGACATAGAATCTGAAAGTGGAGCTTTGAGATAATTAACAGTTACATTTGTCCATCAATAATCCAGAGTCTATAATTTCTGTAAGGACAATTCAATAGATATTTAAAGTATAAAATATCCATATTAAAATACTGTTTTATAATTTTGAGAATAAAAAGGGCACACTCTCTCACACATATATACAAATATATGATGCTTATGACATATGCCCATATTTCTGTGTATTTATATAAAATTGTATTAAAGCTGCTATTTATATGAAGTCATAGATACACTATTTGTTAAAAACTTTTATGCTAAATCTATATGGCATAAGATTGCCTTTTCATGATAAAATTATAGAAAATGCCAGCCTCTCTAGTAACATTAATATTTGGATATATTTTTCTATTAGTCTTCATTTAACAGACAAAAGACTACTTTATTAAATCTTAGCAAGAAGAGTAATGGATGTTCCACATTTAAGGGATAGTTAAATTACTGAAATATAATTGTGCAGGTGTGTTTTATGTCAACTTGACACAAACTAGAGTCATGTGGGAAGGCAGAACCACAACCGAGAAAAATGGACCCCTCCAGGCTGCACTGTGGAAAAGTTCCAGCCCACTGTGGGCAGTGCTGACCCTGTGCTGGTCGTCCTGAATTTCTAAGAAAGCAGGTTCATCAAGCCATGGGAGCAACCTAGGAACTAACACTCCTCCATGGCCTCTGCATTAGCTTCTGCCTGGAGCTTCCTGCCCTGACCTTCTGCCCTGACTTCCCTGGATGAGGGACTTACAAGCTATCAGCTGAAAGAAACCTCTCTAAGCTGCTTTGGGTCATGGTTTTTAATCACAGGGATAGAAAAGTGAGATAGAATTCTTGTCGGTGGTTCAGAGAAATTTCTAAGTGGCTTTCTACTAGACAGAGAGATAAAATCCCAGAGGTTGGAACAGCTCTTTTGTAGGCGTTGCTTTCTGTGAGAAAGCAGGATGCAAACATTGAGTGTTAAAGGTGAGCTGAGCTGAGCTGATTTTACTATTGAGAAGATGAAGCTGGTGATCAGATTTAACTCATGAGCTTGCCTCTTGGCACCAGTTCCTCATTGGTGGAAGTTATGAGGTGATTTGCTGTAAACAATGCTAAAAGGTTAATGAATTTAAGACATGCCTGTGTGCTGGCTGGTTTTGCTTGACACAAGCAAAGGTCATCAGAGAGAAAGGAGCCTTAGCCCCTATGAGATCCAGTTATAAGGTTTTTTTTCTTCTCAATAAGAGATCAATCAGAGAGAGCCCAGCCCATAGTGGGTGGTGCTATCCCTGGGGGCTCGTGGTCCTGGGTTTTATAACAAAGCAGGCTGAGCAAGCCATGTAGAGAGCAAGCCAGTAAGCAGCACCCCTCCATGGCCTCTGCATCAGCTCCTGCCTCCAGGTTCCTGCCCTGCTTGAGTTCTCATCCTGACTTCTTCCAGTGATGGACTGTGTACGATCTGGAAGTGTAAGTAGAATTAACCCTTTCCTCCCCAACTTGCTTGTTGGTCATGGTGTTTTCATTGCAGTGATAGAAACTCTGACTAAGATACTTTGCTATGTGCATTTAGACATAACATTCAATTAAGGCAGAACCAAGTATTTGAACAACGCACCACTGGGTTTAGATTCTCTGTGTTCATGCATCACTAGATTCAGTTTTTTAAAATCTTATTATATGATTTATATATAAACATATGTGTGTGTGTGTACAATATACATGTAAGGAAAGTTCTTGTGATATCCATACTGTAATACTCATAAACATGTTTGTCAAGGACGTCAAGCCCACCTGAGAGTCCAGCAGAAGAACAACTGCTCAGCTAACAATGGTACTATTACTATACTTCATCTGTGTATGAAGTTGGCATGTCTCAAGCTGGCCCATAGAAAGCACCAAGAAAGTAGAGGGCCAGCCCCATGTACGTGTGCCTCAGTGATCCTCCCAGTGTGTTAACCTGCCTGAGTGGCTTCTCCTGGAGTCTGCACCTGCCTTAATAGCCCTCCCCAGAGTGTGGCCTGGCTGTGGACATAGTGGTTTCAGTCCTCTGACAGGAGCATAATTGAGTAATTGGGGGATAGTTACAAAGAGGTCACCCTGGTTACCACTTTCCCTTCCTATTGCACTTCTCCCTTGCACCCCACATGACCTTTCCTTCTACTTATCACAGTCTTCACAGTTTGCCCCCATATTTTACACATCAGTGTCATCACTTGCTCTGGGTCCCTAAACTATGAGGTCTGTGCTGTTTCCTCTGATGGGCCTTTTCTACCCAATTCTGCTCAGCTCCACTAAGGAAAAAATAATAATCTTGAAGGTGGTCTAGAGTAAGTTGGTGGCCACTGGGATTTCTCTCTGTAGGTAGGAAGCAATGGAGACTTGGGGATGAAAACTTGCCTGTCCAGATTAGAATGAAGAAGGAGGTGGCCCAGCCCCAGGGTCCCTAAGGTCTCTACCCACAGTTTCCCATTTCAGGAGCATTCCAGAAACAGACCAGCCAAGGAGCAGAAATTCCACTGTGAGTTTCTCGGCCTGATCTTGGGTGGTAACTCAATAGCATCCAGCACAGTTTCGTACTACCCACATGGCTCTTGTCCAAAACCCTGAAAAGGCCCCCTCCCCTTCCCCATGGCTATATGAGAATGCCAACTTTCCCCAGCATCCTGTTTGCAAAGAATCACTGTTTCAGATGCTCGTCAGAGCCTCGTAATTTTGCTAGCATTCAAAAATGCAAGTCTCCGGGAATCTAAGGAGAAGGGATAAGAAATGTTAGGGCTTGACAAACAGGAAACATTGAAAGCAGGCACTGAGGAAAGACAAGACTGTACAGGATATGGTGTGGATAGTAGGTGTCCTGCTATAGTCCAAGACAGGGTAATATTTACATCAGCTTTTTCCTCAATGCCAACATCAGATCGTTTCTTTGGAGCCAATATAAGTGGCCAGAGCCTGGAATGCAGACTGAGGTGAATTCAGTGTGCTGTACTGTAGAAGGTGTGTGTGTGGCGGGGAGGGGGGGATGGGGCGGGCATGGGGAGACACTACATGAACTTTCACTGTCACAGAACAAAATAAAGCTATAAATCCATTCATTTACCAGATACATTGGTAGGAGACTATGTGGACAGGCCACAGCAAAGTGGAGAGACCTTGGCTTTTGAAGCACTCTAGCCAAGTCATCAGGTTGGCCTTGAGCTCTTGATCCCCATGCCTCAACCTTCTGATGCTGAGATTACAGGTGTGCACCATACACCTGACACCAGGAAACCTTTCCTACAAATTCCAGGTGTTACCTTATAGCATTCTTAGCTCTAGAGTTAGCTGAGGCTAAGCCTTGGTTATAAATTCTCAGAGTTTTCCCTAACACCCATGAGCCTGTTAGGTCAGATACAGCTACACATGATGATCAATTGCCACTCCCCAGCTCCAACATCTCACCTCTACACAGCGATGACAAACAAGACACGATTCAGCCAAAGTCAAGCTGCCTTCAGGACTTCTGACATGTGAAGTAAATGCCTTTTGGCAAGTAAATTGTGATACAGCCACACTATGGAGGTTTACGCTACTAAGAATGAATGATGACTGCCCTGCCAACTAACCTGGTGGGTTTCTGTACATGTGAGTGAGTGGAGTGAGGCAAAGGGAGTGAATGCCGTGACTCTACACTCAGGAGACAAACAGTAAGATGCCTCTACGTGTGTCGATGTATGTCTATGTGGGACAGTGTAGAGATGCAGCTGGGTAGACAAGCATGAATGAAATGTGCCAGGTCCTCATTGCAATAGGGGAGAAGAGGAAGTGCCACAGTGAACAATCAGGTAGAGGGCCAAACAGAAGGGAATCAGACTGAAACTCAATATTTATGGTATAACTCCACTTATGTAAAAGCTCATCAGTTTCCACCCATCCATCCATCCATGTATCTGCTATAGAAATTAAAGAGGCCTTGAGATATATAAATTGGCAGGATATACAATAAATCAAAGTCAATAAAAAAGATTTAATGTAGATAAATATACCCTCAATGAACCTATTTCCTTAAAAGAAAACTATTTCTCTCTGTACAGTTTAAGAAGAAACCTATAGCTTAGAAAGAGTCCTGTGCTGATAGATGTCATCTAGGATTTTATAGGCATCTGGAAGGTCCCACTGCTTGCTGGGTTGAAGTTTTTTGTGAGCTTGTAATATAAGGACGAGGATTATGGCAGGCATTTGGGACATTCTTTCCTAGCTATTATGTATGACTAATAGATTTTTTTTTTATCTCTCCAGCTCTCCTGAGTCACAGCATTTACCCTTTTTTTGATGGAAGACACCGAGGATAGTAATTGATAATCCAGGTAATCCAGAACATAGCTTAAAAAAAAATGTTGCTTTTGGTCATGATGTTTTATCATACAACAGAAAACAAATGAAGAAGAAGACCATACACAAGTGTCTAGATTTTTCCATTCTGTACTTAATGCAAACTAGACGCCACACTGGGTTTGGCCCTCCTATATCTATCAGTTAAGACAGTGCCTCAGGGACATGCCCTCAGGCTAGTCTGGTAGAGGCTAGTCCTTGGTTAAGAGTCTCCTTTTTCCAGGAGAGCCTAGGTTGTGACAAGTTGACAAAAATTCACCAGCATAGTCTACCACATGACACTAGGAAGAAAGTGTGTGAGGGCTGGAGAGGTGGCTCAGAGGTTAAGAGCACTGTCTGTCCTTCCATAGGTCTTGAGTTCAATTCCCAGCAACCACATGGTGGCTTGCAACTATCAATAGCTGATGCCCTCTTCTGGCCTGCAGGTGTAAATGCAGATAGAGCACTCAGAACACAAAATAAATATAGAAATCTTAAAAAAGAAAGAAAGAAAGAAAGAAAGAAAGAAAGAAAGAAAGAAAAAGTGTGTGAGAACTGACATGAGGTAATGTTCTGTGAAAGTCTTGTAGGGTCTTGAATTCTTTCCACTGGATAGTCTGCTTGTAAGAGATGGGCTTAGGAGAAAGAGCTCCTGCTGTGGCCTATGGCCAACTGACATAATGGAGGGCAATCTACTGGCAATGGGTGCCTTCCCAGCTTCCCTTGCATCTAAGTGGGGCTCTGTGGTTAGTGCTACTGTAGTGAGTACCATTTCTTGATATAATGTGACACAGAGTGTGCTGGGGTCTGGACTGTGAACCCCTCAATTCACATGTTTAAGTTATCATTCCAGTATCTTAGAAGCTACTTTGTGTGAAGCAATGACTTTCATAGGTTAATGTTAAATGAGGTCATTATAGAATGAGTTAGTATAATTTGACAAGTGTCCTTATATGAAGAGTAGATTAGGGCACACATAAAGAGTAAGTTAAGGGAGAGAGAAGGAGAGGGACAAAGGGAAGAGGAGGGAGAGAGAAGGAGGGAAAGAGGGAGAAAGGGAGGGAGGGAGGGAAAAGGAGGGAAAGAGGTGGGGGGAGGGAAAGACAGACAGAGACAGAGAGGGAAGGGGAGGAGGGAACTGTCTAGAAGCTACAATGAAAAGATGCTAGAGAAATTAACAATGGCCATATCTTGATGTGAGCTTCAAGCCTCTGACTTGCAATGAACTATTTGTTATTTAAATCAGTCTTCGGCATTTGTTAGAGTAGCCAGTGCATGCAGGGCAAACACACACACACACACACACACACACACACACACACACACACACACACACAGTACATATTTCCCCTGTTCTCTTTCCCTCTTTCCTGGGTGTGACAAGTTTGCTTAGGACAAACTTGGAAGCATGTTAAAGACAATGAATCTTCAATTAGCATGAATCTCAAAATCACCCTTTGGGTTGGAGCCTGGCACTGATGGCAATCAGGAGAATCCATTTGGGATTTTAAGAAAAAGAATCATGAACTCATGAAATGTGAAGCCACCCAGACTTTAGGATGGGTCAATCAGCTAAAATTAACCACCCCCAAGTAGACACCCTCAAGGCAAACAAGGGGAGACAGGTGGCCACACCTGGGAGAAGAGCATCAGCGGGTGGGTGTCCTAAGCATCACTCCAGGATGACGAGGTGAAGTGAGATAGTGCATTGATTGTGACAGGTTCCTTGGGGAAAGAGGAGCGAGTGTTTAAATCTCATGATGCCACAAGAAAGATGCCATGATCTGGGACTAAAGCCTTGAGTGAGTGATTCTCATTTAGAAAGAAATGATTGGGTCCTATACTGATAAACAACAGCTGTGGCAGAAAAGACAGAAAAAAAAAAAGTTGGTGTTTATACTGGCTTCTCCTGCCAGGACTTTTCATGCAAAGTGCATTGTGTGTAAGGTTTTCTGACTAAGTTACTTAATAAGTCACCAAAGGCCCAGAGTAATTAAGAAGTGGGTGGTCTATCTTGATGGGTAAACAACATAATTTATCTGTGGTCCTTTTAGTTCCTGCTTTGGGATGAGTTCCAAATTCACAAACTCATTCAGACTGAAAACTGAGCTTGGCTGTAAATGAATGAATACTCTCAGATCCAAACCTGGGACACCCCGCCCCCGCCACCCCTTTACCATGACTCCTGCCCCACCCCCAGTGGTAGCATCAGGCAGCATTCCGGCTGGGATGAGAGCCCAGGTCTGGAGTCACTGTGGATGCCAAGCTATTCTGCTCCCCCAACACCTCAAGAACATACTGCTGCAACAGGGGTAAGCCGAAGCCCCACATGGTATCACACAGTGTTATATGCCACTCTTGTGGTCCTCTTTTTCTTCTAAGCTTATGGGCAGGGCATGCAGTACGGGTTGAATGTGGTTAGGCATCACATGCCATTCATATTGGCTAGTGAAATCGGAAGAGAAACACTGGAGACCATTTCCGGGTAGGAGCACTTGAGAAAGAAACAGTGCTGGCATATCTTCCCAGCTGGTAGAGATGGAACACATGAGGCATTGCACTGTTGACCTATGGGAAATGGCCTGTGGTACCAAAGCTATCCAAGAAGGGAGGAATCCGATAGGTGTCCAGCGTTGGCCATACCCTCTGCAAGTGCTCACCTTTGTTCAGTTTGCCACTGAGGGTTTGTTTTTCGGGGTTTGTGGGGGGGTGAAGGGGGGCCATGGGGTTCTCTTGTTACTTTTCCACCATGGCTCAGCCCAAGCCTAGCCTATGAAGATCTGTGGGTAAACAGGACTGCCACTCACCCCTTAGCATCTCTCTCTTCCTCAGAATCTCAGAGCATCCTTAGCTGGGTGCATAGGTATGTACAGGGAAAGTCTCATTTCCTTAACCTCCCTCACTGTGTGGAAATGGCTATGTAACTTGAGTTCACTATGGCAGCCTGCTGTGCATAGATGAATGTGGTTGGTTCATTCGTTCATGTTCTCTCATGTTCCTTGGCCCAAGGAAACTGGGTATGTCTTCACTGTATCCTGACTCTGATGAGGGAAAGGAAAAAAAAAAAAAAAGGCAAAGCAAAGTGTCCCTTCCGATGTAAGCTTATGAAAGGCTTTTCTTCCCATCTTATTTGCTTCTTTGTTTCCCGTGAGGGCTTGTCTGCCAGCCGTTCTGTGCTTACACAGATGGGCAAAGGGACTGAAGGCAGCCTCGGTCCCACAGTCAGCAGGCGGGGCTGGGTCTTCTGTCCTGGCCCCTGTATGAAGCTCACCCTCCCTCTTGCTGGGCAAAGCTTCTTCGTATGAGCATGGACCCCACTGCCGGCCTCTCTGAAAGTTCCTAAGGGCCCTGGAACAAGTGTGACTCCGCTCTGCCGTGTCTAGATTCCTTACCTTTAGAAGTGTGGGGTAACAAATGTTTGTTCATCCCCAGCGCCTGGAATGTCACCACAGTCTCACATTAAATCAAGGAAACAAGCGAAGTGTCCTTCAGGAGGGCAAAGCTGGGAGGGAGAGGGAGCCTGATCCCTGGCCATGCTGTGGAGCTGACTATTCATATAAAAAATATAAGGAACATACGCACTTTCTTTTTTTTTTCTTTTTTTAAATTTTTTTATTAATTTATTCTTTTTACATCTCAATGGTTATCCTATCCCTTGTATCCTCCCATTCTTCCCTCCCTCCCATTTTCCCCTTACTCCCCTCCCCTATGACTGTTCCTGAGGGGGAGTTCCTCCCCCTGTATATGCTCATAGGGTATCAAGTCTCTTCTTGGTAACCTGCTATCCTTCCTCTTCTTGTTTAAGCTATGTGAATTCAGGTTTCTTCCTAAGAAAGCCGAACTTCCTCTGTGGCCGAGGCAGTTACCCAAATTCTCCTGTCATTCTTATTTGAATTATTCTGGGAAGCAAAAGTCATTGGTTCAACCTTCTCCAAAAAAGCTGAGGCACTGATGGTGTTGGACACTGACAGAGTCGGGTAGGTAAAAGCCACTTTCTGCCTTTAATTAGCAGCCAACAGAAACAGTGTCTTACACAAAGTGAGATGCACACTGTGCAAGGGACTGCTGGGCAGAAGAATCTGGGAAGTTCCCCGTTGCGTTGAGTACACTGGAAAGAAGTTTAAATATCCCCCCACATTCTTTTACAGATCAGGCTGAGCAGCTCCTTTCAAAGGTATCCACATGGGGCCATACTTGTCCTGAAATCTCAGAGAAAGTGTTCAGCGTGTTGTTGGATGGCTCCTGACCCATAGTAGCAACATGGCCCCCTCCCGCCAGTGGTCAGCTGTCTCTTGGTGAAAAATGAGCTGAAAAGGAGTCCATTCATTGACAAGAGTTATGGGCTGTGTCCAGAGGTGGCGCCTTAAACTGGGCTGGGGCCTTTAGCTGTTCTAATCCTCCAACTTAATGCTGTAAGAACCAATAGCTGCAACAGACAGATGTACAAACCATACTGGCAATGCAGTCTTTAGCCCTTCTAGCTTCTGACTGCGCAGAGCCCTGCCAGTGTGCCCTGTTCTCATTTCTGGTTTAATATGAGCTCCTGTGCATGCATGAACACCCAAGAGGAAGCGAGCAATGCAGCACGAATGCAGACTTTAATAAAAGGTATGGTCTGTCCGTCCTTGTGTTGGAAGGTAGTACCACGAAAGGTCATCCCCCCTAAATTATTCTAGCTAATTTTGTATCACTTCAGGTTCAATGTCTCACTACATGTGGGGAGAACTTAACAAAAACTGTGCTAATGTTGAGCTGAAAAATAAATAAATGTTTGAAAATAACTAAGCACCATTTCAAAGAGAAGGGAAGACTTGTCTTAGCCAAATGAAATATGCTCTCACGATACTGAAACAGCTACAGCAATAAAAACAGTGTGGTCCTGGCCCAGCGACAGACAAGTGGATTCATAGGCTGGAACAGAGAATCCAGAAATGAGTCTCACAGATCTCACCGTGCATAAGAAAAATACTCTGTCCACTCAAAAATTAACAAAACCAAACAAAAAAAAAACCATCCTAATGACTTCTGGCATACCCTGGAAGTGGGGGATACATCACCAAAGATCTAACAAACTGCAGATAAACACATGAAAGGGCAATCAATAGTGTAAGCTATTAGGGAAATGCAAATTATAGCCAAAGTGAAATACCATGGCTGTATGACTAAGCTTAGAAAAACTCAGAACCATGCATCAACAAAAAATCCAAGTGCCACAGAAAACTCTACCAAGTGGAGTTCCCTGCCGCTTCCAGAGGCAGCCTTCTCCTACACAGGTGACACCACTTGCCATATAGTATACTCCAGGGGGGTCCCCCCCCTTCCAGGTGTACACGCAAGAGAGAGGAAAACACGGTGTTTACAATAAAACCTGTTCGCAGTAACTTTGTCCATAATAAAGAAGACACCTCACATGCCCTTCAACTGGTGTATGAAGAAGGAAAATATGCTACATTAGAATCTTACTGAACATGACAGGCAATGGATTGGTGATGCCCACGCCCGGCATGGCTATATTTTCTGTTAACGCCCAGTGAAGGAGGCTGCTATAGGCTAGATATAGAATGTCCCCAAAGGCCCATATACTAATGACTTGGTCCCCAGAGTGCCACTGTGGCAAGTGGTACCGCCCAGTGAGGTCTCAGTCTCTCTGTCTTCCTCCCTCCCTCCCTCCTCCTTCTCCCTTCCTCCCTCTGTCTGTTTCCCTTCCTCTCTCCCTCCCTCTCTTCCTCCTTCTTCTCCTTAGAAAGTATGAGAGGTTCCTGAGAGTGTGCTCTTGAGGGTATTGTGGGACCGTGCGTCTATTCTCTTCTCTCTCCTGGCCACAAAGTGAGTGTTTTGTTCTGTTACACACTCCTTGCACTATTTCCACACCATGCCCCAACTAGAAAAGTGATGGGTCACCCAACTTGGGGCTGAAACCACCACAATTGTTGTTTTAGGGGTTCCAATTGCTGTGATGAAATGCCAGAGCCAAAGCAACTTATGGAGGAAAAGGGTTTATTTTAGCTTACACTTCCAGGTAACAGTCCATCATTGAGGAAACTAGGGACAGGAACTGAAGCAGAGCAGGAAACTGGAGTCAGGAAGAGAAGCAGGAGCCACGGAGGAGTGCTGCTTACTGGCTTGCTCCCCAGGGCTTGCTCAAACCTGCTTTCAGGTTGGGACCTGAAACTTGAAACCATCTGCACAGGAGAAGCACAGGCTGGGCTCTCCCACATAAGGTAATAAGAAAATGTGGGTGGTGGTGCTGCATGCCTTTAATCCTAGGACTTAGAAGGCAGAGGCAGGCAGATCTCTGAGTTTGAGGCCAGCCTCACCTACAGATTAAGTTCCAGGACAGCCAGGGCTACATGGAGAAACTCTGTCTTGAAAAAAACAAACAAACAAACAAACCAAGAAGAAGAGGAGGAAGAGGAAGAGGAGGAGGAGGAGGAGGAGGAGTTCCCCAAGGAAATACCAGCACAAGTGAAGAAGCACAGTCCCTAGAGGATGCTTGTTGGGAGCTGTTTGTGCTATCAAAGCTTCCTTTGGATCCTATAAAATGGCGATGTTGTCTGTGCCCTCCAGATGTGTAAGTGGAGAATTACCTGTCCAGAGCTATGTATCCATATTATTTCCCTCTAAAATGGGTCACCTCAGGCCATACAGAGGCGTCTGGAGTAGTGGCTCCATCTCCGTGAGACATAAATTCCCCTTGCTTCTCTGTGCTGTGCCTGCCATGCAGGAATCCTGGGAACAGTGAGCATGACCCTCCTGCTAGAGGACAAACCATCTCTGAAGGAGAAGGAGAAGGAGAAGGAGAAGATATGATGTGTATGCGTAACTCCACACTTTACGGTCCTAAACCAGTCTAGTAGAGGGGCAAGCACCTGGTGTGCCCGCAAATGCAGAATGGGTAGCAGAGAAAGGTGGTGATACGCCCCAGCTTAGGCTAGTTGCAGAAATGAGGATCATAATTGACAGGAGTGTTTCTGTCATGTTTTGTTAAGGATGTGTTTATATAGATACTTGTGGTTTCTTTCCTTGATTTCTTTATCATGTAATATAACAGCAATTAAAAGAACACCAGTGGTTATCATATTTAAGCTCTGAGATACCAAAAGAATGTCCCTCAAGGGATGTTGCTACCTATCCTAAAATTGATATGAGGGGTAGTTACATAGGCATAATTATGACCTGGTTATTGTTTACATTTGGAAATTAAGCATGACATAAGGAGAGAGAATTGTGCGTCAAGTTGACAAAGGGTGTACTTGTGATGACTTTTCTTGGCTATCAACTTGATTACATCTAGAATTAATTAAATCCCAAAAAGTGAGGGTACACATATGTGGGATTTTTTCTTAATTAAACCATGCATACATGATTATATATAAAAGCATGCATACATATAATCCTGTGTATGAATATGTATATATGTATATATATTTATGCATGTATTAGTCAGGGTTCTCTAGAAGAACAGAACTGACTATATATATTGATATATTAAATATATACTGGTATATTATTATTATATATAATCAATTATATTCCTCTAGAGAACCCTGACTAATACATCACCATAGGAAAAGTTACCTCAGGCACCTTGAAGAATGCAAAGCTCAGAGAGACTGAAGGAAGAAACCAACATGTAAACTGCAGAGCTAGAACCTGCCCTCCATTGAAGGTTTGACACACTTGCAAGCAGCTGTATTTCAGAAAGTTGCTACTTTACATGAGCCAATCAATGTCCTGGGAAACACCTGTGAAATGCTTTCCCTGAGGCAAAAGCTGTAGTGTGACAAGCCCCCTCAGGAGTGCTGCAGGGACATCAAAGTATGTATTTTATAGACACAGGCTGAACAACAGTGATGCCAGGCACTTGCTACCAACTACAAGGAACATTAGCTACTGCACCAGGACTACAGTTTTCCTGACAAGCTGACTTAACTAAAAATTGCCCCACGGCTTTCTTTTACTAAAGCAATTAACATAAATGTATCTGAATTAATTAAGTTTGTGGAGTGAAGTTTTAGACAGACACAGATGACTTGATTACTGGGGTGCAGTGTACCATGAAAGCATGGGGCTCTCACTCAAAAATGATTAAGGGTGTTCAGATGGGAACAGTAGGCCATCGAAGAGTGCTCAAGGCCCCTGTGCCATGGAGGAATGGGAGAGTCACCCAAAAAACCAGCTGTGCTCAGAATGTGTCTGACTCTGCAGAACATGGCTAAGCCCAAACCTGTCCAAACCAGAAGCCAGGCCAGCTTGTCATGTCTAAAGCACCTTGAAAATTTTAAGTCGTTTTTTTTTAACCTGAAAGGATAAAAGCTGTAGAAATGAAAAGCTGTCCAACAGCTTGAATCATTAGCAAGATGCAGATGATCATACACCAGCAGAGAGGCAACATGCACACACCAACTAGAAAGAACACCACCACTGCGGTGAACTCCTAGACTGATGTGAAAACGCAGGACCAGCCATTACCAGCAGGAGGTAGAGAGTTGGCAGCTTAAAGCTCTTGTCATAGGTTAGGATAGTCCCTCATTCCCACAGCAAAGCTTCCTCACACATTTGGGAACTTTTGATAACACCCTTTTTAGCCTTGAGCAACTTTCCCTGATTTTTATTTTCTGAAATGTATAAAACAAAAACCAGCCTTGAGAATCCATTGTATATACCAGATACAAGTCCTCAATCAGACATGAAACTCATAAATTTTCCCCCCTCCCTCCCTGCCTGTGGCTTGTCTTTACAGTCCCCAGCAGTACTTTTGGAAGAGCAGACATTTTAAATTTTGATAGTCTCTAAATGATAGATATTTTTCTTTTATACAGGGTTTCTCTGTGTATCCATAGCTGTCCTGGAACTCACTTTGTAGACCAGGCTAGCCTTGAACTCATGAGATCTGTCCACCTCTGCCCCCCATGTGCTGGGATTAAAGGCGTGTGCCATCATGCCCAGCTTGAATGACGATTTTGACCTCTTCTACTTTTGGTGCTATGTCTCCAAGATCCTTGGCTAATAAAAATTGGCTTGGGACTCAAACCTACACTGTGGCTCCACAGGCCACGTGTTTTCCCTTACCCCACTGTGCCCATGGGCTTGCCAGCTGCTGGTGGAGACCTCCACTACATGCCAGACTCTGAATCCCCAGCAGTGAGCAAAACCAAGCAAAGGTGTCAGCCTCCTGGGAACAGGGTGGCTCCAGGCTGGGAGGAAGGGAGCCTGTATCCGTGCCAGCAATATGACAGCTGTGTACTATAGAAAAAAGCAAGGGTAGAAAAGGGTATGGCGAGTGGAGTGGGCAGGGACAGTGGTGGTGGAGGGTGACGAGAGAGTCTTACTGGAGTTCATCTTGGCATGCCCCCAAATACTAGCAGCTTAAGGGGATAGGGGTTGGGGGCTATTGCTGAGGGACACAGCTGCATTGGCTCCCACAGGCAAAACAAAAGCCTGGGTTTCCCCAGTGGGAGGGAAGTCCCTGAAGGCATTAGACAGGGATGTGGTATGTTCCAGCAGCCAGGCTGAGAGCAGACTGGATACTCAGAGGAAGCTCTTTGGTTAAATCAGGTGAAAAAGAAGCTTCGATGGCCATGGCCACAGAATGGTAAAACAAGGTGGGAGTCGGATGTATTTTGAAAGAAATTTCTGGTGGGTTAGATGGGGGTGGGGGCAGGGGCAAAGAGAGTATGGGGAGGGAGAGGAGAGAAAAAAGTATTAAGACAAGAAGCATCCTGGCTGTGCTATCAGGAAAGCTGTTGGTGGGGTATCAAGCTTCTTGGGTCTGGTGGGAGTTAGTTGTGGGGTGCTTGCATGATGGGGCTGTCCACAGAGATGTCCACAAGGGTAACTGTGAGAGCTACAAGTTGGGGTCATTTTAAGGCAGGAGCCCAAGACGCCCCCAGCTTCATGCTGGGATGAAACTAGACCCCAGCTGCTGTCCAGGACTTACTATTAGAAAGACGAAACAGCAGAGGAGCCTGGAGCCATGAGGACCAAGAGAGGGGTGAGGGAGCCCCAAGAGGAGGAGAGGTGACAGGGAGGCTAGGGTTCCAGAAGGGAATGGCTAGTGAGCTGCTTCAGGCAAGTCAAGGACCATGACAACCCCAGCACTAGGATAAAGCCAGCTCCATGGTGCTTGGGTAGAAAGAGTGAATCCTAGAAGGAAGTGGGCACTGAGAGCATAGCATCGCTTCTGAATGTCTGCTGCAGAAGTGAGCAGAGCTAGGAAGGAGATGACGTGAAGGGTGGAGTAAGAAAAGTGCTGGCCTCTTGTTCCTTCTCCTCTTCCTCTTCTGCTTCCTATTCCGTTTCATCCTCCCTCCCCACCTCTTTTGTTTTATATAGATGGAAAAATGCCCCACAAGCCCTATCCTGGGAGCCAAGTGCTGGAGAAGATGTGTTAATCTTGAGGGAAGTCAAATATGGAACTGCCTGTATTGGATTTGAAGCAGTTAGTTCACTATGGCAGCCTAAAAGAACTTTGTGCCGTATAAACTTTGTCCATGAGGTGGCGATGTTGTGCCACAAAAGGAAAACTTCCAGCTATTGCTCTGTAAATAAAACCCAGGAACAACTTTCTAAAAAAAGTTTATCCTATTCATCCCAGACCACCGCTAACTGTTCACAGAAGTAGGTGGCTGTATTCCTGGCTTCCTAAACTCAACTTTAAGCAGATCTTTAGCATCCTTTTAGAGTCTAAGAGCCTTTGAATCCAGTTTGCCCAGCATGCTTCTAGCATTTTTTTTTTCAATGTCTTTTCTGTGGCTCTGGTTCCTCTGACCAATCTGCTCTAGAAAATAATTCTTCCACTGCACGGGAACAAGGAGCAGTAGACAGACTCCCCAGCATCCCAGGGTTCACCTGGCCCCCGAGCCTGCACTGAGCTGGAGAGGACTGTCCCTTCAGCACAGACCTCCAGGAGGAATGATGTTTATCATCTTAGCAGATTAAGTGCACAGCTCAGTGGCATCAGGGAATCATGTTGCTCTGTAGCAAAGCGGGGTGTTTCTGGTTGCTGAGTGTGGGGAAGGATGTTGGGGAGGCTCACACAGGAAGCCTCCCCAGCAGCAGCCGGGGCAGGGCTTGAAAGCGGGGCTAACTGCACCCGTGTACAGTTTCCTGGACCAAAGCTACCATGCAGATCTTTGCCCCAAACCTCCATGCCTTTTTAGAAATCAGGGGAAGTCACTAACATGACTTCTGTCTTTCTGAGATCTGCGGAGAGTTTCATGTTCCCTGTTGTAAGGGTTTTATGAAGTTCCGGCATTTCTCAGTGAAATCAGGGTTGTTTTTGTTGTTGTTGTTTTTTGGTTTGGTTTGGTTGTGTGTGTGTGTGTGTGTGTGTGTGTGTGTGTGTGTGTGTGTGCGCGCACGCGCGCGCGCGCGCACGCGAGCGTGCACATGCTGTGGTCAGCAGACAAGCTGTCCAGCTGCTCATCATTAAGGTTCATTTGGGTAACCAAAGCAGTGCATGAATACTGGCTTGAGCTACTGTCCCGTGCACCTGCCCACGGCACTCAGAGGATTCTGTCTGCCTGAATCCAATTCTTTGTGTGTGCACACCTAGAGGCAGCATGGAGTGATGACATGCTGTTGAAAGCACTGATTCTTGACCTGTGGGTTGTGACCCCTTTGGGGGGGGGTCACATATCAGATATTCTACATATCAGATATTTATATTATGACTCCTAACAGTAGGGAAATTAGTTATGAAATGGCAGTGAAAATAATGTTATGGTTGGGGGCTCACACAACATGAAGAACTGTATTAAAGGGTCACAGCGATAGGAAAGCTGAGAACCACGGGTTTAAAGGGAAAACCTGCGCTGGCATAAGCCCATGAGTACTAAGCCCTTGGTTTGAAAAGCTCCAAGTTAAAATCTGTCATTTTTCATAAGACACAAGCATATGCAAGATATTTCAGTGAACTGCATGCCACTGCACACAGGTGAAGAAAATAGCAAAAAAAAAAAAAAAGAAAGAAAGAAAGAAAGAAACCCTGTTAAGTGATCCAGTCAGACAGGCGCTTCCAGAAAGCATCAGAGTGGGGGTGGGGGGGGGGAGAGAAACATAACTGGGGGCAGCTGCCATGCAAAAGAACTCAATTTGCCTTCAGCTGTGCAGCAGAACCAATGCTCTGGCCCAAGAGAAGAGAGGCAGAGCTCTGGAAGAATTGTCCTCACAATGGCAATTATTTTATTTTTATTTAATTAATTTATTCAGATTACAATTCAGTTGTTATCCCATCACTTGAATCCTCCCATTCCTCCCTCCCTCCCACTTTCACCCTATTCCCCTCCCCTAGGTCTATGACCAAGGGAGACCTCCTCCCTCACTATATGGTCATAAGCTATCAAGTCTCATCTTGGTATTCTTTCTTTGAGTGCCACCAGGCCTCTCTACCAAGGGGAGGTGGTCAAATATGGGGCACCAGAGTTCATGTCCAAGTCAGTTCCTGCTCTCCATATAACTGTGGAGAACGTCCTGTCCATTGGGTAGATCAGAGTAGAGATTCAATGTTTCCTGCTTGTATTGTCTTTGGTTAGTGCAATAATTTAAGCAGACCTCCCTGGACCCTGATCCACCCGTTACCAGTTACAATGTTCTTCTTGTAGGTTTCTAAGACCCTTTGGATCCTTCTATTTCCCCATCTCCTATATTTCTCTTACCTAGAATCCCAGTGGGATGTCCTCACATCTATCCCAATCTCCTGGTAAGTGAAGACTTTCATGGGACATGGCCTTTTGGGCTAGTGCCCAATTATAAGTGAGTACATACCATGTGAGTCTTTCTGCTTCTGAGTTAACTCACTCATTATGATCATTTCTAGTCCCATCCATTTGTCTACAAATTTCGGATTTCCTTGTTTTTTATAGCTGAGTAGTATTCCATAGTGTAAATGTACCACAGTTTCTTTATCCCACAATAACATTTATAATTAAAACTCTGCACATACAGTCAGGTCATTAGCATGTACAACTGACAAAGCAAGTATTGCTGACCCAGTTCCGAGAGGGTAAGTAACATACCCAAGATCACACAGCCCTTAGGGGCCAGAACTGGGGCCCGAATTCAGTAGTTGACCCCCAAGTGAAATAAGGAACTATCTTATTTATGTCTTATTTAACTTTATTATTATTTGTATCAGTGCCTGTATGTTTGTGCACTGCTTGGTGCCTGGAGGCCAGAAGAGGCTATCAAATCCCCTTGAACTGGTGTTGCAGACAGTTGTGAGCCACAGCACGGATACTGGAAATTGAACACAGATCCTCTGGAAGAGCAGCCAGTGATATAAGCTAGGCAAGGTGGCCTGGCAGAGCAGCACACACCTGTAATCCTAGCACTTGGCAGGCAGAGCAAAAGGATCTCTGTGAGTTCAAGACCAACTCAGTCTACATAATAAAACCCTGTCTCAAACCACCCCACCACTACCCACCCACCCCCCAAAGAAAGAAATACGGAGTATCAATCTCTATGTTGTGGCGCTTTGAAATGAAAACTAATTTAAAATTCTAACCTAATTTCTCTATACTAATTTGACCGTCCACATTTAAATTGAATCCCGCTAAATAACAACATCGGCACTAGAGGGCAGCGAAGACACCTGGTCGGTTTTCCTCCATCTAGCAGAGAGTCAGAAGAGGCTTCGGAAATCCACACCCAAGTCTGCCCCTACAGTGGGGGACTCACCAGAGCCAATATGAGGGTCCACACACCCTGTGGCATACTGCAGGTCACACTGACACCCTGGTCCACCCCCGACAAAAAAACCCAGCAGAGTACAAGCTGCCAGACCCTTCAAGTGAAATCATTTAAAGATCTTAGATTGGGGTGGGAGGTGGGGGGGGCGGTGGGGGGGGGGCGGTAGAAAGATGGCTCAGAGGTTAAGAGCACTGACTACTCTTTCAGAGGTCTTGAGTTCAGTTCCCAGCAACCACATGGTGGCTCCCAACCATCTATAATGTGATCTGACACCCTCTTCTGGCCTGCAAGTGTACATGGAGGCAGAGCACTGTATACATAATAATAAATTAATTTAAAAAATCTTAGATCGGCTGAAGCCTGAGGAAGTGGCCTGGGCAGCATTCAGTGTAGGAATGCAACCAGTAGGTGCTAAGTAGAAAGACTAGCAGACCGGGGTGGGGGTGGGGGCGGGGGTCATATAACCAGGACATATTTATGCATATGAAGATTGCTAACAGTATTCACAGCTTCCAAGTATCAGCCTCCTGCTGTGACCGAACCTGGCCACGGTGCCCTCCAGCCCTCATATCACTCATAAATTGTAGCAAGAGCAGAATCAGGGCAGTTTCCAAGTCTGGGTCTCGGGTGCCTTGGACTTTTATCCCTAAGCCTATGGTGGGCATATTCCCTCAGCAGTAGATGGTATAAGCCACCTAGAGGACCCTGACCCTAGGGACACAGCCTAAGGGTGGGTGCTACAGTCATTGCCTGCAGGTACCACCCGTTACTATGAACAAGACAGCTTCTTCTTCTTCTTCTTCTTCTTCTTCTTCTTCTTCTTCTTCTTCTTCTTCTTCCCCCCCCCCCCACTTTTCTTTGTCCTTCCCCGCAACTTCTTTCTTTGGGGTTGTTGTTGTTTAGGACAGGGTCTTTAGCCTATACTGGCTTCAAACTCTTTAAATGACCTTGAACTTTTGATCTCTCTGCCCCTACCTCTCCAGTGCTGGGATTACAAGCATGGACCACTGTCCCTGGTTTGCGAGGTGCTGGGGACTGAAGCCAGGGCCTTGTGCGTGCTGGGCAGGCATTCCACAACTGAGCTGCAGCTGTCCTCTCTTGCATTCCAGCTTTGTGGTCACTATGACTACCATGGGCACTTCAGAGGGGAATTCCACAGGTTATGGGGCAACCTTCCTCCAAGTCCTTTACTAGAGTGTGGTATACATTGATTTTGAGCGGCTATAGCATGGCAGCTGACGTGGGGAGCATGGAGTTCATTTGCTTCCCACTCACAGAAAGCTGTGGAAGTTCAAGACCCAGGAGCTGTATCAGGCACATAACACAGCAGAAGACATCCCAGCGAACAGAAAGACGGAGCGGGGAGGGGGAGGGGTTCGTTAGTTCATTGGTAAGCACTTCTTAGAGGCCCTGCCTCTCAATTTAGTTGTGGTGAGATTGTCTATGAACTTGGGGGGGGGGCGGGGCATGGCGGATTCAAACCATAGCACCCAGCATGCAGTAAGTATCCAATAAATACTACCAGTTAAAATCATAGGCATTCCTGCTAAGTTACCTGCTGTTTACTTCACATCCTGCGGTATTTACATCCTACTATGGAGATGTGCGTGTACCCAAAAAGTACACCCTCGAGCCATCAGAAGTCCTCTAGCCAGCAATTTTCTCTGGTTGACTTGAAGGATCCAATCAAAAATCAGCAGCCTAGAGCAGGGGTTGGCCAGCGCGCTGTTGTAAACAAAATTCTGCTGGAACACAACCAGGCCATGTATTTATATATTGTCTAAAACTACTTCTCTCTCTCTCTCTCTCTCTCTCTCTCTCTCTCTCTCTCTCTCTCTCTCTCTCTCTTTCAATATGAAACTATTTACTATCTACCCTTACAAAGAAAAGGGTTGCCAATCCTTGCAGGGCAAGCCGCCCAGACACCCTCATCTAAAACTGCACGGGAGAGCTTGTTATTTCACAGTAGAAAATCCTTGGTTTACATGAAGGGTGTCCAAGGTATGTGGTACGGGGAGGGTCCTGCCGGAGTAGGAAAGGCCTTTGAGACCACTGCAGCCCACAACAGTGGGCCAGACACCTGATACCTTGGGGACAGTCTCAGCGTTTTCTGGTTGGCCCTGCATTTTTATGGAGGCTTCTGTTTCCTGTGCCTCTAAAAAGTTAGCTGACATGCCTCCAACAGGCCTCCTCTCAGCCTCAGAGCATGCCTACAGGTCACGGAAAAGAAGAGGGAACCTCATCAACCTGAAGCAAATGAGAGAGAAAAAAAAAACCATGTTCATGTGGAGGACCAACTTCAGTAGTTTGACTCTATCTTACTCTTGTCCCTTCAGCACTGGGTGGGGACACTCACTCAAGTGTCAGACGTCTTCCTGCCATCCAGACCGCAAGGTATTTCAGTCCAGTGGAGGCCAGAGGCTCACAAGCCACTGAGAGCTCTTCACAGCCCCTGATGATGCAGGACAGTGCACGGTTTACCACAAGGCAGAGTATAGAGCTCTGGTGCTGGCTGAGGTGAAAGCCAGGGGGACAGTCTCAGGAGGATGAAGGTGAGGAGTGGCACCTGGGTTGAAGGAGCCTGAGAAGTGAGGGCCCCAAAAAGGAGGGGAATTGGAAAAGAAGATGAGATTA
Organism: Acomys minous; assembly: GCF_964271855.1. Taxonomy (NCBI): domain Eukaryota; kingdom Metazoa; phylum Chordata; class Mammalia; order Rodentia; family Muridae; genus Acomys; species Acomys minous. The sequence continues at coordinate 61,663,011 of NC_140490.1, forward strand.
GGGAGTCCTCAAGGAAGGCAGAGGCTAAGATAATGTCTACAACGGGAGGTGGCATTGCAGCGGAAAGACTACAAACACACCCTGGGAAGACCAGGGGATACATGTGAAGACTGGCCCAGGTCCAGCATGCTCAAGAGAGGAATCGCCTGTGCACTCCCCAATATAGGGAGTGGGCTTTTCCATAGGACTGGCAGTGGTAAAAAGAGGCAAAGACCAAGATCAAGATTTCTAAAACGCAAGTCCGTCAGATGCCCAGACTCCCATCCCCCATTTCCCACTCCCGTCCCTTTCCATGCCAGATGCCCAGGGCTGCCCGGCGGCACCAACCAAGCCCACCTCACATCTCAGCTGGTTGTCTGTGATGCTGAGGACCTGAGACACATTTGCCAAGCATGCATACACCACTGAGCCACACCCCAATGGTCCTTTTCTTTTTCCAATGTAGCTCTCTACTGTTTGCCTGTGACAGACCATGACAGGAGCCAAATTCTAGCAGTTACATGCTCCATGGCACAGACAAATTCACCGCTTCTCCGAGCCTTTGTTATTTCCTATGTAAAAAGCAGCCAGAGATGCTGCCCCTAAGGAATAGGTACTCGGAACGACTTGGCCCTCAATGTGATTTTAGAAGAGTGAACTTCAGCTGTGTAGAGAAACCTGAAGTCTGTATGTGGCTAGCAGTAGCCCCAGAGGGGATCTATAAGAGGACCTGGGACCCAGGCCTCCTGCAGTTACCTCTGCGCCACTGGGCTGCAGCCGCGGAATCTGCCTCGGCCCCTGAGCTGCTCTTGTGGTCTCCTTGAGGAGGGTGGGAGGCATTTCACGGTGGTGACTGTCTCATCACGGTGCCCCCATGTCCTCATTGCTGGGAAGCCTGCCGCTGATTAGGCCTCCTGCGGGTGGTCCCTCCTCCAGGGCTCCAGCTCTGCTCTTTGGCAGTGGGTGACACCAGCAGCTTTGGTTTTTCCAAGCAGGAGAAGCCACACGGAGCAGAAATTGGAGAGTGGCTTTTCTTCACAGCACACTCAACATCTATTGCCTCTTTGGTTACCTCTGGAGGATGCGGTCGGTTGACATGGCTACCTCTCTGGGAGGGATGCGGGCATCCAGAGGCACCCATGCACCCTGTGGGGTATGGTTTGGGACCCTCACCCACTCTAAGCCAGCAAAGCGGCTGTGCAGCAGGCTTGCTTTGTGTACGGTGATGAAAAGTTCCTGTTACACGAACGACCATTTCCAAACAGCAAGCCACCCGGCAGGTGGACAGAGTGGCCTTGGAGCTTCATAGACCTGGCCTCTGTGGTGTAGACTGAGCAGCTACTTGAGGTGGAAATAGCTCTGTGACCCTGGGCAATATATACTTGCTTTCTAAGCCTTATTTCCTTATTTTTATGAAAACCTACCTGCTAATAGTTGGAGAGTTAAGAGGGAAAAATCACATCCTCCTTGCGCTATGTAGCGATACAAGTATTGCTAACTGTAACCGTCAAACAAGTGAGGGTAATTGACTTATATGTGACAGGAGACAAACTGAATGTGGACTAGGTGGATACTTCCTGTAGTCTGTGCTTGTGGAGGATCCTGGTGAGTTTGGAGCAGCCTCAAATCTCACATGCAAACGAGTCCTTTAACCACACGGCACTTTACTCTGGGCTTGAGAGTCCAACAGAGGGTTGGAGCCCTGTAATTTCCTTTGCCCCTCCCCTCTCCTCTCCTGTCTTCTCCTATTTCCCCTGCCACTCCCACCCCTTCACCCTTACCTTCTTTCCTCCGTTGTGTCTCCCTGCTCTACCTCCTCCACTTCCTGCCTTTCTCTCTAGTTCTGGGAGCTGTGTGGAATCTAGACCCTTACTGTGCTAGGCGAACACCCCACTGCTGATCTAACCTCCAGCCGCATCCCTACCCTTTAAGCAAAGAGGCTTCTACTCTGAAGGCTCCAGAAGTGAGCTCTGTCCTGTAGTTTGAGTTTGGCGACCAGGAAGATGGGACCCACCCTTCGCTTTTTATGACGAATCAGAATACGGACATGACTAGGCAGCCGGTGTTCAGCCGCAAATCGCAGGTGTGACTAAATGCATAGAACATTTGCCCCGTGATAGGAAAAGCGCGTGGTCTAAGCATCTCACTGAAGCATCCCCACAGGCTTTTTGGTCCCCATCCTGATGCTGCTTCCAGGCAGCCTCACAGACGTACAAGCAGACTGAAACTGCTCAGGAGGTGCTGCTCCTCCAGCAGGTGACAGGGCTTTCTCAGCCACCTGCCATCCACGGTCCGCGCTGTGCGCAACGGGTGTGGACATGTGAACCCAGGACCCAGAGTTGTCATCTGAATGTCTCCTGGCAATCCTGATAGATTGGGTTGTGACTGGCAAATAAACCCGGGGAGCAAACAACTGTTTCTGGAAGGTCTCTTTCACAGGCATAGCTCTCTCCTCTGTTCAGAGGTTACAGAAAGCTCTGGAAGAAGCACTCCGCGGTGCTCCAGCATGCCCAGCGCTCCTTAAGGGGCCATCCTAGAAACTGGGGATAGGGGAATGACCTCCAAGGCCCCTTGGTCATAAATCACCAGACCTCGTTAGGGCTCATCAGGCCTGGCACCACGAGTGCTAGTGGAGAAAGTGATAGTCCCTGATCTCCTCTCATTTGGGTCTCCCAACCCTGCCTCAGTGTACAGGTAACTACTTTCATGGGGACCACATTTGCTAACTGCATCTAGGTAGTTTATGCTGCTGCCACACCTTCTCATTCCAGAAGTCTCCTTGAGCAAAGAGCATGCTCCCCCCTCCCCAGTGTCAGTAGCTCCCCAGATCCAAGAGTTGTTTATCTTGATTCCTGCCCCCCCCCCAAATACACATCAAGGCCCAGGGTACTTAGAACCTTCACTGCACTCCATCTGCTTTGCAATTCTATGCATCTTTAGATACCCATGTTACTTTTACCATCTTCCCCAGGAATCTGTGTATTCAGTTAGTGCTAGGCTCGTCTCTATATTACTGGCGTCCATGACATAGATGCCAAAAGTAAAAAGCAGATGAATTAGCTGGGCATGTGACCAGGGTTATGATCTCAGCACTCAGTGGGCTGTCTCAGGAGGGTCATGAGTTCGAAGCCAACCTGAGCTTCTCGGTGAGACTCTATGAGGGAGAAAAAGAAACAGATAAACCGTAGCTCATGAATGAGCTCGAGTAAAGTTGGGACCCCATGTTATGTCAGATGCTCTCTAGTGAAGCTGGGAAGTTCTTTGCAGAATGACGGTGTGAAGTGGCAGCTACCCAGCAACCACTTCTGAAAAGGGAAATTCCAATTCTATGGTGTGAGCCTGGAAAAGCGGGTTTTGCTATTCTTAGTATTCCTTACTAATCCTTCCAAGATGTTTCTTCCACGTGGGTTGGCACCAGAAGTCCTGACCCTATGGCATCACAGTGACGTCATTGCTTGCCTGAGAATCTTCTAATCTTCATATCCTCTCATTAAAGGTTTTAATTACACGCATGCATCTTTTCTTGGTAAAGTGTACAACGAGGGATTTTGATTCACTGACATCTTTCCTTCGGTGACTTTTGTTGTTCTCTTAGTAAGTTCAGAGACAGGACCATTAATAAATAGTATTGATGACACCCCTTTCAGTGTGTTCAAATTACTCAAAGTGTAAAACGCTCAGACCCACTCATTTTAGTTTGAGGCGAAGCTCCATTGCCCAGGTTTCAAAGAGGGAGGTAGCCTGTTGTTTGCACTTAACTGGCAGATGGGTTTTATGCAGCCAGTGCAAAGCTTAAAATAAATGAACCAATATTCAGAAACCATGAGATTCTACAAGGAAATCTGAGTTTCTGGGAAATTTACCTACTTGCACACGTACAGGTGATGGGACTGCAGCCTTTGTCAGCTGAGCCTGGCAGGCTCGGGGGCTCATCACATCTTTGTGTCTATTGTTTAGGCTCCTGGAAGTGTGGCCTATGGTTAATCTGTTTTCTGTTTGTATGGGTTTTTTTTCTCAAATTGTAATTGAAGTATCAAAACTTTTGTTTAATGATTTTTTTAAAAAGCTATGGAGAAACTTAACTTTTTAGTATAAGGGATTACTGTGTCTATATGTTCCATAATTGAAGATTTTTAGAATGGGATAGTCAGAAGAAGAGAAATGAAATGATAGTAGGTTCATGGGCCAGAGGCCTTCTGGACTGTTTCTTTGTTAGGACTTGAATTATTCTGTGTTTGGCTTGTGGTTTCTGGTATTGCCAGATGTAGAATGCCCCAGAGCAGTGGAACTGGGAACAGCCACGTCACAAACATCTCCTTTTTCATCTGGGGGAGGATGAGCTGTCCCTGGGCTGGAACTGCTCTTGAGTTCCCCGCGGGCTTGCTGCTAGAGCTGCGTCTGTCTGGGATGGTATGGAATGACGATGAACTAGCTGCGACAGAGAATGGATGCTAACATCCCATCATAAACCCAGGGAACTCTGGGAACATCACTTCATCAGGAGCTGCAAACAACTGCTGCCACTGGAGGTTTTAGTGTTTTCAAAGGCGTGGTGTTCAGGCCACAGGAAGTGCCCTGTATGTGTTTCCTGTCCCTTTTCTTGCTGAACCGTGCAGATTCTTCCCTTACATTTATGTCACACACAGTTCAGGTCACAGTGAATCAACTTGTGGTAAGACAAGGCATGATTTAAAGAGATACTATTGAGAATCCTCTCTCTTCATGCTCAGGGGAAGGGCCTCGGTAGATGCCCGACAATGCAGGTGGTACTGGACATTGCAGATTACTTTTCCTAACCATTTAAGATAAATTTATCAGTTAGGTATAGTAAAAGGTCACATACAATGACCAACTAGCAAAATGGAGCAGTTAGAAAAATGTGTTGTGATAATGTTGCCAGCACCACTTTTGCTGTTAAAGAAGATGAGGCTGCTTACACAGAATCACTGTTGAGCCACCACAACGCATTTGGCAGCCAGGATGTGAAGTGACTACCAGGTGGACAGTGTCCACGTGGATATGATGAACAAAGGGACCATTACAATCCCAGGCGGTGGGGAAGAGGACTGTGGGAGATTTTATCCTGCTATTCAGAAATGCTGTGCAACGTAAAACATGAATTATTTATTTCTGGAATTTTCCATTTAGTATTTTCAGATTGTGGTTGATGGTGGATAACCAAAACCATGGGAAGCAAAGCCCTGGGTTGAGGAACCACGGCGCATGTATTTAGACAATATGGTCTCCAACCACGGTGTACCTTTTCCCAGGAGAAACAGGTGGTTTCATCTGAATAACATGATGCGGCTCTAGAAGCCATGGTTCCCTTAAAGATATCTGATGGGGTTTTTTTTTTGTTTGTTTGTTTGGCCTATATGATATTGCTTGTTCTGAGACAGGTTTTTACTATATAGCCTTTGTAGGATAAAAAAGTCCTAGCTCACCTCTGGACTTTGAAAACTCACCGATCCCTGGGCTGGATAATCCCTCCAATCCCTGGGCTTGCCCCATGCTCAGGACTTGAAATACCACCACTCCCCACCCTTGAAATCTTCACCCTGGAAAACTCCGCCCCCGGGAAACCTTACATAAAGTCCACCTCTCACTCAGTTATTTGCAGCTTCTCAGGCGAACAGAGTGAGCCACTCTCTTGTGTCTTTCCCAGTTAATCTCATGTGAGGTTGTGTGGTGTGACTTTGTTGTATTCTCTGTGGTAGTCTTTGTGGTATTCTCCTCAGAGCTGCAACACTACCACTTGGAAAACCTTTTTCTCAGAGCTATTAACATTTACAGCCTTAGCTGGCCTCGAACTTATGATGTAGAGCAGGCTGGCCTCAAACTGAGATATTCATCAGCTGTGCCTCCCAAGTGCTGGAATTAAAGACGTGTGCCACCACACCTGGCTTATGACACTTCTTAAAAGCAGCTATAGGGTTTGCTTATGACAGAGCATGCCAGCTTTTATCAAAAGGCACTTGGGACACTGGCCCTTTGTTGTGGAGCGCTACCTGATGTACTTTGGAGCCTCTCAGGACTTTTTTTTTTTCTGAGACAGGGTTTCTCTGTCTTGGCTGTCCTGGACTCACTTTGTAGACCAGGCTGGCCTCGAACTCACAGCGATCCACCTGCCTCTGCCTCCTGAGTGCTGGGATTAAAGGCGTGCGCCACCACACCCGGCGCCTCTCTGGACGGACTTTAATAACCTTCCTCATTTTGTTATAATCGAAATCTTCTCAACACTGACAAATACTGCGTACACACAATATTGTTCCTGGTTGAGAACCAATAAGCTTTCTGAGAGAGAGAGAGAGAGAGAGAGAGAGAGAGAGAGAGAGAGAGAGAGAGAGAGAGAAATGTGAGTGAAGACAAGCTTGGCGTCATGCACTTTTTTTTTTTAAAGGGTCTCTCACTAGCCTGGAATTTACCAAGTAGGCTCTGCTCAAGACTAGGTAGCCAGCAAGTCCCAGGGGGTCCACCCCATCTCTCCAGGGCTGGGATTACAAGCACACACTGCAATGCCTGTTTTTTGTTTGTTTGTTTGTTTGTTTGTTTTATGTTTTTAACACAGGGTCTGGGGATAGAATTCAGTCATTGTGGTCGTAAGGCAAGAACTCGTTACTTACTAGCTATCTGCTTTCTGGTATCTTTTGACTTTGCTTAGAATAGCTCATTAGATTTCAAATGGGATTTAGAAGTCAGAAAAATGGTTCCTCTCTGGACCCCTTAAGGTAATGGACTCTCTCTCTCTCTGAAAATTCTAAGCTGCAGATACATAAGCTCTGACCTTCCTTGTCCCTTTGCTAAGCTGCCTAATGGCTAAGTAAGCCACTTCATTCTTCTCAGCTTTCTTTCTATGCAGTGTCTGCAGCCTCCCTGCGAAAGGTCAAGGGAGACCTGGGTGCGATCACACAGTCCTGCTAGTGGGCCTGGGTTGCTCTCTTGCTAGGCCCTTCCCGCCTCCCAGTCAGCTCCTGCCCAGGTCTGTGGTAAGGTAAATACCGGTCAGACTGTGTTAGTACATTTTTGTCTCCACTTCCTAGCAGCGAACTGGCCCAGGGCCTTGGACGTTGGGCACTAAGACAAGGAGACTTGAACTCCTTGCTCCCCCACCCTAAAAAGGACAAAGCCAGGGATGTGTCCCAGCCCAGCTGAATGGTCCCTGAATGGTCCCACCACGACTCAGGGCTCATCTGCTGGTCTTATCCACAAGAGTTTGTAGCCTCACCCTTCCGGCATTGCCATTTTTGCTGAAATTCAATGGGTTCTTCATGTACACATAAATAAAGTGGGTTGGCTTTTTTTTTTTTATGATTCTTGTAAGAAAACCCAAAGCCACAGAGCTGTGTTTGAAGCTCTAAACCATGGCTTGAGGTTTCCCTCCAGCGCACACCCTCCCCGTCCACCACAGGGCCCAGCGGCTTCATAAGACACTGCCCTGCTTTGGTTGGTCTGGGAAGCCCAAGGGTTTTCAGCTGAGGAGCAAGGCAGGCTGTTAAGGGTCGATGTACTGACGTCCTTCACTCACTGAAAGGCCAGATGAGCGTTCAGAAAGGGGGCTGCTGGAAATACCTTCCCCATGCCAAGCTCCCTGGAACCCAAGTTCCTTTCTTCCTTTAGTGTTGTTGGGTAATGACCTCAGGGATTAAAAGCCTCCACCTTGGAGGGAAGTTCTAAGGAAGGCGAAACTTTCCATTCTGCAGGTGCACTCAGTAAATTCAGGAAGTAAACAACTCAGTGGCTTCAGGAGGTCCCCGAAACTGACCAGACCCTCTCAAGCATATATAAACTGTAAGAGCTACAGAGAGACATACCTAGATTAACTAACTGAGCTATGTAGAAGAGGCTCAATCCAGGAAGAGCTGACTGGAAGACAGTCCCAGTTGGGACTCCTGGGAAAGATAGCCTCAATCCTGTGGCAATGCTGTGGACTGCACAGTGTGCTCCACGTTTCCAGTTTTCATGGACTGTTGACCCATGTTGACCAAAGCCTTGTTGTCCCCGCTGTCTTTGGGTCATATTTTTTGCTCCTGTAAGCTTCCCTTTGCCATGCTTTTAAAAGAAATCCTAATAAATCCATTGGTTCACCAAGTCAGTGGGATCTTAATGTATCCTTGCTTTGGTCTGTTGTTGCTTCCTTCTCTGGGGTGAGTAGACATTTGTGCACATATCTATAGGAACAGTGTCACAACACACACAGAGGTCCCAGTTCAGGTCGAAGTGTTAGCCCCTCCTACACGGGAAGAAACTGACTTGTGTTTAAGGAACACCACACCTTTTCCCAACAAGATCCTTGAGGTCTTACCCGCAGCTGTGTGAGAATACAGAGGAAAAATCAACTGAGAATCCGGGGGGGAGGTATGTTTCATTTTAGCTCATGTTGAAATTATAACACACAAAAAGGTAACTTTATTTGCTGATAGATGATTCCTACTCACAGTGGTTGGATTTTTCTATGCTTTGACTTCATTGCACACATGATAATACATTCAACAGAAACCAAAGTTGCAGGTTTGAAATTGCATCTCTCTGCCTCTGTCTGTGTATCTGTCCCTCTTGATGCCAGGCAGGTGACAGCTTCCGGTTGGACCCAGGATCGGGAGCTAAAACCAGCAACTCTTCCCTGCAGCTGTGCTGCTTGGCTGGGGTCTGCAGTGTGGTGGATGGGTTAAATGCATTTTCAACTTAGGACATTTGTGAGCTCTGATGACTTAGTCAGGGTGCAACCCAACCGTAAAGGATTGTGGGAGGAGGTGGGCTTACTTAGTTACACAGTATGTCTTCAATATGTCTTTGTGGGAGACATTGTATACCTACTGTGTGCATGTGCCCATTAAAAATAGAATTAATTCAAGGGGGCACAGTTGGTATTGCCAGTGTGAGGGCCTGAGTTCAGATCCATAACGCCCACATGAAAAGCCAGGCAGCTGTCTGGGAGTTGTCTCTGCTCCTGTAGTAACTCCTATAACCCTCACGCTGGGGAGGCAGAAACAGGCAGATTCTGGAGCATGTGGCCTGCCAGCCTAGCAGGATCTGTGAGTTCCAGGTTCAGTAAGAGGCCCTGCCTCAAATATAAGGTGGAGAGCATCCAGAAAGGCATTTGATGTTGACCTTTGGCCTTTGCACATAAGTTCACATGGGTACATGCACACCTCCCCACCCTGCCTCTGACCACCTACAAAATGACAAATTTTTTAAAAATCTAAAGATCAACATTGAAGCTTTCTAAGATAAAGAAAAAGGGAGGCTGAGATGGCTACAGAGATGCATTTCACGATCAAAAAGAAGTTGAGCTGGAGAGATGGCTCAGAGGTTAAGAGCACCACTGGCTCCTCCAGAGGTCCTGAGTTCAATTCCCAGCAACCACATGGTGGCTCACAACCATATATAATGAGATTTGGTCCCCTCTTCTGGCCTCCAGGTATAAAGCAGTCTTATACATTAAACAAATAAGTCTTTACCTTTATTTTAATTTTTTTGTTTTTTGTTTGTTTGTTTGTTTGTTTGTTTTTTCGAGACAGGGTTTATCTAACAGGTCTGGCTGTCCTGGATCTCACTCTGTAGCCCAGGCTGGTCTCGAACTCACAGAGCTCCTCCTGCCTCTGCCTCCCAAGTGCTGAGATTAAAGGCGTGGGCCACCAACACTCGGCTTTAAAAAAAAAAAAAGACGTTGGGGGCCAGGGGAGACAAAGGAAAGTAACAAGTGAGCTGTAATGAACAAGTTGTATGTTTCTAATTTCTGGGGCTAAACTGGAGGGGGCTCTGTTCATAATTGCTTGGATCTCAGCTACCAGTGATGATGACTTACCTGATTTGAATTCCACCGTTCAGAAGACAGCTGGTACCCGAGATATGCTCAGTGGGACAGAATATGACCTGAAGAAGCCTCCTCTATAATAGCTTCACTTACATGAAGCAGTGAGCAGCAAGTCACTGTCCTGTGTAATGCCCCCCATCCCACCCCCAGTGTGGCCTCAGATTCCTGCTCACATGACACTCCTGTGACACTCAGAATGGCAGCACTATACTGAGCCATCCTCCCCATCAGTGAGTGAAGCATCGAGGATGGTCTTGGAGTTGCGACATTCTTTCCTAGACATTAGTGGTAGACAGGTACAGCCACATGCCTTCAGTCTCACCCAGTGGGGAGCCTGAGGTGAGGAGATTGCTTGGGTCTAGAGTTTAAGGCCAGCCTGGCTAACATAAGACTCATCTTAAAAACAAAACAAGTTAAATTTTTTTGGGGGGGGCGGGTGTTGTTGTTTTGGGTTTGTTTTGTTTTTGGTTTTTTTGAGACAGGGTTTCTCTATGTAGCTTTGGCTGTCCTGGACTCACTTTGTAGACCAAACTGGCCTCGAACTCATAGAGATCCGCCTGCTCTAAAATTGGCTTTGCAAGCCGATCACGGTGGCACATGCCTTTGATCCCAACACTTGGGAGGCAGAGGCAGGTGGATCTCTGTGAGTTCTGAGGCTAGCCTGGTCTACAAAGGACAGGCAGGGCTCAGTGAAACAAAGAAACCCTGTCTTGAAAAACAAACAAACAAAAAAAATTGGTTTTGTAGCAGAGTTTAAAGTTATGTTATCTAGCAAGGATCTCAATATAGAGACGCTAAATTGCCAAAGATATGGCAGTGTTCTTGAGTGATTGATCACAGCCCATATTCTTGGATGATTAGCCACAGCCCTATCAACTCTGCACAGAACAAATGTAAGGTGTTGGGGCTTCTCTCCCACGGAAAGATCTGAGAAGGTGAGGGCTTTTGACCCGTCAAAGACAAAGAGTTCTGAAAACATGAAGAAAAGCCCGCCACACGCAGCCTTTTTTTTTTTTTTTCCTGGCTTGCACCTGATGCAGGAAGCTCCGATGGAGAGCTGTATGTTTATACAATCCAAACTGCCTGACCAGCCCTTGCCCCAGTCAAAGCAAAGCCCCCTTTGCCATCAGTGAATGAGCACTGCAGTCTGCTTTGCCCCGTGTCTGTTGTCAATACAGCTGTGCTCCCAGGTGGGCCTTGGTGTAAATCTCCATCAACCAACACAAGGACCCAGAAAGGAAGCTTTCAGCTGTAGGTCTGCAGCTGCTCTGGTCTGTGGAGCTGCGACAGCCTTTAGGGGGGGGGAGGCGGGGAGCCTGAAGGCGAAGGTGTGTAGCTTGTACCCTGGGAAGCTGAAGCAGCCATTTACCGCTTCATATATTACAAAGCAGAAGAGATTATGTCTTAATTACACGCTCTTCATCCTCAAAGGCCTCGTTCCTCTGAGGCGGCCACTAGCACTTAAAGAAATCTATGGAAAACATGTGTCTGGCCTTGGAAGTTAATAACTTGGTGGTGATTTTTCCAGGGACAGAGGGGGCTTGGGTAATCACAGACGATTGAAGACAACGAACGCTGAGCCCGGTTGCAGGCGTGTAGGTGTGCGAGGGAATGTCTGGGCTCATCATGGGCTTTTCCCACTACGGAAGGTGGGGATAAGATGAGGACCACCCTGCTGGACTGGGTCCCAAGGAAATGGCTGCAGGAGAAACTGGGGACCCCATGGGGCTGTGGCTACTGTGTTGGTTTCTCTCCCACAAGCCCAGGCTGTTAGGGACAAGGAAATGTGGCAGACATTCACCCAGCTCCAAAATGAAGCAGGACCCTCCCACGCTCACCCTCTGGGCTGTCACCGGCCAGTGCCATACAGGACAGTGACAGTGCAGTCCTGCCACGAAAGTCAGCGAAGTCCTCCACGGGGACAGGAAAGCAAAGCAACCCGCTCTGCTGCTCAGAGCTTCAGCGGCTGATTTTCAAAACTGCCAAGTCTAGGACAGAGGGTGGTCTTCAAGTCATCCTTCCCTGAGAATCCTGACCCCTGCTTCCTGTTTTCATAGGATGCAAAGTAACAGCCCAGGGCTGCAGTGGGGACTTCAACTCGGTGTATCTGTTCTTCTTCATGGGGGGTGGCGGGCGGGGTGTGTGTGTGCTTGATTCCGGTTCTTAATGCCTGCTTCCCAAAGAGTGTCTTTGTACCCCCAGCTCGTCCTAAAAAGTCGGTAAATCCAATCAGGTTTAATGTTTTCATCTGGCGTTCGATGGCAATAAATATAAAACTAGAGTCAAACTGTCCATGCCCTACCACCACCCCCCCCCCCCGCCTCCTCCCCAACTCCAAAGTCACCTCCTGTTTGTTCCAGGAGACTTGAGCCTGCTCAGAAATTTCGAAAAAGCCTCCTCTAATGTCAGCGCTGACTTGGGGGAAGAAATGGAAAGTTGTAACTCTGTTCTGCGCATAATTGTTAATAGAATTGTGGTTTCTTTCTTTCTTATGTGACCTTGTTTTCCAAATTAAAAACCCTCAGTGACTCAGCCTGCTGCTCTGATCTGAGAAACAAAGAAGCAGCTTTTGTGGGGATCTAATCACTGGAGCTGGAAGTCTCACAGGAACGCAGGGGTGGGGGCTGGACACAGGTCCATGGTCTGCTTCTGCCTCTGTTCCCCCATGCCCAGAAATCCGCTTCCACATGCAGTCCTCCCGGCCAAGTCAGATCTTGCCCTCACCTCAGGTTGTCCTGACCTGTGTCCTGACCGTAAAGTCCTCGCTGGGTGTTTCCAACCTACCGGCCTCTCCCTCTACCCTAGGAGGGAAGGCTAGGTCCTTGTCTTCAGTAGGGCTCCTACGCTGTGATGGAACACTGTGATCAACAGCAACTTGGAGGGGTGGGTACTTGGCTTACATATCCAGGGTCACAATCCACCAAAGGAAGTCAAGGCAAGAACTCAAACCAGGCAGACAGCTGGAGGCAGGAGCTGATGCCTCAGTCATGAAGGGGTGCTGTTTACTGGCTTGTTCCTCATAGCTTACTCAGCCTGCTTTCTTATAGAACCCAGGACCACCTGTCCCGGTGGCACCAGTCACAGTGGACTGGGCCCTCCCACACCAATCACTAATTACTAACGCATGCTAGAGGCTTGTCTACAGGCAATCTCACGGGAAGCATTTTCTCAACTGAGATTCCCTTCTCTCAGATGACTATAGTTTGTGTTAACTAACATAAAACTGGCAGCCCAAGGCTGGATGTGCTCTGCTACCAGTCAGGTGGGATGGCATAGCTTGAGGGGACTTGGAGCAGTTGGCTCTCTCAGGTGAAAGCATAGAAATCCTGGGAGCTCGCACACTGCATTTTCTGTGGTCCTTTCCATCCCTATGGGTTAAGGGTAGCACAGTCCACTGTGATGCCGCCTGTAACTCCGGCCTATGACACTAACAACTTAACCCAGGCCCAGCGCATCTTAGACCTGCCACGGTGAACATGGGCATGCATGCCTTTTTAGAGAAGTTTCCACAGAGTGCACACACTGTGTGTCATCCAGTTCACCCCACCCCCATCCTGCCCCCCAAGTTGTCTGACTCAGATGTGTGGGGATTCAAGTTGGAGTTTCAGGAAACTCAGTTGTGAATTGTGGCCATCATCAAGTTGGCTTATGTCGGTCTACCTTATGAGACGCTTTTAAGAACCGACCCAGGGTATGGCACATGGCTAGTTGGCAGAGCCTGGTACTCATGACATCTCTTTTATGGCACCCACAGTGCTACAGGAGTCCCGGACAGAGCTCATGGAGGCAGCCTCACCACTCACGATGTTCATGGAGTTTCCCAGGTCCAGAAAAATGGACCATCATGGCCCCATCTCCTTTTCCGTGGGAGCTGAGATCCTCAATGCTACAAGCAGCCTGCCCCCTTTCAGCGCCATGTGGAGAGGAACTCCAGCCCTTCCCCAACAATGAGTGTACCCTGGAGGTTCCTGAAGCCATTGCTTGCTTGCGTTAGAGAGCTCTTGTCTTAAAAGATACAGAACCTGTCCTGCAGACACTGAGGGCTCAAGGGAAGAGATGGAAGTGGGCCATTACTTTATTAATGTCTTTTAGGCTTGTTTTGCCGTAAACACACATAGAGTAGTACAGGCAGCCTGTGTGGAGTACCATGATCAGACGTACCCTGACTTGCTGCGGACCTGATGTCTAATGGTTATAGGTTGAACTGAGTTCATCACACACACACACACACACACACACACACACACACACACACACACCTGATGATGATGAAATAAACTAGAGTCTTTGATATCTAATTTGATTGTCAATTTGACTGGATTGAGAGGCTCCTAGGAAGTACTGTTGGATGTCTATGCGAGATGTTTCCGGAGATGGCTCACATATGGGTCAGTGAACTGAATGCCTGTTCACAGTGTGGGCAGCACCTTTCCCGTAAGTTCATGGCCTAGTGGACAAAAGTAGAAGGGGGAGCTTGCAGGCACATGCACTGGACTCTAAGTGGGAGCTCCCTCCACACCACTCCCATCAATGGTGGACAGCAAGCTCTAGGCTCCTCGGCCTTTGAGCAAGCGCTCGCACAGCAGCACTCCCACCAGCTTTCAGGCCTTCAGTCTGCAACTGGGCACACACCATAGGTCTCTCCCTTTTTCTAAAAGATTTATTTTTAGGAAATTTGTAAAATTGTGTGTGTGTGTGTGTGTGTGTGTGTGAGAGAGAGAGAGAGAGAGAGAGAGAGAGAGAGAGAGAGAGAGAGAGAGAGAGAGAGAGAGAGGGCGCCTTTGGCGGCCAGAAGAGGGCATTAGATCCTGGAGCTGGGCTTACAGGCAGTTGTGAATGGCCTGAGGTGGCTGATGAAAACTGAACTCTGGCTCTCTGTAGGAGCAGCAAGAACTTCAAGCCTCTTAGTTATCTTTTGCCCCCACAAGTACCTCTTAGTCCAAGACTTTCAGCTTTTAGGGCTGAGCAGTTACTGTTTTCCCCAATTCTCTAATGTTCACTATTGTGGTACTATCCCTCCCACCTTTGTTTGTGTAAGTCCCTTCCCCAGGGTTCTGTTCCTCTGGGGGGGACTCTAACCCAGAGTCCAAACCACCAGTGATCTCATTTGGGGACTCCATCTTGACTGAAGCAGCCCAATTGTAATGAGGTCCTTAAGGCAGGCCCCAGTCTATCCTGATTGGCCCCATATAAACAAGGAACACTTGGGCACAGTAGAGGCTAGCAGATCAGAGAATCACGCAGAGGCCCCGGGGGAATATGGCCTCTCCTGTCAAGGAGAGACCTGCAGCAGCCCTTCCCCCCCAGCCCTGAGAAGGAATGTCCCCCACTGAACCTGACGTAGGACTGCTGGCCTCCAGCAAATTCCTGTCCTTTATTCTGAAGGAAGAAAGGGCTTTGTTTGTTTGTTTGTTTGTTTGTTTACTTACTTACTTACTTACTTACTTATTGGTACATAGTTTCAAATGATTCAGTTCATGTTCCTGGGCCAAGAGCCAGGGGGGAATAAGGTTTATCTGTATGTCTTCCTGTGAGTGAGAGGTGTGGGTGTGTCTGTGTGCATAAATGTTCTGATGTGTTTGCATGTCCTTGTGTGAGAGTATCTGTGTGTGCACAAATGTCAAAGTATGGGTGTATGTATGGTTATGGCTCTGAATGTGTACAAATGCCTACCTATGACCATACCTCTTTGTGTGAGTATGTGCTTACATGGTTGTTAATGCACAACCATATATGTACAAATGCTCAGGTATGTGTGCATGTTTGTGTGTAAGTATGTGTATGGGTATGTCTCTGTGTATATATGTCCACAGATGTCCAGGCATATGTGTGTGTACACATGTCCAACGATGTCTATAAGTCTGTGTGTATAGATGCACCTTTGCAATATATACAAGTGTCTGTATGTCTCTCTGTGTATATTAAGTACCTATATGTCTGGATCTCAGTGTATGTATGGGTGTGTTTGTATGTATATGAACATCCAGGTGTAATGTGTGCCTGCCTAGGTGCCTTTTCTCTTGGTGGGTAGCTTTGGCATGTGTTGGTCTGGAGTGTCCTGCCTGGTTGGCTTTGTTGTACTCTGGTCCCCAGGGAAGACACAGTATATCTTAGTGGACCAAGGTTGCAGAAAGAGCAAGAGTGGGCGGAGCTAACTACTCATCACCCTACCTTCTGGCCAGGCTTGGCCTGTTTGAAAGCAGTTTTACACACTTGGTAGGCCTCTATGGAAGGAGAGAAGTTCAGGGCGTTAACTCTCAATTGCCCCTCAGAACTCAGTTGTTGCCTCACAGACATTTATGACAAGAGGCCTGTGATCTAGTCCTGGATGGACAGGGTCCATAACACGCATCTGACACAAGGCCTCCAGAGAGCGGCAAGCTGAGTGTTTATTGGTTGGCTTGCTGTGGCCTTGGAGCACTCTGAACTCCAAGGGAACTTCTTGGACCTTCACCCCGCCCCCACCAGTGATCTTGCAGCCTGTGTTCTGTGTCCCTGGCCCCGTGTCTATATCTGTGGCAGTTTCCCTCGCTAAGATCATATTTCACAAGGTTGGGTAAAATGTATTTCCGTTCTGATAAAATATATTATAATATATTTCCATCCTAAATAAGTTGGTGCCTTTCAGGGTTAATCCCCATGGTACACAGTAATTACGGAGCCCTGAACCTGCGGGTTTTCTTCTGAGAAAGCATCCTACTCCATCTTAGGCAATGCAGTTATGTCCCTGATAGCCCAATCCCTCCATAAAACCAGACCCTCCAATTCCTAAAGGGACTGTTCTTCTGAAATGTCTAGAACTTGCTGCAGCTGCTCAGAGACTCTGAGCATGCCAGACTAGAAACCTCCTTTCCCAGAATCTAGGCAGAACGCTGCAGGAGCAAATGTGCTGGCCTTTTAGCCTAAGGGTTGGTGCTGGAGACCAGACATAGCAGTGGCTTCAGGAGACAGGAGGCTGGACTGAGGGCTGCTGTTCCTATGAGCCAGAGCTGGAAGTATGCTCCTCTAGACCTTGTCTCTCCCTCCCTCTCCTTTTACCCCACGTCTCTCTCCCTTTTCCCTATTTCCTTCTCCCTTCTTTTCTCTACCCTCTCTTCATGTTGTCCTGACTTGCCTTCCCTCCTCCCTTTCTTCTCCTCTCATTTTTATCCACTTCTTCCTCTTCTCTCTTCTCCCCTCCTCTCTCTCTCTCTCTCTCTCTCTCTCTCTCTCTCTCTCTCTCTCTCTCTCTCTCTCTCTCCTGTTTCCTTCTCTCTTCATCCCTGCATGTTCTTCCCTGACACCTTTGTACCCAGGATTCTCCACTGCCTCTTCTCAGAGAGTACAGCCTCTCTCTCTCCTCCACGCTCAGAACCTTGTGAAGAAAACAGAGGGATTTCTTTTCTGAGCTACCTTCTTCTGTTTGGAGAAATCTGTCCAACACTGTGCTGTGTGTTAAGTTCTAAGCTGTGTTGTTCCAAGGCAGGGGGACTGGAGTGATGTCACTTGACTCTGTTTTTGCAACATCTGCTAGACTAAAATGGTACTCTCATATACTTGAATAAAAAGAAGATTGTACTTATTTATTTTGCCATAGGTTTCAAAAATTGACCTTGTGTTTTCTAATAATCAGTGAGTGAGACATTCGGGGTAGAAAAACTATTTTTAAAAAGCCAGCCTTTTAGATCTACGCTCACTCATTAACAGGCTAGCCTTAACATGGGCCAGGAACACCTATTAAAACATCTCAGCCGGCGTGTGTTTGTAGACCTATGGTCTTCAGAGTGTGGTCCCTGGACAACATCTTCAGCAACTTTGAGAGCTTATCAGAAATACCAGTACTTGAGCTCTGCTTGGACACAACGGACCCCAGTAACCCCTTGTTAACAAGCCCTCTGGGCCGTTCTGAAGGTCCACAGGTCTGAGAGCTACTGCTTGGAGAGAAGACCCACACCACCCTGTCTGTCTTTGCAGTGTCAAATGAAAAAGCTTTTCTGGGCCAGGTGTGGTGGCACACGCCTTTAATCCCAGCACTCGGGAGGCAGAGGCAGGCGGATCACTGTGAGTTCGAGGCCAGCCTGGTCTACAAAGTGAGTCTAAGACAACCAAGGCTACACATAGAAACCCTGTCCCGAAAAACAAAAACAAAACAAAACAAACAAACAAACAAAAAAGCTTTTCTGGGCAGTTCAAACCTAGACCCTAAGGATGAAGTGTAAATCAGACCAAGATCTTCATGATACATCTGGAAAGGCCTGTAGAGGTTCATGTGTTGCCTGTGACATTAGTAGAGATGTAGCAGCCTAAATAGGGAGTATTCCAACCACTGAGAGGGCTTGACTAGGCAGGTTGTGGGACTACATCTTTTCTTTCTTTTTTTGTTTGTTTGGGTTGGGGGGAGGTTGAGACAGGGTTTCTCTGTGTAGCCTTGCATGTCCTAGACTCGCTTTGTAGACCAGGCTGGCCTCCAGCTCACAGAGATCTGCCTGCCTCTGCCTCCCCAAGTGCTGGGATTAAAGGCGCACGTGCCACTGTGCCCAGCTTTTTCTTTTCTCTCTAATTCCCCATATCTGAGAGGAACAGCTTGTTCCAGCATATACATTTCCATCACCATGTGCTACATCATTCAGGCCTAAAATCCACCTGCTTGCCTTTTGTGTTCTGCGAGCTGCTCATCGGGTACTTGGTGTGCTGATGGGAACTCACCGCCCCCACCTCCAGGGAAACAGAAAGGCTTAACTAGGTAACCACATGGGGCTTACAGAGACAGTCACTGCCCAGCCCTGGCACGAGCCCGTTCACCTGTTGTCTTCCTTCTTAGTTTACATAGTTCTAACTAAAAACAGACACAGAAGAGCCAGCCACAGAATATTCAACTGTCCTTTTGCGTATCGTTTTATTCTGCCAATGAGCAGAAGTTCTGAAGAGTGGAAATACACTCAATCAAATGGGTGAGCAGGTGCTTAGCACGTGGGGTTTGTCCCCAAAGTATACAGACGGTTGAGGGGTTCAGACCCCCCCATTGAGTTACTTAGTTATTCTTACTTCTAAGAAAAAAACTATAGCACTTGTTTTTAGAATGCTTTGCCAATATTTTAGAAACATTTAAAACTAAGAACTTGAAAAAAAGAAGAAATGACTATTAACATGCCTGTATGCTTGTGTTTTGAAGGGAGGGACGGTGAAAAGAGAAGCAATTGTTATCCACAAGCAAACTGACCTTAGTTGAGAACTCTACAAGCTTAAAAGGTGTCAAGATCTTAGCAGATAGTAAATAAGGTCAGGATTGCTAACTAGTTCCATCAGCTTTCAGGATCAAATTTTATGTGGAAAGAATAAAATAGAGAAAATTCGAAGTGTTTTTTCTAAAAACGGAAAGCATAATTCCCGACTGAATTGTTCTAAATGCCTGTACTGATTAGCACCAGCTTTGTGTTGTTATACGTTTTCTTAGCAGTTTTTGAGCCCAGATCCTCATTGCACCTGTCTCCTGGTCCACCAGGGGGCGCGCTGGTCCTCCGGATGCGGTTGGCCAGACCGGCCTAGAGTTTGAGGTCCCGTCATTCTCTGTATAAACAAGTTACGTTCAAGTGTTTAGGATATAAATTACGACCATGCCGGCTGCCTTGGAAGGAATGTAAACACAGCACTGTGGTCGGAGCAAACTCTGAGACTGACTTCATAATTTATAGCAGGCCCCCCGAGCAACTCAGAATAAAAGACAAAAAGAAAAAAAAAAAGAGAGAGAGAGAGAGAGAGAGAGAGAGAGAGAGAGAGAGAGAGAGAGAGAAGGGGGGGGGGAGAAGACTTAAAATGCAAATATGATAGTGCAGAAATAAAAGTATTTAACTTATTTTTTAATACAGGAAAGAGGCCTAAAGGTTAGGGATATAGCTAAGAGTTCTGAAACTACATGTTTTATTCAGGGGAACACCTCGAAGTCAAAATTCATTGAAGTAGGGGGAAATCATACCCCTCTCCTGAGTTAACAATAAGTGTATGGGGCGGGGGAGGGGGGGAGTTGGACGAAAAGAGAGTTGCCAAGAAGCAAAACCAAAGACGAAAATCCAGCCCCCAGTTGACGGAAAAAAAATCACTGCAACACGATTACCAGTGAACACTGCTCTGCTCTCGACAGAAGGGTACTCTCGGTGGGAAATAAGTCCTTTAGCCTCACTGGACTATTTTCTCATTTTAATGCCCTGCCAGTTCTGTGGGTAGCATTCAGGATTGGGAAACCTGGCAAGAAAAGAAATAGAAGCTGTGCAATCTTGTGGGAGCCCCTGTGGAGGGGTGCCCGGTTAAAACCTTCACGCAGAGGGCCCATAAGCCCCTTTGATCTGACCACCACCCAAAGCAAAGTGCAGCCGGGATGGGCTGCTTGAGGCTATGGGTGCTGGCTCCCTGCTCTGCCCTTACATCTCCCAGCTGGTGCTGGTGGGAAAGAGGAAGGAGAAAAAGGGCAGAACTCTTGGGCACAGGAAAAGAAACAAAGGAGGTTCAAAACTGGGCTTCCTTAGATCAAACCCTTGGCTTGCAGAATCTCGCCTGATTTTTTAAATTTTCATTTAATTATTTATTTATTTATTTTTTTTTTTTTTTGGTGTGTGTGTGTGTTGTTTTTAAGTTCCTTTCACTTTCTAGTTTTTGTTTGGCTAGAAAAAAAAAAGTAAGAGTGGAATAGAGAAAGACATATAAGTGTCCTCTCTGCTGAGAAGACCCACAATCAAGACTGGCCTGGCTTATTCAAAACAGAGAGAACTTCCATCATGTCAGTTGTACAACTTAAGGGTGGGCAGTGTAGAGCTGCAATGTTGCCTGCAGGGTGTGGCCATGACAGGGTGACTGCACAGAAAAGGGTTCCTAAAACAACTATTTGTTATACACATTTTATTGGAAAAAAAAACTTAACATCAAAATATTTTGGCAAACTGTAAAAGTATACATAAGTGCAAATATACCCTCCTTTTAAAATACAAGCGACGTGTGAGTATAAGAAGATCATAAAAATACTTTAAAAATATGGTGGTAGAAAAACAACCTTGTAGAAATGTTGTATTGTCACAATACTGAGAGCCACCTTCTCAAACTAGACTCAGTTCTTTATCTCCTCACAATGTTCTTTGGCACCTGTAGCCGAAGGGAGCGTTGGGAGTGGGAGAATCTACTGGGCCAGGCAACTAGACAAGGCTTTCTAGAAATACTGTGCTTTTAGCACTGCCCGCTTTGAAAAGTACACACTAAGACACACACACACACACACACACACACACACACACACACACACACGCACACACACACCTCCCTTTTCAGACGCCCAATCAGTGAAGGCAATGGCCACCCCTGAACTGAAAGGTTTATGTCTTACATGTAGTAACGTTTTTTTACTGTCGTCTCTGTCCCTCTGCTGGGGTATTTGTTGCCTTGCCAAGGTTTCCTCTTCCACGGGTGGGCAAATGGGGGTGAGCAGGACTCCCTCTGGGCGTTTGTCTAGGTGACGGGTGTACTACTTACTGCTATCCGTGTGCACAGTGTGTGAGTCCGTTGCAGCTCCTAGCTGCCCCTCTCGGAGGGGAGAGGAGGAAAGGGCAGAAGAGAGAGAGGCAGCCTTCAAGGCCTCTGTCCATTCACATAACACAGGGCTTAATATCTTGGCACACGGTCTGGTGATGATGGTGATAATAAGAGCCACTAGCGGAAGGGTGGAAAGAAGAAATGCCATTGAAATTGAGGACGAAATCTTTTCTGTCACACACTGGAGTGGAGTGATGCTGGTAACGGGGCAGTCCCACTGAAAGAAGAAAAAAGAATAGGAAATCTTTTCAGTGACACTCACCCAGCTGACGGGGGGGGGGAGGGACGACAAATATTCAAAAATTTCAATTTAATTTGTGTTATTTTGACTGAGGGGTGCAAAAGCAGCTTGTGGCCTTTGGGTATATGCTATAAAACCCGTAGAAAAAGTGGGCATCTCTCAGAGCATCCTGAAGTCCCAAGATGCCCGCCTTGCTTTGGCTTTAAGTACCCATCCTTGAGAGATAATCTGTTCATGAACTCCCCTTTGTCTCTCTTGAGCTTGGAGACCTTTCTGCGAGGTCTGGATTCAGGCTACCCCGGGCACACGCACACTACCACTTCTGCCGCCTTCGCCTCTGTTTTTGTGGCTTGTTTGGCTGTCTCAAAAATCTGGAATCAGGGGGCTATCTATCCCCTTCGTCCACAGAGGGTGACAGAAGCAATACCCTGGAGAAGAGGCATGGGAGGCGGGTAGGAAGAGAGAAGAGGGCAGCCCCTTCCCATCTGCAGGTAGCAGGCATCTCCGTAGGTCCCAAACCCCTTCGGCTTTGCCTGGGCCAGTACCAGCCAGGAGTTAATAGAACCGAGAAGCAGCCTCTGGCCTGGGAATCTAGAAGAGCTCGGAGTACCCGAGGGTACTAGTGGAGCCTTGGGGACTTCTGTATCCAGGAGCCCAGGGCGTGAACCATTCTCTGCCAGCGCCAACCTACCGCCCACTTTTGCTTTTGCTTTCCCAGCCCGGGGGAGCAGTGGGCTCTGGGTTTCAGCGCGCATCTCTGCGGCGTAGGAAGGCATTTGTGAAGCCTTCCCCAACGCACCCGGTTGGTGTGATCAGCACAAGCCGCATGCCTGTGTCGCCCCCAATGCGGTTGGCTGTGAGTTGAAGAAAAGTGTCCGGTCCACCAGCGACACGTAAACCCTATGGCGGGTACCCATTGCTTAGCGGCCGGTACAACACGGCTACAGGCAACCGCTCAGAGACTCCGCTCCGGAGAAATGACCCAGGTGCGCGCGCAGGGCGACCCGGTCCAGTGCTGCTACGAACGGACGACGAGAAGGGCCCGAGTTCGCGCCTCCACCCCAGGCCGCTGCCCGTTGCCGCTGGGCCTCAAAGGAGCACAGGCACCCGCTGGCGAGGGCCGCGGGGCGCTCACTACACACAGCCAAAGCGGATTCAAGTTGCCACCGACTCCCTGAGGACGCCGCCTCTGCCACCCTGTTTCAAAGTGGAGGGTGCAGTGCATTTGCAGGACGAGGGTCGAGCTGTGTGTGTGTGCTGGGAGCTGTTTTCAGCCATCCTTGGGCCACCATCTCAGCCTTGCTTGGCCTCTAAGTTTCACACTCGGGACCAGACCCTACAGCGTCCCTATGTACAACGCGGAGCTCTTTGAAACCCCCTTGATAAGGTCTTTACTGGAGGTAACAAACTCGGAATAATATTCTGGGAAGTGAAGGGGACAAATGGGCCAGGAAGAAGTGGCAACAGGGCCAGACTGGCCCTGTCCAAGTTAAAGGGTTAAACCGCCATATCCGGGGAGTTCTGGGTTTGTGTGTGTGTGTGTGTGTGTGTGTGTGTGTGTGTGTGTGTGTGTGTGTGTGTAGCGCCTAGATTGTGCGGCCTGGGACTTGGACCTAATAGAAAGGTCAGAAATGTCTCTCTTGTGCATTTGCTTGTTTGTTTCTCCCTAGAGTATCGTTTCCTGACGGCTGGGAAGCCTGGGAGCCTGAGTTCAAGGTAAACTAGATCTAACCAAAAAGAGAAGGACTGAGGGCAGGGCCAGAGCAGTGGGCCTAGTGGATGGGGGGAGGGAGGCAGAGGTCCCAGTGCAGTGTATAGGAGGGAGACTGACAGCTAGCTGGTGTGGCAGGAGGTGGGGGTGGGGTGGGGAATAAGAGAGAAAGGGGTCATCTGTATTGGTTACTTGTTGAAATTCCCATAAAATTGAACAAGACTCTGTTCTCTGTGGGTTAAGTCAGCCTAAAATCCTCTCCCGTGTGGTCCTGCCTAGACTGTCTTTGTTTGGTTAACCCCGGAGACCCCCCAGTTAAAAGGCTTATTTGGGAAATTTCTCCAAGATCTTTTTTTTTTAATGCTGTTTCTTGGCTTCCCCATCCCCCCCCCCCCCCGCAAGCCCCTGTTGCACATGTAGTCACAAACCTACGAAGGGATGCATCACCCTGTGAACTTTCTGATTGGGGCGGAAAGTAAGTGTGTGGGAGAGAGCACCTTTGGGCTTTGCCCCTGACAGTCAGGCTCCCAGATTTCAATCTGCACCCCTGTGGGAGCCTCAGGGGAATTAATGAGGCTTTATCTCGATCCTCTGGATAAAGCTGGCCAAACACAAAATTCTCTCCTCCACTCCCTCCTCTCTTCCTAACCTCCGACACTTTTCACAAGTCAATAAATTTTCATAATCTGCAACCCACACAACATAAAGCAGGCACAGTAAAAAGTGGCCTCTAGGCACATTTCTTGGGGGTATCACACACCCATGTGTGTTCGTTCAAAGATTCCTCAACACTTCGGTGCCTCTTGTGAACAGCACTGTTCTTGGGATTCAGTTCTGCCTATCTCCCCTTCCCTGCGACCTCTGTTTATTGCTTGCTCAGGTAAGCGCTATTTCCCATTTGCTCTGCTTGGCACAGAACCCCTCCCTCCCTTTCTGTCATTTACTTTGGGAACCAACGTAGGACAAAATGAACTTTGAAAAGAGTAGGGGGAACAAAACGAACCAGACCCAATTCCTGGACCAAGGTCTCCAAAGGTCACATGCCTTCCTTCAGAGCTGACTCTGGCCTAATTGGGAGAAAGTCCTAATGCAGGGTGAGAAGGTCAGGACTTGGCATCATCCTTCTCCAGTCTGGGGAGTCTGGGACCCGCCAGCAGGCCCAGGGTATCAGAGAAGGGTGTAAAATAAAATCCTCCCTTCCTGCCCAGGAACGGGTGCCTGCCGAGTCCACCCCACCACCTCAGCATCCCAGTTCCACTGACCTCAGCCCTTAGAGGCTCTCAGAGGCTACACTTGCAGTAGGCCTGGCTGCTCTTTATTACCTGAGAGATCCTCGCGGGCGTTCTGGTGTAAGTAGCTCTGCTCCAGAGAGTAGGAAGACATGCTGGGGTGCAGACCAGCAGAGGCCGCAGGATTACTGCTTGACGTCAGGGCAGGCGGCTGTTTGAGGTAAGGTGAAGCGCCGGGCGAGCTCCAATGTGCCGCCGGGCTAGTATAGGGCGAGTGACACTCGATGGCGCTCGCCATGGCAGGGGATGAGGGCACTGGGCTGCTGCTGCTGTCCGGCCCATAGTCACCGCCGCCACTGCCTCCACCTGCTGCCGCCCCAACGCCCGCAGGCCCTGCGGGCACCGGGCAGCTGGCCATATAGGTGGAGCCCGGGTTGGGCGACATGTGGGGGACATGGTGGTGGTGGAGGTGGTGTGGATGCGCGTGACCGGGAGCACCCGCGCCTGTATCATAGCCTGAGGGCATCATGTCGAGGCCACCATAGCCACCCTGCCCATGGCAACCCAGAGGCGCTGAAGGGGGCGCCTGGAAGTCGAAGCCCTGGGGCAGCAGCGAGGCCCCGAAGCCCAAGCCGCTCACCACCCGATGGTACATGGGCTTGAGCGCCTGGCACTTCCGTCTGAAACCGCGCGGCCGCCGGCGGAATGAGCCCTCCTCGAACATGAACTCGCTGGCCGGGTCGATGGTCCAGTAGTGGCCTTTGCCCGGCCGCCCGAGGCCCTTAGGCAGCTTGATGAAGCACTCGTTGAGCGAGAGGTTGTGGCGCACGGAGTTCTTCCAGCCCTGGTAGGCGCCACGGAAGAAGGGGAAGCGCGCCTGCAGGAACTGGTAGATCTCGCTGAGCGTTAGGCGCTTGCTGGGCGAACTCTGGATGGCCATGACGATGAGCGCGATGTAGGAGTAGGGCGGCTTCTCTGGCCGCCGCAGCCCCGAGGTCGCCTTCTTGGTGCCTCCGCTCCCGGTGCCAGTGCCGCCGCCGCCGCTCGCTGCACTCTTGCAAGCACCCGAGGAGGCGCTGACCGAGTTGGAAGAGGACGAGGCACAGGAGGCTGAGGATGAAGATGACGACGACGAGGTGGACTCCAGGGTGGGCAGCGGGCGGCGGGCTCATTAAGGCGGCCTGGAGCACGCCGGGTGCGGGGCTGCACGCGCGGCGGAGTGGGGAAGGCGGCGGGCGCGGCGGCGGTGGCGGGGCCCGCCCTCGGTGGTCATCTGGGAGCTAGGAGCAACGCCGGGTTTGGGGGGGCGGACCTCCGACCCGGAGCGGCAGCGCCGGAGCCGGGTCAGCCCACAAACTGGGCGAGCACCCCTAATCCGCCTGCCGCGCTACAGCAGGGGCCACTGCGGGCCAGCGCTTCGGCGTCGCCTCCCTCAGCTCCTCTGGGCTTCGGGCGGCGCGGCGGCGTGTCGGAGGCAACGCCCCGCGCATCCCTCTTCCGAGCCTCCAGCCCGCGCCTTGCGCAACCGACTTCTAAGCCACCAAGCGACGCTGCCCAGAGCCGGACAGCTGCGCCCTCGAGCCGAGACCTCAGCCCGGACCCCGGGGACTAGCCCGTCGTCTTCTTTCAGGAGTGCTCCTCTCTCTGTCTCTTGGACTTCCTCCCTGGCGCTCCCTCCCCGCGGCCGCCTCGCTCCCTCCCTCGCTCCCTCCCTCCACCCCACCCCGCCCTGCCCCCTCCTCGCTCCGCGCCGCCCGCCTTGGGGAGGGCGCACTGGCCGCGTCATCCTCCCCCTCTGACCTGGCGTGCGGCTCCTGCTCTTATCGGCTCCCTAACTCTCGGGGTCCTACTCGCACTACTAATTCTCTCTCTTCCGTGTCTCTTCAAAGTCAGGGCTACAGATCCTCTGCATTCTTCAAGTCCTAAACTCTCAGAGGAGGACTTCAAGTAGGCGATCGACAATTGATTACATATATCCGTACCTTCTAGCACCGCAGTTCCTATCCCGAAGGTCCCCCTATCCCCTCGCGCCAGGAGGTGGACCCACCCTGCCCCACCTCCACCCCTGCCAAGTCTTGGGGCGCCGTGCCCTGGAAGAGCCTCCTTAGCCACGGTCCCCAGTGCCCGAACTGACACCATCTGTCAACTTCATTTAGACAGTGCTGCACTCAGCCACTCTCCAGGGTGCCAGACGTCCCAAGGTAACGACTGCTAATCCTGGGTCTCTCTATCTCTGGCTGGGACCTGCAGGCCTTCTCCGAGTTCATAGGAGAGGGCAAGCACTGGGTGCCCTTGAGCGGGTGCCCCGAGGCAGTTATGAACATGTTTTGAGCTGATCACTGGGGTTTGGGTGGAGAAACCCGGGCCAAATTTTTTAGAGATTCAGGTCTAGTAGAATGGATTCGTTTTCTTCTGCTTCCACCTTCCACTGACTTGTTTCCACTTCATGCCGAGAAAAGAGGCAGGGACAGACAGACACACAGAGAGAGAGAGAGAGAGAGAGAGAGAGAGAGAGAGAGAGAGAGAGGAGAGAGAGAGAGAGAGAGAGAGAGAGAGAGAGAAGAAAGAAGAAGAAGAAGAAGAAGAAGAAGAAGAAGAAGAAGAAAAGAAGAAGAAGAAGGAGAAAAGACCCTGGGAGACCAAGAGAGAGACCTAGAGACCCTGAGGTGAGGGGATAGCTGTATTTAACGTCAACACTAAAGGTCCGCACAGCTGCCAGTGGGTTTACAGCGACGGTCTTCCGGTGCTCCATCCCCATGTGCCATGGCCAAGCTCACTCCAACGGAGAACACTTCTCCAGTTGTGGACTTAACTCCTCTTGGTAAGAGTCAGCTCAGAGAGAGATGGCCTCGGGAGAATCATTCCAATGAGACCCGACAGTTAGTTATTGGATTACACGTGCAGGGAAATGTAGTCTGACCCCGGACAGGGGCTGCAAAGAGAGCTGCAGGCTGAAGCAGGCCTGACCACACAAGGGCTGGTGGCCAGGCCCCAGAGGGAAGGAGATGGCCACCAGCAGAGCAAATGGGGAGGCACAACAGTGTACATTTCTGAGTCCGCCCCGGGACGACTGGAATTGCCGCGTGTAAAATGCTAGGGAGCCTGGGAAGGTGGGACGTCAAGGGGAGTGCAGGGACCCAGGTAAAGGTGCTACAAAGAGCCTTGTGGAGTCAAGTGAGGTCTGGCTTCCTGGGGTGGGGATGTCACCAGCTCTTGGTGCCCTGCGCAGGACTGACTCTGACGGAGAATGCTGGTGGGTCTGAGGAACGGAGGAAAGGGCGGGTGCGGGGAGGAGGGGAGGGGGGTGGCCCCAGACAGTGACCTGAAGTTGAGTGGAAGCAGGCTTTTTCCATCAAACCTGCCTGGATACCACACACAGAGCTCGAGTGTCAGTTCTTACTGCCCTGAGCCCGGCTCCTTTTCCCTAAGCTCCACAGTAATTAGACAAAGAAAACCTAAATTAGCTGAACAGGCGTCGACAGCTTCCTCCAGAGCACCCCTGGTACCTACATGGGAATGTGTCCGAAAATGGCCCGATTGTAGCCCAGAGTCAGCTAAGAAAACACCGCCAAGCAGAACTGAGTGACCGCTCATTTGCAAGAGAAAAAAAGAAACAAGTCAATCTTTTCCGGAAGGGATGTTTTGATTGGGTTGGGGGGTTGAAGTTGTTTCGACTTTCTAAGAATTTCTTTTTGACTGACTAGCGAGCATTGGGGGGGAGGGGGGCAGTGCCCATTTATCTAATGCGGATGGGAGGGGGCTCCCATCCTATTTGTCGTTTTTTTTGGCCTGGACTCATTTTTGATGAGACGTAATATGGAAGTAAATATGCGTTCAATAAACTGAAATTCTAGGTGTCTGTAAAGAATTACTTTAGATGAAGTAAAAATTGGATGGGGGATATGGTAATGATCCAGAGGAGCTCCAAGGGCCGACTTCAGTGTTGGTAAATATATTTTTCTGTGGGTGTGAATGGAAGTGGGGACAAGCATTGGTTCAGGGAGAAGAGCAAGGAGAAAGGGGTGAGTGGATGGTCACTTTGTAGGCAGGCAATATGTTTGGCAATGTGTATGGGGTCAGTATTGTGGTCACTCAGCTATGCACCTGTTCAGCTTTCTGCTCCTGGGGGACTCTGTGCATTTCAGTTCCCCATGGTACTCGCTTTTGAAACTGGCCTAAAAAGGTTTAAGGTTTGAAGAGCTTAAAGGCACCAAAACCTTTTAAGATCAAGGCAAAGTTTAATAATCTTCCATAGCTCTAGCTCTCAGTTTGGGAGCCACCCGGTATTTTAGGACTGTTACAAATACTCACTTTAAAAAAAAACTTGATATATTTTTTTTTTAGTTTCTGATGATTCAACTGGTTAAGTTATAAAAGGTTCTAAAGAGTTTCTTTTATCATCAGGGTATCTGCCACCTGGTTATCACGATTGTGTGAAAAGGATAAGAAATTGCTCTTGTAGGCTGCAGCAGGTCCCAGACAGTGAGCGGAGGGGGCTGCCCTGGGCAGGGGAAGAGCTGTTAACTTGAAGCCTACTTTTTTCTAGGGATCTATAGTCTGCCACTTCTCAACTCTGGAAAGATGGGAAGCTTGGTGGGTAAGTGACTGGGCAGGAAGAGATCTTCTCCCAGACTTGTTCTGGAGATCAAACACCCAGCAGTTTATTGATGTGGCTGCTCAGGGACAGAGATTAGGCTGGGTTAGGGATTGAGGGAAGGGGAGGAGGAAGGGGGGGATAGGACTCCAAATTCAGTACTCTTTCCACTTTATTGCAACTATCTGTGTTTCAGCCATGGATGTGTCCAAATCTGTTGGGTAAGAACACAGCTGATCACAAATTAGGTCAAATTCTTTCTCCCGGCAAGAGTATCCATTTCTGGTTGGCAGACAGCCTTTGGGGTTTTTGTTTTGTTTTGTTTTGTTTTGTTTGTTTTTTACATTTGCTGTGTAGGTATTTGAAGCAAACTAGTGTGATTCTCTACCTGAGTCTCAGCCTCTGCCGGGTTGCAGGGTTGAAGGGTTGAAATGGAAAATGGAAGTCTCCTTGTTGATACAGTGCTTTGTTTAGACTGATCCTACTCCCTAGGAGGTCCCTTCTATTGCTGTGAGCCCTTCTCCCATGATTTGTATTCCCTACAAACAACAAAAGTCTTGATTTTTTTTTAAATGGAGAGGTACAGGTGTGATTCATTAAATAATTCTGGATCAGTCCACAAGCTTCTTCATTAACCAAAAGCCATACAGCTCAGAGCAGTCCGTGGCTATTGGGTTGGTCAACTGTCTCCATCTGGGCTGTGGGTTCCCTTCCTGTTCCAAGCCCATAGGGTCCCACCCCAGCTCTAGAGCAAGGAAATGTAAACTTAGCAAAAATTGGGTTTCTGTGTTCTTTTTCTTACTTTCTGTAGTCAACGTTTTATTCTAGGAAATCTCTTCATTGTTGCGGTTTACATTTTTTTTTAAAGCATGCTTCCTTTGTTTGGTGGGTTTTACATGAATTGGCTTAGACTAAACCAGTAGAGATGGGAGAGACCCATCTACACTAGCCATGTTCAAGGGCATTCAAGACCTGGGGTGGGGGCTGGCTTGCTCTACACCCCTCTATTCCTTCAGCCTGTGCCTGAGTAAGGAAAGCCTTAGCAGTTTAATGGGAAGATGCCAGTTGCTCAGTGGCACTGGCTCGCGGTTTGCTTGTGTAGTAGAGCAGAGATCAGGACCTGCCACCTTAGAGGCGTCTAAAGACAACGTGGAGCTTTTTGGTGTTAGGTGGTTGCTCCAAAAGCAGGTATTGGAGAGAGGATCTTAACTAAGAAGGCTTAGCTAATAATCTCACACCTCCTCTGTTCTCTTTCCTTGGTCCAGAACCCTTAGACTCCCTGTGATGGAAACCCAGAGCCAGATTTTATTTGGATCCATCCTTCAGCCCTCCCAAGTGCATGTGTTCAGGCCTCTTTTAAAGCCACCTTCCAGAAAGATCAGCTCCTGGGTCTGGCCAGGCGTGGCTCCATTGAACCAGCTGGCCAGATCAGAGGTGCTTGGAGGGTGAGGAGAAAGGGCTAATCTAACAGACGTCCCATCCCCCATTCAAAAACTAGGCCTCTTTCTCTCTCTTTCTACAGGGCCAGGCTGCGAGTTCCAGGAGTTAGGCATCAAAATGTTCCTAGGAGCTAGTCCTGAAGTGCCCACTCCACCCTGCTCCTCCAGGCAGTACATGGCAGGAACAGGTGCCATTTTAGATTTCTACTGCCTGCTGTGTTAAGGGGTGGAGGTGCCAGGGGCACAGGCTGGCAAGACTTCCAAAGAGAGATGAAGAAACTGGGAGGCCTTCACTTCATACCCAGGAAGGCAGTGTGGGTTCATCTGTGACCGTTTGTGCAGCTGGGAGACAAACCCCCTGGCTCTGGGGCGCTGGATCTCGCTTGCTTTTGAGATTATCTGGAAACCTGAGGGAGCCCTGGCTGGACCTCTGCACTTCTTCCTCGAGTCCTGCTCCAAGGTGACTACCCTGCTCTCTGGAGTCTCTTTTCTCTCTCTCTCTCTCTCTCTCTCTCTCTCTTCTCTCTCTCTCTCTCTCTCTCTCTCTCTCTCACACACACACACACACACACACACATCTCTTTTGGGAGTTTTCACGGCATCCTTTTTCCTTCTTCCTTGAAGGTGGTTAGGGTGGTCCACCACCCGGGCTCACCAGCCTGGAGGGGTCACTCCAGGAGGGCGCAGGGCATTGCACGCGGGGATGCTACAGCAGCACCCACCAAACACCGGGAGGCTGCAAGGCTGGCCCCAGACGCCCGCGACGGAGCTAGGAGGCCGCCTGACTGCTGGCGGGCTTTCGCGGAAGTGCCCTGGAGGTCTCAACCCAGTGGCAGAGTTTTCTTCCCTAGTCTGGCTGGGTCTCCTCACCCACTGCCTTCCCTTCCCCCCGCCCCCAAATAAATAAATAGCTGGGAGGGCAAGAGAGCTCGGTGGGGCGCCGGGCCCAGCGCCTCTGCGCAGATGAACTTCCTGGCGCATCAAAACTCACGGCAGTCCTCCCGCCGAGCGCAGGATATGGGGCGCGCTCGCCTCTCTTCAGAAAAGGAAACGTAGCTCTTCCAAAAATATAAATCAGTTCTGACGTCCAAATATTTCTTTTGTCCTGCAGCATCCTCTGTAGGGATAAATAAAACGCGCTCGGCGCCCAGAGGCCGACTAGGGACCTCGGGGCGCCCAGATGCCGCCTCTGAAGCGCTGCTTCTGGGGAGTCGGCCTCCTCAGTTGCCACCCTGGCCTGGCTGTAGGTCCTTAGTTCAGCTTGTCCCTCAGCTTCTTGTAGTTTAGAAGACGGCTGGCTTGTGTGGCTTGTGGGGAGTGGCCCAAGAGGAACGGAGTGCTGGAGGGGCCAGGGGAAGTGAAAATCCCGAGGGCACGACCTGAGCAGCCCCTTCTGCCGCCCACCTCGCCGCCTTCAGTTTGCCAGTTTACACAGGGTGTGCGCCTAGCCCTTCCTGGTGCCCGATGGCCTCCGGTTCCAGTAGTACGAAAAGGACCCTGGAATACCTTGAGCTGAGGATACTCCTTTGGGACTTTCCTAAAACTGCTAAAGTAGCGAGGAGACTCTGCAAAGTCAATGGCCGGAGCCTGGCCGCCCGGCCATCAGGCTACCAGACCCATGCATTGGCATGAATTTGATCATTCTTAAAGCCGTTCCCCTCACGACTCTCTCGTCTTCTAGTTAGGCTATGTTTTCCACTGAGATTAGAAAAGAGCTCAACAGTAAGGCAAACCCCAGGGAGCCACAGTGGCAGAGAAGCCAGCGAGACCCGAAAAAAGTTGGCTTGAGGGTTTGTCCCACAACTCCACACCCCTTCCCTCTCTGCTGAAGCCAGGATGTTGGGGGCCTTCTCATACCCCTACCAAATTACCCCGGTACACCCACAAGGCCGACCTAAAAGACGGGGTCGCAGATACTAGGGTGCAGGACAGATATTTTCACCTGTCCCGGGTCCTCCCCCTCCCCAACAGGCGCCGCCTACCTCCAGTATGCTCCAGTAAGTGGTAGTTGGTCTGGCTCCGGACTGGATTGCGTGTGGGCGCTATTCATTTACCCCCTCTTTCCAGGGGATCTTCATGGCTGAGCTGCCTCAAAATCCCCTGTCCAAAATATCTTAGAAGGGTTTAGACAATCCATCACCCGCCACTTCAAGAATGCTTCCTCCCTTTCAAACACAATCCTTGGACACCAGAAAGTCTGCCGCGGGGAGGGGCGCGGGCTTGAAAAGAGAATAACTGTAACCAATGTCAAAGCAGCCCCGAAAGGTTTCAGAAACAAGGAAGGAGCCAGGCCAAAACTCGTCCAGATGATTTACGGATCCCCTGGTCCTCTTTCCCACCTTCCCTACGGGTCCTGCCTGGAGACCGCCAACCCATATCCCTGCTCCAAGTAATGTCAACTTCGAATGCTTCTTGGTTTGTGTTTTAGGAAGACGCACTTTGCTCCCTGAGCTTCAAAGAGGAGAGTTCTGTCTCGCTGACATACTTGTGGGGTCTAGTCACATACTTGTGGGGTCTAGTCGCTACGTCCTTGCTGAGAGAGGGGTAAACGGCAAAGCCTGGGTGTGGAGTTTTGGAGTCCTCCAAGGAGTGTGTGTGGGCTTGCTTTTGCGCGTGCTTTGCAGATTTGGGGAACTGAGAGGTGCCCTGCATTATTCTTGATTCCGCTGGGTGGCGCCAGGCTCTCGGAAATAGCAGCCCGTGGGGAAGCCTGCAAGGGTCCACAGCCTACTGCTCCGCCTCACCTGAAGGGCCCTGGAGCCCTGTGTGTGTGTGTCCCCGTCCTGAGTGGGTGTTGGGGAGTGAGATTGAGCGGATGGGGTCCCTAGCCCCGCTCAACTGGCTGAGGCCTGCTAGTGTTGCCCCTAGGTGGACAGATATTGTCAAATACTGGCTTATCCCGTTCCCTTGGGGCACATTCTCTAGTTCCGTTTTTTCAAGGGAAAAAGAGCTAGGTTATGGCCAAGACTTCATTCAGTTTCCCTTAGTTTTTTTAGGACTCGCTTTGTAGACCAGGCTCGAACTCACCGGTTAGTTTTAAAATTACACCTGGAGCTCCTGAAACCTTACTCAGGTCTTGTTGTAAACCAAGGAGCCACCCACCCACCTACCACCAAAGAAGAACTAACCAACCACCACCCCCAAAGCATGTTGCCCTGGGTGGGTTCCACAGCAACTGTCGGCAAAGTGCCTGTGCTTTTTGTTTGTTTTCTGGACCTCAGCCCTCTGGTCCCTCTTTGTCTTTTTTGTTCTCATTCCTGTTTCTCTCTCTCTCTCTCTCTCTCTCTCTCTCTCTCTCTCTCTCTCTCCCTCTCCCTCTCCCTCCCTCTCTCCCTCCCTCCCTCCCTCCCTGTCCCTCTCTTTTCTCTTTTTTCTTTTGGAAGACAGGGTTTCTCTGCACAGCCTTGGCTGTCCTGAAACTTGCTTTGTAGACCAAGCTGGCCTTGAACTTACATAGATCATCCTGCCTCTGCCTCCCTCTCCCGAGTGCTGGAATTAAAGGAGAGTATCACCACTGCTCTTTTTGTTCTGGTTTTGTTTTGTTCTCATTTTTTCTGATAGAGGAAAGCCTTTGTGACTCCTGAAAGTTGTCCTGGTGAAATTCAGCTAGGTGAAATGGATCATGAAGGGTTCTTGGGGGGCAGGCTGGACCCAAAGTGGAGGCTCCAAGCAGGTAGAGTATACGCTGCCAGCTCACTGGGCTTGAACCAGAGACCCAAGCATCCAACTGGCTGGTCCTTCAGAGATTGAAGTGGGCTTTGTTCTTTATTCTTAAAGACTGTCATTTTTAAAAAGAAAAAGAAAAGAAAAAGAAAACTCCTTAAAATGAGCTTTATAGTGCAAACCCCACATACGATAAATCCTCATGTGAAGAGTTTTATTTTAGTACCTTTGTACTTGATATTATGAAGAGATTCACAATACAGTGAGATATAGGGAGTATGCAGAGACATCTCCCCCCTCCCCCACACCTAAGTCCCAAGTTTTTGTCTGGTTTGCCTTAATTAATTATTTTACTCTATTTTCATATCTTGCCAAAACATTTTAAGCACCTCTAGTTCTAGAGGTCATGCTTTTGAAAAAAAAAACCCACTTTGCTGCTACATTTCACACCCCCAGGTCTGGGTCTTTCATTTTCGCTGTAAACAAGCATCCACTCTCCCCCCCACCCCACCCCCACCCCCATGCACCAAGTTCAAAATCAGGGCAGGGCACAGTTGTTCTGCATATGTATTTCACAAGCGGACTTCTCCATCGTGATGCTCCCTCCAGAGAGACTTTAAGCCCAGGCTTTCGCTCTGGCTACTGAGCTGGGAAGAGCTCTTCATGGAATGTTGGGGGTACTTATTATCATCAGGAACCCCCCTCACCACCAGAGTCAATTCTACACTGCTTTCTTTAGCACAGGTCAAATATGCTCTGGAGAACATATCTATGGGTAGGTGTGTGTGTGTGTGTGTGTGTGTGTGTGTGTGTGAGAGAGAGAGAGAGAGAGAGAGAGAGAGAGAGAGAGAGATCATCCTTGTGGCTGTATAGCATTTTCCTTTTATTTTTAATTTTTTACTCTTTCTTATTAATTTATTCATATTAAATCTCAATTGTTATCCCATCACTTGTTTCCTCCCGTTCCTCCCTCCCTCCTGCTTTCACCCTATTCCCCTCCCCTATGTCTGTGATTGAGGGGGACCTCCTCCCCCTCTGTATGGTCATAGAGTATCAAGTCTCTTGTTGATAGCCTGTTATCCTTACATCTCTAGGCACTGGCTAGTTTGATTGGCCAGAGAGGTTTAGGGGACTTGGGAAGTACCATTTATTGGCCTTGACCCTTGACCCCAAGACTCTCTATATATTTAATAAATATTTGTTACTTTAATAATTTTTTCCTGTACCCTAATGGCACCCGTTCCTTCCTGTTCAATGAAATCCCTGGGTAGATGACTCTGGGGTGGTGATAAGTAACACTAAATTTACATCTTGTGTGTTGCACCTGGTCTTAATGATTTTGGATCCGTTGTTAAATATCCCCAAACTTCTGTTTTTACCTCTTTTCCCCATAAACTAGAAATAATAAAAATTAAGAGATAATGACACTTCACCTTTCCACGATGACTGTAAAAAGGAAACAATGGTTGTAAAAATGTATACACAGCCATGTTGTTGCTTTTGGCCCAAGCCAATAAAAGCTGTTTATTTTAAATCAGCCTGTTTGTTTCGTATGTGGGATCCCCACCCCCACCCCCCAGCATTGGTGTTTTTCCTTGTGTTTAAGTCCATTTCTGCATTTGCTCCATCAAGGAACGAAATTTCTAGGCTATGGGTGGGACTCCAAAGCCCAGGTCAATAATGGAGAAAACAGATGGGTGTTGTTCTGGAAGCCCTCGGAGGGGTTTGCCGCTTTCGTTGTACCGGGGAGGGATTTGCAAGCTCACGCAGGTGGTGTGTACTGACATTGTGCAAAAGACATAGTTCCCTGGCATTTGTGCATGTGCGCGCGGGCGGATTGGGTCT
Organism: Acomys minous; assembly: GCF_964271855.1. Taxonomy (NCBI): domain Eukaryota; kingdom Metazoa; phylum Chordata; class Mammalia; order Rodentia; family Muridae; genus Acomys; species Acomys minous. Next base: position 61,699,079 of record NC_140490.1, read on the forward strand.
TGTACTGTCTTGGTCTGTGGGTCCTGGGATAGCTCACGCGGGTGGAGCCACGCACAGCCGGCCTGCGGTATAGAAGACATTGCTTGTAAGGCCCGTCGGGAGAGCGGAAAGAAACTGTGCCCGTTAGTGCTTCAGGAGTTGCGAGACCCTTCAGGAACCCTGCGGGGTTGCTGGCTGTTTAGGGCATTTGCAAGGAAGTCCCTTGAATTTGTTTGAGGATTTGCAATGAAGTCTGTTGAATTTGTTTGAGGAGGAGTTTCCCCCTTTAAGAAAGACGCAGCTCCAGGGTCATCTGGTGGAACACAGCAGAGTGACAAGGTGTCCTGAAGGTCCACGAGCTCCAAGTACCCAACCCCCTTGTGTCCTGAATGGGTCTCCAGCCCCAGGCAGGATATAGATGGACATCTTTCAGCACCCTCATACACTCACCGCACTCCTAGGTTAACAGCCTCTAGAATCTAGAGCATTGAAGACTTTTATGGTGAGGGTAAATGGATTTTGTTTTTGTGTCTCTCTTTCCCTCTTCTGAGCACCCGACATTTTGCTAGTTGGACAAGTTTAAGGGTGGTGGTATCGTTTTTTCTGTATGTGGTGATGAGGTTATCGTGGGATCCTTAAACGAATTCTTGCAAGCTATAAGCTCTTCCACCCGCGGCTGGTGGGCAGCGCTCGCTCGGTGAAGGTTGGCCCTGAAAACACGGGGAGCAGATTGTGCTGATCCGGAGGGATCCCTGTGGCAGCGGCTTTTCACGCTCGGATTTCCCGAAGCCCACAGTGCTTGGGGGAGAACTTGCCGCTGGTGCCAGCCCCTAATCAGATTCCTTCACCTTATTTTAGGGTCTAAGAAATAGACCCGCGCAGGAGGAAAGTCGGCTAAGGCTGGCAGGGCCGGAAGTGATGATGACGGTGCGCAACCGGGCTAGTTCTTGGAGAAGGGACGTTAGTGGCCGTCGGCCGTCCAGTGTTTCCTATAGGCGGGAGGATAGCAGCCTCCTGCACAATGTCCAAATACTTGTAGCTACTATGAGCTCCCGACAGCGATGGACAACGGCCACCCTACATAGAACCTTGGCAGAAGCCAGCAGGATCGAAATTCAGGGGGCATCTAGGGCTACAACGGAGAATCTAGAATGCTGGTCCCCTCTTTGCGAGGCTGGCCTTGGCTAGCACTTTGTCTCAGGCCTGGTCCTGTGGCTGCCCAGCACAGCTTGGTCGGGACAGACAGTAAAGCCAAGCCGCTTTTTCTGGACTGCTTTGCTGGCCATTGGGAAGGGTAGTGGCTGCCAGTCGCTGAACCCACTGAGCTCCTGGCTTGGAACCTCTGCTGGGGAGGGGGGGCGATGGCTCGGGGTGGGGTTGGGGGAGGGGACGAGACTCTTGATACCAAACCTTAGGCTAAGTCTATCAGAAGTGGTTTTGTTTGTTTGTTTGTTTGTTCGAGACAGAAGTGTTTTAAGGAAAGAAAGGCAGAACTGTGGAGCTCAGAGTCCATCTGAGCTTCCAGGCCCCCAGGTTTGCAGCCTTCTCTGCAGTGGGCCAACCACTGGTCATCGACTTTGGATTTTCCCTAGGGAGGGTTAAATTATCCTCTGACTTCCTCTCATATGCATATTTTACACATATAAACACCTTTGCCCCTTAATGGCCACTTAAATAAACCATTCACATAAACTCTTGCTTGGAATAGCCTTTCATTATCTCAGTTGCTCACACGCACCTCCCAAGCCCCACCCCCACCCTAGTCTGTGCAGGCTGGGGTTTCCTCTTTAGGATGGAGGCCAAAGTCTTCATGCCTAACTGCTCAGGAACAGCTTAAAGACAGACAGATATCCACCCACCTCCTTTCAAATCTTTGGATTCAAAGTATGTTAAGAATCTGGGAAACTATGAGTTGTTTCCATATGTCATTTTCGCTCAGCAATGAGAGGGGTACTACCTCCCACCCCACCCGGAAAAGAAATCCTGCCTGACCTGTAAACAAACTAACTGAACAAACAGTGCTGGGCTTCAGAAGGAGTGTGGAAAGTCTAAGCTGGGCAACTGGGCAAAGGCCTGGGCGTTGGACAGGAGAGCAGGAAGAAGGAATGAATTTGGAGCTCTGCCTGGAGGAAGAAAGAGAAGAGAAGGCAAAAGTGGGAAGGACAGATGGTGTCCCGGAGAGCACTGTGCATGAAACAGCTTGAAGTACCCCTCACCTACCTGTAGTCAAAGGCTCTGTGTAGGTGGAAGGCAGCAGCCTGGGAGAGTCTGCCATGCTGGGTCAAAGTACACTTCAGTGGTTTCTGCTTGAGCCTTCCTCTGTGGAAAACACTTCTGCAAGTGGGAGGCTCTTTGAAAGGTCCTGGGAGAAGCTGAATGAATCCCCAGGTGCAGTATAAGGTGGCGCTGAGATTTCCTAAGCAGGAAGAGCAGGTGAGGCAAGCCACTGGGAGAGGCAGGGTAGCTGTTCGTTTGTATTTTCAGACTCGATTTCATAGGTGAGTGTTTGTGGGTTTATAGTGACGTGAGAAGGACATGGTTTGCCATGAATTCGTCCACAGTCTACTTTCATGCCTTGCGTTGATGTGGGATTTCATTTGGTGGGAGTGGAGGAAATCATGAAGCTCACACAATACCAAAAAAAAAAACAAAACAAAACCTCATTTAAATTTACCTTCCAGGTAAGGTAAACTAAGCCACATTGCCCTTAAACACTACCTGACTGATTTCACTCTGAAAATGCAAGCAAGCTTAAGATATTCTGAAGTTTTTTTTGGTTTTTGTTTTTTTGGTGATTTTCTGTGGCAGCCTGCAATGCCTTTTTTCATAATATGATTCATTTTCTCTTTTCTGGAGACTTGAAAGGAGTTGTCTGATCTGTTGCCTTCTACATTAATCTCTTAAAGAGGGAGATGGCCACATCCTTCATGCCTCTGAAGCTAGAAAAATAAAAAGATGGAGTCATAGGAAGATTCAAAGTAAACCATAAGGTCAATAGAACTTGACACTGCTGTTAATAACAGGGAACTTTGAAAGAGAGTAGGAAGGTAGAAGATAGGGTGAAAATTCCACTACCGTTTCATACCTAGAAAATCTTCTAGACAAGCTGGTATTCATAAAACATGGTTCTAGGACTTCCTAAAGAATTCTAGATTCTTAGGTGCTCAAGTCTCATATAAAACATACCCAAAAAAAAAAAAAAAAAAGGAATCAAAAGCAAAACTAGACTGATGGGAGTGTACCAAATTAAAAATATTTTGTAATGCAAAGGAAATAATCAATGGGGCAAAGAAATGGGAGAAAATGTTGGCAATCTGTATATCTGATAATGAACTCAAGTGACTCAAAAAGAAAGCAACATTAACAGTAACAATAAAAAACCAAAGTAAATGATTCCGTTAAAAGTGGGCACTGGGGAGGTAGGGAGGCATGCCTTTTAACCCCAGCACTCAGGAGGCAGAGGCAGGTTGTAGGCTCAGTCGTAGGCTAAGCTGGTCTACAGAGTGAGATCCGTGACAGCCAGGGCTACATAGAGAAACCCTGTCTCAAACACAAACAAAGAAAGAAACCAAAAATCCATAGACTCAACTGACTCTATGACTTAAGTGGGCTCACAGAGATCAGGGAGCCTGTATAGGTCTGACCTGCGTCCTCTACATACGTTATGGCTGTGTAGCTTGGTGTTCTTGTGGGACTCCTAACAGTGGGGAGCAGGGGCTGTCTCTGATACTTTTGCCTGCCTTTGGGACTCTTTTCCTCCTACTGGGTTGCCTCATCTCGCCCTGATTTGAGAATATGTGTCTGGTCTTATTGTAGCTTTTTATGCTGTATTTGGTTGATGTACATGGATGGCTTGCTCTTTTCCGAGTGGAGGTGAAGAGTAGGGATGGGTTGAGTAAGGGAAAGGGAGGTGGGGGGGGGGGAAAGAGGCTGTAGGAGGGGAGGGAGGGGAAACTGCCTTCAGGATGTAATTTATGAGAGAAGAATAAAGAAAAAGAAAAAACATGGGACAAATGACTTTAATAAAGATTTTTTTTAAAGAGGACGTGCAGATGGACAACAGGTGCAGGAAGAAATGCTGAAGCTCAGGAACCCTCAGGGGAGTAAATCCAAACTGCAGGGAGGTCCCACCTGACTCTACTGAAATAGCAGCCTCACAAAGGCAAAGGCACCAACTGCTGTGCCGGGACCCATGCACACTGTGGGTGAGTGGTTTTAGTATAGCCACTATGGAAATTCCTCAAAAATAAAAACAAAGCAACAACAAACCCTGAAATAAGACCCAGTAATCTCACCACCAGATATTTCCCAAAGGAAATAAACCTAGAATGTGGAAAAGATATTTGCATTCCCATACTCACTGCACCATATTCATAATGGCCAAGATGTGAAATTCACATACATGCTTAACATTGGACAAATGGATAAATAAAAATATGCAGTGGAATACTGTTATGGGAGGTTTTTCTTCCAGGCTCCATAGCTACCTGGAAATAATGACTCATGAAACTTGGTTATATAATACAAATACCTAGGCCATATAGCTAGGCTCTTCTCGAACTGGCTCATAAATTAAAATAACCCATTTTACCAATCTATATTTTTGCCATGTGGCTGGTTACCTCAGCTCAGGTACCATGTACCCAGCCTCCTCACATCTTGCTCTTGACTCTCCTGTGCCTGTCTCTATCCCAGAATTCTTTCTGTCTACTGGATGCCCCACTTCCTATTTCCTGCCTAAGCCATAGATCATCAGATTTATAGGTGAAGTTTCCATATAGACACAAGATATTCTCTCAACAGAAGTTTTTTATATGGTTTGTCCATGAAGAAATGACAAAAATATGAGGTGATGGAAATCCTATCTAGACTTGAGCACCACACAATGTGTTCATGTATTGCAGTGTTACATTGTGCCATATATATGTAAAAGTATGATGCATAAACTCTTAGTACAGTATTTGCATTTAGTCTATGCACACCCTTCCAACTACTTTAATTCATCTCTAGATGACTCACAGAACCAAATAACAACATAAACATTGTGTAAATCATCGCTACAATGTATTATTTACAAACAATGATGAGAAAAGCCTGTGAACATGTTCAATACAGATGCAGTTTTATTTATTTATGTTTACTAGTCAAATTTTGTTGAGTCTGAAGATTTGAATCCCACAGAGACAGAAGTCATGGTCCTTAGGTTTGCCTGGTATTTCTTTTTTCTTCTCCAGGTAACAGCATTACCATACCCATAAGAACTCTGTCTTGCTTTGTATTCAGTCACCCAGCTGTGAGATATGGAGAGCTCATGTAACCCCTGCCTGCTCTACTGCCTTAGTGGTTGGTCCAGTAGAGACAGGGACTAGCATTTACCACTCAGTCATTCTCTGGGCTTGTTTGAAAAATCAGTTCAGGAGGGCCCTCCTCTGCTTTTCTTTTCTGGGACATAGACATTGAGGGTACTTTTGTTGGCCATCATGTGACTTTTCTGTTTTCTCAGATGAAGGAATCCCTTTGTAACAAAAAGAATGAGGCCAGTACATGTGCACAAATGTACGTACGTGCATGCCTGTGGATGTATACCCCACCCCCCAGACATGATTGAGGATTCAGAAACCATGGTACAGTGTTATCAGAGGTGAGGGGCTGTCAGGCCCATGGGGTCTCATTAATCACCAGCTCTTCAGTTCCACAAATGCATTCTAAGTGCTTGTCCTGAGATAGGCAGTGTTTTAGGTGTGGGGGAAAAATACTCATGGAAGATGTCAAGGACTCTGTCTTCAAAGCTTAAATTTGAAAGATGAGGGTCCACAAAGAAATGGGTATAAGATAAAATGTGTCAGAGATAAAATGGCTGCAGAATAGAAGCTACCTCAGGAAGAAGTTAAGTGCTATGGTGGCGGTGCAGGAGGGCAGTGTGCTGGACATTTATGAGATGGTGGTGGTCTTTGCTCTCAGGTCATGTTGCCATGAGGGTTGATGACTAAGAGGAACCAGCTATGGGAAGACATGGTGCAGACGGAGCCAAATATTCGAGGTCCCAACGAATGAGCTTGCATTGTTCAAATGATGCCAAAAGAATGAGGGAGCCTGGCCTGTCTGTCTTCTCTCTAGGTGTCCCTTGTTTAAAGTGTGAGTAAGCAAGGTGGGGCTCTGACTGGGGCTTTTCTTTTTCTATGCAGTCACCTACCCTATGATAAGCCTGTGGTACTGACTTCCTCAACCTGGCACAGTAGGTTAAAATCCTTTGATGGTCACTTGACTCTCCCATTGTTTTTTTTTTGTATGAGGCAGCCCACTTTTTAGACATATGTTTGTGTGATAATTGCTTTTCTCTAATTCAGTTGCTCTTACATTATTACATTATTGGGAGATATATTATTAATATAATATATAAAATAATGTGTCATATGTAGTATTTATAATATATTATATATTAATATAATATACACAATATTATGCCCTCTGGAAACACTGAGGCCAAACCTCAGTCTTGTTACAATGAAGGGCCTGAGTTCAGCACTGTTCAACACATGCACCCAGGCTTGGAGCTTAGGATGCTGGGAAGAGCCTGGAACGGGTTCAGAAAGAACCACAACTCTGATTAAAAAGATAAAGCAAGGCTGGAAGAGGGCTAAAGAGGGATCTTAGGTCAGGTGCAGTGGTACACACTTTCAATCTCAGGACTTGGGAAGAAGAGGCAGCTAGGTCTCTGTGAGTTTGGGGCCAACCTGGTCTACACAGTGAGTTCCAGGCCACCCAGAGCTGCACAGTGAGACCATCTCTCTCTCTCTCTCTCTCTCTCTCTCTCTCTCTCTCTCTCTCTCTCTCTCTGTCACACACACACACACACACACACACACACACAAAATGGGGCTTAAGGTAGATTATCAAGCCATACTTCCCAAATCAAAAATCGTATGTCAAATTTCAACTCACAATAAAACAGAACTGAAGAATGCCTCCAGTGATGTGACTTAGGCTGCAAACAATAGAAATCCTCATTCAAGCAACACAGGATGCGTCTTGCATCAGAGGGAATGTGAACCAGGCTGTGCTAGCAGCTCAGCGATGCCAGCAAAGACTTTGTTGGACACAGAACCCACTTCAGCCTAGAAACTGTGCTCCAAATCAAATATTTTATTTTATATATATTTTAGATTGATTTCTTTTGGTGTGTGTGTGTGTGTGTGTGTGTGTGTGTGTGTGTGTGTGTGTGTGTTTTGTCGGCACGTAAGTCTGTGGACCACAGGTTTGTCTGACGTACACGAAGGCCAGAAGACGGGGATGAACTCCCTGGAGCTGGATTGTAGACAGCTGTGAGCCACCGTGGAGCTGCTAGGAATCAAACCCAGCTCTTCTGCCAGAGCACAATAGCATCATGGGTGAGAGCTGTATTTCCATGTTAGCTTCTCAGAAGATAAAAATGAAAAACCAAAACCAAGCAGCAGTCTGTCCCCTGATGGTGGAGTGAAGGCCCTCTTCTTTTTAGTGGGTGGGAAAGGTTTTGATCTGTACTTCTCTTTGGAGAAGTGTTAGTATCCAGAGGAAGTTGGTTCACAGTTAATCTAATGCACCAGTTCTCAACATGTGGATTGTGTCCCCTTTGGGGGCAGAACATATATCAGATATCCTTCACGTCAGATGTTGATTTCACGGTTCATCACAGTTATGAAGCAGCAAGGAAAATTTTATGGTTGGGGGTCAGCACAACACAGGGAACTGTACGAAAGGGTCATAGATTCAGGAAGGTTGAGAACCACTGGTCTAGACTCTGCAGAAATGATGCTTACTAAAAAGGCATTTTTAGATTTTTCTGAGTCCTTGAGAGGGCCAAGCAGTCAGAGTTTGAAGAATCTGCAACATCAAGAACAACAAACAACTGAACCTCACTGCAGAGAGATCCTTCCACAGGTCCATCACTGCTGAGCACCATTATGACTGGCTGTGCTAATGTCCTGAGATCCCCGAGGCCAGAAAGGATTTCTCATGCAGATTTCCAAATATACTCTCACAGGATTTGGTCTGGTGGGCAGAGTCCCATTGCACGTGAAACCTTTCTCTGCAGGGGGCAGGGAAAGTGAGTTTTAGGCTTCTGCCTTGGGGACAGAGCTCATTATGCAGGAAATTCCCTTACCTTGAGGGTGGAGCAGGGGTGCATGGGAAATGCCTTTCACAGTTGGGAAGGAGATAATGAAGATAATGGCAGGTGACCCCATTCTGCAGTACCAAGTCACTTACAGAGCCAGCGTTTCCTTGAAAAGATAAGGAAACAGACTTCTGATTTAAAAAAACCATATAATTTACTACCATGCTACCCTCAACTCCTTAAATTTAACTTTAAAAATATTTATTTTCAATCATGTCTATGCCTGTATACATGTGTCTATGTGTAGGTATGTGCACCTTAGTGCGGTGCCCATGCAGGTCATGTCTTGTTGCATTGGCTAGAATGCCTAGACAGCAGTAAAAGATATTAGTGATAGTGGATATTTTATTGTCCCCCTGGTTTAGTGACAATGTTCCTCGCATTTCACCATTAGCTTGGAGCTGCAGTTCCAGGTAGTTGTGAGCCATGTGGGTTCTGAGAACAGAACTCAGGCTCTCTGCAAGAGCAGCAAATCCTCTTAACCATTGGGCTATCTCCCCACTCCCCCAATAATTTAGTTTATAAACTACTAATTCTCTAATTCACTCAGGTCAGCAGGCTGGGATGGAAACAGTGACTAGGTGAGTTTGCCTAAGCTATTCCTACACCCATCTTACTTTCTGGTTCACAAGCACTTCCAAGACCTTACCAAAGGGAACCTCCAAATAATGACACATATCCAACACTTAAAATTTGTTGTTGTTGGGATCCCATTTGATGGAGTTTATATTCTGTCCAGTTTGGTAACTATAGGTCAGTTTTTCTATTTTTGTTTTTTCCAAGATAGGGTTTCTCCGTGTAGCCTTGGCTGTCCTAGACTCACTTTGTAGACCAGGCTGGCCTCGAACTCAAAGAGATCTGCCTGCCTTTGCCTCCCTGAGTGCTGGGATTAGGATTACAGGCATGTGCCACCATAGCTTGGCCAGTTCTAATAAGCTCCTCTACCACACATTTGTTTCCTATTTGTATTAAATAGTCAAACCACCTCTTTTTTGTAACCAACAAACTTGGTTCTAAGATTTTACAGCTTCACCAGCCATGATTAAGGAAGAATCTATTTTTATGACATCTTTTTCCACTTTGTTTCATAGCAAAAATGGTAATTCGTGATGATTTAAACTGGAATTTCTAAAAATGATCAACTGTCAGAACATGGTCTAAGAACAGAGTCGTGTGAGGAGAATTCTGAGTGCTTGTGAGAAAGCAACGCTACAGTCTTGTGACCTCAGATCTTCAAAACATGAAATTGTTCTTGGAATGTGTTTTCACACTTCTTCCAGGTGTAGCAGATCATATATATATATATATATATATATATATATATATATATATATATATATATATGTATGAAAAAATATATATGAAAACATATTTTTGCCACATGTGGCTTGTCCTTGTGATCGTATACAGCTTGAACTCATGAGAACTTTATTCATTTGATACTTCTTATTCTCAGAGTACAAACTGTCTGATGTTCTCAAGTCACATGAGACTTTAGTCTGCCTCATTTATTGATTCCATTCTCCCAGGTCCCATCACCTCTAGAGTAGTCAACAACTGACATTAAGCAATTTCTGTGCATTAGCTAAAATATTTATAATACAGTGTAAAATAAATATCCATCTCACAGATGAGAAGACTGAATTCCTAGGAAGATAAAATAATTACCTTGCAGTCCCTTAGCAGGAACTTAGGATCCACACCCAAGTTTGGGGTTATGGAAGACAGAGAAGCTTATTGAGCAAATGAATTTTAAATGTCCGAATGTCAGCAATAGTATAATTATCTGACAATGCACTAACCCTGTAGCCCAGGCAGGACTTGAACTTGCAATCTTCCTGCCTTAGCCTCTCAATGAGCTGGGATCACAGGCTTGCAACATCAGGTTCAGCAGAAGATGAAAATTTCAAAAAATGTATATCTATTCAATTTTTTTAAGATGATGGGTAGCATTTCCTTTCTTTGAGAATCACAGTCTTTGGGGCATCTTACAGCAAAGAAAGTGTTTGATTCTCTTTAGCATTCCAGAGGAACTGTCTCAAAGGGTAAGCCTTGGGAAACTCAGCCAAGTGCTGTACCTTTTAGTTTTTGTTTCATGTTTTATTGCATTGGCTAGAGTGTCTAGACAGCAGTAAATGATATTGATGATAGTGGATGTTTTATTGTCCCTTGGTTTAATGAGACTGTTCCTAATATTTCATCATTAACTATTATGTTGAACATGAGTTTAAGACAGATTCAGAACTATTTATCATCTTTCATAAAAATTCATTGTTTCTTATTTTTTGACTTAAAGAACAAGAATTGGTTTGTTGAATAGGAGGCACCAGCTTCTCAAGCAGAGGAGAAAACGTAACTGTACGTAATTAGGCAAGTAGATGGAGTCTATGTGGTTATGTCACACACAAGTGCGTGCACACACACATTTGTGGAGCTAGGTGTTGAATGCAAGCCTTTGCATGTTAGGTGAATATTCTACTGCAAGGCTATGCTCTAGACCCTGGACAGTATTTCTGATGCTTAGGGATATTTCCCAAGGCCCTTGAAAGATGACTGCTCTTGGGGAAACCATGTATTTTCTTTCAGAAGGCTGGTATACTTGATATGTCTTCTCTATTCTGGGCTGTAGTCTCAGGTTGATATAACTTTGGCCCATCACTCATTTGGTGAATCATTTTGAATGCCTACCATGTGCAAAGCCCAGTTTTGGGTTTCATGTCTTGAATAACATTTAGTACATGGTGGCATCTAATATTGCCAATCTAACTCAAGTTTTAAAGAGCTAGCCTCGGACCAGTGAGATAGCTCAGTGGGTAAAGGCACTTGCTGGGAAGCCTGGCCAGGATTCAATCTCAGAAAAGCACGTGGTGGAGGGTGAGAACCGACTCCTCGAAGATGTTTGCTGACCTTGCCATGTGTGTTGTGACACATGTGCTCTGTCCCTTCAAAATAAAGTAAAAATTATTTTAAAAAAACATTAAAAAGAAGAGTAGTCTTAAGACAAGACCTCCTGCATTCTCCCACCAACAACATGGAGATTTCTGTCTCTGATTCCTTCATTTCTTCCTCCCATCTCTCTTTCTTCCCCTTTCCCACCTTAGCTGGGAGAGAGAAACAGAGATACACGCAGAATATTCTTCACTCCAACCCAGGCCTGTCTCCAACACCATGTGAGTTTCCAGAACAGAACGAGGGAGGGCAGGGAGGTTTATTACTCTGGACGCAGGACTTCTAGCTTTTGGCTGGAAAAGTCCTCAACAATGGATTGGTGGTCCTTGGGGGAAAGTGCTGAATGAGTGATTGCATTTTAGCTTTGGAACCCTCCCCGCTTTTTCTACACTAACAATTTCCTTGTCTACAAGTTTATAAGGCAGCAAATAGCCCCTGTGAGCATAATGAATTCTGACATCATAGGTCCGTGGCACTTAGAAACAGCAGGCCGGCCAGCACTTGCTTTTATTAGCCACATACCCCAAAGCTGAGCAACGGGCCTAGCCCTACTTGGACATTCTATTCTAAACCTTATTATAAATCTGTCCCTATTTTCTCTCTGTTTTTGGTGAGGTCACTTTTCATGGTCAAGTAATTTCCTTTGCCATGCTTCCTTGAAGATGCTAGAATGCAGTGTAGTCACATTGCACAGTGTCTGAGTCAGACACATGTCTTCAATTTGGGCCGCACAGTGGTGCCCATGAGGAGAAACCATGTAGTCCTAATCCAAGAGAGTGAACGAACAAGTTATTTCTTGTGCCTCTTTGACAATGGCCATGTCTACCTTTTCTCTTGGGATTTGGTCCCAGTAGGGGACCCATGACATTTAGGAAATCTTAACACAATTGGAAATTATTGTTGAACGAGTGAAAGAATGTAATCTGAAACATGGGTGGAGGAAGAGGGCTTAGGAAGCAGTCAAGTATTACTTCTTAGTCTTTGGGTGTCTGTTGCAGAGGCAGCTTTGAGAAAGTTTTAAAGGAAGTGGGAGAGATGGTGCTTCTCCGTGGTAGTGCACATGCTTAGCACAAGATGAGAGGGGGAGAGAGAAGAAGAAGGAAAGAGAGCTGAGAAAGGCGGGAGAGAGGTGAGGGTGTTCAGCTTCCTATGAGTAGTGGAAGCCTTCCCGCCCTTAGTGCGCTGGTGTTGACGGCACAGAGCTGACATGTTGTGGAGTCCCTCTCTACTTTCGTTTTGGTTTTTCCATCCTGAGCAGCTCTGGCACTCAGATGAAGACAGCTGAGTTCATGAAAACGAGTCTTGTTGGTACCTCCGAGGCATGAAGACCCATCTGCTTTAATTTGTGTGGTGTAAGGGGGTTGAGGGAATTGATTTATGATTCTACTTCACAGGGTGGGACATTGGTCACAAAATGTCCAACAACTGCAGACAAACCGCTGAGCATATAAACACCAATTAACTGTGGAAATGACCATACATTCTCCTCTCTTCTTCTGCGCAGCTCAACAGTGCTGCTTATCTAAAATATTATCCGGGTCTGTGTGGACAAATGGCTTTTTACAAATGTCTTTACAAGATTACAAATAAAATACAAAATGTCTGCCCAACAGGCCGCCTCTTAAGAACTGAAATCTGAAAGTATCTTGAGATACGGAGAGACGGTTGACCAGCCCAGGGCTAGACTTTAGCTCCGTGCAATAGGAGGTGAATATAGTTTTAGCTCCAAGGTCCTTGCCCAGCACTGGCCTCTGTGGATGGGGCTGTTCTTTCATTGGCCCAGTCTGAGTCACTCTCTTTCAGCTGGTCCCTTAAAAGCTAGACACAAGCGGTCAGCCTGTAGGGACCCACATTACCTTGCTCTGCTGTTTACTCCCGGTTGAAGCCATCCACGGTTGATCTTCCAGTGTCTTCTCTGTCCTTTTGTTCTATGTAAAAAGACTTATTTAGAAAAAACATTGCTTCCCTATTTTTGACTGGAATCAGGTAGTTCAGGGTGGTGATTCAGAGATCCTGAGAAAGTTTGCTAATTTCCCCAGGTTTTTGTTTGTTTGTTTTTGTTTTTGTTTTTGACAGAACCCGGCCAAACAAAAAAGTCGAAGACTCCGAGTTTTTCCAGGTGTCCACAATTTGAATATGAGAACAGAATGTACAAGTGTTTCAAGTACACTCTGTTATGAGTGGGATCCAGGTAAATAGTCATAGGGTATTCACAGAGCTGGAGGGAGGGCTGCACACAATCACTTCCCACAGTGTGGACATCTGCCTGGCTCTTCACCCTTGTGATCCACACACAAGAGCTACTGTGCCTTATATCTCAGAAAGGCCCCCGGGGTCCATAGTGACTATGTCCTAGAGTGCTGGGTACAGAGCAAGACATCTTAAGGATGCTCTCTGTGCCTGGCAGGTGAGGTTGACTTGTGCTGTAGAGTAGCATTGTGTGCTGTCTAGTAAATGGTACATCCTGCATTTGGGGGTCACACCCAGGCTTCAGAACCAGCCCAGACCCATCAAGGCAGGAATCTGAATACTCAGGTCTTCTAAAATGGGAAAGCTCCCCCCCTCCCCCGTTTCATATGTTTCTTTTCCTTTTCCCCCCTCTAACTGAAATCTCTTTCAAGCTTCATTGTTGCTGACTAGGTTATCCGGAGGTCAGTGGCTTCACAGGTTGTTTGGATTTCCTAAAATTGTGCTTTTCCCTAAACATGGTGGGGGAGATTGCTTGTGGTGCTGTGTGGAAAGGGTAGCCTACTGAGGCTGACACACACAAAGTCGCTATTTCTGTTTCTCTCCGTTGCCCTCGGTGAAGGCGCTTGAGGACTCAGCTATTTAAGAATTAAAACTGACAAAGACAAATCCTGGGCTTTGGAATTTTCCAGTCCATTCTGTGGAGCTCAGAGAGCTCAGAGAGAATCAAATCTGCCTTTCTCCCTTGAATGCGTTTTGAAACAGTCTTTCTTCTGGTGAACAGTTTTAGACAGGGTATGGGGTGACTTTTGGTGTAGTCAGGCTGTATAATATAATGCCAGATGCAAACGCAGATGTTTATGAGTTCACAGAATGGAGGTTATAAATGTCCCCACTTTTCTGTATGCCTTTGGAAGCATCCATTTTTTTTTTAATTTAGAAAGAAGGAGAGAAAGAAGGAGGGGGGGAACCCTCAACGACTCAGATTTGCTCAATTTCCTGCTTTAAACATTTGTGCTTTAAGGGAGCTCATTTGCATATGACGCTGGATGGTGACAGCGTACGTGGGGAAAATTTGACCAAAGCAGCATTCTTCTTTAATCTGCACATGCTGTGGCTTCTGAGAGTTTTTGCTCACATGCAGAATAGCTTATGGACATGGAAGAAGTCAGCCCATGTAAGCATAGTTCAAGATAAACTCTTCTTAGAGACATGGTAAGTGACTCTAAGACTCCCCTTGAAAAGGATCTTTTGAAAGGGTCTTCCGCTCTCCTCCCTTTAAAACAAGGGTAAAGATACTAAGTGTATTATTCTTCCACTTGTTTGGAATTACCACCCAGGAAGCTATTGAAGGCTTCAGAATGATCTTTTGAGTTTACCCCCTGGTTATTTGTTATCATAAATTAATTGAGGCAGGCAGATCTCTGCTAGTTCAAGGCCAGCCTGGTCTACAAAGCAAGATCCAGGACAGCCAGGGCTACACACAGAGAGGCCCTGTCTTGAAAAATCAAAGCAAAACAAAAAACAAGAAAGAAAGAGAAAAAAAATTAATTGGAGAATTGATCACTACAGAATGAGGTATTTAACATGAAATGTTTTTCATCTTTGTGGTACAGATTGGTCTCCATGTAAACATTTATAGAACTTTCATATTTTCAAAAAGTATTTCTAGGATTACTGCCATGTGCCAGCCACCTTTGCCACATATGATAAGGTAAACAGGGTGATTGGTCTGCTGGCTGCCACACACTGGAATTATCTAAGAGAACCCAAAATAATGACGGGCCAGCTACTGCTAGGGCTGAACTGCGTCCCTCGCATCTGACGCTGTAACACCCAGCACTTCAGAATGTCTAAATCTGAACATTGTGTCTTGTGAGAGGCAAATAGGACAAAATGGAAGGAGTAGCTCCTGCTCTAGTGTGACTGACCTCCTGGGAAGAAGAGGAGATGGAAATCAGGCAGAGGGAGACCATGTAGGAACACAGGGCAAAGGCTGCATCTGTAAGCCAACCTCTGCCTGTGCCTTCATCTTGGACAGAATACAAATAAATGTTTAAACTGCAGAGCCTGTGCTGTATTGTTATAGCAGCGAGAGCTAACTGATCTAGATTGAAAACTGCCGTGAGACCGAAAGGGAAAGGGAACAGCACCCAGGTCTACCAGGTCAGACACAGGCACTGTTACCTTGTTACAGCCCTGAATATGACTGCAATTTAAGAAGTACACACAAAATAGATGTAGATGTTTGACAACTGTACCTACAGAAAATGAGATAGACCTTTGGTTGCCGCTTTCAGTCAGTTTTCAGGTATTATTGTTATTAACAGAACTCCTGAAGGATGTAAACGGCCATCTGCCAGGCCTTACCCATAAGTCCATGTTTTAGGGAGGCCTTACCCATAAGTCCATGCCTTAGGGAGGCCTTATCCATAAGTCCATGTTTTAGGGAGGCCTTACCCCTAAGTCCATGTTTTAGGGAGGAACAAAGAGGAGCACGTGATACTCATGCTAAACAAGACTGTTCCTACAACAGAAGGCTCTTCTGTGAACTGCAGAACAACTTCCTCAAGCACAGGGAAAGGGGCTTCGGTGTCGTGACCACTGCCCACATCTCCTCTGTCTGGCTTGATCTGCACTGCACTCACTGTTCTGTCCATGGTAAGTGGATAAATGTGGTTTGCATCACTCAGTGCCTTGGGAATGTCTTACGGGTTATTTCTGGAATGGGCAAAGTTCAGCAGAGTCTGGAGCCAAAATGTCCCCACTTTTGAGCCAAGAGAGTTCAAGTGTTTATGACCCATCTCCAGAATGGTGTGCACATGTGAGAGGTTGATGGTGCAGTTTGCACACATCCCTAGGAGTGGAGGGAAGAGCTGCAGAGAAGCAGGAATGAAGAGCGAGGCTGTTGTTGACTGTCTTTTCCGCCCGAGGCTGCTGGAGAAGGCCCAACAGCATATGCGTGTTTGCAGACTTTCCTTGTTCAAAGAATCAAAGCTCCTGAGGCTGCTTAGAAGCCTCAAAGGCTGCAGGAAAGCCCACAATCCCCTCCCGAGATCTTCTTTCTTCTTTTTCTGGATCCTGCCTTTAAGACTAGTTTAATCCGGCATTGCTAGAGTGAACAAAAACTACCCAAGAGATGGATGCTCATGAAGCAGCCCGAGGTTGTCCGGGGCCTTTGTGGCCCTCTCATGGAGTCTGAGATCGATTCTGTTTTCATAGTAATACTAAGACAACATTTCCTCTTTGCAGGACAGCACGGAAGATTCAGAAGCTATGTGGCATATGACGATGCCATCCTTCTGATGGCTAATGGAGCATGTATACTCTTTAATTCTCCAGAACTTTCCAAGTTAGTAGGAGGTCACATGTATGTGTGCCCTCTGTGGGATGAACTGTTTGTTCTCAGCCTGTCTCTGCTCTTCCTGGCATTTCACCTTCACCCATTCAAAGTTTTTTTTTTTTTTTGGTTTGGTTTTTTAAATAAATGTTTTTGAATCCCAACAGTTTTCTTGCACTCATACAGAAATACCAACTGTTGTCTTAATATTCTGTTTTTATTGGAAAACTTTTCTAAGTTTGACAATTTCTCCTGAAACTTAGCACTTTAAAATCTAGCATCTTACTCCAAAATAAAATGAAGTTCATAACATATTCCTGATATATTTATTGATGGGTAATTGGCTTTAAAGGAGGTGTCCTAGATTTTCTTTCTTAAATTGTTCACTAAGATGCTGAGAACAGGGGGCTGGAGATGGCTTAGCAGTTAGGAACACTTGCTGCTTCATGTTTGGACCCATGTTTGGTTCTCAGCACCCGTGTGGAGGCTCATAGGAGTTTGTTAATTCCAGTTGTAGGAGATCTGACTCCTTGTGGTCTCCATGGGACCTGGGTGTGTATGTAATATACATACATACATGTAGACAAACACTCTTACACATAAAATAAAATAAATAAATCTTATTTGAAAAAAGATACTGGAAAGGGTGAAGTTGATGTATCAGAGAACTCTGCCATCCATGAAGGCACAAACTCAGTCTGAAGAGGCTGGGTCAAATATGTTTACAAATATGCTTAAAGCCGCCTCCCCCCTCAGCCCTACAGAGCTTCACCTTTCACCTTCTTGTGTCAGCAGAAAACAAAACCAAAGTATATTATGATTATAGCTGAATTGCGACTTCATTTTTTGGACCAAATGTTCAGGGCTTAAAGCAAAAAGGAACGCAGGACTCGAAATACAGGCATGATGAATTTTTTTTTTTTTTACTCTCTCCCTCCCAGATTATTTGCTATGGCTTTCTAGACCAGAGTGCAAGAGCCTTCCTCGGGGGCACTGGACAGATAAATCCCCGAGTCCCATGGGCTGAATAAATGGATGCAGCAGCCCAGAAAAGAGAGAAGCTGGCATTGCCAGCCTGGCTGAATGGCTATGAGTGAAAGATGGGTACCGGCCCTGTCCATCAATGCCAGACCCGTGTGAGTAATGCTCCAACTACGAACATAGAGTCTGAGTTTAACAGTACGTCCGAAACACTTTGCACTTTGACTTATAAATGGAGTTTGGACTTACTGTTTTGTTCGTATCTAGCCGGCACCGAATTAATGAGTCACCGAAGGACTTTTGAGGAACAAACACATGGTACCCGAAATGTTCAAAGAGATGCATGACTTTTCTCAGGCTCCGAGTTTAATACTGGATGGACTGTGTTGACATTTGTGCTGTGCGTGCAGGAGACAGGGAGGGTCAAGCTGCTGGTGCTTTCCGACACAGCCGCTGGCAAAGTCCACACTGGATTCGTTACATCTACATGTGTGCTCATAGCAAACAGGAGAATAAATCAAGACAATTAAGCCAGCTTTCTTTATGAATGTCTTGGCCGTGAAATGAAAGTTGCTTGCTTTTTGAAGTCCAGCCCTTGCTTGGGTCTATGCGTTTTCGCATGCGCAGTGGCAGAATGTGGGTAGAAGTAGCACCGTGACGAAGTGGGAAGTCCCGCTGCGGCCTTCCTTCCAGTGTGTTCAGCGACCTGCGGTCTGCACTGGAGGCTGGAGTGCCATGTTTTAAAACGGTGGCTGAAGCAACTGCTGTTTTTTCACTGGGTACACATCCACCTGGGACAATGACCAAGAAAATGGTGGCTCTTGTGATTCTGGGTTTGGCCGACTTTTCCTTAAAAGTCAGCAATGAGCTGGCCATGCCAAGGGAACGATAACTGATACATGAAGTTTTCCAGGGCTAAATTTTGGCTTTCTAATACAAACTAGGACTTTGGAAAATATATGTTTACCAGTGTCAGCTTGGAAGAATCCTAAAAAATTAGGTAATTCTCAGCTGAAGTAAATGATGATGCTAACAAGTGTTATTTTTTTAATTGTGCCATGAAACTTAGCAAATATAGAAAAATCTGTATGCATTGGTGAACCGATGTTTCCAAACAACTAATGTTTGCATCCTGTAAAACCAGGAGAGGCTGACTCATACATTCTTTTTTTAAACGAGTTACTTTTATTTTATGTGCACTGTTGTTGTTGTTTTTTTTTTATCAGCTCTCCTGGAACTGGAGTTATAGACAGTTTTACGATTCCATGTGGGTGCTGGGATTTGAACCCAGATCCTCTGGAAGAGCAGTCAGTATTTCTAACTGCTGAGCCATCTCTCCAACCCAGACCGTAACTTCTTATGTGTTAGTGTTAACAAATTTGCTGGTGTGGCTTCAGATTCCATATTCCAACAGATCTTTAAGAAACCATTATTTTTCAAGTGTTGGTCTATACTGAAGATGAATACCCACAATTACCTGAAAAAGCAGGTAAATGCTGCCCTGTGCCAGCAGGCTGTGTGAAGTGCATGATTGTCACAAATTCAAGGAAAATACCATCTTGCAGTAAACTAAATGCATGACTATTATGAGAACCCAATCATTTTATTTCAAGCCAAAAGTGAAGGAATTTGTGAAAATGTAAGACAACACCACCTGACTCACTAACATTTTATTTTAGAAAATAGTTTATTTTCTATATAATATTTTATTCATAGTAGTGTGAAACACTTAGTGTTGATCTTTTAAAAATAAACAAATAACCTAAAATTGCTTTAATTTCCAATACAGTAAAAAAAATGGGTGCATATAAACTAGCCACATGAAATCTATCTGGGGGCTCCTCAGTTTTTAAAGTTCGAGATTTTTTTTTTAAGTTGAGAAAGTTGTTTTCTCAAGTGTGACGAGAGTAGATTCAGTCTAGCCCTGCTCATTTCAAAATGGGTTTAATTTTGAATAGCCAGCGTCTCCAATTTCTATTCAAGGTGGTCAAGTCCACACAATCAGAGTTTCTGACACTCCTTACTTCTGGCTATGGCGACTGGACTAATGACACAAAGCAAGAGGAGTCATTCTTTTGGAAGCGGCTATTCCCAGGGGCTAACGGCCCTAAGTGAACACTTTGGAAATTTAACAAGTAGCTCGATGGGGCTGCAGATGTGGGCTGGCCAGTGTGTTTGGTTGTGGGAGAACTTCCTTATTGGAGGAATTCTGTTTATTCGCAGAATAAAGAGCTGGGTGGGGGAGGGAGGTAGAAGTTTAAAGAAAGATACTATATAAAATAGCCCTTGATATTCCCTGCTCTTCATCCCAACTGTGATCGTGTCCACCTAAGTGAGAATTTAGGTGTCATTTACAAAAGGAAGCTAGATCTGTAACGCACAAGATAAAAGGTTAGCATCTCTAGCGTGTAAGGAGTGTTGGTAAACTGTTAAGAAAAGACGAACAATAAAGTAGAAAATCCGGCCGAAAATGCAGTTTGGCAATTCATAGACAGAGAATTTCAAATAATCACATAAATGAAAAAAAGTACAATAGAAAAGGAACACAGAGTTATGATACTTTTGTTACCTTCAGCTTGGCAAAGATTAAAGCAGAATGCAGGAACGAAAACTTTAACAGTTTCCTTGAGTTCTGAGTCCACTTACCACTTTTTGTTTGTTTCTGAGACAGTGTCTCACTATGTAGCTCTGGCTGCCCTGGAACTCATTGTGTAGATCAGGCTAACCTTGAACTCATAGAGATCCACCTGCCTCTGCCTCTCGAGTGTGTGCCACTGCGCCCAGCTTCATGTACTACTTTTGGAACATAATTTGGTGATGTATAAAATTAGGAGGGGAAATGATATTCCTTTGATCTGGCGACCTCACATTTGGGAGTCTGTGCTCGAGACAAAGAACTCCAGTGTGTAACAATACATGTATAAAATTGTTCACTACCGAACTCTTAATTTTTATAGAGATGGACAGTCATAAAATCCACACATTTAAAGTGCATTTCAGAGGATGTTATTATATAGTCTCAAAGTTGTGCAACCATGCTGGCTCTAAAATTCCAGAGCACAGTCATCCTTGCAAAAGAAGCCAAGGCAGCGAAGTCTGCATGTTAGCAGTCATTTCTTCCTGTCTCCCGGCTCCAGCCCCTGAGACCACTAATCTGTCGCTGTGGATTAGCTAGCACTAAACCCTTCATATAAACAGAAGTAAACAGCGTGTGATGTTTCATGCCTGGCTTCTTTCAGTTAGCATAATGCATATGGTTCATCCGTATTGTAGCATGCGTCACTGTTTTGTGTCTTTTTATGGCCAAATAAAATCCCATTTTATGGAGTTACTACATATTTTTAATCTATCGGTTGATGGCTGTTGGGTTCTTTCCACTTTTTGGCTGTTATAAACAATGCTCATATGGGCATTCGTGTGCAGGTTTTTGTGTGGACCTGTGGTTTCAGTTCTCCTGGGTGTGTACCAAGGAGCAGAACTGCTTAGGCACACAGAACTGCTCAGCAACGCCGTAACTCTGTGTTGACAGTTGCAAGGAATAGTACAAATGACTCTGCATAGTGGCTGCATCATTTTCCACCCTCACCAGCAGCCTAGGCAGGTTCTAATTCCTTCACTCCTCCATTTACCTTGTTGGCTATAGTTTTTGTTCTATTCTAGTGAATATGACGTGTTACTTTGACATATGCTTTCCTAATGGCTAGGGAAAGTCAGCATTCTTAAATGCCCTCAGTATTTGCGTATATTTTGAGACATTTTGACTCACATACTTTGCACATTTAAAACACAGATTTTTTTTATTAGTGAATAGTAATGTGTGACTATATATTCTGAATATAAATGCCTTATGAAAGACGTGAGTCAAATATGTTCTCTCATTATATGCTGCGTCTTCCTACCCTATTTCACACATTT
This sequence comes from Acomys minous, assembly GCF_964271855.1. NCBI lineage: Eukaryota > Metazoa > Chordata > Mammalia > Rodentia > Muridae > Acomys > Acomys minous. Next base: position 61,720,582 of record NC_140490.1, read on the forward strand.
ATCAGACACATGCTTCACGTATTATCTCCCAGTCTAGTTTATCTTTTCACTTTCTGGATGTGTCTCTACAGCTCTTCAGTTTTCTTCCTGAGTTAAGCCTGGTGTTTGCTACCCCCAACCCCCCCCCCCCATTTGAGGGGATTCTTTACATTCAAGGTCATGAAGATGACTATTATAATTTCATGGTGTTATCTCTTGCATTCAGGCCAATGGTCACAAGACTTGATGCTCTCATGTGCTATGAGGAAAGAGTCCAGCGGTAATGTTCCCTCGGACGCTCCTACTCTTAATAATTAGGGTCATCTCTTAATTTCTTCCTCAGTCTGGCTAAAGACTTGTTAATTTTTTGACTATCCAAAGAAATAACTTATAATTCTAATTTGCTTTTATAATTTTTATTTTATTAAATCTTACTTTAATTCGTGTTATAATGATTACTGGATTGCTTTTCAGTTTGCCTTTCTTTTCCTAGTTTCTTAAAACGGAGTGTTGGTTAGTGTTTACTGTCAACCAGATTTGGAATGACCTAGGAGACACACAGCTCTGAGGTGCCTTTGGCAGAGTTTCCAGAAAGGCTTAAGGGAGGAAGAAAGACCCTCCCAGAAAGTGAGTGGTGTTATCCCATGGGCTGAAACTTCAGAGTGACAGGAAAGGGAAAGTGAGGATGGACATCAGCGTTCGTGTCTCTCTGCTTCCTGGCTGCAGATACAGTGTGGAGAGCTGCCCGCCGCTCGCATTGCCATGATTTTCTGGCCAAGATGAGCTGTATCCCCTCAAACTCAGAGCCCAAAGAAGCCCTTCCCTCAACCCAAAGTTGTTACGTTGCAGCAGAGGGATGGGTAGCTATTACTCTCTGAAGAGGCTTTCACTCTTTGGGATAGATGTGTATGTAGATATAAATTTAATTTTAGGCAACAATTTCACTGTGTCCCATAAAGTTTTAAGGTTTTGCTATATTTTGTTTGTCTATCTTTATATTTGTTCTGATTTCTCTTTTGGAGTCTTTATTTCTTCACTGAGTTATTTAGACATATGACATTTATTGCCTATATTTATAAATTATCAAATTTCCCTCTCTCATTAATTTTTTTTAAGTTTTGATGCTTGGCCCCCTAGATAGCTCAGGCTGGCTTCAAACTCATCATTCTCTTGCCTTGACCTCCCTCCCTAGTAATGGGATTAAGGCTGCCTCTGCCTGGCCCAACACTTTGTTAAGTCCACCTACAATTTGCTCAGAAAAAGACAGTATATTTCAATACTTTTTGAATTGAAAAAATATATAAATCAATACTTTTTGATTAGCCTATAGTGGAGAGGGTTCCTTGTCCATTGGAGAAGAGATGTGTCACCTGCTGCTGCTGGAATTCTTGGAATTCTCTAGAGACTCCACTTAGGTCTAGTTTCTTACAAGAACTGTTTCCAGTTCTTCTGTTTCCTTCTGCCTTAGTGGTGCCCTATCTATTGTTCAACGTAGGCTGTTAAGTTCCCTGTCACTGCTCAGTTGTTCATTTCACTCTTCAATTTTGTTAGTTTTTTTTCTTTATGTATTCTGAAATCCTTGTTATTCAATACATATGTTAGATGACTTTTTTGCATCACTATTGTCTATTTTTGGTGAATTGACCTTTTTATCATTGTAAAAAAAATCTTCATTTTGGCCTGGAGAGGTGGCTCAGAGGTTAAGAGCACTGGCTGCTCTTCCAGAGGTCCGGAGTTTGGTTCCCAGCAACCACATGGTGGCTCACAACCATCTACAAGATCTGGTGCCCTCTGGCCTGAAGGCCTACATGAAGGGGGAACACTGTACATAATAAATAAATAAATCTTTTTAAAAATCTTCATTTTATCTTTAGTATATTAAGTATAATATACTTAATAGTATATTTTGTCTGATATTGGTAAAGCTACGGTAACTTTTTCTTTGAACCCAGGACCTTGGATATGGAAATCAAGTAACTCTACCTCTATGCCATGTTCCCAGGCCCACTATAGCTCTATTTTCGTTGTTCCTTATATAGTTTTCTATATTGGCTAACACTCTGTGATGGTGAGTATAGAATAAAGTATATTTTTAGACAATATGTATTTACTTGCATTATGTTTTGAAGGTCTGTTCATCAATCTCTCACTTTTTTGGATATTTTGTTTATTTGCATGTAATTAGTGGTGAGCCAGGATTCACATTCACTGTTCTGCTATTTTCTGTATGTCCTGTGTTTCTTAATTCCTCTATTATATAACACTGAATTACATAGATTCTTTTCTACGGTACCATGTAAATTCCTGTCCTCTTAACACATGTAAGAATGTGCGTAAGTGTTTTGCCTGCATGTATGTCTGTGCACCATTTCTATGTCTACAGAGGCCAGAAGAGGGTGTTGCATGCTCCAGTAATGGAGTTACAGATGGTTGTGAGCTGACATGCAGGTGTTAGGAATTGAACTGGGATGCTCTGGAAAAGCAGCCAGTGCTCTCAACATCACCCCTGCACTTAAGTTGCATCCTTGGTAGAGTTGTTTTCTTAGTGGTTGCCCTGGGGGTAACAACATCACAGATGATAGTTGGCTTCAGGTTAATACCAAATAATGTGAATAGCATATAAAAACTGTTGCTGCTTACCCGCTCCCTCTTCTTCTCCCTGTTGCCAGCATGCAAACTATATCTGCATGGGTGGATATAGTTCATACCTGTTAGCTCAGGTCTGTAACCATTGCTTTATGGGGCATCTTTTAAATTAGGTAGAAAACAATTATAAATGAAAACACTCCCTTTTATATTTCTTTTTGCAGTGACTTTTATCTTGTCCCACTGTTTATGTAGGTTTTTATTGTTCAGCGTCCTTTAATTTTTGCCCAAAGGACGTTTTTCTTTTTTTTTTAATATTTTATTAATTTATTCATATTACATCTCAATTGTTAGCCCATCCCTTGTATCCTCCCATTCCTCCCTCCCTCCCTCCCACTTTCCTCCTACTCCCCTCCCCTATGCCTGTGACTGAGGGGGGACCTCCTCCCCCTGTATATGTTCATAGGGTATCGAGTCTCTTCTTGGTAACCTGCTATCCTTCTTCTGAGTGCCACCAGGCCTCCCCATCAAGGGGACATGGTCAAAAATGGGGCACCAGAGTTCGCATGAAAGTCAGATCCCACTCTCTACTCAATGGTGGAGAATGTCCTGTTCATCAGCTAGATCTGGGTAGGGGTTAACATAGTAAACCAAAAGCAATTTTCAGATTCAATGCAATCCCTATCAAAATACATGCAAAATATTTTGAAGACATTGAAAGATCAATTCTCAACTTCATACAGAGAAACAAAAAGCCCAGAATAGAAAAAACAATCCTATACAATAAAAGATCCTCCAGAGGAATCTCCATACCAGATCTCAAACTGTACTATAGAGCAACAGTAATTAAAACAGCATTGTACTGGCCCAGCAATAGGCTGGTGGATCAATGGAATCGAACTGAAGACCCAGAGATGAAACCACACACATTTGGTCACTTGATTTTTGACAAAGAAGCCAAATCTATTCAGTGGAAAAATGAGAGCATCTTCAACAAATGGTACTGGTCTAACGGGATGTCTACAGGTAGAAAAATGCAATTAGACCCATATTTGTCACCATGCACAAAACTCAAGTCCAAGTGGATTAAAGACCTCAACATAAAAGCAGAGACATTAAATCAGTTAGAGGAAAAAGTGGGGAAGAGCCTGGAACACATTGGCACAGGAGACAACTTCCTGAACAGAACACCAACAGCCCAGGCCTTAAGGTCAACAATTAATAAATGGGACCTCATGAGGCTGAGAAGCTTCTGTAAGGCAGGAGACACTGTCAACAGAACAAAGCAACAGCCTACAGATTGGGAAAAGATCTTCACCAACCTTTCATCTGACAAAGGTCTAATATCCAAAATATATGAAGAATTCAAGTAACCCAATTGAGAAATGGGGCTCAGAACTAAACAGAGAATTCCCAACAGAGAAATAGCAAATGGCTGAGAAACACTTAAAAGAAATGCCAAAGGACCTTTTTCTTACTGTTTGTTTCAGGGTAGGCCTGCTACAAAGACTTTTATTTTCTCATTCATTTTTAAACAGTAGCTTTTCTGAATACAGACCTCTTGTGTTGTCATTGGACTGAGCTTCTTTGGGGGCATGGTGTTTGTTTTTCTGGTGCTGGATGAATTTAAGGCCTCATGTAGTCTAGGCAGTTTTTCTACCACTCAGCCCCATCCCCCCGAAGGCCTTTGCACTAGTGGCCTTTATTTGAGACAGGTCGGATGAAGACAAGCCTTGTGAGTAGGGCTTCTGAGAAGTTCCAGAGTGATACTTCCCTGGGAAAGGGGCTTTGAAGGGCTTCCAACTTTTCCCCCATCTGCTGCTGCAGGCTGAGGCTTTAGAGCTGCAGGACCTGGGGAGGAGATGGAAGGAGGGCAAGTGCAGTGCTGCAGCCTTCTGTTTTTGTTGGGATCCTGCTGTTTCACTTGCTGATTGCTGCAAGACTAGGCTAATTTCCAGAGGTCAAGGGAGTCGACTATGGACTATGGTCACGTCTACCAATGTGTTTGTTGCTGTTACAAGGAGGAGATTTCCGGAGTTCATCTGCCTGTCATTCACAATGATGTACGCATTGCTTTTTAATAAAAAGCCTGAAAACAGCTTGACAACTTGCTGGCCCATCAATAAGAGTTTAACCTGCCATGGAGCATCCGTAGAATACCGTGCAGCTTCTTACAGGCACCACTCTCTCTGCCTTGTTTCCTGATCTGGAGAGGTACTTGTGATGTGATTTCTTTTGAGACAAAGTCTTCTGTAAAACCCAGGCTGGCCTGGAACATGTGGTCCAATTCTTCTGCCTCCTAAGTGCTGGTAACCATAATTTTTAAAGGAGAAAAGTTGAAAGAGAGATAGAGAGAAAGAGAGAGAGGAAGGTAGAGAGAGAGAGAGGGAGAGAGGGACGGAGGGAGAGAGGGAAGAAGGGAGGGAGAGGTCATGCACGTATATGGCCGCATGTATTTATCTATCTTCCACTTGTTTCATAGAATCTAAGCTCTTGTGCGTCTTTATTTTTTTTCTAAAAATTTAAAGTTTTTACATTTATTTATTCTGTGTGTTGGGGGACATCTGTGTGTTATATGTGTGGGTGAGCCCATGCCCCATGGCACAGTATGGCCACAAAGTTCTCTCAAAGGAGAACTTGAGGGAGTCAGATATCTCCTTCCACCCTATTGGTCCCCGGGGATCAAACTCAGGTCCTCAGACTTTGAAGCAGGCTCCTTTATTCTCTGAGCCTGAGCCCCACCCCTGCATTTACTTTGGAGTATAGGGGCCAGTATGTGTGGATTGTGGAACAAGGGAGGAAGGGCATGACAGCCTCTTGGCTTCACCTTCCTTTTGCAGCTTTTCCGAGACAGCAAAGGCAACGCTACGTTTGTTATTTCTGTTACTTTGGCTTTTGTTGGAGGGAGTCTTTTGTCTAATCTGGTCCTTTTCTTTTCTAGAGCTGGGGGCAGAACCCAGGGCCTTGTTGGTAGAAAAGCCACTCCACCACTGAGCCAAATCACCAATCAATCCCACATTAACCATTTCTGAAGATGGCATATGAACTTCATCTTAAGATGTATTTATGGGACAAAACTGTCCACCATTCTATAGTCAAAGGGATTTCAAATTTAAAGATTTTTTTTTTCTGGGTAGGTGCGGGTCCGGGCAGCGGGCGCGGGTCTGTGGGGTTCAAAAGATGAGGTCCTCAGTGCATTCTGAGGAGGATGGCTGTGTTCCAGAGCTACACTGAAATGTTCACCCCAGAGATCGGCCTTATTGGGAGGAGATGGCGTTGGAGGAGGGGGTGCTAATTGATTTGAGCCCAAGCAAGGACTGCACCACCCACACCACAGGCCTCACGGACCCCCTCTCACAGGCCAGGGCCGAGCTCAAAGCTGGATCATGCAGAGGTGGATACTAGGGGCAGCACCCAGGCAGAGGCCCATGGCGCATGCAACACACGATGGAACCAGAGACTTGGGAGGCATGAATCAACAGAGCCACAATTTCCCCGGGGACAAGAAGCTGAGCTGGGTCAACATCAATGGTTTCTGTGAGCTACTCAAGGAAGACTTTGAGGGGCCTCCACTTGCCACCTGCTTGAGGGCCCACAAGATCCAGTACCCACAGGAGTAGGAGGCCATCCAGGCCCGCCCCAAATCTGGCGAATTGAATGGGAGCAGGAGAGCTGGCCCTGAGGACAAAAGAACAGGAGAGCTGGCCCTGAGGATGCGGGAGCAGGTGAGCCAGCCCTGGGGACAGGAGACCCTGACATCTGTCCCTGCCTCGAGGACACAGGAACTGGAGAGCTGGTCCTTCCCTGAGAACATGGAAGTGGGAGAACTGCCCCCACCTGGAGCAGGAGAGCGGGCCCTGCCCTGAGGACAAGAGAGTGGGCCCTGATCCAGGGCTTTGAGTGGACCTCACCCCAACATCTACTGTGGGGAGCCACAGAGCCCTTTGTGGACCCCCGCCTCCACATGGCGCCTGGCATGCAGCCGGAGCCACCTCGATTTAAACAAACAACCCCTTATTTGAAAAAGGTCCCGCTGCTCGCGAGCCTATCAGCGCGTGAGACGTGGCTTAGTGTGATTGGCTGTTTGGGTGGTATAAATGAGCGTGAGGGGAGTGGCTTGGGGGATTCTCCGAGAAAGAAGAAAGAAGGCCTGAGTAAAGCTGCTTAGGAGAAGAACCGGTGGTCGTATCTTTCTTGCCCATCGAGCGAGGCGTGGCAATCTACCCCATGTATGACTTGCTGGAACACATGAAGGGGCTGGACCTGCAGATTCAAAGATTAAGAATTTCCTTGACACACAGCAACAGCGGGATATCCGACAGCAGTCCCAGTGAGGATCCAGTAACAATAGCATACACCTCAAACCAGACCCATGACTCGTAGCAATGAACATTTGAAAGTAAACATGTAGACAAAAGCCTACACTGCATTACACACTGCAGCCTCTATGACAAGATTTTTGTTTGTCTGTTTGTTTTATTTTACTGGGGGGGGGAGGAGAGGGATTTTGGTGCGTGATGTGTAAATCATAGACATTCAATAAAAGTTAAAAAAAAATAAAGTTTTTTTCTTTGTTTTTCATAGCCATAGTCTAAGCTTTTCCATGTTCATCATATACATTATTTTTCATGGACATCTAAGTGCTTCATTTTTTTAAATTAAATATTGTATGCTATTTGGTGGGACTAAATTTAGACTCAAGAAAATTGGATGTCTTACAGATGCCAGAATATGCAGATATTCTTTTGATCAAGTGATGATGGCGTAAGATACTGGCAAGGACTTCTGCAGGCATTGCTTCCTGCCAACACTCAGAATCCTTAGAGGGTGATGAGAGGGTAGTTGCATTTCAGGCACACTTGGGCTCATGGGACCTTTTGTCTTGTGCACTTAAGTCTTCGAGTGACCTCTTAAAAACTTCTCAACACCCAAGACTTGAGAGATGCCATTATGTCTGCACAAGTTCAAGCCAGTCGGGGCACCAGTGCTGAGAGGGGAAAGTGGATAGGGTCTCCGCCTCCTAAGCAAGAAGTTATCTGCACTTGACATCTGCTTGCAAAGGAAAAGTGACTTTTCACCAATGGGGCCTCACTGAGTGTATTAACCACACATAAGGGTGGGCTTCATGCTCAGCATTAGGTGGACAACAGGAGAGGAAGCCAATGATGGTACTTTTGTGGACTTTCTGTCTCATACTGCTTTGTTTGTTGTTTTATTTGTTGTTGTTGTTGTTGTTTTCTTTCTGGTCTTTTGCTTGTGTATCATGGTTTCCAATTTTGTGGGGTTTTGTTTTTTGTTTTTTTTTGTTTTTTTTTTTGTTTTTGGTTTGCATGTATATTTCTTGTGGTGTTTTCCTTTTTTAAAAAATCTTTTTTTCTGTTTGTTTTCTAAAGAAAGAGAGAAAGAAGATGCATGAAGTTGGGTGGGCAAGGAAGATCTGAGAGTAGTTACAGGAAGGGAACCATGATCTGAAAACATTTTTTTATTTAAAAAAAATGAAGAAATATATTTTGGTTCTGAGAGAAAAAAAATTGTTCCAAGAGAGATTCCAAGTTCTTTACCACCTGATTTCAGCTTGGAAGGCAAGGATGCGCCTGAGGGAAAAGCGCTGGGAGCCTGGTTCAGAAGTGATGGGCTTCCCAGAAAGTCTGCCAGAGTCTCTGTCCACTCCTTGACCAGTTTCTTTTTTCTATGGTTCCCTATGCAGCAAGATCAAAAACATTTCTCAACCTCCTCACTGTCTCTAAAGCTTCACCAGTTCATGGATGTGCAGTGGGATGCTACTGGTATCCTGTGAAAGTAACAGTCTCCAACCACGGTTCTATGGCAAACAGTGGCCTGGCATTTATGTCTGGAGGTTGTAGCAGCTGTTGCTCTCCTGTGTTCCTTTTTCTTGCCACTTTTCTTTTTTTCTTTTTTCCTATTCCATCTCCTTATTATATTTTAAATTTTATTCAGATTACATCTCCATTGTTTTCCCCTTACTTGTATCCTCCCATTCCTCCTTCTCTCCCTCTTTCACACTATTCCCCTCCCCTATACCTGTGACAGAAGGGGACCTCCTCCCCCACCATATGGTCACAGCCTATCAGGTCTCATCTTCATAACCTGCCTATTCTTTCTCTGAGTGCCACTAGGCCTCCCACCAAGAAGAAATGGTCAAATATGGGGCACCAGAGTTCATGTCAAGAGTCAGTCCCCGCTCTCCACACAACTGTGGAGAGTGTCCTGTCCATTGGATAGATCTGAGTAGGGGTTCAATGTTTACTGCATGTATTGTCCTTGGTTGGCGAAGTAGTTTGAGCAGACGCCCCTGAGTCCAGATCTTCCTGTCATGATGTTTTTGTAGGTTTCTAGGACCCTCTGGATCCTTCTATTTCCCCATTCTCCCATACTTCTCTCACCTAGAGTCCCAATAGGAAGTCCCTGCATCTATCCCAATCTCCTGGTAAGTTTTTTTTTTTGTCACCTTTCATGATCTCTTTTCTCTTCAAGCTCACCTGTCTCTTTTGCTTATAGCAAATGTACAATTTCAATGACACTTTGCTAGGATAATGATGCTACTTTTGTGCTGTCTGGGATACATCCCTCATTGCTAACACTTGGGTTGTATGAGAGGATGAGGAAGAGATGTGGGCTGTGGGTTGAGGGAATGTATTGATGTAGCAGGAGACCACATCCAAGTCCAGCACTGCTCTGGACGTACCAACCATGTGCACACAATGTAAGTGGGCACACAATCACCTCTATTATGTGGGTGTATTGGTTCAAGGATCCTCCCCAAGAGAATTAAAACACATGGGTGCTCAAATCCCTTGTATGATATTTACATTCTACACACATTCTCTTGTGTACTGCATCTCATCTCTGGCTACTTACAGTATCTAATATGATGCAAATACAGTGAACTGGTTGCTCTGCATACTGCTTAGAGAACAGTGACAAGGTATATAGACACTGAGTACAGACAACAACTTTTTCCGATAGTCTTTGATCCACACTTGGTTGAACCCATAAACGCAGAACTAGCAGATGCAAAGATGTATATAGGGAAATGGCTCAGCCCATGGTCACCTAGAGTTTGTGAGTACATCAGGGCTGTGACTGTGAACTGAGAGCATATGGTGGATCACCGGAGGCATGGCTAGCTAAGACACCCTCTGAGGTGGAATTCTTGCCACCGATTTTGCCAGCGTGCTGTGCTGTGTGACCTGCTTTAATTAGCTGTTCTGTGTGAACTGCTCTCTTGCAAAACCTCATTATCTGGGACTGCACTAAGTTCATCTCCCTTCACATTCTGTTATTTCAAACTCCCACCAATATAGTCCGTTAAGCTCTGTTTATAGTAGTTTAGGGCTCTACAGCCTAAACCACTACTCTTCCACATTCCTCCTAAAATCAAGTCCCAAAGACCATGAAGCACACAGTCGGGTTTGTCACAATAACCACCCTGCTCATAACTACATCTCTGTACCAGTTATTTTTCTGGCTGCTGTTGTAGAGCCCATGCTACTAGTCTAGGCTCCGGCGAGGGTCTGTGGATTGAAAGGATGACATAACAGTCAGAAAGATTTAGGCCCCCAGAGACTAAAAACCATGGGCTGCTCTGTTCTACAGTTTGGATAAAATCTCTTGCCGTTTTATACTTAATCCCGATGCCTTGTTCCCTAAGCAGTTTCACTAGTTGCCCCACCAGAACGGTGGAAGACCTAGAGGCACCCATCCCAGTACACCCGTGTCTTACCTCCAAGAGGCGCTGGCCAGATTCCCCTGGTGATCAGTCAGACTTTCCCTGCTTTCTGTATCTCGGTGAGACCTCCACTTGTAGCTGAAAAGACAACACAACAGTGGGTCATTCCCATTAAGAGAATGCCGTTTATTGAGAGTAACAGAGCTGCTTATACAGGGGAGGAACCAGCAATCAAACAGCACTGTGGAAAGTCCCCAAGAGGAAGCAAACCAAGGGCCAAATAACAAGACTCAAAACAAGGAAAATGAAGGCAACCAGTGGAGCACAATGTTTCAACTGCAGACAAAAACAAGTAATGTTTCAACTGCAGACAAAAACAAGTAAAGGTCAGTACCAGCACAGCTGCAGTTTCCCATATGCTGTCACAAATAACCCGACAAAGCAACTCAGAGGAAAGGAGTGTTTTCTTTTGGTTCACAGTTTGGGAGGATGCAACTTATCATGGTGGAGAAATTAGGACCACCACCCAGCGAGGAGTCTGGTCATATTGTTTCTATAGCTAAGGAGAAGTAGGGGAGGGGCACTAGCATTCAGTTTACATTCTCATTTCTTTTTTCTTTTTAATTCAACCAGTACATGAGATTGTGTGCCCACGCTCAGGGTGAGACTCTCCTTCTCACCTCTCTGGAAATGGTCTTGCAGACACCCCGAGACTGTGTCTTTTCGATGCTTCCAAGTTCTGTTCAGATGACAATGGTCAGCCATCACAGCTCCTAAACTTTTTACCTTTGAAGCACCACATCATCATTTGGGCTTTCTTCTGAGTGTAATTTGGACACCAACAATTTTGATTTTTAAATATTTAATTGTGTTAAAATACACATAAGCATGAAACTTAACCATATCGACCATTTTTATTTGTAGTATTAAATACATCCACACCATTCTTCAACTCCACTCCCAAAGGACTCTCTTCTTCAGTAGAACTTCCATTCCATTGAAGATTAATCTCTTTTCTTATCTTTGGGGAATTTCCTTTTATAATTTTGTTGAAAATGTTTTCTTTGTCTTTAAAATGAATTCTCCTTCTGTGCCAAGGAAGTTCAGTTAAGAGATATTCCAACTCAGCAGGCATCTTTTTGACATGGCATCTTGATTCTTCCTCTCCACAGCTGCTGCTGCAGCCCTGCTTCCAGTCACATATCTCAGATCTGCCATCTTATTCTCAGACACCATTACTATTCCTCTCTACTGGGCCTGTTCACCCCATTTTGTTTCTGGACCAGCTCGCTGGCATTGCTCTTCACTAAGTCTTTATGTGTCTGACCTATTTCACTTAACATGGTATCTTCCAGGCTCATTCATATTTTTGCCAATGGCAGGCTTTCCTTCTTTTTAAAGAATACATATTATTCCATTGAATATACATACCTTGTTTTCTTAATCCGTTCATCAGCTAATGGACCCTGAGGTTCTTTCTATAGTTTGACTATTGTTAATAGTGGTTCAGTAAACACAGGCATAAAAATTTCTCTTTGACATGCTGATTTGCTTCTTGTGTATATACATTGCAGTGGGATATTTTGACTATGTGGCAAATATTTTTTTTGAAATCTCCATATTATGTTTCATAATGACTGTACATTTTTATCTATATATACCTAAACAAGCCAGGAAAAAGATGATGAGTGAAAGATGCCACCCAACCCATTGCCTATAAACTTAATTTCTTCTTAGTTATCTGCATAGATCTCTATGCCTAAGACTGTGTCTTTAGGGGCATAAACATTCAATAGATTTATACCAGGTAAATGTGTGCATAAGCAAATCAGGGCTGTGTTGTAAAGACCCAATGTGAGAGAGATGTAATAGTAAATTAGTGAGGAGCTGTGGTGGTACATGATTTTAATCCTAGCACTTGAGAGGCAGAGGCAGGTGGATCTCTGTGAGTATGAGGCCAGCCTGGTCTACACAGTGAGTTCTAGGACAGCCAGGGTTACACAGGGTTACCCTATTTTAAAAAATCAATCAAACAAACAAGACAAAACACCAAAATCCCCCAAAAGGTAAGTTACATGTTTTAAAGTATTAATAGATATTGTCAATTATAGTCAAAATAAGTTCTAGAAATGAGTAGTGGCAGTACTGTACAGCATTGTGACTGTAATAAGCACAACTAAACTGTGCCCTTAAAAGGTTAAGGTAGTAAATCTTTCTTAAAGTTAAAATTTTTCATACAATATATTTTGATCATATTCTTGCTCCTTTCCCAGTTTTTCCTACCTTCCTACTCATTCAACTTAATACTCTCTCCCTCCCTCCCTTCTCTCTCTCTCTCTTCTCTCTCTCTCTCTCTCTCTCTCTCTCTCTCTCTCCCTGTCACTCCCTCCCTCTTAGAAATAGCATAAAAACAAATATCAAGGAAAAAAACCACAAGAAGACAAAATTTACTCAAACAAAACAAAATACACACCGCACACACACACCTGTGCTCACGTGCATGCAAAGTCATAAAATCTGCTTTGTGTAGGATACTACTGCTGGGCGTGGGGCCTGCCCTGGAGTGTGGTTGAAATACCCAGTGACACTCCACTGAAGAAAATAGATTTTTCCCTGTTCGGTTAGGGGTGAAACTTTGTGTTCAAGTGATAAATCTTATTCTAGACCCAGCTATCACAATAGAAATATTTATGACTAGGAAAATAAAACAGCACTTTTCAGATTTTAATGTATACAGGAATCATTTGAGACCTCTCATCACCAAGTCAGTCCTGTTGGAGTGGGTTTGTGGGTCCTGGTGGAGGGTTCTTCTCTGTGTTTCTCATAAGCTTCCTCAAACGTCTACACCAATGGATGAAGGTCACCTCAGTAGCAAAACTCAGAGTATAAAGAAAGCTTGGCAGGCACTTCTTTTCTTTATGTTAGGCCCCTCCATCCCCGGTCACTTTAAATCAGCAAGAGTGAGTACATAATCTCCCGCTCTCCTGTAAGAATGGATTCCAAGCCAGAGCTTTTCTCATGAGGTCAATCTGTTCCTTTTTTTAACAGACATTTATAGGATTTCTCGTCTCTTCTCCTCCATAGCAGGCCACAGAGGACAACCTTGCTGCATGCGAAGACGCGCCTTCCGGAGAGGGTGTGCATGCGAACACACTTGCACACTGAAACCATGACTACTCTCGTTAGCAGTGACACCAGGGCTTGCACTTCCCCGAGAAGCGGATTTCTCTGGGCTCAGACTGAGCTGGCAGTCCCCCCAGGACCCTGCCGTTTCTGCGCATGCTGCTATCCCACTTTACTGTCGTTCTTATCTCATTCTTACGAAATTGTTTTTCTGAACTCCATGTGTCTGATTGATTTACAGAGCCTGTTAAATTCCATCACGTTAGCTTTAGACTATTACCTATCAAGATAACTTTGGCTGATGGCTTTGCCGTCGAGGATAGTCCCTGGTCTCCCGGGTTTATGCTGTCTTCACGTTGATGAGTGCCCTGTCTCCGTCCATGTGGCTCATTCAGTGACTAAGATTCCTTGTGTGCCCTCGGATGTGCCAGGCAGGGGCCTCAGCACTGAGAAATAGAAGTGAACACGTAGATGCTCTGGTCTTCTTAGAGCCTTGGTCAAGCGAGGACATAGACAGCAGACAGAAATAGTAAGTCGTGTGGATGACATCGATGGCTCCAAGTGCCAAGGAGAAAAATAAGCCAATGGAGGGGGGCAGGAAAGGGAAAAGAGAATTTTTGCAATTTTAGAGCAGATGGCAAAAGCCCCAGAGCACCCTCCCCCCCCAAAAAAAACAACAAAACTTTGAGAGATATGAGGTAAGCAGGTCTGAAAATGCTTCTGTATAAATTCACCGGAAACCAGAGTGAAAAACAATTCTTTGCTCTGTTAGCTAGATCTGTCCCTCTAGGTTCATTCGCTGGCATCTTTGGGATGCAGCTGACTCACCCACTGGGTTCCCTGCCACTTATTTATCCTTTCTCCACGTCTGTGTAGGTTCTTAGGGATATTTTGAGATAATATTAAAACTTGGGTTCTGCATCTGTGGTGTCTCCCTGACGTCCTCTAGTAAAACACTTAGAAGTGAGTTTTAATGTGAAAAGACGCTTCTGCGTTTTTGGAGTCAACTCTCTCTGTTCATCAGGTGGCACGATGAGAAGTGATAGTTTCTGGGTGCAAAGAAAGAGGGGGTGATCCAGGCCACTTTCCATCCTCACAGACCTCGTGTGTGGTGAGACTCCAGCCTTCGGGAACTGAAACGGCCTCCCCTGGGAAACGTGTAACTGAATGGTAAGCAGGCCTTTTGGCTCCACCAAAGCAGCCCAACTCTACTGATCTCTCTCCCTCCTGGACGTCACATCCTCGGGACCAGGCTGCCAAGGGCTGGTACCTGCCAGGTGGCTCTCCAGGTGTGCCCTGTGATCCTCACCCTCGCCTGCAGGCTGCACTGTTGCCGCGCGTATTCGTCTCCCAGCCTCCCAAGTGTACAAACAGGTTGTGTCAAAGCTGCAGGTACTCACTGAGCCTGCAACAGCCCAAGCTGACAGAACTTGCCGCCAGGAGAGCTGTCGACTCTGAGAAGCCAGAATTGATCGACGTCTCTACTAGGGCCCCTGGGTTTTTATGAGAAAGTGCCCCAGCTGGCGCATTTGGCCTCAGTTTCTTCCTCTGTAGAGTGAGTGGGTATCTAAAGCTAAGACTCTGAACTTGAAGTCTTAGTGAGTGCATTTTGAATGTGCATACAATGTTTTGATCAACGCCATTCCCCATTGCCCCTCCACTAACTACCCTTTCTCCCCCATGCCTCCTACCACTATTTCTTCTCAACAGCATACTGTTTTTTTTCTTAAACCCAGGAGTCCACTCGGTGCTACTAGTATGCGCATGCGCATGCGCATGTGCATAGGGCACCTACTAAAGCATGGGTATCCTTTTGCGGCCAGATTCCTGAACAAAGCTGACTCTCCCTTTCCCAGCAGCCTTTAGTTACCAGTGGTTTCTCAGCTCCTGGTGGGATCGTCTGTCTCCCCACTTCATGCTGGAAGTTTTGTTTGGCTCGATCTTGTCCAGGCCTTGTGCGTGTAGTCACAGACACTGTCTGTCCATGTGTGTAACTGCTGTCTCTGGAAAACAGTGCCGCTGGAGTCATCTAGTACCTATGGCGCCGATGTCTTTCTGCTCCCTCTTCCTGGATTATCTGTGATGCCCACGGCCACAGTCTCTTACTCTCTGCACAAGGACCAGGTGTTAGTCTCTGTATTAACTAACTAGCATCTACTGCCCAAAGAAGCTTCTCTGATGAAGGTGGATCTCTGAGTATAATGATTTTGGTAACAAGCAATCAGGGCGATACGAGTTCAACCTTTACTTTTTGGCTACTTACTTGGACGAACCTTAGTTCTGTGGACACACCGGACAGCTCTCTTGCTGACCAGGGAAGGCTGGGAGAGACCAGAGGCTAGGAGCACAGAGGCCCTGAAGCAGAGCCTTCCACTCAGTAGTCTAGAAACAGGGGTGAGGGGAGCATCACTGAGCTGACCTGTTTGGAATTTAAACAGCAGTAACCACAGGAAAGCCTGCAGGGTCCCAACGCCTGGGGCCTGTAATTTGCTTCTGTCTTGTGCTCACCTTTTTTTCTTTGCACCAAACCTTCCCCCACCCCACCTCCACCAACCTCATTTCCTTTTCCAGTGTCCATCATAGGGCAGTGTATGAAAACAAAAAAACCAAAAAACAAACAAACCAAAAAGCCAAAAAAAAAAAACAAAACAAAACAAAAACAAAACCAAAAAACAAAAAACCCAAAACACCAAACTTCTTTGCTATAAGCAAATACAGATCCTGTTAGCATGGCACCTTGGTCCAATGGCCCTTTGTTCTGCTTCTTAATGACTAATTATTATGCTATGAAATGCTTATGCAACTCCACTGGAGTTGCCGCCCTCCTGCCACAGAGGCTGGAAGTGTGTAATCCTCAGAAGCCATGACTGGGCCTTGGAGTTGCGCAAGGAGTAATTACAGAATCCAGCCGAGGCTTGCTGCTTATTACAGGCTCCAGGCTTTACCCCCAGTAGCTTTACATGCTTGTTAATATTTAAGCTGACAAGCAGCAGCAGCAGCAGCAGAATATTTTGTAAGCTTCAGGAATGGCCCCAGGACTCAGTGCCAGCCTAGGACCCAGGACAGGCTGGTTAGAAGGGTCCAGGGACTACGTTCTAGTGGGATTTCTTTGGAGACCCTTGTCCTTTTACAAATGTTGGTCCTGGAGGGCCTCAAAACTCCCTCCCTTTGCCATAGACTAGAAATTAAATATCATCAACCCTCTTAAGCCTTCTTGCTTTTATTATAATTTCTCTTTGTGGTACTAGGGATGGCTCCCAGGGACTCGTGCTTGTTGGGCAAGTGTACTGTTGAGAGCCACATCTCCGGCTCCAAATTTCTCAATTAAAAAAATAATACTTCTTTTTTAAAAAAAAAATGCCAGACCATGCCTTATTATTTTATACAACCTTTACTTAAAATAAATGTTTTCTTTAGCTTTTGATCAGCTAGTAGAATATTAAAGGAAGGAAAGAAAGACTCAATTAAGTTAACCACCCCCTCTGGATGGACACACACACACACACACACACACACACACACACACACACACACACACACACACACACAGCCCCAGGGCTGCAAGCTCAGGCCTCATTCTGTGGCCTTTGGAAGGTTATCCTCTTGACCTCCCAATTGCCTGACTCCTCTCTTCAGAAGCAGGCCAGTCCTCTGTCTGTCTGTGTGCTCTGGTGGCGCCTATCGCTGTGGGATCTGGGCACAGAGACAAAAACATCAGGCAAAACACACATTTGTGCATTAGGGGAGGAAACACACCGGCTTCCTGGACTCAGCCTGGGCTTAAGCTGGAGGAGACCTTATCCCAGCATGCTTTGCAGAGACCAGGGAAGAACAGGGACAAAGCTGGTCATGGAGCCTTTCCTTGTTTTCATTTATGAAGGAAGCCACAGCTAGTGGCTGTGAGGTTTGGCAAGATACTGGCATTTTAAAGGGCCTCTTTTTCCCCTTTCTTTTCTTTCTCCTTCCCTCCCTCCTCACTTCCTTAGGTCTTCACTCTTTCCACCTCATTCTTTGGGTTTCTTTAACTTAATGATTTAAATTATAACTCACCATACACTCCTGACAAAAACAACTTTTTCATTCAAAATAAAAGGGTAAAGATGAAAATGTTCCCGATGTCTCTGGCCCTACCATTACCCGGATCAAACTTTACCGTAAGCCTTTCTTATAATTTTTCTTAAACCTTTTTCTGTGCACAGATGCTCCTCTACAGGGCTGTATCTGTGGATCAATAGCTAAAGATCATCAGTGTGACTCACTGTCCCACTGAATGTCCATGTGTTGTTTGGCTGCTGGCTTTTCCCACGTGACAATGTTTCTTAGACACGTTTCCTCAGCAGCCTGGAGATCCTCCTGGGCACTTCATAGCTGTTCAGCAGCCTACTTACTGTGTGGTTATACCCCAAGAACTTTACCAGTTTCTTAAACTGGCATTACATTCTTTCTCATTTGGGGAGATCACAAATGCTGTTGCACACGCCCTGGTACAAGTGTACCAGTGCCCAGTTGAGAGATCATACCCTGGGGGTAAATTCCTAGCAATGGAATTGCTGGGGCAAAGGCTATGTGCACTTTACATTTTAATAGATATTGCCAAATTGCCCCACGAAAAGGTTGCTCCAATTTACAACCCCATTAATGTTGTGTGAACTGCCTATTTCCTCAAAGCCTTACCAACTCTCTGTTCTGCCTCACTTTTAAGTATTTGCCAATAGGCAACAGATGGCAAGTCATTATCATTTATATTTGCATTTTAATTATAAAATGAACCTTGTTTCACATGTTTATCGCTTATTTGCCACAAACTTTTTTTTGTAAAATAAAATGATCTTAGCCGTTTGTCTTTTTTTTCTTTTTAGTTATTTAAAATCACCAAAACCATTATTTCTCATCAGCCGTTATTAGTTCGAAAGGCCACAATTTTGTATCTGTTTGCTTTTTCTTTTTTAAACCTGTCAAGGTTGACAGTATTTATGGAGTCAAAGAATGTGCCTTTCCTTTGGTAGTACTGAGAGTCTGTGCCATTTTGTGGTGAGGCCTTGGTATGTGTCCTTAATTTCTGCTAGGGATGCTCTTACACCTTCGCTAGATGCATGTCAGGTTTTGCTTCTCAGATGTTTATCTTGGTGCGAGGCCTGAAGCTGGCTGGAGGAGACCTCACTGGCTCTTGGTAATATTATAGATCAACCAGTTAACTGCACCCCACCCCCCGGTGGCCAGCTACCCAGGGAGGCTTCGTGCTCCTTGAAAACAGAAAGGATCCCATCCGGCTCCAAGGAAGGTTCAGGAAACAACTTGCTGCATTCAGACTGTCTGTCCTTTTCCAGTCAACAGAACCCTGAGCTTGTGTTCAGAGAAGACTCATAGGAGCAATGGAAGGGAGAAAGAGAGAGACAGACAGACAGACAGACAGAGAGACAGAGACACAGACACAGACAGACAGACAGACAGAGAAGGAATTTTTCTTTTCTGTGGTAAAGAAAAATGAAACAAAATGAGACCTACATGCCTAGTCTTAGGATTAGTTAACAGTATGACTCTAAAGACACAATTCCTGGGCTGAAGATAAAAAAGATAGCTAGACTCTGCTTATCTTGGGTTCACTGAGGCAGCTGAAGACAGAAATAAGGAACAGAAAGGATTTTTAAAAAATATATGCACTTCAGTTTCTTCAATGCAATGTCTCTCAATAGACAAAAATTCCTCTGAGAGGCTCAAGACATCTCATACACAGCCTAGAGTTTCTGGTATCCCTCACATGATTCCTAAATACATGGGGTATTTTCCTGTAAAGACCAAATGAGTTAATTGCACAATCAGTAACGTTAGAGGTTTATGTTTCTTGGCATGCTTGATGCGATATGCATGTTGGCAGAGACCTACCTGGCTTTGATTTGCAGCATAAATAATATAATCCTGTAGATCAGATTCCAGGTAATTTAGTTAAAAGGTACTGAAGGACTGTTTCCTCCAAGTGTCTACCTCATGGTAAATTGTGTAATTTGTATAATTATAAGTTGATTTGATGAGGATTGATTTCATCATTAAGAGTGTAGTATTACTAATATTAATACTGATTACCATTTCTTGAATATGCCTTCTATACTGTGTAGAGTGTGTGTGTGTGTGTGTGTGTGTGTGTGCGCGCGCATACACACATACATACATTACATATAAATTTTGTCTTAATGTGATTCTTGTGCCTGTTGCAAGGCCTACAGATTATTCCACCTGGTATGAAAAGACAGAAGTTCAGATGGATCAAGTGCCTCATGTGACACAAAGAACCCTGAGGTATGGATCTCAACTCTAACTCAGGACTGTCTCATGCCAAACTCTACTGCTGCACACTCACCCTATCTCCTCCCCCAGTCCAGGTGGTAAGCACCAGGGCCTTCCCCCCCCCCCCCCCATTTGAATGTTTGTAGTGGGTTTTGAGAGCTCTGTGTATCCCCAGCTAACCTGGAACTCATTCTGTAGATCTGGCTGGCATCGGACTCAGCCACCTATCTCTGATTACTGAGTTCTGGGATTAAAAGGCACGCACCACTACATCCTGGTGGGAGCTTTCATTTTATGTCAGCTTGAGAAAATGAGCATCAGTTTCACTTCTCCTGTTGCCTTCACACGAGGTAGGTTCTCTCTCTACCTGTTGTCATAGAAACCAAAACACTAAGGATTCCATAAGCTTTCTTCCTGCCCCCAACTGCTGCTCCAGGCATTCTAAGGGGGCCCATGGAGAGCCCTGGGTGCGAGGTCTCTCCCTGCTTGGCAGCCTCTAGCTGAAACTGATATTGTGGGACCAGAAGGCCAGAAGAGCCAAGAAAGACAGTCTACATTTTCTTAGACCTTCCCCCACCCAACTACCACTCTAGGCTACTGCTGGCTACCCCAGTCTCCTTCTTAGAGGA
Source organism: Acomys minous (assembly GCF_964271855.1). Taxonomy (NCBI): domain Eukaryota; kingdom Metazoa; phylum Chordata; class Mammalia; order Rodentia; family Muridae; genus Acomys; species Acomys minous. The sequence goes on from NC_140490.1 coordinate 61,740,871, forward strand.
CTTTATTTCTTGACTTTGGTGTCCTCCCTTACCTAGATGTGCTGCCCCTCTCAGGTCCTGCCGCATCTCAGTAACACTTTTTTTTTTTTTAAAGTTTTAGATTAGTACACCAAGTGGATGGTTTGTTTCATCATGATATCTTCATACATACATGCCACGATCCTTGGTTCTCAGTGTCCCCTCTTGCCCTCCATTGTGGTCCTCTGTCCATCTCCTGCTGACTCTCCTCCTCCTCACAGCAAACACCTCCTTCTGCTTTCTTGTCACACACATCCGTGATTACCTTTAGTAATACCACCTTCCCTGAAAACCCTCTTGCCAGCCTTTCCTGGGCCTTTTTTGAGTTAGAGCTCTTGAAAGGGTTTACCCCTCTCCCTGCTCCTGTCCGCAGCCCAGCCTGCCCCTCAGCTGCTCCCCATCTGCTTATGTTCCCACCCTGTTCTCTGCAGTGATTTCCCCAAGGTCACTGTGGGTCTTGCTACAGACTAAACTCATCAATGACGGATAGGGACCTGATGAGAACCTATTGGCTAAGACTCTGGTTCTCTGGTCATACAATTCCTCCTGGGTTCTGCTGCTTCATCTTCTGCTTCTCTCCCTTCAGGAGAGTTATTTGCTTATTAGATGCTAAGGATGGAATTTGTGGCTACACGCTCATCCTTTACTCAGGCCTAGAACTCTTACATGTCCAGCTGTCCTGTTCTCTCCTGTGCCCAGGAGCACTGTATTAATAGTTTCAGCAACTGTGTTAATCCCCATCTCATACATACATATATGCATGTGTGCTCAAATACCCATTTGCACAAAACATGGGTCATTGCTGACTAATGACATGGAAAGGAATTTCATACTTTCCTCAAGATGATGTATTCTACCTGGTTTTAAAAAAATGTAGTTGATAGTCAAAATTATTATGATTCTACATGGCTCCCCTTTTGTTTGTACATGTATACTCACATGTACACACACACAGAGTCATCTTCTTGGTGCCTTGCCTGCCTCTGCCCACCCAGTGTCCTCCTCATAACCGCCATGTCCAGTCACCTCCCAGTCCTGGGGTTGTACCTCCATCACTTGTCGAAACCTGCCTCCTTCCATCCCCATGGTGCCTTGTTGATTCAGATCAGCCTGACTCACACAGCCCATGTGACAGCGTCTCCTGGTTTCTTCTGGTTCTGTCCCCTTCATCTGTCCTTCAGAGAGCAGTGTTATTCTTGTGGGGAGCAAGGTCAGTCTCCAGTTACAAGCACTTTGGTGACTGCATTAGCTTCAGAATACATACTGAGGTCCTCCAAAACTGCAGTTTGCCTCCCCCTCTCTGCACTGAGTCCTTTCCTGTGACAGAACACAGGCTCCACAGCTTCTGAATGTAGACAGTTTACAGTCCCTGACTGTGGGTGCTCTTTTGGCTCCATGCTGCCGTCCACACTGTTCCCTCCACCTGAAAAGTTTCTTTCCTCTCCCAACTCAGCTTAGTCATGGTTCTGATGTCAGCAAAAATCCAGCTGCTTTCAGTATGCCTGAAGCCATGGCGTGATGGGCTTCTCAGCTGCACACCTTGTGTCTACTCTCAGCTTCCTGATGACACTGTTGCATCACCCCCCCTGCATCGCCCCCCAGCAAATAGTTGACAAGCAAGGAAGTAGTTATCTGAGAGTTGGAGAAGGACTGGCAGGCTGGCAAGGGGCGAGTGCTATAAGCAAAGCCACACATCCAAGCCTCTCAGGTAAGGAGCTGTAGGCCAGAGAAGGTCAGCATAGGAGCATAGGGAAGAGATGAGGCAGCCAGCTTCCTGGCCAGGAATAGAGATGGGATACGGAGCCAGACAGCACCTTGGATTGCTGAAGGACGCTCTGGAAGATAGATCTTCCTACCCAGCCCCTCAGAAGCAAGTGCTCAGAAAAGAAGCAGGGTATCAGCTAACCTGACAAATAAGAAGGGAGGGAGGAAAGCCTACAGCAGAAGGCAGCAGGGGGGGTGATGCCTTGTTCTCCAGGGAAGATGAAATAATTCTTCTGGGAGGGAAAGAGAAGGGACAGAGATGATATATGCACTTATTGTCATTTTGGCTGGCCGAGGGGGTCTCTCAGGTCCATGGGGGTGGGTCTTCTGATCCCTAGGAAAGTTAGGTTATGATGCTGGTGGGAGGTGCAGAGGCACAGATTTCTCTAGCAGAAGACCCCGGAGCAACATTCTTTCAAACTGGTATGTTTCCTGAGCACGGCAGAACAGAGATTTAGTGCTGATTTGTTTGAATGTACCAGTTCCCCTTATCCTTCAGATTGCTCCATCTTACAGCTAAACCCAGCCTCTGGCTGCTGGGCCTGCTAGGTGATCCCATGGTTTCATCCTCCTCCAGGGCAAAGAGAGAAAAGGAGCAGAGGGACCAACTAGGAGCCGGACAGTGGCTGACACAGGATCGGGGTTGGAGACACAGCTTTCTGTAGGTACCTATATCACCCGCTCTCACTTCCCCTATTTAGTAGAATCTCTGTTCATTTAAAATTGTACAGCAAACTGGTTCCAATGGGAGAGGATGGGGTGGAGCTGGGTTGGTGAGGCCAACAGACTACTGTATGAAAGGGCTTTGGTAGAGTTTTGACCCTCTATCGTGATTCACCGTGCAAGCAACTTGCCACGGGCCCTGCTGGGGCCTGGCTCCAGAGTCTATTGAATCAACACTGACTAACGATACAGTGGTTTTCATTTCCTGTGACTCATCGAGCAAGATAGGCTTCTGGGGCCCCGATCTGTGATCTCGGGTACTCCAGCTTTGCTGAGGGACACAGCTTGGTAGGAAAACCAATCACCACTCCTCACTTTTCTTCCACAAGTCATGCTGGAGTGATGTTCTGGAAACACTGGCTCACTTTTTTTTTTTTTTTAGGGGATCTAAATTGGCAAGTGTGTCTTCCTGATTCTAACTCCTAAGCCTATTGGTGTTTCTGAAGTGGATGCTGGTACCACACCCAGGAAAGAAGTAGGATCAAGGCCCTCCACACTCCACACATCTTGAGAAGCATTGCTGGGCTCGTCCGTTTTGCCTCAGTCAAACCCTTGAATGAGCCACATCCTCGTGCGTTTGACTGTGATGAGGTCTTTTATTGCATGTATAAATGTCCCCTGAGGCTATTACTCAAAAGGGTTCATCTAATAAATAAGATAACTAATAATTATTCTGTTTCAGATTGCTAGCTATGCGTAACTTCTCCGAGGGGTCAAAAGTGTTAATGTTTGCTCAACGTTACTGCAGCTTTCTGACATTTTGTGATTACAGAATTGGAATGCAGGTGAGGTCAGGCCACAGCAGGAGCTGCACTCCTGTGGCTTCCTTCATGGAGGGGGGCTGCTTCCTGAAAGCAGGGATGGCTGAGCATATTTGACCCCATAGGTGGGGTGCCATAGAACCCAGTTAGTTCACACTTGGGTCCTTCTTTTTATGAGTCCTTCCTTTCAGAGTCCTGGGCTTTGATCTGCGTGTTGAGAACGGGAAGCATCCTGGGAGCCACTTTTTTTCCCCCTCCTTGGATCTATCTTCAGAGTCGGTGTTCTTCCCGTTTGGGCTGTCCGTTCTGCTCCTGACCATCTTTTCTCAGCCCAAATATCACTGAAGAAGAGAGCGTGCCCCATTGGTGCTTGTTGCCCATGCTCTCTTTATGAAGAGTAATAGGTACTAGTGACGTGTATAGCTTTGCCCCACCTGGAAGACCTGTGAGGAGCTGTGTCTAACTTTAGGGGTACAGGAGAGTTTACCTTTGCTCCAAGACTACCCCCTAAAAAGGCCCAGTTAACCGAATTCCTGTTAGCAAGGGAAATGTTTAGGCAACACTTCATTATGATCATTTCCATGAGAACAAATCTTTAAGTCAGAATGACTGAGGTGTAGTTTGGACCACTCCCCACCCCCGCCGGCTTCTAGGTATATGACTTAAGTGTCAGCAGTATACATAGTGACAGAACAGCCATTGCACTCAACATGGAGAGCAGTTCCCCACCTGGGAGCCCCCTTATCCCAGCCCTTGGCAACCATTAGCGTTCAGGATATCAAGGTCATGGAGTGCACAGATGTCGCCTTTCAAAGCCATGGAGATTCCTCTGTGTCACTGAGCAGCCTGGATGGCATTCCAGCTGCCCATGGTGCTCTGGCCCAGTACAGAACTGACATGCTGTTGAGTTTCCATTTCTGCTCTGTACTTCTCCTGGCTTCTGGCATCCACCATCCTCCCCTGGGGCACAGAAATGTCCAAGGAGACCATTGAGATAAGGAATGGCTTTCTAAAAGGATAAATGTCCCCAAAGTATCCTGGATGCCTGGCACTGTGCCCAGTGATGCCCCATGGGCAGATTCAGTTCCAGGGGCAAGAGCAGCCTTGGTAAAGAATAGAGGATTTCCCACTACATGGGAGAAACATACTAACATCACTCTTGTTTTGTATTTGGGTCCTGCTGGGCACTGCTTGGCATCCCAGGGGCATAGGGTAATGTCCAGCTTTGGAGGCAGCTGTCCAATATCCAATCCAGGAAAAGAAAACCAGGATCCCAGGACTAGAGGACTCCAGAGGGAAATGTGGGCTTCCCCAGAAACATAGCAGTCCCCCTCCAGAGTAGTGCTCTCTGCAGGAACAGTTGTACAGAGCTCTTTACTCATCCATTCCCCAGGTCTATGAAATTTAACGGGATTAAATGTTCCTAAGTCTAAATATGAGCATCTATGCAACCACGTGGATATATGTATTTCCATGTCTCCAGGCTCCTGAGTTCGAGCTGCCATATTAAGTTGTATCGTTTCTTCATTCCTGAGAATTGCCTCTTAAACAAACAAATGAAGGCTGACTTGATCTAGCAATTCGGTGTCCAAGTCCTAAATACCTTGTTTGGGATGAAGTCCCCTGAAAACAGGCTGAAGTCTCTTAGCTTCTGCCTCTTGCCTCCCAGAAGAAGCATGTCAGTGTGTCATGACTCTCTCTCCAAACTGAGACTTCAGTGTGAAATTAATGTTGTGAAGAGCACACTGGGAGGAAATATTCTGGAAAATACACATGTGGCAAGTCAGAAGGACAAACTAGACGTGTTCTTCCTATGTACATGGTCTCCGATAGATTTTGTAATGTCTGGGAGAACTTTACCCATGTTTTACAATGCTGTCACATTCTGAAACATGCACTTGAGCCCAAGTAGACTGAGTGTGGGGGAGGAAAGAGATACTTGCTGTTATCTTTGACACTGCGTGGGCGTTCTCATGGAGGTGAATTGTGAGGAGAAGCATGATGTGACCCTCCCAGCTGGTGCTCTATTGAAGCCCACGGGGATGATCACTTCCCTAGGGTAACCCAGCAGAAGTTTAGATGGAGCCTTCCTTGCATTTTTGTTTGAGCTCTTTCTTGAGTGGGCTTTGATGTGTGTGTGTGTGTGTGTGTGTGTGTGTGTGTGTGTGTGTGTGTGTGTGTGTGTGTGTGACTTGAGCATTAATAGACAGAGTGCAAAATCTTCCCGCCTTTCCACTAATAGTTAGAAACTGTCTATCAAGTAGGGCGTGGTGACACACTCCTTTAATCCCAGCACTCAGGAGCCAGAGGCAAGTGGATCTCTGTGAGTTCAAGGCCAGCCTGGTCTACAAAAATGAATCCAGGACAGCCAGGGCTATTACAAAGAGAAACCCTGTTTAAAAAGAAAAGAAAAGAAAAGAAAAGAAAAGAAAGGAAAGGAAAAGAAAAGAAAAGAAAAGAAACTGGTGGCTATCAGAAACAACACACACATGTGAGGGATATTGTGTCTGTGTATTTGTTGGAACATAGGACAGATGTGGTCAAAAGGCTCTGTTACATCGTCTTTTCAAAGAGGAACTTCCTGAGCAGCAGAGAAGTCTAGAAAAGGCAGGGAAGTGTGGTCCATGTGGATCTTTCTGTTTGGCTGTAGGTCCGTAAAGCAAAGGTTGATGGGGTTCTTTTTCCAGTCTGTGCAGGAGTTGGCTAATGACAGGGATGACATTTGCTTCTAATCACTTACCCGTCTTAATAATGCTGAAAAGATACAGGGCCGAGAACGGTACAATCACCAGTGCTGCATGACCCTGGATTCTTTGCCAAGTTGAAAGAGATCCTCAAATCTGGGGCGAGTTACAGCTTTATGGTCTTGATCATGATCTTCTTGGAGGATGCTTATTAGGGCCATTTGTTGACAACATTAAGAATTAACAAATTATGTTGTTAAAGCATAACAAACGTTTAATGGTCTCATTAAGGGGCCATAAAGTGTGTTACTTAAGAGAGAAGTATTGTGGTGTTGGAAAGCATGAAATATTTACAAAAAGACTCTTCAGAGTCTAATTTCTAGAACCAAGGCAAAGCTCAGCTATTGTGGTCAAAGGAATTACAATAAAATAGTAACAGAGAGAAGCAAACTCCTTTTACATTGGGTGACAGTGGTGCCCCCTCCCCATCCTGTGGATGTAAATATTGTTGAGTTAGCTTTTTTAAAGCCAGAATTTGAACATAAAGGAGAGGCATTCTACTCTCTTCTTAATGTAGAACAGGGAACTATTTTTTTTTCTTGGCTTGGAACCTGGTATGGGGAAAACAAATGCCCACCTCCTCCAATGTTTTGTCCCAAGGGAGGAGGGACTTCTGGGTCACTGGCAGGTCCTTTGAAGGCAGCCTTTTTCAAGCTGAGTTCTGCTTGTTGCAGTCTGCAGGAATGCACCTATGGGACTCCGTAGAAGGAGTGGAAATCAGTGCTGCCTATAGCATACATAGTGTGGGGAAGTGCTGGTCTAGAATGCCCAGCAGCCACTTTGTAAAGAGAGAGAGAAAAAAAAAAAAGACAGTTTTGGGGGAGGAGCTGAGAGTAAATTTTTGGTAATGAGAGAGATCACTTGCCCGTTGGGAAATATGCTCAGCATTGTCATAAAAATGAACTAAGATAATTTCATGTAGTTCATCTAAATTCAGGTCGAAGTATGTTTGGGTCTAAAAGTCTCTGCATAATTGTAGAAAGAATTCTGACTTGGGAGTTGCAGTCTCTGGGTTTCAGAGTCAGGTCTGTCATTCAGAATGGAAATCTTAAGGACAGCCCATGGGCCACTGTTGACTTGCATATAAAGTGAGTATTCTTTCTTAGATTCAAAGATGTGAGTTTATCTGACAGTCTGTGAACTCTCTCTCTCTCTCTCTCTCTCTCTCTCTCTCTCTCTCTCTCTCTCTCTCTCTCTCTCTCTGTGTGTGTGTGTGTGTGTGTGTGTGTGTGCATGCGCGCGCATGTGCTGAGTGTGGATATTCATTCCCAGAGGCAGAAAAATGTAATTTGTGAAACTCTAAAGTGAATGAGAGTAGACACAGTCGTTTTTACTTGATGATGCTTGACGCTTGATAGCCAGCAAGGCTAACCCTGGAGAGATCTGTTGAGCTTCTAGGAGAATCTTGGTTTGCTGGTTGGGAGCTTGACTTTTGTGGGGGGTGGGGTGGGGGGGAATGTCAAGAATCTGATTCAGTTCTAGAAGGAGCCTGAAGCTCTTTATTTGGGAGCTGGGGCTTTGGAGTGAGCCATCCTACAATAGCAGAAATTCTCCCCTGCCCACCTTACTCAGGCAGTAGAGGCTCCAGAACACAGATGCTCTTGGTCGGCCATTGGTCAAGTTCATCACAAGCCAGAGCCTCAGTACTGTGCAAGGGGTCTGAAGGCTGAATGGACTGACATAAAGGAGGTGTCACTGTCCAGGGACCTTGCTTCCTTCCACAGGCGGCTGACTTGATCCCTGACTGCTGAGCAAGGAGTGAATGAGCCTTGGTCCTTCCTCTCCACCAAGACTTGGCCCTTCACTGGACTGAAATTTTCTGGGTGGTTAGAGGTGAGCTGTCTGGAGTGACAGGAGGGTTCTTTGAAAAACAAAGCAAAACAAAACAAAACAAAACAAAACTCAAGTGAGACTTTGCCAGCAGCCCTAGGTCTAGACAGGCTTGGCAGGCATCAAAAGACATTTCTTCAACCAAACCTGACCATCTACTCTTCAATTCAGCTTTCTACGAGGCTGGCTGGAGTCAGAACCTGTATCTTGCTAGCTGGGTTTGTTTGCAGGGCAGCAGCCCATCGGCAGAGCTCTTGGCAGCAGGGGATGGGGGGTGAGGGTGGAGTGGGAGATGGGTGGTGGTGGAAGGGGTAGGCAGAGGACAGGAGGATGGGGGAGGAGATCCTGAGGCGCTGCTATGCCCTCGGTCCTGCTCCTGAACCTCCAAGTCCTGGAATCTCCTCTAGGGTGGAGGCGAGTCCAGTTTTCTTGGGGCCCAGTGCTTGTGGGAAGAGACTGCCTGGCAGGTCTAGGGGCTGCTGAGCTCAGACCTGGTCCTACCAGCAGACTGATCAAACTTCAGTTCAGAAGGCCTGTGTCTCTGTCTTGTGATGCCGACTGAGGTGTGGGCTGAAATGAAAGTGTTTTCACATCCCGCACTCCCCGACTGAGGCTGTTCTGTCCTTCTGGTGGCCCAGCATCCATAAAAACACACTGCCTGGTCCTTCCCAGTCCTTTGAGTCATGGTAGAGGAAGCGCAACTGAGACTAGAAGCCTGCCCGGCCTAGGACTCTGACAATTCCTTTGAAAACCCTTCAGTCCCTAGGGACAAAGCCTTAGGAGAGACCACAGTGTGTTGACTCTCAGTTTATTCAGAGAGGTGTTTTCCTTTTGACGGGAGGAGAAACAGCTGTGATTTTAAAATTACCACCTCTTTCTCTCTTAAATTGGTTTATGTATTCTCTGATACATACAGTGATCTTAGTAAGTTGCAAAAGACATACTGTCTGAAGAAAAAAATAAAAGAGTATCAGTGGGTATATGAATGTCAGCTCTTGTAACACAGGTGCACACTGCACAGGTAACATGCCTACCCGGAGAGAAGACAGGCAGAGAGCAGAGGCGGCTGTGCAAGTTAAACACTCTGCTCTCATGGCTCTCTGGGAGCCAGCAGGCTGCAGCATAAAGTCCAGGAGTGGAACCTGCCCTCTCTTTCCCTGGTTGCTGGTCGGCCTCAGCTTTACTTTCCCATCTAATTATCAGCGTGTGGGTGCAACTGTCCTACTTTTTGTAACATTCCAACTCTGTTAGTGTCCTTCTTACCACGAATAGTGAGAAGCCCAACACAGTGGAGGCGTGTTTCTGCTACACAGTGGAGGCGTGTTTCTGCTACACAGTGGAGGCGTGTTTCTGCTACACCTGCCCGGGAGCATCCTCCCTTCTTCACCTTGATATGTGTAAGATCTCAGGTCACCTTTCTGTCAGGTTTAAGACAGGTTTTATTTACCCAAGAATGGAAGGGCTGGCTGGCAAGGAGGCCCAAGTTTTTTCTCTCTGAATTTCTTACCACTTCAGGTTTTTAACAATGTGCAAACTGTTGGGGAACCTATTGGTTTTGAACTTACCAAGAAACCAGTGTCCACATTTACAAATAATACCTCAGTTGATGACAGGAATGATTACACCCAAGTAAATGTTTTAGTTTACAAAAAGATAGTTTTGTTTTGATAAAAAAAAAACCAACAAAAACAAAACAAAACAAAAACCACTGGCATTCAAGTTGCCCTGAAAATTGCCTGAAGATGTTTTTGGTGTGGCAAATAACTTTTATGCCAAGATCAAGCTTCCAGCTTCAATCAACTGACTTGAAAATGTCCACCTGACTAAAAACTGTTTACATAGCTCAACTGGCTTGCTAAAGGTTTTTAGGGGGAGAGAGAGACAGGTAGATCTATGTGTTGTGCTAACTCCTGCGTGTCTCTGAGTCTAGGGAACCCTATTAACGGAAGGCACATCCTGGATCTTGTAAAGAAATAATCTGAAAATGAAACCACAAATATTTTGATCCCAGTAGGAAAGGTTTTGTTTTGTTTTTGAGACTCAACTCTAAAGCCATTTTGGGGGGTCTGGTGGTAAAAATCTGTACCCCAATATATAACCACAAAATGTTTTGTAAATCAATTGTGAGTTTTATTTAAAAAACAAAAACCAAAACAAGCAGTATGCCTGGGCTTCATAAAGTTTATACACGAATATATACATGGACACAAATAATATTAAAATAAAAATTACACTTGGTTCCATGTGGTGGTGACCCTGGCACCCCACAAACATAATGTTAACTTTTCCTTTAAAGAAATTGCTTGGCCCAAGAAGACCACAGTTAGGTAACCACTAATAAAGCTGTAGCCGTTGCCTGCAACATTTCAATTCAGGTTTCAAAAATATATAAATAATTTAATTACAAAACCCAACATACCCCCCCTTTTTTTTTTGGCACAGTGAAGCATTGGTTGATAGCAGAGAAAATGACCAAAGATTGACAACTCTCTCACACTCAGTCACGCCTGTGACCGCCACAATCGTACACCCAGCGGGGTCTCAAAACCCCAAACAGTAGTCATCATTTATGCCATGGAGTGGTTCCCTGATGTACTTTTTCTTTTTTGTGGGTGGGAAAGATAAATCAGCGGAAGGTGCAACAAAAATAGTAATAGTAGGAGGGAGAAGAAAGCCTCTATGCAGGAGAGTACAGGCCTGGCCAAGAAATAGCAAAGAACGCCTTTGATCCTCCGTAAAATTACAAAAGACAAAGGAAACTATTCTGGACTAAGTTAAAACATTTGGGTCAAAATGCTTAACTTTAAGGCACGTCTGATGGAGAGTTTAAAAAAAAATCTCTATTCCTCAGGAAAGTGGAAAGTGCACAGCCCTGGAGCCTGCTCAACAAATGGCGACCCCAACCCCACTCCAGGCCCTCTGCTGAGCTCTGAGCTCCCTTCAAGCTAGCAGAGTCTCCACGGGGTAGGACAGGTGCTGGCCCAGACCGCAGCCAGAAGCCGCCTGCAGGGCCGAGGGCAGCCGTAGGGGGCAGTACAGGTGCGCCGCGCCACCCGTCTCCGGACTTCGGAATGGCTTGGCTGGGGCGGCCGTGGAGAGGGGCGCCAGCAGCAAGGGCGCTACGGGCTGCATCTCGGCCCCGCGCGACGCCAGCAGCGTGGGCTCGCCGGTGCCGTAAGCACAGAGCGGCAGCAGAGCGCCGCCGGGAGCCGCGGGAAGGAGCGCGGGGTAGGCGCGCAGCGGCGGGCAGGGAGCCGCGCCCCAGGGCAGCTGCACCCCTAGAGCAGTGTCGCCGTCGCGGCGGCTGCGGAACGGCTTGCTGAGGATGCTGTCGATGGCAAAGGAGCTAGAGAACTTGCTCGCCGGGCTGGAGCGTTCCTCCCGCCGAGGAGGCGAGCGCACGATCGGGGAAGACCGACCGGCAAGCGCGGGCTGAGGGGTCCCTGCGGAGCCGGGTGAGGCTTCCTCTGGCGGCAGCCCAGACGCGGGGACCGTCGTCCGGTGGCTGAGGCGCTTGCGGCGGCGGCGGAAGACCCCGTCAGCGAAGGTATATTCGCTGTTGGGGTTGAGCATCCAGTAGTTGTCCTTGCCCCAGGGCCGCGAAGGGTCGCGCAGCACCTTGACGAAGCAGTCATTGAGGGAGAGGTTGTGGCGCACAGAGTTGCGCCAGCCGGTGTAGCTGCCGCGGAAAAAGGGAAACTTGCCCATGAGGTACTCGTTGATCTCAGCCAGCGTCAGGCGTCCGCCCGCCGAGTCGCGGATGGCCATGGCGATGAGAGCGATGTAGGAGTACGGGGGCTTAGGTCGCCGCGTGTACGGCTTGCTGCGCGTGCTCTCGCCTCCGCCCACGCTGCCCGCGCACGACCCTGTCGCTGAGGCCTGAGCGGTGCCATCGGCGGCCTCGGAACCGTCCTGGGCGCTTGGCCCGCCACTCAAGTTCCTCTCGCCTCCGCCACCTTCCAGATCCCGGGCGCCACTGCCCGCCGCCGGGCTGTTGGCCGCGCAATCCCCATCTGAGCCTAAGGAGTCGTCGCCGGCCGCGGACAGCGGAGATGGCGCGTCGCTGCTGCCGGCCCCCTCCAGATCACTGCCCATCTTGTCCCCGTGGGCTGCGCGTGGGGCGAACACCTCCAATTTCATGCTGGCGCTGGTGCTCCCGGTCTGGCGCTGTACCCCTTTCCTGCGAGGTCGTAGGAAGCGAGTGGCACGCGGGGTGAGGATCCCGCGAGCCGGCGACCGCGTTCTCCCGCGAGGTACCGCTCCCGCGTCCTTCCGAGAGAGGCGCTTTCCCCGTAGAAAGGTCCTCTTCCGCTGGAATGTGTTTTTGGAGGGGTTATAAGTGTTGGGTGAACTGAGAGGTAGAGAAACAGAAGTTGGTGCAGTGCTGTCCTTACTCCGAGGTTTAGGGACTTTGGGCGGATAGCAAGCGTGAGAAGAGGGGCCACCCTGCGAAGCGGGTGACAGAGCGCGCCAGCCTTAGGATTTCGTGCTGGGAGAAAAGAGCCGGTGCATCTGCTATCCGTCCAGGCGTCCAGAAGTGTTCCTTCGCTGGATGTCCAGGTCTCACGCAGGAGTCCTCAGGGTACTACTGAGATGACGTCCGATGGCGTACCCGCTACTCTTGAGGATACGGTGCCTTCAGTTTCGAGAGCCCATGGAATGAAGTCTTCGAGGCCGCCGCGCCTGCAGCCGCCTTGCCACCCCCGGCCTCCCGGGGCAGCATGTCCACACTAGCCGGCCGCTGCAGAATCTCGCTTCCACCTTCAGTCCGCCCAATATAACCCTGCGGCAGCTCCGTGGAGGCGGGGCCTGGGCGCCCACGACCAGGGGGTGGGGGAACGAGGTGGCCAAGGTGGCCGCGGCTCCCCTGCGGCGCTCACCAGGCCGAGGCCACGCGGCGGCGCGGCCACAGAATCTCTCTGGGCACAGGTTGTTTGTTTTGGGTCTGACCGGCCCCGCCCTCCCGATCTCACCAATAGGGAGCGAGCGCGCAGCTGGGGCGTGTGCGCGCGTGTGCCCTTGTGTGGCGGCCCCGCCCGTCCCGTAGCGCAGGTAGGAGCTTCTGGCCTCCCGCGGGATTCACGGGGTTGGTTTACCTGGTAGAGCCAACACATTATGATACCCCAGAGAGACACCTAAAAGGGCCAGGCCGACGGACTGAGACTTTACATAGGACTGGCTACGGTCCTGAGCTCTGCTTTGCTTGCATTTTTTGTCAGCAAGAGCAGCGATTCTTAAGAAAGCAAACCCCTTTGGTGATGATTGAATCGCTGAACTGCAGAAACCTTGTGAAACAGCCTTTGCATTGACTTCTTTCCCGCGCCCTTCCTCTGGTTTCTTTTCTATGGCTAACTTTTCCCCATGTAATAAGTAAAAATCTAGAGCTTGAAACTGTATGGATGGCTTCTTGCTCCTTACTTAGCCTCCGACTTTCACTTTTATTTTGTCATACCTGGCTGGAGGCTCTGGGAAGGGAGGCAACTCCCCATACTTAATGTGGGGGTGGGAGGAACGGGACTTTGCGAGAAGGAGTGCCGGGGCTCTGCCTGCACTTGAGCCCCTTCTGAAGCCTTGAGACTTGGGCAGAGCCCACAGCCGTGCAATCCTGGGTTTGATGATCAGCAAGAATCACCGGGTGATGTGCGTTCCTTGAGGCCTGAGCCAAGGGCAAGGCGTGTTTACCGCCGTTTGTCTCCAGCCATCCTCTAGGACTTGCTTTGGCTTCAGCGGCACCGGTGTCAGACAGGAAAGGAGGCTCCCTTCTACTCGCACTCTCCTCTGGACCCGGACCGGCGCCAAGTCCGTGTCAATTCTCCAAGGAAAGGGGGCCTTGCACCAGGAAGGGTGCACTTCTGACCCTATGCCCACCACGCCAGCTTCCTCCTTCTTCCTGCTTTTGTTGCAAATAGCATCGAGGCTACGGCTATGTAGGAGCGCATCTTTGAAGTTTATTTTATTACTTTCCACCATTTGTGTGGGAAACGTACACAAGCTTCTCTTATCTTTAGTCAAGAAGAAAGCAGTGGGCACCATGGCAGCCAGGGAGGAATCTGATATTTTATGCTATGGACTACTGTTTACTACCTTGTGTGCCTGGTGGGGGAATGGCTCCCTCCAGCCTTAGCTTTAGCCTGAGAATGGCTGGTTCCAAGGTCCTGGCCAGGGAAGTGAGTTGGGATGAGAAATTAGCCCAGGAAGGAGGCAAAGCATAGATTTGGCTAAGGATAAAAGACATTGTTAACGAAGGCTGTCCTTGTTTCAACTCTGGGGGTAGGCAGGGCAGGGCAAGGCCTGAGGACTCTTGTGTCTGTTTAGTGGAAGAGATAAGTTTAGGAGAGTTGAGACTCAGAAAGGCCATAAGGACATTCTAGGCACCGGTGGATGCCAGGCAGTGTAGCTCACTACACCCCGGAGTCCTGTAGTCTATTTCCTCCTTCTCCCCAGCGTCCTCTCTGGCCACGAGGTACAGAAGATGTTATCCTTACCGTGATCATGGGTAGGTCAAGAACTGCCCATTCTTCATTCCTTTTAAACTGACTGTTGGTTTTGGAGCTTGTGAAAGTTTGGGAGGATGGGAGGGGAGTGGGGATGAAGAATTCTCAGAAGGGGCAAACTTTTCTATTTTGTGAGTTCCTTGGGAGGTTGGAATGGCTAGGCAAGGGATTGTCTACAGCCTACTGAAAGAGCTTTGGAAGGGAAGACCCCCACCACCAGGAGGAAAATGGCCAGGTCTAGCCATCTGGAAAGGGAAAAAGGGATCCTGGGATCTAGGATATAGATTCTACCAAGATGGAGCCTTGTCTTTATTTCATGGCTGACTCTCCTATTCTTGCCCCATCAATGTCATGTGCTGAGAAAAATCAGAAATAAAGCCACTTTATACTGTTGTAGTTGATATTGATATTATTATTATTATTATTATTATTATTATTATTATTATTATTATTATTATTAGCTGTTTTGTAGCTGAGGAATCACTCACCTTTTGTGGATATTAAGAAAAAAAAACGGCAAGGAAGAAACAAAGTCTGTTGTCTGCATTTCTATCCACACATCCTTGAGGTTGGGATTTAAACATTTAAAAGAACAGACACCAACCCCTGCCCCCGTCTCCAATTTCTCCACAAGTTAAAAAAAAGAATTGGAGATTTCCCCTCTCTATTTTTTGGGGGGGGGGATTATGATACTGATAGGTTGATAATAAGTGACCAAATTGCTATAAGTAAGGACATATATTAGCTGTACTCTGTACTTCCTCCCCTTGCCCTTTAATTTTCATGGAGATAAGTGGCTGAGCATAGTAGGGGAACATTCATAGCTCTGTGACCTTGTTTCCTCCCTGAAGTGGCTTTAGGGAAAGAAAAGCGATGCACAGTCTGTAGACACCAACACGAACTTACCTGTAGACACTGCTGTTTTCTTAATGGGGTAGTGTTTTCCTACCCAGTTCCTAAACATTAATCTAGAATGAAAGAGTTTAATCCCTAACACACCTCAGATGACTTGGTAGACTAAGATAGGCTCCCGTTGGAAATACTGATAACTTCTTCTATGTATCAGAATAATGAATAAATAACCGTGTAGCACAAAGAAGACCACAGGACCATCCACATGCTTTCTCTCTTCTCTGCTGTTCTTTAGGCCCGCCTCCCTGACACTTGCACTCTACAAGACTCATCACCTAGAACCTGGGTTCCCTTAGCTCAGTAACTTCTCTGGTTTTATGCATCCCCAAGAGGCTTTCAGCTGGTTGTAGTCCCGCACACGTAGTCCAGCATTATGGAAATGGCTAGGCTTTTTTTCCATATCAACCTTTGCCAATAGTCATATTGGGTGTGAAGGTAAACTTAAAACAGCCTTCTTGTGGAGACCTGAGACTCTGGATATCAGTGTAGTGTAGTGTAATGTAGTTAAGAAGGGAGATAGTTGAGTAGTATTCCATAGTCTAAATGTACCACATTTTCTTTATCCATTCTTCAACTGAGGGACATTTAGGCTGTTTCCAGATTCTGGCTATTATGAATAAAGCTGCTATGAGCATAGTTGGGCAGATGTCTTTGTTGTGTGGTGTTGAGCAGATGTCTTTGTTGTGCAGTGGAGCATTTTCTGAGCATATTCCAAGGAATGGAATAGCTGGGTCTTGAGGAAGCCCTATTCCAAGTTTTCTGAGAAAGCGCCAGATAGACGTCCAAAGTGGTTGTACAAGTTTGCATTCCCACCAGCAATGAAGGAGTGTTCCTCTTTCTCCACATCTTTGCCAGCATGTGGTGTCACTTGAATTTTTTATCTTAGCCATTCTGATGGGTATAAGATGAAGTTTCAGAACAAATGGATAGAACTAGAAATGATCATCCTGAGTGAGTTAACCCAGAAGCAGAAAGACTCACATGGTATATACTCACTTATAATTGGGCACTAGCCCAAAAAGCACGTCCCATGAAAGTCTTCACTTACTGGGAGATTGGGATAGATATGAGGACATCCTACTGAGACTCTAGGTAAGAGAAATATAGGAGATGGGGAAATAGAAGGACCCAGAGGGTCCTAGAAACCTACAAGAAGAACATTGTGATGGGTGGATCATTGCCCAGGGAGGTCTGCTCAAACTATTGCACTAACCAAGGACAATACAAGTAGTAAACATCAAACCCCTACTCTGATCTAGCCAATGAACAGGACATTCTCCACAGTTATGTGGAGAGCGGGGACTGACTATGACATGAACTCTGGTGCTCCATATTTGACCACCTCCCTTTGGTGGAGAGCCCTGGTGGCACTCAAAGAAAGAATAAGCAGGCTACCAAGATGAGACTTGATAGCCTATGACCATATAGTAGGGGAGGAGTCCCACTCAGTCACAGACCTAGGGGAGGGGAATAGGATGAAAGCGGGAGGGAGGGAGGAATGGGAGGATACAAATGATGGGATAACAATTGAGTTGTAATCCGAATAAATTAAAATTAAAATAAAATTTTTTTAAAAGGGAAAAGTTTCAAGCATTCGGAAAGAGCTAATGCAGGGAGCTCCAGGGTAGGATGCTAGGCTTTGTACTTGTGTTCAGTGCTTCTTAGGGCTCAGAGAGGGCCTAGTTTGGGGATGAGGAGTTAGGTAGCAGAGAAGGGGTTCTGCAAAGATAAATCCTAGACCCTTTGTTCCCCTCTATTTGGTGAAAACCCTGAAGAACAGGAGTACTTGGTTCTCTGTTCTAACCCACATTTTCCTAGTCTGGCGGGGGGATGGTTTATTTTGTAGATGCCAAAGACTGTGAAAACAGGACACAGAGACTGATGTGGGAGCAGCAATAGTAGATAAGGCCCAGGTAGTTTTACACATTCTTCCGACTCCTTCTTTTCAAAGTAATTTTAATAGGATCAAGCTCATTTGTTTGTCTTGTCTTGCTTGGTCAGCCTCCTTTTGGTCCTCCTGCTGGGGCCATGGTTAAATCAATGGATCCCGGGATCTGGCTTAGGGTGATTGACCGCATGCAAACCCCAGTTTGTGCTTCATGTCCAGAGACTGCAACCAGCGGGAATCTTCGTGGGGACTCGTCACACCAGAAGAAGTCCTGGACTAAATGAACTGTATTTCTAGGTGGTGGGTCTTGTAGAACGCAAGTGGCAGGGAGGCAGGCCTTAAAAAAAAAAAAAAAAGACAGGGAAGAGAGAAAACAGCTAAGGAAAATTGGAGAAAAGATAAAAAGTAGATTATCTAGGGCAGGACAGAGGTTAGAGATGTTGGAGGAAGTGGCCTGATTCTGTGAGACCAAATCCTAGTCACTGTAGCATGCTATGGGAAGGTATTATCCAGGAATGAAAGAAAATGTTGTGCTGCTTTCTTACAATACGATGCTAGCTTTGACCCTGGGGACACTGATCCATCCTTCAAACCTGACCAGATCTGAGGAATTCTCATTGCACAGTTTTAGCCCTGATCGATCCCCTACTGTCTGATGTTCCTTAAGCTTCCCATTTTAAAAGCAGAACAAGATGTCTTTTGAGTATCTTTGCAAGAAGTTAATCCTAGTCTTTAAAATTCTTAAATGTTGAGCTTGCTCTTTCTAGAATAAATTAAAAACCAGACCTTTCCTGATGTTTATCATGGGAAGAGGCCTATTTTTTTTCCTATGGGCTTTTTAGAAGAATGCTGTCATTTCAATGTCATGAACAGTGAGGATGGCTCAGTCAGTAAGATGCAAGTATAAGGATCAGAGTTCAATCCCCCAGACCAGTGTGAAAATAAAGCTACGTCTGGTGGCAAAAAAAAAAAAAAAAAAAAAAAAAATTAATTCTAGAAGGCAGTCCTAGGAAGAAAGTTTTCTTTTTAGAGATAAAAAAACAAACATATACTGTATTTTTGGAGGTTTGAGTAAGAATGGTCCCGATAGGAGGTATGGCTTCAGTGGAGTAGGTGTGGCTTTGTTGGAGGGAAGTGTGTCACCAGGCTGGGCAAGATGAGCTTTGAGGTTTCAAAAGCCCATGCCAGGCTCAGTTTCCACGCCCCGCCCCCTCGCTCTCTGCCTGTGGCTCTCAGCTACGATTTCAACAATGGTGTTCATATCTGCCTGTCCATGTGCTGTCATGTTTGTCACCATGATCATGGACTAAGCCTCTGAAACTGTAAGCAAGCCCCCAACCAAATGTTTTTCTTTATAAGAGTTGCCTTGGTTGTGGTGTCTCTTCACAGCAATAGAATAGTGACAAAGACAATCTTTCTTGATTCTTTGAAAATTTCATAGAATGTGGGTTTTTTTTGTTTTGTTTTGTTTTGTTTTTCCTGAGACAGAGTTTCTCTGTAGCCTTGTCTGCCCTGGACTCACTTTGTAGACCAGGCTGGCCTTGAACTCACAGAGATCTTCCTGCCTGCTCCTCCCTGAGTGCTGGAATCACAGGTGTGCACCACTGTGCTCTGCTTTAGAATGTGTTTTGGCTTATCTCAATCATCTGTTATTGTTTTGGGAAATCATCCCATTTAAACCAGCAACAATACGATAACTGAAAACAGTTTGAGTTCCCAGTGCCTTGGCTTTTCTTTTCTCTAGTGTTTTGGCCCCTAGGGCTTACGTCTTGTTGGCCACATAGTCAGATTGCCAAACCTGAAGTTACTGGAGATAATTAGCCTCCAGTGACTAAGCTGCCAGCTTGGTATTCAATTAACATTGACTGCTGTTTTGCCTTCTTTTTTTTTCTTCTTCATCTTTCCCCAGTTTGTTTCATAATTATGCACTCATGACCTGGTTTCACAGTCGAAGCTGTGAAATGAGGCATAGTCAGGAAAATTAGCTTTCATCCTTGTTTCTTTACTCTGTCCTTTACCTGTCCAGGGAGAACTATTTGATTACAGATTTTAGTCTTCAAGGGCTGTCACATAAAAAAACAAAACAAAACAAAACAAAACAAAACAACAACAAAACCTTCCACAGAACAAGTAGCTTAAAGACCATAAAGTTATTTTCTCTCAGTTCCAAAGACTGGAAGTCCTAGATCAAGGTGTGAGTGAACATGGCTGTTCCCTGCTGCCCCAGGCCTCACTCCTTACCTTGTAGATGGTGTCTTGTTCCTGGGTCGCCCTTTGTATGTGTGTTTGTGTCCTCATCTCCTGTTACAAGTTCATTGGCCACATGGGCTCAGAATCCACTCTCAACCCTGAGTTGGTTTTGAGACACAATCTTTCTAGATAGCCCTAGCTAGCTGGGGCTGTGCTGACAAGGCTGTCCCCAAACTCAGACATCCAGCTACCTCTGCCTCCAGAGCACTGGCATTCAAGGCACATGCTACCACACCCTGCCTAAGGATCTCACACTAGATTGCTTCTCTCATGACTTCCTCTAATATGGTCACATTCCTGGGTTCTAGGGGTTCGGTCACATCAACATATAAATGTGAGGATGGCTGAATTTGTCCTATAACAGAAGCCATTTAAAATATCCTGGCAATGCAACATATTAATACTTCCCTGAACACAGTGTCAAATATTCGTTATAGCTGTTGCCCTCTTTGTTTCTCTTGACAAAATATCCCGGAGATTGGTCCACAGCAGCCAACAGAAATAATTCTATTTGGAAAATAATGTTTTGACTACCAGCTGGTTCAGGATTTTCTGTCTGTATATTGGCTTGTCATGTAATCTCTTGACTATAAAGAGGGTAGGAGAGGCACTTGAACCATAAAATGAGGATTTATGTGTGAGGCCCAATGGTCTTGGAACTCCTCCTGTGTGCTGACCTCAACTCCTGATCTTTTTTATTAGGCCCATTTTTACAAAGAAGATGGAAGCATCATTGATTTTGCTAATTACCATGGAGTCTAGGAATTAAGCAGGTTTTATTTTAGTCTATACAAATATAACTATTATTTCTAGACATGTACTTGTCAAAATATCAATGCTATAATAAAGTGTAGCTTCTGTTAAGTAGTGGGATGCTAGGCTGGAGAGATGGTTCAGTGGGTGAAAAGGCTTGCAGGCAGGCCTGAATCTGTGTTTGATCCCTGGAGCTCACATGGTGGAAACAGGGAACCAACTCCAAGTTGTCCTCTGATCTTGGTGAGTGTATGGCACACCCTCTAAGTACATCTAATTTTTAAAAATGTAAGAATGTTTTGGTTTTTTGCTTTTGCTTTTGCTTCTTCAAAAAAAAGTTGACCAGCAGGAATGAGGCCAGCCTGAGTAATCTCAATCCACGTGCTACTTTCAAGGCTACACTGTGAATAATGCTGGGTTTGGTGGTGTTGTCCAGAGAGAAGGCAACCTTGGGTCTCCTCCAAGGTGACAAGGATGACTTTTTCATCAGCCACAGGACAAGGTGCTTATGATTACATATAAGCTGTTTATAGTCTAAATTTGCTTAAATGCAGTGAGGCCTACATATCTATGGGTTCAAATGATACAGATTAAAATTATTCTAGAAAAATAATTACATCTGTATTAAACACATTTGGATGCTTCTCCTTAGTGTTCTTTCTTACACAATGTAATATTTCACCTACCTTATATTAGGCCCTGTGAGTCATCTAGAAACAATTTAAAGTATAAAGGACAGGTGGGTTCCATGCAAATACAATGCTTTTATGTGTAAATAACCTGATTATCATTGAAAGCTTAGACTATTTACTCTAATTCCATTCATAGCATCCTGGACTTTGCCTTAAATGAGCTATTCTGGGCTCACTTTGCAGTTCCTGGCAAAGATCTATAATTATCTATTTATCTAAGGAGCCCATGGTTTTTCTGTGATCAGAAACAGTTTTTGGTAGTAAAATCTTGTTTCTAGGGATTTTCAGGTCTGAGACTTTGGGGATCCTGGAACTCATCTTTTGGGGATCCTGAGGAGTGCCTGAGTTTCCATGTTCTATGAGTCAGAATGATGTTAGCTATGAACACAGGGCCTTCAAAACAAAGCCCTGTGTCTGCTCTAATACTTAAGAGAGTAGGTCCAAAGTGGTTTTTGCAAAGCACTTTCTTTTGTGCTCTTTTGTCTTTAATTTGGAAAGGCTTTCCTCTTATTAGATCAGACTAATTGTGTAAGACTTGGAAACCAGAATGCAGAAGACTCAAGGACTTGAGGAAAGGCCTTTAGTCAGAGCCTCCAGCCTCCTGTCCCTGGTAATTCCCCACCTGCGCGCCACACCTTGGGCACAGTGGGGAAAAAGATCTCTTTGTCCTTGTTCACTACACCTGTGCAGAAGCAAGGGCACTGTTTTTTCTAACAACTTTCGCCTGAGCTATGCAGAGCTACATGTCTAACTGTCAACTCCATTTCTGTGTAATGCCTAGGAAGCCAGGGGCAGCCCTCACTGGCATGGTCTCTGGTGGTGTGCCCGATAAGCCAGTGGGTAGGCGTCCTCCTAGAAGCGGTTCTGAGCTATACGGGCTGTCAGTCTGGTTCTTCATACAAGTCTGCAGGTAACCCTTGTCCTTCTGGAGTGTTCCCAAGATCTTTTGTGTATTTGGTAAAGCACAGTGGTAGTTGCTCAATCTTCACGCTGTTTATTTTTTGGAGTGCTGTAAAATTAGAATTTTTTTTTCCTCCCTCGATGCACTGCAAGTTCACTCAGAACCAACCTTCCCTCTTGAGATAAAAATATTTGTTTAGTGTGGGACTTTTGGTCTCAACTTTCTGGAAACTATGTTTTCAAAGCCACTTCAGCCATCTAAACTCAGGTGTGGTGACAACCTCTTAGCCTTGATGTGGCCACACTTTGGCTTGTGGCCAGATGTGACCTGGTTATTCTAGGCTTCCCTGTCTCATTCCTTTGAGAGAAGTAAAGCCAAACTGGATTTTCACCATCAGTGGAGAAGTTTAGAAGCTGCACACCCCAGGCTTAGGGAATAGCCCCATATCAAAGTTCCTCACTAATTGTCTACACCGGCCAATGAAATGTCAGGAGACCCAGACATCTCAATCCCAGTCCTGGTCTCCCTAACTATCTTAAAAATAGTGTACAGGCAGATGGAAAGTTCTCACAGCCCTTTTACTGACTTTGCTTGGGTGAACTGATTGGTGTGAGGGTGGGCTCCACCAGCATAGAGCCATCCATGCCAGGAGCAGGAGCAGGAGCAAGAGCAGGAGCAGAAGCAGGAGCAGGAGAGCAGGAGCAGGAGCAGGAGCAGGAGCAGGAGCAGGAGCAAGGAACCAGGGGATGGAGATGAGTGCATCACACAGGGGACCACAGTCTAAGGATGTCCTAATGAGCACTCAGAACTGTATTTGGGAGCTGCCTGCTTTCCCACAGGAAAGGTTTATTAGAGATTCACCTCTCATTGGCCGGTGTGTGTGTGTGTGTGTGTGTGTGTGTGTGTGTGTGTTAAAACCTCTGGACTTTAATACTGAGACCTGTGTGAATGCCCCGGGGTCCCAGGATGTACTGAGAGGCCTGGGCGAACTACTGTCTTGATGTACTTTAAGGGCTGATCACAGCGGAGGCTGGAGGGAGAATTGCTGAGAAGGGAATGAAGACAGCTAAGGAGTTTGTGGTGCACAGCAGAGCTGTCAGTTACTCACTGGGGGTCTGGGTTAAAAGGTCAGCAAATATATGCTTCAAGAGTGGATTTTCTTAGGCTTTTACAGATTTATGTTTGCACTGATGGCAAGTATAGATAAAGAAGACAGGCCCCTGTCCTAGTACAGTGCTGCTGACAGCTTCCCTGGTTTTTTTTTTTTTTTAAAGTGTGGCATTTTCTTGTAGAGACCTGGCTCATATCCTCAAGAAGCTCATGGGGGAAGCTCGTATACACAGGTATAGCTTTAAGGGGCTAAAGTCTTTTTTGGGGAACCAAAGTCACTTTCATATTATTGTGGGTCCTTTCTCTTTATTTGATTGATTGATTGATTGATTGAGATAGGGTTTCTTTGTGTAGTCCTGGCTGTCCTAGAACTTACTCTGGAGACCAGGTTGGTCATGAACTCAGAGATCCACCTTCCTCTGCCTCCTGAGTGCTGGGATTAAAGACAGGCACCACCACCACCTGGCTTCTCTTTATCTTTTAAAGCATGACTAGACTGCGGTGGTGGGGGATATAGCAATCTAACACTTTTATTTGGTTGTGTGGAAGTTCCTAGCAGTGTAACTTCGCAATGCCAAAGCAGCCTTGGGTGGGAGTGTATGGATCTCTGACAGAGGACTACCATTAGGATCTCTAAACTCTCACTGAGGAGTGAGCTGGCACAGGCAGACTACAGTGTCAGAAACAAGTGAATGGGTCCATAATGAGAGATACCATCCTTTCCTGAGTAGTGACGCTGTACTATACAGTAGGCCTGTCTCCTCACATAGTTCAATGCAGTCAATCCTCATGAGCAATTCCAAGGAAGGTATTGGCCCTGGGTTTACACTAACAAGGAGAAGGAAGCACAAAGAGCGTGGGGTTTTTTTTTTAGCTCTTTCTAGCTCAAGTCCCTCTGTGGAAGGAAGAGTTACAGTAAAGACTCACAGATCACACTGTTTTTGGAACAATCTGAGGACAGCTGCATAGCAGTGGTTCTCAGCCTGTGGGTCCCCACCCCCTTTGGGAACTGTATATCGGATATTTATTTACATTACGATTCATAACAGTAGCAAAATTACAGTTGGGAAGTAGCAACAAAATAATTTCATGGCTGTGGGTCGTCACAACACATGGAACTGTATTAGAGGGTCACAGCATCAGGATGGGTGAGAACACGGGAGTAATTTACAGAGTTAATTCTCCTTGCACACATCTACTTACTGTGTATCTCACGGCACCCTTTTCTAATATTTCTGGACTTGAGGGCTGACAGGAACTGATTTTTTTTTTCAACTTGGGACACACACCAGACAGGAAAGTCCCCAAAGGCTCCCAGCTTTCTTTTGAGCCAGGCTGTTCTGCAGGGAGCTGCCTTGCTGCTTCTGGTGGAAGATGGCCTGTGCTCCTGACCTTGGCAGAGGAAACGAGAAGCAGAGACTATGACATGCTGAACTTCAGTCCAGACTGTTGGCCACACTGAATGGAGTGGTTTTTTGGGGGGAGCAATGACTTCAACAGATCCTCTTAAACGCATCACTTCAAGGGCACTGGAGCCTCTGCTGGGTCACTGCGTTCTCTCGGCTGACAAGGGTTAATAACTGCTCTGTGGGACATTGTGACCCAGCTGGGCAGAGCAAGCCTGGATGAAACGAGAATGCTTAGGAGCATCTCAGAACCATGTGGAAGGCACTGCAGGGCAAAGTGCTGGTGTCCACCAGGAAAGAAACACTCACGTGGCTTCAGAGCTCTTTGGCGAAGGTTTACCGACCAGGTGCATTTGGGGAACATTTTGGAGTTTCCCTTTTCTGGCAGTGGCTTGGACACTGACTGCCTACTGTATGCAGAATAATGGTGGTGTGACATTGCAGATCTCACTCTCTAGGAGGGAACTGGAGGTCTGGATTGTGGGAAGGGAAAAGGCAGTTATCACCACATGCAGGGTCATCCCTGGTTGCCTTTCTCTTTGTTTAGCATGTATTACTTGTTGTCTCATCCAGACAATCATTGCAAGTTATTTCATTCATTCCTGAATGGCCAGGTAGGCCTGGATGCCAGAGCTGAGGGAAGGGAGGATACCTGATCCTTAGAAATGGCACATGTCTGTGAGGCACATCCATTTTGTGGGGCCCTGAGAGTTTTGCCTACCCAGTCGTTTGACAGCTGTGTGGGTATCAGTGTGGCAGAAGGTTGTTAAGTGTAAAAAGAAAGGTACACGTATCAGTAACTAGTGTGTAGTTGTGACACAAATGCCTGAGGAAAATCGTAATAAGGTTCGTGGCTTAGGTTGCTGAACCCAGACTTGCTTGCACTGTTAGTTTCAGAGCATGTGTTAGGGACTGTTTAGCTTCATCTTGGACAGTAAACAGAAAAGCCCACAGGAAAGAAGTCAGAGCAAGATAGAGACACATCCTTAGTGACATACTTTCTCTAATTAGATCCCAACTCCTGCTTTTTACTGTCTTCCAATACTGTGATCATATTATATATTCATTAAATTATTAAACTATCTACTAGGTCACAGGCCTTGGAGTACAGCTGTCTGTAGATATGCCTCATGGGGCGGTATATGCTTTATATATCTCCTAGATAGTCCTTAATCCAAATGTGCTCAGAATCAACTGCCACAGAGGCCAGGGTCCCTCCTGGTGCATGGTGTTCCTTTTCATAAGCTTTGTGGTCAGCCATTTTACTGGAGCTTGCTTCATGCTTGGGTGTCTGAAGGTAAGCAGCAGTGTGTAGTCTGAGGCATTAGGGCATAGGTGTGTACTGATATGGGTCGTGTGTGTATATATGTGAGTAGGTGTCTTAGGGTTTTTATTCCTGTGAAGAGACACCATGACCCTGGCAACTCTTATAAAGAAAATCATTTCACTAGGGCTGTCTTACAGTTCAGAGGTTTAGTCCATTATCATCACAATGGGACACATGGCACCACACGAGTAGACATGGTACTGGAGAAGGAGCTGAGAGTTCCGAAACTGGATCCTCAGGCAGCATGAAGAGAGAGAGAGAGAGAGAGAGAGAGAGAGAGAGAGAGAGAGAGAGAGAGAGAGAGAGAGAGAGACTCTGGGCCTGGCGTGAGCCTTTTTTACACCTCAAAGCCCACCCTAAGTGACAAGCTTCCCCTAACAAGGCCACACCTTCTCCAACAAGACCACATCCCAAATAGCTCTACTTTCCATGAGCCTTTGGGGGCCATTTTTATTCAAACCACTATAGTAGGTATACCTCGATAGGTAGATACATATGTGCATGCACATATATGTTCATATGTATATCTGTAACACATATATGCATACATGCACATCTATGTATGTACACATGTATGTGCAGGAGAGTTGGAGAAAAGCAGATTTGAGTGTTGACAATGTGTGTAAGGGTGTTAGTTGAGCCCTGCCCCCTGACTTATGGACTACTTTTTGTTACTGGCCAACTATTTAGCTGTGAGGAAGCCACTGAGTTTACTTGATCATTAGTTTAACGAAATGCCAAGTACAAGGACTAAACTGGATTAATCCAAAGATCACCTCTAGCTTGAAGAGTCAGTGATTCCAGCAGGCCTGTTGCGGTGTGTTTGTCACAGAGGCATAGTCCTTCCTGTCACATGCCCTTGAATGTGGCAGACTAAGTGTGCTTGGCCAAGCCAGCTATTCTTAGGGTTTTGTTCTAATCCTTCATCCGATAAGATTTGTTGGGTTCATCGTGATGCTTACTCCTGAGCTAGCCCTTAGGATCTGGCTGCATTGAGAAGTGTTTACATGCAGCCTGAGCTGTGGCCTGATGTCTAGGGAGGCTGACGTCCTGTGTGAGCTGCCTTCTTCCTGGGGTGGGAGGGTTGGGAGCTCAAGGCCTCTGAAGTCCAGATTCCATAATGAGTTGGCTAGTGTTGACTTCAAGTTTTTTGGAATTATCTAGAATTCTTTGTTATTTATTATTATATACTAATTGTGCAAAATACGTTTATTTTGATATTTCCATACTTGAATACAGTGTACTTTTATTGTATTCACCACTGTGACTCTTTCTTACCCCTCTCCATCTTCTTTTTTATTTTTCCCAGCAGACCTCGTTGTACTTTCATGTCTTTCCCCTACTAGAGTCCCCATCTTGAGGAAAACATGGGATACTTGTCTTTGTGGGCTTATTTCACTTAACACAGTGATCTCCAATTCCACCCATTTTCATGCAAGCAATATATATTCAATCTTAATCTTAGCCAAGTCATTACTTAATTGTGTTCTATGCACATTTTCTTTATCCATCCTGTGGTGGATACCAAGCTGATTCCATAGCCTGGTTACTGTGAATGATGCCACAGTGAACATGGGCACGAAGGTTCTCTGTGGTAATCTGATGTTGATTCTTTTGGTATAAAGCCAGGAGTTGTGTGGCTGGATCATATGGGAGTTAGTTTTTCCCCCTGAAGAACCCTGTGTTCATAGTTCCTGTAATAATGTACATTGCTAACTCGGATGGATAAGGGTCTCTTCTTCCCATGCCACCCCCGCTCAGCATTTGTAGTTTGTTTTCTTCATGATGGCTGTGCTGACAAATGAAATAGAATCTCAGTACACTTTAATCCATATGTCCCTGATCATGTGGAACATGGCTTCATCTATTGATTGCCCTTTTTATACGTCTTCATCTGAATGCGTCTATTCAGTTCTAGTACTCACTGTTCAGACTTTGCTCTCTGTTTTTTTTTAAATTCTGTATAGCACTTTATATATTTTAGATGTTAATCCTGATTCTCTGGATATTTGGCAAAGATTTTTTCCCATTTTGCAGTTATTTCTTTCTCCCGTTGATATTTTCCTTTGTCCTATTTGTCAATCCTTGCTCATAATCCTTGAGTGCTTAGAGTCCTACGGAGTTGGAACATCATCACTTCCCTGATGTCCTGGATTGCAATTTTAGAATGTACATGAACACATACACACACACACACACACACACACACACACACACAGAGAGAGAGAGAGAGAGAGAGAGAGAGAGAGAGAGAGAGAGAGAGAGAGACAGACAGACAGACAGACAGACAGACAGACAGACAGAGACACACATGCATGCACACGCACACTCACTAAAAATGAATGAAAGAAGGCAAGAAATATTCAGAAGTATTTCTAAGCTAAATATTTTAGGTCATAAAAGTAGCGCAAGTATTTTTGTCTTCTCTCACAGCGGACTCCAGATCTCCTGCGGAGGCCTCCATCCTTTTGGCCTAACTGTGAGAGGCTGGCTAGAGAGGAGTGAGCCCATGCAGGGCCTTGGTTCCTGCCCACTGCCTGCCCCACAGTGATGGGGGAATATATGCTGTATCTTCTTTTGACTTTGCATCAGCAGAGGACAAGTTGTGCTCCTTGGAAGGATTCAGGGAAAGATTCAGGAGAAAGTGTGCATGGAACACTTTGCCAAGGGCGTAGGCTGAAGTGAGACATAGCGGGAGTGGTTGGGCCACAGGTGGCATGCCTTACCTCATCACTGGCAAGTTATGTGGCTTCCGGAACTTCTCAGTCTCTCAAACCTCAGTTTCCTCCTTTGCTAAGTAGGTGACAATGTGGACCTTATTTAGTGACTATGAGG
The DNA here is from genome assembly GCF_964271855.1 of Acomys minous. Lineage (NCBI taxonomy): Eukaryota > Metazoa > Chordata > Mammalia > Rodentia > Muridae > Acomys > Acomys minous. Next base: position 61,769,279 of record NC_140490.1, read on the forward strand.
AGAGAATGTGTGTCACCAGTGCACTTTAAAGGGAAGTACACAACTGGGAAGTCCCACTTTTTCTAAGCCTGCAGGGATTTACACAGCAAGAGTATACCACACCCCAGAGCTCAAGGCCATGGGAAGCCTTGGGAAAGATGCCTGGGAACATGAAGCAGGCATCAGCCAAGGACAGTAGGCTTCAGGCTCTCTAGTGAGGTAGAAGGATGGCCTTTCTCATCTTACTTCCAGAGAATTCTAATGTTTGGCAATTTACTCAGAATGAATTCAGTATATCAGCTCAAGTGTAACTTCACTGTTTTTCAAAACCAAAGACAATGGCAGATGCTCCAGTACCATGTGGAGCACAGGGACTGTCATGATGCTGTAGATTCCAGGCCTGGGCTATGACATAAGGCAGCTGCCTGGTGTAGTCCAGGGCAACTGGGACTGGGTCATGTTTGCTGTCTTGTGTGTCTCTGGAAGAGCCTCTTAGGATCGTTTTGGCCTTATAGCCTTAGGCGCTAGTTTATACTGTAGCGAAAAGGATGGTTTGAGTTTGGGATTGAAAATATTTTGAACCTCATAAATTGCCACTGCTTAATAAAAGTCTGGTTTTGAGGAGAGGTGGCCCAGCAGTTAAGAGCACTGGCTGCTCTTGCAGAGGACTTGGGTTCAATTCCCAGTGCCCACATGGCTGCTCATGGCTGACTGTAACTCCAATTCCAGAGGATCTGATGCCTTCATACCAATACACACACAAAAATAATAATAAAATTAAAATAAAATCATTAAGTAAGTCTTATGTATTAAAAAAAAAAAGAAGAAGCTTATTGGGAGATGGAGATAGTGAGAAAAGTGAGGGTATCAGGAAAAGTCCTGCAGAGAGAACACCCCTAGAAAGAGGACATTTTCCTGTGGCAACTTGCTGAAATGGAAGTCATTGCTGGAGGACTCTATCTGTGTGTCCTTCTTGTCTCTTTTTTTTCCTCGGTGGCTATCGGCTTTGTCAGCAGTCCTCTCAGACATGGTTGGGCTACTAGCAAAATGAACACCACTGGCTTGGCTCATCCACCTTCTTTTGTTCCTGTGAATTTTAGGCTGTAACACAGCCATTGCTCACGTCACTATTCTATCCATGAACAAAAGTGAAAGCACACTGAGTGTCAATGCATTCCATAGGGGGAAATGACAAAAGTGTATATCCTGAATATACAAAGAGTTTTTCCTGACTAACAAGAAAAGAATGAACACTTCGCTGGGAGGTGGTGGCACATGCTTTAATCCCAGCATTTGAGAGGCAGAGGTAGGCAGATCGCTGTGAGTTCGAGGCCAGCCTGATCTACAAAGTGAGTCCAGGACAGTCAAGGCTACACAGAGAAACCCTGTCTCAAAAAACGAAACAAAACAAAACAAAAACAAACAAAAAACCTCGAACAACAACAACAACAAAATGAACGAACACTTCAGTTCAAAAAAGTGGGCAAAAGGTAGACACAGGAAACTCATCTTTGAAGACATACACAGAAGGAAAACAGGATGAGCAGACTTATGAATGTTGTAAAACTTAGGGGTCATAACCTGTGCCCCAAGTCAGATTGGGTCAGAGTTTTCTCCTCAGGAGCTTCAGTGGCAAAGACTGGTTTTTGCCCTATTATGCTTTTAGAAATTTTCTTATGATAAGAGACTAGTTATCTGCAATTCTCCCTAGGGACGCCAAGCTAGTGAAGATGTCACGTTTTCGTGGTTACAGAAATCACAGCATACCTCAAGACCCCTGTCTTTCTATTCTAAATGGGTCCCAGAGACCCCAACACCTGAACAGAGCCACAAACCTTCCTTGTCGCATGATGGATTCCCCAAGCGGTTCAACAGGTCTTCAGATTTGCTCAGAGCAGCTTCCAAATTGACCAGGCCTGTCCTATAAGCATGGCATTACTGTTAGATTATGGTTCTGTCTCTTTAAGACATTCCTCACTGTAGAAAGTCGAGCCAGGCTCCCTCCTAGAGGTGGTCAGAGTGGGTAGAAAGCAAACCCTAAGATGAAGGAGACCTACCATGTCTCTCCGAAGCCTCTGGTCGCAGGAAGAGTGCTGCCTATCTCTGCAGTACCTGACTTGAGTGGGTCCCCAGTGCCCTCCTCCTGCCTTCTGTTTCACTGCCAGATCGATGTACTTCTCTGTTTTACATATTGTGGGGCAGCCACCCAGATGGTTCAAAAGGTAACCCCGAAGTGCTCAAGAGACTTCAAGATGCAAACAGGAAGGCAAAGCAGATCAGGGACAGACTTGCAAGGCTTAGCTTTTTCTCAAGAACCTTAAACAGAGTCAAAAATCCTTTGATCTGCCTCACAAGTGTAGGCAAAGTGCACCTGATTCAGGTGAAGTGCACAGAGGAAACTATCCCTACGACATCTGGACAGGGATGGAAGCCCAGTGCTGTGACACAGTGTGGGCTGTGATGGTCAGTGCCAATTGTCAACCGTATGGAACCTGGGAACACTCAGCAGATGGGCTTCCAGGCACGTCAGTGGGGGATTATCTTGGTTTCATCGATTGAGAAAGGAATGGACAGCCACTGTTGGTGACACCAATCCTTGAGTTGGGGATTCTGGCCTGTGTGTAAATGGGCAAAGTGGGCTCTAGCATTCATTTGATGTTCTTTGCTTCTTTATTGAGGATACAACATGACCAGCTACCTCAAGCTCCCGTCCACTCTGACTCACCAGGAAGCAATGAACTTTAATCTGAACTGTGAGCTGAAATAAACCCTTTTCACTGTAAGTTGCTTTGGTCTGAATATTTTGTCATATCAACAGGGACATAGCTTTGGAAAGCTGGTTCTCAATGGCTTCCTGGCCTCCAGTAAGCTGATCACTGTTAATCTTTGTTTTTATTTTAAAATAGGGGTACCAGAGAAAAATGCCATTGGACACTGATAGATAGCAAATGTGGCTTCCTAGATAACATCTGCACACTGCCTGTCACCTGTTCAGTAAGAAAGACATGTGAGGAAAGATATATTTTTAAAACGCTGGCAGTGTGTTCTTCTGGGGATCCAATTTTACTTTCTATTTGTATGTGAACATTATCCTTTTCATCATCGAAGAAGAAAACAAATGGCTCTTCTGTCCTTTAGCAACGCGCTCTGCACAGAGATCTACACGTTGATTTTGCTCATGTAAACTGACTTGGGGTTGTGTTCCAAGAACCCATCATCAACGCTTTCTTCCTTTTCTCTCTTCCTTGTCTGTCACTCACAAGTGTTTCTCCATTCCTGACTCTATGACTCACGCAAGAGGACATTAGAAGCAATGTTTTGCAACACCTTTCCGTGAAATAGAAAGAACACCAGTGTTTGCTCCAGTAAGAGGTGTGTACTCACTCTCCTTGCTTCATCAATGGTGAAGAGGTTGCACGGATTCCTCAGGCTCTACAGGGGTGGGGTGAGTCAGAAAGAACTGGTCAGCCCTAGACACTCAGGTGCTGTCAAAGACTAGCCCCAGGGCCAATGACTTCCACAACCAAAGGAACTTGAAACTTCTTTTGCTTGTTTGGCTTGAAATTACAAGAGGATTCTTGCTCTGTGACCTGCACTCTCTCATCCAGCTGGGCCCAGGAACACTGGGATGTTGTACAGGGCTCTCTTTTTATATTGTCCTATGATGAAGGTTCCCTTTCAATGTGTGTGGGTGTTTTGCCTGCATGTATGTTTGTATACCATGTACCCAGTGCCCCTGGAGGCCAGAATAGAGGGTCTGATTTCCTGAGACTGGAGCTACAGACTTTTGTGTGATGTGGGCGCTAGGAATGGAGTCAGGGTCCTCTGGAAGAGCAGCCATTGTGCTCTTAACCAATGATCCATCTCCAGTTCAGGTGCCTAATTTTGAATTACACACACACACACACACACACACACACACACACACACACACACACGGTGTACACGGTGTAAGAAACAATTATGACGATATTGCCATGTAATGACTCAAGTCTGTTCTAAGTCAGTTACTCTATCTGGTCTGGTCTTTCTCAGTGATGTTGGGGAGGCTGCTGGGGACTCAGTAAGTTTGAAGAAAGGGGATTCCAGGATGCTTTGATCTGACTCGCTACTTCATACAGCATCACAATCCACATGAGACTTTTTTTGGGGGGCCCATTGTGCACAGTTGGAGAGAACACAGAGGCCTGAGATGGGCTTTGAGTAGTCTCTGCAGGAAGGAGAGGGGCCAGAGGCAGAGCTGCGTGCAGGTGGAGGGCAGGTGTGGCTGGGACATCTCAAGGCACTTGCTTCACTTTACGCCTTCTATCTTTCTCTTGTGTCTGGGAGGTCTGAAATCTGACTTTTGTCTTCTTTAGTGTGTTCTGGCAAGTTGGCCTCAGCTTCCCTGCCTGTATCTGAGAGGAGCTTCCCCAGGCCATTGCCCAATTAAGGGTGTTGCATCTATGGCACCCAGCTGAAGTCCACATCATTGTTATGTTCCCTGCATCAGCAGTAAGGCCGACCCAAAGAAGCAGCCTCCCAGGGAGGCCACCTGGCTCTCAGCGGGGGATGTCTGGAGCAGGTCCTTAACCTTTTTAGCAGGCAGGTCACTTTGGAACCTGATAAACATCGGAAACTTTTGATTATAAAGCACTGCGTACACATATAGGACAATTGTCAACCAGTTGCCAATACAGTTGCCTTGTATGAAGCCCAGAGGGTCCTAAAAGCTAGGCTACAAAGACAGAAATGAGCCTGCTAGGAGAAGTTTGCCTTGCCTCTTTGTCTCAGGATCCTCAAATTTTTTTGTCTTTGTTATTTCTGCTAAATACCTTACAGTTTTTCCTCTTTCCTGGAGTTGTTTATAATTAACGCCGTCTGACACTTGATTGCACTGAGTGTCACACACCTCTGCCACTGACCCTGCAGCTCCCTGCTGGGTTGTCTGAGCTGGAGAGTTCAACAGTGGTCTATGGGATGGTTCCTCCTCCTAGCCCCGACGATCTGAATTTTTATTGAGCTTTCTGCTGCATCTATCGTCATGTTCTGTGCCTGTATCTATAAAATAAATATCCTAATATCTCCCCCATGGGATCGTTTGTGTGTAGTTATGTTCAGCACAGTGCTAGTCACATAGTACTGAACAGACATTTATTACTAAGGGCTTGCTTTATTTTGAAATCCTGTCATGTATTATTTAATCTACATGTAGGGTTGGGTATATTCCTTCTTTTCAGTTTCTAGAACATATGGCTAATTATTGTTGTTCTTTCTTACACTGTAAATACTCAGGGAAGACTCAGAGTCCAGCATTATTTTTGCAATGAAACCATCTTGGCTTGCTCTGAGCATCTCACAGGTGTCATCTCACTCTGTGGCTTGAGCGGTTCAGAGGTGAGCATTCCACACCCATTTTTCGGGCATGAGAACAGTCAGCCAGTGGTTGGCAGGACCACAGATGCTGCCTCCTTAACTAGGACAATAGAAATTTGCCTTTCTGCTAAACCACTGCACTGCTTTGTTTGACATTTAGAAAAAAAATCTGATAGGAACTTAGAATGTGTGCATGAGCCTCAGTGAGCATTCCTGTTTAGTCTGGGTTGCTTCGGTGTCATTTCATAGGGTCCACTTACTTCTGAGTTCTGTATTAGAGTGAGCAAAAAGGGCCCTTACATACAAGTAATGACTATATTCACAGGCATTGCTGTCACTTATAAATTTACTTTTAGTCATCTATAATTTAACACATAGCAAGAATCCAGATTTTAAGTACAGATTAAAAGTGTTTCATACAATCCTGAGAAAACTCCAGAGGGCAGAGCCCCTTTGTAGCTGCCTTTCTTTTTGTCTAAGAGCCCCAGCTTTGGAGCTTAGAGTAGTTGGCTTATAAGAAAAATGTTTTGCAAAATCTCCACACCCAGTGCTTGAAAAGTAGAAGCCACTGGAAACAGAGATTCCCAGAGAGTCTCCAAGGGCCAGCTTCAGAGTGGTCTCAGTCACAACCAAAGAGGGCTCTGTCCATCCTGTGTCTTCCCAGAGTACCTCATCTTCTGATCAATGTTAGGAATAGTGGCAGTGGCAGGGGGTGGCGTGGGAGGGAGTCAGACTTTAATGAAAATAGAGCATTGTCTCGTGGGCCTTGTCATTGAGGCAAAGTGTAGATGTGACGGTTTCTACCGCTTCAAGGAAGAGCCAGATGCCCTGGCTGGTGGAGCTCTGGGTTCTGTGTGGGCCAGAAGATTGATGGAATTTTCGTTAGTATTTAATGGTGCAGAACAAGAGCCAGAAATAGGCCCCGAGAAACCTGAACAGCAACTATGCGGATTGGACTGTTTGCTTATTCAGCTGTGAAATGTACTGCCTTCTAATGTGGCCACCCCCGACCCAGGATGAAATGTGGTGTGGAGGACAGGAATGTCCCATAGTGCGGAGCAGCCTCTGTTGTCCCACTAATCAGCAAGACTCGGTAGATGACAAATATTTAATTTAGGGGGGAAAGCGGTAGTCCACATTGTTGTTGTTACCGATGTTAGGCATCAACAAGAGTAGTGACAATCCTACTGGCAATAGCTAGAAGGCCCAAATTAACAATGGACCCAACACAAAACATTCATTGTTTCCCCCCAAGGTGAAAGGAGACAACTCAGGGTGAATATAGCTGTCCCCACACATCCTAATTCACAGTGGATGTTTGAGCTACAGCCCTCACATCCACATTCCAGGCAGCAGGAGGAGAAAATGGACACAAAAGTGACGTCTCTCTCTCTTTGTACAAAATATTGTCCAGGCTTTGTAGTCAGCAGCTCTCAGTGTTTATCTTCGCCATGTGTTGGGCAACTGCTCTTAAGGTTACTACTCCTTGTTTGCATATCTGTTGTGTCACTCCTCTGTGCATCCCCTCATTGGTCTGTCGGTTCATTTAACTAACTTTGAATAGACTCCCCCCCTCAGGCAAGCTGTAAGAGGCGCAAGTCAGGTGTCTCTGCTGCCTCGGTGTGGGCTGCTCCAAGCACACACAATACACAGTGGCGTAGAAACGAGAGGGGTGTATTTCCAACAGCCCCGAGGCTGGTTACTGTATGGTCTGTGTCCAGTATGGTGAGGGCCTGTTCCCAATATACAGGCTGCCTTCTTCTCAGAGTGGGAAGATGGCAGGAGAGCTCACTGGAGCCCCCATTAAAAGGCTCCATGTCCATGACTTTCACCTCCCAAAGCGACCTCCTCTAGTACCACCACAGCGAAGGCTAGTCACACTTTAATATGTGGATTTTCGGGGAATGCAGACATCTGGTCCAGCACCTCCTCCCGAGGAAACTGTTTTTGGTTGAGATTGTATACCAGGCTAGACTTGAACTCACAGAGATCTGCCTGTCTCTGCCTCCCCAAGTCCTGGGATTAAAGGTGTGCACCACCATACCTGGCTAGAAGCATTCTTAAAGGAACAACCTGTTGTCTGGTTGCCAGAGGCAACAGGAAGAGAGTTCCTGGAGCCACAGAGCTATACTTAGCCTGTCTCTTGATATACTAGTGAGGGCCAGGTTTCCTTGGGGTGGTGAAAGTGTTGTTTTTTTTTTTTTTAAAGTGTCAATCTTGTGTTGAGAACAAGTCTCTAGTGGTTAGAGTCAATAAGTCTCATGTTTCTAGACACAAGAGTGGGAAATGGTCTGTCCAAGTCTGACCAGGGCATACTGGCTGTAATGTTCTGAGTCTGGTGTGAGGGATCAGGAAGGGAGAAACATCTGTTAATTCTTGAATATAAGAACTGGTGGGCGTACGTGCATGTGGCTCACAGCATGTAGTTGCTGTGAGATCTGAGCATTCAAGCAAGGGTAGCCTGGCCTGTAGGGGAAGGACACTTGGCTAGGACATTGGTCGGTACTAACTGGATACAGTGGGCTGAGAGCAGGCCAGTTCTGAGCCTTGGCAGTGGCTCCCCTTTGGGTTATGATCTTACTGGTTTATGTACACAGCTCCAGAAGGTATGAATCTGTGTATTAGTAGGAGCAGGAAGCAGAGAGTGTTAACTTTCAGGGGAGGGGGCTTGTGAATTGCATTTTGAAGTATTTAAAGGAGGTTATTGAGACCTATGGCCAAGTCAAGAAGTTATGAACAGAAGGACTGGGGTGAGTTTTCTCGATTATTCTATGGAGTCTAGGATTGCTAGTAATCAATTCCGGTGCCCCAGAGCTTGGGCTCAAGTAGGAGGGTCAGAATTCAAGATCAGTTCTGTCACTTAGAACCCTAGAGACACCTATGTGTCCTTAGGGAAGCTTCAGCTTATTAAGCTGCATGGCGGGGGAAGGGGGGGGCAGGGCTACCTCATAGGCAGCTCTGAGGATGAAGTGACAGGCTGTACAGTGGGCCCACAGGTGGGAAGTGGTCACCTGTCATCTGAGATGTCTGAGCATAGACAAGGTAAACTGTTGAGGCCATCGTGCATGGGCTCTGTTTAATTTTAAAAAACACACACACCACACACACAACATACACACACACACAACACACATACAACACACACACACACCCTCTTTTCTAAATGTCAATAATTGTTATCTGCATTTATACATTGCAAGTAGCTGCAGGATATTTGATGGCTCATTGTAAACCTATACAGTTTCAATTTTTCAAGGACTTTGGACACATTTCCTATTTTACTGTGGCATTTCAGAGTGGAAGGCAGAGGCCTGAGGTCCAGTTCCAACACATCTTGGGGCCCCCTCCTGCCCTGTGTAAGGAAGTCATTGAGGGGTGATAGTTTCAGGTAACTTCTAGGGCCAGAATTTGAATTCCTCCCCTGCTGTTAGTGAACCAGCGTTTTTGGCACAAGAGAGTTTTTGGTGATTATACAATCTAGATCTTAAAATAGTTTCCATGAGCAGAGAGAAACAAGTTATTTTTTAGTTGCTTTTTAGGCTGAGTAAATACTGACCACTTTTCCAACGCTGAGCAGCTGGAGGCCCAGGTCAAGTAGGAGGCCAAAGGGGTCTGAGTGGATGTTGCTCACCCAGGGCTCCAGTGAATTCTGGGAGAAAATGTGGTGGTTTAAAGAATGGCCCCTGTAGGTGCATATATTTGAATGTTTGGTCAATATTTGATAGAACTGTTAGAAAGGATTAAGAGTTGTCACCTGGTTGGATGAAGCAGATGTGTCACTGAGGTGGTCTTGGAGGTTTCAAAAGCTCAGACAAGGCCTCAGGGTGTAAAGCTCTCAGCTATTGCTCCAGCACCATGCTTGTCTGCTTTCCATAATCATGACCTAACCCTCTAAAATTGGAAGCAAGCCCTCATTTAAATATTTAAATGGCTTATTATTATGATAAGAATTGCCTTGGTCATGGTGTCTCTTCACAGCAGTAGAAGATTGACTAAGACAAACACCTACACCCACATATACACACCATACACACACACACACACACACACACACACACACACACACACACACACACACACACCAACAATCAAAGAAAAGAAGCCATGAGTTCAAAAGAGATCAAGGTAGGTAGATGAAGGGAATAGGGGAATGATGTAATTATAGTATAATCTCAAAAAAAGTTGAAAAATATAAAAACATTTTGAAGAGCTATTTGAAAATAACCAGAAGCCCCAATCATACAAAGATCCTCAACCAAGGCTATCCTTGTGTGATAAGCCTGTTGTGAGATGCAGCTCTCTTAAGTAAAACATTTGTTTATTTAAGGTGCTAAGCTATCAGGAACATGGCAGCAAGGTACTTGCTTCCTCTAGTGACATTGGGACTCATGGGGATAGTGGCTCGATGCCCAGCATTGAGAAAAGTCATACCATGTATTAATATCCTGGGAAAGATATAAATTCAAAACTCAAAATGTTATTTATACTGAATGAGAATTGCTTTGAAACCATCTTAATGATGAAAATCACTAGGTCCTGTGAGCTGTGCACATCTGTACACATGTAAGTCCTCAGGACTCTGACCCATGATGGATGTCTTCACCACTTCCCATGACTTCAATCCCTTGGTATTGAATAAAGCTTTGCTTTCCCTAAGGATTCTTACGCGCAGCCAGCACAGAGAAGTCCTGGGTCAAGTTGTCCTGAGAGCACCTCCCTCTGCCATCTACAGAGCGAGTTGACTGCATCTTAATCACATCCCTACTTCTTTCCATATGTCTAGAGTCTGTTCTTGCTGAATCCGCTATACGATGGAACCTTGCATGGGAGGAGATTCTCAATGGAGTCCCCTTTGTGCTTGACCAACTGAGGCCATGCCCCGCAACCCAGGGAGGGGATGGATGGCTCAGGAACATTTGAATTCTGAGCTGTTATAAGCTAGCCTTGAACAGACCTGGTAATGAGTCATTAAAGAAAAGCCTGCGGATAGCTGCCTTCTTCTCTGCCTTTGGTAGAGCTGTGCTTTCCAATAGCATCCCCTGAACTATCTAATATAGTTATAAGCCATAGGCAGCTCTTGGGCACGTGAAATGCAGTTAGAAGATTGAACTTTCTTAGTGTCATTTAGTGATCATTAATTTAAATTTAAATAACTCCTCATGGCTAGCAGCGGCCATATTGGGCAAAGTAGGGAGAAAGGTGTATTAAATGCATTCCACTTTTTTTTTTTTATGTAGTGCTTTGAATTAGCAGGAGCTGAGTGACAAAGAAATGGGTACAGAGCTTCAGCCAAGAGTTCTGTGCATGTGGCACTTGTGTCCTTAAATGTCCTCTTGTCTCCTGGTGATTCTGGAGGCCATAGCAAGTGAGAGAATGGTTGATGTTGGCTGTGATAGTTAGCAAGACAGACATGCCCCCATGCCTCTAGAATTTAAGTGTAATGGGGAAAATGGACATTAATGATGACGCTGAAAGTGTGCTGGGACAAATGGGTCACAACTGAAGCAAAGTTCATAAAAACCTTCAGTAGGGGATTTCACTTAATCCAATCTGGATCCAAGTGCTTCTAACATGGATCCCTTGATTACCTATTCATACTGTGGCAAAGATACTTTTAACATGAGGTTTGTCATTTGAGTCGTTTTTCAGCACACAGCTCAGAGCACCAGCAGGGTTTGTGTTGTTGTGCAACTGGTATCACCATCCACCTCCAGAATGTTCCCATTGTTCCAAACTGAAAACTGTGTCCCGTTGTTCTCCCTCAGCTCCTGGCAGCCACAGCCCTCTTCTCTCTATTGACTTAGCATTCTAGATAGTCACATTATGGAACTGTTTAATGTTGTAATGGTTTTCTGTCGCTGGCTTGTTTCATGTGGGTTAGTGTTCTCTGGCTTCATCATGCTGTAGTATGGGTTAGAATTTCCCTCCTTTTAAAGGCTTAATACTATATATATATATAGTGAATATATATATATTCACACATTGATAACAATCTGAGCTACCTTCACATTCTGGCCATTATAGGTACATAAATATCTCTTCAGCACCCAGCCTTTAATTCTTGTGTGCATATATCATATGTGGAATGGCTGGATCAGGTTATTATCCTCTCTGTTCCCTTATTAAGGAATCCCCATACTGTTTATACTGTTTTCTGCAGAGGTTGCACCATTTTATATTCTATATTATTTACAGAAGTACATAAGGGCTGGATTTGCCCACATTGCTGTCCCATTTATTCTCTGTACATTTAAAGCTATTTATGTGATTATGAATTATACAAAGCAATGGTTTTCTTTTCTTTTTTTTTCAAAGCAATAGTTTTCATCGTGGTGTTTTCACACATGTACATAACAAGTTTTTTGTTTTGTTTTGTTTTTCATGACAAAGTCTAATATGCCTGGTTGGTTTGTAACTTACAAGGTCCACACACACGCCAAATCATATGCACAAATATTCAATATCATGGAGATCTGCCTGCTTCTGCCTCCTAAGTGCTGAGATTAAAAGTGTGCACCATGGTGCCTGGCCTTAACAAGCTTTGATGCTGCCCTTTCTCTCTTAGTGTGCCTTCTTCTACCCCGCTCCCCCTTTCCCCTTATCCACCTGACCACCTGTCCAGATCCTATAGACTCTTCTGCTTTGCGCCTCCTCCTCCTCCTATACATGGGGGTGGAGGGAAATCGTGATGCCTGTTTTACTGTTTGGCTTTAAAAAAACCAAAACAAAACCATAATATTTTATAGCTTCACTTATTTCCTGCTAATGGAAGAATTTAATTTCTATGGCTTAATGGTGCAGCGTTTTGTATATAAACCATGTTTTCTTTATCGGAGGCACTTTTCGTATCTTTTTGCATTCTGCAGCACAGTCTTGCCCATGGCACTCCCAATAGCAGAAGAAAATAGGGTGCACATTTTTGAATGAACAGATGCTCTCTGTCTTCCTGTCCCTGTTGGGGAGGGCTGATCTTGGCGGTGTGGGAGACACATTGGAACAGATAGTCAATGTGCGTAACGGTCTTTCTTTTATTTTATTGTACAGAGTTATATAACTAAAGTTTTTATGCATGTGTATAATAAACTTGAACGTGTTGTTTTTAAATTACATGTATTTATTTACCTATTTTGCGCGCGCGCGCGCGCGTGTGTGTGTGTGTGTGTGTGTGTGTGTGTGTGAGAGAGAGTGGGGGGACAGGGGAGGGAGGAGACACTCATGTGGCAAGACACACCTTGTAAGAATTGGTCCTGTCCTTTTGCCACGTGGGTCCCAGGGGTCAATCTCAGGTCATCTCAGGCTTAGCAGTAAGTAACTCTGCCCCGTTGCCACCTCACTGGCCCCCATTCTGTACTTTGAGCACATTGCCACTCACAGTCTGCTATCTCTTCTCCCTCGTGCCTTTTCCTCCTGTCAGTCCCCTTTGTTCCCCTAGATAATTCTGCTTCTACTTTCATGTCATGTGCACATATATGATTTTATATACCTATAAAGTCCAAGAATGAGGAAAAAAGCTTGCAATATTCTCTTTTGGAAACGGCCTTAATTTACTTAATTTTATTCTCTTCAGTAGCATTAGTTTTCCAGAAAATTACATAACTTTATTCTTTTTATGGCAGAAAAATTTCATTGTATATCTATTCTGAATTTCTTTCTCCATTTGTCTGCAGAGAGATGTTTAGATTGGTTCCATAAGTTAGCAGTTGTGAACAGTGCTGCAATATCAGTGTGCACATATCTCTGTGATAAGTCGACTTGGAGTCTTGGATAAACACCTAGGAATGGTATAGCTCAGTCATATTGGAAGTCTATTTTTAGTTTTAAGGATTTTTTTTTTGTGGGTTATTCCATTGGCCTATGTCTCTGTTTTTGTGACAGTACCAGAACCTGTTTGTATTACTGTGGCTCTGTGGTACAGGTAGAAATCAGGATGGTGGTAGCACCGCACTGTTCTTTTTGTCCCTGAGTGATTGGGCTCGCTTGGGTCTTTTGAGCTTTCATAGGAATTTTCTGTAAAGAATGAGATTGGAATTTTGCTGAAGAGTGAATTGAATGCGTAGGCTGCTTTTGCTAGTATAGCCATTTTTACAGTAGTAATTCTAATTTGTGGGCCGAGGATGTCCTGTAATCATCAAGAATATGTTTATTTTCTTTATTTAATGTTTTAAAGTTTTCTTTGTAGAAGTCTTTGGCTTCCTTGGCTACCTTTATTCTTAGATATTTTTGAAATTGTGAATGGAATTGTTTTTCTGATTTCTTTCTCAGCACGTTTGTTATTGGTATATAAGAAAGCTACTAATTTTGTGTGTTAATAGTAGAAATGTCTTGGTGATTAAAGTTGAAAGAACAGCACTAGTACATGGCTCTTGCATTCAGCATCAGAAATGTACAAATGTCTTTATTCAAAAAATACAAAATAAATGATCTGTAGCCATGGACAGTGGCAGCAGTAAACCATTATATATTGTCAATGGGAACCAATAACTGATGTGATCAGTCAGCCTTCCCTTCAGTAATTTTTTTTTCAGGTGCCTTCCCTGAAGTTACAGAAGAAGAACCTTCCTTGAGCTTCCTGTCAACAGTTCATTGATAAAAGCAAACCACTATTTCTAGGAGTTAGAACACGCCACCTGCCACACCCTCTCCCACTCTACCCATGTTGCTCATTCCAGGGTCCTTCTCAGGAATTTCTGTCACTACAGCTTCTGCTATAGTTAGTTAGCATGAAGGCCACCCCAGCAGCAGGCAGTAAAGCAGCTCTTACAACCTTTGTTGGATCCATCACCCCCTTTTCCACCATGTTCACAAAATCTCCAAGGGTAGCATTATAGCCAACCTCTGAGGAACTCTGCAGAATTTTCTCAGCTATCAAAGGTCCTCCAACAGCTGCATTCTCAGCAATAGTCACTGCTGGAATTCTGAGTGCTCCTTTAATCATTTCTATACCTATTTTCTGATCTCCATTAGCAGGCTTTAATGAACCCAGGACTGGGATGCACTGATGCAGAGAATAACCCCTTCCTAGAACAATATCTTCTTCAACAGCTGCTGTCATAGAATTGAGAGCACCTGGTAACTCTTGTTTTTCTCCTTCTTCATTTCAGCATCACTTGTCCCCTCAACCTTCAGTCCAGCTACTCCATCGGAAAGGTTAGCCAGTTGCTCATTCAGCTTTTCCTTTTCACACTCACCAGTTGTGATGTCTAGCTGCTCAGTGATTTCTTGAATACATTTTTCATTGTGAGCTTTGTCACCTTTTTCTTTCAGAAGCATGACATCATCTTTGGTGACAGTGACCTGTCCAACTTTTCCTAAGTCATGAAATTGAACATCTTCAGGATTTAAAGTCCACCCTCCTTCTCCAACTACCACAGCACCAGTAACAACAGCCATATTTTCAGGCTGGTTCTTCCTATCGTCCCTAAATCCTATAGCTTTGACAGCTACAACCTGAAGACCAGCTTTTGGCTTGTTCAAAACCACTGTACTTAGAGCTTCTCCATCAACATCTTCAGCAATTATGACCAAGGGCTTCTGATGAGCATTGGCAAACTCAGCAGCAAGTACAATTGACTGGACACTAGATATTTTCCTTTCACTCAACAACAACAACAAAAAGGCATCTTGGAACTCACATTTTGGACCTTTTGATGTGTTAATAAAACATGGGGAAATATGTCCTTTATCAAATGCCATACCTTCAATAATTTCATGTAATCATTCAGGGTTTTTCCAGTCCTTCACTGTGATGACACTCTTTCTTTCAATCTTTTTCATTACATCAGAAATGATGTTTCCAATGTCTTTGTCTCTATTTGCACAAATTATAGAAACCTGAGAGATTTTTTAAGGTGTTGTCACAGTTTAGATTGTTTTGTTTTTAAGTTTAGCAATTATAACATCAACAGAGCATCACACCTCTCCAGATTTCCACTTGATTAGCATCTTTGCTGATCTCAAAGCTCTCCTTGGCAATAAAACATGCTAGAACAGTAGCCACTACAGTGTCATCCCCAGCCTCTACATTTGTGTTATTGGCAACATATTGAAAAATTTAGCTCTAATATTTTTGTATTTATCCTTTAAATCAATTGGCTTTGCAACAGTGACCTTGTAACAGCCTTTTGTTACTTTGGAACTTCCCAAACTCTGCTCAATAATACTGTTCTTCCCTTTGGCCTCATTGTAACAACTACAGCATCAGTTAAAAGGTCTATAGTCCACACCTGGATGAGTTAAGGCTCAAGCATCTGCACACACTTTTGGCACAGGTCCCTGTGAGATGAGGAGCCAGTGCTTAGGATACTAATCTCATCTGGCAAAGGACTGCCAGGCAGTGGTGGGAGAGCACACAGTGAGGACTCTCTGTTACTCTTATATCTTATTCACTGAGGCGTCATTTGTCAATCAAACCCAGAGCTGGCAGATGTGGCTAGTCTCTGCTTTCTGAGCCCAACAAGCCACCATGTTCACCAGACATTTATGTGTGATATGGAGAACCAAGCTCTGGTCTTCATGTTTGCTGGGCAAGTGATTTACTCACTGAGCTA
This sequence comes from Acomys minous, assembly GCF_964271855.1. Taxonomy (NCBI): domain Eukaryota; kingdom Metazoa; phylum Chordata; class Mammalia; order Rodentia; family Muridae; genus Acomys; species Acomys minous. Next base: position 61,785,160 of record NC_140490.1, read on the forward strand.
CCTCCCCAGGGTGTGATGTTTTTGGTTGGGCAACTTTGTTTTTGTTACTGCTTCAATTTCATTACTTGTTGCTGTTCTCTTTACATTGTTTCTCTCATCTTGATTTAATGTTGGTGCTTCATGTGAGTCTATAGATTCAATGTACTTATTTTATATTTTCTTTTATTTATTTATTTATTTTTTTTTATTTTCTGGTTTTATTTATTTATTTATTTATTTATTTTTCTATTTTCTATTTTTTAATTTGGTGGATTTCAAGGTATTTCCTAATGATTTTTCCAAATTTCATTGGCATCTGTCATAATGTTTCCCTTCTCATCACTAGTTTTATTAACTCTGGTCTTCTCTCTTCTTCTTTTAGCTACTATCACTAAGAGTTTGTTGATTTGATATTTTTGTTTAAAAAATCTTGTAAAATTTGTCTTATGGTTCTTATTGTGTATATATGTGGGTGTGGGAGTTTCTCTCTCTCTCTCTCTCTCTCTCCCTGTGTGTGTGTGTGTGTCTGTGTGTCTGTGTGTGTGTCTGTGTGTGTAGAGGTCAGGAGTCACTGTTTTCTTCTATTGTGACCTTCAGGGATCTAACACAGGTAGCCAGATTTGCATGGCACTCACTTTTACCCTCTAAGCCAATTCATTGCCTGCTGTTTACCTTTTCTTAGTAGTTTTAACATTTTAATTTCTGTGCTGGGTAATTTTATGTTAACTTGACACAAGCTAGAGTCATTTGAGGAGAAGAAACTTCAATTGAGGTAGGGCATTTACTTAATTAGTGACTGGTGGGGGAGGGGCCAGCCCATTGTGAGCGGTGCCATCCCTGGGCTGGTGGTCCTGGATCCTATAAGAAAGCTGACTGAGCAAGCTATGTGGCACAAGCCCATGAGCAGCACTTCTTCATGGCTTCTGCATCAGTTCTGGCCTCTAGGTTCCCTCCCAGCTTGAGTTCCTGCCTTGGTTTGCCTCAGTGGACCTTGACTCAGGATATGTAATCCAAATAAACACTTTCCTTCCCAAGTTGTTTTTGGTCATGGTGTTTCATCACAGCAATAGTAACCCTAACTGCGGCAGTTGCTTTCTTTTCTGACCTGATCTTAACTGTTTGTTTTTTGGCTACTGATTTTGAGTTTGATTTGCTTTTGTTTTTAGAGGGCTCAAAGGTTCAGCATTATGGTATTTATATGTAGATGTTTGTAGCTGTGACTTCCTTCTTAGTACTGCTCTCATTGTATTCCACAGGTTTTGGTATGTTGTGTTTTCATTTTTATTCAGTTCTAGGAATTAAAATTCTTCCTGCTTATTTTTATAGCACATTTATTATACAATAGTGTCTTCTTTTTTTCCCCATGAGTTGGTATATAGTCTACGGTTTTTCTTGTTGATTTCTAGCTTTATTCCATGGGTCCAAATAGAATACAATAAATTATTTCACTTTTTTGACATTTATTGAGTTTTTGTACTCTATTATATAATGTAATTTAAAGAAAGTACCATAAGCTACTGAGAGGAACTTGCATTCTTTAGTGTTTACATGGAATGTTCTATAGATGCCTTTTAGGTTAATTTCATCTGTGATTTCATTTATCTCTAATGTTTCTGTTTATTTGTTAGGATGACCTGTCTATTGCAGAGAATATGGTTCTAAAATCATCCAGTATTATTGTGTTAAGGTTAATCTATGTCGTTACAGCCAGTATTATTTGTTTTAGAAAATTACCTGCACTATATATTGCATATATTTATATATGCTTAGATTTGTATATACATTTGATGGGATATTAATTTAATCAGTATGAAGTGATCGCCTTTATCTTTCTAGTTTTTGTTGATGCCTGTTTTGTTGGATGTTTAGACAGTGGTGTATTTTTTGCCTTTTCTTTGCATTAACTTGGAAACCCTTTAACCATCCTTTGCTTTAAGGTTGTGATTGTCAGTGATGGTAAGGTGCATTTCTTGGGTAAAATAAAAATAGGCGGATTTTGTATTTTAATCCACTCTGCCAACCTCTTCCCTTTATTGGGATATGTAGCCCACAATATTCAAAGTTATTATTGAAAGGTATGTGCTAGTGCCTGCCTGTTATTTTGTTGATTTTATAGTATTTTATGTCTTCTCTTTCCTACTCCTTAACTACTCTTTCAGCATTGGTTAGTTTTTCCTATGGGCTCCTGGTTGTGTTTCTTTTCGTTCAGTTTGAAAGATATAAGAACCTTCTGTGGTGCTGGTTTAGTGGTCACGAAGTTCTTCACCTTTTAAAAATCACGGTAAGTTTCTTTCTCCTGCTTATCACAGATGTTTCTGCTGGATGCACCTGTGGTACTGTATGACCGTGTTTGGAACACGTCATTCTGTGCTGTGCTGGCTTTTGGACCTGGTGAGGATTCCACTGTAATTATAATGGGCTTGCCTTTGTGTGGCTTGGTGCTTCTATCCTACAGCAGTCAGTACGTTCTTTGTTCTCTATGTTTATTGTTTTAACTGCAGTATGGTACAGAAATTCTTTTCTGGACTTGTCCTCCTGAGTCCAGAAGGTCATCAGAGCTGTAGGGTTGAGGAACTTTTCTGTTATGATTCTATTGGATATATTACTCACGTTTTAGTCTAATGTTCTCTCTTCTTTCCATCCCCATGACTTATAAGTGATGTTTATTCCATTGCTGATGTATATTTTATATATTCATGACACCAAATAGAGCTTGGAAGCTCTGTTCATAGTTTCTAATTATTTTTATGTTTTTAGTGTCTAACTATTTTATTTCATTTGCATTGTCTTTTGCCCCTGATAGTCTGTCTTCCATATGATCTACTAATGAGGCTCATATTTTTCTTATTTTTATTTTTGTCCGTGTCTGAATATTTTATTTTATCTATCTTGTCTTTCGTCCCTGATAATCTGTCTTCCAGTGATGGATCCATTTACTGGTAAGCTTTCTATTAACCTTGTCCTTCTCCTTTTTACTTACTGAGTTTATAAAATTTATTATTATATTTTTCTCAGTATTTCATTTTCTAGGATTTCTGTTTCCTGGCCTGTATTTATTTTATTTCATTCAGTTATTTATTTCTTTGAATTTATTCATTCATACTCTTGTGTTCATTCTTCCAAATTCCTTGCCTGAAATTCATTTAATTAACTCCAATTAAGACTCATGACTGTACAATTGGTACAGGAGTAATAATGTCTAGAGTTTTATCTTTCTTATATTCTTGCATTGAGACTGGGATACTATTTTAGAGTATATATTCTTTCAGTTGAAGTATTTACAATGTTCTAGTAGGGGTAGATTATGGTAAAGCTGAGGTGAATAATTCAGAAGATTAAACCCTCAAAGTATATACTCAGGGAGGCTGGTACAACTCCTTTCTTACTCTCAACATAGAATCCTAACTGCAGAAGCCACTGCAGCTGTTGTGCACATAGCACACTAGCCCACCCAAAAGAGTAGTTTGTTTATCTCCAAGACCCACTGAAGGACCAATGAACAAAGATAATACAGTGTAACCATGATTGGTAACTAATAAGTTACCAAGACTAGGGCCGGAGGAGATGTAGCTGGGTAAACATAGGGACTACTAATGTTTTAATAGGTATTGAGAAAATAATCAGAGTGGAGAAATACATTGGACAGGAAGTTGAGAAACTGCTATGATCCACAAAGTTTAGAAAATTTTAGTTTTGAGAGATCAAACTTAAACAAACAAACAAACAAAAATGAAGATCTAGGGAAGAAAGAGGTAGGAATGAGAGAAAAAGTATCCAGGTTGCACATAGGAAAAATTGTAGCGAATACACAAGAGTAGAATGGGTGGAGAAGCAGGAAGATCACTCAGCCTAACCCAGTCTAAGCCAGCAACATACAAGCAAACATAGAGTAATTACGGTTGTGCAAAGGTGAGGATTAAAATCAGAAAAAAAGTAAAAGCATTAAGAATAATAAAACTCCAAGTGTAATGAAAGTACATTAGATCTTTTAATTTTATTTAAAATAGATTTTTCCCCCTCATTAATACACCCTGTTTACACTTTCTCCTTCCTGTACTCCTCCCGCTTCCTCCCTATCCGGATCCACTCCCTTTTTGTTTCTAGTTAGAAGACAGACATCTAAGGGATAATAATAATAGTAAAGTAAGACAAAATATAATAAGATAAACAAAAACTAACACATCGGAATTGGACAAGACAAACAAGCAGAAGGAAAAGAACTAAAGAGAAGACACAAGGCAGTGAGGTTCACTTGTTTACACCCTCAGGAATCCCATAGAAGTTCTAAGATAGAAGCCATAATCTATACACAGAGGACCTGTACGGTAAAAAGAAAGAAGAAAAATAGATAAAAAAAATAAAACAAAACAAAAAAGAAGACGAAGAAAGAAAAAGCCCAAGGACTAGGAACCTCTAAAGATACCATTGAGTTCCTTTACTGATGCTCATGTACTGCTGAGCATACAGTCTGTAGTTTGTTTCCTCAGTGAGACTCGCTTGGAGAAAACTAAATTTTCATTTGCTTGTGCTCAACAATTGGAGGTTGCTTCTGGGGTAGGATGAAGATGTGTGTCCACTTCTCTCCTCAGCTCTGGAACTCCAAACCCATCATGTGGGCCCTGTGCGTGCTTGCCTCAGGCTCTGTGAGCTTTATTTGTGCATTGATCGGATTGATTTAGAGAGCCTTGCCTCGATGTCCTCCATCCTGTCTGGCTCTTATACTCTTCGCACCTCCTCTTTTTGGGGTTCAGTGTGGGCATAAGGCTATTGTGTAGTTTAAATTCCGATTTTCTGTCAAAATGTTGTGTAAATTCTGCTCCCCAGTTCTCCCTCTGTCATGTCAATAAAGCAGCTTACAACCAATTGATGAGCAGGGGAGAGACTAGGGCTGGACTTCCTGCCAGCTAGGGGAGGAGGATTTAAGAGGAGGGAAGGGGGGGCGGGGACGGCAAAGGAAGTTGAGGCGGAAGGAACTGGAGCCAAGGAAAGCTACAAAAGCGCAAGTATCTCTGGGATGTTTGCTGGGAGTAAGACAACATAGCACAGAGGGTTAAAACAGACTTAAACTGCTCAGATTGTGCTGTGAAGCCTTGCATTATAAAAGAGTCTCAATTATTTGAGTGCTAGCTGGGTTAAGAAGTAAGATAAGAGAAACAAACACCATTGCATAAAATGAATTGAACAGTTCTCTGAGCTCTGAGACCGGGGTGGGGGGATGGGAGGGTGGTGGTGGGGATTGATCAAAGCATCCCATTTAGGCGTAAGTGTTCCAGTGTCTCATTGCTCTAGCATATTTTACGGACAGGAAAGCATTGTAGATCAAAGGGTTTGTGTTTACATGTCTCCTTTGGTAGCACACAGAGTGCCTTCCTGTACCAAAGACACTAGCACATAGGCGTAAAGGCTCTCTGTAGGTACTAGCTAAAATTCTCCACGGTCAGTGAGCTGTGTGGGTGTCATCTTCAGCAACGGGGCCTTGCTGTTAGTTTGGTGAGAGCAATCTACAGTTTTGGCAACAGCCTGGGTTGTTTGGGAATCTCATGGGACACCTTTGGCCAACAACTCAATGAGATATAACCTAATACAACAGCTCAATGAGATATAACCTAATACAAGTACTGAAAGATTGATTCATTTACCGCCGTTCTTTGGCAACTTCATTTAGATTGCTTACGTACATGTGTCTATCCTTAGGACGCTTCTGTTGTGTTAGGTTTTCATCCTCCTCCTCAAATGGTCCTTAATTTTAGCTTTGCCTCTCTGTATTCCCTCCCTCATCCCCCTATTCCTTCCCCTTCTTTATTTGATCCTCACGTTTCATTCTTTCCCATGCACCATAACTATCTATTCTATTTTCCTTTTCTAGGGAGATCTCTCGGTGCCTCCCCCCCTGCCCCTTACTCCCCCCCCCAACCTCCATGATTCTATAGATTTAGCTCAATTATCATTAACTTAACAGCTAAAACCACATGTAAGAGAATATACACATTGTTTATCTTTTGGGGGTCTGGGTTGCCTCTCTCAGTATGATTTCCCCCATTAATTCCTCCCATTTACATGTGAATTTCATGATTTCCCCCCACACCCTGTTTTTTAAATGGCTGAACTAGTGTCCCATTGTGTAAGATGTACCACATTTTTCTTTATCTATTCTTCCATTGAGGGACATTTAGGTCATTTCCAAGCTTCGGCTATTCTGAATAGAGCGGCAGTGAACATGGTTGAGCAAATGTGGGATAGCTGGATCTTGACATGGATCTATTCCCATCTTCCTAAGAAACCACCATACTAATTTCCACAGATTTTTAAAAAAATCAAGTTGACTAATATCTGTTCCTTGGTGGGATGGGTTTTGAATTTTTGGTCCTTCCTGTGATATTTCGTGTAGCAAACTCTGCTGCTTGGGTAGGCACCATGTGCAACTCTGGTTCAAACCTATTGAGCCAGATATGAGTGTGTATTGCCTCAGTGGAGTTTAGAGCAGTTACCTGTTGATTGAGTTTCTAGCAGGGTTGTGCTAAGTGGAGCAGTAGCCTTCTCAGTTTTCTCCTTGATGGCTCAGCAGTGCTGCGTTGGTGAGGGGAGGGGGGTGGCCCTTTACCAGAGGCTCCCACTGACCTTAGGAGCATCCTGTGAAGTAGCTGCCATAGGCCAAGAGCATTGCAACTCTGCTCTCCCAGGCTCGGAGCTCTATTGCAGCTCTCCCTTCCGAGGACATGCAGGTTTCTGGTAGGGAGGGGAGGGTGTAAGCCATTGTTTGGCAGCTCCCCCTGACCTCAGCCAAATCTTTTTTTTTCTTCAGTCTTCAGCTCCTGGGTGTCATGTTCAATTATTTTTCTAGTCTTTGGTCATCTAGTTAACTATTCAGAGAGAGAGAGAGAGAGAGAGAGAGAGAGAGAGAGAGAGAGAGAGAGTTTAGGAGTGGTGAAAAGGAGGACAGCTGGCCACCTGCCAACAACACTTGGTGGCCCCTTCAATATGTCATAGACAGGGGATAGCAGAGAGGTGTGTAGCCGGAGCACAGCGGACTCCTCAGAAGGTGGAGCTAGGGGAAGATGATCAATTGAAGTCGATTAAGGCTGATGAGGAAGAGCTTACTTAGCTTCCTGAAACACGGAGTGCTGAAGCTGGCTTCAGGCCCAGAGGGGAGATGCTGCTGTCCAAAGGTTTAGGTCACACCATTTCTCCCAAGTCACTTTTCTAGGGAGCAGCCTTAGGCAAGGCCTCTCTGTCCTGACTATCTGCTTGGTCTGTCATGCGACAAATAGACTGCAAGGTGCTGAAGCTGGCAGCTGCACCATGCCAGCAATCTGTTTGAAATGGGCAGTGCTGTCAAAAAGTGAGCATTGTTCTTAGGAAAGAAATTGCACAGAGGAATTGCCTAATTGCTAGCATGGCTGGATCCATGCCCCTCTAATTAGCCCCTGCAGGTGCAACTGGCTTGCAAGAACAAATTTGTGCTCAGGTGCAAGCTTTCTGACTGCAGAACAGTGAAGAAAACCGAAGATGAGTTGCACTGTCTGAGACGCTTAGCGATGTCCAGCCTAGGGGAATTTAGTTTCCTTCCCGTTGCTATATAAACAGTGCCGTTAAAACGTGTTCTAATCCACCCCACAATTTCTGAGGCTTCACCCTGTTGGGAAATTCTCAAACTCTGAAGCTTGTGAGCAGAGCAATCAAGAGATGGTGGCACCCACAAAAGGGGCTTCGGGGGTCCTTTTTGCTTCTTGAGATTGACAGCGTGATGATGTGGGCTGCTGGAAGAGTAGACTGTATGTGCGATATTAGTGTATGATGATGTAGTTAAAAGAGCTCTTAAATGGTTTAAACGTTTTAACACAAAATAATTGTATGTGAGAAAGCGTTATATTTCAGTACGTGGATGTGATGTGGCGATGAAATTCCTTCCTTTATCATTCTTTGGAAGCCCCAAGCTCCCATCTTTGAGCAATACTAGGCTATTGTGAAGTACAGCCACCTCATCCATTCCGCATCGGAGGACCTCATTCCTCCAATGTAACTGTGTTTTCTGGCGCCAGTCATCCAACCGGTTCCCTCTATCCTCCTAACCTCCCTCAGCTTCTAGCAATCTTTATTCTACTCATATATATTTAAAGCATCTGGATACGAGAGAGAACATGCAGTGCTTTTCACTTAAGAATGTATTAGTCAGGGCTCTGTAAGGAACAGAACTGGTAGGATGAGCTAATACAATGAATATAATATATATTGCACATATGTAAGGGATTTGCTAGATTTATTAGGCTTACATGATGGGTCCAGGTGGACTAACAATGCTGCCTCCTGGCAGAAAGGTCAAGGCTCCCTTCATTTAGTCCCAGTCAGGTGCTGGAGTCCCAGGGTGGTCCTAGAGAGCTGCCAGCCTTTAGTCTTCATTAGCAAGCCAAAGAAGTGGGTTCTAACATCATCGGAGCAGAAATGGGTCAGGATAGATGCCTGTGGGAGGGAAGGCAGGCAGAAGAAAAGCACAAGCTTCTTTTATTCTTGTTCTTTTATGTGGGTTGCCGCTAGAAGGCGTGGCCCAGATTTAGGGTGGATCTTCTTCTGACCTCAAATGACCTGGATTTAGGGTGGGTCTTCCACCTCAATAATCCAAACAAACAAAGTTTCTCACAGGTGTGCTCACCTGCTAGGGTTTTAGCTACTTCCTGTCAAGTCCACAACTGGGATTAGCCATCACACCTTATATCCCCTAGGTCCATCCTGGTCCTAAAAATTATAGGGTGTAATTGTTTTTTATGGCCGAATACTATTCCTATGTTATTTTATATTCTCTTTATTTGTCAACTAAGAGCCATCTAGGTTGCTTTGATATTGTAGCCACTGTGAGCAGTGTAACTGATAGACATAGGCATGGAGAGATCTCTTTGATATGCTGATATTTTGAAAGACAAATTTTATAGCTGGGGCAGAGTCCAGGCAGAGATGGGCTAGCATGCAAGCATCATACAGATGATGAAGTGCAAAAATTCTATCCCTTCTCACAGATGGGTATGGAAGGTGGCAGATGTTGGTGAATGGGTTCCTACTGCCCGTTGGAAAACAGTTCTACTAGGAATGTTAGATGGCATGTTTGTGAATCTTAAACTAGTAAGATGTAAGTGCAACAGTAAAGACGTTTACACAACTCATTTATGCATCACACAGTGGTTTATAAACTCTGGAGAAGAACATGTTCAATTATTTTGTCTTTACCACATCATGTTACAGCTAAGAGGACCCCACTAGGATGGCCATGCTGTTTAGATCCTTAAGCCACTAGAATTGTGAGCCAAGTAGAAACACCTTTTCTTTACATCTTCTCCAGTATCAAGTACCCTGTGACAGCTACACAAAATTCACAAGTTACAATCTCCATGTCCGCTGCCTCCCAGTCCGTGTTGCTTTTCTAACCCTTCTCTCTCCATCAAAGCCTGCCCTTTTACAGCCCTCAATCCAGGAGATCTTTTCTGTATTCTACGGCTTCCAGGAGGTTTATTCTTCTATCCCTTTAACCTTTTTTTCCTTCTTGTGTGTGTTAGTTGGGTTGTATAATAAAGTTTAATTGTTAATAAACTGAGCCAACATTTTTTTTTTAACCAACCACCGTCCCTTCTTTTGGGATTGCCTTATAATCTGTAATCAATTCACCATCCAAATGTGTCCTTTCCTGGTACCATATCTCATGCATCTGTTTTGTTTTTCCACAACAAATCATAAGCTGCTTAGGAGAAAGCAGGGATGTTCTCACACCTTTCTCTCTCTTGGGCTGGGGCTTGAGGTCAGACACTCATCATGTACCCTTTGGTAGATTGGTTTGGGTCCACGTTTGGTGCCGTTCTCCCATCACCTAGCACATGGGACACTGAGCGGGAGGGGTGAAGGTGAAGAACATTCCTCTTTCACAGAACTCCAATTCCAGTGCAGTAAGTTGACCAAGCAACATCTACTGAGTGGTGTGGCCAGTGCTACACTAGTGCTTCAGAGGGGGCCCAGATGATGAAAAGAAGGTTCACTCAAAGGTTCCCTTGAGCCACAATAATTTGGAAGGATGAGAGGAACCAATGACCTTCCAGAAAGAGAAGGCTGGGGTGCAGCAAGCAGACACCCGGGAGGATAGTACCACATCTTCCTCAATTTCATTTTCAATGAGCATATTTCCATCTAATATCTACCTGTTTCTTGATACTAATCTTGTTAAAATGTGAGGTGCATTTACTCAAGTGTGGGAGTAGAAGAGACATAGGAAGACCCAGGTCCTCATTAGGGGACCCTTGGGGGCAAAGATAGGAATATCTGTGAAGTGAGACAAATACTCAGGAGTGGGACATGACCCAGAGACATGCAATCTCCTCTACCTCTGGTCTCCTTCAATATGTTGATGTGGTCGGGGGTCACTGCTCCTCATCTCTATCCTGTTCATTGCAGGGACCTGCTAAGAGGAAGATGATAGTTCCACAACCAGCATGACTTTGGACTGTGTTGCAGTAGCAAAGGGAATTGTAGCTAATGGTACTTAAAGAGTTTGCTGGGAAGTTTGATAAGGAGAGTGCAGAAGTTTTATATCAGGCGAGGAAATAGATGGTAGGTGCTGCCTGAAGGGAATTTGGACTTGGAAAGGGAAGGAGTGCCACAGTCAGGCATGGTGTCTGTCGTGGGCTCAGAGGGGACATGGATGCTGATGTCTGTTTCCCAGCCTGCCTGGCAGGACAGATGAGAGAGAGAGAGAGAGAGAGAGAGAGAGAGAGAGAGAGAGAGAGAGAGAGAGAGAAAATGTGATATGTGTGGGAAATCACATATTCATCAGAGTATGAATCTCTGTGTGTATATCTGTATAGTGTGTGAGTGTATAAATGTTAGTACGTGTACTTTTGGGAGGAGGAGTGCATGAGTGTACTTAAGAATATGTCTATGAGTGATGTGTTTGAATGCATGAGTGTGTGAGTGTGTATAAGCGTGTGTGTCTGTGTGTGTGTGTGTGTGTGTGTGTGTGTGTGTGTGTGTGTGTCAAAGGTGAGTGTGAGGGTATGAAAATGTGAATATACCTTGTAGGCAACATCGTAGGCAGGCATGCAGCACCATTGCTGGCTCTCTTTCTATCTTATATACTAATGCTCTAACTGAATGAACCCCTAGTAAGTTGAAAATAGAGAAAGCTGAAGTCAATTACCACAACTCCCATCTATGGCTTTTACAACTCCCATCCATGGCTTTGACACATAGTATCACTGCTTAGCCTGCCAACCTCCAAGGTTTACACTAGCTGATAGTTGGGTGAAATCTCAACGTGCCGTTTAACAGAAAGGAACCGAGTTTTACATTTTACAGTAAGTGCTTGAACACTGCACTGAAAGTGAGGAAAGTTGGTGCAAAGGTCACGCTCACATAGTAGAAGATAGAAATGTTGTCAAACCCATCCTATAAACAGACATCTGTGAAAGGAGAAATAGAAGCCACGCTAGCTTTGTTCCCATAGCTTGTAAGCAAGGAGCAGGCCCCGATGCGTACTGCATGTGATAACAGAGTGTAGCTGCTGTGCCTTTCTTGGGGGCCTCTTTGCTGGAGATAGTAGTTTATCCTTATGACAGTGGGGGTGGCTGTGCGCAAGCTTAGGCAACCAAAGGAAACCAGAAAGTTGGACTCTGTGCTCTTTCAACTTGGAATTATAGCCTTTTATTCTATGCAGTGTTGACCTCAGCCAGAGACTTCAGTGTTTGTCGCAAGTGCTCAGCTAAGTCATAAAAGACAGTTAATTCCAGCTAGACTTGGAAGCTTCTTGATCCCAGGGACTGCAAACTTGCCCTTATCTTTAAAAAATTCCTTTAGTTAAACTCACTGTGCAACTCTTTACTGCTTGGTCTATTTACAGCCGTAGTTTCTGTGGAGGCCCTGATTATTTTCAAAGAAATGCACCCTGCATATTTGCCTAATGGGCCAGACAATGACTAAGAAACAAACTACATAAAGATTATTACCTGGACTTAGCGTGTGTTCAGGTCCTATGACTCATGGGCAAGTTGTTTGTGCTGCATTTATGGGCAGAGATACTTTAAGAAAACAGTTTGTAGAACAGGGATTGTGCAAGAGTGCCAGCCGAGGGGAGCCTTTGCCAAATGTCTGGCCAGAGCCCCGCTGCCGCCGCCAAGGGCCTTTGGGATCAGTTTTGTGTGTTGAGTTTTCTGAGATGCCTCCTGGCAGCGTCACCTATCAGGAGTGCTAACCCCTGAGAGAAGAGACACCATTGCCTCAAAGCCTGCCATCTCAGGAAACACTGAGTGATTAAGAAAGGACATTTATGGTGACTCAGAGGCCAGGATAGGAAGGACACACACTTTGTGACATTGTGGTGGCAGTGTATAAAAGATGTCCGTGACACACAGGGAGAATTAGATTATAATAGCTGATACAACCATTTTCTTTTTAAATTCCTTTTTATTTTGAGATAGAGTTTCTTTGTGAAGTTCAGGCTGACCTTGAGTTGGTAATTCTCCTTCCTTGCTCAGGGATTTCAGCAACACTGCCATAAACTGCTCAATTGTTTTTAAAAATTTAAATTAAATTGGTGTGTGTGAGCACGTTTGTGAGCATGTGGAGGTCAGAGGGCAACTTGTGGGAGCTGTTTCACTCTTTCTACCATGTGGGTTCTGGGAGTCCAACTCAGATAGTCAGACCCAGAAGCAAACGCCTTTACCTGCTGAGCCATAGGACATGAAACTTGCTTTCTAGTATTTTAAAAGCACATAATCCAGGGGAGTGGAGTTCACTGTGTGTTCTCGAGTGCAAGCGTCAGTTCTCTGTCCTGTGCAGTGAAACTCTGAGCTCACCAAGCACTAGTACTCTACCCCAACCCCAGGCCCTGACCGCCACACTCTGCTTTCTGTCTCTATGCATGTGGCAGTTTCAGGCACTTCAAACGAGTCCTTGTAATTTTTCTGACTGGCTTGTGTCACTTAGCATACTGTTCTCAAAATATGTCATCTGTGTCATAGCACAGCTTTGGGCCTCCTTCCTAATAATTTTCTTTTATACACCAAGATTAGTATTATCTATGACAGTTAATTTTACTTCTTGGGGTTTTTTTCCTTTCCCCTTTTAAAGATAGGGTCTCCCTACATAAACCAGGATGGCCTCCAATGTGAGATTCTTTTGCCTCGTTCTCAAGTGGTGGGAGTACAGGCGTGGACCATCATGGCCTCTATCTAGTCAACTTCAGTTCTATATAAGAAAATACTCTGTGATTTTTGTCCAGAATTGGCAAATTCTGGAATGGAAGCCCCTTCAGGCTCTAACTCATGTGTCTCCCTGACTACCTGTCCACCTCAGGAGGGGCTGGAATGGCACTCACTCAAGAACAGCCTTTAGGTAGGCAGTTCACACGTATTGGATGAACAGGTTCTGTGATAAAAATCTGGAAATGTTGACAACTACAAAGTTCAATGACTTTCTTTTCCTCAAGCAGGCTTCCTTAGGCCTCTCAGTTTTGTACTCTTTTCCTTTGATCCGTGTTTAGTAGTTTTCTGTGGGTGCCACCCCTATGTGAAACTTGGTCTCGGGTATGGCGACCACAGTGTCCCAGCCTTTGTGCTGAACAAACAGAACATGGCACACACATGTTGTGGAGTCCTTACTATTGGAAGATTTAACTAACAGCTCTGTGGTGTTGCAGCTATAACTCGTTCATGCCAGTCACGCTATGTGTATCATTTCTGACTCTTCATCATCCTTGGGGTTGTAAGCAACATGGCAAAGAAACTAGAGCCCGGATCACTTGAACAGTTCTCCCAAGAACCCCTACTTCACTATAGGGAACACCCAAAACTGAATCCAGTCCCAGTTTTCTTTCCTATCCCTGTCCTGGAAAAGCCCATATCTCTGATTAAAGAAAATGAATTTTAGTGCTGTCAGCATCAAGTAAACCCATCAGCTTCTTAGAGTTTGACTCTTCAAGTAGTGAGGAGTGGGTTAGAGTCAGGGAATTTGTATGTTGTTAGCATGGATCAAGTAACAAACAAACACACCATGTTTGATGCTGTCTGAATTCATTCCAAACTTCAACTATTGTTTGCTAGAATGCAAGACTGTTTGTTTGTTTGTTTTTGATTCAGCTGGATTCAACACATGGAGCTGACATTTCATCTCCTCAGGAGAAACCACGTTCACATATGCCTCAGGGCTACCAAAAGGGACGGTATTGCCTTAAGAATTTCACCAGTGACATGCCTCTTAGTAATCACCACCCAAAATGGCCCCACTCCCCATAATTACTTGCTGCAGGATTTGATAAACATCAGCAACAGCCTGAAACACATTTAAGATTGTCTCTGTGGTGATGATCCCACCTATACACTAAAGAAGGATGGCAAAAATAATATTTATGCAATAAGACATTGAAACTATATAAAAGGAACCCCTTGGGGTCAAAGCAGGGATTAGAGGCTTGCTTGTAATGGTTTTTAGATGTCCTTCTGATCATGACAGTTTACACATAGCCAGCATGTAGCCAGGAGGCATACCACTCCTGGTAGGGGCAGAGGGTGCTGACAAGGTCACATCTATTGGCTGAAGTCAGGGCCCAGTCTCTGAATGCACTGGGATCAACAGAAAAGGGTTGTAAATGTGCTGAGGTCCTTGTGTCATATGAGTTTGTTCCATGGTTCGCTGAACCCCGAGAGTCCCCCACACAATGCTTCCTGGTGAAGACCAGGACCTGCTTTCAAGGAGCAAATGAGGCCTCAGAGAGTTTTCCTTGGGGGATGGAGTAGATAAGTTGGGAGCAGCCTGGAGCACTCACTCCTCTACTTCCTCTGAGCTCCACAGGAGCCTGAGGTTGGGTGAGGGTCGGGGAAGGCTGCTTTGCTCCTGGGAAACATACCAACCCAAGCTCTGGGGCAGTTGGAGCCCCAAGACCACATGGTCCTCATATATTTATGAACAACCCCACCCTTAAGTTATTTGGTGTTCTTCAAACCCTTATGTGGCAGAGTTGACAAGCTGGGCAGGGCCTGTCAGCCAGTATTTGCCAGAGGCAGGGCACTAGGGCACATGCTCAAGTCTAGGTTCCCAGACATAAGTCACGTTAAAAGCAAATGCAGTTTCTTTAAACAGGGTCATCAGACTGGTAGGTCAAGGAAATGCCGCACCCATGGTGGGTTCAGCGAGGTGTTTGGCACAGTCTCTTGAGACGATATGCTAGTGTGCAAAACGGAGTGAAGATATGTGGGCTGGAGGTCAGGGGTGGGTGATTGTATTTTTCTAATGGGTTCAATGACCATGTCCAGCAGGAGCCGGTCAACACAATGGCCGGCAGCCTGGTTGGGACTACTTTTGTTGTGCCAGGAGACTTAGCACTGTTCTGCTCAGAGACAGATCGTGTTGGAAGGACAGTGAAGATCAAGATGCAGAGGCCCTCCCTGTCTGAATGAAGAGGAAAGGCTAAGTCAGAACATGTGTGTTCTGTGCTAGTGATCGAACAGCACAAAGCTGTTCTGGGCTTTGTGCATGTACAACTCTCACTTGGCTACACCTACAGTCCTCATTGTATATATCAATGTGAGCACACACAAGCATGTGCACACACACACACGCACATGCACAATTTTGTTGTTCTGGCATGGTGTGCATGGTTTTGTGTGTGCTTGCAAGTCTGCTACTACTGAAGTATACACACAGCCCGCTCTTATTTTATGTTTTTAAAGTTTATAACATATCTTGTGTGTGTGTGTGTGTGTGTGTGTGTGTGTGTGTGTGTGTGTAACAAGGTCTCTATATTGCTTAGGCTTGTCTTCAACTCCTGGGCTCAACATTTTTCCCTTTTAGTCTTTTGAGCAATGTGATTGCGGGTGTGTGCCTTTCCAGCTAACATGATTTTTAAAAAATTATTTATTTATTTTTATTTTGTGTGCACTGGTCTTTTGGCTACATGTATGTCTGTATGAGAGTGTTGGATATCCCAGAACAGGAGGTCCTTTGGAAGAGCATGAGTGTTCTTAACCTCTGAGCCACCTCTCCAATCCCATGATGTTTTAATATAAACATAGTAAATATTTTACAACAATCAAGCAAATTAACATGTCCTTCTTTGTGTGTTTCTGTATGTGTGTTTGTGGGTATATGTTTGTGTGTGTAGCATGTAAATAATATTCTCAAAATATTTCTGTTGTATAGTATTATTACCTATATTCTTTGTGTTGTTTTAGAATGACATTTTATGAGCTAACTATAGAACATCTTTATTGTATTAAAAGGTCCTGAGGATGGAAGGTCACTTAGAAGCAACAAACATGAAAATAACTTAGGGTGTGGTAGAGGTGGCCCTCATGTGTTTGCTCAATCCATCTTTGATGATATGGAGGAATGTGTCCTATGATCCTGAGTGGTCTCTCCTCCCTCAGCTAATCCAGCACTTTTTAAGGATAGAGTAGTACCCTTTGTTCATGGTTTTGTTTTCTATCATTTCAGTTTCTTGATGTTAACAAAAGTCTGAAAATAATAAATGGAAAATTATTTATTTCAGAAGAAAGAGGGATCACAGTCATGTATCATTCACTGTAATATACTGTTATGGTTGTTCTATTTCATTAATATCTTACCGTCACTAGTTTATAAAATAACCCTCACTAGAGGAAAAAGCTTAGAGAATACAGAGCTTTGTAGTAGCCAGAGATTCAGACATCCACTGGGAGTTCTAGGATGCATCTCCTGAGGATGCTGAGGTGGATTGTACTGACATGAATTTTGGACATCTTGTTGAAGAACACAGGGACACAAGACTAGTTTCAAAGAGGCCTGACGTGAGGCTTTGCGGAAAAGGGCTGGGAAACCGTGGCTGTCGTCTATGATTACCTGACACATGGATAAGGAACAACAATGTTCTAGGCTCTGACATCCAAAGTAGTACTGGGGCAGCAACTAAGATGGTGGATACCATTTAGAGATGTCCAAAAGCTAAATAAATTGGTCCCCCAAGAATCAGTGTATGTGGAGTATCTTATCATCCAGGAACCCTGATGCAGCAGAGTGGCCTATGTGTGGCTTAGGGATGACGGCGGAACCGGTTAGACCACAGAGATCTGGGACTCCGAGTCCAAGAGGGGCCAGGAAAGCAAGGATGTAACTCTGGGTTCAGCATAAGCCACCAGAGTGACCCCGAGTGAACAGTGCCATTCCCTAGGGCTCAGCTCTTTCTTCTGATAATGTGGACAGTGGACAGGATTCCCTCCAAGGTTTTATTAATTCGTATGTCCTACTACCTGTAACACCAAGTACTGGGATATCTGCAAGATGCTGGTCTCCTTTCATGACCCCAAGAGCAGGGCTGAGGAAACGATGCGCTGACTGCCATGGGAGGAAGTGCGCCCTCAGTCTCTGTAGTAATTGCTTTTGCAGTGCTGTGACCCAAAGACCTGCCAAAACCAACTTAAGGTGAGGAAAGTTGGTTTCAAACAGTTTCATCTTATCGAGCTGGGGAGGGCATGGTGGTAGGAGCGCACGGTAAAGACGGCTCACGTCATGCTGGACCAGACCAGTAAGCAAAGAAAGGGATTTGTGCTGACCAGTTTTCTCCTTTCTCTCCTTTTCATTCAGTCTCGGCTCCTCCATGGAATAGTTCCATTTACATTCAGAGTGGTCTTCTTGCTTTCAATGAGTCCTCTCTGAAACCTCTCTTAGAGACATGCCCAGAGGTGTGTGTCAAACCCCCAAGGGGATGTACAGCCCATCAAGTTCATCCTGCAGACTGATCATCACAGGGTCCCTGTGTCCTCTAAACCTGGCCCCAGTTTATGCTGACCGCTTTGTTCTGTATTTTCATCTGAAGGGCCATATAACATTTTTGTAAGGCATATATTAGCAGGGAAGATGAATGAAGACAACTCTAGAGAATTTTTAGGAAGTTGTTTAGCTTGTTGAGGTGTTTGATCTTTCTGTCCTCTTGTTCTCTCAGCTGAGAGAGTTCTTGCTGTCCTGTGAGGCTGTGATTTTGACTATATTGTAGGCTCCAACTTTTCCAATTCTACTTTATGTGGGGTTCTTTAAGTGCTTATACCTCCCTTCCAACCTACCTACCCTAGATAGGAGAGAAAGGTTTATGGGAACAGGGGAAGTAGACTTTGTTGGATTCAGTTCCTGGGAGTGATTCCCCTGGCATAGTTGGCAGGATTTCAGCAGACCAGCAATTCCACCAAAGTTTCTGCTGAAACCTGGAGCAGCCAGAACCCAAAGCCTCAGCCAGAGCCCAAAGCCTCAAAGCCTTCGCTGGAGCAGTTCTCTCTTGGAGCATCTCGAAGTGGAGTGATGAACAGCCAAGCAATACCAAGACCCCAAAACCCCGAAAGCCCCCACATCCTGTTTTGGAGATATATATATACACACACATATATACATATACAAACATACACACACACACACACACACACACACATATTCTTTCAGAGTGTATATTAGGATTTTTTCAGCTAGCAAAAACCAAGCCCCACATGAGGTAGTTTGACCTCCAAGTGAATAAGCATCACTTGTTCTCTCACAAGTCTGTTTCCCATCCCACACTTGGGATAAAAACAAAACCATGTTTACACCCACTACACTATATCATGTAGATTGTCTCTCTACTCAAAATTCAGCCCCTCCCTTATGCTGACTGCTTTTGCACCCCCAACAGAGGGGTCAGGAGCAAGAGACCTCGCCAGCCTATTCCTTGGAGTACTACCCTAAGAGTCATCCCAAGTGGGACTTCAGAAAAAGTAAGAAATTCCAACAACTGGGTTAAAGAAGAGGAGGAAGCAAACAATAGCATGAATGCAAAGGAGCCTATGGGGTGGGCAGGGGCGTGTGTGTGTGTGTGTGTGTGTGTGTGTGTGTGTGTGTGTGTGTGTGTGTATGCACATCTGTATATAAACATGCATGCTTGTGTGTACTGAGTATGATTTTAGTGTGTCCCCATATCCAGGTTGGGTTGAGATTGGGTTATACATATAGGTTGGGTTGACTGTATCCACCAGGAGAGGTCTGGCTTAGGTTCAGTTCTGAGCAGGTATCAGATCACTGCTGAGCTGTGATATGAATGAAGCAGTCAAGCTCTGCCCAGCTCCACAGAGCCTCTGCCAATATCCTTTGCCTGTCTGCTTCTTCCTAACAACAGGAGCGATACGGAACGTAGGCAGGAAGGAAGTTTCCTCCCTATTCCCAATGCCTCCAAATGTCTCACAGGTGGTGCAGGAGGTCTGCCTTTCTGATGAAATGCAAAAACACTACATCTGTTGAAGCTGATGTCAGGCCTGAAAATTCCCTTGTTTTAGAAGAAGCCAAATATACCGCTTATTTTGGCTGCTAGGTTCAACACCAGCTACAGTAAAAGACACTTTAAAGAGATGCTTCTGGGTAAGGGATGAGGACGTTGTGCATCATATAGATTAGATGTGCATCCTTTCCATGTGAACACATCTTTCTCCTGGTAATGAATGCTCCATGCAATCATCTTTCAGGATTGTCATTAACACAGCAGAGACAATCTGAAATGGCAGTAGCTTTCCTGGGCTTGGGGGTATGCTACCGAGGGGTGTACAAAGCAAGCCAGAGCTTCAACTCAGCATGAAGCGTGGCTCTGAGAAGTTCACATATGGTGCCTCAACTGAGTGATTCATGCTTAGAAATAGAAAAATAACTCTTTTTTCCCTCACCACAGCATCTGTGACTGGCAACCCTTTTTGTACCTGAATGTGTGGACTTCACAGGACAATGAAATATATCTGACAAGAACAGGGTGGGACTACTGGCTTCCACTATTTTCAGGAGCATTCGTCATGTCCCCATAGCTAAAGTTTTTACAGGACTCTGTCTTCTCAAATGGACCGACCACAGGTGCAGAATCCTCTCCATCAGATTTGTCTGAATGTTTCTAAAGGGGAGAAACACAGAACTGGGACATCAGAATGAACCTTTTGAAAACTAGTGTGTGATTCCCTGCAGCATGTGAACACACACATGGACACACACAGGGATAGACACAAAAATATACATAGGTGCATGCTCACAATGGCGAACGATAGACTGGCTTTCCTCTGTGTGTTTATATACAAAAGTAGCACAATGAAAATTCATATGACAGGGACAAGTCTTGCTCTATATGATTGATTGTTGTGCATAATTTGGTCCATGGTGGTCACACTATGGACACGAGTCAAGAGATCATCTTTCTATATTCTGAGATCACATTGTTTTCCTATACTATTTTTACTGCTACAGCATGCCCTCCTGGGTCATGGGAAGTTAAATATTCTCCTGTCTTGCAAACTATGATGCTCTACCCTTCATGCCAGCTGGCAGCGGTATTCTCAGAAGTGAACGAACTTCCGAACTTCTGTGCACTGTGTTCTGGGAAAAGTTGCCTCCCTGTAGCACTGGCTCACAGATTAGAAAAAAATTAGCTATTTTCCAGGAATCTTTCCAGAAGCAAAACTGCCCTGCCATTCGGAATGCAATCAGTGGGATTTTGTTACTGCAGAGAGGTGGAGGGGACCTGGAAGAGATGGTGTGAGGGCTTAGACAAGCACAGGGGGAGGATGCAGCTCTGGGGAAAGCAGGAGGGCGCTTTAGCTGGAGACCGGTTCTCTGGGTGGAAGGAGCTCTTATGGGAGAAGGAAATTCAGTGACCCTCAAACTTACGCTATGTCGTGAATGAGTCCCCACTGAGCACCTCTTTTCTGCCCCCTCTCTGTTATCATGATAAAAACCCCTTAAAAATCGTTCTACCTCTGAGCTGTACTGTGATTTCCAGTCTGGGGTCTGGTACCCTGTACTCATTACTTTTCTAATGCTGTGCTGCAACCCCCTGACCATGGCACCGTGTGGTAGAGATGATTTATTTTAACTTATTGTTCAAGAGGGATGAGAGAGTCCATTATGGCTGTGAGGCACAGCGGCAAGAAACAGGAACAGTGACGGGAACAGGAAGCCGAGAGCCCGCACCTTCAAACACAAGAAGCAAGTGGAGAGTAAGCTGCAAGTGCAGCAAGACTTTGAGCTCTCAAGACTACACCCCCACCCCTTACCCTCCCCCCTACACCTCCCTACCCCCCCATTCCCAACCCCCCCCCCCATCACCAGTGCTACTAACCAGGGAACAAGTGTTCAAACCTTTGGCCCACCTGAACTTTTGGTAGATATTTTCTCATTCAAACCACCACAGAGTCCCTATGCACAGGGCTCCTTTGGGTCTTAGGAAAATGAGCACACCAGTGTGTGAGCAGTGATGACCCACGTGGGATGCAGTTCTCTGGATCCTTCCAAACATCCTCCCACTCCTTACTTCATTAAAAAAAAAAAAAAGAATTTATTTTGATGTGCATGTGAATTTTGCCTACATGCATGCCTGTGCATCATGTGCATGCCTGGTCCCTGCAGAGGCCAGAAGAATGTATCTGAATTATGGACAGATGTGAGCTGCCATTTAGGTACCAGTACTGGAGTTACAGACAGTTGTGAGCTGCCATATGGGTGCTGGGAATTGAACCCGGGTCCTCTGAAAGAGCAGCCAGTGTTCTTAACTTCTGAGGTAACACTCAAACCCACTCACCCCCCAATTCCTTACTTCAAATGCTCACTGAAACTGTTACTGGAGAAATGACTTATTGGCTAGGCCTACCATAACAAAACCCATAGACATTTACCCCACCCCCCACCTCCAGCCCCTCACCCCACCATGGTTCTGGAAGCTGAAGTCCAAGGTCAGTCATGCCCAGGTCTGCTTTTTTTCCTCTGAGACCTTTGTCTTGCTTTCAGATAGCATCCTGAGATAGTTTCTTGCATGGTCTGTATGTGTTAATGTCCTAAGGAACTTTCATGACGCTGCTAGTCACAGCAGATCAGGTTGTGCCTACTCACCGCATTGAACATGAATTACCCTGGTAAGGAAATTCAAATGCTTCAACCTTCAAACACTGACACATTCTATGGTACCGAGGTTTGGGGCTTCAAAGAGTGTTAGAGAAGAGACACCATCCAGTCCGCAACAGTATAAGGTCGGTTGTTGACTGTAGGTCTGATGTATGGTTAACAATGTATCTAGCTGGTCTTCAAAGCCTTCTCCACCAGCCCTGTTTCCCAGCTTTTCCATGCTAGCCTGGCAGCTGAGCGGGACACTGGATAGAGAGGAAACAGAGAGAGAGAGAGAGAGACAATGTGGCTTAATTTTTAGTGAAAGAGTGCTTCAGCACAGTCCAAATGCTATTTATGTGATTTAAATCATGGTTTCTTCTGTCTATGTGGTTACTCCTCCAATACAAACAAATGCAGTTGACTTGTTCTCTGTAAATTGTTGGTGAGCATTCAAGAGAATGAGAAATAAAAACTGGAGGGAGAGGTGGGTATGGGTCATCGTTGAGCAGATCACGTGTCAGGCGAGAGGTGAGCAGAGCCATCTTGAGGCAGGCAGAAACCTAGTCATGTCAGGATGTTCATGTAAGATGGCATAGCTCTTGCATGAAGATAGAGCTGTGTGATTGGATCGCGGCATCTGCCACCTTCTGCTTGAACAGTTGTTTTTTTGTGTGTATGATCTTCTCATGGCCTCAAAGAGTTCGTGAGAGATCTGTTGGAATACTGAAGTGAATGTGAGAGTTTCAGGCAGGATAGGGCCCCAGAATCCCCATGCCTAGAGCACCAGCTTATCTTAGTGATTTGCCAGAGCTGAAAAATGACCTGTTGGCTTAGACTGAAGCTAAAGCAGCAGCATGGACAGCAGTGCCCACACCAGATGTCCTCAACTACAAAACGTCATACAGCAGGCCAGCAAAAGCAGACTGACAGGGACACAAATGTGAGTGGCAGCAGAGTTGTCTCTCTGAACAGCCTTGGGGATGAATTGATCTGCATATTCTGCAGATGAGAAAACATGAGTTTGCATAGATGAAAGTCAACACTGTACTTGGAGTTAGTGGGAGAAATGGAAACCGAAGCAGTGTCCACCTATGCATTCCTAGCCATCTCTCTCTCTCTCTCTCTCTCTCTCTCTCTCTCTCTCTCTCTCTCTCTCTCTCTCCCTCCCTCCCTCCCTCCCTCCCTCCCTCCCTCCCTCCCTCCCATCCTTCATAGCATCCTGTCTCTAGGAAATTATAGGTTTACCATTTAAAAATTGAGCACTTTACTTTGCACACAGGTGTCCACTGAAGATTTTTTGTTGTTATTTGCCTGTTTGTTTGTTTGTTTTGAGTGGAGCTGGGTAGGTGAAGATGATCTGGGAAGAGTTGAGGGAGGAAAACTGTGACCAGAATATATTGTATGAAAAAAAATTTTTGTTAAAAGAAGAAAAATGGTACGTTAAATGAAGCACATGCAATAAAGAGCAAACAGATTTCAAAATGACCTTGAAAACGTAAGCAGTTTCAGACCCTTACAGAACCCATTCAGCCACTAGAGGAAGGTTTGGTAGTGCAATGCTGTGGGATGTCTGCAATGTAATTTTTTTTTTTTGCAATGTAGTTCTTATTTGAAGATGTTTCCATTATTTCAGGTGTGTTTCTTTCTGCTCTTCCTTTATGTTTCATCTCCAATGAAGCAAATATTAAAGATTCTTCTTTCTAGTGAACATTCAAGAAAAGGTATGTTTAAAGCTCAGTACCAAGGGGTGAGGGGTTTGGTGCACACCTCTAATGTCAGTACACGGGGAACAAGAGGCAGGTAGATCTCTGAATTTGAGGCCAGCCTAGCCTACAAAGCGAGGGCAGAGCAGCCAAGGCTATATAGAGAAACCCTGTCTTGAAAAAAAAAACAGTAATGATAATAATAATAAAAGTTCAGTAGCAACTTGAGTGTAGAGGCTTAGAAGGTTAAGACAGGAGAATCACTGTGAGTTAAGAGGCCTGCCTAGGCTTCCGAGTGAGACACCATCAAAAAATAGAAAAGAAAACCAAAAGAGGACCAACTTCACATTTAAGGTGGCATACATCTTTCCTTATGACTAATCCAGATGACATTTTTGCCAGCGGCTACTTAACTCCACTGCTGTCCTTTTTGTTTAAATTTCCTGATTTCATTTTCTATTAGTAGACTGTTTTCTAAACAAGGCAGGGGCCTGGGAGTACAGCTTTAGGGTAAAGAGAGCATTTAGTATTTAGAAAGCCCTATTCCCAGTTTTCTGAGAAAGCGCCAGATAGATTTCCAAAGTGGTTGGACAAATTTGGTTGGACAAATTTGCATTCCCATCAGTAATGAAGGAGTGTTCCCGTTTCTCTACATCCTCGTCAGCATGTGGTGTCACTTGAGTTTTTGATCTTAGCCATTTTGATGGGTGTAAGATGGGATCTCAGAGTCATTTTGATTTGCATTTATCTGATGACTAAGGATGTTGAACATTTCTTTAAGTGTTTCTCAGCCATTCGATATTCCTCTGTTGCGAAGTCTCTGTTTAGTACTGAGCCCCATTTTTCAATTGGGTTATTTGGTTCGGTGGTGTTTAATTTCTTGAGTTCTTTATTTATTTTGGATATTAGACCTTTGTCAGATGAAGGGTTGGTGAAGATTTTTTCTGTTGACAGTGTCTCCTGCCTTAACAGAAGCTTCTCAGCCTCATGAGGTCCCATTATTAATTGTTGTCCTTATGGCCTGGGCTGTTGGTGTTCTGTTCAGGAAGTTGTCTCCCATGCCAATGTGTTCCAGGTCCTTCCTCACTTTTTCTTTTAATCAAGTTAGTGTCTCTGATTTTATGTTGTATCGACAAAGCACTGGCCTTAATGTCTGGCGTTGGGAAAAAAGAAAAAAAAATGATCATAATCTCACCTCTTTAATAGATGATTGAAAGCATATCTCCACACCTTACCAGCACTGAACATTCTACTGACAGCCAAAGAAGAGATAATCTATCCACCCTCAAAATTTCGCTAACAGATTACTTAAGAAGCCAGAATTTCCAGTTCAGCACGGGATTTCCCACAGATTATATCCAGGCGCTACCTCTGTGCACTGTGTAAACAGCAAGCGATAAGGAAGAGAAACAGTTCCTCTTTCCTTGTTGAGCAACCACGTACCACAAAAGTGATCATTTTTGTTTAGAAAGGAAACAAGGGAGAGTAGCATTTGGGCAGGTTAGCATGTGAGTGTGGCCTCAGGCTCCTCTGCACTCCAACCTGGCCTTCCATGGCTCAGCTCCAGATCATGTGGCCATGACTTTTGTGGCAGCGCTCTGCCAGGTCACCCCACTATTGAGGCCAGAGAACCTGACTGCACTGCACTGCACATGGAAACCCTTTGGCAAACCGCAAGTTTCTGCAGGCCACACCCAGGGAGGCAGCAGCGGGAGCTGGTGAGCAGGAGACTAGACCGACACTGTAATAACACAATGCAGTGTGTAATTAAGCAATTCCTGTGATCTCAGACCGAGGATGTTTGTTATTGTTTTGACCTTCTTTACCCATGTGTCAGCTGGAAATCTGGCCAGAGCTGTCCTAAGGCTGAATCTACACAAACAACTCCCTTTTACCCTCTGCTCACCTTCCTGGTACAGAGCCAGGAACTTGCCAACCCCCAGCGCCCCCCTCCCTCTGAGCCCAAATCATGAGATGCCAGATGCAGCATCATCTATCCTTGGTAGGATTTATGAGGCTTGCCAGGCCTATCTACTATGCCAGAAGAATTGTCAAGACCTTTGGGGCCCAGAGTCAGAATGAAGTGCTCCTTGTTAGCTCTATGGTGCGTTTCCTAGGCCTACCACTTTATACACAGAGGCTCAGAGCAAGGGACCTGGCTTCCCTTGGCACTGTCTCTGATTCTCTTGTCCCTAATTCTATCCCAGGCATAGAAACAGCTGAGTTGAGCATGGGCTGCCAGCTCTAGGCTGGACACTTGGATTCACATCCTAGCTCTTCCACTTGGTTGCTATGTGATTCTTTCAGATAAAGAACTGAACTGCAGTTTGGGTAAAACAGATGTCACTATACAGACTTGCTTTCAAAGTGAGGTCCTGGCGGCTGCCTCATGCAAAGAAGGACAGATCTTTGCACCCCAGAGGCACTGGGCACACATGGAATTGGAATTCAGGGGACCTGGTACTTACACTTTCAGAACTTTCCCCTTTTCCACAGCATTTGAACCTTGATGGGATGAACTGTTGGGAAGTCTGGTGGAATCTGCTCAAGTCTTAAAAACCTTCCTTCTGTGTCCTTGTTTAGGGAAGGATGTGGTTCCAGGACCCCTGTGTATATCAAAGCCTGGGATGCTCATTGCCTTTCTAGAAATTACATGGTTTGGAGAACTCACACACACGTACTTCCTACCTTGTTTCTCACTCACCCCTGGATCAGTGAAAAGTGAGGGAATGGCACTTTACTTGCCCTGCATTAAGTTGTGGGCAGAGAAAGATGGCGCATGCATGGAACGGAGGGCCCCCCTTTTTTAAATTTCTTCTTTCCTTCTGTGCTTTTGGTTCAGTATCGATGGGACCTTTGGGCATGGTTGGACGCTGCAGTGTGGAGGGGTGACTGTGTTCTTACTGTCATCACCTGCTAACTTTTTTGGTGTTTGGGGAGGTAACTAAGCATCGACGTTCAGGGCCGGGTTCTGGTTTTGAACCTGCCTGGCTTTACTCTGTATTTGCAGTCTGACCTGGTGTGAGCTACTTAGCCAGTCTGTGCCTTAGTTTCCTGGTCTATGAAGTGGAGATAAATGACAAAGTGACTGTGCTCTTGAAGGTGAGGGGTTTGTTCAGGTTGTTAGGCTACAAGACAGTCATTCCCTTGGGGAGTTAAATCCTTAGGACCCACACCTTACTGTCAGGTCCCACACTGATGTAGCCAGTCCACACAGGCCTTAGCAACTGTGCAGTTAGCTTCTGGCCAGACACGGGGCATCTCATGCAGGGTGAAGCTTTGCATCCTGAAAGATAGGTATTGGAGACCTGAGCAGTTATTATTTAGGGAGTGAAGCAAACAATCAGATTTTTAAGTACCTGAGAAGCTTCTGGTTTGTTTGTTTTTTTCAGTGATAGAGTCTCTATCCAGGCTTTTGGACATGCTAGAGAATTTCTCTACCATTGAGCTAGATCCCAAATGAGAAAGGTTTCTTTAAAGGAAACAGTATGAAGCTACAGTTCCGGGGGGCGGGGGCAGTTGCCGTTTTTCAGGTGATGAGGCCCACTCACAGGGCCACATGTAACACACTGTGTGAGGTTTGAACTACTTGCAAGTCCCACTCACAGGGCCGCATATAAGACAGAATTTGCGGTTTGAACCCCTTGTAAGTGTGGTGCCCAGATCTGGCCTCTAGACCACTGCTTTTTCCTCATTTAAGACGCCACACTTGCCTAGTCTTACCACGTGTTGCCACCCGAGCCACGGTCGTAGATTTCCTGATCTGTGAATAAAGCATCCCCCTGCACATGGCTTGGCATGATGGTTTCTCAGCTTCGTGGTGGTACAAGAAACATAGGCAATCAGCACATCCTGCGCGGTGAACCTCGAATTCTGATCTTTCTTCAGGGTGATGATAGGCAATGCTGATCGTTCTCTCTGCACGGGCAGGGGCAGTGACCATGGCTCTCGGGCATGCGATGAATCCGCAGAGATGGTAGACAACGGCTTTCAGCTTCGAAGGGGCTGACCAGCACACAGCACAGTGCTGCTCTCCGTCTCCCGGATCCACACGCCCTGCGTTTGGAGTTCTTGCCTCTCGCCTGGGAAACCTTTAGCCCTGCCCTGCAGCTTTCCACTGCCAGTGATCTCAAGTTCTATCACACGGGGCTCACACTAATGCCTGTGTATCACGGGGCACTGTTGTGAGAGGCACGAGAAAGCACCGAAGAACACAGAGCCCCTGAAACCGCTGGGTTGTGCGACCAACTCAGTCATTATGCCAAATCCACCCCACTCAACGGCCCCACCCTTGACAGACGTTTGCTCTCCTGAAGAAAATGCAACATCTGCTGCTCAGAGGGTAGCATGTCAGGTATCCTAGGCTTTTAGTATAGCCGAACAATTAAAAACTATGTTTACAATGCTAGAGATGGAACCAAAGGCTCTGTAAGTGCTACCTACGCAAGGACTCTGCCTTTCAGCTGCATCACGCGGCCCCTTCATGGGTTTGCATGGGTTCATTTCACTTCTCTCCCTCATCACATATGTTCTGGGAAAAAAAAAAGAAAGAAAGAAAGAAAAAAAATCCTGTTGCTTTTCTGTCTCCATTTCATTTATTGGACTAATTCACTGAAAAGTCCTCAAAATGTTGTTTAGATTTTTGTCAGCTTATATTTATGATAGCTTAAGTTTTGAAGGCTCTTTCAATTTGTTATAATAAAGGAAATTCGTGTATTTTAAAATTATGCGTGAACAATTCAAATTCAGAAAGTCCTGTGGGTTTGCTTATGTTTTCCTTTCAATAAATGGAGTACACTCTCAGATGTTCTGAAGACTCTGAGTTTGAGAAAGTATGCCCTGCTATCTGTCTTTGTGAGAATTCTCACCCGCCTTGCTGGGCCATCCTCAAGACATAGGTGTGTAGGTGTAGCAGGAGCTTCCCAACTATTCCTGCTTAGGATCTTAAAAGATGTGCTGAGGGTAAGTGAAGGAAGAAACTGAACATGGTTTGAAGTTAGAAACTAAATGAGGTAGTTATTAGAAATGTTTAATCTGAGAGAAGTTTCCTTTTTTTTCAGGATGTCATTATGAGAACCGTAAAATTATTTAAAATGGGATCACTTCCACATCAAGGGTTACCACTTCATCACCCAGCCTCCACGGCAGGTGGGGGACCCTGTGCTTTACAACATGCCTTTCACCTGCTCATCACCTGCCAAATCAGTCAACTATGTATTCTTTTAAAATATTTATTTTGATGTGTCCAGGTCGTTTGCCTGCATGTATGTCTGTACATAACATACAGGAGAATTGTCAGTATATATTATGGTATTTTAAAATAAGTAATCATGTGGAATGGCCATGCTGATCTTACTAACATGAATGGAGTGCCCACAGAAGCTAGCAGGGGGAGTCACATCCCTTGAGACTGGAGTTATTTTTACGTCTAAGGTACAGTGTTTAGTTTCTTCTCAAAGCCCCCTAGGCAGCCCCTTTTTCCAAATCACATTGGGATGAAGATGTTCCTTACATATTAGAATGAAATCTAGAATGCCTTATGACTAAGTTGCTTTAAAACCTTTCAGTCACTCACACTGCAGACCACCTCCCCCAAACCAAAGCACTCTGTGTAGCTTGTGCCTTCCTTTTCTACACTCAGCTCTGGTGTGCATGGGTAATAGTCACCGCTGTTAGTACCTGCACCATCCCACTCAGTTATGGGAGTCTTATAGCCTGTCAGAAATAAAGTTTTATTTTATGAATCATTTTACACAAGCAAACAAATCATTTTGTTGGTCAAGGGCGTTTCATCACATAATGATGGCGAGGAGTTTTGGGATTAACTAAATGATGGATGTAGAACTTGATATGTCATGGCAGATCTCCGGCGTAATCTTTTTAGTCTTTTATGAATCGTCATGTACACTGTGCACCATGTAAATGCTGAGTGGCTATTATCTCTGGTGTCTATGAACCCTCCCAGATGTTCAAAGGCTTCAGAGTAAACACGTTCACAGTCCACTTTTGTTCTTTGGTTCATTTTGAATAATAATCATTACTATGAATGCTTCAGAAAAATCTCCTTACCAGACAACGTATCAAGCACTACTGGATTATTAACTTATGGTAGGTCCCAAGCTCAGCAGAATTTTCCATGAGTCATAAAATGTGAATAGTCCTTCCATCGTGTGCATTCAAGAACATCTTACCTTTAGTAAGGACAGATAGTCTCTTTGAATTCTTTCCTTCCTTGATAAATATATGAACATTAAAAGATTTTTTTTCCATGTAGAATACATTTTGGTGTGCAATGCAATTTGATGTGAGAGAGGTGAAACTTGGGTACCAGGGTCTGGAGACTCTTGGCTGAGAGACTAAAAGACATCTTGCTATGCTAGAATCTCTGTCAGGATAATTTTGGCGAAGGCCTCCAGACTGTACTGGGTATCTATGGTTGAAACAACATTATAAGGAATCCTCAATGAGAGAGAGAGAGAGAGAGAGAGAGAGAGAGAGAATGTATTAGTTAGCTAACTATTGCCAAGTAACAAATTGCCATAAATTTGGCAGATTAAAGCAGCAAACATACAGTGTATCATGGTTTCAGTGCATGTGTTTAGCAGGATGACTGTAGCTCCAGCTTTTTGGTTATGTTGCAATGAAGCTATCAGCAGGCTGTCATAACACAAAGGCGAGTTGTTAGTATATATTATGGTATTTTAAAATAAGCATTCATGTGGAATAGCCATACTCATCTTTATCTTTCATACCTGTCATTTTTCTGTGTGTGTGTGATGGGAAATTTAGGTTCTTATCAGTTTTCAAGTCCATTATCTTAATAACAATTTTCTATCAGATCTCATGGTTACAATATTATATTATTTCAAGGGGATAATTATAGACAGAAAAATAAGACATTAAAAAAACCCATTTGCTTGCACTATAGGTCCTACTGTAGAAAAGTAAACATCTATAGATGGTAAGCCAGCCATGCAATGTCTTCAGAGCTTCCTCTTGGGAGAACATGCTAGCAGTTGTCTCAGAGTCCTCATTTGAAAAGACAAGGGAGGCCTGAAGAAAAGAGCTGCTTGCCTCAATTTGTCCAAGAGCAGGGAGGAGGCTCACACTCATCATGTGTCATGCCACATACAGTTCACAACAACTGCATGAGGGTAGTATGCTAGGTCACCCTCGTTTTAGAGGTGGCTAAATTGAGGCTGAGTAATTTGCCCAGAGGTCATATGGTTAGTGTGTGATCAGAGCTGACAATTCAGCTCAGGACTTCAGGCTCCTAAACCCATTAACTTCCCCAGCAAAGACATGTGATCGTCCACCCCCTGCTGTTGGAGTGCTGATGTGGGCTGGTGCAACTCTTACAGCTTGAGTGGTTCCTGTCAGGACCTTGTGGTAGGATGAGGCTCACACTGTGATACCTGTAGTGATGTCTCACTGAAGATGCTAAATGGATTTCAGTCCAGTATTAATAGCAGGGCCCTCTGCTCCCTTTCTCCTCCTAGCTTTTATGTGTCAATATGGCGGCTCTTGAAGCCATGACCCTGAGTTGAGTGAGTTAGAAGTGGGAAGTTGGAAAATGTGGCTGTCAGTGCCTCTTCCCTGTGGCTTTTCCATACTTCCAAGGATCTCTGTCTACAGCTGGCCCACAGCTCTAGTCCCATTGCCCTCCTGACACCCTCTGCCTAGTCATAGTACAATAGTTGCCCCTTCATGGTTTCATGTTCTGAGGTGTTAGTTATCATCTATGATCAACTGAGATGAAAAGTGTAGAAATGACCAGCTGGTAAGTACCACATACTGTGAGACTGACAGTCCAAAGCTACACGCCTCTCTCCACCCCATCATGTAGGCATCATTGCATTGCATCACAGGGAGCCCGACACAGTATGGCAGGGGGGAGATATTCTGAGACACCACAGTCATGTAACATCTATTCTGTTTGTTGTAATTATTTCATTTTAATCGGTTGTAGATATTTCTCTTACCATGCCCAATTTGTAAACTAACTTGATTATAGTTATGCGTGTAGAGGAAGGAATATAGTATTTGTATGGTCTGGTTTTATCCAAGGTTTCAGACATCCATGGAAGCCTTGGAACATATGCCCTGTGCATTAGGGAGCGCAGCCTCACCCTGGCATGAAGGAAGTTCTGAAAGTCACATGGTCATTTAGGCTGTGGCATGGAATAGCCCAGTGCCCACCACTCATTAGCTCCATGGCACAGGCTGCTTCCTCTGTGCTGTGGCACTTGGGAATTCACTCACAAGGCCCTTTCGTTCCGCCTCACAGACCAGGGCTCCCGCTGTTCTTTTAGTTATGTGGCGTGTAATTTTGTCAGCAATTTTTAACGTCATAAAGATGATAAAGGATCTTTTATTCAGTCCACACTTTTCTCTTGCGTAATTCGTAATTCAACCTTTCTCAGTACCCATCCACTTCCTATTACATAGTATTATGTTTCTAACAGGAAGTTAAAAGTAAAAAGTTTTGAAATTTTTTTTCTAATTTACTCTTGTGTTCTATTCATTATATGTGCTTTCATTAGCTAAAATAGTCCAGTGGGTAGAGGAGTAGATAAGGCAGAGCTAGGTGCCTGTGGTAGTATATGTGCACGTGTGTGTGTGTGTGTGTGTGTGTGCGCGCGTGTGTGTGTGTGCGTGTGCGCCTGCGCTTGCATGTGCATGCGAGTGTAGGCAGAGCCTCTGAAAAGGCATCTACCATAGGCCTCGTGCTGAACTGATGTTACCTCTTGGTTCTAAGTTGTTGACAGATAAGCACATTAACACTACAACAGATGACTGAGCAAATAAGATCAAGCTCAGCTATGTGATGACATGAAACAACAGATCTCATATGACACATGCTACGGTGCCTAATCACTATTGTGCCCAGGATAATTGTCCTAGAGACACTAACTCTCCCAAGAGTCTGCAATTAGTGCAAACTTTACAGAGTGCCTATGAACCAACAAGACCATGGCTCACCTCTGGATTGGTGTCTGTCACCAGGAAAAGAACAATCTTTGTCCCTGGCCCCTCTGCGCTGTATTCAGTAACTAGTACTGTTTCTTTCATGGGCTAACTTTCATCCTCACTCAGCAGCCTCATCCATCCTTGACAGTCTGCACCTTCCCTGCTTGCCTTGCTGATGCTCTTTGACCTTGACCTAGGTCTTGGTCTCTAAGTTTTAAGATATTTTCAGCCTCTGTTCCCTGAGCGGCTTAGCTGAAGAATCTGAAGCAGGGGCAACTTGCAGTGTGGGAGGAAAGGCAAAGGAGAGTGAGTTTGGGGTCTTAAGACTAAGACCCTGGCTCTGATGTGAGTCTGAATTAACAGGACCCGGGAAACAGGCAGCTCACACTTGCAGGGTGGGACCCAAGCACTGGGTAGAGCCTGCACAGCCTGTACCAACACTCCATGACACAAATAACTACCTTAGCTGCTTTCTCTGAGACAGGATCTTTCCAGAACATAGGCAGGCAAGAGAGGATTTGGGACTCTGAGCTCTCTTCTCCCAGGGACTCACTGGAAATTTCTTACTGGATGAAAATAAATTTCCCGAGCAGAAGTTTCTGGTGTGGAGCAGATCTGCAGTGCAACACTTGCTTCTCCTCTGACAGTCTTTCTACCCTCCCTTTTACCTGAGGCACAGAGCCTGGGATTTCCAGGTTCTTGGCATATTAGTCAAGAATGAAATAAAGATGCACATAACTTGCAGTAGCAAAGACACTTGATTCAAAGTAAAGTGATTAAGGATGAGAAAGGCATACACCGTTTTAAGATCTGCAACATCGCACATAAGTGAGGGAACTCAAGGGGCCTAATCAGTTTTTGGAGCTTCATTTTATGGGGTTTAAGAGAATAAGTTTAGGGCTGGAGAGATGGCTCAGAGGTTAAGGGCACCGACTCTTCCTCCAGGGGTCCTGGGTTCAATTCCCAGCAACCACATGGTGGCTCACAACCATCTCTAATGTGGTCTGATGCCCTTGTCTGACGTGCAGGTGTACATGCAGGCAGAGCACTGTATACACAATAATAAATAAATAAATATTTAAAAAAAACAAAAAGAGAAGAAGTTTAGTTATTACAAGGTATACTTTTGGTGGCATTTCTTTGACAGCTTGAGTTATATATACCCTTTTTTCTATTGTATATGCCTCTTCCCTTAATATATCTAATTTTAATTATTTGCATACAAAATTATTTGTGGGCATATGATGGTAAATAGTGTGTTTTCCCTGACAGTTCTCTTAGAGGACACAATTTGGATGCACGTGAAGAAGGACTGAATACGATCACTCTAAGTTTGAGGGTTGTTAATGAGAAAAAAACCTTACTCCATTGTTCAGAATATGATGTGCTTGCAGTTTGATGCGTGTGTGTGTGTGTGTGTGTGTGTGTGTGTGTGTGTGAGTGTGTGTGTGTGAGATGTGTATCCTAGGTTGCTAGGTGCATTCTTTGGAGAGGCATGTCCAAGTGTAGTACATTCAGGTAAGGGTCTCAGGCTGCCAAGTACATTTGCAGAAGAAGGGTGTGGGAATAGCTCAAGCCAAGCAGAGTCCCGGTTGCTGAGCTATTTTCTACGTTTTTCTGCCTTAATCTCCAGTCAGTTCCCAGCTGGAGCGGAAATACATTCAGACTAATTCTGGAAGAAAACCTATCTTTTCAAAAGTAAAAGGGAGAGAATAGCTTCTCTTTGAGGGTTAGAAGGCTGGCGTCAAAGGCTGCAGAGCTGGATCGGTTTTAAAAATGATGTTCTGGCTGGGGCAAGGCTATGTGAACACAGCACTGTTAACAACGATGGATGTCACCTCTGCTAGACTAGATGAATGATACTCCTGTATGCTATGGGGACCTGTAGTCGGGGTGGGGGGCAGGGCTACTAGGCTCTACCTATGTCCTTGCATGGTAAGCTACTGAATCGCATCCAGGCTAGGACTGACTGGCCCAAATCCCCTCCTATGCCATTGATAACCAGGGTGGCAAGGATTGACATCACCAAATGGGCAATCTGGACCTCCATCGGAACTTGCAAAGTCAAATGTCCCCTAAACATCTAAACATAAGGGACTGGAGAGATGGCTCAGTGGTTAAGAGCACTGTCTGCCCTTCCGAAGGACTTGGGTTCAATTCCCAGCACCCACACAGCAGCTCACAACTGTCTGTAAGCCCAGTTCCAGATGATCTGACACCCTCGCATCAATGCACATAAAATTAAATAAATTATTTTTTTAAAAAAACATCTAAACATAAAAGAAGACAAGAGAGTGGGTGCCAAATAAGAGTCTCAAATATCTACATACTTTACTCTCAGGCCTCTGCTTCTTCCTGTGCATCTGATGGAGAACACCGCAGAGGAAAGCCTCTTTGCTCTCTGGTCACCATGGTGGCCCATGCTGAGGTGTCATTTACGCTGGGGCTCATGCACAGCGCAGAAATTCCACATGGGTTAGTTTGGGGTCACTGCAGGTGGCCCCCATTGTTGCTTGCTTCTGAGGCATCCTCTGGGGCTCGTCTGCTCTGAACTGCATGTAGATTACTTCATCCAAAATCCACAGAAATGTAGCTGCTGACGTAGTGGTATTGGGAGGTAGGTACTGTAAGAAAAGTTAATGTCTGTCTCTGCAGGCTGGATTAGCTCTTGCTGGAATGTGTCATTAAAAAGCAAGTCACCATCTTTGTTCACTCCCCTCTTTGATTCCGGCGCACTTTGCATCCTCACAGGACCTTCCCTCATGGGTGCCTTCTGCCTGTCATGACAGCATGAGGTCATCAACATGTATCTCCCAGTCTTCAACATTTGTACTTCCAGAGCCCTGAGCTAAGTAGCCCCACCTCCCCCTCTTTTTTGGTAGACTACTCAGGCTCAGGTATTTTTGTTATTACACTGGAAAATGGACTGAAATGGTGTTCCAGACTACTCCTGACTTTGTGCACACTACCTTTAGTCCCCCACTTTTCCATGCAGCCTTTCCATGTGTCTTCTGCCCACGGCACCTTTTCTAGACCCCTGGGTTAAGAGCAACACAACTCTTGTTGCTTTACCCTTAATTTCTGGTCCCCTGAGAGCAGCAACAGGCCTTGCTGACTAATGTCACTGAAGCTCTAGCATCCATTCCTTGTGTGAAGAAGCTCAGGACAGGTGGACACACAAAAGTTAGTTTCCTTGCAAGATGCCTTCTGCAGTGACTAAGGAAGCAGGAGTTAGCTAGACTCAAGTTGAGTGAAGAATATGGCATCTCCTCAGGCTGTCTGCTTTGCTCCAGTGTTTCCCTCTCAGTCTAGCACAGGGCTCACTAACAGAGATGGATAATTCAGGCAAACATTTTGGAGACTTAGAACTCAATGCAGAAAACACCTTGAAAGCAAATATATGTGTGTTCCAGGTGGTGTCTTACCATAAATGTCTATCAAACCTACGAATACTTCAGCCACAGAATACAGCAGAGCCAAAAGGCTCCTAAAGTGTTTTAAAGGGATTAGCAATGCATATGAATAGGACCATGTATGATAATAACTCCTACAACAGCCTCTCAATGGGCAATTAGAGGATTAACCATACAATTTGATCAAACGTTCAGGCCATTTATATACTGTACTTAACAGGTCTAGGAATAGATCTATTTGTCTTAGTATAACAGTCATCCTTAAAAGAACCACTCAACCGAGTCATTTACCACCATTAATTAAGCTGAAAGCGCTGCCACTTGGTATAATGCAGCAAAACATAATGATTTTTCTGTCTCCAACATCACAGAGAATTTCGGGCCTCCTTGGAATTTCACAACCACAAGACATTAGTCCTGCGTGGATGGCGGCTCCAGATCAAAGGCCTTGCGTATGTGCACATGCTTTATGTACAATCTGGATAAGTCTTATGTAAGAAAAAAAATGGTATGACTAAAGGTTAATTGTAGAACTACAAGGAACAATACCGGTCCAACTATTAACTCAGGTAGCAATGAAGAGACAGATGTTCAGATCTTAAGAGCAAGCTTCCTGTTTCTAACGCGTGAGTCACCTGTGTTATGACCATCGCTGTCTTTATACATGCACTCAGCGTTTCCCAGTCAAGAGTCAGCTACATAGTCTGATCTAGCTATTTCCTTTACAAGAGACATTCGCTTTGAAAACAGCAAGACACTTTATAGTCACTATATAGCTGTGTATTTGCTCCCTAGGGGCTTTATCTAAAACAATCATTATCTCTTGGATGTTGCTTAAGCCTTAGGACAAAGTCATGAAAGCCGTAGGTCTTTCTGTTACTCTTCTTTTCCATAACCTCAGGGTCTGAGACTCCAATACAGAGTGGCTGTGGTTGTCTCTAGCTTTGTATATTGAAACGAGTTTATAGACAATGCCACGTTCGCTCATGCAGAATGACTTCGGTGTGTCCTGTTGCAGGGTGAGAGGCCTCCAGAGCACTCAGGTGGCTTCTTACAAGCCCTCTTGAAGGGTGACCTAGAGTACCTTCTGTCACAAACCCCCCAACCCCCCCTCACCCCCCGCCTCCTCCACCACCATGGCTTTGTTTGTTTGTTTGTTTGTTTTTTGGTGGCTGTCGGCCTAGAGTTAGAAAGTAGCCATGTTTGTGCACGCTGCTCTCTATGGGATGGAGAAACCTATGATTCAAGCTCTGCTTCTTGATATAACTGTGCCCTGTGCAAAGATACAGCCAGGCCTGCCCATGGCGTTCACAGGGTCTCACTGGTGTATCCTGATTTTCTTTTCTTTTTTCTTTTCTTTTCTTTTCTTTTCTTTTCTTTCTTCTTCTTCTTCTTCTTCTTCTTCTTCTTCTTCTTCTTCTTCTTCTTCTTCTTCTTCTTCTTCTTCTTCTTTTCTTCTTCCTGTTCTTGATACCTGCAAAACATTCACTAGGGTTGAGACTTTAGCCAGGCTCATCAGGGCCTAAATCTGTTGCATCTGCTGCCAGGGTGGCCTTGGCTTTCTCATTTTTTTCTCTGTTTAGTCAAGGCAGGGTCATGCTATGTTGCCTAGGCAGGTCTCGAACTTGCAGTCTTCCTGCCTCAGCCTCCCAAGAACCAAGATTTCAGGCATATCCTGCTACCCTTGACTTCATTTTCTCATTATAAGTACAGAAAAGAATACTGGATGTGGATTGTCATAGTGACATGTAAATTCAGTGTTTGCAAAAGGATATTTGGTTCATCAAATATTTTCTGCTGCTGCTGCTGCTGGAGGTTATGTAACCCCACATATTCAGTTGTTTGATTTATATTGTTTATTTATTTGGGTTTATAATCTTTCATTTTTAAGTTGACAGGTGATGACTGCAACTGTATGCTGTATTGTTTGGTAATCCAGGCATGCACATAACACATTAATCAAATGGGAATAATTAGCATCTCTCTCTCCTTGTACATTTATTATTCTTAAGCCATGTAATAGGCTGCTGTGAACTAGTCACCTCACTCTGCTGTCGAATTCGTCCCCTTGTGCATGTTTTGGTGTCTACTATCCAGTCTGTCTCTCCTCTCCCTTTGGAACTTCTAGTAATTACACATGTCCTTGAAAGATTTGCTGGGGTCCACATATTAATGTGGACAGGTGACAGCTGTCTTTTGGCATCTGGTGATTTTTCACTGAACATCACGCATCTTAACTTCATTCTCTTTTGAGGCTGAGTAATATTCCATTGGCTATATGCACTACAGCTTCTTTGCTCACAGCCAAGCTGGTGGGCAGAATATGCTTAGGCTTAAACCTGTATCCCAGCTTCTGTGAATAGTGCTGCAATGAACATGGATTGTGCAGGTGCTTCTTCAGCACACTGCTTCCATTTTCTTGGCTAGGTACCCAGTGATAAGATTGTTGAATCACACGGTGGTCCACAGTGTTCTCCGTACCAGTCACATTCCCAATAGCACTGCATAAAGCTTCCACTTTCTCCACATCCTCCCCAACCGCTGTTATTTTCCTGACTTTTATTTTGACTGGCCTTAGTGAAAACTGCGGCACAGATATGTGAGACCAAGGCAGCTGTTGTTATGGATGGAGCACAACGTGGCACAACGGATGCACAAGCGACTGCAGTGATGCTCAGAGCCTCGTGTGCTCTGTACACTCTACCTGACTTGGACCCTGTGAAGAAGAAAGGGAGGACCATTGCTTTATGTAGTATGATGGGATGCGGTCAAAGGTAAAATGGCGTTGTAATTTTTAATGAATGCTATTATAGTTTCACAACACACTTAGAACATGGTGTCCCCAAACACTTGATCTCTTGGGAGCTGCTGTAGGTTGCATCAGGTTTCACTTATCTTCCAGCATGTTAGAAAACCAGAAACACTTGTACTTACAGAGATTATCTGTGGAAAAAGTCAACAAACCATCCTTCTTATTCTTCTTACTGCACACATTTCTTCCCAGAAATGAGCTCAGGGCTGTATGTACTCTTTAGAGACATGATAACTTGCTAGCTTGCCCAAAGTACCCTGTATAGTGAGTGGGGCAGCATCCATTGTCCACATTATTGTATCCCTGCTGTGCTTAAGGAGCAGGAGCTAAAACAGAGTGATGTCTCCATCTTTTAAGAGCCTAAGATTAAAACGTGGCAGTACAGAACATTGTCTGCCCAGAGTCCTAGGAGTAAAGCAGAAGGTGAGGTTTTTAGAGGAGAAATGATGGCAAGAGGGTGGGACTAAGTTAAGCCTCAGGCCCCCTGAGTAGAGAGAGGAGGTGGTACCCTGGCTAACAATGTGAGGATCCTGGTGCCCATGTAAGCAGGTGTGGCAATGAATCTGAACTCAAAGACTTATGTGGAGATATGGAAAGATATTTTTAGGGTTATGTAATGTAGAGGAGGGGGGTAGTAACCCCATTCTGACAGAGATGGACTAGGGAGACGAGAGAATGCCCAAGAGATGCTTGGAGCAGGTGAGGGTGTAGAGGGTGGTGGTGAGGCAGTAGCTGGCCTGAACTCAGGCTACGGAGATGGAGTTTTAGAGTTAGAGGAAAAGGATGCTGTAGAACAGTGGTTCTCAACCTTCCTAATGCTGCGACCATTGAATACAGTTCCTCATGCTGTGATGACCTCCCCCCCAATCATAGCAATA
Source organism: Acomys minous (assembly GCF_964271855.1). Classification (NCBI taxonomy): domain Eukaryota; kingdom Metazoa; phylum Chordata; class Mammalia; order Rodentia; family Muridae; genus Acomys; species Acomys minous. The sequence goes on from NC_140490.1 coordinate 61,824,785, forward strand.
GAAATATCTATGTTTTCCAATGGTCTTAGGTGACCTCCAAAGGGGTTGAGACCTATAAGTTGAGAACTGCAGTTACAGAGTTATAGATGCATGAGGGGCCGCAGTTATCTAGGAGTGTCTAGGCCTGGACACTTGAAAACTCACAACAAGAGCTAAGAAGATAGAAGGAAGAGATATTTGAGTCACAGTTATTTTTAAATAAACCCCAAGATGGAAGAGCAGTGCTCAGTCGAGGATGAGGTAAGGGCCCAGAGGTGCATGGACTGTGAGCGGGAAGGACCCTGGGTTATTTGGAGTGAAATGAGCACCTGTGCCCTGGGCAACCCTCAGTGGCCACCGCACAGATGCCTCCGTCGTTCCAGGCACTTCACAGGCTTCCGGAGACCACACTCTGATGATCGTGGGCTCTGCTCATGCCAGGCCTTCATGGCTCCGTGGTTGCTGGGGGACAAAGGGGGACAGAGAAGGTGATCAAGGGGACATGCTTTTGAGTTTAAGAAGTTCTAGGGCTTCAAGTTCTCGGCGACAAATGTGCCTAGTACTTCAGTTTTTATAACCATTACACAATGTGCGTGTAAAACCCTCGTGCCATATATTTGAATATATACGACTGGGGACAAGCGTATTAAAATGGAAAAACCATCTTTGGTATCATAAAGAATGAAAGCTCAGAACGAAGATGTTCATATTAGGAGACACAATGTTCTTACAGTATAGAAGTTTGGGAAATAGTGCCTTTAATGCCTGCAAAACTTTCCAGATATCCTGATGCATATGGCTGCCTGGGAGATCATGGGAAATCTAGAAGATGACCTGCCTGGGTTGCCTTTTCAAGAGTGCTGGTAAGGAACAAAATATATATAATTTTTGTTTATATGCTTGCATGTGTGTGTGTGCATGTGTGTGATTGTAATTGCTTGCATATGTGCATTTGAAGGTCAGAGGTTGATGTCCCATATCCCCCCAGTTCTTCTCAGCCAGAGCTTTTGAGATAAACTCTGTCACTGAACCGAAGGAGCCAGCTGGGTTAGCTAGACTGGCTGGCCAGTGAGCCCCTAGGATCCGCCTGGTGCTGGTGTTACAGGTGCCTGGCACCTGACTTTTGAGGCAGATGCTGGGATCCAAAGGCAGGCCTTTGGGCTGTACGGCAAGCTCTTTACCCCACTGGCCCAACTCAACAGAGCTCAGACCAGCTTCTAGCTATCGACATGGACTTACCTGATGTTCCTAGCCTCGGGTGGTGTGATGAAATTTTTGTTCTTGAAACTTCTATAGCCTGTACCTGTGTCCTGAGGTTCCCCCACCCTGACCTGGATATAGAAAACCTACTTGGGTATATCACTGATGACTTTTATTTGATAATTAACATCAACTGTTTGGTCACATGGAAGCTTGCTTATAGCCAGGTGTGGTAGTGCGCGCCTTTAATCCCAGCATTCAGGAGGAAGCTTACTTATTACTTACTTCACTCATTATTTAAATTATTCTTCAAGTTTGTTAAATGACAGAGGGATGCCCACCTGCACATCCCTCCTTGTGGTATAGTGATAAACTCCAAGGCCCTTCAGAGAAAGCAAGTGTCCTTTTCTCTGTGGAGCCTGCCTTGAGCCCAGGTTGGCATCAAAACCCACTCCTTAGGACTATCAGGCATTCTGGACAGTGCCTCAGGACAGCTCCCAGTGTAAGCCTTTCCCAGAAAAAATGTGGATGATGGCACTGACTCGCCCTAAATATCTAAAACACTTCTCTTACTTGAGTGTGAGTCCAGGTGTGCAGGCCGAAGTCACAAGGTGTATATCAGCTGGGCATGCTATTTGTGACCTCAGATTGAAGGCAGAAATGGAGAGGTGTGGGGGTCAGCCAGTCAACGGTTACTGACAGGAGGCAGGAGGGAGCATGCGCTGCTGCTGCTGCTGCTGCTGCTGCTGCTGCTGCTGCTGCTGCTGCTCTGTTGTGCAGAATACTCTGTTCTGCCTTGCCAGCACTCCAGGGCCGTTTCAGGGAGCATCTGGGTGCTGTACCATTGTTCTGTTTTCCACCTGTTGCACAGCCTATATGTCTATATATAGCCTATATGTCCTACTTTACAGCCTTGATCAGACAACGCGTTGCAACCAAATCGAATCCAGTTAAGTTGAGGCTTCTCTATTCTGAGCATGTCCCCAGTTCCTGGAGATCCCTGAAGTAACAGGCTCAGCGAGGAGAGGGGCACTGGGTGGGACTGGGGCTGACTCAATGTACAGCTGACTGTTTCCTTTTCCCTTCTTCTTTTTCTTAAATATTAGTTTATTGGTTGTAGTTAAGAACAGTTATTAATATTAATTATGGGCAGCAGAAACATAAATGATATATTAAACCTGAACATATAAAAAATTTTTTTGTGGTTTACTTGTGGCTGTTTTATTTTTATGTGCATTTTATGTGTTAATGCATTTTTATTTGCTTATTTTTATTTAATTTTAATTTTATTAATTTATTCAGATTACAACTCAATTGTTATCCCATCGTTTGTATCCTCCCATTCCTCCCTCCCTCCTGCTTCCACCCTACTTCCCTCTCTTAGGTCAAAAACCGAGGAGGATTCCCTTCTTTCACCTTTCTCCTTTTCTTCTCTTCTCTCCACTCCTCCTTTTGAGACAGAGTCTAGCTGAGGCTGGCCTCGAACTCTTGATCTTGCTACCTCAGCCTACCTGCAGTGCTGGTACTACAGGAATGCATTACTATGTCCAGCCCTCATCCTTTCATTTACAAAACCAAAGACACCACCCTCAGAGACTATGGGGCAGCAGGAAGCATCCTGTGGCAAGTTCCAGCAAGTTCTATGTGCACAGTGTTTTAATGATGATTGCCTGGAAAGCTCTGTCTCCTTTGATACAAATGGTAGTGGGAGAAATCAACAGGAAGCTGATCCTTATGGTCTTTCAATGAAGCCTTGGATACACTATTACTAAAAGGAATGTCACTCTCCAGAAGTGAGTGTCTAGGCCCTCTCCATCAATGAGCCCAAGTTCAAGCGGTGACCAGTTGTTTTGTGTCCACACTAAGTTGGGAACTAAGTACTTATTTTTCCACTTGGGCATCTTTTGGATCCCTGGACTGGTGAGAAGTGCTTCCGTGGATGTAACTGATATGGGCACCACCAGTTCTGTGGCCTCAATAGCATGACATAATCCAAAACGGTCAGTTTTGTTAAGTGTCCCAGTGGATTCTGGATTGGACTCGGTGAACGGTCTGTTTGTTTCTTGTTTTGCAATCTCCTCCTTCCCAAGGTGAAAGCTGCTCACTTCCCACGAAGGTGAGGTTAGGACATGCATGGTGAGTTCTCCCCGAGAAGGGTGGGATGTAAGGCCAACCCACAGACATGTGACTCAGAGCAAGGGACTCGCAGCACCGTGCATAAGGGACTCAGAAGTTTCTTTTGCACAAATCAGGATTATCCAAAGCTTTCCTGCTCCTGACATTCTGTTACCTTGACTTATTAGAGCAGGTGGGCATTTTTGCCTAAAGTGCAGATAAATTACTCCACCTCAGCCCTAAGAGGTTTCTTCCCTGTGTCCCTAGGGAACTACTGGTTAACTACTCCATTTTCTTTTTTATTTTATTTATTTATTTATTTTGATTTAACTACCCCATTTTCAAGTCCATGAGAACAAATATCTTTGTCTGTCTGTCTGTCTGTCTGTCTGTCTGTCTGTCTCTCTCTCTCTCTCTCTCTCTCTCTCTCTCTCTTATGAATAAAGTTTTATTGAAATAGAGCTTTGTTCATTCTTTTAGACATGGCTGTGGCTGCACCTACCTAGACCCTACAGGCCGAGCTGAGTGGCACACTACTTGATCTACAAAATAAGAACCAAATATACTACTTAGTTTTTACAGCAGAGTTTGTTGAGGCCTGCTCTGGATGTGGTAACACTGGAGCTCTGGACACACCTGGAACTCTCTGCTGGGTGTTGAGACATAGAGATAAACCAGTTCCTACCTGGAGATCTCACAGGTGAAATAATTGACCCCGCTTTACTGAGAATCAGGATGATACTACCAATAAAGGAATAGATACCATTCATGAAAACAATGACTCGTTTAAAACACACCAAGCATGAATGTGTAGCAGTCCTTGTGAGATTTTCTGAGCCAGACTCTGCTTTTGCTTGGAGCAGACATGGAAAAGAAGAGCTATTTGATTATGTTGATGCTTGAAACATTCCCCGAGTCTCCATCGCTTGCAGATAGGGGCTGGCCATTGCTTCAGGCATTGTCAATGCCTGAGGTGGCCTGACTGCTCCCCCAGCAACACTTTCCCTACCAGCTCTCCTCCACATTTTATGATCAGATCTTGCCTAATTGCAGCCCGTGTCTAGCAGCTTTAAGCCTTCTTGCTTAGTAGATACGTGCTAGCTTTCTGCCTGAATCTCACTCACCCCCACTCCCCTGGTTTAGCTACTCAGCTACTGTCTGCCACAAGGTCCTGTTCAAATGTCACCTCGTCTGAAGCCCTTCCTAAGAAGAGATGTTTGGATTCTCTTTTGTGAGATGGCGGTTTACATACAGATTGCCTCATTGCTAACTGTATTCTACAACTGCAGTGGTCAATCTTTATTGTCAATTGGATTGGATTTGGTGTCTGATCTGGTGATAAACTCCCCCAGGGAGCCTACTGCTTTCTGGTCAAATTCATTTCCTTTAGGTCAGTCCCAGTTTCAGAGAGAGAAGTTCTACTCTTTCCATATTTTGTCACAGAAGCATGTTTTCTCTGTCACCTTCCGATGCCCACCATGAAGAAGGAAAATAAGCAGGCCACAGGCACTTAGCTGGGAGGAAGGAGGGGCAACTGGCCACACCAGTGGGCCTTGGGCTCTTATCGGAAGCAGGCCTCTAGAAACTTCTGTGGTAAGTGATGCAAAACCCCTACATTGTCACCTTCGGGCTGTTGTCCTTTGTCGGAGGAAGTTGGAATTTCAGGCCGGAAATACTCAGAAAGCCACCATCCAGCTGTGATCTCGCACGGCTGGAGAGTGAGCTGTGCGAAGGTGGCAGACGGTTGCTCTTTTAAGCGTGGTTCATCAATAGCATTCCTGCTAATGCCCCACACACTTTATCCAACCTCTAAAGGCTTGTGTTCCCCTGACCATCCAATTAACTGCAGATAAAGGTTGCTAGACAGGAAAAGGACAAACTGGCTGTCTGCTACTTGATAATGGTCATTGTATGTTTAGACCTTGAGCCTTGGAAAGGTAAGTTCAAATAAAACACAAGGACAGAGTGATGGGACATTAATTAGAGAGACAGGTGTGGCCACATCTACCTGGCTATCTTTTCATCTGTGCTGTTAGTCCGCAACACTCTAGGAAGCTGACTCTTTTTGTATATGAGTTCCCAATGAGGAGTGCTATCTGATGTATACATTCTTTTTTTTTTTTTTAAGTTAAAATATTTTTCCCAGCGCTGAGGATTGAACATGAGGCTTGATGCGTGCTGCCACTGAGCTATGTCCTCAACCCTCTTAGTTGTCACTCTGAGACAAAGTCTTGCTATATTTCTTAAGCTGGACTTGTGGTCACTCTGTCTTCCAGGAAGGATTTTAATTGGCAATCCTCCTGCCTCAGGCTCTTAAGAGGCCATGTGAAATATGAATTCCTGATGGAACTTTAGCTCTTTGCTCGGAGTTCAGGCAACCAGCGTGTGTAGGGCTTCTGCCCGTGCATCAGGTTAGCCGTGGTGGAGAAGCTCCTTCCTAGTAAGGAGATTTGTTCTAGACGTTGCCATTCTGCCAGCTTCAAAACAAATGGCACAAGGCTGTGCTTGTGTGTGCGGCTCCTTGAACACTGAGATTACAGAGCGATTACATTGTTATGTGAAGCTGGCTAAGACTGTCGTGCTGACAGAGAGTGGGATTACACAACGATGACACTGTAAACGGTGTAATCCTCAGGCCCTGCCAGCCTGGGGCCCAGGTTCATTCTGCAGCTTGCAAAGGTCTCCCGCAACCACCTTGTCTCCATGGAATCCATGTATTCACAGTAGTCTCCAATTGTGACAGCCAGTGTCGCTGAGCCCTTCCGCACCAAGCTGCAAAGTGATGCTTTGGGTAAGGGATGGGCTAGCTTTATTTGTCTGTTTTGATGCCCTGTGGCTGAAGTCAGTTCTTTGTAGAGAGAAACTTGTGTACTGATCTCTGCGGCTTGACATGTGCACTGTGAGACTTTGGTTAAAAGCACCAGACAGCGAGTATATGGTCTGACAAGCTGGCCCTCCCAGTGTTTAGTCTTGAGGAAAGTATAGGAGAAACAGTGGCTCCCACGGTAGACTTCTTCAGGTTAGGGAAGTGGAATGACACTGTAGCACAGGCTCTGTGTTCTTGGGGTGGGGGGGGGGGAGGGGGGGAACTGGCCCTTCCTGGCCTGAGTTGTTATCTCTCCCGCGGCTTAAGTGAGCCACTCTATGAGCCACTGCGTGGGGTGAAAGAGGAGCAGAGGCAGGAGTCTTAGGCCTGAGTGTCGCACTGGGAGGTGTGCCCTTAGGAGACACTTAATAGCTGTCATGAGGAAGGTGCTGTGTGGATTAGAAGGCAGAGGCCTAGAGGCCTACTAAACATCTTACAGGACACAGGGCAATGCCATGCTCCCTCTTTCCCCTTCGATCGTCGCAGAGTCAACTGCGGCATAATACTGTACACTCACTTGCCTGCTGGTTCAGTATTTCTCTGGCATCTGATTATCAGTGACACAGGGAAGGGAATCCTATCTCCCTAGTGTCTGGACAGAGACCGACACAGCGTGGGTGCTTTGTGGGATGCTCAGAGTATCTAGAGGTATTTGGTACTCTCTTTTCTGATGTACAATGCACACACCCGGCACCCAGCATGTTGAGTCTACCCATCCCAAGAATGACAGTTTTTTGGGGGGATAGTCTTAAAAATGGGTGGGTAGGTGGCTTTCAATAGTCCCTAGGTAGCTGGGAGTCTGGCAAAATGTCCTAATGTTTCAGAGACCTTGGTGCTTGCCTGATGTGATTTCCATACAGTTGCGTGGTCTTGAGCTATCATTACCATCTCTCAGGGGCCCTGCATCATCTGGTGCCATAGTCGGCCATTTCTAATGGCCCTTAGTTTAACATCTCTGTTCCTCTTTAACCACTAATTGGCTTCTTGCTCCTGTTAGAATGAAAATGCCTTTAGGACAGACATTGAAAGATTCATAGGACTGTCCATCCATGGTGAGATCTCTGTGTTTGAGCGCTTTTCAAAAGCAGACTTTGATGAAGGAATAGAAACAGCGTATGTGAGTAAGTATTCCATGTGGGCACTATTGGGATATCAGGAATGAGGGAGGAGAGAGAAGGCAGAGCCAAAGCACTCGGGCGAGCTTTGGATGGGGCAGGTCTTGCTACAGGGCTGAGGTAGATATTCTGCTGTTTGTTGCTGTTTTCTGGAGCAGGTATGGTTTTAACAGAGGTGTGCCAGTGTCGGGGTAGATGTGAGCATTTCATTCTATTCCTGTAGTTGCTAATTCATAACATTGCGCCCTCCTTGGTCAGTACATTGCTTACCCTGTCCTTTTTGCACTTAATATAAAACCTAGGCAGACTTTGCCTTAGGATTACCTGTGAAGAAAGGCTTTACCAAGCCAACTACCAGTGAAAGTAAACCCCAGGTGGATACATCAAGGTATTCAAATGAGAGAGCCATTCTACAGACTTCAGAATATTTTGTAAATAGAAAACCTGATGCTGGCTAGATCTTAGTAAGAATTTCAGGGAAATGGGTTCTGTGCTCAGATGGGCTCTTAATATATCAATGTTTTCTAGGAGTATCTATTGGGCGCACCTAGAGTATGCCATCTGACCATGGGTACCACATTTCTTCTCAGTACCTCCCAACTTTCCCCTTGTGACACATCTGGAAAGCATCCCTTTGGATGGATATGGTCCTATGTGATTCTGGAGCCTTGGGCACATTAGGTAAGTGATCTCCCACCGAACTGCCTCCTAATCCCTAAAACATCTTCACTACATAAATCTATTATCTAACCTCTGCAATTAAGGTCTGCAGTGCCAAGTCCCTGCAGTAAAATAGAGTGCTATTGGGTGGTGCTGGAGCCTAGTAGAAGCTCCTCTCCGGGGACTGGAGACACTCCTTTTCTGTTTCTTGCTTTTGCTTTCCTGCTTTGAGGTGAGTATTTGGTCCCGTGCTCTCCTGCTGTGATTTGCTGTTTACACACAGCCCCATGAGCTGTAGGCCCCTAACCATGCACCAGCACCTCTAAATGCACAGGGCAAGACGACCCTTTTATCTAGTGAGTCCATTATCTCCACGGTCATTGTATTTGTGGTGCTAGGAACAGAAGACTGATGGACTCACCGAGCTTGGTGGAGGTGGTCTAGTTAGTGCACCTTCTGAAATCTAGGGGTCCGTTCTCTCACTAAATGTCAGGGACAATTGAATGTGAGCCCCCCCCCCCCCCGTCTCTCCTCTCCAACATGGCTTTAATCTGGTGAGAGTCGATCTGTGTGAAGAGCTTCAGATCAACCGATGAAGAGAGACGCTTGAAAGGACATATTTATGTCTATGCTGTAGAACACCGCACCTGGAGTCTAAGTATCCGGTATGATTTGAATGTTTTGCAGGTGCTCTTATTTTTACTTTTTTTCTTCCTGGGATATTTCTGCAGGGCAGAGTCTTGTCAAATACCCAGCATCAGCATAATAGCTGGGAAGAAGCCAATATCAGGCAACACTAGTTACCATGCCAATTGAAGGATTTTGTACTTCTCCCTAAGACATGCAGTGCTGGAAGTCACTGTCATTTGTCTGCCAGCTCTAATGAAGAGGAACTTGGGTGAAAGGAAATGTAACATTTTGATGGCTTTGGGGACTCTAACACGGTGCTGGCATTTGACGTTCTCAGCTCTGGCACTCTTGGGGTTTTGACGTTCATCAAAGTTTGTTGGGTGACTAATGTCTGTGAGAGTGAAAACTGCTAGCAGACTCTTCAGAGAGAGATGGCACGTCAGAATCACAGGATCTGCCCTGAACTCTTCTGGTGGCTCTTCCCTGATCGTCTTTCTCCCCAGGTTCAGCTCAGAGGCCCTAGACATCTGAGACATGTCTACTCGAGTTAGTGCCAACTCCAGTGGCTCTGGCCTCTGCAGTTTCCTCTTAGAATTCTGTCTGGCAGCCAGCATACTTGGAATCCTGGCCAAGTCAAGTCCGACTATCTTGAGGGCTATAGCCCACCTCCCTGGACCTTGTGGGCTGCAGGGTAGGATGCTGAGTGAGCCACAGCCATGTCTCTCATCTCCAGCCAGGCCTCCACAGGGACTCTCTTTCTCCTCCTGCACTGTAGGGACTGAGGGAGGATTCATGTACATCACTCTGCAGTTTTGGTGAAGGGACAGAGGTTTCCTCAAGCCAGGGCTTGTTTCCGGAAAATGCTTTGACAAAGAAGTCTAATGACCAAATATTAGTAGATAATAATCAAATATTAACCAAATGTATCCAACCCATTCTTAGTTAATATACTTTTAAAGCATCAACATAAATTGACAACTCTATGTACAAAATGTCTTCTGTAAGTTCTCAAGAATAGAAAGAAAATGACATTGGATATGAAATAACAATGACTCTGATACTGGTTTGTTTTAAAGATCAGAGTTAACAGAAATTTTTATGCAGGTCACTTCGCTGATGCTGCCCCCACTGGCTAATTATATCTGTATACACACATGCATATGTACACACATAATATATACATATTCACACACATGTACTCATATATACATATATGCATATATACATATACACAGGTATGGGATTATTGGCTGAAATCAATGATTGCTAAGGCTATTTTCTCTTCCTGAGCGTGGACTGTATAACTTACTTTTCAGTTGAAATGTAAACATTCTAAACATTCTTTACTTGAGTTACATGTATTTGTGTGTTAGTCACATATTATACCATGAATTTTAAGACTGCCTATACATTTTTAAACAAAATGAGCTTGACATCAAATCTTCCTTTCAAGCCATCGAAATAGTTAGGATGATGACGGTTGTGATCCAGATTTCTGGGGTTTGTTTACAATGTGGCAAGACTTGTGCAATCTCAGTGGTTGGATTTTGGTTTCTGACTGTAAAGCAAGCTTTACAAAGGATGCTTATGTAACTGAATGCTGGCGCCAGGCTGTGGAAGGCAGAAAACAAGCGACATTCTGTGCCACTTCTTACCTGCAGTCGCTGTTGCCCTGAGTGTTACGTTTGTGTGGACTGCCAGTCAGTTGCTCCTGCCAACTCAGGTCACCATGGTCACTATACTCTTGCTTTCAGAATGTGAGCATCAGTTGGTGAGTTCATGCAAAACACCTGTGTGAGTTCTCTGGGACATAATTACATCCACTAGGACTAGGAAAGCAGAAAGGCCCGTACAGCTATTGTTGGGGCTGGCTGGCTGTGATGGTGTCTAGCTAGCTTTGGTTTATTTTAATTGGAAAAGAACCAAAAGATTCTGGGAATTTTAGGAAGATTCGGAAATAAGTTTCAGTTTTTAGTCATTCTTAGATCATGGACATTTGTAAAGTAAAAATTTTCTTGTTATTTGAACATTTTCAAATGGTTATAACCATTCTTCTTTACATTGATAAAAAGTGATGCTATTGATTCTTTGTAAGCTATTCCTCCTTAATTTTCATTATTTATTATTATTATAATTCTCTGAGTGTGTATGTATTTTTCATGTATATGTGCACATACACGTGTGTATGTATGTATGTGTATGAGTACATTTGCATGTGTGTGTACATGTGCAGAGGACAGAGGTCAATGCTGAGTCTCTTCCTCAACTGCACTTCACCTTGTGACCCAGGGATGCTCTTGTCACTTTGTCTCTAGCACCTACTTTTTTTTTCATTTTTTTCTTCTTTATTAATTTATTCTTGTTACATCTCAATGGTTATCCCATCCCTTGTATCCTCCCATTCTTCCTTCCCTCCCATTTTCCCCTTATTCCCCTCCCCTATGACTGTTCCTGAGGGGGATTACCTCCCCCTGTATATGTTCATAGAGTATCAAGTCTCTTCTTGGTAACCTGCTGTCCTTCCTCTGAATGCCACCAGGTCTCCCCCTCCAGGGGACATGGTCAAAGGTGAGGCACCAGAGTATGTGAGAAAGTCATATCCCACTCTCCACTCTACTGTGGAGACTGTTCTGTCCATTGTCTAGATCTGGGTAGGGGTTTAAGGTTTACCGCCTGTATTGTCCTTGGCTGGTGCCTTAGTTTGAGCAGGACCCCTGGGCCCAAATCTGCCTATCATACTTGTAGGCTTCTAGGACCCTCTGGATCCTTCTACTTTGCCATTCTCCCATGATTCTCTCATCTAGAGTCCCACTAGAATGTCCTCCCCTCTGTCTCAGTTTCCTGGTAAGTGAAGGCTTTCGTGGGACATGCCCCTTGGGCTAATATGCAGACATAAGTGAGTATATACCATTTGAGTCTTTCTGCTTCTGGGTTAACTCACTCATTATGATCATTTCTAGCTCAATCCATTTATCCACAAATTTCGGGAATTCCTTGTTTTTAATAGCTGAATAGTATTCCATAGTGTAAATGTACCACAGTTTCTTTATCCATTCTTCTATTGAGGGACACTAGGGCTGTCTCCATGTTCTGGCTATTATGAATAAGGCTGCTATGAACATGGTTGAGCAAATGTTCTTGTTGTGTGCTGGAGCATCTTCTGGGTATATTCCAAGGAGTGGAATAGCTGGGTCTTGAGGAAGCCCTATTCCCATTTTTCTGAGATAGCACCAGATAGATTTCCAAAGTGGTTGTACTAGTTTGCATTCCCACCAGCAATGAAGGAGTGTTCCTCTCTCCCCACATCCTCGCCAGCATGTGGTGTCGTCTAGCACCTACTTTTATACATGAGTGCTGGGGATCTGAATTTAAGTCTTCATGTTTACATAGCGAGGTCCTTAACAAATGAGCCACCTCCTCAGTCCTACTTCAGATATTTTGTGACAAGATCTCACTATGTCTCCAAAACTGGCCTTAGACTTGTAGCCTCCCATGTCACCCTCTGAGTAGTGGGATTACAAATATGTGTTGCCATGCCTAGCTTCTAACACTTTTCATTTAGGAAGAACCTTTTTTTTTTTAATTATTAACTAGCCCAGACCTAGTTCTCTGCCAAACCTACCTCTCTACTTCTCCAGTCAGTGCTCTGTCCAGTATGTCTCTATTTCACTTTATCATCTGCTCTCAAACTCCCTGCATGTGGTCCACGTCTGAAGGTGACCAGACAGCCTTCAAACCATGGCAATTTTAGCTGCAAAGACTAGTCATCCGGATATCCTTGTGAGGTTTACTTTTGATCATCACACTCTTGTCCTTTGACCTCATCCTTTCCTGGGCTATGACAATGTCTGTTGTCTGCTCTGTTTCCTTAGCACTCCCCTCTCTCTTGGCTCTTTCCTCGTGAGGCCCAGTGCCCTCTCAGTGCTACCATTGTCTTACATCAGCAAACAGTCCTTGAGCTAAAGCTTTCAAGCTGAAAGACACATCTCCACATTTATTCTGTGTATAAGCCTGCATTAAGCCATTTTCTGCTACTGTGATGAAATATCCAAGGCTGAGTACTTCATAAAGAAAGGAAGTTTTGTGAAGTGGAATCTCCCTGGAAAGCCATGTGGTTGCGTTCACTCTGTGTTTGGTGAGGCTCCCCTACCTCTGTTGTGGCACAGTAGATGGCATCATGATGACAGCATGTGTGGCAGCAAGTCAGATGAGGGGAGGGCGAGGCTTTTAAAATAGGCCCTCATGAGGACTGCATTAACTTTTAATGACCTACCACTACATCTTGCCTCTTAAAGGTTTACCTACCTCCCACATGACCATAGTGGGACTTAAGCCTTGCTTAACATATAACAAGCTTTCTGTTATTCTTAGAAGTATTAGAGCAGTTTCAAATGCAACATGTCCAAAGACAGAGGGATATATTTGCTTTTCCTTCCCAGCTCTTTTATTTGCATGAAGAATGATACATTTTCTCATCTAATAGTTCCAGATTGTTGAAGAAATCATTTACATTTTCCTCTCTTTTTTTTTTTTTCAAATAATGCGTGTGGTGATGACCATTCCTTGTCATTGCTGTGAGATAGTCTGCTGGTCTTAAGTATGACTGATCATGTTGTCACCTGCTTAGAGGGGCATGCAAGTTGGCATGATCAACAGAAAGCTGAATGACAACACTACACCAAAACTGAAACGATAAGACACTTTGAACCAGCCTTATGTCTCAAAGAGATTTCTCAGTCACATTCTTGTTAATAGATCTTTCCATTCATCCATTCACTCATCCATCCTTCCACCATCCATCCATTCCTCCTTTACCCAACCCATCTATCCATCCATCTTTCCATCCATCCATCCATCCATCTATCCATCCATCCATCCATCCATCCATCCTTCCATCCAACCATCCATCCATCCATCCATCCATCCATCCATCTATCCATCCATCCAACCATCCATCCTTCCATCCAACCATCCATTCATCCATCTGTCCATCCGTCCATCCATTCTTCCATCCATCTATCTTCTTACACATATACAAACTTACCTGCCTATCTCTTGCCCAAAATTTCTCAATCTCAACACTATTGTCATGTTGAATATGATAACTATTTGTCTGAAGCAGTGTCCAGATGTTGAACAGCAAAACTATTCTACTGCCTACTGGGTTCTAGTAGCACCCTCATCCTCAGTTGTAGCAACTGAAAACATCTCCAGACACTATGGGCACTTCCTGTGGAGCTAATCCACCCCTTTCCTCTTTTGGGAATCACTACTCGATCCTGTCACCAATGCTTCTCTAGGTAAATTCCATCAAAGTGTTGAAGATAGCTTTCATTTAATTCTAAATGTGTGATCAATGTCTTAGACATTGTTTCATAGGTAATACTATTCAGAACTGTTTGTCACTTGCATTTTAAAAAGAAGACCAGGTAAATGAATTGCTAAGATAAGAACTTCACTGATCTTTGACCAGAGGACTCATTGTCCCAGAGTTTTGCCCAGCAGAGACTGAAAGACAATCTACAGGGTGCCTTGAGTTCCAAGCCCAGTCTACTACTTTACCTGTTCTGAAGTTAGTCAAGTTATTGAAGTTATTCAAGATTTAATTAATAGTCTCTATTTTCTGGGTCTCTGTGTGTCTCTGTTTCTCTACTCCTTGTCTCACACCAAGGATGTACAGGCTATGCCTTGGCACTTGCCCAGGCATTGGCTAAGCCCTACCCAGGTACATGGTGCTAAAGTCAGTAAGTGGACGTCTACTTCTGATGAAGTAGTTAAAAGCTGTGGAGCTGCACACTTTCACAGCTCTGCTGGAGAGTTTCTTAGGTCAGTCTGGAGACGCGTGTACTACACACCTTAGAGAAATGGAACAGGCCTACTGCATGCATGTGCTCCACTCAAGGGATGTGGTAAGGCCAATATTTCCATGACACTTTTCTTCTTAAAAGCCATCGATGCAGACACTACCTGATTAAAATATATCTGCTAAACCTACTTTAGAATCAAAACCAGGCTGGGTGTATAAGGAGCCCTGTGTAGCCTTATAAGGAGGTAGGCTTGCTCAGGAAGTCAGTCTATCGTGTTATGAAACAAATACCCCAGTACCAAACACTGCAGTTAGAACTGCTGTTTTCTTGTTCTCTTTTTGCAGAGATCAAACTGCAATACCAGCTTCCACACAATGGACACTTAGGTATCAAAATCCATCTCAACAAAACCCAAGTAACTCTGTTACTACATCATGTAGAATTGTTGTATAGATCCCTATTAAAAACACATTATGAACTCCTGATTTAAAATACAGGTAAGTAAAACATCCTGTGTCTCGGGGGGTGGGGGGGTGGGGGGGGTGGGGGGGAAGATGTTTTGATTGGCAGACCAGTATTTTGCTCTCGATGTAATCCATTATAAGGATAACAGCCAGTCTTAGTCTTTGCATCTGAGTGTATGTTTAGACACTTCCTAGGACCAGCTGGCTTTAGAAATGGCCTTTATTGTCATGGCTGCCTGGAAGCAATGGAAAGCTGGCTGTGACACCCAGTCCCATGTATTGCCAATGGGAAAGCTGTACACATCTACCAGCTACAAGGCATCTGCTCCACCGATGCCCCTTGGACGACTTCCTTACCCACTCTGCAAAGCAGCAATGACACCCTCATTTTATTTTATCAGAGAACACTATAGAGTATACATATTTGTCTATTTTTCAGTAAAAAATTAAACAAGGAAGAAAGCTGTACCCTGTACCCCGTTAAGTTAGTTCCTCTTTGAGAAAGGCCAGAGTTCATCCCATAACCTGATCAGGGAGGAGAGTGTGGTCTCAGAAACAGAACTTTCTAGATGGTGAGACAGAAAAAAAATATCAAGAGATTGCTCAGAAAACTACAGGGAGGTTTGAGCTTAAAATGCCTAGCCAGTTACTGAGTGAGAACCCCAGAGCTCTGGAGATAAAGGAAGGGCAAGACTGGACCCCTGCTGTTCACAGTCCTCCACAGAGATAGAACAGGCTAGGAGAGGGGCTGGGCCAGCCCGGGCTAGACAATGGCCTGGGGCTACAGATAAGCAAATGTTTAGATAAGTGGGGCAGTTAATAAGTGACAAGGTCATACAGCTCATGCCTAGGGACATTCTGTACATTCCTGCTCTTAACTCTACAGTAAGAAAAAAACCAAGAAACTATCCTTCCTGTAGGGATACTATAGCTGAGCTTGTTGCTTGCCTTCCTCTCTCTCTCTCTGATTTTCATCTATAAGCCATGTCTGGAAACATCTTGTCTAATGAGCCAGAGTTACTTTAAATGACACCATCCCCGCTCCTGTCAGTAATTAATTGGGGTGGAAATGTAGCATCTAGGCAGCTACTTTGCATTTTAGAACAATTACTAAGTTATTTTTTTAAAGTGTTCATATGTAATAACTAGCAATAACAAAACTGTGTGCCATCCCCAACTGGTATCCTCTTGGTTAAATCTCCGTCAGCCCCTGAAGTCAACAATATCCTTATCTCTATTGTACGGCTGAAGCTGGGACCTCCCATCTGTCAGTCCGCTCCTAGTCACATAGCTAGCAGTATCAGCCAGTCTTTCCTGCTAAATATGTGGTCTTCGCTCCTACGCTACACAGAATCTCATGACAGAGGGCAAAAATGCTCTAGGTCGCTTGCAATTTCACATCAACTTTAGGTAGCAGATATGAATGCCATTTGAGATATATGTTTTAAGTATTTGAGTTTATTCAGCCAAAGGCAATTGGCACCCAGGTGACCTGGTGAAGTTGCTGTTTATGGAGAGTGCTGAAGCAAAGCCATTTCAGGCACTTGGCAGGGTGACATATCATCAGGGTGTCACCTGGGGCAGAGGGAACTATTGCTCACAGCTGTCACTTACTGTTACTTCAACTAATATGCTAGTGCATTTATATATTACCTTGACCAAGGCCTGCCTAGGAGTAGGTCACTTGTGTAAGCTGGGAAGCAGCACTCTTAGACAACACTCTGAGATGCTAATCCACCCAGATATAGAAGGGCTGGGGAGTCATAAACAAGCAAGGAGTCATAAACAAGATGATCTTCCCACACAAGGCCTGGATAGCCGTTGTGTGTATCAGCTTGGTTTCTCTCTGTGCCCCTGGGATTAGGATAGGAGAAAAACAGTCTTACTTGCCTAGACATCTATGTGTAGAGTACATTCGAGAAGCATGCACCCTCATAGCTTCCTTCCAGCTCCACGTGCAGTATTTTTGCCTGCTTGATGCAGTAGGTTGCTACCTCCACGAATTTGGGCAAGTAGGAGCTCAGGAAGTTGGTGCTTCTGAGGAGGGCAGAGCCAAGCAGGCTGCGTCCTTCAGCCACTGGCCTCAGTTCTTGGAGGCCTTTTGAGAGTCTGGAGGCCTAGTGACACTCCTTGTCCCTGCCTTTCTGTCCTGTAGGCTCAGAGCTCTATGCTCCAGAACCCTAGAATCCTAACTGGGAAATAAGTCCTGGTGAGAGTGGCCTCTGAAAACTCCTTCGTGCTGCCCTTTACCTGAAGCGACTAAGGGTGCATGGTTGGTTAGCTGGGGACAGTCACCACAAACTGTGTCTTATCACCCACCTGTCTGAATTCTTGAGGCTGGGGCCCACAGCAAGTTTGCAGACAGCTGATGGCTGACCAGGGACTGATTCTACTCAGGTATGGAAAAAGCCAAAGCCTTCAGATTTCCAGAAGGTTCTGAGGCCGCAGACTGGAGACCCAGAAGAGCAGAGCTTGGTAGCGGAGCTTCCTGCTTCTGCAGCAGAGTTTGTTGCATTGCAATGCAGAGAGGATGCAGGGTCCTGCAGGTAGTCAAGGGAGCCTTTCTGTAGTGCCCCAGGCTAAGGTGACTTCTGGGGACCTTGGAGGAATAAGAGTGGGGACTTTATTTTTGTTGAGTGTAAGCTCATCAGCCTTGGCCTTGCTGAAATAGTGACACAAGCTTACATCCAAAAGTGTGTGTGTGTGTGTGTGAGAGAGAGAGAGAGAGAGAGAGAGGGAGAGGGAGAGGGAGAGGGAGAGGGAGAGGGAGAGAGACTGACTTAATAATTAATTAACCGTTTGTATCTCTGAGTGATGATTTCACTTAAACTTTGCATTTGGAAGTTTGGGAAATTACTTGAAATAAAAATTAAAGATTTTTTTTAATACCAAAAAAAGGAGTAGAGACTTCTCTTTTGGTTTACTTCATGTTTATCCAGAAATGAAAACAACTTTTTTTAAAAAAAACTTTATTTATTATGTATACAGTATGCATCCGGTCACATTATAGATGGTTGTGAGCCACCATGTGGTTGCTGGGAATAGAACTCAGGACCTCTGCAAGAGCAGTCAGTGCTCTTAACCACTGAGCCATCTCTCCAGCCCGAAAACAACTTTTTAATGATACAGGTGGCAAATGATTGCAGTAGAGATTTTACAGACAGCACAGAGAGCTGTAAGAAAATTAGCATGGTCTGGACTTTTGTTTCCTCATGCTTAGTAGCTGTCTGTTGGCAGATGCTATTCTCGCATTTATCCAGCGTATTTCCTGCTCCATTGCTAATATCTTAACTTTAGGTCTCACCTCTCATTCTTTGTGTTCATGCAACTAAGCAGGGTATTTCCACATGTATACAAGAAAATATGTATGTTATAATTAAGGATTATGTAGCCATTTGTTGTATCTCGCCTTTCTGGCAGATACCCCTCAAGCCAGTAGGTATAGGTCTAAGAGAGTCCCTTCCTCCAGAAGTATGTGGCAAAGTGATTCAAACATACAGAATTTTTTTCTGATTTTAAAATATCTGTATATGCATAATGACATATCTCTAGACTTGGGATCCACATCTGAATACTAAATTTACCCATATTTCATAGACATTATTTACATTAAGACCTTAAAACCATATCAAACAAAATTCTTTAAATAATTTTAAACATAGGACAATGCGTTCTATGTAGTGAGCAATTCTGCCCTGTGGTGGGTGCTCAAAAGGTTTTGGGTATGAGGACCTCTCAGGCCGAAGATGCTCATCCTGTGCTTAATTTCCCATCTGTCTCTCTGTCTAACAAACTTGGTCCTTTAATAAATATCTAAGGAAGCTACAAAGTCAATGTGCTTCTCCCTAAACACTTTGCATGCAGGCATGCCGTTATCTAGTGTGCACTATTACTTTTCTTTCAGAGGTCAATTTTGCATACAATCTTTGTCTGTGGCCTTGAGCATATCAGTTGATGAGTTTTGATAAAGGTTCCCTGCTGAGCCAGAATACATAGAATAGGAAGGGGACTCTCCCTGCCCTTCCCAGTCACCTCCTTTCCAACCTCACCCAAAAACGAATTTGGATTTTTTTTTTCTCACTATGGATTGGGTTGCTTTTTTTGGATCTAGAAAACTCACTCTCTCTCTCTCTCTCTCTCTCTCTCTCTCTCTCTCTCTCTCTCTCTCTCTCTATCTCTCTCTCTCTCCCCCCCCCAGTGTGTGTGTGTGTGTGTGTGTGTGTGTGTGTGTGTGTGTATGTGTGTGTGCTTTTGTGTGAATAATCTTTTACCCAGTGTGATATTCTTAAACACCCTCTAGACTGTTGCAATATCATACACTTTTTTTTTTTTTGCCCTGAGCAGCATTCTGTTTTATGAGCATACGTGCTTCAGTCTGTTTATTCTCCTGTGACAGGCATCTGGGCTCGCTCCAGATTTGGGGTGCTATTTAGAAAACAGCTCTAAACTCTTCTTTATAGACTGTATGATATTCTGCCACCACATTTTATAAAAATCTGTTCAAATATCTCTTTTAATACTTAAGTTTCCCTCTTCCTTCTCTTCCCATTTATACTTTAAAAATTTGGCCCACTATAAACATTGTTATGATTGACTTAAAAGTCTTTCATCTGCCAACAACCTTTGTAGACTGGGTTGCTGGCCACGAGCTGCCAGGTGTGAAGACTAGTTATCTTTGGTGGGTCATTGCCAGGATGCTTGTACTGATGTCCTAACCAGGACCCCGGGGGAGACTTTGTTTTAAACTGTTGTTCATACCAGGACCATGACATATTTCTTTACCAAATCCCATTGATATACCCACCAGGACCCATGGAAACCTTACCAGCTTCCCCTGTCATTCTCACTGGGACCAGGAGAGAGTTCTTTTCCAATTCTCACAGTCACACACCCCTGCCCAAGTGTTGCCGTGTTTTCATGGGAGGTGTCGTGCATTTATGGGAGTAATATCTGAACTGCACTTTACCCACTTTCCTGACCACAGGGGAGCTGGGCATCTTTGCATACCGCTGATGTATGTTGTGAAGTCCTCTCACTCCCACTGTCTGTTTGCCTTTTGGGTCTGTGTGTCCATCTTAACAGTTCATGAAAGCTCTGTACATAGTATGGGCATTTCCCTTTCTCTGTGTGTAATTTTGCTTAGACATTGAAGATACCTGGTGTTGGAGGATTCTCTGTCATTTGTGTTTATTTGTGTAGCCAGTCTTCCATCGCAGGTTCAACTAAACTCAGATTAAAGATACTCATTAAAAAATGTACGTAAGTAAAAGTGTATGTGTACTAAACATGCACAGACTCTTTGTTCCATTGTTTGCTAAGATTAGCAACTATGGGCACAGCATTTCATTGTATTATGTGGCCCAAGTTCCTCAGAGGGCAGGAGAAGCACAGGGAAGGCTGCTCGTGGGTTCTGTGGGAACACAAGCTGCTTTATACAGTAGGTTTGAGAGCCTGTATGTTCTGTTGTTTGCAGGGACAAACCCATATGAATACCAAGAAGGGACCTGCCTTTCTCCTTTAAGTACTGAACCTCTTTTGTAATCAAATACGTGTATTTATTCTATCACATGTGTCTCCTGAGCTCACCGCCTTCTGCCCCCACTCCCAGTCTATTTAAAACCTTACCTGTTCACTCTGAAATTTCCTTCTAAAGCTTGCTCCAGATTATTATTGTTGTTGTTGTTACTTTATTACCATTTACGCCTTTGCTTCCTTTTGTGTTTGCTTCTTGCCTAGTGCGAGGAGTACCCAAAATGTCTCCGCCAGATGGATCGCTGTCTGTGCCAGCATCATTTGCTCAATAAACCTGCCTCCCCACACTGCATCGGAACACCAACTGTGTCCCTATTATGCTTTTGTATCAACTGCGATCTGTTCCCGGCTTCTCTATTTTATTTCTTTAATCTACTGTCTCTCTCAATGCCGATATTATTTGATTTTGGTTACGGGTTATAGTGACTTTCTGCCGTGTCTTAGTAGCAGGCGAGGCCAGGCCTCCCACTTCTCCTTGGCTTACCATACTTAAAACTTTTTCCTTGTTACTTTTGGGCATTTATTTTTGCATATGAATCTTAGGATTGTTTTTATTTAATGCAACTTCCCCTAAATCCAATTGTATTGTGTACTCATTCTTAAAAAAGAATTACCATTTTATATACAATATATATGTATGATATATATGCAATAATAACCTTCTTTTACATTTGTTCAGGCCTTGTTTTGTATTATTCAATAAGATTTTACAGATTTCTCCACATAGCATGAACACGGTTTCTTAACGGATTTTAAACTGTTTATGGACTTGGTCCCTGTGACAAACACAGCTTTCCCCAATAACTAATTTTATGAATTTACTAGTTCATAAATGTGTTATTAACTTTTGTATACTTGCTTTAGAAAGTTCTTGATTTAATTTGGATTGCTCTACCCAAGGAACCTTGAATTTTGTGTGCACAGAATCAGCTCTAGCAGAGAAAGAGTCTGTGAAGGCAGTCTGCAGTTTTTCTGTGGGCCGCATTCTTATGTCATGTGCCAGGCCGTGCTGAAGTGCAGTGGTGCTGTGGGAAGCCCTGCAGGCTCCTGTTGTCAACTGAGGTAACTTTAGCTTCCCCATTCGCAATGATGCTTTTGGGTTTATGGAAGGGTCCCCTATTACATACTGAGCATTTTTGTCCCTGTGTAACTGACATCCCTACACCCTTCTGACAGGTAATTTGATTTCCTTCTTTTTTCTCTTTTTCTATTCCTTCCCTTCTTCCCTCCCTCCCTCCCTCCTTCCTTCCTTTCTTCTTTCTTTTCCTCCTTCCTTCCTTTCAATAGCTCTTTCACTTTTTTAGATATCTTTCTTTTATCATTGAGATTTTAGTATAATTACATCATTCTTTCCTTCCCTTTCTTCCCTCCACATCTTTCCATGTACCTCTCCTTGCTTTCTTTCAAATCCATGGCCTTTGTGTTAGTTCTTGTTACATGCATATGTATGCACATATAATAACATGTATATATATTCCTAAGCATAATCTTCCCAGACTGTGTAATGTTAATGTTATTTATATAGATGTTTTTAGGGCTCCCCATCGAGTATTGAATAACCATTGGTATTATCTTGCTTGAGGAAGACTATTTCTTCCACTGTCAGCATTCTGTAGTCGCCTGTAGATTTTGGATAGAGTTGAGGCCTCATGGACTTTGTCCCATCCACTTGGTTGTATCTGTTGTTTTGTTCAGCCCATTTTTAGGCAGTCACATGGGTGAGACTCTGTGGGTGTAGCTTCTGACATTCCTAAGATACACAATCTCAGAGTAAACGCCTTGATCTTCTGGCTCTTAGATTCTTTCTGTCCACTCTTCCACAACGTTCCTTGAGGCTTAGATGTAGGATTTTTTGCTGTAATTTCCCGTAGAGGTCTCCATCTGTTTCAAAGAGAAGTTTTCTCGATGAGGAGTGAAGACTATAAACTTTTAAGTGGATATAAGGACAAATAGAGTGTAGTTAGGGGTTGTGCTGGCTTAGTAAAGTGGTGGTTTGTAGGTTCTCCTCCAAGATCTGTGACTTCACTATCCCTGGATGGTTGGCTGGATTGCAGTACCAGGCAAGATTTCTTGTTGAGTGGATTTTAAGCCCAAGTAGAGAGCTGTTGGTTACTGTCAAGTTACGTGTTCCACTACCGCACCTGGGGTTGTTGTGCCATGCTGGTTGTGGTTGTGGTTCATAGATATCAGAGCTTGTAGGAGTGTTGGAAGATTGCCTCCTTTGGAAGCGTGAGTGGCACCTTCTGGCACCATGACAACTAGTTTTTAGGGAGGAGGCTTTCAGGTCAGTTTCAGTTCTGGGGGCTCTGGGCCCTGTGTTTAAAGTACATGATGTCTTCAGCAATAGGGACTGACCTCCCGCCTCTGGGGGGAGCCAAGGACAGTAGCAATAGTCTATATGTTTTGGGAGTTCCTTGGGCAAGTCTGACCAACAATTGAGTCATTGAGTTTTCTTCACTGGGATAATTAGCTATGCATCGTTCTTGGTATGAACTTGAACTTTTCTGTATTCTTATAATACAGAATGTTAATATATTAATTATATTATACTAATTGGTTGTATTAAAAATTGATAAGCAAATTTATAGATTTATTTAATTTTGAATCTTTGACTAAGAATTTTAGCAGAAATTTAACTTAAAAGTGCCATTCATCTGTCAGGTTATTTGGGTACTGTCCTAATTTTATCAGTTTTGTTGCTAGGACTGCATTAGTTTTGGTGAACAAGCCAGTGAAATTTCATCTTTGATATGCTATAGGTATGTTACATTACAATTAACTCTCAAGCACCATTACCTACTCTCAACTTGAATCCAGCTGGCCATTCAGAGGCAAACTTTTACCACTAAGTCTTTCCTGTTGGAGTGACATTTTCTATTTCTTCCTCTTCACTGGTAAAATTGTGTTGTTTTATATTTTTTGGAAAATTGTTAAAGTTTTTAAGCTTCAATTTTAATGCTAGAGTGTATTAGATTCTATTTATTCTCATAATCTGTTTTGTAACTATGTTTTAAATCCCCCCCCTCTCTCTCCCTCTCTCAGGTTCATGAAGTATTATTTAGCTTAATGGTCATCCAAAATAAGCAGCTTTACAACTTACTTATATTTTCCATTAGTTTTGCTCTCTCATTTATATTAACTTCTTAGTGAATCTTTATTGATTGTACCTTCCTTGACTCTTCTAATTTTTTAAACTTTCTCAGACCCTTCCCCGTTCCCTTATGTTTGTTTTCATATAAAATATTATCTATATGACTTCTAGATACAGTCAATTTAAAATTTGACTTTCGTATTTATTAAAGGGATAGTTGGAAAGGTATATTTTTATTTTTAAATGAATTATTTTGCTATAATTAAAATTTTTATTATATCTTTCCTTATTTTGTTCTCTGTCAGATCTATGTATTTCTAAAATATGTGCAATTTAATATTCTGCTATAATTGAACTTGGGGGAGTATCTGTTACAAGCTGTTGTATAGTTTTTTCTTGACCAATGCTTTTGATATTCATACCGTGAATAAATCCTGCTTTCATTCATTGTGTTTGCCTCTGCCTGACTCTCTGTGCTCCTCTGACTCTGTGTCTGTATTATATGCCTGCTTAAAGCCTGTGTTAAAATACACCAGATAGCAGATATGTATGTCACAGACTTTCTAGAGCAATGAGGTAAGTGCAAAAGAAAAGAGAAAAAAGAAAGGAATAACAAAGAACAAACCATGCAGTAAGATAATGAAGAGGAATTAAAGATCTGGGACCATATCTCCAGCTTGGGGATAGGTCCAAAACCAAACTCAAAGTACAGTTTCTATTAAATGCTTTTCACTTTTCCTACCCAAAGTTGAAAATTTCTAAACTGAGCCACCCTAAGCATGTATTTAATAAAAGTAACAGAAAATCCCCTTTAACATGAAAGGCCTGTCAGTCTTCATGAAGAGGGAGCCCAGATCTAGACAGAATCTGCAAATTTGAATGTTTAGTTGGACCAAATGGAATGTTTATCAAGGTATGCTGGAAAACGTTTAACAACTGGCTCTGAGGGATGAGGACCTGCGAGGCCCGAGTCACGATGGTGTTAATTTGGCTGGCTTCAAGTTTCTGCCATCATGCCTCTGCATGCAGAGTTGGGAATGCAGCATCTTGGCTAACCAAAGCTAAGGTGCTTTATTTCCCAGAGAAGATTCAAGTTAAGTCCCCTGATTCCTCCTCTCACAGCCCGCCAGACCTCCTAGGGCAGCAGACATTGCTGGGTGTGGGTCTGACAACAGCTCTGGATGGGCAAGTTTCACAGACACATTCCTGTGGTTCTCTGGTTGTTTTGAGAGACTTAGTCACAGCTCTAAGTTTCTAATTACAGGGTTTAGCTTTTATTTTTAAAAACAATGTGGTCTTGAAGTAGGCAACCTCTTCAGCATTTGTCCTCTGGACTGTGGCCTCTTTTCTCTGAAGCCTCTGTCTTCTAGCCCGCATACCCTGACACATCAAAGATTTTTAATCAAAGAGGTTAGGAAGCTTTAATCCCTTTATAAGAAATGGTTAAGGTGAGATGAAGGATGTAAGGATCTTAGTCTGAGAAGTCCTAGAACGTGTGCATTTGGAATCTCAGTTCGGTTCCTATGCAGGTGATCTATCATATTTTTGTAAGATTTGTCTGTCTTAACCAAGCCATACTTCCTAAATCGCCTTACCTCCCAGTAACACCAAGTCAGACATTAAGTGTTTAATCCATGGGCCTTAGGACCCACATATATGACCCTCAAATATAGCAGCACTCATATAGCAGACTAGATAAGTGTTTAGCATCACTTTAAAGTCATATTACATGGCTATGGGGCCAGTTGGGATATTTTATATATATATATACACACACATACACCCACACATACACATACATACACACATATATATGAATATGTATACATATATGTGTATATGCACATACATATTATATATAATTAAAACTACTGAAGTCTAGAAAATTGGCTTTATGTGTCTTTTTGTGAAGTGTCACATATTGTGAAGAAGAGAGGATTTGAGTGGAATTATTTAGGGAAAAAAGCAATGACTAGTTTTAGGTATCCATCAAATGGACCCCATACCAAGCCTTTAGATCTTTCACTGATCCTCAGGACTACCTTAAAAATTACATGTCATTTGATAACGAAGCTAAGATATGGCTAGAAAATGTGTACAAAGTTGGCCATTGAGCAGCATATAGCTCAGCCAAAACGAGAGCACAGTGTCATTTTGACCCCATGTAATGTCAAGCTGAAATAGCTGCATTAAGGATATTGTCACCACAGTGGGACCCCAAGAATATGCTGTTATAATGCTGGTGCTTGTCAATTTGCAATGGGCTTGTGTCCTGATAAAATGAAGGATAAAATGCTAATTGGAAGTTTCCAAAGGGAAAAATGCACTCGACCCATCTAACCTACTGTTCCACCCTTCCCCGGCTCTTGGCCCTGCTAAGTTGCAGGATGCTCTGTGCAGTCATGATTGCCTCCTCTGATGCTTGTGAGGCTCACAATCCTTCCTACTATATTGCTGGTCTATGAGAAGATCCACATCCCAATCTCCACATACGGTTTCTATTGAAGGCTAATCACTTTTGCATCATTGTGAAATTGATTGTAAACTGGGGCACTTCTGCAGAGGAAAGCAAGACCAAGCTGTAGCTGACTGGGATGGGGCATGCGCCATGGCCAGTGTCTTGCAAGGGAACACTGTGCATGTCTCAGCCTCCAGGCACCTTTGCTAGGGCTGCACTGAAGTCCCTGCCCTGCCTTTTCATAAAACATGTCTGGACTCTTCAGTAGTTCTCAGAAGTAGAAGGGTGCAGGAAACACAGCCTTGCTTGCAATTCACAGTCTTCTTCCTCCTCCCCCTACCTACACCGGCTCCTTCTTTTTCTCCTTCAAAAAGAAAGTTTAGAGCTAGAGAGATGTCTCAGTGGTCAATAGCACTTGCTGCTCTTACAGAGGGCTCGTGTGTGGTCTTCAGCACCCACATGGTAGCTCATAGGCACTCACAACTCCAGTTCCAAGGCATCTGTTGTTCTCTTCTGACATCCACAGGCCAGGCAGCAGGAACGTATACGGTTCACATATACACACTCAGGCAAATAACTCATACGTATAAAAGAAATCTCTAAAAAAACGAAGAAGGCATTTTGTCAATTTGACTAGCTGTGCTAATGAGTGGGTTGGGCAAATGCTACATTGCTGACTGTGTAGTTGAAGGAGCTTCTCCTCTTTTGGCATCACACAGAATGGCATTTTCTCCCAAGCCTGTTGCTACTTCTCAGACACAGGAACCATTGGTGCAACCACTGGTGCATACAGTTGTACAGAGAATGGGTTGGGATGGCAAAGAAGCCGCATATATATCATGGGTGCAGATTGTAATTTTTTTTT
The DNA here is from genome assembly GCF_964271855.1 of Acomys minous. NCBI lineage: Eukaryota > Metazoa > Chordata > Mammalia > Rodentia > Muridae > Acomys > Acomys minous. The sequence goes on from NC_140490.1 coordinate 61,851,567, forward strand.
GGCTTATTCGTGTATTTGTTATGACTTTAATTTTCTTTCATTAATAAGAGCAAAGGAGACTATGTATGGCACACATTCACACAGACTGAAGAATGAAAATGAAACAGATGTAGACTACATTAAGGAGAGTGTGAGAGGACTTCAAGATACTAAAGCAGACTGGGAAAACTCCAGGCTGATGGGGAAATGTGATAAAAAGGGGGAGAGAGAGAAGAAAATAAGTAAACCAACAGCCAGCAAATAACTCCTGTCATGTGATAAGGCCACATTCTGGGTACTGATGGCTTCACTTTCTAGGTTCAGTTACTTGAGGTTACACGGAAAACTCCATAAGTAAACAGTTGATGCACTTGGCGTGTCTTCCAAAGGTCAGCAGTAGTTTGATGTTTCTCACGGTGCCAATGTAGTTTATCTCATGTATCCCATTGTGTGCCTAATGCGTGGATTTCATACTGTCAGGAGAAAGGTGGCCTCAGTACAAGGAAATATTTGAGGCAAGAGGCAAAATATGCAGGCACACTCACAACTTTTGCCTCAGTGTGTTGCTGTCTTTGTTCTTTTTCATATTAGTTGTCACTTTTAATCTGTTTGCCTGATTGATAAACTAAACCTTATCACAGGCTTATGCTTGATAGTATATGTGGAGGAAAATTGTGTATGTAAGATCAAAGTATCCACTCTGAGTCAAAGAAGGATGACTATATATCAGACATTTCCAGGAGACGGAGGGAACAGGATACAGGCTGAGGGTTAGAAGGCTGAGGAGGCAGGGAAAGAATGCCAATCATAGTGACAGGGATGAGGCCGCTTCCAGAGTGGCCAAGGAGAGAAAGTCCTTGATGTTCAGAGTAAGTGACATGACACCCCTGCAGACTGGCATCTGGCCCCACCAGGGACCTTGGTGTCCTTGGTGTGCTGCTGAGAAAGAGGGTGACTGTGAGAAACTCTTCTATGTAGCAGTTGCCCAGTGATCAGAATCTTCAGTGTGGCCTTTACTTCTGATTGGGCACATTGTATAAGTGTATTTAGCAAATAATAATGTTACTCCCAGATAAACTAAGTTTATCATTAAATGGAAAAGTGTAAATTTCTAATAAATATTTCCCATACACCACTTCAGATATACATAAAACTATTCATGGTTTATTTGAAATTTTCACTTAGCTGGGTACTCTGTCTTATCTGGGAATAATTTGTGTGTATGCAAAACACTGGCGTGTGAATAAGGCCAGGTTAATCTCTCAGAGTCATGTTGTTCTATCAAATTATCTGGATCAGACTCTCAGATTCCTGGTGCAGATTAAACAGCGATGTGCCAAACCAATGATTGTGGTGTCTAGTGCTGGGTGACCCTTAGAGGGGTCACCTCCAGATGACCAGACATATTGGGTATACCTCCTGGGTAATAGCCCAGGAATATCAGTTCTGCTCACCTGATGGAGGGGTGGCCCCAGGTACCCTGTGGTCAGCAGTGTGCTGCTTTTGCTCTAAGTGACAAAGAAAGCTGCACCCTATTTAGAGTGTTCTTTCCACAGTTCCTGCACTGGAAACACAACCCCTACATTCCTAGGTATTTGTAGGTAGAGCCTTTAGGTGGCAATTGGGATACAATGATGTCATAAGGGCAGGGCCTCCATGAAGGCTTTTGGGGCTTACAACATCATGAGGAAGAAAGGCCCTAGCTAAGCACACTTGTGCTGTCATGCTGTGTGTGTCCTCTGCCAACAGCGTGTGGCTCTCATGGGATGCACACAGCTGCTTACCTATACATTTGAGAGTGTACTCTCTCCAGCACCCGGGACCACAAGCCAGATAACACTGCATTCTTAATAAATTACTCAGTTATAATGCTCTATGGTATTAACACAAAACGGACTAGGAACTTCCATCTCTGGGCTTTCCTTTCCTCTTCCTTGCTGTCTTTCCTTCTCTTTCCTCCTTCTGCTGTCACTCACTGGTGATAGAGAAGATGACAAGAGACAGTGCAGTCCCGGGGAAGGCAGAGGAGGGCAGGCAGCAAGCAAATGAGCAGCTGCTAAGTTAGTCCTTTTTATCTTGACAAATCACACCAAACTACGTAAGACCATGGCTGATGGAGACCCGACTGAATGGAGGGCCACTCATGACACGTTCGAGAACGGAGAGGAATCAGTGCAGGGAAGAACAGCAGGAAGTGGGAACACCCTGTGCAAAGCGCTCACACGGGGAAGCTGACACATTACCAGAAAACGAGGGCAGGCCTCAGTGATGGAGCTTAGCTGGAGTGACAAAAGCGAAGCTGACACATTACCAGAAAACGAGGGCAGGCCTCAGTGATGGAGTTTAGCTGGAGTGACAAAAGCGAAGACCAAACTGGAAAAGCCTGGGACACCCAGTTCTAATTTGTAATGAGTAGGCCTTGCAATGTTCTCATCAAGGAATACGGCACAGAGTTTTAATTTTGTTTCCATATTTGTCTTGTGAAATGTAGATCTGAAGCTTCGAGCTTTAAGTACTAAATTCTGGTTGGTGACTAAAATATATTTCTTTTATTTGAGATTATAATGTAATTACATCATCATTTCCTTTCCTTTCCTCTTCCAAACCCTCCAGTTTATTCTTTCTTATTCTCTTTCAGTTTCTCAAATTCATGACTTCTTTTTTCATCAATCGTTGTTGTTGTTGTTGTTGTGTGTGTGTATTCTGCTCAGCCTATATAATATTACTTGTATGTATATATTTTCAGGGCTGACCATTTCATAACAGACAACCAATTGGTATGCTTTTCCTTGGGGAAATACTATTTCTCCTACTTTCTATCTGTTGCAAAAAGATATTTCCTTGGTGAGGAATGAGGGACAGTTTTATCTGTTGGTAGAGGGACAAATAGAGTATAGTTAGCGATTATGTTGATTTAGTACAGTGGCTGTTACAACTTCTCCTGTAAGATCTATGACTTCACTAGCCCTGGGTAGTATGTTATGTTTCCAGTTACAAGCATGCTTTTTTTCTTGTTGAGTAGGTTTTAAATCCAATTTGAGAGCTGCTGGTTATTGCACATGTATGTGTGTCACTGCTATATCCCTAGAGTTATAGTGCCGTTCTAGTCATTGTGGTTCATAGGCATCATAGCTGGGTAGACAAAAGATGGATGGATGTTGTTTCTTTATCCTTTTAGCCATCTTGAGCCTTTTGACTGGAGAGTTGAAGCTGTGCTTGGTTATGAACCTCTGGATTGGATCAGCATGTCAGGCTTTCCACTACCTTTAGTTTTCAATGGCAACTTGGCTCCTTATCTGGTCTTCTGAATAGAGGAGTCGGCCATATCTGCCTCAGCTTTCCAGGTCTAGCCAACAGGCATGTACAAATACAGATCAGCACTTCAGTGTAGTGCAGCACATCTGAGGCTTGTTTAGAAGAAGCACATTCTGTGGTTACAATGACAGAGATAAAGTTTTGTTCTTTTTCTTACTCCTTTTTTTTTTCAGCATATATTACTTATATAAAATATTGGGTTTCATCCTAATATTATTTATGTACATAATGTACTTTGATTATATTTACTGCCCTTATTAGTTTGTTTGGGCCCTCTTTCCCCTACCTCTGGTCTCCTTTTCTTCCCTAATATTCCCTCTTCTATTTTCATGTCTTTAAAAGAAATCTAGATTTTACATATAGAGAAAACTGTTTTATCTTTCTGAGTCTAGCTCATTTTGTTTAACACGATGATCTCCAGTTCTGCCCATTTTCCTGCAAATGACTTAATTTTGCTCTTTATTCTTTATAGTCGAATAATACTCTATGGTATATATTTTACCCGTTTACCCGTTGATGAGCACCTATACTGATTTGGCTGTTGTGAGTAGTTGGCAACACTTTGGACTGCTGCTTGGTAGGAACCAATGTGCATGAGACTCACTCGTATGTGATGTGTGGGTAAATCCAGCCTCTACCCTTGAGGATACAAGTATTGCATGGGGTAGAGCATGGACAAAACCTAGACTACAGTGGTGGGCACAGAGATGAGAGGAAGCTCTTGCCTGACAGCAGCTCACAGTCCAGCTTGAGGAGCATCAAAAGGTTCAGAAAGAGCTGTGCAAAACATGCTAAGGGTATCCAGAGGCCATAGGGCAGCAGATGAACCTCAGGAGAGGGCGTGAGAGTGTGGGCATGAGGCCTCAGAGGACTTCCAGTAGTGTCCCTTCTGGCAGAGGGACATCTAAAAAAGTGTTGGTGAAATCCCAGTACCTTCCCAAGTGTATTTCTGTGGACAGATCTGTTGGGGAACATGCACATGGTGACTTCAGGTCCTGAGTGACTCAAATAGGTGCCTACAGCTAAAGAGATTCAGGATCTTGAGAAAGAGAAAAGTGAAAATCATCAAAGAAGGCTCTGAAGCCAAAGCCGAGCCATGGTTTAGGGATGAGGAGAGTTGCCAAGTTTGGCTATGGGAAACTCATAGATAGTTGTGGAAGGGTTGGAGCCTTGTGGGGAGGCTCTTGGATGCCAGACAGGAACTTAGAGTTGAGTTTTGTGGGTGGCTAATCATTGGTGCTACATGATCAGAATGTATGAACCGAGAATCATGGCTCTGGTCCAGCTGTCACGGTGGGTGGGCTGAGGAGAGTGAGGCACCTGCACATTGATGTCCAGGTGAGAGTGAAGTATCCCCTCTGGTGAGGTGCAGGGATGGGAGGCTGACATCAATGGCCCTTACATCTTTACTGTGGTTGCTAAGCAAGCCAACAATTAAGAGATATCATTGAAGATACATTTTGAATGAGCCGCTAATCGCTTGGAGATTTAAAGGGAACAGGAGATCAAAAGGGCCATAGATGAAGGTTGAAGGGCTTCAAAGGGTTGGAATCTGGCTTTGACCTTCAGCAGATTATTATTTGGAGTATTATTATTGCTAGTATTAGGAAATGGCCAACTGTTCTGCCCTCCTTCAGCATATAATTTGAAAAAAAAAATAAACCCTCTTTATTCTTAAAAATCTTACCTGGGAATGTCTGCACTTTGCCACCACTGTCAAATGTTTCCAAATAGGTGGGAAACCCTGCGGGCAGCCAGCTACCCAAAAGGGATTTGAAAAGTATGTTGTAGTGGAGCAGCCTCTTTCTTCTGACACACAAGATACAATTGTATTAGTCATCTATGTGGGTCTCAGGGGAGACTCATTTCTGAGAGCAACACTGGGGGAAAACACTAGGGAAATCTATGCCATAATGCTGGCCTGAGCTTGAGGGAACCCTTGCCAGGAGCCTGCAGAAGCCCAGAGGCCTGTGCACTTGCGTGGATGTATGACTGTACTCTCCTGCTCTCTGTATGGACAGCTGCCCCCTACCCTGAGGCTACCTGGTAGCACTAGAGAAGGGGCTGACTGGGCCAGCAGAGGGTTGTACTTTGCTTTAGGTACCACTAGTCATGTCAATGACATAATCTTGGCCTGTTAGGATCATTCCACCTGAAGCCAGACTACACAGCAGAGTAGCACAGCCTATTAGCATCGGTCCTGTCTGGCTGGTCATGCATCCCTCCTTTTCTTCTTGCTAACTCATAACAACCCTAAGCAACTTACGATGTCTGACAATGTAGTCATCGTTCACTCAAAGACTCAAAGTGGGTACTGTGACCTTACATGCACAACGATTTTCCTTCATATATACTTTATACCTGTGATAATGTTTAGTTCATTAAATCATACACACAGATTAATAGTGATAACTAATTTGAAAAAAAATAAGTACAACAACACACTGCAGGAAAAGATTGAATGTGTGCTCTGTGTCACTGTCCCGCTTTGTCCATGCACAACTGTCTTTCCATTGCCCTTAGCACAGATTAAGTGGCTTCCACACCCATTCTTCTTAGACCTCCTGGCCTCCACAACCATGACCCACCTCCTTTCCTGTTCTTTATTTAGTCCCTGGTATTCAGTTATAGAAAATGTCTCCCCAGTTAGAGAGAGAGAGAGAGAGAGAGAGAGAGAGAGAGAGAGAGAGAGAGAGAGAGAGAGAGAGAGAGATTTTGTTCACTTACTTGTAACTTTCCAAGCAGGTTACATGAGACACATGCGTAAGTTGCATGTGATTTGCAGACCTTCAATGGGTTGCAGCTTTTGTCATGAGGAACCTCTTTCCGGAACTTCATGCTTCAAGGCTAGCCAGTGCCACACTCAGCATCTCTTGCATCATCAGATTAGCCTGGCTTCATTCCCAGACCCCAGCATTCCCAGCATTTCCTTCAAATTCCACTGCACAGTAGATCAAAGGGAAGTGCAGCCAGGGAACTGGGGACAAGGAAGTAAGAAAGAAACAGTGAGATCCCAGACAGAGGGACCGCTGGGGAACTGTGCGTGGTGTGGCCCTGTCCTATGCTGGCTTAGTGGTCGCTACACCCAGTCACTGCACCATGAGACACACACACACACACACACACACACACACACACACACACACAGAGAGAGAGAGAGAGAGAGAGAGAGAGAGAGAGAGAGAGAGAGAGATTGCTCCTTTGCTTATTTACTTGTAACTTTCCAAGCAGTTTGAGGCCTAAAACAACCGGAACCAGTTAGCGTGGAGCCTGTTCGACATCCCCATTGCGCAATGCCTATGACCTGGTGGCAAACCTTCCCAGAAGGAAGTAGGATGAAAGATGGTGCAACGTGGTGATAGAAAAGATAGAGTGAGTTTAAAAGCAAAGAAAGTTCTGAAGAAAAGGGTACATTGTACTTAACTCCCCAGGCCCTCCTGAGCAGGGCAGCAGGTTCTGAAGGTCCTGAGGGGGGCTGCAGCTCTGAAGTTCGATACAGGACAGCAGAAACCAGGAGACTCCCTTTCCTTTTGTTCAGGTTGACAGTGAACACCAATGATTCCTTAGCTCCCATTTGTCTTGTTGCGGGGAGGGTGGGCAGAGAGCAGGCTGGAGCAACTTGCGTTGTTAGGATGGCTTTTGTGCCACTTATCCATGAACAAGTAGGGGCCTTCAACAAGAGTACAGAGTAGAAGTAAGGACCAGCTGGCAGCAATTCTTTGTCACAGAACTAAGGAAGGGAGACATTTAAGTCACTCACCACTGGCATACGTGCTTATAAGCAGCCCAGCCATGAGAACACATGTTCAGGTTGAGCTTCAGAGGTAAATCCACGAAGCAATGATGCATTAAAGTCCTATGTACACTTACCTCAGAGCTACATAGCCTCCCCGTGGCCTGCACAGTCAGAGTGAGACCCCAGGATTAGTATTCAGATACTTGTTATGTCATTGTTGTCTACATGTGAACCTGCCCTCTGCCATTTGCTGCTTGGCACTGGTGAGGGCTTCTGGTACTCGGTAGCATGGGGTTTGCATCTGGAGGGTCACCTCAAGGCAAAATATTTTCATGCTTTCTATGCTTGTTGTCAGGGCCAGGAGTGCCCTGCTCAGCCTCAGCCTCCCGGAGGCTCTTTGTAGCCAGCTGCCTCAAGCTTCTCCCCGAGGCACAGGACTCTGCAGAGATCCTTATTACAATGATCTTTTAAGATATGGTAAGTACTGGAGGTATTTTAGGGGGGGGTGGTAGATTTTTGTTTTAAGTGAAAAGTTGATAATTCAGCATTTGAAGTATCTATATCAAATGCTGAGGGAAAAAAAACCCCAATAACGCATCAATAGAGTCCTTCAGGAATTTTTACCAGTAGCCATTGACAGCTTCATACAGAAGGTGAATCTTGAAGAAGAGATGGGTATTGGTGAAGAGGAAGTTAGTCTGAAACCATAAAGGGTCCAACTTAACATCAACTACAAACTAACCAGTTAGCTTGCTGGAGAGATAGATAACAGGCAGAGGGTAGGTGGGACAGATACACACATCTAAACAAACATGCCACTGGAGACTGTCCTATAGGGATTCATGATATAGATGACAGGCGATGCCTGATGAAGGAACAGAGATTTCACTTATAGAGCAACTAATATGGGTTTCTGTGCCTCAACTCCCTGGAGGTGACACAGAGAGAGCTATCAGTGTGTTCCTAGCATCAATGGTTCATCTGTCTTCTTTGGATCAGTGAGTTGGAAGGATGGAGAGATCTTTGCTGGAGGAGGTAAAAAGCCACCCCAGGGAGAAGTGAGGGCCTTGAGGTTCACATACCTTGGAATGTAGGTTGCTCAGAGATGTGCCTAATGCTCTACCAGTCTCTGTCTGTTCTGTCTGTAACATCCAAGACAAGTTTGGCATTTGTCATGCACATATTAAGTCCTGCAGACTCATGAGGTCCAACCAACAAGCGTCAGCCCTTGACTAAGAGGGATCAATCTTAGTGGCTCTGCTTTCTGGTGTCAGCACGAACGTCCTCTAAGGTACACTCCAGGGAGGTGGCACTTTAGCAGAGAAATGCTAATAAGCAGAGTAGTTGAGTCGATGGTGGCCCTTTCTGCAGCAAGGATCCCGTGGCCATCAGAAGGGGCTTCTCTTGTCAGCTAGCATAGGAGCACTCCATTGCTGTTAGAGGCTTCAGTGATATTTCTTAGCAGACTCCAAGGTTGTCATCAGAGACCTCCGTAGCTGTCATCAGTGGTCAATGTGGCTAATGTCAGAGGCCTCCTGTACCGTTGCCAAGAGCCTCCATATTACATCTCTTCATTTGTCTGTCCCAGGTATAAAAAGAACACAACGTGGTTATCAGTGGTTAGAAGGCTGCTGCCTGAAGACCCTGGGCTGATCAATGGCCATTTCTTAACTGTATCTTCTGCTCTCTTCCCCCATAGCTTTTTACTCTCAAGGGAGGAATCGTATACCTTTCTTTCTTTCTTTCTTTCTTTTCTTTCTTTCTTTTTTTCTTTCTTTCTTTCTTTCTTTCTTTCTCATTTTTGGCAACTAATGTATGAATAGAATGTACTATGGTCCTGTCGTCCCTGATCTTTCCTACCCCTCTCCCACTCTTGCTGGTGCCTTCACCCTCCCTCCCCCCACCCCGACTAGTCACCCTCCTGCCCTCCTGCCTCTCACTTATTCTCAGCACTTTGATAAGTTGTGAGTCTCTGCGTTAACCCTCACCCCTTGCTGGGATGGCGGCCAGAAGCTTCTCTGACAAAGGCTGAGACCATCAGGAGGCAGTTTGGCTACACAACCATTTTGCAAAGAACTGCGTTACCCGCGCCCCCTGTCCCCCTCCCCCTGCCCCCCCACCAGCCATAGGCTTTTGACCAGTTTTACTGTACCAACCGTGTGTTCTCCCCCCCTCCTCCTCCAAAACTTTGGGTCTCAGATCTTAGCAGAAAGCAGTTGGTTACCTCCCTAGCAGTCATGCTACTATTGGACCAGCGAGCACATCTTGTCTGGCACATCTGAAATATGTCCACCCCGGGGAAAGGCCACTGATGAGTCCTCATCCCAGGAGGTTGCCTACTCCTTCAATGCTGATGACACTAGTGAGGAGGAAGGAAAGCCTCCTACTTTCTGCAAGAAGACTTTGGGACTGTATGTCTATTTGGTTCTTCTGAATCCTGAGAACAGTCAGAAAGGTATCCGAAGAATGCTCATTTATTTTTGTTGGCCTAATTGCCTCCATTAAACTTAATTGTCATAATTGCAGCTTCACTGCCTTAATTGTTCCTGTTGTCTTTATAGGGTTCAACAAAGGCATTGTGAGTTCTGTGCAGCTGTTTACATGGTGCCTGGGTCTATTATGTTTTGCATGGCTTGCTTCCTGCTCTTTAGGGTTGCATAGCTCACCCTGTCTCTTCTATGAGGGGAGGACAAAGAAATGTGACTGTTGTCAGCTTCTGAGAAGATGAAGAAGCCAGCCGTACACATACAGTGAATCACAGTGTGGAGACAAGAATGTCCCTGTTAAAGGCAGTTAACATCCCAGAGGCTGTGTGGCAGGCACTTTCTACACAGTCTCTGACTGAATTTTTTTCCATCAACAGCTATTTTATGGTTTTCCAGATGAGGAGACCAAGGCAAGGTGAGACAGAGAGACCAAAGTCACAGAATTTGGAAGGTCCCTGTGTTTGAGATATAAACATATTTTAAAAGTTGCCATATCCTATTAACTTACTTTCTGTAAGTTAGTGTGCCCAGGCCCAGCTCTTGGATTTCAAGTATGTTTGGTGGGAGGGTGACAACCTGTCCTCAGTGTCCCTAAGTGGTTCCTGGCCTTTTCACCACGAAAGGCCTCTCTGCTTTTTTGTTTGCTTGGTTTGGTTTGAATTTGCTCTCACTCTAGACAGATTTTTACCTATATCACCTTTCCTCTGCTATAGTCTTCCTGCTGTGATTTGAATAAAAATGGCCCCCATAGGGCCATAGAGGGTGGCACTATCTGAAAGTGTGGTCTTGTTGGAGGAAATACGCCACTAGGGGCAGTCTTAGGAGCTTCAGCAGTTCAAGCCAGGCTGAGTGGGCTCACTGTGTCTTCCTGTGGCCTGAAGATCTAGGTGTGGATGTCTCAGCTTCTTCTCCAGCACCATGTCTGCCTGTATGCCGCCATGCTTCCTGCCACGGTGATAGTGGACTAAGCCTCTGAAACTGTGAGGCGGCCTCAGTGAATGGTTTCCCTTCTAAGAGTTGCTGTGGTGATGCCACCTCCATACAGCAACTGGAACCCTAACTAAGACATTCCTTCTTATATATTTATTTACAACACAAAAATAGAATGCAAACAAACACAAAGCTTAATGTTGAGTAACACCCCCCCCCCCCAGCTAGCGAAACTAGTTCTATCCCAAAGACATTTGCTCTTTCATTTTCTGTTTCTTTGATTTTTTCACCCTTCCTTCTTTGTTTCCTGAGCTGGATAACGGAGTTAACCTTGACTCCTCAGGGCCAAGGATCTCATTTATAATCAACCCATGTGGATCAAACTCAAATTCGATTTGCAAAGTGGTTCTGTTTCTTTGAGAATGTTTTAACTTAGCGTCTCCTGATGGGGAAGCATTTGTCCCAGTCACTCTGATTGTTTCAAACCCACTGCCATTTCCTGACTAAGCATGGCTTTTGCACCTGGGGTTTAGACTATATTTCTTTAGTTGACGTGCTCAATCGGACTGTCTCTTCCACACTACAGTTCCTGTTTGTCACCATCTTGTTTTCTAGAGAACATCACAATCAGCTGTTAGCTTTTACCTATGCCTTTCCTAACAGGGAAAGCTTCAGAGCTGTCTAAGGTGTGCTGGATCAGACTCACACTCATATTCTGGCAAGGAAGGCCCTCCACTCTCTGGATTCTGCAGCTAGACTGCATTTCTGTGCTGTCTCTGACATTGGTGTTCTAGCCACTCTTGACTATTGGCAGCTGTCCACACTGCCCGTTCTCTGCTGTCCCCTACCTCCCTTACACATGCCCTCTAACTACATTCTCTCCCACTTTCCGTGCCACCCATCTGTAGGTCTCTAGTCACATTTGAAAGAAATTGCTTTGAAAAAAATCTTTATTTCTGACTTCAAACAGCTAAACTAGGCTGTATCGCTCTTTTGCGTCTTTGCCTGTCTACACTCTTCTCACTCTTCTTCATCCTCATCCTCAACTCAGCTCTTACCACCTGACACTTGCTCTCCTGTCACTGGTTTACTATCTGTGCATATCATAAGACCATGGTGTGAATGTTCCTTTAAACACAGCTATAGCTGCATCTCAGAACATGAGCTGTTTTCATTCAATTCCAAAATACTTTTTATCATTTTCTTTCTTTTTTATTTTTATTTTTATTTTTTTACTTATCTATGAGTTAACACATAGTATTTTATTTTCAAACATTTAGGGACTTTCCAGAGAACTTTCCATTTGCACATTGCTAATTTAATTCCAGTGTGGTGTCAGAGAACATTTTGTTTGAGATTTATTTTATGGTACAGGCTACCATGATAAGTATTTTAGGAGTACTTGAAAGGTGGGTATTCTGATGAAATCAGGTGAAATATTCTATAAATATCATTAATTCATGTTGATTGGTACTATCATTTATTACCTACTTAGTCCTAAATTTTGGGCTTTATTTCATCATATCTTCCATGGTTTCCTGAGAAACACTACTTCTAAGTAAGGATAAGAAAAATATTTACCTATATTGCGTTTTAATCCTTTTATTGAAAATTTTTAGTATGTCATTTTGTCATCCATTTGACATTTATTTTGGTATTTAATGTAAGGTAGGTGTTAAGAGTCCTTTGATAAACAATCTTTTCCCCTTCTAATTAGATAACACAAACATTTTAAAATTAATTCATTCATTTTTACATTTCAATAGTTATTCCATCCTTTGTATCCTCCCATTCCTCCCTCCTTCCTGCTTTCCCCCTACTCCCCTCCTCTATGACTGTGACTGAGGGGGGCTCCTATCCCTGTATATTCTCATAGGGTATCAAGTCTCTTCTTGGTAGCCTGCTATCTTTCCTCTGAGTGCCACCAGGCCTCCCCATCCAAGGGACATGGTCAAATATGGGGACCAGGGTTTGTGTGAAAGTCAGTCCCCACTCTCTGCTCAACTGTGGAAAATGTCCTGACCATTGGCTAGATCTGGGTCCAGCTTGGATGTTTACTGCATGTATTGTCCTTGGCTGATGTCATAGTTTGAGCAGGACCCCTGGGCCCAGATCTGCCCATCATAATGTTCCTCTTGTAGGTTTCTAGGACCTTCTGGATCCTTCTATTTCCCCATTCTCCAATGCTTCTCTCACCTAAAGCCCCAACAAGATGTCCTCCCCTCTGTCCCACTTTCCTGATAAGTGAAGACTTTCATGGGACATGCCTCTTGGGCTAGTGTCCAGATATAAGTGAGTATATACCATTTGACTCTTTCTGCTTCTGGGTTAACTCTCTCATTATGATCATTTCTAGTTCCATCCATTTGTCCACAAATTTTGGAAATTCCTTGTTTTTAATAGCTGAGTAGTATTCCATAGTGTAAATGTACCACAATTTCTTTATCCATTCTTCTACTGAGTAACACTTAGGCTGTTTCTATGTTCTGGCTATTATGAATAAGGCCGTTATGAACATGGTTGAACATATGTCCCTGTTGTTAGCTGGAGCTTCTTCTGGGTATATTTCAAGGAGTGGAATAGCTGTGTCTTGAGGAAGCCCTATTCCCAGTTTTCTGAGATAGCACCAGATAGATTTCCAAAGTGGTTGTACTAGTCTGCATTCCCACCAGCAATGAAAGAGTGTTCCTCTTTCTCCACATCCTCGCCAGCATGTGGTGTCACTTGAGTTTTTGATTTTAGTCATTCTGATGGGTGTAAGATGGAATCTCAGAGTCGTTTTGATTTGCATTTCTCTGATGACTAACAATGTCGAACATTTCCTTAAGTATTTCTCAGCCATTTGATATTCCTCTGTTGCGAAGTCTCTGTTTAGTTCTGAGCCCCATTTCTCAATTGGGTTATTTGGTTTGGTGGTGCTTAATTTCTTGAAATCTTTATATAGCTTGTATATTAGACCTTTGTCAGATGCAGGGTTAGTGAAGATCTTTTCCAAGTCTGTAGTCAGTTGCTTTGTTCTGTTGACAACGTCTCCTGCCTTACAGAAGCTTCTCAGCCTCATGAGGTCCCATTTATTAACTATTGACCTTAAGGCCTGGGCTGTTGGTGTTCTGTTCAGGAAGTAGTCTCCTGTGCCAATGTGTTCCAGGCTCTTCCTCATGTTTTCTTCTAACCGATTTAGTGTCTCTGGTCTTATGTTGAGGTCTTTAATCCACTTGGACTTGAGTTTTGTACATGGTGACAAATATGGGTCTAATTGCATTTTTCTACATGTAGAAATCCAGTTAGACCAGCATCATTTGTTGAAGATGCTATCCTCTTCCCATTGAATAGATTTGGCTTCTTTGTTAAAAATCAGGTGACTATATGTGTGTGAATTCATATCTGGATCTTCAATTTGATTCCATTGATCAACCAGCCTATTGCTGTGCCAGTACCATGCTGTTTTAATTACTATTGCTCTATAGTACAGCTTGAGATCAGGTATGGAGATTCCTCCTGAAGATCTTTTATTGTATAAGACTGTTTTAAATATTCTGGGTTTTTTGTCTTTCCATATAAAGTTGAGAATTGACCTTTCAATGTCTTTAAAAAATTGTGTAGGTATTTTGATAGGGATTGCACTGAATCTGTAAATTGCTTTTGGTAAGATGGCCATTTTTACTATGTTAATTCTCCTGATCCAGGAGCAAGGAAGATCATTCATTCCATCTTCTCATGTCATCTTCAATCTCTTTCTTCAGAGTTTTGAAAATTTTTTTCAAACAAGTCCTTCATTTGCTTGGTTAGAGTAACTCCTAAATATTTTATATTGCTTGTGGCTATCATGAAGGGTGTAGATTTCCTAATTTCTTCCTCTGTCATTTGTATATAGGAAGGCTACTGATTTTTTTGAGTTAATTTTTTATCCAGCCAATTTGCTGAACATGTTTATCAGCTGAAGGAGTTCTCTGGTGGAATTTTGGGGGTCACTTATGTACACTATCATATCATCTACAAATAGGGATAATTTGACTTCTTCCTTTCCCAATTGGATCCCCTTGATCTTCTTGTGTTGTCTTATTGCTCTGGCTAGAACTTCAAGAACTAAATTGAAGAGATATAGAGATAGTGGGCAGCCTTGTCCGGTTCCCGATTTTAGAGGAATTTCCTTGAGTAGCTCTCCATTGAATTTGATGTTGGCTTGCTGTATCTAACCTTTATTGTGTTTAGATGTGTGCCTTGTATCCCCGATCTCTCCAACACAAGATAATACAAACTTTGTTGTGTAGCTATCATACATACACAGTCACACACACACATAATCACGCATGTGTCGGGAATTTATCTTACACCATATTTTATTTAACTGAATTGTTAGTCTTACTCCAGTATCATTCAGTCTTGGATTTTGCACCTTGATAACACATGCTGGTGTCTGAGGGACGCTCTTTCTCTGGCTTCTCTGGCTAAAGGTACTTGGCCGTTCCTCCAGATGGCTGTGGCTTGATGCTCATTCCTATGTCAGTTTCTTTTAAGGCTCTGGCTTCTTTGCTTATGCTTTCCTGCCCTGTTAACAAACTGTCTGGCATATGGCTGCCCAACTAAAATACTTTAAGATGTTTTCTAGAGGAAGTTTTAGATGCCGCTCTATGACGTTAGGATCAAGGACCCGTCCTGTGCAGGATGTAAGCTTTCACTGGTATATGGCAGCCAGGTCTTCTCTGGGCAATGATGAGCAAGACTAAAGACTTCACTGATATCTACAGGATGTGGAAATCATCTATGTCTTATCGTGGCAACCTCTCTCCTCATTCGGCTTCTTCACCAATCATGGGTTCTTTAGCCCAGCTGAGAGTTTGCTGGACTGCCATTTGGAAAAAAGGGTTAGTAATCTAAACACAGTACAGATGGTGGCCAGGTGGCTCAGCTAGTGCAAGAGATGCCTGAAACGACATTGACCTAGACTTGAAAGGATCTTTATAGATGAGGCAAGGGAGAGCGCCCTCAGAGCTTTGATCATCTTAGCAGCTCCAGGTGGCTAGTGGGGAAGGTAGAGCTGGTGTCCACGTGTCCTAACTTCTAGTTGAGGGGTTTGCTTCCTACTTGACCTTGGATTAGCATTTCTGACGAGGGTGGATACTCTCCATCAATACACTTCTCTTGTGGATCCTTGGTGTTTGCTCAGGATCTGCTCAAGTGAGTTATGTTCACGGCATTCTGATTGCACTTTTACTAGCGCTTTCAGCCAAGCCCCTGCTTCAGCCAGGTTGGAAAGTATCTCATTGGGTTGTGAAAGTCAAAGTGTTGCTGCCAAACTGATACTATTGTTACAAGGCCAATAAAAAAGGGTGTAGGCTTCCTATAGGGATAACCAATTATTCATGGGCCATGGAAAATAACATCAAGACTCCCAGTAGTTTAAATGGAGACAGGAATTCTCAGAATTGATTGATAAAAATCTGAAATCTTGGTCCTTTTCTTTCCTCAAAGACACAAGAGACTGTTGCTTTTCATTAGCTCCCTCGTTGGAGATAATGATTGGTAAATTATATTTGAGAAGGTGACATGTATCACTAATGAATGAACTAAAGATCTCTATGTGCATGGAATGTGTATGTCCTGTATAACATTGTGTAGCATACCATATAACATATCCTTCCTGTACTAATTAACTTCCCATTGTTATAACTCGGTGACTCAACAAGAGCAAAGATTTATTTTGGCTCACACTTTCAGAGACTTTAGAATATGGCTGCCTGGCCCTCCTGTCTTTGGACCAGCTTCAAGGCAATACATCATGGTGGAAGCATATGGCAAAGATGCTGCTCATCTCAAAATCACCAGGAAGTAAGGAGAGAAACGAAAGTGAATGGGTCCCAATACCACCTTCAGGCATAGCGCTCCAGTGACCTAATTTCCAGTAGGACCTGACTCTTAAAGGCCACTGTTAACATATTACTGGTCTAAAAAGCTTTTTCTTTCTGCCTTCACGGTCGACAATTATTGGTTTTTACCATATCAAGACATCTGATGCTAAAATTCAGCCTCCAATTCCTTCTTACTCCACTCTCCACCAGGTACTGGAGACATTGTGTTTGGAGGCTTGAGGCAGCTTGGACTTGAACTGCCTTCTGCTGGGAGCCTAGTCTGAGTTGCCATTAGTTCTGAAAAGAAAAAAAAATGAATCCAGTATATTGACGGTGGCACAAAAGATTCCACCTTTTTGTTTGGCCATTTTCCATAGGATCCTGATTCATATCTGATCTCAGCATGCTCTGTGTGTTTCCCCACATGCTGGGACAGGCTGCTTTTGAAGGCAAGACACAGGAGTGGAAAGAAGAGGCTCACTTCTATATATCATCATTTGTACCTTGATGCTCTCCCCAAACGGGGCTAAGTGCCCTCATAAGGGACCAGCTTCAACTCTAACCACTCTCTCAGTCTTAGGAACCTCTTCCATATGTATAAAAATACAGCTGTCATCCAATCTGGGACCTGTCTTTTATGGTTCCAGAAAGACACCTTCCCTTACCCTTTTGATGTTCTTTGAGTCCTTGGCAGAAGGCTAGCTTATAATTTTTTAATTAACGTCTCTATTTGAAAAGGTGGTGACAACTGAGCTCTAGGCTGCTCTGGTTTATCACATGCTCTAGGACAGGTTTAGGTTGGATTTCTATCAGGTCACAACATGAAGTCAAGATCTGTGATAATCTCATTATTCTCAGGAACAGAGTGGCATTGAAATAACGAGACACCCCAGGCCCCACCACACCCAGCGTCTTTTGCACAATGCCCTTGGATTGACGTTTCTCACCGCTCAGTTGGGACATTAAGGTTTCATGAAGTTGGTTACTTGCCTTGCAAGAGATCAGCTTTCACTTTGGCAATGACTGATATTTTGACTCACTTAGGCAAATAATTTAGACTATTTACAGTTCCAGGGGATTTTGCCACACTTAACAAACGTTGGCTTGATCTGTCATGAGTGCATCCTGAAAGGCGAGCATCACCTTCCTCAAATGCAACACACAGAGAGGTCAAAGTTATCCACCTAGCAAGTGGGAGTAGCTCTTGAGCATAAACCAGTTTCAGGAAGGTTTATGGTGTGTCACTGCATACAGCTAAGATGTCCAAGAGGCTGAATGGCATCTCTCTAAGTTTGAATCAAAGCTTTTTAGTGGGGAATCATCCTTGATGGTCTTGTACTACAGCCTCCTGCCTCGGGTCTCCTTGATAAGCCCAGTACAGACACTCTAAATCAATGGTTCTCAACTCTAGGCCACGACCCCTGTGGCAAACCTCTATCTCCAAAAATGTTTACATTATGAATCATAACAGTAGCAAAATTACAATTATGAGATAGCAACAAGAATAATTTTATGGTTGGGGGTCACCACAACATGATAAACTGTCTTAAGAGGTTGCTATATTAGGAAGTTGAGAACCATTACACTAGATACTCTCAGTTTATGGATGGGCTCTCAAAGTGAATATTACTAGACAATAAATGGTATAAGCAGTTTAGATAATGACATCTGATGCTGTCATCTCTCTCTTAAAAGTCATAGAGATACCTCAAACTTTGAGGGGTATTTTTCAGAATTTAGGACATTTAAAATGTTTTTATGGATTTTTAATGCAATTTTCTCTACTTTGTTGAACATATAGAATGTTATAGCTTTTAATATCCTAATGTACTAATTCTTTCATCTGTGTCATGTTTGGCTCTATTTATACTAACAACGCCCTCCATCATGGGTTATAAATCACTGCTATTTTGCATACCTGGTAATTGTTCCATGCATGGCCACTCTTATGTCCAGGAGAAATAGTTCTGAAGTTTTTCCAATTTCCTTTGGGCTTTTTGGTCTGTGATGAGGATGCTTTCTTACTGTGTATTTTCATTTGGAACTCTTTGTTCAAAATTTGGCTGGGAGAAACCAATACCAAAACCAAACCAAAGCAAAACAAAAAACAACTAACAGGAAATTGCATTTGGCAGCAACTTGGCAATAATAACCCCTTTGTTGCCAGTATCCTTGTTAACAGTGTGGGTGGCTCTGATAGTACTTAATAAATGCATTTTCCTACAAATTCCCAGCAGTATGCTTTAAAAAAAAATGGAGCACAAGCACCTACCCCATTTCTAAGGCAACTGAACTTCACAGCTCGTAGAATAGGGAAGCCAGCATATGCACACAGCAAGCTGCTTCTGTTAGTGATGCTCAGAGCAACATCAGGCTTCCCTGGCACTGTTGCCCAAGTCACAGGTTATACATCGTCACTTGGCCTCTTCTTCCCAGTTGATGTGTCTGTGCACAAAAACCAAGGCCTGCTCCTGTCAGTGCTAACTTTGAGTCATGCTCTGTACCGGGATGTTCATATTCATGATCTCATTAGGTCTTCACAGGTCTTGGAAGCAGGTTGCAGACTAGAGTTAGGTAAAAGATGGGGCACGACCTTCATTAGTTCCAGCACTTGGAGGCAGAGGCAGATGGCTCTCTATGAGCTTGAGGCCGGCCTTATCTACATGGTGAGACTTCTGTCTCAATAAATAAATATTTTAATTAATTAATTGAGGGCAAGTCCTTGCTCAGTTTGGGCAGCTGCAATGATGGCAGTGCAAGGTAGTCTGGAAGATGTGTCTGATGCCAAAGCCACTATTGTCCTGGGCACTATGATGACTTTTCCAAGACCAGACACTCCCAGACTTAACTTGTCTTCAGGTCCTGCATACCTAGAGGGATCCTTGCATATCTGCTTGCCTCACTATGTGCATCTTCTGCCCAGCATTGGAACACTAGAAATATAGAGAAGAGGGAAAGTGTTTTCTTCTCTGCCTCAGTTCTGGGTGATGCTATGTAAAAAAAACAAAAAACAAAAACAAACAAACAAACAACAACAACAACAACAACAACAAAACCTCCCAAAGGCCTAAGTAAACTGTATGGACATTCTGTGCCCATCCCAGTTCTGAATAATGACACAGAGGCTTATATTAATTTATAATAGCTCTTGTCCTTAGCTTACTCTTGTTCCCAACTAGCTCTTATATCTTAAATTAACCCATTATGTTTTTCCACGTGGTTTATTACCTCTCAGTCTCTAGTCCTGGCACCCACTTTTCCCTCAGTGTCTGGCTGGTGACTTCTGCCTCTCAGCTTCCTTTCCCAGAGTCCCTATCTCTGCCGGAAGTCCTGCCTATTCTCTCCTGCCTTTGCTACAGGCCGCTCAGTTTCTTATTTAATCAATTGGAAGGTGATGGGTGCTGCTCCGGTTCCACCACTAGCTACCTATGAGTTAAGTAACTCATTTCAAATGTTGCAAGGGGAGTCACATTTAAACAGTCCAAGGTGTCTAACAGATGGAGGAAAATGTTTACAAAATACTGAGGCAGGTGACAATTCATAAAAATTACAATACTCAAGCTCACCTGTTCTCAGCTCTCAGAAATCAGCCTTTGAATAATACAAGGACAGTTTTTATACAGTGCATAAAATATTACCCCAACAAAAATATTTAAGTTAATTTTCATATGCTTTTAATTAAACCGTTTATTTGTGCACAGCATTTTGTGTATTTGAAGACAAAGGCACCTTACAATTATGAATAGCAACAACAAAATATAATACCTTTTCAAAAGCCCATGGCATTGACACAACATTGTTATCTGAAAGTTCACACACTGAGAGTCATACAGTCCCTTTACCAATTGCAAAAGAATCTCAAAGTATTTAAACCAAGTTTGTGATTTTTTTTTCCCACGGGACTGCATTCATGGCTACTCTTGGTCACATGTAGCCTGTGGGCTTGTAGGTTGGTCACCCTGTATGATTGCTCTTCAAAATAATTTATTATTTCTAACTTTGGTTACTCCTTGTAGATCTGTTTATCCTAGTTTTAAGTGGTATACTCCTAAGGATAAATGTGTATTATATAAATCATTTGACTTTTACATACCTTTATAGCTTTCTCACATATACTATTTCTCAGTAGAGGTGTCTACAATGATGTATTTGGTCTGTATTTTCTGATATATTTTTCTAGGTCTAGGTTTTTTTTTATTAATTTATTCATTATACATCTCAGTTGTTAGCCCATCCCTTGTATCCTCCCATTCCTCCCTTCCTCTCGCTCCCCCCCCTACTCCCCTCCCCTATGTCTGTGACTGAGGGGGACCTCCTCCCCCTGTATTTGTTCACAGGGTATCAAGTCTCTCCTTGGATTCTAGGTCTAGGTTTTAAAAATATTTATTTAGTTTTTAGAAGTGTGTGTGTGTGTGTGTGTGTGTGTGAGAGAGAGAGAGAGAGAGAGAGAGAGAGAGAGAGAGAGAGAGAACATGTGCTCACATGTGTCTATGTTCACATGAGTTTAAGTGCCCACAGAGACCAGAAGAGTGCATCATATCCTCGGTAAAAGTACCTATGAGCCACCAATGGGTGCTGGCAAGCAAAACTCACGTCCTCTGCAAGAGCAGCAAGCGCTCTTAACCGCTGAGCCATCTTCTGAGGCTTACATCTAGAATGTCACAGCTATTCTCTTTCAGTCCCTTCAAGATGTGGTTCATCAGGTTGGTGAAATGCTCGCCTTGCAAGCATGAAGACCTGAGTCTGATCCCTAGAACCCATGTAAGAACTCTGAGCATAGTGGTACATGCCACAAGCTGCATGCTTGCAATTCCAGTGCTGGGGAGCTGGAGACAGGGAGATCTCTAAGGCTTATTTGCCAGCCACACTAATCTACTGGTGACCTTCAGGCCAAGAGAGACACTGCCTCAAAAAGCAAGGTCGATGGATTGAGAAAGCTATCTGAGGCTTTCCTCTCGTCTCCATGCATGTGCACGCAGACCTACCAGTAACTCCTCCCAACACACAAGTACTCCTGCAAACACACATGCGGGCGAGCGTGCGTGTGTGCGCACACACACAAATACGTACCATCTTCTTGCTTCAGTTGTTTCTTCCAGGAAGTCGCCAGCTTTCAGTGTAACTGTTGCTTCTTTGAATCTGATCAGATCTCATCTCCACCTCTAGTTCTCATCCTTGGTAATTTAAAATTTTTCTCTCAGTTTTTGATTCTACTGTGTTTTTTCCTTGTTTTGTACACAACACTCCAATTTTGCAGCGCTTCTTGGGTATGTATTAATGAAAAACTCTTTGCCTGTTCTTTAAATAATGCTCCACCTGTTTCTTCCTCCCTCCCTCCCCCCTCTGTGTTTGTGTGTGTGTGTGTGTGTGTGTGTGTGTGTGTATGTGTGGTCACTTTATTCACTTTTCTATGTCTCTTTCTGCTAAATTCTTGACTTTTCCATGATCTAGCTGGGACAGCTGCTGAGGCCCAGGACCTCTGCTTCTGGTTTGTCTGGTGTGTGCCTTGGAGGATGGCAAATGCTTCAAGGAGAAAAGTAAGGGAAAATGGTGGACTTGGAAGTCTTTTCTTTATTTTGGGGTTTTGCTGTGGAACGTTGACTCTGAAGTATTTCCAGGCAGATTGCAGTCTGTTGCCATTGAGCATCTAACTTTGTATTTTATCCAGTGAAAACAGTCATTATCTCAGCAGAGCGGTTGAACTGAGCCAGCAATGAAAGTTTCTTCTCCATAACATATAGCAGATTTCCAATTGTTTGTTTTTCTTTGGCTTCATTTAATTTATTCAGATAATGAGATATATATCACTGAAGCCACAGTACTGACATTTAATTGAGAGAAATTGGGCTTCCATCCCAGGACCAAGATGAAACTCTCTGTGAGAATGGCCTGCCTGAGGTAAATTCACAGTCTGTAAAATGGGCTGATTGCTCTGTCTCCTCAATTGTCAGAGCCACTGAAAATACTTAGAACAAAGAGGAAATGGAGTTTTTCAATAAAATGACCTTGTTCCTTATTCTTCACTTTTTTTTTAATAGGTTAGCTCCATGTGGGAATTGGGAAATGAGCTCTTAATTAAAATCCTGCTTTGGCACCCAGCAGCGCCATCACTTTTGCACAGTGTCATCGTGTCTGCATTTGTCATCTTCCACTGTCAGAAAGAGCTGAGGGAAGGGAGCAGATGGCCACTCAGCGTGCAGCAGGATCCCATTGTGGAATGCACCAAACTTGAGCCATTCCAACAGGCCTGGCTCCATGCAGCATTTGGAAGCAATTCCGAGATGTTTTCTATGAGGAAAGACAATGCCTCTTGTCTGCAGAGATGACTCTTACATGCCTTGGTCACCTGCGCCCATTTTGAAATGCCACAGAATTAGAAGAGTAGACTCACACCTGAGCCCTGCTCAGCACACAAACAGGTGAGCTGTTAATAGACGTATCTTGGTCATCTCAGCAAGCCAAAATTGAGTCAACGGGTTTTTTTTTCTAGGTTAACCTAATCTAAAAATAACACTTTCATCTCTCATTAATAGGCTAGTTGTTATCTAATGTTTTTGCTGTGGGTTCAGGGACCCAGAATAAATCATTCTTTGATTATAGGGTGGGCCCAGCTTTGCTGACTCACTCAGAATCGGCCTGGGCACAGAGACTGATCTGGCTTGGGTCTCAGCTGAAACAGTTCACTGAGCCCTGGGCTCTTTTCTTTCCTATGGGGGAAGGTAAAGTAACCCTGAGTTTGTCTAGCAAGAGGCAAAGTGTAGCTAGAGCAAAAGGGAGATCCAGCACCTGAAGAATACTCCTTCCCTGTTTTTGGGCACACTCACAGGTTTTAGCTTCATTACTAACCAAGTTCTAAACTAGAGGAGAAAGTCAAGGTGCCCAGCGGATTTGTACCTGCAATGGTCCACATCCTGGCTCTCTCATATCACTGGGCTTCCAGTCATTTCCAAATCTCACCAGGCTGGGCATCTTCCTACTTTGATAATTCATGTTTCAAGAGGCATATCAGAGTATCCTGTCACTATAATTTTACTTTGAAACTATACAGGTAAGAAAGAAAGTTTAAGAAGTAGCTTTTGCAGTGACTTAGTTCAGCCTTGAGAAAAGAAAAGAGTGGATGTTAATAGGATTTGGTCTATTTTATGGCACAAATGGGCTTGTTGTCCATCAAAAGAGGAGACACTGCTTCTGATATCAGGGTTCAAAAATGATGGCCAAAAGTTCCTGGGGCCTTTTGTTGTTGCTCTGGCTGTTTGTTTTTAGCTATACTGGGTGGGGGGTTAAAATTAGGGTCCAGTACATGCTCAGTAAGTACTCTACCACTGAGATATATATCCTCAGCCCCTTGTTTGTTTGTTTTTGAAGTTCTGACAAAGAGTCTCACTGCATTGGTCAGGTTGACCTTGACATTTCTCTGTAGCTCAGGCTGGCCTTGATGTTTTGATCTTTCTGCTTTAGCCTCTGAAGTATTTGGGATTATAGGCCCATGCCATTGTGCCAGCTCTCCATATTTTTTAAGACATTCTTTAAACACCTACATGTAAAGCAGTGACTGTCATTGGTACAAGAGACTCACAAACTTGTGAAATAGATCCATCCTCTTTCTACCTCACACTTTTGCTCGCTGATATCTTGTGTCATGTGGACTCTGTACATTGTCTTCTTTCAATTGTTCCTACTGTCACTGTTTGTAGCATGAATACCCCCAACTGTTGGGTTGTGGCCAGAACATCAAAGTCTTGGTGTGCTCATGGCAACCTGTATCTGAGGACATTCATTAGAAGGAGGTGAAGATGTCACATCACCAGTGTTCCTCAAAAAGGGTTGGTACATACCACATGTACTGTGTCCAGTGTAGCTAACTCTCCAACCTAGGCAATCAGTCCACTTATGGATCTGAACTAAACAAACAAACAAACAAACAAAAAACCACCATCCATCCAATTCTGGCTTAGGTCCCTTCTGACACCTGCAAGGGCTTAAAATGTTCTGAGGTTCATGGGAATCTGCCTACTAACTCCACTATCTTTTTACCATGCTATGGTCCCTGTAGAATAGAAAATTGAAAGCCATCCAGCATCCAGTCATGGTTTAGAGTGCCAACATGGTTAAATACTAAACAACCGCACCAAGAAACCTGGAAGAGATGAGGTTATGGAAAAGCATGGGCAAAGGTGAAGGCCATGTGCTGGATTTACCCAGTGGATTCTTCAGAGCAAGTTGGTTTCTGCGATAGATAATAACATCAGGATCTAGAATCATGTAGTAGACAAACCTCTGGGCATGTCTGGGCAGGGGTTTTTGAGATTGAGTGGAGGTGTGAAGATCTTTCCCATGAAGTGTAAGTAATAGTGCCCGTAGGCTATGGACCCAGAAGTGAATAAAATGGAGAAAGCAATGAAAGCACCAACATGTATGACTCTCTGAAGATTCAATGTGAGCTGCCTCGCATTCTTCACACTGTGCTTTCTCACTATGATGGATGTGCCTTCAACCAGTGATCCCAAATAAACCCTTCCTTCCTTCCTTCCTTCCTTCCTTCCTTCCTTCCTTCCTTCCATTGCTTTTCTCAGGTATTTTGTCATAGCAATGATAAAAGTAACTAGTATGGTTACTCATCTTTGGCGCCTGGATTATTTCAGCTGGGTAAGACTTATTGTGGGTATCAGCCCTGGTCACACTAGAATGTTGACATGGCATCTCTGACCTCCCTAGAGCCCAGCAGCATCCTTACTCTACCTCAGATATGTCAACCCAAGTGTCTTCAGTCAGGTAGCTGAGGACCAGTGCTTTAGAGGGAAGTGATTTGTGGATGAGAGTAGAATCTTTACATTTACACTGATACATCAGACTGCTGCAAATTATCTGCGAATTCTCCAGTAACAGGCAGTAAGAATGTTATGAATGGATGGTCAAAATTCCCTCCTGGGTGCACAGATTGTACTTCTTGCCTGTGGTTAGCCTGCCATTGGTTTTGAGGCAAGTATGTGAGTCTTGAATAGGGTATCTGTTTTGTTGGCATGTGCATGAGTACAGCGGTTGTGCTACTCTCTTTGGATTCCTCACTCACTGTTTAAATTTACTTGACCTCACCCACTCCTAACTGAGTACTTGTAAGTAATTACTGGCAGCAAACTATGAGACCTTGACTTAATATTATCTAATGTGTTTGGAGATCAAGCCGTGGTGATTTCAGAATCTGAACATTTCATTGTCTGGTCTGGGACAAATTTAGGTGAAGAAAAATCTCTCTGGCTTCATTAAGTGTTGGAAGGACCCTGCTGTTTGAGGTTGCAGTCCTCCTAGTCCAGATAACCTTTTTGAGTTTGGCGTTAGATGGAGGACTCCCTCTCCCCAGCAGGGCCTCCTGCTCTCACCTGACCTCATCTGGAGAGTGTCTTTAGACATAGATGCCCCTAATCATATTTGATATATGGCCCTTGACACAGCTCCCTGCTAGCTCTCCCCTCCCTGACCCTATAGAACAATTAGAATAATTAGGTACTGTGTTCCCATTCATACGGTAGGAGAATGCTGCTTAATGCAGATCAAGCATCCTTGAAGTGCCTAGTTCCAACCAATTAAGTCCACCTATCCCGGAAGCTCCCTCTCACTGCCCAAGCATTATATAGCCTTTGTTCTTCCCAAATAAAGTTGAACTACCTCCCTGAAATGATTCCTGGAGGGTCATTCTCCATTGTGCTCACAGCCTTCCATGCCCTGCACCTCACCTTCTGCTCCTCCTGCCTTCTTGGTCTGGTGGCCAACACCTCTTGGGAAGAGGAGACCCACAGTTAAGGAAGCTGGCTGAGTCTGGTTGTGCAGAAATGCCTTACTATGTGGAACAAGAAGGTTCAGCCTGGAAGCTAGAAGTACACCCTGGGAAGACAGACCTTGTTTTCTCAGGGAACGAGGCAGAAGCAGGAGGGAGACTTCTGTGAACTCCAGAAAGGAGTGCTAGCATCCAGAGCTGTGCTATGTTCTGAGCTGCAGCTGGCTGTGGGCAGAGGAAGCCGGGAATAAAGAGCCCTGTGAAGATCTGGTTGGGAGGCTTGAGTGCGTTTTCTCTGAACTTCCCTTAGCTCTTATATCCCTGAAGCTGTTAGATTCATCTAGACCAAAGTTTCCCAGAGATTGGCATGGGAATGGAGGTGTGTGTGTGTGTGTGTGTGTGTGTGTGTGTGTGTGTGTGTGTGTGTGTGTGTGTGTGTCCGTCCTCCTGGCTTTATCCTCCTAATCAAGTATGATGTCTTGGGCATGGAGGAGCCCTGCCCCAGGCTAAACCAAAGGGACCCTGACTAGGTCCCAGAAGAAGGCAAAGTGACCCTGTTTCACCTGGACCAGTGCCTGAGCCCCTCTTTACCTTCTTCTCCCCAGGCACAAAGTCTTTTCTTTACTGCTCAGCTCTGCTCACTCAGCTAATGCAATCCCAGGACTGAGTGCTTTTGCATTAGAGGGTAATTTATTGTCATCAGCATTGTCCTTGATCGTACTAAGATGCTGAAGGAGAGGAGTGGAACAAGGTGGACAGAGTAGATGTGAGTTGGAGCAGATGCCTAGGACTCTGGGTTGTGGACACTGAAAGCAAGCAATAGGCAGGGAAACAGGAAGAAGGTGGCAGGGGTGGGAGCTGTAGCTCTCTGCAGATTGCAGTCTGTACTCCGTGGCTTCAAGCTAGTAAACATATCCCACCAGGAGACCCTGTCGTGCCATCAGGGTCATGTTTTATTCTTGTCTTCATCTGCCGAGGACCCAGAGCTTCCCATTGGCTCTCTGAAGGAATGTTTTGGAACCCTTCTAAATCGAGGTGGGTGGGACCTCCCTACCACACTCAAGCCTGGATATTTCTGCAGCTTGCCTTTAGATGACGTCAAAAGACCGCCTGCACTTAGTGGGTCTGCTTTTCTGCCTATGTGCTCCAAGTGATGACTGTTCAGTTCAGTTTGTTTTGTTTGATGAATGAAGATTTGGACTGTGTTGTTCTTTCCTGTCACTACCTCAAAGACTTTAATCAAAGGTTATTTGGAAATAATGCCGGCTAATTAGTGTTTATGATGCAACAAGAGTGACTCTCCCTTAGTGGTGCTTTAAACCTTTCGCCTGAAACCCAAACACGCCACTCTCAAGCATTAATTGTTAAGAAGGATGAAAAGTCTCCCAATCATTTGCTGGGCGGAGGCCTCATGTAGATAGAGCAGCAGGACCCCACAGGCTGGCACAAGGCAGGCCTGTAGCTGCAGATCTATTGCTCCCAAGCATGCTGTGCACCGAGAGCTGGCGGGTGACGTGTCTGATCTCTAGCAAGCTCATTATCCAGAACCCTAAAAGCTCAGCTGACTTGCAGAGGCTCTTTGTCATAGTCACGGAAACCACAAAGTAAAATCTAGCAAAAATCAAAGCCCCTTTTTTGAAATCAAAGCCCCTTTTTTGAACTGTAATTTTTAAGGTAAAGTGTTTCCAAAGCATGTTTTCTTTTACACATGTTTGCATTTGTTCATGTTTTTAAATAAGGGACCTTTTCTGTTTTATCCAGGTCACATATTCATTTAGTATCTACTGTGTTCTAAAGACATAGATACAAAATATGAAGAACATGTTCCTCCTACCATGAAAGGAGGAGCAGCCCAGAATCAGAAACACGGGAGACATGACAATAGCATCAACGGTTTTGACAGTTGTTTATGTTAGTAACATGGAGATAGATAAGGAGGAGGAGCCAGGGAGGGCTCAGTAGCAATAACTTCAGGGAAGCCAACGAGGCACGTGGGCATTGGGGAACACTGCAGTGTAGACAGCTCAGAGCCTGGCCTCTACCCATATCACAATTACTGGGTAGCATGGCAGTCTCTCTATCCACAAAGAATATGGGGCCAACCTAGTCAGTGTATCCCGACGCTGAGACTAGATGGTGGTAAACTCTGCATTTCCTATGTTTTTGCTCCACACACATGGCTATGACAATGTTTACTCTCTATAATTAAGGACAATAAGATTAATGATAATCACGAATGATTAAAACAATATACTGCAATATAAGTTTTCTAAAAGTTTCACTTATTTATTTATTTTTTAAGAGTTTTATACTTAGTATTTTGGACTGCATGTGGTAGCAGGTAACTAGAACCTCAGAACTGAAGCCTTCGCCTGGAGGAGAGCCCTGCAAAGACCGTCTACCTCTGAACTGAAGCCTTAGCCTGGAGGAGAGCCCTGCAAAGACCGTCTACATATAAGCAGATGCAGTGAGCTTGCCTCTCCTCGGTACCTGGCTAGCTAACCCAATCTGCCCAGTTTTTGGAACTCTGTTTTTCACTTATCATTTCTCCTGAGTCCATCTCATGCTGACATGAACTTGTCTCAACGTCATCTGTTATCTATTCTAAGCATATTGTCACCTATTCTGAGTGCAACAAAAATCAACCAACCTAAAGCTTTTATGTTGCCATGTCTAGTGATTTAGACAGAAGTCAAACTCCCTCAATTATCAACGAAAGCAAGGATTTGTAATTAAATTAATAATTGAAGTGAAATACAGGAATTGTTAAAAAAAAAAAACATTTAAATGGAACCAGTTGTCTTAAAGCCTCATTAAGCTTGGTAAGTACTTACTTTCAAATGAACAAAAATGTTATTTAATTTTTCTCAAGAGATGCATACTGTATATAAACATTAACTTCCTGTTCTAATATTTGAAATTCTTGAATCTGTTAAACAATTCTCCATTTCTTAAGCAGTTCTATGATTAGGATGTTTTAAGCTGCGCTGCAGAGTGGGCTCAGTGGTTTAGAGCACTGGTTGATCTTGTAGAGAACCCGCATGTGCTTCCCAGTGCCCACACGACTGCTCACCTCCAACTCCAGATCCAGGGACTCTGATGCACTCTTTTGGTATCTGTGAACACCAGGAAGGCATGTGGTACACATACGCACATTCAGGCAGAGCACCATATGCATACAATAATAAAATAAATAAATCTTTAAATGAAAAGACGTTTTGAGCCAGGTGTAGTGTGGCCTGTGCCTGTTAATCCAAACAGCCAGGAGGCAGATGGAGGAGGTTCATACATTCAGTGCTAGACTGGGCTATATAACAAATGCCAGGGAAGTCTTGGCTATACAGTACATTTAAGAGCAGCCTGAAATACACAGAAAGATTCTGTTTCAGAAAAAAATGAATTGTACGAAAATACATCAAGCAGTATGTAAGCCAAGCCCACCCATGCCAGGCTTGGAGCTGAGGTTCTGCATTAACAGCAATAGAATGGCTCAGATGAAGATTTTTTGGGGTTGGTTGATAAAATCACTCATAGGTTTTCCTAAGACCTCGAGCCCATTGAGAATATGGTGGTAGCTATGGATGGATGTGACAACGGTGTGTGCCAGCACAGGACTCACATGCTGCTTAAAGAATTTTTGAATCCCCAGTAACCCAACACAATGCAGGAGTAAGTTATCAGACCTAAAAGGAGGTACAAGCTTCCCTCAGGTGGAGCTGCAGAGCTGCAAGAATGCTCCACATAGGGTTCAGGTGAGGAGCCAGGTCAGGTCAAATCCATGCATCTGTGAACTCTATACAAAAACTAAGTAAATTCGATTAGTGATTTCAAGAGAGGTTTTAGTGGCCAACTGTTAGCCATATATATTTTTTGGGATATACATAGGGGACACATCTAAGTAGGATGTATATGGGATACATATGTGGAATGTGGGAAAATACATAAAATTATATATGCACATTTTCCAAAGTGCTTTTTGCGTTTCCCCTGTACTCTCATAATCAAAATCAAAAGTATTTTTGAAAAGCTACATGCTCTATCCAATATACATGAAGCATTCCGCAGTCCGTGTCTTTGTCATATTATAAAACTTAACAACGTGGATGTGGACGAGCCAGTTTTCTGGGCATTAAAAAAAAAACACCCCTCATCTCTGAATAGTTCTCTTCCCAGTAAAGATCTTACTTTTCACTTGGAGCTTTGACATTTGTGAAGTTCAAATACACATGGGAAGAGACCAAAGGAAATGCCAAAGTATGACGGATTGCTTGGCAGGCTGAAAGATTGGTGCTTTCCTTCTGGGAGATCCTGCGGTCTGGTGATGGGAATTCATGCTTGTCTTCCTTTGGAGATGCGCAGTGACTGGGACTGAGCGGAAGAGGAGTCTACTTTCCTCTTCTTTAATGTTTGAACTAGGTTCTCAAGGAAGAGCAGATGGTCCAGATGAGGCATTCTGGCAGTGGCGTGAGCACTTCATCTAGAAACTTCTACTCTTTGCTCTCTTTTGGGTTCCTTATAATCCAGAAGACACCATTACTCAAGAGGGAAACACAGAAAATTCCAGAGTGTTGCCTCTTTATCGTCCAGTAACTGCACCCGCATCTTAGCCACACTTTTGGCAGAATGACCAGAGAGGTAGGGAATGTTCAGAGAGAGAGAGAGAGAGAGAGAGAGAGAGAGAGAGAGAGAGAGAGAGAGAGAGAGAGAGAGAGAAGAAGAAGAAGAAGAAGAAGAAGAAGAAGAAGAAGAAGGGAGGGAGGGAGGGAGAGAGAGAGAGAGAGATTGAGAATCTGGGCATCACACTGCTTCCCAGAAAGGATGTTGAAACTGTCAGCTGTCATCCATTCCCTGGAGCTGGAGGTGCTGTCGCTGTTCCAGCATGCTCCATCTCAGCATGGCTGAAGAGACCACAGACACAGATGGTCCCTCCTATCTCACATGATCCTGGTGGTAGTGTCCTTCCTGAGTCATCGTGTTTCTTCCAGTACTCTTGGTGCCTCTGTCATTGAACACAGAGAAAATGATGTGTCTGGGGTCCTCCGTGGTTGAATGAATACTCATCCTACTATGGATGTGTCATAGTCATGTTTAAAGGCTCAGAAGCAACCAAATGTGTGGAGGGATTTTTCTTGGCACACAGACAGATGCACATCACAGCTAGAAAGGAAGCACCCCTGCCCACAGAAAGGTTTCTTTCTTTTTCTTTCTTGACCACATTTCCTCCTTGGTCTTTGTCTTTTCTGTTTCCAAGACTTTAGAATACTCATGCTGTCATTGGGGGTGTGTTCAGGAATGGTCTTGCCTGACTATCTAGTTTGACAAATGAGACTTAGAGGAGGCAACTGACTGTTCGTAGTGAGAGCTCTGGTCCTCTGGTGAGGCCTAAACTTGGGAAAAGTTTGACAGGACTGAAGGTTGCTTGGCCAGTGACTGTAATTCTTTCTTCAGATTACACTTCAGTAAATTTCAGGGAAGTTAGGTGCCACCAGGTCATTGGCTCAGCTCCAGAGTCAGACCACACAAAAACTGCTCCAACTCCCTGCATCCAGGGGCTGTTACCAGGCCAGAGGCATGCTGTGAGAGGAGAAGCAGCTCTTTGCACCATTAGGCCCCCAGGTGGTGTTTTCTTCATGAAGGGCTTAGACAGGTCAAGGGATAGTGGTTGAAGACTGCAGGTTACAAAGTGACCTCATGGGGCAGGTTCCTTCTCACTGAAGGGACCTCATTCCCAGCATCCCACTGTGCCTTCTGGCTTCCTGGTCAGATACCCTTCTCCACTGCTGAGTCATTCTTGGAGGTCTCTGTGCAGGAAATCTGGGTGGGAAACTGCTTCTGCTTCTCTGCAAGGTAACTGGAGCCAATTTCCTCATCTCTGGTGTTCACCCATTCATAGAGTGAGACACTATTACAGCCGTCCCTCAGTATGCATGGGTGACTGGTCCCAGGAGCACACAGGCACCAAACTTAAAGGACACAAAATTATATAGTCCTCATAGACCTCCATGCATTTCCCTATGCATTTGAAATAATCTCTGGATGAATTATAATGACTAATACAACATAAATACTACCTAAGTTAAATTATTAAGCAGGTAGTTCCAAGCAAATAGTCCGTCCATACATGTTCTCAAAAAATATTTTAATGATATTTTTATGTTGAGGAAAAGAAAATATAATTTCAAAGTTATTTTTTTTATTTAATAGATTGATTGATGTGAACTAAAACTCTGCTTTGTTTCATGTCTTAGTGTACAAGCAGCACTTATCCTTTACTCACTGCTATGAGGACAGTGATACTAGACCCTGAGGCCACAGAGTTCACTGCAGCGTCTCTGGAAAGCCAAGAAGCAGGTGAAACTTGCGTGTACTCCTGCCTAGACTTGATAGAAAACCGAGGAAGGCAATAGGCTCAGACTTGACGTCTCAAAGAGTGAAACACCACTCTCCTTTCTCAGCCTTCAGCGCTCTAGCCTGGACTACCTTAGGCCCCCTCCCTAGCCACAGGGTTGACTCTAGCTGCCTCGGCCCTCTCTCTTTGTCTCCACTCTTGATTTCCACACTGTGGTGGCATAGCTGCGTGCAGAGCCCAGCATGTCAGCCTTGGCAGAGTGTGTGTCTTTCCCATCGGGATGGGCATAGTACTCCAAAGCCCTACCGAGCAACTCTGATGCCACAGTTCTGCGGAGTAAGCACATAATAGGGTGAGTTTACAATTGCACACAGTTGCCCACACATATGAAAGGATTTTTGTTTGAAAAACAAACAAACAAAAACAACTTTTTCTTCTCAGAAAGTGCTGTTTTGAGCCTCGGAAACAGTGGCCCTTTGCCAAGAAGAATCTATCAGGAACAGGCACATGCTAGACCACATCTAGGCTTTGTTTTCAAGGAAGAGGGAAGAAAGTATATGGAGTGACTTCAAGGATTGCAAAGCCTGAGGATTAACACAGCCAGCACGGCATTCGACATTCTTTACTATTGATTGCTACAGCTGGACTCTTAAGTAAGATGCGTCTCAGAGATGTTAGAGCCTAAGCAAGAGGCAGTGTCCCCAAAATGGTCACACCAAAGCCTTCCTCCCGGCACACTCCCCGACCAGGAATAAGATCCTTAGTTCACCTTTTTCTGCCAGATATGTGCGGTTCTCTTTGCAAATGAAAAGAAGTGGTGCATCTGGTGACTTGGAGGACATATTCTAGTTCTACTGACCCCTCGGAATGCTTGGTTTGGGGCCCATCTGCCCGAGAACTCGGCTGCTGCTCACATGTTCAGGCTGTCCAGTCCACAGCTCCAGGTGAGCATCCAGCCCCAGCCAGCCCCAGCCAGCCCCAGCCAGCCCCAGCCAGCGTCAGCTTCCAACTACATGCAGGGGCCCCTTGGCTACCTGGTACAGCTGTTGTGCTGGCAGACTTCAGCACAGCTGGCATTAAATAACCTCAATGGGGTCATGTCCAGGTGACCTCAGTCTACCTACAGCCAGAGGCCTCAGGACCCCCAACCCTGGGCTGCTGTATAATAGAATATCAAAGCAGTCCGGCACAGTGTCTGGTTGGTTTTCTATAAGTTTACAGAGCTGACCACAATTCTGCTGTGTCGGTATTTCCATTTCCAGACATGACACAGTCGAGTGGAGGGGTGACCTGGCTCAGTGGTCTCAGACAACTTTAGAAACCTCTGGTTGTGTGAAACCACAAGGTCAAATGCCTGAGGGCTGACTTGGCCTCTTACCTCAGCCCCTGGTTGCCCTACTCATTCTTGGGGCTTTTTTGGAGCCTCTTGTCAGAGGATCGCTGAGAAGTACTTGGCTCAGGAAGATTTGCAATCCTATGGCTAGAGTTACTGAGAGACTTAGCTTTATGGTGATGGGCTAGCAATACAGTCACATACAACCTCAGAGGAAGGAGGCAGTGCTGACCCTTTCTTAGGGTTTTCAGAAGGCACTTGTACAAGGTAGAAGGAGAGACATAGCCAAGAACACTCATAACCCAGAGGAACGGGATGTAGAAGTGCTGGCAGGACAAGGTGGCTCTAGGCTCATGACAGTGCTAAGTAAGGCTACCACTAAAGGCTTTTAAAGAGTAGTTGAGAGTAAGCCCCATAGGGTACACGGAGTATATGTGCTGAGGCAAGCTTGTAATGGTAAGGCAGGAAAAGGGCAACGTAGCGTTATTTTGTGCCGATGTACACCTGCTTCTCTCTTGACAGCGAGTGACACAGATCTAAGTGTCCTCACCTTGCATGCACACGGAACTGTGGGTAATATTATGTGTGTTGATTCATTGGCTGTGATAAACATTTCACAGGGAGTAAGGTTCTAAAACCATCACACTCTATGCCTTACGTGTACACAGGTTTTTGTTTGCCACTTGCATTACAACGAAGTTGTGGGGGGAAAAAACAGCTCCAAGAGATGAAACAAACAGATCACTGAGAGACCATTCAAACCCCCAAACAGTTGAATAGCAGGTGGGTTAACCACACTAAATGAAGTTTAGGTTGGGTATGGAATTTGGTGGGGTTTTTTGTTTTGTTTTGTTTAGTTTTGTTTTATATTTTTGGAGTGCTATAAGGACACATGAGCTGAATCATAGGACATTGAGTGGGATTTATATTTGATGAAAAAAAATCCAGGTTTTGGTCTATTTTCTGTTGCTATCACTGAATACCCGAGGCTGGTGGTGAGTAAAGAATGGAAGTTTACATTTGCTCAGGGTTCTAAAACAGAAGTTGGAGAGTATGTCCTGGTAAGGGCCTTGAGGTACCTGAACTCTTAGTGGCAGCAGAAGGGCAGACAGCATATATTGAAAGACAAAATTAAGGGCAGTTCTCGTCCCAAGAGAGTGAGAACTCCCAGGAGAAAAGCAGGAAGCTCTTGTAATGACCTAGTCATTTAAGGGCTTCACTTCCCAACACCACAATAGAACAAACCGTATTAACAAAGGTACATGAGTCTGAAGGAGGCCCATAGTGACGTGCTGGGGTTCCAGATGGTGGAGGTGACAGAACCCGAAGGGCTCCAGCATCCAGATGTGCTTGTTGAAGGGAACCCTGTACTTCAGGGTGCTCCTCTCTAGACCTCGGATTATGCACAGACCATATCAATTTCTAAGCACACGTCAAACACAAAAAAGATTCTTTATTAGGCAAGGCAAAGAGACAAGCTGGCTGAGTCTGAATGGGGCAGAAAAAGCAGCAAACAGCTTAGCAGGCATTCATTTTAAGAGGGGAAAGCGGGGAGGTCTGTGTTAAAATGAGCTAGGATATGCTGGTGAGTTCGGGTTGGATTTTTTAATTAGGTTAATTAAAATGATGAATTCTGATTGCTGGACTTTGACGTTTTGATGTTGGACCTTGGTGGTCAGTCTCAGGGGTGAGTCAGGCATAACAAAGTAGACAAATAAGGAAATAGATCTTGGTGGCTTTTAGGAATGTAATCTAATGGTTTAGGAAGGGAAAGAGAAGAGTAAAGGGCCAAACCTGTTGACATCATGTTTGCCATGCTGGGGCCTGCTAGAGCCCTTCACTGGCTCTTGGGCAGTAGCCACGCCCTTCATAGCGCTGAGCCTCCTGTTAAGAGTCAACACTAGGTAACCAAAGACAGAGATGGAGACAATTCCTTTAAAGTCCCTTTGAAATAAGCTGGGTTAGTTGTTGGTATACTTTGGCTACTATTCTACTTTTCCTACTGCTGGCTACAAATTTTGCCTCCCTGGGTTTGTTCATTTTGTGTGTTCCCTTTCCTGTGTGCATCCCAACCTCTCATAGTCAATACAATTTCTTCAGAGACTGAAAAATTCAAGCACATTTCTTGGCCTGAAAGCTAACATTTAAAATTTTGGGGGGGCATAGAAGTATTGTATAGATCACCAGGGTTTCAGAGTGTGGGATCCTGTGTATGGTGTGTGTGTGTGTGTGTGTGTGTGTGTGTGTGTGTGTGTGTTTTATAGTCCTCATATGTATCAAATTCATAATTAACAATGAGCTCTGGCTTGTAAAAGAGGATTCATTTTTGTATCTGTCTTTCCTGCCTTTGTCTACCAGTTGGACAGAAGACACCCGACGTCCTGCCTGGTCTTTGTGGATGGAAATTTTTATATTCCCAGCTGCACTGAAGATTTTTTTTTCTGGAGAAAGCTAAGGCCTATAGAGCTTCTCTAACAGAGAGTGACAGTGACGGTATGTGGGAAGTCAAGATGTGAAATAGTACTGCATAACTTCCTGCCACTGTAACAAATACTTGCCATACATCAGCTTGTTTGTTTGTGCTCCCAACATTAGACATTTCTAGCCATGACTGACTGGTCCCACTGCTTTGGGTAAATGGCAGCAAAGAGCAGCATGGTGGGGACATATGGAGAAGATCCATGTTCACCTTATGGCCAAGTGGGAAAGAGACAGGTAAAGAGACCAGTGTCCACCATCCCCTTTCGAACTCTCACTCCCAGTTGTTTTGTTTGTTTTTGTTTTTTGTTTTTCCCGAGACAAGGTTACTACTCTGTGTAGTCTTGGTTGTCCTGGACTCACTTTGTAGATCATGGGGGCCTTGAATTCACAGTGATCTGCCTGCCTGCCTCGGCCTCCCCGAGTGCTGGGATTAAAGGTGTACACCATCATGCCCGGCTGAGGCTCAACCTCTTAAAAGTCCTACCATCTCCCAATAGCAGCACCAAGCTGAGACCAAGTCTTGATACATTTGGAGACATTCCCAGTCTAAACTATAGTAGATGGTAAAGACATCATAACTAAGAACTTTCCAAAAAGCCCCTTGAAAATGGAGCAGCCGTATGAAGGCAGGTGTTCAGTCACATGACCACTGCACTCAACCCGACACCATTTTATCTTAGATGGTACTATGTGTTCTAAGAATCCCTGCCCCCAAAAGCTTTACATATTAATAGACATTTCATAAACATCACTTGTGGTAATTAAATAATTATGAGAATCCAAGCAGTATAAGGATAGCATTTTTACATATTTGTGTACATTCTTATGACATTTTGAGGGAGAAAATGAATCTGTTAGGTATAAGCATTTAACACATTACACTTTGTATAGGTTTGAAGACATGGCAGCTTGAGTTGGAGGACGAACAGAACGCTAATAGGGCTATCTGAGTGTCCTTGCTGTCTGTGAGCCATCGTGTGGAAGGGATGCTGTACACCCTACCCTGTCTGTCACGTCCATCAAGCTGAGTCTTGGCTGTAGACTAGTGATAACTGTGCTCAGACAGCTGCTTCCTGCTAGGGTCTGGGACTCTGAGGCCCGTGTGGATGGGATCGCTTGCTCACTGGAGCCATTTCAGAATTTGAGATCTCTGTCCTGCTTCTGTTGTGCTTAGTGTGGGGGTAGAAGGTGAACTGTCATGAACAAGGCCACCTGCTTTGTGGAACGTACCGCATGTCAATGGCTAGTAATACGGATCACAGACACTCATCCCAGATGCCGTATCACCAGTCAGTTCAAATGCCAATTTATTGGCAATTTCAACACAGTGGCAATTTGGGAATTTTTTAAAATTTCATTTTAAATTTATATATCTGCTTTACATCCTGATCATAGCCTCCTCCCTCTTCTCCTCCACATCCCTCCCTCCCACTTATTCCCTTACCCTCCCATCTCCAAAAAAAAACCTACCCCAGCGCATCAAGTTGCATCAGGACTGAGCTCCTCCTCATCCACTGAGGCACCACACAAGGCAGCCAGAATAGGGCAAAGTGATTGCAAACAGGCAACAGAGTCCACGTTATAGATAGCACCCACTCAATTTATTGGGGGGACACAGCAACTTGGGACTTTGCAAAAGGGAAGAGCACTAGCTTCTGATATTTCCGTACATTAAAAAAAACTCTCATTATTTTACACGTATGAGTTTTTGGCTTATATGTATGTTTATACAGCACATGTATTGCCAGTGCCTGCAAAGTCTAGAAAAGAGCATCGTGTTTCCCAGAGTTAGAGAGGGTTATGAGCTACCATGTGGGCCCTGGGAACGGAACACGGAGCCTCTGGAAGAACAGCAGGTTCTCTTAACCAGCCTCTGGTGGGTGGCTTTCCCACTCCTGGCTCTTCTGCAGTCTGCCCCTCCCCCATCTATCTCGCTCTCCTCAGAATCAGCTCCTGCATCCTCTCCCTCCACCCTTCGGAGCTTCTCAGAGTTTGAGTTTTTGCTTTTTTGTTTTTGTTTTTTCTTAGCTCTGACGCTATTCTAACTCCATGATTTTAGTAAAATCTCGATAAC
Organism: Acomys minous; assembly: GCF_964271855.1. NCBI lineage: Eukaryota > Metazoa > Chordata > Mammalia > Rodentia > Muridae > Acomys > Acomys minous. Next base: position 61,889,871 of record NC_140490.1, read on the forward strand.
TCAGTGTGCTAACGTGTAACTTAACAAAAATATCTTATATGGATTCACAGTTATGATTCTATGTGTCAAAAAAAATTTAATTTCACCAAAATTTGCCCTTCTTTTAGCAAAAACACTACAGAGGTAACCCTTTACCTCCGGAGTGTGGCAGGACACATGTCACCAAGACATGGGCGGCTTGTGTCACTGGTGTTCTTTCACCGTAGGGTGAATTACAGCCCTTCCTCCCTCAGCAGACCAGGGAAGACATGTCCAGGTGCAGGAATGACCCTCACGCTCCATTCTTAAATGCTTGCTGTCTTTAGTGCTCACCCCAAGGCTCAGCCTTTCTTGACATTAAGAAGGTGGCATGCCTCTGACATCAGTGCTTGGGAGACAAAGGCAGGAGAATTGTGAATTGACTTGTCTTAGGTCTTTTCCAGTCTTTGCTAATAAGCATGATCCTGAGCTATCAGGAGGCCTCTCGAGAACTGAACTAGCCTTGGTGTCTGGGGGATGCTAAGGCCTTCCTTAGTGACTTTACAAGAACTACTGTTCAAATTTCTTTCTGCATCACTTTGGTGACTGTGATGAGTATCTGTTCTGTGACTGATGTGTTCTTGAAGTCTGTGACTGACTGTCACTACCTGCCTACTGCCTCCACCTCGATTCTGAAAGCATACTTACACAGGCACACACCATGCATGTAAATATGCACACACACACACACACACACACACACACACACACACACACACACACACACATTCCTAACATCTATTATAACTAGGACAGACATGGGACCCAGTGACAAACATTCCATGGTTCAAGCTAACCAGAGAAAAGGAGAAACTGTCTGTGGATCTCTGGCAATACTGCCTTTCCTGATGGAAGAGCAGGTGTTCCTGGTGGGGCCTTTTCTTCCTCAGCCTGCTTGAGGTTTGCTAGCGCGTTTGGTACTGTAATGTCTTACAACCAGAAGAGAAAAGCTGAAGAAAGTTCAGAGATGTCAGCAAGGCCTGTGAATTACTAGACACTAGCAACTGTTACATTACACTAATCCTGTCAAAAAAAAAAATAAGCCTCCCTTTTGCTTGCAGACAGAGTCCTGAGATGTAGCCCAGGCTGGCCTGGAAACTCGTGACTTTCCTGCGTTACCCCCAAGCATTGAGACTGCAGGTGTACTGTACTGTGCCCTGCTAAGCATTTAAAGCCACCATAGCTGGCTTTCCCCCCTGCTCTTTGCAACTACCCGCCTTGCTAACAGACACACTCTCACATATTTTATCAGAAGTGAGCAGTTCTCCGCTGTCTACTCATGTGAGCCCTGTTACAGTCTTAGACACATGCTCCTCTTATTGTATTAGGAATACTTGTTCTGTCAACCCATGTGTCTGTCCAGAGACAGCTCAGATACATATATAAGTTAGTCAGAAGGTCTAAGGAGTTCCTGCAGAGAAACCAGTGCTCAGCCACAAGCAGCCGAGAGAGCAGGCCCATTCTCAGTGCAGGGAAAAGTCTCTGCTCCCAGTTCTAGCTTGGCCTCCATACTCCCTGCCTGCTGCTTAGACATATTTAGGCTGGCCTGCTTACCAGCCTTAGCTTGGCAAGGCAGGACATGAAAATCATAACTTGTTCCCTGTCCCAGACGTGCACCAACCATCCAGGCCCTTTATCTGCCGCTCCCTCTGATAAACCCGCAGCTTTCATAACCCTGCCTGCTGATTTATGCCGGGGTCATTAAGCACTCAGGCACTTCTGTTTCTTGGCATTGGAACACATATTTCCAGGTGGAATTTTCCTTCTGGTTGTTAGTATTTGACAGCAGAAAAATGTGAGGTTCTTTCTTGTGTGGCATTAGGAATGGAAGACGTCAGTAAAAGTTGCATTAACAAATGAGTAATAGTAGCTGGCACTGAAGGCTCCTGTTCTTCAGGCACTGTATGGAGTGCCTGGAAGCTGGCTCATGACTTGTACCAGTGTTCTTAAACACAGACGCTACTGGACCCCTCTTGATGTAGGGGAAAATTTGGTCATGATGTCCTGGGGGGACCCCATATGGATCTAGGGGTCTGTCATAACAGGGTCTGTGGTGTGGGTCTCATGCTTAGCTTTCTTCATCCTCAAGGGGTTCCAAGGTCTAAAACAACCAAACATGGCATAAGCACGCAGCCAAGTAAGTGACTCTTACATCATTAAATGTTAAATTCTCGACATGGTGGTGAGGTCAGTTTGTTTCAAGGTCCCCGTTTTCCTAAGTGTGTGAGTCTCACTCCCACACATAAGGGAGATATGTCTAGGTTAAATTAGCAGCCACCGTGCAGGACACCAACTTCCCATGCAGCTCAGGCTCTGTCAGAAGGATTAGCTCTTTAGGTCTTGTTTCTATTGCTAGCCTGTGGCAGTGACTTTCACAGTGTGTTCTGCAAGAGATGGGAATCTAGAAAGTTCCCCGTCCACTGTGCACTGCAGTGCCAGAGTGACAGCCTGTCAGCAGCAGGCTGGCAGTCCCAACGTGCCTGTCTCAATGGCCTTGCAGTGAGAAACAGGCAGAAAACACATGTTGGTTTCACATAAGAAATCCACTACAGTCCAGCCATCCTATTGCCCCACGTGCACTTAGAAGAAATAGAATCAGGGCATTGAGAAGATGCCAACTGCCTTGGTTTGCTTTGTATTGTTGTGTTAAAGACCATAGCCACAAGCAACCTAAGAGGAAAAGGCTTATTTCACCTTAGAACTTACAGTGCTTCTTGAAGGGAAGTTGGGACAAGAACTCAGGTCAGGAACCTGGAAGCAGGAACTAAGTCAGAGACTATGGAGAAATGCTGGCTTGCTCCCCATGACTTACTCAGCCTGTTTTCTTATACCATCCAAGACCATCTGTCCAGGGGTAGTACCATCCCTGTGGTCTGGGCCCTCCCACATCAACACTAATCAAGAGGATGCCCCCTTAGACTTGCCCACAGGACAATCTGATAGAAGCATTTTCTCAACTGAGGTTCTGTTTTCCCAGATAACTATAGCTTATGTCAAGATGACAAAAGTTAAACAAACACCAGTCCTCTTGTGTTCCCTTGGCATTGCTCACAGTTGCCAGTATGTGTAATCATCACTGGGTGATCTGAGAGAATGAAGTTCCTACAGACCGGAACGTTGTTCAGTAATAAAAATATGAATTGCTACTGCTTGTCACAACATGAATGAAGTGTGGGGCAGTACGTTAGTTAAGTAAGTTGGGCACAAGATGCCTAGCTCACAGTGTCCCTCGTCATGGATGTTGAGAACAGAATGGTGGTTAGTCTGGGCCTAGAGAACTGGGAGATGAAGTGAGTGTGGGCCCCATATGGTTTGAAAGGAAAAAGGTTCTGTGGTTCTGTGATGCACAGAGCGAATGCCATGAGCAATACTTCTTTGTATATCTCAAAACAGAAATCTGAAAGTCCAATGTAAAGAGACAATCAGCTGTTAAGGTGACAGGCATGTCCTCTGAGGGACATGGTGATTTTAGAGAAAGCACCTCTGGGACATTCTTCAAGATGCTGGGTGATTTTTTTTTTTTTTGGTATCACAGAGTTGTCATTTAGCTATATGTATATAAAATATTTTCTTGATAATGAAGAAAAATAAATATTTATTTAAGAAACATTATCTGTATTTGCTGACAATAGCCAACTTTGAGTTTGGGAGGGAATATTAGATTTTCTTATCTAACCCCTCTGTCCTAGCCCAGGTGAGTGATGCCTCTGAGATGCTCAGGTGGGATGGAGCTGCATTTCTCAGCTTCCTTGAAGCATCTTCAGGGTGGAAGGCAGTGAAGTTCCAAAACAGAGATAATGGAAGGTGTTTCATCTGCTCCTGCTTTTTGAAAATTATTTTCTGATTTTATTTTATTTTTTTAATTAGAATCCTAAGTAAATGCTTTCGTTCTGGCATCTTCACATGTACTTTGCTGTGGTCAATCCTCTGCTCCCTCTTCTCTCCCCATCGGCCCCTCCTGCCGGTCCCTTCCTCCCGCTGATATTCATTCTTCTGCTTTTATGTCATGTGTATTCTGTCACTCAAGTGGTGCAAAGCTTTTCACCCATAACTAAGCTTTACAGCTTCCCGACATGGAAGACGCTCCTGATGCGGGCAGTGAAAGCGATGAGAAATGCCACCTTTTCTGCTGCTGCTGAAACTATTTCACCATTGGAAGATCTGTCTAGCTCAGTGGGTCTTCCTCTCCACCTCCCCCCTCTCTTTCTCTCTCTCCCTCTATAAGCCTCCCTCCCTTTCCTAGGAATGGAACCCAGGGGTTTGTACATCCCACCCAGGGGAGTCCATGCTTTGCAGGTGACTAATGTCACAAAAACAGTAGCAGAGAGTGAAAAGCTCCGACACATTCTCAGAAAGCACCTTGCAGCTCCTCTTGAGGAAACTACTGGTACAGGTGTAATGTGCTGTCAACAAGTCCCATTATCACCTGGGAAATCCCATATTCATCTGTGTATAAAGTCAGAAGTTTGAACTTAAGCTTGACTGGAAGCAAATGCACAAAAGACTGGGTGGAATGCTTACGTGGGAATTCCATTATTTTCCATGAACCCAGGCACAAAACAGTCTTGCAAGTGTGTAAACCAAGTGTTGTTAATTTCTCCTTTGTAAACTTACATATTATTTCATGTACATGCACACACACACACACACACACACACACACACACACACACACACACAAATACCCTTGGGGTTATTAATAATTTGTAATAGTGTAAAGAGATCTGAACTCCAATAGGTTTGAGAATGCCTAGGGGAACTGAGGAGTCCAAGAAGGTTCCCAGGTTCCTTTCTATACCCAGTACCCAGAGGAGGCCTAGTTGGACTCCACAGGACAGTTTCACTGTGCCACCCAAGTGAGGTGAGATCTTTTGGGCCCTCTTATCACAATGTTTATTTCCTCCTGGTCTCACATTCTACTTCCCTCAGCAAAGAATATTGACTTATACCATCAGCTTAGTGCTCCATGTCCCTTGGTGGACCATGCAGAGGTCTTCATTGAGAAATGGCTAAGAGACCCAGCTGTGGGAACATCCTCCCTCCCACATCAGGGCCATCACACTGGTCTTTTGAGATCTGCCATAGTGAACCATTTATACTGCAGACATGGGCAGAAACTCTGAATCAGGCACTGGGTGTTTGTTGAAAGCTAATCATTAAGCATTTCCCAACATACTATTGCTTAGCTCTCCACATATTATAGAGGAATGAAAACCACATGCTTCAAACCATATCTGGCTATAGACTGACTAGGTGTTCAGTAAAACTTGGCTTTTGTTGTTTTTATTATGATTTTGCATATACATAGGTGGTTTTGCTGTATGACAAAGTGTGGGGAGCACTGCTATTGTAGAAGATGACCTATTAGATTCTGTCCAAAACACACACATCACAGAAGGCATCGCCAGCTGCTCTCTTTTTGGCTATGGATCCTGGAAGGCAGGAATCATGTATCTACAGCATTGGCACATCTAAGCCTAACTTTTCCTATGGACAAAGGGTCACTGGCCTCACCCAGACAAGGTCAATCATGGCCTGTGGATACTCTGGTATCACAGATAGTGTCAGATCTAGAGTAGCTCTGCTTCTCTTTTATATACACATGGTCAAATGACTCTTTATCAGCTGAGGGGCAGGTTTGATCAACCAGAGCCATTTTGGGGCACAGCCAAGTGGGCAAGGATTGTTGAAAGACTTTGCAGTGAAAGAGGAAATGTCTCCAAGAAGAGATTGTATCCTTGTATGTGAATCAGAAAGGAAGTAAAGCCACTGGCTGCATCATCCATGTACCTTCTGTGCTTCCTTGATCAAGATTTTAAAAAATTACAAAATTCCAAAGAACACTGTCAAAACATTTAAGCTGTTTTGCCTCTGAGTTGCTACAATTATATGATCATAGGAAGGATTCTTCAAGTTGGTCCTCAGCTATGAGCTAAGACACTTTTCCCAATGGTGACACAATTGTGTCAACAACGTTTCACCTTTGAATTCTAACATCCTCAGAGAGCTTGACATCAGCTTAGACTGGTTTCTTCTCCTTTTGCTTCTTGCCTTTAAAGAATTGTTTTGTTTTATTTAAACCCTTAAATAGCTGAATTTTGTGTCAGGTATGACACTAATGGGACTCCCGTCTGGTTTTCGCTGGCACTGGACTTTACTGTGGATGGCTCAGGAACCTGGTGATATTTCTGGTGTAGAGCTCCAGGACCATGGTACCCCATGAAGGTCTCATATACATTTGGGTTGCACGTTGCCAAGCCCACGCAGCGTCTGAGACAAATGCAGTGGCCCCCTTCCTGGCACCAGCACCAACACCCTCTGTGGCATCTGTTGACAAGCCTTGGAAAGCTGAGACTTTACTGAAGATTGGTTTAAGTAGATTTGATCAAAATCTATGCACTCAGCTGAATTGGTAGTCATCCAGGAAGGAGGAAGAAGAGAGGAAGGGGTGAGGAAAGGGGAAAAGAGGACCAAAAGAAGAAGAAGGATAGAGGGAAGAGGAAGATGGAATGAAAATCAGAAGAGTAGAGGGGGATGAAGAGGATGAAGGGGAGACGGATAGGCACATTAGAGCACTTTCCAGTCAGCTTTGCAAAGGAATGAGGGAATGGGATCTTAATTTGCTCTGTGTGGGCAGGGGGACTAATTGTGGCACGTACTTGGTGAGTCAGTATGAGGTGAAATTCTCTAATTAAATGTCTTAATCAGGATTTTGGAGAGGATGCTGCTGTATACTGCACTACAAGCACGCAAAGGCACTACTGTCAAAGTTAAACAACGTGTGCTTAAATTACTTCAGCAAAAACAGTGGGCTTACTTGACCTGTTTGGATCACCCAAGTTTATTGGGTTTTTTTTTTATATAAAGGCAGCATATGGACTTTTAATCTGTTTCATATTTCTAAAAGTTAAAAGTGATCTTTAAAATAAAACCCAAGTGGGATTTCTTCCAGGCCAATATGAAAACCATAATGATGAGTTATCAATCAAATCTAATCTTTCCTTTTCCTTCTTTTTCTGACATTGGGCCAGGCAAGAAATACAGTCGCACCTGCTTTCAAACAATTAAATGTTTGGTTTTTTTTTTTTTCCCTGCACAAGAGAATTAGAGAATTCCTCTACTGCTGTAGGACTTTCTGATGTCAAAATTCTCTTTAGCCATGCATACACTCAATGCATTTTTAGCAGTTTACTTGGGACTTTTTTTTTTTTTTTTTTTTGTAAGCTCAAAGGCCCACTCAATTTAGATGATTTCCCGTTGGTTCCGGCCCTTTTAGAACCAGAACACCAACTGTGTGAGCCAATACAGCAACTAATGACACTGACAGCGGAACTAAATATCTGAAGGATGTTTAAAGTCTGCACGGTCTATAGAGAAGATACACAGGCCCGTGTTCACTGTGAAACGTGCTTTAAACAACCACCCTACCACCCCACAGAATGAAAGGCCCTGAGTCATGGAGACAAACGTCAGTTTTTAACACATCCTAAGCAAACAAGGCTTTCAAATCTAGTTTTACAGATTATTTTGAGGATTGGGATGTAGACCCTATCAAGTGTGTGCGATGTCCTAAGTTTCATCACCAGCCCCATAAAACGGATTTATTTTGCACGTCTCCGTTGACACTGTAAGACTCAGCTCATTTAGTCTTGCAGTACCGCAACAGGAAATTCCTTCTTGACCTTACCCAGCCTAACAGGAAGTGCTGCCCTGGTTTTGCCTGACTGAACCCTTCCGGGAGAAAGTTTTTGAGCCAGCGTCTTGCCCAGTGAAGCACCAGTATGCATTTCTTCTGTTCAAATGCGTTCAGTGAGCATCCTCCTCTCACAGTGCATGTCACACCCTGGGCTTCCATGGAGCCAAAGATCTTGTCTTTGGAGTCCTTCACTTGCTTTGCCACCTTGTGATGGTCACATCCGCGGAGGCTCACCACTCGCTTGTCTTCTCTCACTTGATTTTCCTCCTTTGCTGATAGCTGCAACTCCAGGCTTGCTTCTCTGACCCAACAACTTACTCTTGTGGGGGAGATTCTTGGGTCTTGTGTGTGCACTCTCATGGATGGAGAGATAAACACAGCACGTGGGGGAACTGATGGACTTCTGGCAATGCTGGCGCAAGTGCCAGAGCAAACATATTCAAATACTGAGCATCCCTGGTCTCCGGGCTTTCAGCTCTTGGGCAAGAATTTGCACGTGAGAAAGGCTGAGGCTTTCAAGCTGGTGCTGAAAGAAAATGAAGTTGCGCTCATCAGTCACTTTCTTCTCAGCATTAGTGACTTCCAAACACGTGCTGTCTTCTAGACTGGTTTTCCTTAGTGGTGTCTAGGAAAGAGAGACTTTAGATGCTAGTGGTGATAACCTTACATAAACAGGGCACAGGAAATGCAGTTGAATATTCCTCCATTAGGACCCCTTAGAATGCTATAGCAGGGCACTCTGGGATGCTAAGGGCATGATTTTTACATCCCAGAGAATGCAGCTTCAGATGAAGCCTGGTAGCCCTATCTGTAGCCTGACCCGCAGTTCCTGTGGGAGAAAGCAGTGCTTTGAATCCTCTGCAAAGCATTACCACGCCACACACGCTTGGTCTGGCTTCCTGTTCCACCAAGAGGGGAGCCAGGAAGAAGAGAGGGCACACGGTGCTATGCTCATCAGCTGCCGCACAGCCTTCTAGTCTAGCATTGCATCAAGGAGCAAACAATTCATGCCTGGATCTGATCTTGTATCCAGCCACATCCAGCTGAAGCTGCCCACATTACTTGTTTCTAATCATTATCTCCTTTTGGGTATCACCATGATCTCACTTTTGCTCGCATGTTCAAAAGAGACTCTTCTTTCAAAAAGTTATCTGATAAATTTTCAAAGGTCAGAGGATGAAAAATATCTTGACATTTGATGAATATTTGCACGTGCATTCAATTTACTTGGGGGAGATAAATGTGGCTATTACCAAGGTAGGTGCAGTAATCACCCTAATTAGGCCACAGAGGTAGAAGGGGGTGCTTTGGGAGCTAGCATCGGCTGAAGTGATGAACACTTGCTGTAGGGTCTCCATCAGCTTCGCCCTACTGATGATGGCTGCGTCTGCTTTCCTTTGAGTATGCTATATTGTAAAACATACACAGACAGTGGCTCCTTTATTAAACATGTGGAGGGAGAGAGGACCAATAGCTATCTCCTAGGACTCCATAGTCTAAGGCAGGAGTTGGGAAACCATTTTGCTGAAAGGCAAAACCCAAATGTCTCCACGCTTGCCCTAGTCTTTCATCTCTGCCTTTGCCAAGTGATCACAGACAATACACAAACACAAGGCCATGCCTGTGTCCCAAGGAAAGTGTATTTACAAAGACAGACAGACTAACTAACAAGCAACTTACCGGTTTCATTTAAAAAATACAAGGCTGCACGTTGAGACTAAGGGCACCAGCCGTTACACATGCTCTGTCTCGGTACTGAGTATAAACTTTCCTTGCTCTTGTTTTCATACTGTGAGGATGCACAGTGAGGGTGGCTGACGATGTGACATTTCCTCAGATCAGCAGTCTGCAAACCTCATTGGCCCTTTGTGTGAAATGGTCTTTATGCCCGCCCATTAGTTTTATGGGCAGCATCGATTGGCCATAAATTTAAACGTTTACTCTTTACCCCTTGACAGGAAATATCTCCTTATAACTTGGACATCAGCGACTGGCCTCAGTCTTAATGTGCAGCTAAAATCAACTAAGGGAGAGGTTTAACTGTTTCACACACATAAACACACACACACACACACACACACACACACACACACACACACACACACACACCAGCACAATGGATATGCTGAGCACATTGTTCTGATCACTCTACAGTATCTACCTGTGTGGGAACACCGCCCTGTAGATAGCTATAATTATGTGTCACGTTGGGGAAAAAAAAATGTAAAAATCCAACAAGGGAGTCAGCTGAATGGAGAGATACTCAAATGTTCACCTCCCGAGTTTCTTATTTGCAGTCAAGCCCCGTAGGCATGCGAACACTAGTAATTATGTCTTCCACACCAGTTGGTACCACCTTTCTCGGCTGTGCTGTCTCGGTTTTTGCCTCCTGTCAGCGGGGTGAGTTGTGCCAGGTGTGCCCCGGCCAACATCAGGACTGGCCAGGAGAAAGTAAAGAGCGGGTGAGGGGGCAGGGGGTGGGCAAGGAGGCTACACACCCATAGATTCTATGCATGCTTTAATGAAAACTAGCTTTACACATTGAATATACTTATTGTTCAGCTTCTGGGTGTTTTCTTTTTTTCTTTATTTTTGTTGTTGTTGTGGGTGTTTTCAATGTGAGCTCCAGTTGTTTTATTGCCCGGGGAGGTGTGGCCACTCCTTCTCATTAGCGGCCACACCTGGGCGCAGAGTCCCACAGGTCGCATCTTCTGTTCCTTTCCCCTGGTGTTTCAGGCATTCCTGTGAGTTGAGTGTATTTTCTAATGGCTTCTGTGTTGGAAGATCAATCTCCAATGTGTCAGTCAGGGCTGAGGGTGGGATGGGAGCATGGCCCTTTAAGAGACGGAGCTTAGAGTGAGTTCCTTATGTCATCGAGGGAAATGTGTCTTCCAGGAATGAAGGTAGCTCTCATGGGATCTCTAAAAAGTCATTAGGCCAAGACGTGAGGCTGACCTATGATCATGACCTAGCTTCCCATCTCACCCTGTAAATCCCTCCTCTCACACATACTTCTGTCACCATGCTACCTTAGTCACCATGAGATCCTCACGTGAGTGGGACCGTGCACTTCAACCTTCAGAGCTGTGACGTAAACAAACCTCTTTCAAAAGCTAGTCTGCTTCATATGTTTTGGCATAGTGATGGAACACTGAATCATATGGTTGATTCATTATTATATTAAATTTTCTGCCCTAGGGTCAGCTTCATGGACTCAGCAGAGACAACAAACACAGGGTAAGCATCTTAGAGGGGCTGGTAATGGTTGTGTCTTCAAATGAAGGAACAATTTTGTCCTCAAAAGAGCAAGCTGTGATAAAATAGCAAAACTGGCCTCTGAGCTTCCTGGCTTCCTGTCTTGAAACGTGAATGAAGCCCTCTGCACTGCTGAACAGAAGCTAACACCATGCTTTTGGACTTCCAGACCTGTTAACTAAATAAACTTTTTTAAAAGTTAGTTATTTAGCCTCAGGTGTTTTGTTAGAGCAACAGAAATGCAAGCTATCATAAGGCCACCTACCCCACTTGAGCCTGGGGCTTTAAAGCAAATATGAAGTGAAGGACAGCTAAGAACAGTGGCAAAGGCCTACTTGTTTTTAATTTCACTTTTAAAGAAAACATTTTTGTGACTTTTACAACCCTGTGTAGTTTATTTATATACTAGAAAAAATACATATATGTCACTTATGAATAAATGAACAATCTCTTAGACGCGTCATGTTATAACTTTTGTAAAGTACTTTTCTTGTATCCCTTGATATTCTAACATGGCTCTGGCTTTCTTAGTTTATTAATGTGATAAACTACATTAGTTGAGTTTAAAAGTTAAGCCAACCATGCATTCCTTCATGATGAGATCTATGTACTCATTATGGTCTATAGCTATGTGGACTTAATTTAATAGATTTTTGCAAGCATATTATATGAATATCTATAAAAATCAGGGCCCCTTTAAAAAATAACATTTTCATCTTATTTGAGTATCTATAATGCAAACCTCATAGAGTGAGTTGAAATGTATTCTCTCCTTTTCAATATCTATCTTGGGAATTAATTGCATATAGTTGGTGATATTTTATCCTTCAATGATCTGTAGAATGTCCCAGCAAAACCACCTAGGCCTGAAGGTATCTCTGTGAGAAGGTTTAAATTGAAGATTAGATTTCTTTATATAGGACCATTCCAAGTATCTATTTCTTCTTCTCCTTCTTCTTCTCCTCCTCCCCCTCCTCTTCCTCATCCTCTTCCTCATCCTCTTCCTCATCCTCCTTCTTCAACTTTTTTGTTTGTTTTTTGTTGTTGTTGTTGTTTTGGTTTGGTTTGGTTTTTGTTTTTTTCAAGACAGGGTTTCTCTGTGTAGCCTTGGATGTCCTGGATTCCCTTTGTAGACCAGGCTGGCCTTGAACTCACAGAGATATGCCTACCTCTGCCTTCATGAATGCTGAGATTACAGGCATGTGCCACCGTGCCTGGCCACCTATTTCTTCTTAAGTAAACTCTGGCAGATTTTAGTTTTTGAAGGAGTCACTTCACTTGAGTTGTCAGCTTTATAGATGGAAGTTTACATGCTACTTATTTTAATGTCTGTAAAATATGTGAGCTGTTTCCACAATAGCTTGAAATTGGCACATTTCTTTCTTTTCTCTGATCAGTCTGCCCAGAGCTCAATAATTTTCTTGATGTTCTCAAACAACAAGTTCTTGGTTTCTTCTGTGTTTTCTCACTCTTCTGTTTCCTATGGTGTCAGCTTTTACGTTGACGTTTATTATATCCTTCTTTCTGCTTAGTTTCTACCCCATGTCTCCTTATTTTCTAATGTCTCTTTATTATGAAAAGTGCACCCTAGGAATGGTGGCACACGCCTTTAATCCCAGCAATCAGCATGCAAGGACAAGTGGTCTCTTCCATGAGTTCTGGGTCAGCCTGGTCTGCACAATGAGTTCCAGGCCAGCCACGGCTACATAATGAGACCCTGTCTCAAATAAATGAGAAAAACAGGGGTCCATATTTGTGATAACAGATACCAGGGCGACTGAGTGGGAGAACCTAAAGGTCAAGGCCTCCTTGGGGTACAAAGTGAGTTTGAGGCCAACATGAACTACTCAGGGAGGCCTGTCCTACAACAGGAAGTAGGAAGAAGCCTGGGGATGCAATTCAGTGATGGAGCACTTGCAAAGAGTGTGTGGGGCTCTAGGCTCAATCCCTAGTATAACAAAAAGGTGTATCTTTAGGGTAACAAACATGATAATTTAATGTTCCTATGTAATATGTTATGACTATTACAACCCAGATTACTGATATCTATAACCTTGTATGGACTTCACATGTATGCTGAAATCCCTTAAAGCTCAAGAAGTGTCAAGAATACAGCAAGTTATTGTTAGTTGCAGTCAGAACATTTATATAAATCTCTATAAAGGACTCATCCTATACAACTCAGTCTTTGTACTTTTGACTAGCATCTCCCCATCCACTCTGGAAACCACCACTCTCGTCTTTTCTTCTGTAAATTTCAAATTTGAAATATAAATGAAATGCTTTGGTCTCTGGCTTTCTGTATCTGCCTTATTTCACTTAGCACAGTATTCAGATTCATCCATATTCTTAAAGATATCAGGATTTCCCTTTCAATCTACTATCTATCTATCTGTCTATCTATCTATCTATCTATCTATCTATCTCTCATTATATCTACCCACTTTCATAATTTCTTCATCCATTCACCCACCAATGGACACTTGTGTATGGTTTCTGTATCTTCACCATTGTGAACAGTGCTGCAATAGTTATGGAAACATAGCTGTCCTTCAGCAAAAGACAGTATCTGCAAAGAAATGGAAAAAGGGAACCCTTGCTTACTATTGATGAAAATGGAAAATGGAGCAGCCACCTGGAAAGTGGTACAAAGATTCCTCTGACAAATTAGACACAGAACTGCCGCAAGATCCAGCAGCTCTGCCTCTGTGTAACTGTGTGCTGAAGAGCCCTGTGCTCTGAGGCCTCCGCTCGGGCACTGTGCTGGTTTCTGTTATCTTAGCCCTTGTGACTGCTTTTTCTCAGAGCCCATAGCATGTCACACTTAACTGTCACATGGAATGATCATTTCACCTCTGTGCTCTGCCCAACCCCAAAGTCAATACGATGAACTCAAAGAGAGAAAATGAAATCGACCACCTGCCTGCAGAATGAGAGCAATGGTTGTTTATTTTCAGGGATGTTTGTTTCATGAACTTTCAAATGAAGGTGAAGAGCTCTCTCCTTCTTAAGTCACACTTTCTTTGGAGGGCCTACTGCGTTGTTTTCTCACACACAGGCTAGAGTCATTTGGAACTCCTATTACACTGGTCTACAGGCAAGCCTGTGGGGGAATTTTCTTGGCTAATGACTGCTGAAACGGGCCTGGCTGATTGTGGGTGGTGCCACTCCTAGGCAGGTTATCCCTAGTCCTATAAGGAAGTAGACTGAGGAAGCCAAAGGGAAAGGCGTGTTCCCTTTCAATTCCTGCCTCCAGGTTCTTGCCCTGCCTGAATGCCTGCCTTGGCGGCTTCCCTCAGTGAGGAACTATGTAAGCCCAATGAGCCCTTTCCTCCCAGGTTGATTTTGATTAGCATTTTCACAGAAACAGAAAGAAAGACAAATACAGGGGCAATAGTTGTAGATATTCTAAAGTTTGTCTGCTGGTCCTTCTTTCAGTTATGAGTCCTGGCTGTGAGACTGTAGTCAACAGGCTCTTTTAACTTTTGCAATTCTGATAGTGAGAATATTTCTTGGATTTGAATTTCTTCCTATGTCACAGAGTCAGGGGCTTTCTTTGCATTGAGTAGGATTCTCGGAGAAAGCCAAGGTGACAGCTATGATCCTAAGAGGCTACAGTAGTGCATGCTTAGCCTCTGCCTGGGGGTGCCAGGAAGGATCCCTTCCCGACATGGGATAAGCAGGCAGAGATGCCATCCAGGAGGAGCAGGGCCACCCGAGAAGGGTTTAGATGTTTGGGGGGTGGTTGTCAGCTGTGTATCTAACAAAACACTAGATACAGGCTCCTTATGAGAATGAGCTCTATTTAGCTCTTAGCTTTAGAGGCTGTACATAGGCTCAAGAAAAGCGGCCACAATGAATAGTATGTGGTGGCACAGGAGTTTGAGATGGTCCTGCAAGAAGAAATGTCAGGCCCCACAATTTTCTCAGAGGGGACATCCCTTATGATCGAAGTACTCCCAGCAGGTGTCACCACCCAATAGTGCCACACTAAAGGCTAAATCTAGTAGTGGCTTCTGAGGAACACTCAGATTCCACTCAAACCACGGATCGTGTGGCACAGAGTCCCTAGGTAAAAGGCTAACCAGGGCAGCACAGCTAGGAGACTTGTGTCTGCAAGGTTATACTTACTTAATGGCTTACCCGCTGTCAGGATGAGGTCGTGTGGGAGCATGCAAGCAGGCTGACTCTGACTGGCCAAAAATGTGCTTGCTTTGGGCTAATTTAAAAATAACTGGATATGTAAAAAAAAATTGAATTTGGCACTATCAAATGTTGAGCTAACGAGTGAAGAGATACAGCCTCTGGGCCAATTCGGAGTCCATCTTTGGTATGTTGATGGATAACTATGTGATCCTGTCGTGGGAGTGAAGTTATCCACTGTACAGAAACCTTAAGCTTAGGGAAATTCATAATGATTCGGTGCTGATTATCTTGAATATCAAAAAGGAATTTAGTTTTATCAGTGTCAGAAATACTTCATTCCTACTAGGAACCATGTAGTTTACAGTAGGCTTGTGTTTGGGTTAAAAAAAAAAACCCAAAACACTGAGAAACTGGAAATAAGATCTCTCCCTAATCTTCATGATCTCTCTACCTGAACTAAACCATCAAGTGTAGGCTTTTCTCAACATAAGTGACATAAGTGCTGTGCATTGGTGTCCTATCTTCTAAGACAAATTCTTTCAACAAAATTTCAGGGCACTGGATAGGATGTGGGGGGCAAATAAAATCAGTGAGGCTCCAGGGGTACTGGGCTTGCATTGTCACACTGAACTAGTGGGTGCTGAGAGGAAAGATGATGGAAATAGAGGCCAGGGGGACACAACCAAGGAGTGGATTCAGCTTAGGGACAAAGGCAGGTAGATATTTCTCCCAGTGGAAGATACCGACCTTTGTTATGGGGCCACCATGATTATAGGTACAAGGTAACATACTTTAGCTTTGTAGAATACCGCAGAACTGCACTGGCCCTTCAGCTGTGTTGTGCTCTCCATGATGTCTCTACTGATCCCAGATATGTTCTTTAGAGCTGAGCCATTCCTAGCTCCTTCAAACAACAGTGATATGTGCAGTATCTCTACAGCCCCGGCATCTGTAAAGTCCATGAAGGTAAGTATCAAGAAGTCATTGTTTCCTTCCATCTTCCTTCATTAGCATGGTCATTGTCTAATAGAGCCATGCAGCAGTACATTTGATGAGTAGAGTTGAAGTCTCTCCTTAGTTCTGTAGTGCAAAAATCAGGTTTCTAGGGCTGGTATTTCTCACTATGAATTACTTTGCTATCTTACAAATTCTAAACTCTCAAGTTTCTAAATATCCTGAGAATGAATACTATCTGATTAAAGATAGGAAATTTGGGGTAGGGGATTAAAACAGAAGGTGTTATGCTTCGTTAATGCCACTCTGGAGGAATTTTGCAATTTGCCTAGTTGGACATAATAGAAAGTTATTTAAAACTTTGATCCTTGTAAAGCATGCCATGTTGTTTGAGACGGTTATAGCATATCACTCTGCATTCAAGGACAGAGGTTAGTGTATAACTGCCAGGCTTCGAACCCCTTCATGTTCATGAGATAGAATGCTTTTGAACTGCCCACATGTCCCTGTAGAAACATTTCTCAGGCCCAGTCCACACCCCACCTTGAGGTTCACTTGTGTGCTGTTTTACTCTTCCTGTTGGGTCCTCTAAGTGTGTGCATATGGCTTGAAATACATTAATCACTGTTGAAAGTCTTCAAATATTCGTGGTAATTTTCATAAACTAAATTTCAAAGTGGGTGGGCCTGCTGCCAACAGATGGACCAACCCCAGGGTGGGACTCTGGCATTTCTTCTTGAATGCTTCATGCCATTAAGGAAAAGTGATTCAAACAAAAAGGGAGAGTCCAATTATGCCAAGTTGTGAAAGGTTGTTTGTTTTTAATGTCCTGTTTTCACAGTAATCTAAGGGTTTGTGCCAAGCCATAAGTGTATCTAATTTTAGCTCAGATCCTTGGTCTGAAGCAGGCATGTCTGTCTGTAGGTCTTGTCTTTCTGTCTATTTTTTTCCTGACCTCCAAATTTGCTCCTCCAAGGATCTGCCTTTGCGTTTGCCTCCTGGCAGTGCCTCTGACCACTCATGGGTTAATTTGATGCAGCGCAGCCAGGCGCCTGTCAGCTCTAATGGATTCATCACTATTAATAAGTTTGGCGCCTAATTTACTACGAGTTGGCACTAGCAGTGACGCTGGGAGATCACATGTCCCAGCTGATGTGCAGATTCTTCCCTGCTGAAGCGGACCCTTCTGCCAAAGTCAATGAGCAAAACTGACAGTGCAGATGACTAACCTACATCTCCCAGAGCCTTTGGCAGCTCACACCTTTGTGCAAAGCATGGCACGTTGTTTAAATTCCTCCAGATAATGATGATGGTAATAATAGAGATACTTAGTGAGTGCAGAACGGTTGGCTTTCGTACCATCTGCAATGGAGCCTGCAAAAGTAAAATCGATGTTGGCAGGGGAACTGGGATCATCCTTGAGGAGATAGATTCTCAGAGCCTTTACTACACCCTGATGCCTGTGTTATTGGCCAAACCAATGCACATCATTGGCCTCGGTTGGAAGGTTAATTTCTAGCCTGTTGGAAAGGTTAGCCATGAAGGGAGCCCTTCAGCAAGCTCTGAGCCTCTTTGATATGGAAAAGTGTCTTGAAAGCAGCATTAAGCGCTCTACCCACATTTGCTCAGTAGCTAGACATGCCAATGTGATGATAGTCAAACAACTTAGGTGATTTTGCAATTTTATAGTCTTCAGATGCCCTGGACATCCAATGTTGATTCACAACTCACTGCAAAGTAAGAAGAGTCATGCTAAGACCAGAGAGGCCATTCCTGGTATCCAAGACCAGGCAGTTACCACAGACAGGTAGGGGATAAGTTAGATGGCACAGCCTGTCAGCCACAGAGTTAAGAGCTCCATTTTGGAAGAGGGAAATTACTGAGTTTCAGTATAACTTCTCTACTTATTTTATTATGAGATAAACTGAAGGCTAATAAAGGGAAAAATTGGCTTTTCTTTGATGCCATATTACATTCATAACATCCTAACTTACAACCTCAGCCTGCGGTCTGGGGTACAGCAATATTCTCGTGCCAGTGCTTGTATTAGAGTTCAAAATTACCTTTAAAATTCTTACATGGGGAATGAAAACAATTTAGGAGCACTGATGTCTTAAAAGGAAGTGTTCTGATCATGCCCTGTGAGGACAAAAAGGAGGAGGCTGTGTTTTCTAACCGAGGCTGTATTTGAAGCAATGCACTTGCGAATAGTCACAAAGTGAGAAAGATGCAGTCTATGCACTTGACTCTGAAGTCTTTATATTCAGGACTCTTCTTGAAAACATAAATTAAATGTCTTTGCCAAATTTGAGGAAGTTATGGCTCTCCATTCTCAGATGGCCAGCATTGACCCTCTGCCTCTGTTCCCTCTGAGACAGCGATTCTACACAGCTTGCATCTACTGGCCCAGTTTCATTTTGTCATAGCTTCTTAGCTTCTATCCTTTCCATCTCTCTCTCTCTCTCTCTCTCTCTCTCTCTCTCTCTCTCTCTCTCTTCTCTGGTTTTAAGATTGGTGAACTCCTATCTGACATTCAAGTCCACCGATATTTTTTTTTGTTATCTCCACTATAAGATTATTTTTGATTCTTTTATTTTTCAGATCCAGAATTTTCTTTTGGCATTTTATCAACATCTGCTTCTCTGATGGGCTTGGCTAACTGTGCACTAGCTACAGACACACTTCCTTTATGTGCCAGGACAGCACTAAAACATCCTTTTCAAAAGACTCTTCTCAAACTGTCAACATCCTGTATAAAATATGAATGTCGGGCATAGAAAATATGTATGTTTCTTATATAATACTTAAATGTTTTGGAGACATAAATGTAAAAGATAAAGGTTTACTTGGACAGTCTTAAGATCCAGACAGTATAACCTGTTGTTGTGTATCAGAGAGCTACCAAGAAGGAGAAACTGGACCATTTCATGACCTAATTTTAATGTTGTCTATACTCTGATGATATATTTTCTGATTATAGGAAGTTATTTTTTAATTCAGTGAAAATATGCATCCTAAGCGGGGCTTGGGTTTTGGAAAGATTTCTTTTTCTCCTTTTGCTAAAGCAAATCATTGTCTGCTAACTACAAATCTTAGTCACCGTGGGTCAGACTCCACTGAGGCGCCTCTTGAGTTTCTTCTGGATATTACGAATGGTTTGATGTAGAAACTCTGAATTGTGGCATGCTCTTCTGGAAAGTGTTGTGGTCTTGTTTAAGCACAGTTACACAGACTGGCCTGAGGCTTCACAGACCAGTCTGAGGCCCCGACCTTCACCTTGGCTGGAGTTCTGGCCCCTCGGTCTGTTTTAGGATTCTCTCCTGTGCTCCAGTGTGCCCCGCGTTTTATCCAGTTGTTACCTGGCAGCAATAGGAGCCTTTCCTTCCTCCTAGAATGTGAAACTCCTTTGTCTTTTCATGTGCCATCTAATTTTAGGGATGCTCTTAGCCTCAGGAAATTATTTCTCAGCATCGTTGTTTACCGATCATATTTTCTGTGGTGTGTTTTGATTAAGTTATGAACTTTTGTGATAGGTTTAACTCTTGTACTAGAATCTTACAGTTTATGTTTTATTTTCATTAAAAAAATAACTGTATTCTGTAGGCTTAATGTGCGGAGGGATGAAACACAGAAGGAGACAACCTGACCATCCCTTTTAGCACTCTCACTCAGTAATTGTTTTAGCTTAAATGTACAAGATGGAATGATGGGTGGAAACAAAGGTTTTCCACATAAGTTCTTTGGGGATAAAAGTTTCAAATGTGGCTTCAAAGCAACATCTTTTCACAGGTCCTGAAACATCAGAAATAGGAGTGTGGATGGGTTTCTTTCTGTTTTCCTCACAGTATCACGGTGATCCTGGTAAGGGCAAAACTTGGATTTGCTCCTTTCCAAGGTGCAAAGCTGTTGCTGTGTGAAGGTTTTGTCTGTGTCCTAATTCCACTGTATGTAGACTGTGTCTCCCTGAACACATCTCATGCACCTTGCTTTCCTGGAATTTTCAGAAATTTCTAGAATCTGAAAACCAGGCTAGCTGGGATGGTAGAATTGGGCACACTATTCAGGAAGTTAGGTGGATTTTAAAACACCCAAGTATGATGGGCAAGGACAGAGAAGATCTGCTGACTGTGGACTGGTCACATCTCCCTGGCAGGACTCATTGACCAACTGTGAAGCACACATGCAGGACAGTTGATAGATATTCCTAGTTTAAAGCAATGATTTCAGTGAAAGATCCATGGACAGTTTAATTTGATGAGTGAACTCTGTGGCTAAACTTCAGGGGGGCATTTTAATTTTTGGCTCCCTTTTCTCCCTAGACTTAGCCTTTTAGTTCTTTAAGCTCAGGTAACTATAGGCACAGACAGGTGTTTATGGAGGAAGTGAGCATATTTTAGGGGCCAGGTAGGTCTCCAAGGGCCCAGGTATCAAACGCTGAGTGGTGTGCACAGACACAGACTCCACTTATAAGTCCGAATTTAATGTCACAGTTGAAAGCCGGCCTTCTTAAGTGAAGAAGTTGGTCTCCTCCAGATTCTGAATGCAAACTAAACTAAAAGTCAGTGTGTAATTATCCTGGCTTGGAGGCTGCAGTGCCATACACCCAGGCTTTGAGGACACTTCCCTAGTTTATTTAGTGCCAAGTTCTGTGTTTTGCATGTCAGAGCTGGGACGAATCCCGTCTGTGGTCTCCATTCCTCTGGCGCATTCTCTGTGCTTTGTGACTCACATACAGGACCTGTCATGTGAGCCCCAGGAAGGACTGCTGAATCACGCTGAGCTGAGAGGCCCACCAAGTGATTAGCTGGAAACATTCACAGAGGAGCAGCTTGGGGAGAGATGAAACGTGATGGGGAGGAAGAGGAAGGAAAAGAGTCACACCGCATTGACCCAGTGCTGGATGCCATGCATAATCCAAGATGATGTGCGATGTACAAGAGCACGTTTGGAGCACATGGGGAGAACAGTTCACCATTTTACAAGGTGGATGCGAGCATCCTGGAGTTTGCTGTCAGATGCAGTTCCTGGAGCCAGTTCCTCCTTGGGACCCAGGGACATCTGTGCTTTCATCTCTTAAAGAAAAGATGCGTGATGCTGGAGGCCACACAACAATGACTATTGCCATGAGAGCAGCCACGTGACCCGTGAAGCCGGAGCACAGTTCCCAGTCCATCCTGCTTGCCTTTCCTGTGGTGTGCAGCAAGCCACAGAATGTTCCAAGCCTCAATTTTCCTGAAATCTTAACAATTAACAATCACGCAGCATGTTTGTAGTTTCTGATTCACACACTTGGAAGAGAATCGAGGATTAATTATGCATCCTGATTCTTGTTTGGGTCTAACTGTTTGACACAAACTGGGCAAAATTTGTTCAGAAAGTGGATCATTACTGGATTGCTTTCAAAAATACATGTCGTAAAAAGATACATAAAAGCCAAGCAAGATTAAAGAGCTTTGAAGCTGTAATGAATGAAATATGTCAGGGCCTACTTAGGGTGACCTCGGAGTGAATGGTTGAAAGTTTCAACTGCAATGGGCTTTCAAGTGGAGTGGAGAAGATGTGACAAAACTTGAAATGACATCCAGGTGCCACAGTGTGCATGCTGACTTTAATTATATACACGGTCATACCCTGACACTTGTGTATGGCCCTCAGCAGATGAGCTGACGGGATCTAAAATCTATAAGGACCCTGGTCCTTCATATTTCTAATGTTAACAGCATTATGAGGTAACAGACATTTAGGGGCACTGTCATTGTCCTGTAACAGCATCAGTACCACAGTCACCACTACAGCCACTGCTGTCACCATCTGCATCCCAGCAGATGCCTGACATTGTAGAGATTCTTCTCTTACCAGGCTCCCCCTGCTGACCCCAGTGCAGTGAATTCTTCAGTACAGTCTTGGGCTTTGGCAAAGCCAGCACCTTAACACCGCCTTCACTCCTGCAGCCCTGGGCGAGACCCGTGAGTTTATCTGGGAAGCGGCTTAGGTTTTGTCCTTGCTTCCTGTATGACAGTGATTCCTATGTTAGACTCAGATGGCAGATGGCAAGCCCTTAGAATCCAGTCAAGTCTTACTGGAGGTGCAGGGTACTGGGCCTCAGCAGTAAGCACGTTACTTGAAGGCCTGCTGAAACATGTTTCCACTGGCCTCACTAGACCTGCAAACTCCACAAGGACCAGACACCTAATCCACAGAGCCAAGGGAGGTAAATCTGTTTGCTTCCTTGTCTGGGTATCAAACTTGCCTCTAAGATCAATCTAAGAAGAATGTCGGGGTTGTTTGAAAAATAAAAAATAAAAAAGATTGGTCTGCTTAAGTCTGTGCAAAGTAGGAACAATAAATGGGATAAATCCCTTTCAACAAGTTTCTGAGGTATTCTAAAAACTTTGTAACAGTGAGCATCTTTAAATGGGGAGGTTACAAATTTCCATGGTACCAAATTAGACCCCAAACCAATCCGTTTTGAGGGAAGGGAACTCCCAAGGCTACCGTTCTTTCTACAGGTCTCTCAGTGTCAGCCAAAGCCTCCCTTAGCCTGACCTGTAGCTTTCCACAGAAAAGAAACCCCAGGATGCTACTCCCTAGACAGAGAAAGGAGGATAGGAAACGCAAGGCTTTAGTTTTTGTTACAAGCAAGAAGCCCCTTGCTCTAAACAGGGTCATGTGCTATGAGGTGATTATAGGACTCATATCTTTCTTTCTGGGTCATGTATTTCTAAGAGCGTGGAACAGGAGTGGATGATCCTTGAAAAACACCATCCTTCCTCATCCAAGACATGGGAGCACGAGGCACAAAATGTGCCCAGCCTTTTAGTTCAATTCTAATAGATCCTGGACAATATAGAAAAGTCTTGAAAGGAGTTGTTTTAGAGACAAAGAAGTTTACTAAGAGTCAAGGTCCAACATGAGGAGTTTACCTAACCACTCATTATGGCTTTCCTAGAAATCCGTGCCTGGTGTCCCAGGTAATTATTAATAGTGCCTGAATGTGCCCATCTGGATGGCAAATTCCCTGTGACTTCTTATACCACTAGAGTACAAAAGTTTTTGCTTAACGGTTGGTTTTTTTTTGTTTTATTTTTTTTGCTTACCTTTCCCCCCACATTTTTCAGTATTGGTGAAGGTCCAGAGGCCACGGATTTTCCTTGAACACCACTCACTGTACTCAAGGTCACCAGCTGCATTGGCTTGAATGTGGCTTGCTCGCGGGGATGACACTATGTTGTGCAGGGGTTAGGAGGAAGAGTTGATGAGTAAGAGTTGTTGCGGTGGCTTTGCCCTCTCTACATGTGACCACCCCAATGATGACGCTGGTAGGGGCATTCCTAACCCATGAAAGGGGCCATCAGAGACTCTAAAAGTGGTTTTGTTCTCTGGGAGATTGCATGGTATTTCACATTGAGTCCTGGCCATGCACGATCCAGGGCCTATAATTCAGTCATATAGTCAATATCTACTTGCAAAGGAGGTTTACAAGTGTGTGTGTGTGTGTGTGTGTGTGTGTGTGTGTGTGTGTGTGTGTGTGTGTGTTTTATGTCCCATGCTTTATGAAAAATTTCAAGAGGCCAGTGTTTGATATTAAGCGGCTGGATTGGGCTTGAAGAGACCGGGCTAAAATCAAAACGTGCAGCTCCTTCCAACGCTCTACTTGCCGAGCTGAAGCTGTGTATCTGAACATCTCAGAAATGAGAAGTAGAGAGGCAACCACTAGGCTCCCGACAGATCGTTTTGAACTGTAGGATAGTGAAATTCTCCCTGTGTTAATCCTTACCCCCAAAAGGATAATCTAAAGTTTAGATTCTGAAGTAACTTTCCCGTTGCCCCACTTCCCTGTCCTGGCAGTAATGGAGAGCAATACTTAGAAAGGATCGGTTTGGTATGGTAGGTTTGTTGGTTTCTGCTTTCTTCACTCCTTGTCTCTGAAGCTGCTGTCTTCTAGTCAGCTCCGCAACTAAATTGTTGTAATTTTATTTTCTCTTTTACGCTAGAGAAATCTCAGGGACTCCTGTAGCCAAGAGAGATACAGGGGCACTGGGGAGCAGCAAAGGGTTTGTTTTCTTTTTTCATAGAAAGATATTTTCACATATAGGTAGTTCTTTGTAAAATGTTCCGTGTATAGATACAGCTTCTAATGTATTTTCGCATCTAAGACACGAAAAGATGGACACATCCTTCACACTTGAACTTGAGAAGACACTGTTAAATGATGGCTTCATGAAGGCCTCCTTGATACAGTCTAAACCCAGAACCTGTTTTGGTTTTCTTCCTGCTTCAAGATACCAGATGGCCTCAACCTTGCTTGGAGCACGACAGCGATATATTTGTCCTTCTCAACACTTCTGCCCTTGTCCCTTTTGATAGCTATTTTCCAGCTTTACCAAGTTGTATAAAATACCCTACAGAAAGAACTTCTGAGTTGCAAAAAGGATTCAAGGCACTGTTCATATTTTCAGAAGGATCTTGGGCAATATCAGGTTTGATTGTGACCATCCTATGTCCGATACGACTTAAACTGGGAGGAGAGCTTTATTCCCCAGGATGCAGACGGCAAGATGACCCAAGCCTAGCTTGGACGTGATGCTCATCTTTACTTGCTTCAGGAGTGTGCAGAGCTCGTATTAGAGGATGAGGTTGCTGTGATCCAGCCAGGCACCCAGAGAGCTTTGGAGAGCATGGGAGATCAGGAGAAGTGCTGGGCATCCCCTTGAGCAGTCAGGTGAGCACTTTTCAGGAATGAGACTATTTTTCTTCATCCAGCTAGTTGTACAGAGTGGATATCAGCATTAGGGCAGAATGCGTGGGAAAGACAATACCCCTACCTTCTGCCACACATTCCTTATGTCTAATAGGTGCTCAGACTTTCACGGTGATGACCTACAGAATAGCCTTTGGCTAACGTATTGGACTAGCAGAGACCTAGACACCCAGAAGCTTTGCTCTTTTAGTATTAATAGCTATTTAACCTGAGCTGTATGTTTCACTCTGTGTGTGTGTGTGTGTGTGTGTGTGTGTGTGTGCGTGTGCGTGTGCGTGTGCGTGTGTGTGTGTGTGTGTGTGTGTGTGCGCGCGAGCGCACGCGTGCTATGCATAAAGTCCCCGTCTGTGGGGACAGGAGCGTCTTTGGCTTCTCTTTTTCTGGGGATCTCTTGTCTGCCACTAAGAGTGTGTTGTGTGTGTTTGTGTTGGTCATATGTTGACTTTTGGTAACTTTCTCTATTGATCTTCACATTATAATTACTTTTTGAGAGAGAGAGAGAGAGAGAGAGAGAGAGAGAGAGTGTGTCACGGAACCTGGAGCTCTCATTACTGCCACACTGACTGACTAGTTAGCATCTGGGATCTGCTCATCTTCCCCCTCCACACCAACTGCTCCCCTGTCCCGCCCCCTCACCCATCTAACTCCCCTGCCCCCCACCTCCCTCCACTCCCCCCACCTTCCTCCCCACCCTCCACAAGCACTGAGGCTTACAGGCATGTGCTGTCTTTCTCTTGACTGACTTTTTACATGGGTTCTAGAGATCTGAGCTCAGCTCCTCTTGACTTTATCTACTGAGCCACCTCCCCAGCCCCAGGATTCTTGTTTTAAAACAACTGATAAGCTAAAGTACCACTGTCTCCTCTTGAAGCTGATTAAACCCATCCCTTACTTTGCATTTCCCTTGTAAAGATTGCGCGTCTGACTAAGTTTTCTAGTTACTTACTGTTAGGCTTTCCCACAGGAAAGCGCCAAGAACAGGTCTAAGGGAGAATATAAACACATCACGTGGGAGAATCTGATTACAAGCAAAGAACTGCCTTTTGGAGCCCCCATAGTTCCCGTCCATATGGTAGGGTAACCCAGGCATCCAAATGACCGACTGTTGTCCCACAGGCTGCCAGGACCTAGGACCCCTGTCGTTTATCTTTTAGTTCCCAGAGTCATGTCCAGCTGTCTGACTCATCCCCTGTGGCCTGCGTTTCCATCTAAACATAGGCTTCGGCCTCTCTTGCTCACATTTCCTAACTTTTTTTTTTTTTGCTAGCATTATTTATTCATTCATGCTATTTGTATTTTTGTAAATAATCACCTGCATCTCGATGTACATAATAGTGACCTGACCTGTCGTAAGAGCAAGTTGAGTGTACTCTCTATCCATGAGAGGACATTGTGAGATTTGCGTGGGATAACGGTTTCCATGTTTGAGGACAGAGTGAGTCCGCATCTGTTTCTGATTCCTGCGGGTCTTGAGGCCAGGCAGGGCCCATCTGTAAAAATGGAGAACCCTGTGAAAACGCCTCAAGCGCTGGCTTTTAAGGTGTCTCTGGGAGGTCTCAGCTGTTGGTGATCCAATCCAAGTCACTGCATCAGACTGGACATCTGTTTGTCCTCAGAAGGACTTAGGCAGGCTCTCCTGACTCCTGTCTCTGAGAAGCCAACTGACCCCACTACACCCAGGAAAGCAGGAGGGTCACAGTCAAAGGACAGGGGGTCCTTTGGTAGAGTTCGCCCTGCCCTTCCTCACTGTGGCCTGCCTGGTGGTTTTCTCTGCCCCTCAGAAATGAGGATGCCTTGGGGAAATGACTAGTTCACTGGAGCCATCAAAGAGATGCCTAAACAAAGGCTTGAAAATAAGACCTTTCTGCCCACAGTTTACTCTTACTGTAAAACACAAGACAAAGCCTAAAGAGGAAAACAGCAAGTAATGTTAACTAATCGTATCAGCCTAGATTGAATCAGCCTGGGGTAGTCTGCATTCAGCCACAGATATCGCTGCTTACAATGAAGCTGAGCAGAAAGAGACAATTGATTGGAAGCCGACTTAGGGAGAAGCATCAGGGGGCACAAGCTGATCATGTGAGTAGGAAGACTGAAGTCTGCGGAGCAAGGTTCTAATGGGTTTCCTTGCTGGAGAGTTAGGTGATTTCCAGTGTTTGGCTGCTGTCTTGGGTACTGGAGGAACCATGCCATTGTTTACATACAGGATTATATTTTAAGCCTGGGTTCTTAGAACTAGGCTTCTAAGGTTAAAGGTCAGGTCAGGCTTCACAGTGGTGAAATCTTGCAAAAATAACCTTGCCTCGTGGTGGTTTATTTGCTCATTTATCAATGCAGAACTAAAATGCATCTTTGTCTGGAAAGGGAAACGCTCAAGGATGCAGTAGTGTAATTAACTGTAGCAACGAGAGGCAACCAGGGCCAAGCCAGACACTGGAAGCTGACAGCCTTGAGGTGAGTTCACAGCAGTGAAGTGCTGTGCCCTCCATCTTGGTCCACATTCACCAGATGATAAGAGAGTGAAGCTTACACAGGGATTCCAAACAGTTGATATCCCTAAGAAGGGAAACTATGTCTGGGCAGCACGTAAGTTAAGTACTTGAAGTATTAATTAAATTGTGAGTATACAAGTGTATCCGTTAAGGATGCTGCAGGTGATGGTGGGCACTGACCCAGGGGTAGAAATAAATACGAGACAATGGGGCTACCTGTCAATAAGGCATAGGAAAAAATTAAAATTACACAGAAACCCAGGACATGAAGATCCCCAGCTGAATCAGACTGCATGGGCTGGAAATGGCTGGATGCAAAAGCCTTGTTCTGGCCATTGAATCCTCCCTTCTACAAACCACACTCTTGGCCAGAAGTGTCATTGATCCAGTGAAATCTCAGTAGAAATAAGGTCACATTAACTGTCTCCTGCTTCTGTCCTGTTAGTTGGACTATGGTGATGACAGAAGCAAGTGTGCAGACCACGTCCTGTGGGGGGTCTCCCATGGAGGACTGTTTATTACTGGGCTGCTTCCTTGCGCCTTCGTGGCCTGTTTTGTGACCCCATGTCAGAGTACCACAGATTGAGATTTGGATCATGATCCTGATGGCCAGGAAGGATAAGACACAGAAGTTAACATGTGGCAAAGTCTTTCTGTCATCATACAGCAAATGCCAAAAGGGTGAGAGAGGGCAAGAGAAAGGACCGGAAGCCTTCCTTTACCTTCTGTAGTGAATGCATCCCAGCAACTATGAAGTCATTCTCATCGTAAGGGCATTAATTAATTAATGAGAATGTGGGCTCCATAAGCCAACCCCTCTCCTTAGGCCCTCCTCCCCAACACCACCACGTTGTAGATCACAGGGCAACAGATGAACCTGGCCAAAGCAAGAGAGAACCAAAGTGTATTTTGTTTGGGGATTTGGTTGTAAATTTAATGAATAAGCTAAAATTCTCCAAACAATCTTGACTTTCAGCATGCCTGCCTCTGGAGACACATAATGTCAATTTCACCTGGGCACTTAACATGATGGACCCTCAATTCATACACGTCCAGGCTCTTTGATCACAATCTCTTTTTGTAACTATAACCAGGAATCTCTCATGTACCAGGGTTCATTCAGATGATGTATCACACAGCTACAGGAACTAAAATTAAATGCTGGCAATTATAACTTCTAAACAGACAGCCATGAGGAGCAGCTCGCTAGGCACCTTCCTTTGTCCCTGGCTCTTTTTGGACTGCCTTCTCTGCCTCCATCTCCTGGCTTCCTACTGCTGCAGAGGCCAAACTAGTGTTGAACATCTTCCTTCTTTGGCCTGCCCTGGACTCAGTTTTTCAAGTACCCTCAGCACCAGCCCAGGATGAACTGTGGTCAGGCTGAGGAGTTCAGGATGAGGTTGTAAGTATCGGCAAACTCTGTGTCCAGAAAGGAGTTGCAGATGATGTTATCTGGTCTACTGCCATTTTGCCGTGATCCCTGTCAGCTCCAAGTGAGGCTGCAACAATGCCATTTATGTCTCTGAAATTCTGGGGGCTAACAGGAGTCTGTGAACAGACAACTACCTCCATGGTTGAAGCTTCAGTCTTCTCTCAAGGGCTGGGCCAGCAAGACTCACTGCATTGGGACCTGAGAGAAGCTTTTTCATTATGGCTAAATTTCCTTCAGAGCTATACACACAGCATCTCTAGTGCCAGTGTTTTAATCCAATCCATAGTTTCAGAAGAGTCACTGGAGGAAAACAAATTTCCTGCCTCAAGTGTCTTCATTTAGCACATTTTTAATTACTTTTTCAGAGAAATGGCAGACCCTTGAAGACAAAGGAATGCTTCTGAAAATATGTTCTTTTGTGGAAAAAACTCCACATCTATTTACATTAGTAAAGTAAATAGAAAGTGCAGACAGACATCGTTCTCTGATGTTCACCCCTCTCTCTCTAGGAAGGATCTTCCCACAGGAAGTAGTGATGAAGATTGTGACAGCTGCCTACACAGACACAGGTGGCCATTTCCCATGGCACTTAGTTGCATAAGCAGAGAGCCTGTGCTCATGTCCCCCTTCATCCTCCCACAACCTGATCCCGTCTTGCCCAGGGAGCCTGAATCATTCATTCATCCACTCACTAATCCATCCATCCATCCATCCATCCATCCATCTATCCATTCATCTGTTTTTGTTTGTTTGAGATAACGGCCTTTATAGGCTGGTGGTGAACTCTTTCTCTGGTCCACACTGGCCTTGAATTTGCAATTGTCTTGCTTCTGTTCTAACTTCTACAGTTATAGTCACACACCACTGTACTCAATTATGATTCCTTATTCTTTCTATAGTTTAAAGTGATATTTACATTTCAACCACATAGCTTTCTTCACCTTGGAGTTTTAACTCTATCTGGCTCCTATGCCAATGCACAAAACATATTTGATTATTTTTCTACTGTTAACATCTATTTCCCACTCATTTCATAGACTTAAATCTTCAGAAAGCAAAGAGAACATTTAAAATTTCCCCATAAATTAAACTATATTGGAAAGTCTCTGATTTAAAGGCTGCCCCCACCCCCACCCCACCCTAGGCTATGTCTTTCACCAGTTTCTAAGGTTAGGATCAATGAAGAAGTTTAACATGCTGTTGAGTCCCAGGTTCCAACAGGAATGTTGATGCTTTCCTCCACCCCAGGTCTGGTGGCAAGAACAAGGACGAGGGAAGATGCACTGCCTGCGAGTGTGGGGAGCAGAGAGAGGAGGACAGTACTCACTCTGCCCTGCCCTGAAATAGCTCCTTCTGCAACTGCTGAGCCAGTGGGTACAAATCTCAATGTGAAGTCAGCATTCCAACCAATCATCGATCGAAACTCCCAAACTGATGAGCCAAAATAAACTTTTCCTTTTTTATAGGTTGTTTGCCTCTGGTCATTTGTCACAGTGCCATCAAGTTGACTGACATACTTGACTTCCAGCATAAAGGTTGTAGGTGAATTCACTATATACAAGCCCCAACTTATCTCCTTGCCTTATCAGCATCTTCACTGCAAATTTGGAATTCATTTTTCCCTCATATTGGATCTTGTTCCTAACTCAATTGACCACATCACTTCCCAAGTAAGACTTCATACCTTTCAGTCACCACCACATTCTTTACATGTTCCTGGAAAGACAAGGATACATGGCAGGTTGGGCATGGCATGATGGCAAGCCCTACTGGGAACATGAAGGCTCCAGAGCATGTTTGGAATGATGTGCAAAAATACTCTTGGCAATACTTTATCTTTAAAAAAAAATGACAGACATTTTGAGAGTCATTTCATGTTAATTCTGACTTTAGTTTCTGGATATTCATGATGTTGAGTGCCCTGTGGCATATCCATGTTGACAGTTAGTATGTGTGCTCTGAAGTCTACCCAGTGGGTCACTTGCTTTCTTACTATTTGCTCTAAGAGTTTCTTATATATTTTGAGTAGTAACTCGCTATTAGGTGCATGGGTTGCCAGTGTTTTCCCCACCCTGTAGGGTGTGTTTTACGTTTGACTGCTTCTTGTACTCTGTGGAAGTTTCATCCATTTCCACATGCCTCCTTTTTGCTTTTGTTTTCAATGTCTATTGCCAGAAAACCTTCTCCCTCTGTTTTCATCTCAGAGTTTTATAGAGTCAGGTGAAACTCACAGAAACTGAGAGTACAATGGAGGTAACCAGGGCTGGGGCAGAGGAGAAAGGAAGAAGTTGCTCAAAGGGCACAAAATTTTACTTATGCTTAAGGAGTGAGTCTTGTAATGAGAGCTATAGATGGCATAGTGTTGAAAGTTAGCAGTGCTAAGTTGAGCACTTAAAATCAGCACAGAGGGTAGATCTCATATGAAGTGTATTTACAAAGAAGTAATAGAACAAAATGAAATCTCTAGAGTTGACTGATAGAACAACAGCCTTTATCATGGGGATTAGTTTATGCCTGTAGGCTCTTTTCAAACTCACCAAATGGTACAGGTTAAATGTGAGCACCTTGGCATATATTAGCCACATCTTCTACATTTTTTTAACATAGAATATAATTACTTCATTTTCCTCTTCCCATTCCTCCCTCCAGCCCTTTCCCTGTACCACTCCACCACTCTCTCTAATCCATGGCCTCTGGCTTCTTTTCTTTAATTGTTTGCGTGCATGTGTCTTTCTAAATCTGTAGCTACAGCCTGTTTAGTCTGCATGCTGTTACTTGTATACACATGATTTCAGGGCTGGCCTCTTGGTATTGAATAACTAATTGGAAGACTTTTCCCTTGGGGAAGACTATTTTTTCCTATTCTCAGTATTCCTTAGTTGCCTGATGTTCTTTGCCTTGAATTGGGGACGCCATAGAGTTCCCCCTTCCATGTTAGCATGTGTGTTGGTGTCATTCTTTTCCCAGTCTTGTTTCGGCAGCCATATTGTTGAGACTTCACAGGTGTATAACTTCCCTCATATTTTTAGGAGATACAGTCTCACAGCAGGTATCAGTTCACCTGGTTCTTATAATCCTTCCACCCCCTGATTCATGATCCTCCCTGAATGAACATTATGTGTATGAATTGTGTTGTAGATGGATCAGCTGGACAGTTCTCAAAAGGAGAGACAAAAGAGGCTAGGAAATGGCTCCAAAAATATTCCTCATTCCTGGCAATTAGGGAGGTACAATCAAAACAACCTTGAGATTTCTTCTTACCCTATCTAGAATGGCAAAGATTAGCACAGTACCCAAGAGCAAATGCTAGAGAAGAAATGGGCAAAGGGGTTCCTCATTCACTGTTGGTGGCAAACTGGTCTAGCCAGTCTGAAAATCACCGTGGAGAACACTCAGAAAAGTAAACATAAATTAGCCATACGACCCATCTATACTACTCCTTGGCACTTGCTCAAAGAACTTGACATCCTGCTCTGCAGATAATTGCTCAGGCATGTTCATCCATCATGTCTTATTGAAATTTGTTTTTTTAAGCAAAATTTAGGGCTGGCGTGATGAGTCACCAGTTAAAAACTTGCTGCTCTTACAGAGGACCCACGTTTGGTTCCCACCACCCGTATTTCAGCTCAGAACTGTCTGTGAGCTCCAGTCTCAGGGGATCTGATGCTCTCTTCAAGTTTCCACGGGCACTGCATGCACGTGATGCACATTACACATGCGTGTAAGCCAAACACCCAGATACATTTCAAAAGTTTAAAAGCAAACCTCAAAGCTATTTAGAATATTATTTAGAATAGTTTGACAGTTCTTTGCAATATCGTATATAGAGTCAGCAGAGGACCTAACAATTCCACTCTTAGGTATTTATCTACACAAGGAAAATGAGAATGTATGTAATGTAACATCTGCCCATGAAATGGCTTCAGTACAAGCATTCACAGTACGAGGCAAAAAGAGCTAAGCTGAGTGCTGTGACAGGGCCGACAGTTCCAGGTATTTATGAATCTGAGGCAAGAGGATCGCTTGAGTACAGATATTTGAGACCAGTCTGGACAACATAGCGCATCCCAGCCTCAATAACAATAGTAGCAGCAGCAATAACAAGTAAAGAATCTGTGTTCATAACGGAAAAAAAAAAGTAGAAACAGCCCAAATACCTACTGACTGGCACATGGGTTAACAAACTGCTGCATCAACCCAATGGAAAACACAACTGGCCTTCCTACTGGTGGGATTCATCCACCATGAATCAAAACGTTTTTAAAAGGTCTCTTTCCTGAACATATACAGACCCTCTTTGTCACTGTTTCGTGAGGGGCACATGGACAACCATCTCCCCAGCATTCACACTGCATGAGTATTACAATCCATCCAAAGCATAAAGCAGGAGGAGGAGGTATGGGTTATATGCAGACACTGTGCTGTTTATGTGAGGGTCTTGAGCATCTACACATCTCTGGTCTTCTGGGATCCCAGAACCAATCTCCACGGATATTAGGATTTAGCTGTATTTCATCATAAAGAGGAACCGGTCAATTACTGGTGCATATACAACATGAGTAAACCACTAATGTAATATGCTAAATGAAAGAAACCATTTCCAAAAAACCTGCCTATTGTATGATTCC
This sequence comes from Acomys minous, assembly GCF_964271855.1. Classification (NCBI taxonomy): domain Eukaryota; kingdom Metazoa; phylum Chordata; class Mammalia; order Rodentia; family Muridae; genus Acomys; species Acomys minous. The sequence continues at coordinate 61,923,252 of NC_140490.1, forward strand.
ATTTTATGTAATGCCCAGGAGATGCAACTCTTTGTAGACAGAAAGTAGATGAGTGGTTCTTGGGTTCAGGCTTGGAATGTGACCTCAGATCATGGTGATGGGTCACAGTCCCATGAACTTGCTGTGAACCACCTGATTGCACATTTGAAAGGAATCAATGCTCTGGGACATAAATTACACCTCAACAAAGTCGTGGTTTCTAAAGTCACAGGCTCCATTCCCACCTATAGCACAGTGTACTTCCACCTTGTCTTCCTAGGGTGAGTTTGTCCTACACTTCTGGTTGGTAAGGAGCCTCCTTTGGCTGTGTTCACTGGACACATTAAAACATTCCTGTCCCTGAAGGAATCCCAAGTCAACTTTCCGTGTATAATATCCAGACAGCACCCTGGCAGTCTAACTCATTTCAAAATGCGCTTGAGAAACATTAAAACCAAAAGAATGCCCTGCAGAGAATCCCCCACTAACAGATCCCTTTCACTTGGCTTTTAGGAATCTGTCTTGTTGGGAAAGAACATCCATAATGGAGGCAGGGCCAGACCATGAGCAATATAACCAAATAAGCCATCATAATGAACCAGTTTACCTAGGGCCTGTGAGAGATGGCTTGGCAAATAAGGAAGGCCTGTGCCATTGAACCTAATCCTGGGACACCCCTAGTGGAAGGAGAGAACTGACTCAATAAAGTGTTTTTTTTTTTTTTACTCCCACACCCAGACTATTGCACGCGTATACCCTTCCCTGTGAAAAATAAGTAAATATTTTTAAAAATAAAATAAGTTACCTGGATCCTGCTTCTGCTGGAGAAAAGAGTTAAAGTCATCTTGCTTAACTGGTCAAAAGTCAGGAAAACAGCCCCACCGGTGACTGTAGAACTCTGAGTAAGAACGCAGTGTTCTTCCATTGGATACAGTGAGACCCTCACTGAGTAAAACAGTAAAAGATCTAGAAAACAGTCAAAACTCACCCAAATGACACGTGTTTGTATGGACTCAGGATAGGCCGGGATGCTGACTTGGTTAATATTGTCAACTTGACACCATCTAGAGTTGTTACCTCTGCACACTCTGCAAGGGATTACCTAAATTAAACCAACTGAGGTGCAAAGAGCCACCTCAGCTGTGGGTGGCAGCAATCCATGGACTGGGGTCATGGACTTAAGAAAAAGAAAAAGAAAAAAAAGCGAGCTGACACCAGAAGAAAGTGAGCTGACACTGGCATTTATTGCTCCCTGCTTCCTGACTGCAGACACGATGTAAACAGCTGCCTCAAGATCCTGCCTTGGTGATTTTTCTGTGTGATGGACTGCTTCCTTGAAGTCTGGGCCAAAATAAGCCTGTCCTTGTTTAAGTTGATTTTGACAAGAGTTTCGTTACAGCCAATATTCACTGGTACAAGTTGTCCATGATGATTTGGGGAGGAAGAATGGACTTATTTGTCATAGACACTTCTGGATTGAATTTTATATAAATACATAATAATTTTGTATATATAAAAAGTAAAGACGGCTTGAGCAGGTTGTGTTGTGGCTGTCTGACAATCCTTTCCTCCACATAAATGGGCAGGTTGTATGTCCCTGGTAGAACTAAGTCTAATCTGACACTGCCTCGGGGCTCTCAGTACCCATGGAACTCTGGCCACTATGTGATGTCTGTCTGCAGCTGCCACTGGGCACTGAAGATCAATCAGGGCCAGTCAGGCTAATGAAACACTTCATTGAGCATGCTGCGTGGTGGATTATAACATTTTCCATTATATGGCTCAGGCTGGATGAATGCATTGTGGGGCAAGGTGGTAGTTTATCCTGGACATGCAATAGAAAAATCTACACAATGGGCTGAGCCTGCTGATGGCTTTTAAAGGTGGGTTTATTTCCTTAATCTGGAGTGGAGCTGTGCCCACAAGCCTAGTGGAACATTCCTGCCAGCCCCTACATTTAAAAGTTCCCCCTCTTTCCCAGAACGTAACAGTAGCCCCAGGCAGAAACACTTTGGAAACGGTACTTTATGTTCTTTACAGGAGCCTTCTGCACTGCAAACATCAAGAGAAAGCTACAGACACCATCTTCAGCTGTCTCTGTTCCAGGCCGGAGGTGGGGAGTCTCTGCTGCTGGTAGAGACATATTAGTTTCCATCCTGAAAGAGACTGTTGATTCGAAGCAGAGGTCAGGAGGCTCCAGAGCCATATCCAGGCCCCAGCCTGCTGTGTGGCCTCTGAGCTAAGAATGGAGCTTATACATTCTTAAAATTGTAAAATAAAAAAAGACCACTACCACCAACAAACCCAGCAGATTAATTATGGTTTATGACACACAAACCTGTTATGAACCAAGTCCACATCACAACATGCTGTGGGATCACAGCCATGTCTATTTTTCACATGTTAGTGTCATACTTCAGGATTTCCTATTTACTATGAAGTCCTTATGGCTGGAAAACCCTGCTTAAGTATTACCTGGCCTTTCCACAGACACCCTGGCTTGGTGAAATAGTGCTGGCATCAAGGGCTTTAATAGCAGCAGCCTGGGAATTGATGCTGTCCTTTCAAAGTCTAGTATGGAGTGTGGTCCAGTGGCAAAGTGCTTCCGTAGTATGTCTGGGGCCCTGGCTTCCATTCCCAGCACTGAGAGCAAAACAAAAATATCTTCAACATCTGGGATGAGGAGAAAGAGCCACACTGTAGGACTCCCTCTCCTGAGCTTCTGTGACACATCTCATTGGTGCAAAGGTGGGTCACCATGGAGCTTGTTTCCCTACAACTCCCGGTGAGAAATATTTCCATCGCAAGCCTGGATAGCTGAAACAGCAGCACAAGTGACAAACCTTCGCCCCCACGTGCACTCCACTGTTGTGCTCACTGGAGTCTCTCTAGGGGACTCCAAATCTCTGGTCTAACCTGATCTTTCCATCCTAATCTGTCCTATTTTATTTTTAAATGCCATCAAATTCACGTTATAACCAGCAGGGGTTGCAAGGCCTTGCCCTGAGGGCTCCCACACTGGAACACTGGGCTCCCAAAATGAACACAACACAGCCTCGGCTCTCAAGGAGCCACCTTATGGGTTGGGGTCAGAGATAGTGAAATTGCTGAATTCAAAAAATTATAGCATGCTTTCTCATCTTCCACCCATTGCACGAGCAGTGAGCTTTAAAAGAAGATTGGAGGACAGGAATTGGTGAGATCTGACTCTTGGGACCTGGTGTGGCTGCTCTGAGTTCCTTAGAAAGTAAAGAGTTTCCATGCAGGAGTTCCACGTCTGAAATCCTTACTTGGCCGCTGATGCCCCGCCCCCTCCCTTGTCACGTGAGAGAGCCCAGGACCATTTCAGGCACTGTCTTGTACCCATAGTTCTGGCTTCGTGGGGTGACAAGCCAGACTATGGGACTGACCGCACGAGCCAGTGAGTTGGAAGGGAAATCAAGAGTGTCCCCCAAGGAGTCTGATGTCTAAGCCTTTGCCCCGTGTTTACAAACATACAGAGATTCCACGTTCACTGCGCTTTCTACTTCATTCTCATGTCACTTCTGCGCACATTCTCTGTTTGTTAGGATGTTTGAGGCTGCTGGTCAAACAAAACCCAGACTACACGACTCTTAAACAGTCAGGAAGATGTATTATTATTCTACGTCACACAACAAGAAGCTATGTGAATTCTTTGTGCTGTGATCTTGCTTGGGACGTGGAGCCCTTCTCCATTCCTTTGGCAGTCTTCTTTCTGCGTAGCAGAGTTTCATATTTGGCTTGTCTATCACAGGCCAGCCTCCTGCAGAGCCAGCCAGAGTTGCAGACCGTGGACACGTAGTGGAAGTAAAGACTCGACCCGGTTAGTCTGTGCTCTTGCTGATGCCACAGGCTGGGTAGTTTACAGAGCAAGGCTTTTATGTGAGTCACAGTTCTGACCCCAGGTCAGGGGTTCATGTCTGATAATGGCTTCCTTTCTTGTTGCCAGGGTCCCAAGCTGGTGCCGGGTATCATGTGATGAGAGACCGAGAACTTGTATGGGCCACAGTTAACCACTCTCATAGAAATCCACTTTTGAGGTATCCCATAGTCATCTGAATTAACTGAGCCATCCATGAAAGCAGAGCCCAAGTCATCACTTAAGGGTTCTGTCCAACTCTACCTTTGACTATCACAGTTACAATAAGGATTAAAATTTAATATACGCTTCAGGTGAAACATCCCATATTCAAATAAGTTGTAGGAGATTCTTTCTAGTTCTATGAATCAGAAAACAAAGAGGCAAACAAGCAAACAACAACAACAACAACAGCACACTTCTTAAGAATCTCCTAGCAGACTTCTCATGTTTCACTGGAGCAAATTTGGTCCCTACAGGGATTTCATTCTAGACACTGGTATTGTTACCCATCAGCTGGCCAGAGTCCTTTTGTTTTCCCCCAAGGAGCAGCTTGGCAAGTGGTTGTCTTTGCTGCACCGGTGTCCCCTAAGTTTCGTCACTGAGGCAGCTGCAGACGGGTGGGAGCAACAGAAGGTGCCACATCTCTCCAGGTCTCCCAAAGAGGGGCCCTTACCCCTGCATGTGTTACCTCTGGTATAGGCTAGGGAGTTGCAATTCGCTAGCCCTTGGCAGCAGCTTCCGGCTTGCAGCTTCTAGGAAAGGCTATCAAGATTCTCCAACCCTTGACAGCAACAAGCGGCGCATCCTTTAGGAAAAGTGTGCTGGAAACTCTTGACACTCAAGGAGAGACATTAAGGGCCTAGGGTCTCTCTTCTCAGGCTCTCAGCGCCGTGTATGCTTCAGCCTCTGCTTTCTGTCCTTTCTCTACACCTACTGCTCCTCTCCTTCCTGGTCTGGTCACACTCTTAAGTGGTCACCTTCTTCTTCTTTGGCTTTCAACGAGCCAGCTACTTTTTGCCACTTCTGAGTGGCACCTGGCTGATGCCTGTTTGTCTGCCAACGCTACCATGCTGCCTCTGCTGTTTCTTTCTTCACGCTGTCAGCTCAAAAGACCACCTAAACCTTTGCTTGGGCTGAGCAGTAAAGAAGCAGAGCAGCCTGCGTCTACAGCTTAAGAAAGGGTGTTTGTGTTGGTTGCTGCAAACTTGCTTGCACCCGCTGAAACATTGTTGCTTTTGCACCAACCGCTGCAGCCCCTCTGCTAGGGCACTAGAGGAGACCTGACCACCTCCAGCCTAGAGGGAGATCGTTTGCAGAGACCCACAAGAGGAAAAGGGTCTGCTGCAAGCTGGGACAGTTCTGGCTGGGGCTGTACCCTCGGGAGTCACAACAGGCACCTTTGCTCACTGTGTAGTTTCCTGAAGGCATCATAGAGTATTCCAAATAGCTGGTGTTGCCCAAAAGCTAGTCTGTCTGGTTGTTTGATTGAAAGTCCACCTGCTCAGAATCAAGGTGCCAATTGCTGTTAGCTAAGAAATCAAATGGAGCCATTCACCACTATCTTTGCCCTCTTTCAGAAATCGATCATCAGAAAGCATGCTTCGCTAAGGGCCCGCTAGAGACTTTGGGACAGTGCCCCAGGAAGGGTGGATCCCCTCAGCTGTCACAGTACTGCTGTGATCACCAGGCTTTTACTGGGCCTATCCCTGAGCCCATGGAGGCCGCAACAGTGAAGAGGGGCTGAGCAGAAAGACAGCTGCCTGCAGTAGACCCAGATAGTTATTTTTAATGAAAAAGAAAAAAGGTTTGCAAACATCTCATATGTCACCTGCTGCTTCTTGTTTTGTTTTGTTTTTTTAATGCAACCAGGATTTATTTCTTTCGTGTCACCACAAATAGCCTATGTTTCCTAGGCTATGTAGCTTGGCTCATTTAACTTTTTTTTTTTTCTAGTGGTGAATAGCAACGCTGCTCTAATTTTTCTCTGTCAAAATCCTTGAATTTGTGGATCTAAGCTGCTAGACTGAACACATCTCTATGCCTAGATTTGCAGCCTCTTGACCCTTGTGTTTCTGAGTGCAGAAGGCAAGGGGCTCCCGGACTGCAGCTGTCCTTCGGTATGGCTGTATGCATTACTCGCCTTGTGTGTGGTGGTGCAAGGAGTTTTCCACCAAAGTATGTGTGAGTAACTGTCGCCTCCAACTCCAGGCCTCAGCCAACGTTTATTCTAACCACTTAGCTTCCGTTTCCAAAGAACTCAAACTAGTAATCACTTCCTTTTCATTATAAAGAGATGCAGCTGCTGCCTAATTTAGAAAGGGGTGTGGAGAGGCTCTCCTAACCTGTCGCCCAAGGAAGCATCCACCTCATTGGCTAAACCAAAAGACAATAGAAAGCAGAGGAACCTGGGAAATATAGTCCCTGTGATGTTCACAAGTCAGCAAAATGTGGGCCTGGGCAAGCCACAGAAAAGCCACAAACAAACACAGCTGCCTCACCAGCACCACATTGTCTCTCTGTGACAGGGACTCTCTGTTCATTTCTAGTGAATCTGGAAGGCCACCTAGAACTGGGATGGCTCTAAATGACTCTTCAGCAGGCGTTTTGCTCCGCATCTATAGCTCACCACCATCGCCATGGTTTAAATGGTCTCACCTTTCATAGTGAGCTTCGCCATGGTTTAAATGGTCTCACCTGTCATAGTGGGCTTCTGTATCTTTCCTGCTACAACTTACTTACCTCTACAGCTTTGCTCATAATTTACACAGTGCGACTGCTTGAGTACATTCCTTCAAAGTTCACGCATTTGGACCTTAATTCAAAAAAATGCATCAGTTAGGGACTGAGGGGGCATTTGAGTTGGGGCGGGGTGGCTCACAATAATCAATTATTGAAATTAGGGCTTTTCTTCTATGCCTAATATCTACTTGTCCTCATACTTCTAGCCATGAAGCAGCCAGAACCCTTGGCAGAAGCTCATCCGAAGCAAGCCCCACCCTTTCGGGCTTTCTAGCTGCCTGTGCCTTGACTAGTATAATGTCTTTATAACCTATTCCACTCTGTCACAGAAATACGACAAAGGGAGCACAGCACTCATTCATGATTTATGCTTCCTCCCCTCCTGTACATGGCAGCTCAGCATCATTTTTACTTCAGTCTCATTGTTGACGTCTCAATTCAAGTTCTTGAGACTAGGATTGGATGTGCCCCACTCCCCCACCCAATCGTGCATTCAAAGGCTTCCCTTCCCTTCTTAAGTCCAGTGAGCCTGGCTTAGAGGAATGGCGTTGCTCCATTAAACGGAACCTTGATGCCTGGGGCTGGACCCTGTACAGACATGTAGGTTGGCAGGTTTCCTGAGAAAGAGCTGGTATGTAGGTTAAGAAAGATACCGTCACTTTCTTGTGCCCTCCGAGCTTTGTGTTTCCTTGCTCTTCAGCTTGATTATATCCGCTATGCTGAGCATGACTTTCGATATCCGTCCCGGTTCACTCACTTGCATTTGCTCACTTATCCACGAGTCATTCGACAAATATTTGAAGAATTCACTTCACGTTGCAGGCACTGAGCAAAACACTGTGGTCCAAGACAGAGAGGCCACATTTCCCCACCAGGTTCTCCCCACACCTGGGGTGTCCACTGACGTAAGGCCCCCGCTTCCCTCTCCGTACTGCTGGAAGGAACGTGGGCTGCGCTGCCAAGGCCAGGACCTTGAGAGCCACAATATCTCCTCTTTCTGTTCCTGTTTCGGCCTCCTCCACCCTCCGGGCAAGCGTGGCTGGCATGTGTTTCAGAGATGTGGTCTCTCATCTCTGATTCAGAGAGTGTTCTCATTTGTCCTTGGCAACATCGTAACTTTAGCAGATTCTGTCTTTGAAAGCGAGGAGAGGGCAGATAAAACCCATTGGTAGAGGGCTAGAGACACAACCCTGCCTCTAGCTTGCTGTGATTATCCCACTGCGTGGTAGAGATTCCTCAGATTTCCAGGCTCAGACTCTCTGGAAGCACATTCAAGGACTGATCAGCTCGTTATTTGGAAACCCCTTTCCCTAGATGTGGTTCTGTTTTCCAGGAACCTTTAGGGGGTGGGGCCTGGCTAGTGCAAGTAGGCTGCTGGGGACCGGGATGGGCCTGCAAGGATTACAGCAGCCCTGGTGCCTGCTGCTCTCTGCTTCCTATCTGCTGTGATGTGAACAGCCTCTGCTACATCTTCCCACCATCGTCATAAACTGTGCTACTGTTACTATGCTGCCTGCCCCAATCTGCCTAGCAACCTACGACGTCATTACCTACTTGCCACCAGGTAACGCCCCTGCCAAGGAGTATATAAAAGGACAAGCCCACCTACCTCTGTCTTGTCCTCTTGCACTCTCTTCTCTTGTTCCTCTCTTACCACTTTCATCTTTCTCCCCACCACCCCACCTCTCTCTCTCTGGGGTGCCTCTCCCATTTCCCTGCTCCCCCACGCCCACATAATAAACTTCTCCATATCATATCCGTTGCCTAGCATCTTATTTTTCATATTTCATAGCTACCCCTATGCCTTCCCTGCAGTGATGGGTTCAGAAACTGAGGCAAAATAAGCCTTTTCTTCAGTAATTTCTTTTCTGTAGGGTATTTGGTCATAGTCTGCACAAGTTACTGATAGAGCAGCTGAGTCAAAATCAAAGCGCATTTTAAGGAATCTAATCTCAGGGTGTCATTTACTTCACAATCTATGTTGGTTGTTCAGTTTTTCTAGCTCTCATTTAAAAATTTTTTTTCTCTATTACTACGACTTTGAGGCAAAGAAAATAGAATTTTCCAGTGCTGAGGCTGTCACTGGAGTCAGCACTCATGGCTCTCAACTCACTGTTCTTGGTAAACGTCTAGGGCCCTTGGTGCACTGTGATGTGAGGTTTTGTTCACTGTTTATTTTTCCTCTCGGGTGTATAATCACCTGAGGTACTTCTGTTATGGTGATAACAGAACACCGTTTGTAGCTGAGTTCCTACAAGTTGTCACAGGCAGCCCTGGGGGTCATAAATCTCTATGCCAAGTGTAATCTGTTGGCATGGAGGGGGGCATGTGATGATTCCACCTCCCTTACCTCTGCTGAAAGAGGTTCCCTGGGAGCAGCCTAGTCACAGGCACACAAGCCTTGTTGCCTGTTTTCCTGCCCCTTTGGGAAAGAAACTGGCTTTAAATTAATCTAAAATTTGTTTGTTCTAGAAAATATCTATTGGGCTTAAAAATGAGATATTGCTTCCAAATAGAAATAGCATCTATACAAAAAAAAATGACTTAAAGATAATTAACTCCTAATGAACACCAACTTGGTTAAGTTAAAAGCAGTTCATTCCTGAGAAATGAACTCTACCAGGCTGTGTTCTGGAGTGAGAAGCCACTGTTTATTGGTGGTTTTTTGTTTGTTTGTGTTTTGTTTTGTTTTTTGTTTTGGTTTGTTTGTTTATTTGTTTGTTTGTTTGTGTGCTTGTCTCTGCTGATCACAGGCTGATCTCTTGTTCACTTTCTTGCTTTTCCTTTCTCTGCTCAAATTTGGCCTCACCTACTTTGCTATTATGAAAAAATTTTTTCTTTAATTCCTTTCCTAGCGTCTACATTCCCGCATGTCACCTCATAAAATTCCTCTGGGTGTGCCCTTTTAAAATGAGTGCTCAAATAAGCAAGCCTTTAAAGGTCACATGTATGCAGATACTCCAACACAGCAGGCACACACCCATGCACACACACAAAAACACAGGCACACGTAGTCACAACACTCCAAGAACCCTCAAGCTAGGAAATTCACCATTCTGAGTCCTGCTCCGGTTCTGAATCGTGGTTTCCATAGAGGTTTCAGATGACTCTCTGGTCAAAATGCTACTGTGTTGCTGCATGGAGTCAGTGCTAAGGCTAATGTTAAGTCAATGCTAAGGCAAAGGACCCAAGTGTTTTTCCTTGAGTGGCATGTGCACATTGTAACTCCCCAAGCCTATTCTTAGAAGATCTAGGTGGTGCTGGGCATATTCTTTTGTGGAATAATGGGGTGTTTATGTTACACAGTCCCATTGTAAGATCAATCAGTCCCTGCCAGGGTTTATAAACATTGTCTGCAGGTGGTCCTGGCAGGGCATCCCAGAAGACAAGCCTTCATTGTCTGGAAGCAGGACAGAGTATAGCTCAGAGCAGCAGGCCCAGTGCTCCAGTGCTGTGGACACAGCTTTCTGCCTGCCAGACAGTAACTGATGGAGTCACAGCAAGCTTCTTTCCTTCTCTGGGGCCTCCTGAGCAGTGTTCCTTTGAGGGCCAAGAACTGGGGCCCATCAGGGACACACACACACACACACACACACACACACACACACACACACAGAGAG